>NW_027040575.1:2955000-4347500 GCF_037179485.1 Ochlerotatus camptorhynchus
TAGTGATGTAAACATTCATTCACGTAAACTTGTATTTTATTTAACGCTACCGAGCAACTTGTAAACAATGTTGTTTACAACAATGGGCTTTTATATACAATATTTGCTACATTGCATTAAATGTCTCAAAACTTTACATGATATATAATGTAAACTTATATGATATGTGACGCTCCATTTATGTGCATCATACTAAACAGAAATTTACACTACTTTTTCGAACTGTGTAGATGCACTTCTACAGTTATTGATTGAGCGCTTCCGATGCCTGTACCATTTTTGCATTAGTATAATTGTGTGGCAAGCAGGCATGGAAAATCATTTACATTCATTTCATGCATTCATTTACATTCATTTGCCTCTAACTTTTTTCATCAATTCCGCAAAATTATGTATAGAGCTTTTGTAAGTTTTGTTATTAGCTACACAGTTCGAAAAAGTAGTGTAAATTTCTGTTTAGTATGATGCACATAAATGGAGCGTCACATATCATATAAGTTTACATTATATATCATGTAAAGTTTTGAGACATTTAATGCAATGTAGCAAATATTGTATACAAAAGCCCATTGTTGTAAACAACATTGTTTACAAGTTGCTCGGTAGCGTTAAATGAAATACAAGTTTACGTGAATGAATGTTTACATCACTATTAAAATTCAGAATTTTTATCTTTATCTTTTTTATCGCGGCCTTACACAGATAAAAATTCTGGATTTTAATAGTGATGTAAACATTCATAAACGTAAACTTGTATTTCATTTCACGCAACCGAGCAACTTGTAAACAATGTTGTTTACAAAGATGGGCTTTTGTATACAATATTAGGAACATTTCATGAAATGTATCAGAACTTTACACGATTTATAATGAAAACTTATATGGTATGTGACGCTCCATCTTTGATTGAACTGCATCATATTGAACAGAAATTTACTCTACTCTTTCGATGAATCAAAAATTATGGTTCAAATAATTTCTGTAGGTAAACAACATGCAGAATCGAATTTAAATACTTTCATCCTGGGGAGAATACAGGAAGTACAGACAATCAGACGTTACTCTTTGAAAAAGTTTTTCTTGAAAACATACACGAAACGAAAATCAATTATTTTATTCATGTGTTTCACTTATACATTTTTGCCAAAACATCAACCTTATACATTCTATAAGACAAACCACATAGGTCCTATAAGAATGGATAAAAGGTATGTGTGACCGCTTATACATTTCATTTGACACATGATCTTCATTAACTTTTTGCAAGGCGTCTGCTTATTAGTTGACTTATACATTTATGAATAATCAACAATAGAAATTTGCCAAAAGGTATAAGGAGATTTCTATCCGTGTAGTATTTCAAAACATAGGACCTGAGTAAGAACATCTTTCAGGCTTCTCGTGGAAAACAAGCTTGCTCACTAAATTATCACAAACAATATTGCATAAAAAACCTATAGAATGTATAGAAATGTCAAAGTGATCCGATGCCAGCGCCAACCGTTAAATGCGTCTGTTTGTCTGTGCAGGAAGTGAGAGTTTTTTTCTTACTTATTCTCAGATGAAACATTTTATTTTGTAAGAAGAGATGAAACATTTTATTTTTAAAACGCAAACTTCCTGTTTTCTCCTCAGGACTAGCCCCAGGATGAAACCATTTCCATTCGATTCTGCAAGTTGTTTACGTACAGAAATGATATGAACTATATTTTTATTTTAGCGTATTAAATGCATTTTTTTTTCATTTTTCCCCATTGTGGAGTCCTAGGGGGATTGCGGACAATCCCAGGAAGCCTTACTACCGTTAAATCTACTATGAATTCAGTATAGTTGACTGTGAATGTTAACAAATTTACTATCATTCTGGCAAAACTACTATGCTTGCTCGAAATGCATAGTAATTTTGGTAGAAATAACAGTAAAATTAAAAGAAGTTGTTTTCTGCAAAAATCTATTGGTGAAGGTATTTAATTCAAACCTGCAATATAGTTTTTTTTTTTCAATTGATTTTGTTTCAGTGCAGAAGGGACTCAGAAGTAGCCTATGGGCACAGACAAACAGACGTAACTCTTTAAATAAAACTATCTTCAAAACATAGTACCAACAATCAATACGAAACTAACGATTTTAAATTGGCTCACTACTTGACTAGCCTATTGGTCCCAAGCAAATCGATTAACGTACCCCATTCTAGTCGAAATTCTAGTACTACACAATGTTTGTTTTGATTCGCTATGAAAGTTTGACAGATAAAATGAGGGGTTAGTGCATTTCGGGACCTTCTAGTCTTAGAGTTACCTCTATGATAGTACCGCCATAGAGGTAACTCTAATACCCCGTTCACATTACAGTCTATATCACGTAATATAGGCTGTCTTGCAATGAGCACTCATACATAGGATTTCCAGTGAAAACTAGATGTATGAGTGCTCATTGCAAGACACCGTATATCACGTGATATACGCTGTAATGTGAACGGGGTATAAGACTAGTAGGTCCCGAAGAAACGTGCTCAACTTTTTGGCTCAGCTCTGGTACTATCTTCGGTCCCAAGCTAATCGATTCACCACTCGAAACATAGGAATATCCACGAACCCCTCATTTTAACTGTCAAACTTTCATAGCGAATCAAAACAAACATTGTGTAGTACTAGAATTTCGACTAGAATGGGGCACGTTAATCGATTCGCTTGGGACCAATAGACTACCCAAAAAAAAATATAATAAAACAACGAAATTACAATGATTTTTACTGTTGAATTTCGAGTATTGTTAAATTATTGTACGGGAGAAAACATAAATTTCGATTTTTAACGATACAATGCTCAAACAATGAAATTTAGTGTGATGAGATCAAATTTGTTCGAGGAAAATCACCTTTTTTATTGTTAAGATGCTTAACAACCCCCCTTTTTTACTGTTAATTTCTCAAAAACTATGAATTTCGTTGTGATTTTATGGTAATGGATGAAAATTTCCAATGTTTTGACAATAAATATCATGGTTACAATGACAGTTCTATTGGATTTTTTTTTACGGGTAGTCAAGTACTGAGCCAATTTCAAATCGATAGTTTCGTCACAGACAAACAGACATAACACATTGAATATTTCGCATTGTAAAACATCGTCGTTAAAACATTACCGCCATCTATTGAGTACACTGTGGTGGGTATACTATACTATAGTACGCTGAACAGATGGCGGTAGTGTGTAAACGTCAAACGCAAGGGAATTGACTATGCGCGCCACAGGTGGCAGTACTACCAACTGAGATACTTTTAAATTGACCGTTAAATGCTTGTTCGATGAACAACTTGTGAGAGTTATGTCTGTTTGTCTGTGGTTTCGTATTTATTGTTGGTACCGCCAAACATAGGACTGCAGTAGCTACATCAAGCTTGATCACTGATTCGCAAACAATGTTGCATGCAAGAAACGTCAAAGTGATCCGATGCCAGCGCTGCGGCGAGTAATTTGCGGAAACGATAACGATGATCCATAATGAAGAGTCTGTTAGTCTCTCGGTTAGTCTATTAGATTGAGGGGGATTCACAACTCAATATTGAGTCAAACATGCTCATTTAAGCAGGAAGTAGGCGCACTTTTACTCACTTTTGAGTAATCAACGTACTCGCGCAGAGTGAGTCAAAACCACTCTGTGATATTTTCAGCAGGGAAGTTTGGTTTTTATTTGTTTTGATAAAAAATTAAAATTATCTGCTTCACGGATACAAATTTTGTTCATTTAAAACAAAAATATAAATTTTTATACTGTAAACATATGAATTTTTCAAAGTATATTGAAAGCATGTTTAAAACTAAAATATTTATGTTTGAATTAAATCCAAAAGCATGTTTATTTCAACAATATAGGATTTGGGTGAACGGTTTTTAGCGTGTCATGCCTTTTTATTTCCTTCTTGTTACATTCGGAAAAAGTTGCCCCAGCTTTGTTCAACCTCAACAGAAAACGGTCATCCATTCCGAATCCATTCCGGATCCTCCTCCGATATCGAACACGGAAAGAAACCGGTATGAGGACCAGTGGCAGAAACGGCAAAACGACGCTAATAACACAAATTTGCACCGGTTCCACTGAACTGGAACCCCCGGACACCCACTCGACGGGTCCTCGCATCCCGGACCAGGACCCCAATACCCACAGGTCACCCTTAATCACACCCGAAAAGAGCAGGAATTAATATGCCCTGCCCGAAGATCTTTTTTTTTATTTCTTTCCGTTTTATTTTGCTTTACCCTGCACTCAACTACTCAAATAATTCCAAAATATGTATGTTTATTTTAAACATGAGAAGCATGTTTAAAATAAACATATTTATTATTATTCGCATAGCTGTCAAACCAAACAAAAATATATATGTTTATTTTCAACACGAATATTTTTGAAATAAACGTAACATTATTTTTATTTTAAACATTGATTTCACATGACTTCAAACATGGAATACGTTTGAAATCAACTTAATTTATGTTTGTGGCCAGAACAAACTGAGTTTACGTTTAAATTTACCTCAAATATTTTTGTTACGACGATAGTTTTTTCTGCGTGTTCCGATGCATTTAACTAGTGCTGAAGACGACTGAAAACCGTCTCCGAATGCAATTCCGACTTACCTTAATACCCCGTTCACATTACAGCTTATATCACGTAATATAGGCTGTCTTGCAATGAGCACTCATACATAGAATTTCCAGTGAAAACTAGATGTATGAGTGCTCATTGCAAGACAGCGTATATCACGTGATATACGCTGTAATGTGAACGGGGTATAATAGTAATATTATTGTATAACACCATCAGACATGTATTAAACGCTATCCAGACTGGAGAGTTATAACAACAATCAATACGAAACTAACGATTTTAAATTGGCTCACCACTTTAGTAGCCTATTGGTCCCAAGCAAACGATTAACGTACCCTATTCTTGTCGAAATTCTAGTACTACGAAATGTTTGTTTTGATTCGCTATGAAAGTTAGACAGATAAAATGAGGGGTTATTGGTTTTTCCTATGTTTCGAGGGGTGAATCGATTAGCTTGGGACCGAAGAGAGTACCAGAGCTGAGCCAAAAAGTTGAGCACGTTATAGTACGTTCAGACTACAGAGTTATAACATGTTATAGCGCTATCTTGATGGTGGTTTCTGAGTTGCAATTATTTGACAACCGTTCACGCAGAAAAAACTATCGTCAAAACAAAAATATTTGAGGTAAATTTAAACGTAAACTCAGTTTCCCGCATAAGCGCGAACCAAAAATTGACCTTACCGATAATGGTTATAAATTGTTTATAATCCCTGCTTAACTTCAACTGAAATGGTTATGGAACTTTACATGAACGTTTAATGATAAAGTTTTAACCTTAAGTATTATAGTTTTTTGGAAGTGGACCTTACAAATAATGGGTTGTTAAGAACCATTACCATTCCAAATTCTTGTTTTCTCCATACATTTTCGGAAAGAAAACTTTACTAAAACCTTTTAACTTATGGTTTAAGAACATTAATGGTAATGGTTATGGTAACCAGTAAGGTCCATGAATGGTTTTGTAACATCGATCAACTTTATGTGGAATATATCGCGAATTGGTTGCCTGTAAATTACTGATTACCAATTCACGATATATTTCACGTAAAGTTGAGCGATAATACAAAACCATTAATGGACCTTACTGACTACCATAACCATAACCATTAATGTTCTCAAACCATAAGTAAAAACGTTCTAATATAGTTCTCTTTCCGAAAATGTATGGAGAAAACAAGAATTTGGAATGGTAATGGTTCTTAACAACCCATTATTTGTAAGGTCCGCTTCCAAAAAACCATAACACATAAGGTTAAAACTTTATCACACAAACGTTCATGTAAGGTTCCATAACCATTTCAGTTGAAGTTTAGCAGGGATTATAAACAATTTATAACCATTATCGGTAAGGTCATGTGATGGTTCGCGTTTATGCGGGTTGTTCTGGCCACAAAAATAAATTAGGTTGATTTCAAACCTATTCCATGTTTGAAGTCATGTGAAACCAATGTTTAAAATAAAAATAATGTTACGTTTATTTTAAAAATATTCGTGTCGAAAACAAACGTATTTGTTTTTGTTTGGTTTGACAGCTATGCGAACAAAAATATATATTTGAATTTTAAACATGCTTCTTATGTTTAAAATAAACATACATATTTTGAAATTTTTTTAATAGTTGAGTGCAGGGTAAAGCAAGATAAAACGCATTGCAAAGAAATGAAAAAAAAAGATCTTCGGGCAGGGCATCTAAATTCCTGCTCTTTCACCCTGCAATTAAGGGTGACCTGTGGATATTGGGGTCCTGAGCTGGGATGCAGGGACTCGTCGGATTGGGTGTCCGGGGGTTCCAGTTCAGTGGAACCGGTGAAAATTTGTTAAATTAGCGTCGTTTTGTTGTTATGCCACTAGTCCTCATACCGGTTTCTTTATATATTCGGTGTCGGGGGAGGATCCGGAATGGATTAAAAATCCATTTCGGATTTTCGTCGTCCTTTCGAAGTCACGTGTGGAGGAGGATGATATAGGGATCGGCATCAGAAACTGAAGTTCTGCCGGTTTTGTCGAGCTGGTTTCCGGATCCATCTTCGGTTTTGCCACTTTCGGGCCGTTTTTTGTTGAGTTGAGCAAAGGTGGGGCAACTTTTTCCGAATGTAACAAGAAGGAAATAAAAAGGCATGACACGCTAAAAACCGTTTACCCAAATGCTATATTGTTGAGATAAACATGCTTTTGAATTTAATTCAAACATAAATATTTGTGTTTTAAACATGCTTTCAATTTACTTTGAATAATTCATATGTTTAGAGTGTAAACATTTATATTTTTGTTTTAAATGAACAAAATTTGTATCCGTGTTATAACATGTTATAACTCTCCAGTCTGGATAGCGTTTAATACATGTCTGATGGTGTTATACAATAATTTCGCCGTTTCTTACACGCTAAGATAAGATTACCTAAAAATAGGTTTTAATTTTACCTAAAATTAGGTATTGCTAATAAAACCTAGAATATAGGTAAAATTTACCGATAAATAACGTTACTTTTTACTAATATTATGAGTAAAGTGCGTTTTCAAATATTTACTTTATTTTTTACCTAAAATTGGGTTAAAATTTTGTCACTGTGCAACGAGCAGCAACGCTGACGACAAGTTCTTGTTTGTTTATTTATTTCGTCAATAAGGATGACGGCAAGTGCTTGTGCTTGTGGAAAGTGAATTTTTTCTACAAAACCGAAATTTAAATACCTAATTGAATTTCACTTCAAGGACGACTAATACGAAGGGTGAGTATAATTGCCTATTAATAATCCTTAACAAATAAATATAAAAATTGGCTGGTGAAGCAAACAAAAATTAACCTCACTTATGTGTTCGTATGCAAACCCGTCGTCAAATACTGATTTTTTTTTATAAATATTTCCTAATTCTAGCTATCAGTGGCCAATCCCATCGCAACATCCTGCAGCAATCCTTCCGGAACGGTGACCCCGGTGAGTAAATGAAATCAAGGTAAAATATTGAAAAGACTTTATCAGCGTTTGTAAACAAAACATCTTGCGGCCTTTTCTCATTGATCGGAGCTCACCCGTGCAAAACTGTGAAAGCTTCCCTTTCTGATAGCAGTGTTGGTATGCGTAGGTGAGGTCTGATTCATGAAAAAAGGTCGCAAGATGTTTTGTTTACAAAAGCTGATGTCTTTGAATTACAAACCGGATCAAACAAAATGACACCGATTTATTGTTTGTTTTGCGTATTTTAGGTACCAGCATCCCCCAGGTATCCCTCCCGTCCATCTAGCAGGCATCTCCACTGCTTCCTCGCCATTCGTGATCGAACGACGGCCAATCGGAAGGGTGAGTAACAATTAAAATAAATCTAGAATAAGGGTGCAATAACTTTTGTAAAAAAATACAATTTCTCTCGATGATTTCTATGAATTCGAGATACTCCCACGAAAACCAAAATAACCATCGGTAGGAAAAGTCATCCTCTACCCTGTGTTGATGTTGGTTTACGTGAGAAACCATCAAGTGAGAAATCATCAGGAGAATTCATTTTTCACAAAAGCTGTTACATCCTTATTCTAGCTCTGTTTTCAAATATTTACTGCCTCGCAAGCCATTTTTCTGCTTTCACTTTGCTGGCCATTTTTCTGCTTTCACTTCGCTGGCCATTTTTCTGCTTTCACTACGCTGACATACATCTTATTAGTGCCGATTTTTTGCCTGTGCTTAAACCCACCAAACATTTTTTTTTATTAATTCTAGCTTCCACTGAGCAGTCAAATCAAGCTACTAGTAAAATTCCAAACCAATCTTGAAGTGAGGTAAAAGCGAAATCATGGATGAGTTAAGGTCATCAGTCGATGAGGATACATGGAAGAAACTGGAAGGTGAGTTATAGCAACAATCAATACGAAACTAACGATTTTAAATTGGCTCACTACTTGACTAGCCTATTGGTCCCAAGCAAACGATTAACGTACCCCATTCTAGTCGAAATTCTAGTACTACGCAATGTTTGTTTTGATTCGCTATGAAAGTTTGACAGATAAAATGAGGGGTTATTCGTTTTTCTTATGTTTCGAGGGGTGAATCGATTAGCTTGGGACCGAAGAGAGTACCAGAGCTGAGCCAAAAAGTTGAGCATGTTATTTCGGGACCTTCTAGTCTTAGAGTTACCTCTATGGTTATAGTACGTTCAGAATACAGAGTTATAAAATGTTATAGCGCTATCTGATGGTGGTTTCTGTGTTGCAATTATTTGACAACCTTTTTTTTTTTAAATTCTTTATTTAAGAGATTTTTAGCCTTAGGCTAGTTCATCTCTAAAATTATTTGACAACCGTTATAACAGTCTGGACAACGTTTAAATGTCTCGGTAAATTGTATACTTTTTATTTATTAGTTTTGTTGCTTCATACATTCTCAACTCTGAATTCCAATCACTATAACAGTAGAGCTTCTAAAAATGTTAACTTATACCACCTTCATGCATTGTTCAGACTATGGAGTTAAAACATGTTATAGCGCTATTTAGATGATGGTTTCTGTGTTGCTATTATTTGACAACCGTTATAACATGTTATAACTCTGTATTCTGAACAAGGCATTATGGCTTCGTCTCAGATAATCCTTTACTTAAAAACGTTTGTTTCACAATGTATTTCCTTGTTGAACCGTCTTAAGTTAATGAGCTATGTATCTAAGCCTGGATGCATATATTGCTTAACATTGGTATGCACAACCCAGGGGCTGTTCATAAACTACGTAGTCGTTTTTTTTTTTTTTACGTTGATCGATATTACAATTTTTTTTGCTGTGTACCCAAGATAACGTGGTTTTAAAAAGCGTCAGTCTATAAAAAGAATCTATCAATTCAATGCAGATAAAACTTTTTGAAGGAGTCTACACAGCAAAAAAAGTTGTTGAATATTACATCGAAACTGCTGCAACCAGGTCAATCCATCGGTTGTGTAATATCACATTGTACAATGTACATCGATTTTGCGAACAAAATTACATCCATTAATGTAATATTGTATCTGCTTTTTGCTAGTACATCATTATTTCATACATCAGCTTGAATTACGTTGATCGATATTACATTTTTTTTTTGCTGTGTACAATCTTAAAAATGTTTTTAAAAAGTCTCGAAGGTTTTGATTTGCAATTTTGAGATTCGTTATTTGTTTTTCTTTCAAGGTTTTCATTGTAAAATTGAGGGCTGCAATGCGTTTATCCAAGGATATGTGGAAGAGCTCAAGGTGCATTTCAAAGTGGTACATAAATTGAAAACAAGTGCCAAAAATACAGTACCTTTTAAATGTTCTGTGTGCACAGCTACATATCACCACTTCTTCCACTTGAAAACGCATATTCTCCATCACCATCCACGACAACCACTACCAGCACCAAATTATGGTGACGTTGAGATGGAACAGCTTGATATTCGTGAACCAGAGTGTATGGAGTTTCCTGGTATACGAAACCCATATTTCTTTGAGCCACCGATTGATCTACAACAATTTTCCTCTGAGATGGCTGCGCAGATAACAGACCTTCGTAGTGATGTGTCTTTGCCCGAAAGCAAAATTCAAGCATTTATGGACGGCTGCTCAACGACCTTAAAGTGGTGTCAAAGATTTCTGCTTTCAGAATTGAAAAAGTTTTTGATCAAAAAGGGTTCGCGCTTTGATGATCAAGATGTGGTGGATCTTTTCAACTCAATGGAAATACCAAATGTGTTCAACGAAATCAAAACACCTCTCGATAATTTGAACTACTTAGCTATGAAAGCCAACTGTCCAGTACCACAACCAAAAACAATCACTTTGGCGAAACGTAGAATAACCAAACGTGTACTAATTGGACCTTCCCGAAACAAGAAGATCCAAAGCCGAATTCCAAAGAATTTGAGATACATTCAGAAAATAACACACGAAAAGGATGTAGCACACTACATACCAATTATAGATACACTAGGTTTGATCATGACAAATCCAAAAGCACGTGATATGGTTCGTAATGAAGAACCACGCAATGATGGTGTGTTTGCTGGGTACAAAGATGGGTTGCAATTTAAAGAACACTCGTATCTACAGCGTTTTCCTTATGCATTGCGGCTATCAATACATGTTGACGATATTGAAGTTCTTAATCCTTTAGGGTCTCGGAAAGGGAAAAAAAAATTAACAGTTGTAAGTTTTAAAATTCAAAATATGCACCCTGCTGCAAACGTGAATCTCAGCAATGTCTACCTCACTTTAATTGTTCCTTCAAAAATGATTAAGACGCATGGATTCAATATTGTTTTAAAACCGTTGATTAAAGATTTAAAGGCGTTAGAATCAGACTTAGGAGCAACATTAAAAAGAAATGGTGAAGATATAACCCTTCATGCAGTGCTCGTCAACGTAGTGGGTGATACTCTAGCTGTTCACGAACTATTTGAAATGCTTGGACCCCAAGCGAATTACTTTTGTCGTCAATGCTATATACGACGCGAAGATATGATACAAGGAACGATTGGTGATGAATTCGCTTTAAGGACTCCCGAGAGTGTGGAAAGAGATTTAATGATGATCGAACAAAAAGTAAAAACCCCATCAAACTGCGGAAATGTAAAACAGTGTTCACTACACGAGCTGAACTATTACAATGCAGCTAATAATTGGTCGTTTGACCCTATGCATGATGTTTTAGAAGGCGTAGGAGGTATGATTCTGAAATTAATTCTCAATGATGCTGTTAACATTAGCAAAATTCTTAGTGTAGACACCGTGAACCAACGCTTGAAAGAATTTGAGTATGGTGAAGTTGAGGTGGAAAACAAGCCTTCACCAAACTTTACCATTAAATCGCTTAAAGTGAAAAGTAACGCTATCAGCCAGTCAGCTTCTCAATGCTGGTTATTAATCAGAGCGTTCCCTTTCGTTTTTCCGGAAATTATCCTTACTAACAGCATGCATGCCACTTTAATCAGGCTTATTCTTAAAATAACGTACATTTCCTTTTCTAACAAAGTAACTATTGATATGGTATGTGAGTTGAACAATGCAGTCTCTGAACTTCATATTACTTTCAAGCAGTGTTTTCCACAAGTTAATCCAATAAATAAACTCCATCATATATCACACTATGCTAAAATCGTAGAGAATAATCAACCGATAAGCTACGGTAGTTGCATGGCTTTCGAAGCCAAATTCAAAATGACAAAAGGTCAAGCGAAAAATTGTAATAACTTTAGAAATTTGACGTACAGTCTAACTAAACGTATCAATCTCAAACAGGTTAACGAAATTTTGAAACATGATTATGCCGTTGATAAATTCATTATCATATCATCTACATGCGCCTCGAAATTTGTTTTTGATTTTCAATCTCTTCTTTTCGATTTACCCAACGAAATAACTCTAGTTAATCACATTAAAATCAATAGAACAAGTTTTAAACCAGGTTTCATTGTGAAGTACACAAGGTGTAATCAAAGAGTGTATGGTATTCTACAAGCCGTTATTCTCTTTGAAGGAGTGTACATTTCCATAATTCAAGAATTACAAACATTCGAGTTTTGCACGCAGTATAATTCTTATAAAGTTTGTATTACAAATGACATATTCAGAATTTCTGCTAATGCTATGCTTACCAGGAAAACATACAACCTCTGGAAACCTGTCAATGCCACGGATGATTATATGTACATTAGCCTTAAGTATTACGATGAATAAATGATTGTAAATATTGATGCCCAGCAGAAAAATCTCGTTTATCTGATATCACTCTGTTAACTTTATTTCAAAATAAAAATCTACAGTAAGTAACCTTTTGGGCATGATTTTGTTCCTTGCAGCGGCAAAAATCGACAATAACTCGCTTTGTATGCTTACCAACGAAGACATGATTGACCTTGGTCTCGAACTTGGCCCACGAAAAATTATCCAAGGAGTTATTGGTCGTTTAAAGACATCTTTGCCTGGTCCATCCACCAAACCATTTCATGGAGAACTCAGAGGAAACCATCAAGAAACACTACACGAAGTCGAGTGTAAAGCTTCAACATCGGCATCGAGCTCGGCTTCATGTACAACAGTAAGTTTTATTACATATTAACCATTGATTTGACTTTGCCACAGACAAACAGACATAACACATTGAATATTTCTCACTGTAAAATATATCTAAAACATTACCGCCATCTGTTGAGTACACTGTGGTGGGCAGTAAAGAGCCTGAATTTATAAAGAGGCGACATCTTATCCATTTGACAGGTCTTCTGCTCGATTGGAATGACTTTTCCTATGACTTTGACAGACAATCGATTGTTCCAATTTTGACATGTCGTCTCTTTATAAATTCAGCCTCTTTAGTGGGCAGTACGCTGAAGATGGCGGTAGTGTGTAAACGTCAAACGCAAGGGAATTGACTATGCGTGCCACAGGTGGCAGTACTACCACAGACAAACAGACGTAACTCTTAATTTTGCATCCTCGTTCACGCATTTAACGGTTGATTTGAATATTATCAGTTCCGCGAACTACTCGCTGCTGCGCTGGCATCGGATCACTTTGACGTTTCTATACATTCTATCAAACTTGTTTGCAACATTGTTTGCGATTTAGCAAGCAAGCTTGTTTTCCACGAGAAGCCCGAGAGATGTCGTTACTGTGGTCCTATGTTTTGAGATACTATGTATTCAAGAAAAACTTTTTCAAAGAGCTACGTCTGTTTGTCTGTGGTACTACCAACTAAAATACTTTTAAATTGATCGTTAAATGCTTATTCGATGAACAACTTGTGAGTGTTATGTCTGTTTGTCTGTGACTATGCTATATAAGCGCATATCAGCCTATGACTATACAAACCAGTTCCATCATTGATTGATTTCCTATTTGTATGGGACTGCTATTAGATTATGTGTTGTACAGTACCATATGTTATTTACTGTTATTCGTGCCTTTAAATTTTCTCATTCTGTTTCTTATTCTCAATTTCTCATTCTGTTTCTCTTATTTAGAACATACGTACAGTTCTTGAACAGTTCAAGGAATTTAGAGGAATCCTCTACAATAAACTCCTAGCAGAAATTGTACCGAAACGAAACGAGATTTGCCTAATGGTTCGCTTATTGTGCCACAGTAGATTTTCCGAGGACCTCTACAACTACAATAAGTAGGTACATCTAAGAGGAAGATCTTATCAATATAATAGCGATTAAGCCATTATCAGTGGTTAATTTGACAACATATTTTTAGGCACCCTGGAATACCTGAGAAGCACCAACTTGCTTTGGACATATTGAAAGCTTTTCCACATCTTCAAAGTACCCGTCCGTACAAGCTTGCTCCGCCAGAGGTTAGTATAGGACCCTTTCAAATATTACGTAATACAAGAATTATGCGATGAGAGGTGTAGAATATACATTAATCTGCTTTTATATGTTACATAAACATAGCACGCCCTTGTAGTACAGTCTACTCTCCCTTTCTCGATGGTACCTTCAAAATCGAATTAGGGAGAGTTGACTGTATATTTAGTTAATATTATTTATGAACCTTCAGTTGCAATTAGATTTTCGATGTTAGATAATAATTTTCATGGAACGTAATAGATATTCCCTTGGTAGTATATTAACAGTCATATTATGTTTTCAGGCTTCATTTTTTTGGCGTAACGGTGGCAAAGGGCCATGTAATCATCACACCGGTTGGATTGAAACTCGCCTGAATAATATGCGGAAAGATTTGCCGAAGAATAAACGTAAATTTAATCGAACCTCGATCTCAACACCTAATGTAGATAACATAACATCCGAGAAGGCTAAGTTATGCGCTGCTTTAGCAGCAAATACTGATAACATCAAGCAGATAAATGATTTGATGAAGGACACATATGATTATCATAAACAGCTGCTTTCCGCTAAATCAGAACCGACTTGCATTTTAAACATCTTTCCACATTTGTGCTCGTTCAGTGGTATAATGGTAAGTATAGCATTACCCAACAAACAAGTTTAGCTACAGACTAGCTTATACAGGCAAAAATTAGCTGTATAAGCCAATTTTTGGCTGTATAAGCTAATCTGCAGCTAAAATTGTTAGTTGGGTAACTTTAAGTGTGCTAGTTTTATTGATGTAACTTCTTACTTAGTTCAATTGCGTATGTAATTATTTTTTTTTTCAGTTGCAGCAAGCCTTCGAGCGTCTAACTAAAGTTCATCCGAAAGCTGACATCCGTCAAACATTGATGAAATGTTTATATCTTAACCATCAAAGCTTCCCCGAAGTAGAAGACAGTAAGCACCTTTCTTTTTACATACGATTGGTTTTACCTGCATTGGTCCAGATATTTTAGTTTAATTGGCCATATGTATAGCATTGACGACATTTAAAATCTAGTTGTCTGCTTCTTTGGAAACAAAACGCACTGAACCCGTCGCAGAAATCGCCACCAAAGAAATTCCTATGACGAGGGTTTCGGGTGTTTTGTCTACAAAGAAACAGACAATACCTAAAAAAGCATATTCCTTAAGCTTAAAGAAGTGACAATTTTATCTAAAGTAAAAATCCCAATGTTGAAACAGTATTCAGAATAAGCTAACCATTATTTTAATATATTTTGATATTGCAGAAATAATTCGTGGAGCTATCAGAGCCATAGCATATCTGACCACACGAGGAATTAAAAACGAAAATGGAGATCCAAATCGCTCAGCCGTTGAATGCGTTGCCTCCCCTCTCATCAGATGGACTAAGGTACGAATCAAATAGATCCCACGTGATTCATACTCATGAAATTATTTATTCTATATGTTTTTAGCCCGTCGAAGGTTGGTCCAATGCTTTACCACCAGCAGAACACCCACACATCATATGTCTGGCAAATGCACCAAAGCAGGGGGAGTACTATGTGTTTGTACATGGAAAAGTAATTTTTTGTGGCCAGCTGGCAGCACGAGCAATTGACGTTTTGATCAAATCATTCACCGTGCTTGGAACGAAGGTACCACCGGGATTGATCAAATTTGTTGAGTTTGTTGAAATCTCAACATATCAAACATCCCACTACAGTACGCGTGCCATAGTAAATGCTCTCTGTGCAATTTTCAAGGAAATAGAGGAAGATGAAACAGAAGAAACGGAGAAGGTGATTGTTGGTTCGGAGTAATTTTTCTTATCGATCGAAACGTTATTCTTTAATTTACTTCTCTTTTAATTTGTTGTTTGTTATTGATTAGTGCTTAAGACATGGAAAATAAAATAACTGAACAAAACCTGCATATTAGATAACATATTTAAAATCGTTGCAAAAATTTTCACCGTGGTACTGTGCGGGACCGATATTAAAAAATCCGTATGCGTGTTACGATATCATACATCTCTTATGCCTGCTTATACACTGCAATCCAATCGGTTGACCACTACGGTTTTATTGTACAACGTACGGTTTTACCATACGCGGTTGACCAACCAGATTGTAGTGAATATGGCAGGTATTGGATATACTGATTTTGATCAATGAGCAGTAAAATTTGCAGTGCAATTAAAAAAAATTGAAATTCAAAGGTATTCTGCAACGATTTTGAATATGCTTGCGTGTTTTTATAATTCTGAGTGAGTAAAGAATGCACCATCATATCTGCAAAAAAAATCTTAAAATAGTATCTGCAGCGCTCGCGATAGTATTGTAAAAACCTACAAAACAGAAAAAAAAACCTAATTTTCGGTAAAAAGTAACGTTTAAAAATAGGTAATTATTAACGTTAACGATTCTCAACCAACAATACCTAATTTTAGGTAATTGATGTTTACCGATAATTTAGGTATGTGCACTTTTGTGCGATTATCGTTATTTTTTACCGACTTTTAGGTATTCCTGTCTTAGCGTGTAGAGCGTTTGCTCCACCACGGCTGGCATTTGGCAGTCCCGGATTTGGCTGACTGAGTGACTTTTACTCAGTTAGACATTTCTCGTTTACTCAGATTTTGACAACCTAATGCATCAGACGAAATTGAGTACGGTCGACTTACCCGGTGAGTAAGCTTAAGTAAGCGTGTTACTAAATGGTTCATTCACTGCAACTGCCATGTACCCATTAATGGGTAAAAAAGGACCCATTTTTGATGACTATATGAGGCTGTCAAATAATGGGTGAAGTTCAATTTCAAATAATGGGTACTCTTTTACCCATTTCTCAGAGCGCTTCGGGCGAGAATAATGAGTACTTTTTTACTCATTAATGGGTGAAAAGCAACTTAGATAACATCTTCCAGTCCTCGCTTCAGTCGCAAAGTGTCTTAACGATGTCGAATGGAAATTGCTCGTTTGAAAAGTAGGTATTTCTTATTTTATTTCTTTCTGCCCACATCTAAACATCAATCTGAAACTTGCAGGGACTAGCCGGATCAGCAAGGAGATCCCAGGAGAGCTTTGGGAGCACCATTTCTTGCACGAACGATGGAAAGACCACTGGATGGAAAATGGTGAAATAAAGATATAAATATAAATAACGTTTTGTATTCTTAACTATTCATTGTGGCTCTTTCAATGATCCATAAATCATACAAATTCTAAAAGAAAAATCATGGTTTAAGGATTTCAAAATTGGGTACTTTGTACCCATTTTATAAAGCCAATTATTATTTAAAAATGGGTAAAAAAGTACCCCATGATTTGACGTACAAGGTCTTTACCCATTAATGGGTAAAGACGTTTTACCCATTAAATGAGTTTACCTACTTTACTTCGAAATGGGCACTTTTTCACCCATTAATGGGTACTTTCCAGTTACAGTGTTTGAAACTGAAGCCATTCCAGTGTATCTATCAACACCATTCTCTATTCGAACGCAGCCTAATTCAAGAGCAAATTTTCATTATGTCGTAAGTAACATTCGCACCGATCCGAGAAAAATAAAGTTTTGTTTTGATGACCGAAAAGTTATTCCTATTTCCAATTAAACACATATAATCTCATAGTGATAGCAATGTTTAACATATTCAGCCGGGTTTCAATCATACAAAGGCAAATCGCTAGCTTTCATGCTACGAAATACTGGTTTTTGAGTCAAAAGTTATTATACGTCGTTTGGTGGCCCCTATTGTTACTTAAGTCAAAGTGTATTTACCAGGATATTCGGGAGAATTATCAATTACGTCTCCTTACGTGCAGCCCATTCATCATTTTAGGACCACCGAAATCATCTTAGCAACAAACAGTTCGATTTATTCACTTGAATAATGAGAAAGCGAAACGACGAAAGTACACTTTTCACGGGTTTCTCAGTGCTGTTACTTAAGACAAACGGCATCTCCATAGAAATCGGATGACTTAAGTAACATCGAAAACTATTTTGATCGAAAGGTGATTACGTCAAAAAGCAATTCGACTGGTAAATAAATTTAAAAATGGGATATGATCCTATATTCGGACAGTATATAGTGTAATAGCAGGAGCATCGATTGACACTGATAGCTCGACTTTGTTTACCTTTGTTACATTCGACGTAATGAAAATTTGCTCTTGAATTATAGATCAGTGCACGGTCCCTAACCTCACTTTTTGCTCCCTATCATTTTGCTTCTGAGTAAAAGAGATAGCAACGAATGGGAGCCAAAACAAACCACCCAAAACTGTCAAAACTTACGGGTGAGAGAAGAGTGCGGCAAATCTTCGTGAACTGATCAATGGCAGAAAGGCAAAAACGAAGAAATCGAAAACTGTCAAAGATTTTACCTTCTTTGTGTTATGTGTTGTCATTTACTCGTCATCGTTTGGACATCTATCTGTGCGGGAGAAAAGGTTTTGAAAATCCGATGTAATCTTCAAAAACATACGATAAAATTACGATTTTCAACGAAAATTGTTGAAAAAAGTGATACGAAGCCTCTTAAAACAGTACTAAGCAGTGATAAAAGATGGGTAATACAGATACAAAGCTTAATTTCCGCAAGGCAATTGTGCAGCTCACCAGCAAAAGCCAGGTATGGTTCACTAATGTTCTAGTAGTCAAAAAATAAAACATCAATAATGGCATTACATTAAAATCTGGTTAATCTTTAGTAAATCAATACATTTAATTTCATCAACGCAAATATATAAAAAAGATCAAGTTTGATTTTGAAACATGATTGTGATTGAGTGGTATGATATTTCCATATGTTTACCTACTTTTGTTGCAGCCAATCGATGCAAGTGATGACGTATTTTGGGAGCAATTTTGGATCGAACACAGCACTCCTGTGCAGGACGTTTTTGCATTGATTCCCTCGAATGAGATACGCAAAGTAAGAGATGTAATGCCTACAAATTTAGCAACTTTATGCTACAAAGCAACCGAAAGGCTAGTTCGGGCTGTAGACAACAGCTGTCGGACTCAAGGAGAACAACAAACCGTTATAAACTGCGTACGCCTATTAAATCGCATATTGCCGTACATCTTCGAAGATGCAGAATGGAAAGATTTTTTCTGGTCGTCGCTCCCTTCAGGAAGTGATAAAGATGATAATGCGACTCCATTGGCTCAAAGTCTACTGAATGCCATCTGTGACTTGTTGTTCTGTCCGGATTTCACTGTTGTCGGATTACGAAAGTCTGGACCTGAAAAGGCGGAAGAACTGAACTCGATCGATAGTTGTGAATACATCTGGGAAGCTGGAGTCGGATTTGCACAGTCTCCTCCACGCAATGGAAATATGGACTCACGGCGAACTGAGCTTCTTAAGCTTTTGTTGACATGCTTCAGTGAGACTATGTACCGTGTTCCGACGATGAGCGACGAACCCAATAAATGGATTGTACACTTTACGAGCGCTGAAAATCGCCATGCGTTGCCATTATTCACGTCACTACTAAACACTGTGTGTGCATATGATCCAGTAGGAATAGGCGTTCCTTACAATCATTTGCTTTTCACCGATACCCTGGAGCCGATGGTTGAAGTTTGCTTGCAGATTCTGATTGTAACGCTAGACCATGATATAACCAGCAATTCACCAACACAATCCGCGTCGTATTCGCATGATGATACAACTATTGCGGACAACCTTTTCATCAACTATTTGTCACGTATTCACCGGGATGATGATTTCCAGTTTATTTTGAAAGGCGTAACCCGTTTACTGAACAACCCCCTGGTGCAAAGCTATCTACCAAACTCGACAAAGAGGCTACACTGTCACCAAGAGCTATTGGTGTTCTTCTGGAAAATTTGTGATTATAATAAGGTAGGTAGAAGAACCATTTGAATGGCAACCAGTCATAAATCCTTGTACCATATTATGATTCAATTACTAGTAATTCAACAGAATATTGAATGGGATGCTTACATTTTGAAGCAGTATGGAAAAACATATGCTGCATTACGTTCTTTAAAAATGAAAACCTATTTCTTAAGACCTGTGTGTGTGTGTGTATTCAATCTTACCCCCACTGGCCGGCAGTGGTATTATGGAAGAAATTTGCTTACAACAATCCTTTATGTTATAATTTGAAGCAAGTTTAATCCGGGAGTTAGAAAGCGATAGCTCTACTGCAGATTCAGCAACCCATTTCAGAATGCCTGGTAATTCACGTCCATTCCGAGGTTACTTTCACATACAATAAGCCCCGCATGTAAACACTACCATTATCATATTAATAATGGTACTGCCAACACACTTCGTATTTAGTAATGTATGGAAATATGCATTTATGATTGATTATAAATCAGATGGATCTCACCAAATTCTGCCTCCAAAAAAGGACCGGTTTGTTCACTCGCGGTAATCGAAAAAATCTTCCGCGTTGTATTTTCAACCCAACACGACATTTTGAATCACATTCGAAGTTTTTCATTTGCATAGAATTTTTGCTTAAAACCTCATTCGCGTGCATCCTCCGGAAGGCAGAACGCCAGCACCAAGAAAAGAAAAAAAAATACCCGGTAAAACTCTTCTTGGGACGGAGGCAAAGCACCAAAAACAAACGAAATGAAAAACCAACCGACGCGACACCACAGCAACACAGCTTCAAAAACCTATTTCTTTAGACCTGCTACTAAATTGTTATTATTCAAAAGTTTGATGTGCCTCATTTCATTTCATGTGATTTTGTTTTCTCACAAGATTCAGCTTACGTCTTAGGGGCAGGTTGAAGGTTGCATTGTTTTATTTATAACATTATTCGTTTTTGCTACGTTTCACATTTACAACATAGGGTAAATGTCGGCTTCGGCACCCATTGACTGTTTTCGGCAACCAAAATTTAAACGTTAATTTCACTATGTTTTCCCATCAACACACATCATCACAGTCCTGTTATGGCAGATTTTTATTCAAATGAAGCATACGTACTCTAAAATGGGGTTGATTTCAAGTTGCCGATAATAAAACAGCTGGTTAACACGCAGTTCTTATGGGAAGGTTTCCGAAGAAAACGAGGCTGCCGACAATAGTCACACTCACCTGAGAAGTTTGGAGCGTTGTAAAAACGCTTTCAAACAGTTTTGAAGAATTCTGTCGATTAAAACGGATAGAGAAGCAAGCAGCAGATGAATGTAAACCAACAGACACGTCATATATGTGCGTGACGCTAAGAAAATGCTAATAGAAGTGTGGACACTGCTTAGATTGACGAGAATACGTAAATTCCCCTACATCATTAGGATGTCCATTTAACAATTTTGTAAAATTTAGAGCGGTTCACTTGATATTTAATCTACTCAAAAAACAAAGCCCGTCTTATTTACTCAAAATTAGGATACCATTAAGGGGAAGTTTACCGCTAAAAAAATATATATATTACGTTTACGTCTATTTTTTTTCATGATAAATTAATATTCTTGGATTTTTGATAATTTTTCCCAATGATTTTAGAAAAATAAAAACGCGCCGAAAAAAAAATATTTTTGGGGTGGTAAACTTCCCCTTATGAACACAGTATGGAAGAAAGTTTTCCATTAACAAGTGTAAAACATCTCATTTTTCTGATGCCTTTTTTGTCAGGGGAGTCGCCTGCTGAAATCAACTACCTAATGATGTTGACTATAACTTCTGCCGTCAAATTTAAGAGAATTTGAGAAGAGCGTTTTAGATTGATATTTTACATCCTTAAACAGATTAAACTAAGAAACTGATTTTAAACGACACACTTTGTACTACAAATTAAGAACATAAAAGCGAAGACAACATATCCAAGAAACTGGCAACTTTGCCCGAATTCAAGCGACAGACACAGTAGCGCTGCGCTCGAGTGAAGGTGGGAGCAACGCATAGAAAAATTAGCAAATACACAAACCTTTATTCTGAGCATGGAACCTTTGCTATCCAATTCGTTCGGAGCATTTACCTTTGAGTGACAGATGACGCGATTCTGCCTGTCTCATACCGGACGTATGGAATAATTTCCAGTCTACTTGATATGTTATCTTCGATAAAAGTCAGCGGCAACATAATTAAAATACACTCAGGTCTTTTTTACACGGAGGATATGTACCGTGTAAAAAAAACCTAGCAAGATTTTCATTTCACATGCTAAAATATTTTTATATTGGATTTTGATACCATTCGTAATTTAGTATGTTATGGTCTATATAGATATATTTAAAAAAATGTATTTACACAAAAAATTGTGATTTTTTTTTAAAGTTTGCCATTTGATTATCCGTGGTTTGAAACGGATAATGTGATTCGAATCAAGTCGATAGGTTGTATCGTTATCGAGAAATCGTTAAGAACGTACTGTTTTGCGACTCAGTGGCGCCAACTGTGTAAGAAAAAATAAAACAAAAAAATAAGGGCAGTTTATTAATCAAAAATAGGCTTGCCGCGTTGGATAATTATGACGAGTATTGAATAAATCGATTTTTGCAACGAGTTGCATACAACATTTTTGCACTGTGTGTCAAAAGTAGATCTTTTTGGCACTGGATGCTGACAAGTAATACTTTTCGACACTTATATTAGTTATGAAAAGTAGGCCATTATGTTATGCAAAACCGTGTCGAAAAGTGACACTTTGCAGTAATGAGTGCTAAAAAATGTTGTATGCAACTCGTTACAACAAAATCTTCTTTTTGTAACTTGTTGCATATAGCGTTGCATACCTCCCTGGCGTCGATAGCATTGGTGCTGAGCACGGAAAACAAGATCGACAGAAAACAAATCAAAGGAAAAAAACTCGTTGTATAAATAGCTATTTCAGCATTCATTGCTGAAAAGTGTAACTTTTCGACACTGTTTTTGCAGGGATGGATCGACTTTTTCGTTATTTTTTAATATATATGCTTACGTTAAATCCAATTTAATTTTTAGCTAACCCATCTTAAAATAGATAGTTTAGTGCTTTAAATCTCCCTATCAAAATTCAAAATATCCGCACTTTAGAGCCACACTCTGTGTTTTCATTGAAGGTACACTTGAGAGCGCTCCCAAGTAAGTTTAAAATTTAAAGCGGTGAGACTACAATCTGCCTAGCTATTGACGCCACTGCTTCCAACTTAAACTCAGTTACGTCCGTTATCGCACCTGGGATTGTCCGCAGTAGCCGCACTATTTGGATATTAGACAGATTCTGTGGAGAACTTGATAGTCAAATAAATACACTTAATCTTCTAGTTTACTCGATATCTATCCATTGCAAGCAATATTTTGACAATGGTTTATGTTTTGAGAGTTTGTGCAAAAGTAGAGTGAGGTTGGGATTTCGGGTGAAATTACCTTTCACCTTTCCCTCCGTCTTCCTAGGGGCTGTTTATTAACTACGTAGATAGTTTTTTGTTATTTTTGACCCCGCTCCCGTCCCTCTGCGTAGACAGTTATCCATACAAAATTTGGGCCGTGGATAATTTCCAACCCCCAATCGTTTTTGATATTATATTGAAAAAAATTAGGCCCAGGGCATACCCCCTTACTTTTTGTAATTTATAGAGACAGATAACAGCGCCAATAGGTTGGTGACGATACAACGTTGAACTGCCACTCACACCAACATCTATGCATGTACGAACCAACACCACTGAGCGGAGGGTACAGCGCAAATCAAAACACGAAGCGGTGTCATCACTCAGCTTTGGCAGCTTCAGTTTGACGTTTGGCGTTGACAAATACCTTCTTTATAAAGTAGTAAAGTAATCATTATTCCAACGTAATTTTTTAATGTATGCGTGCAGCGTTGGCCAAGGAAGACGGCATATTTTATTATTTTTTGGTTAGCAATGATTTCGAACCGTTGCGTTTTTCCGAAGTATATTTCTATGCTTATAAAGATTATGTTGAGCAACAGATTCCCAAATCATCAATTTTCGATTACTTTTTCGAAGGGACGTATCTGCTATTGTAAACAATGCATCTTACTGATACCGGTGGTGATATTGGAAACTCGTTCACTCGAAAGCAAAACATATTACAATTCCAGCTTGGATGTGTGCTTGGTTCTGTGGCGTATAACGTGGTAATGATTGAAAATCGATGCAATCATAACAAAGTGAGAATTTTGCTATCGAAATATAATGATGGTGACATCGATCATCTTATTCGCTCGGCTGGCATTTTTCATACTGACACCTGTCATTTATTGAGCCCTGGTGGTGAAGTTGGCGAGGGACTCCCAACTGTTTCAGATGGCACTGCGATCACGTAAGGGTGGTGTATCCATTGCCTTGTTCGAGGAATTGTTAGTGCGATATCTTGTTTATTAAATATCTTTGCCCAAAGTCTTGTTTTGATTTGTCTTGGTTCCTTCCAGGATCCCTAAAATATAGCAAGTGTGGTCCTGATTATGTTAAATGACTACCATGGGCATAGGATCTATTTTAAAATCAATCAAGATTTCTAGATAAACATTCTTTTCATCAACTTTCTCTTTCGTTAATCACTCAGCTGCAAAACATTTCCCTGTTATTTTTGACGTTTTGGATGCTAGATAAGAACCTCCTTTATGAAACTGTGTGGCAAAAATAGCGTGAAATCTGTTTGCATTGCAGTGGTTCTCAAAAGAGAAATTCTAAAAAAATCTATCAAAGCTGATACGACATTTTGAAATGTTCATTGAAATTTTCAGTGTGGGAATCATACATGCTCGACCTTCCTATATTTCTTAGTTTCCACGTTTTGTTCATCATTTTCCTTGTTCTGATAGCGATTGCACGAATGCTTAACTGACCGTTTGGAATACCCTAGACTGAGAAAGCCATGTAAAAGAAATCTCTATACATACCAGTCGAACAATCTAATAAACTTATCAATACAAATCAGTGGCGTCCCGTAACCTCACTTTTACCTGTGCACCAACTTTTAAAAAAGCCGGCGTCAGTGGTTTAATAGTAAGCGTGACTGCTTTCTCACCCCAATGGCTCTGGGTTCAATCCCAGCCGAGGTCGGTGGGATTTTTCTGAGGCATCACAATCTCTGGTCACGTCTTCCTTCGGAAGGGAAGTAAAGCCGTTGGTCCCGGCCCATGGGTGTTGAATGGGTGCGATATCCTACGCAGGTGTGGAAGCTGCCTTCCTGCACATTCGATTGTCGTCAATGGATGGCAATCGATGTCCGTCGGTGATTGGCACTAGATTACGGAACAGAGACCGACGTTAAATAAAGGAAAGAAGACCAACTTTTAAAACCAGATTTAATGCCATATTCATACTCGAATCGGTTGACTTAACATTCTAGTTTACTCGATATCTATCAATTGCAAGCAATATTTTGATAATTGTTTATGTTTTGAGAGTTGGTGCACAGGTAGATTAAGGTTAAGGAAACGCCGCTGGTCTTCCGCTTTTTCCAAGATGGCTCTTCAGAGATTCTTCCAACTTCTCATGGAGGCTTATTTCGACTTCCCCCAGAAATGATTCTGGTCCTCTCCAGAAGCTTCGTTCGAACTAATCTGTGAGTTTTTTGCAGACCTCATCCAGAAGTTTCTTCTGAGGTCCGGGATATTCTTGCAATTTATTCAGGAAGCTTCTTCTGACTTCCCCTAAGAGTCTGACTTACCCCGAAAGTATCTACCGATTTCCCCCGCAAGTTTCTCTTGGTGGTGTTGAGTACTGGGCACTGATTAAGTCTGCAAGTAGTAGACGAAATACGCGTATCTGTCAAAAAAAAGCAATTATAACGGAATTTAAAGGAAATAAACCAACACACTCAAAGCTCTTCAATCTCCAGGATTCCATTAAGAGGCTCGACAAATTTAAAAGATTAATTATATACTTTTTAACTTCGTACTCACGCCTAGAAAAACTCCTGCATAAATTTCGGAACTCACTTCTTCTTTGGCTTATTAACTCCCCACTGGGACTTTACGCCAACTCCCAACTTTATATGATATTATTTATATTGTGTAGCAAGTACAATACTCTATGCCAAGGAAAGTCGCGACATTATCCATCCCTTAAAATTCCTGAGCTAAGGGAGGCCCATCCCATACCCACCTTTTGCATCAAAGATGAATTGCGTCACGTTTAGAATAAGTATTTTTATAATTCAAGGCTATCATTATTAATCATTTGTAAATCATTTTCAGAAATTCTTATATTTCGTACTTAAAAGCAGTGATGTTTTGGATATTCTGGTACCCATCTTGTACCATCTGAATGACTCCCGAGCTGACCAATGTAAGTTTATATTAACTATAATAAAGCAAAATCATTTCATCGTTTCACTCATGCAACAGCCCGAGTCGGTCTTATGCACATTGGAGTATTCATACTGTTGCTACTGTCCGGTGAACGAAACTTTGGAGTTCGGCTCAACAAACCGTACACCGCCACGGTCCCGATGGATATTCCTGTATTCACAGGAACTCATGCTGACCTTCTGATAACGGTTTTTCACAAAATCATTGCAACCGGACATCAGCGACTGCAACCTTTGTTTGATTGTCTACTTACGATTCTGGTAAACGTTTCACCATACTTGAAAACACTCTCGATGGTTGCCAGCATAAAACTGCTTCATTTACTAGAAGCCTTCAGTACGCCATGGTTCCTATACTCCGCACCCTCTAATCATCACCTGGTGTTTTTCTTATTGGAAATATTCAACAACATAATCCAGTATCAATTCGATGGAAACTCCAATTTGGTTTACACCATCATACGTAAGCGGCAGGTATTCCACGCCTTGGCAAACTTGCCAACGGATGCTGCTGGAATAGCCCGATGCATGAGCAACAGAAAAGGTGGAAAATTGAACAACTCTAGTCATGGAGGAACTCGAGATGGAGTTCGAAACGAACAGAACAATGAAGTGCTACCGTCTACAGCTAATGTAGGTAATGAAAGTGAGGAAGATATCACGGTCAGAACTGGTCAATTAACGCTTGATGATAGACAACCATCGGATGAGGAAGATAGCCGCAGTGAGATCGTAGAAGAGTCGATGGAGGGTTCTCGTCCTGCTCTACCTGCGGAGCCAGGAACTTTGAAAGTTACGCTTCTAGATACCCCTGACATCACTCAAATGACTGAACGGGAATCTGCTCATCCATCTGGTGAGGCAACTACTCCATCACCGATTGAACCTAATGCGAAAACTCCGGTTGGTGAAGCCGATCGAGCCTCAATAGGATCACCAAGCAAGGAGCAACCGTCCCCAATCAAAAGATCTGTTGCTCAGGTATAATCAAAACCCATTTTGTTGATAACAGTAAATAGCTTTTTTTTTCACTACAGCGTGGTAGTATTCGTGTCACACCGGGAGCTGGTCACGGATCACAGGCGAAAATATGGCAACCGACACCGGAATGGGTCCAGTCATGGCGCTCCAAACTGCCACTTCAAACCATTATGAGATTGCTACAGGTGCTTGTGCCACAGGTGGAGAAAATATGCATCGATAAAGGATTGACTGATGAGTCGGAGATTCTAAAATTCCTCCAACACGGTACACTGGTAGGATTGCTACCAGTACCGCATCCCATATTGATACGAAAATACCAGGCAAACAGTGGAACTACCGCTTGGTTCCGAACCTATATGTGGGGTGTCATTTACCTTAGGTATAATTCTGACAGCCTTCAGAGTATGACTAAATACTTATTTAAATCTTTTTATTCGACAGAAACGTGGATCCTGCAATTTGGTACGACACTGAAGTAAAATTATTTGAAATTCAACGCGTTTAATATGTCAAATATACACAATCAAAAAACATGGATAACATTTCTACGACCATATAGCTTTGTACACGGATGTCAGATGCATGTTATAACCAACCTAACTAACCCAGATCAATATTTAAGCACATTCCTTCGAAGATTTATAAACAAAACTTATAACGCCTCCTATTATTGATCTATCTACCCTTCTCTCGACTCTTACATCAACATTCCTTTTCCGTTTCCAACAGTTATCACAGCCATAACCGCCTTTGAAAATATTAATAGACACTGACAAACTGCTAGATTCTTTTATTTAACATACTATTTTAGTGCAGTGCAATTCATATGTATGTTTGCATTACAAAACAACAAACATAGCCTTTTGAAGCAAAACAAACACATATGTATCACCTTCGTAATTGTGCTTGAATAACGTCAAATAAAAAAAAATGTAATGCAAAACTAACTGAAAAATTTGTTGTAATAAAGAAAATTTATTCACCAACATGTTATTGCACTGATCGAAAATATGAGAATGAATCTTTAAATTATTTTGCTTGAGCATGAGCATGATTGACCGCCCGAGGATGCAACTCCGTTATTGCCAGATCAGCTGTAATTACACAGAGAACCAATAGACGTTGCTTGGGACTAGCAATCATCATCAATGTTTAAATACTGGTGATCTAAAACTAGGCAATACTAGCGCTGGCCACGTCCGAATGATGGTCAAGAAAGGAATGGGCTAGGAATATGTTAACGTAATACTCGCTTTAAAGAAAGCCGTCTGCACTTCCACGAGAAATCACTGGGATGTTGGATAAAAGGGTTGGGATCGCAGCAGGATTCGTTTTGGTAAACGATATGCAGAATTGATGCCCTAACGATTCAACCTCGCGAAGGAGGTTGGGTCGAACCCACAGTCTTCTGCTCAGTAAGCAAAATCGGTCGCCACTAGGCTACCGACCTCCTTATATCACAAAACAATTACGATCAAGTTTTCGTTTAGCTTATTGTTACTATGTTTTGATCTCGACGGCGACCTCACAGATGACGATAATAACTGCCCAAATAATAGAACAAATGATTTGGATGGTACCCTGAACACGTCGTTAAGCAAAATAACCATTCAAATTTTATTAGGGTGCTCTTGAGAAGGATTTGTTATAGATTTTTGATCAACACGTTTTTCCTAAAACTCGAATATTAATTCTTTTACGTACTCGTTCCTCTAACCGATATCATTACGCTTTATCTCATATAAAAATGATTTACACTATTACTTTATAATGTCGGGGAGCTTGAGATTGAACCCATGATTTTCTACTCAGTAAACATTATTGGTCACCACATGGCCACCGAGCTCCGTATATCGCAAATCAATTACGATCAACTGCCCGTTCAACTTTCTCTGTCCGTAAATTTCGATCCCGGCGGCGACCTCACCGACGACGACAACAACTGCTCTTGAGAAGAATTTGAAATGGATTTCCGATCAACACGTTAGTATACATCTCGGTATACATCTTAGATTGGTTACTAGTAACACTCACGTCACTTTTGAAATTCTTAGTAGACTGCTTTCAGGAATAATGCTGAGGAGTAAACATTATTTCCAATCTAAACAAAATTACCAAAACATGACTGTTGCTATTCCCGGCCACGACTATCTTTACCATAACTAGGGATAGGGAAGGAAATATTGATGCAGTAGTTACTCAACGAGAGGCCACCCAACTAGTGACACCCTCATAAGTACTACGGAGTTAGAGAATTGGGTAGAGTATAAGGTCAGCATACGCCTCAAGCTGGTGCTTTTGAGGAACTTGCTTCCACCGGCAGTACAGTGAAGAGCTAGAATGATGTGAACAAAAAGTAAACGGATCCCATAGTAATTCCCATATAAACTTTAAAAGGTCAGTGCAGGGGGAGGTAGCTCATCGATTCTTCCGGTTCGCCTCCTAGCATCGTGCTATAAGGTACCAGGCGATAGCCAGGGTAGTTGATCGATAGCTCGATGACGTCATTTCGTTGGCGTCTGCAATGGGAAATTCTCATAGCAGGCGTTGACGATGGTACGTTGTCGAGTTGTTGAATAGCAACTATCGTGGAAAATCACCGATTACCTGTCGATCTGCCAAATTTGGAAAGACGTCTGCATTGAATTGTCTCAGATAATTCTATATATTCCCACTATATCACAAGAAATTGCGAGTAGCTGAGTGGAATGGAGATAAGTTAAGCATTGGGTACAGGACCAAGTCTCCCCTGGGTGGTGCCAGAAGATGAGCGCAATAGAATCATCAAGTTGCCATAAGGCACGGAATGAGACTATTGCATGGCTGGGTAGTCAAAGTCTTCCATACGTTAGTCATTTCAGGTGGATTAGAACAGGTTTAGGTTTAGGGTGGGCGTTGGCCAGATTTGGTTTCCTAAATAGGACCTAGATTATTTAATACACTAGTTACCTCAACTTCTGTCACAATGTTTCATTGTGACTAATCAACACTCAATGGGTAAAATATCAAATTTGCGGTAAATTTGAAAAAAAAAGGGAACTTGGAGTGTAGAGCGCACTGTCCACTGGACGATTCTGAAGCCTGACCAAGTGAGTGGGTTACGGGTTTATTTGATTGTACGTCATTTCCAAGTTATGTATAGATACATTCATACCATTGACATTTTGTATTTGAGATAAGACAGAGACAGGATGCGGAGGGCCCGCTTAGGGGGAGCGTAACCCATGTTATGGCTTCCATTTATTAAATAGTTCAGATAGGCTGGAAATGATAGGTTCATGGTGAGAAAATGTACCACATGGTGCCCGTTCACTGATCAAAATTAGGGATTGACGGTGATTTGTCAAGTTTCATTTTGCAATTGCATATAATTGTAAGTTTAGGTTTGCTTTTGTAATTGTAAGATAGATAGTTTGCCTCAATTGAAACATTGAGTTGTGTAAACTTGACGAGTCATACCTCTAAAATAGTAGTAGTTACAGTGCCGCATTATCTAACAACCACTGTCTGCAACTAATGTTGGAGGGGTCGGCAGGGCTGATCAAAACTAACATAACTCTAACACTGAAATGATCCCGAAACTAACGCTCATTCATTGCACTTTGAGTCATAAAGTAGTTTTATTTATTTTCCTACTAATCTATCTACACACTTAGTTTTTCTACCGAGCTCGGCTGTGCGGGTCTCGCCGGGGAGGGTTTCGCTGAGATCTCGGCGGGAGTGACATTTGATTGAGGTCTCAGATAATGCCTTTTCTAATAATCTGCCTACGTTTCTTTTCTTTGTTATCTACTTTATCCCCTTTTTTATTTTTCTGCTCTTCTTTCCTCTTCGCTTCTTTTGTTTTGTTTGTTTACATATAACTAAAGCTAATACCTCCTTGTTTTCTCTCTAATTTGTCTACTATGTTCCACCATCACGATGAGAGATGAGCTACCGTACATGGTACACGCTCATATACGCTCCCAAAATAGTATGCCGCAAGTAAGTATATCACAGAGGCAACTAAAAATCCAGAAACAAAAACCGATAACGCTGAAGATAATGAGCTGTGGTGATTTATATGAATAGGCGAGGTAGGCGACGATTGTGCGTATTTCTCACGTAACTTTTGAAAAAGGCCCATTTATAGCCTGAATAATTCGTAAAGAGCAAATTGAAACATTGAACGTCGCGTGAAAGTGGAACTTAATGAAGGCCTAAGTACTTTTTCGTAGTTTTTAGTTTTCGGACTTGAAAGATCGTCGGTTACAGTGGCCTGCTTACTGAGCAAAAAAATGCGGTCCCAGGTCCTTACATATCAAAGAGATTTATGGTAAAATCGCTTGTGTATTGTGTATTTTGCGAAACTCGTTGTTGTCGTTGGTTCCGGGTTTGAATGGATACACAAATTTGAGCAACGGTATTATGTGATATGAGGGGCTCGGTGGCCTTAGAGCAACCGTTTTTGCTTACTGAGCAGAACATCATGAGTCTAATCTCAGGCCCATCCACATTCAAGATTCGTCAATCGTTTTATTTGTTAATATGACTACATGGTAATAACAGCAACTCGGTGATTAAAAAGGTGCTCGTCTGCCTAGTGGCAAACGTTTTTGCTTACTGAGCAGAAGACCGTGGGTTTAGTCCCAAGCTCCTTCGCGTTATATGATCGTTAGGACATCAATTCAGCTTATCGTTTACCAAAACGAACCCTGCTGCAAATCCAACCCTCTTATCCAACATCCCAGTGATTCCTCGTGGAAGTGCAGAGGTGTTCTCGGCTTCCATCAAAGCGAGTGTCATGTCAACACAATCTTTCCCATTCCTTTCTTGACCTGTGTTCGGGCGCGGCCGGCGCTGGTATTGCCTAATTTAAGATCACCAGTTTTTACACATTGAGGATGATTGCTAGTCCCAAGCATCGTCTATTGGTTCTCTGTGTAATTACAGCTGATCTGGCAATAACAGAGTAGCAACCGTGGGCGGTCAATCAAGCTCAAGCTCAAGCTCAAGCCAAGGTTGCAAAGACTCATTTCAGCTAAAATAATGTTTTTCGGAATAATAAAACCAAAAGATGGTATGATGGCATGTTTTACTTGTAACTTACAAGAAGAGGTTACAAAGTATGCGTTGGAAACATAAAACCTGTAAATTTTGCATTCTATGAGTCACAACCAGAGATTTGCTGATCGTTGAGTGAGTGAGTGAGTGTGTGAAAAATCGCTGATTGTGACTCTCATGAAGTGAAATAAACAGGTTTAATATGTCAAACACATTCTTTGCAACCTCTTCTTGTATCCTACCAATTCAAAATTTGATCATGGCATCTAATTATTTCATAATTAAGAAAAACATTGTTTTAGCTGAAATGAGTCTTTGCAACCTTGGCTCAAGCTATAAACTTTAAAAGGTCAGTGCAATATGAATTCGTATTCAAGTGAGCTCAGATTTTGTTACAGGCAGTGTTTCACATTTTTACTAAAATGACGTCTTTGAAATTAAAAAAAAAAAAAAACTTCAGGGGACAGCCCAATGGGGTTGTCCGCAATGATGACGTGTGATTGGATACATGCGTCGCATTGAGAGAGCTATGCGATGAGACAAAAAAATTTAAACGCTCGAATTTGTTGAGAGCGTGTAGCTTGTCGCGCGCATCTTTCTAGTCTCTCTTTTGTACAACTAATGTAGCACACCATGGATTTGAGAGTCATGCGACGCTCCGTCTCACAGCTCGCTGTCGCATTTGTGTACGTGTGAGATTTCCGGAAGCCTGGGCACACCACGAGGAGGCGAACTACTTCATGCCCCATCATATTACTTGCCTGCTTTGTTGCAATATACACATAGCTTGATCGGAATCAAGAACAGACATAACAAAAAAAAATCCCATTAACACATGTGCATCATCTTCGGCTTTACTCCGTAAAGCAGCTTGCCAACAATTTGGTCGTTTCCTTCTACCGGCCCGAGCGCGCTGAGTTGCAGAGACTGTTTGTCATGTTTCATTTGTAAACGATATCGTTTCGCAGCGCATTGACTCAACAGAACTTTTATCAAAATTAAATTTCTATGCACCTTCTTGGCAACTCAGAAATCATTGCCAGAAATCTATGCATCTTCTTGGTTCTGAGTTGTCATGAAATTTATTTACCATTACCCATCAATCGCACAAATTATGCAAAATATGGCCTCTTACAATCAATACTGCGAAACCATTGACTTTTCAATGTCTTGGCATAAAATAAAACAATATTTTAACTCCATACGGAAATATAATTCATAAGAAGAATAAGCGATCTTATGATTCGTGAGCGTTCACTCAGAGTGAGCACTCACGAGTCGTAAAATTGCTGATTGTGACGCACTGAAAGCAATTTTGACAGATTTTATGTGTCAAACACATACTTCACGTCCTCATCGTGTTACTTACAAGTACTAATTATCACTATACCATCTCATGATTTCATATTTCTGAAAAACATTTTTTTTATAGGAAGTGAGTGGAAGTAACCCTGTATGCATATGTATTTGACTAGTCTACGTTGGTTGACGAAATAAATAAACTAAACTAAACTAAAAACAAGATGCTTATTGCTTTCCATTTCTGACAAAGCGTTATCATTCGGCTCGTTGATTACTTGTAATTTTGTCATTTGCAGATATGTTTGATTCCTTGGAAATAACGTAAATTAGTATTCAAGAATTAATCCAACTGCAGCATTACATGTCTTGAAAATAACATATGTTTTGTTATGAATTATCAAAATTATAAAATGGTGAATTTTTTGGGGAGCGGTACATTCTTGAATTTTTTTTTCGGCTAATCGTTGCATTCGTGAAAAAGTTATATTCGAAAAAATAACATTCAGGGAGCTGATTTTCGGGGAAAAGTCGTACTATCCCCTAATGTAAGATTCTATTACAGATTTGCAATAAAAGTATACAGAATTGGCAATGTTTGCGACATGAACAGTGTAATGTGATCGCTGGAAGGTTTTTAAAATAATTTCGTAATTTTTAAGGTGACGGTTCTATTCAAAAATATGCATTCTGGAAAAACTTGCTTGCACGCTGCAGACAATTGCAAGAACTGCCATTACATTTGTTGTTTGGAACATATGCTTACTTATGTACTTAACTTATCCTGGTCCGACATCCCTCAGGATTGCACCTGCATCACAATGTTACGCCAATTCACTCGGTCCGTGGCTGCTTGTCTCCAATGTCTTGGCCGTCCCACACTTCCAAGATCCTGCTCCACTTGGTCTAACCACCTTGCTCGCTGTGCTCCTCTTCGTCTTGTACCGACCGGATTCGAGGAAAACACAATTTTTGCGGGATTGTTGTCCGGCATTCTTAAAACGTGTACCGCCCATCGTCCCCGTCCAGCTTTCGCAACTTTCTGGATACAGGGTTCGCTATAGAGTTGTGCCAGCTCGTGGTTCATCCTTCGCCTCCATACTCCGTTCTCACATACCTCGCCAAAGATGGTCCTAAGCACTCGTCGTTCGAAAACACCCAGTGCTTGCAGGTCCTCCTCGAGCATCGTCCACGTCTCGTGCCCGTAGAGAACTACCGGTCTTATCAGCGTCTTTTACATGGTACATTTAGTACGGAGGTGAAGTTTACCCGACCTCAGGGTCTTGTGGAGTCCATAGTAAGCACGACTTCCGGCAATAATACGCCGACAAATTTCTCTGCTGCAGTTGTTATCCGACGTCACCAATGATCCGAGGTACACAAATTCATTCACCACCTCGAACTCATCTCCGTCGATTGTCACGCTTCAGCCTATGCGAGCCCTATCCCGCTCGGTTCCTCCAGGTGAAAGATACTTTGTCTTCGATGTTTTCACCTTTAATCCAACCTTCTCTGCTTCACGTTTCAGCCTGGTGTACTGCTCCGCCACGACCTGAAACGTTCTTCCGACAATGTCCACGTCGTCAGCGAAGCAGATGAACTGGCTGGACTTATTGAGAATCGTGCCCCGCATGTTAAAGCTCGCACGTGTAATAACACCTTCTAGCGCAATGTTGAACAGGAGGCAGGAAAGACCATCGCCTTGTCGACATGCTTGGCATACACAGTTTTGGTCACGAACTGCTCATTTGCTAATAACTTTGCACACAGTTGACGGAACATAGTTATTTTTGAAGCAGTAGATAGAAGAGAGTGTAAACTTGTTATAAATATATATAAAAAAGTAGATTTTAATGCTACTAGTAAACTGTATATGTTTTTGCGTTGTAAAAATGAGGTGAGAAATGCTCACTACACATCTTGGAATTTAAGTGTTAAAATGATTAGTGTTTATTCAAATGTTAAGCTTTACCTAATCTTCACATATATTTAGTAAACTATGAGCCTAATCTATCAAGTACTTTGAAGAAAAATAACTTTCAACATCTGAGTGAAAAGTTATTACCAAATGAACAGTTGGTGTGTACAACTGTGCATGCCAAGCATGCTTGTCGAAGTCCTTTTAGAATTTCAAACGAGTCCGATAACGCACCCGATATCTTCACACAGCACTGTACACCATCCATCGTAGCCCTAATCAGTCTGGTCAGCTTCCCGGTAAAACCGTTCTCGTCCATAATTTTCCATAGCTCTTCACGGTCAATAGTATCATAAGCGGGCTCGAAATCGATGAATAGGTGGTGCGTAGGGACTTGATATTCACTACACTTTTGGAGGATCTGCCGCAAAGTAAAGATTTGGTCCGTTGTCGATCGCCCGTTCACAAAGCTGGCTTGATAACTTCCCACAAATCTGCTTGCTAGCGGCGATAAACGGCGAAAGATGATCTGGGAAAGCACTTTGTAGGCCGCGTTAAGAATGGTGATCGCTCGATAGTTCTCACATTCTAGTTTGTCACCTTTTTATATACTGGGCATATTACTCCCTCTTTCCACTCTTCCGGTAGCTGTTCTGTATCCCAGATCCTGACTATCAGTCGGTGCAGACAAGTGGCCAACTTATCCGGGCCCGTTTTGATAAGTTCCGCTCCGATACCATCTTTCCCAGCTGCTTTTTTGTTCTTAAGCTGTTGGATAGCATCCTTAACTTCACCTATCGTGGGAGCTGGCATGTCTCCCTCATCTGCTGTATCGACGAAGCCATTCCTCCTATCGCCTTGGTCCTCCGCCTCTGCGCCGTTCAGATGTTCATCGTAGTGCTGCTTGGAACATATGCAAAGGATATAATAAATCCAACCTTACATTGCATCGAAGACAACAAATCAAGAAGACTGGCAACTTTGCCAGAATCCAAGCGACACATACAATGGCGCTGCGCTTGAGTGAAGGTGGAAGCAACGCAGAGAAAAATGAGCAAATTCGTTCGAAGCATTTACCTTTGAGCGGCAGATGACGCGATTGTACCTGTCTCATAGCGTTCGTATGAGAAAATGGAAGAGTTGCCAGTCTTCTTGATTTGTTGTCTTCGATTGCATGTAAGAGAAATCTGTTTTGTGTGTAGCATATGGGAATCCACCAATAGAGATTGCTTATTGAAATCTACCAATAGAAATCAAAGTACAGTATATTTGTCATCACAACCACAGTCAATAAAAAGATGTCTAATTAGTTCAGATTTTCAGATGAATTTTATTTACAAAGCTGTTTTTAACAAAACTTTCTAACGTTTTTTATATTATATTTTTTTCTTAAAAGTAGTCTTCCAATTACATCTATGCTCATTATGTAGATATCTAAACATAGCTCATACCATTTCTCGTTCAACACCATTCACGCTAGCACACACATAAATCGACATTCGTACATTTTGTATCACTTTTTTCGAGATAATTTTATTATTTCAACTCCTACTGCTGGTAGTGACTTTAAAATTAGAAATACCTGCTTTTTATGTACATTTATACATGAGAGTAATTGGTTGTCGCTATGCATTACGACCGATTTTTGATTATTGATTTATGCTTATTAGTTTAAGAACTGTATCTCAAATTTTCTTAAATTGGCTAAACGACTATCTGGATTTATTTGATCTCATAAACCCTAGGATGCGTAGATGTATCAGCAATAAATAGATGGAAATATGATGAAAAAATGATATATTTACAAGGCAACTGTTTTGTGTTGCTCACACTTTTGTCATGGGGTTTGTACCATTTTTGTTCACTAAAATTAGATGCAACTGGTAGCTTGGCATGATGGAAATTTTGCGAATATAGTATATATTCACGTTGGCATCTGAATGTCCGGTTTTGTAAGACACGAAAAAGAGAAACATCTGTCGTCTACAACTGTCCTTACACTTAATAGGAATCATTGTTGTTAAAGGAGTCAGTTATTGAGATGCCACGGGCACCAACTTGTGCTATTAATAAATAAACTTAGCGCTCTAGACAATAAATAACATCGTTATAATGCTCCTTTAGGTTTCCAGTCCTCACTGCTGTTAGCAGAGAATTATTTCCGTTTTGGTTTGTTTCCAAAAAAAAAATTATTTTTTTTGGCGAGTGTCACCCAAAACCAAAAACCGCGTATTACGGCGAAATTAGACGTCCATGTCCCTAGCAGGGCTGGCAAACGTTGTGGCTCTAATATTTCCTATTATCACGAACATGCGCCCGCTTCCGCCTTACTTTCTTTTCACATTTGCCCCACCAGGATGTTTTGGTGCACACGGTTTCCGGCTTCAGTACAAAACATTTGGATTGTACAATGTTGAAGAACAGTTTGCCGACCATGTTGGCATCACTGGAATCGGCCATCTTGAGGCAGGTGCGGAATCTGTTGAAAGATTATTAAGAAAAAATAGTCAATTATGTTTGAAATTATAAGTTAGTTTGAAATGATAACGAAAGAACCAAAGCATCATATTTTTAAAATAAAACCTCAATCAATAAACCGTTCTATGATTCGACACTATTAAACATAGGATATCCTCCCTTTTGTCGTTATTACAGATAATTCTATTCCCTTGCTCATCGGGTTGACCCTGCAGCCTGACCCTTTCGAAAAACAAGACGTAGGATATTTCTTCAAGATTTTCCGTCTGCCCAATCGGCACCGCAAAGTGAAGTGAATCCTACCATCTGTATGTGGCTGTTGCAGCTCAGGCGGTGTCATAAAACTGTCACTCGCATCACTATTAGCCATGGCGGGCAGAAGAATGATGGCGAAAAGTTGGAGGACTGCAGCTAGAGCAGCACCTACAAGTTTTGCTTTGGGAGAAACTCGACCATCGCATCGATGACAATAATGTGATCGAAAGTAGATGGAGGAAAGGGATTGAACTTCTCACTTTAATGGAATTCATGCCACTGATTCCATTGAGAGATAATCGCATTATGGTTTTTTTTTGTGGATTTTGAATTTAATTGCATAAGTTGAACGAAGTTCTTTATGCCTAGCAACAATTTTGAAAATCTAGCAAATACATTTTGAGTAACAGAACAACATAAATGCGCCAAACAACATCGCAATAAAATAAGCAATTGTCATACGTGTATAAGAGCGTACTTTTATAGTGGAAATTAATTCTTCATCAGCTAGAAGAGGGGTGCTGTCGTTGACATTTTTATTGTTCATTTTCACATTGTCTTTTGATCCTGTTGCAGAAGCTGGTGGTACGAGTACTTCCTCCTCTCAGAAGATGCAGTGTAGTAACAAGTAGCAGCATACTTTTCGCGTATCTACAATAGTTATTCCGTTGAAGTTGGCACAAGATGTAACGTTGAACAATACGGTCTTGTCCGTTTGGCACCGAGAGAAAAGCTTTATTTTGACATTTAACTAATTGACGAATTGGGCCATTTTACAGGAAAATTAACGTTCAATCTACAGGAAAATACAAAAAATACAGGAAAATAACGTTCAAAATTAAAGTCACAATCAACGATTCTATACGAATCGCGAGCGCTCACTCTGAGTGAACGCTCACGAATCATCAAATCGCTGATTGTGACAACCTGAAAGCGAAATTGACAGGTCCTATGTGTCAAACACCAGCCCTTCAATCTCTTCCCGTATCCAACAAGTACAAATCTCCATTACAACATCTAACGAACTCAAAACTCCGAAAATCACTCCTCTATAGCAAGTGAGTGGAAGAAACCCTGCCCATAATTTCAATACATCGGGAACTTACAAGCTGTCAGCTGGAGATTCTTATTAATTTATCGAACCTTCAATTATAAATATATGACAGTGTACTCTGAGCAGTAGGCCCTGTCAGCGAACGGTTGGGTTTGCTAGTGCTCTCACGTTACAAAATAGCTATTTATGCAACAAGTTGCATATTTTAGTAAGGAAAAATAGGCCATTATGTTATTCAAAACAGTTACACTTTTCAGCACTGATTGCCAAAAAAGCTCGCAAAAAAGCTTTGTTACGATGAAGATTTTCCAAAAACTGGTTGGTCGTTGAACTTTTTTTTTTTTTTTTTTTTTTTTTGCCACAAGGAATTATGCTAATTTGCCAATTACACGTGTCTATTTTGTGAATTTAGCCTTCTCCATTAGGGTAAGTGTTACAGTTTTTGTCCCAAGAGGTTCCATTATACCAAATTTAATTCCATGCAAGGCTAGAACACAGATTTTGTCATATATCTATGCAAATAAACCCATAGAAATGTATCCCAAATTTGAGTTAGACACTAGGGTCAAAAACTGATGCACTAGTGCCATAACTGCCACACTTACCCTCAGGGCCGGATTTGGAGCGGGGGAGGGGGAGAGCAAAGGGGGCAATTTCTTCGGTACCCCTGGCCATGGAGGCTGAGTAAATATTTGTTGTTTTTAATTTATCATATTTTTTCTGCTAAAGCATATAATTTTCATTTTACGTTCAATCATAAAGTCTAGTTCTGAACTTCTAATTTAATATTATACATTGGTCTGCAAATGTATCTGAGCTTGTTGATCACCAATTGTTCAGTTCAGTGTTCACTCGACAGAAGCAGACCAGAGACGATGCTATATAAGAGACGCGCGGAGAGAATAAAAGTAAATCTGGTTGCACGGCCAGTTATTTTGCTGCAAGGTTTGGCAACCCGCAATTTTGTGTTTACTTCGAGTAACTTTTAATTTGAGCGACTGTCGTCTGCTTCAGCGTCACGGTTTTTTTTTTTTTTTTTTCTTTGATTTGTTTTCCGTCGATCTTGTTTTCCGTGCTGAGCACCAATGCTACCGACGCCAGGAAGGCAGCTCCCACACCTGGACCCTACCTATCGACTCATCAACTCATGAACCGGGGACCAACGGCTTTACTTCCCTTCCGAAGGAAGGCGTGATCAGAGATGTTATGCCTCAGAACATCCCGGCGGCGCCGACTGGGATTGAACCCAGGCCTGCTGGGGTGAGAGGTAACCACGCTTACCACTACACCACCGGCGCCGCTATTCAGCGTCACGGTAAAATGAATAGTTTTTTAACCGTATCGGTAGTCGCGCTATTCAATTAAAATATTTGAAGACTTAATTTTTGACAACACTGAGTGAAACCACATATACCACATTGGAGGTTATATTCTACAGAGCATGGCACAAAATTAATCAATCTACGATTGTTGCTTCCTATCATGTATTAGAGAAATCTCTCTTTTGAAATCGTTCACAAATGTTACTATCTTGAAAAATTTCACCAGAAAAGCCTTCATGACAACCAACCAACCAACCTTAACAATTAAATTCAACCCCAATCTCAATACTTTCCATGCTTTTCTTCGTGAAGCACTCGTGTTTATTTACATTACTCGATTGGAACCGCGTTTGCCGGTTCGATTGATACTTTTGACTCCAGTCTTCGCACGTCTCTTATTTAACATCGTCTCTGAAGCAGACCACTCTCAATGTGCGTCACGCGATCACCTGTTTACTCGACAGCAACCATTGTGTGGTCCTCCTCATTGTTCTTCATCATCAGTTATTTAAGTCGACGCGTCGTCGATTTTGAACAGAAGCCGTCTAGTAATGAGTGTGTGACTGATGACCACGTTTTGCGTCCATTGCTACAATGGAAGTGCTCTGCCCTCCATTGGCGATACTGCCATACAATGAAATCACTGGAAGCGGATCCTATTCTGATGGCGGAGGCTTATTGGATAGCGGAAGATAAAGTGTTTATTGTGTTGTACCTTTTGACTCTAGTTATACGATGTTTTGTAAAGTGAACAAGAATCCTCGGCTCTGTAAAGTTAATTCGATAGAGCTTTATCAAATAAATCAATAAACGTATAATTGTTCTGTTGAGTTAAAAAATCTTTCAGCAAAATAGCTTTGATTAATTGCAAATTAAGGTCAGGCTGACTTATTTTTGCTTGCTGATCATCGAAAGTAATGTGCTTAAGAAGATTGACTTTGAAGCATTGACCTCTACATTGAAGCTAAATGTTGACATCAATGTTGCTTCATGGATGTTTTTTTCGATTCTATTTACTGATTTGTATTGCATTTATGTTGAAACATAATAAATAAACGCAACTCTAAATTGAATCAAGGTTGCAAAGACTCATTTCAGCTAAAATAATGTTTTTCGGAATAATAAAACCAAAAGATGGTATGATGGCATGTTTTACTTGTAACTTACAAGAAGAGGTTACAAAGTATGCGTTGGAAACATAAAACCTGTAAATTTTGCTTTCTATGAGTCACAATCAGCGATTTGCTGATCGCTGAGTGAGTGAGTGAGTGAGTGAGTGAGTTTGTGAAAAATCGCTGATTGTGACTCTCATGAAGTGAAATAAACAGGTTTAATATGTCAAACACATTCTTTGCAACCTCTTCTTGTATCCTACCAATTCAAAATTTGATCATGGCATCTAATTATTTCATAATTTAGAAAAACATTGTTTTAGCTGAAATGAGTCTTTGCAACCTTGAATTGAATACCTTATTTCGCGGGAAATTGATCATATAAAACGTAAATATGCTAATTAATTCTTACATTCAAGAAAATTAACAAACTTGTGGTACTAAAATCAATAGGCTATGATAACACACTCACTCAGTATCTTATGATAACACGCGCACTCAGTATCTTTTCCCATGTTCGAGAATTTATTACCGAAAAAAGTCGGTAAACGATTAATATTACAGATTTTTCGGCAATCAAAATAAATTTTACAGAAATTCGGTAAACTTTTAACGAACGTACGGTAATCTGCTTATTAAACTAACAAACTCTGTAAAACATATTACAGAACAAACTGTAAAATGAAGCAAACACCGAATTCGGTAAAAAAAAACGAAAAAACTGTTGTAAATTATTTCAAGCTGTCAAATCAAGATGCAAACCATGTTTTTATAGTTCTATTTCAACTGTAAAATCGAGTAGTGGACAGTGATCGGAAAAATCTTTGAATGGCACGGTTAATTGAGCAGGTATACAGAATGAATACATCACTCTAATATTTCATAAGAAATTTTGTATGTATAGGTATTAAGCGTTATTGTTTTTCAGACACTATACCAACGAATTTACGGTTCCCTGCTGGACTAATGAAGTTTCTACTAGCGAGTTCAAAGCGAGGTTCAAAGTCAATGCACGCACTTCTATAATTCTGCAGGTTCATATTGGAGCATAATTTTAAATAAATATGACTTTCAAATATCATTGTACAAAGAGAATTTTCTTCAAATTGTTCGCATAAACTAATAAAACTAAAAGGATTAACAATTTTATTTTACGGATCAGTTCGGTAACAATATAACTGAATCGATGGTAAAAAAATCACCGAACCGTTCGGTACTTTTGTCATTTCATAAAATAAACCGTTTACAGATCGTTCGGTAGTCATGTAATTTTCCGAACTGATTACCGAACGTTCAGCCACAGACAAACAGACATAACACATTGAACATTTCTTACTGTGAAACATCGTCGCTAAAACGTTACCGCCATCTGTTGAGTACACTGTGATGGGTAGTACGCTGAACAGATGGCGGTAGTGTGTTAACGTCAAACTCAAGGGAAATGACTATGCGCGCCACAGGTGGCGGTACTACCAACTACGATACTTTCAAATTGTCCGTTAAATGCTTGTTCGATGAACAACTAGCGAGTGTTATGTCTGTTTGTCTGTGGTTCAGCTGTTGAAAGTTCGGTTAAAAATTACCGAATACGCTATCGTTTTGCATGACTACTTATTATATTGAGTGTTTTGCTTAGTTTGAACATTTTTGAAATCTTAAATTGCAAAATATTGATAAACCCCTTCAAATGGCTTTCGAGTGACTTTCTGTGCGATATTTTTATCAAATGTGAGTTCCCTAAATCCTTGTACGAAATGTATTTTCGAGAGATATCAAGGATTTTTTTTTCAATTCATGAGTGTGTATATTGCGTGCCAAGCACAATGATACTCTATGCCCAGGAAGTCGGATAAATTTTCAACCCGAAAGAATTTCTCGACCATACTGGGAATCGAACCCGCCGTCTCCAGCTTGGGAATAATGTGCCTTTATTGACTAGGCACTGTTTTGGTCTAGGGGTTTGAAATATAATCAATTCTTAGTTCCTGAATCTCCTTAAAATTGATTGATTAAAATTAAACTGCAAAATACTGGTTCGAAAAAAACGGAGCACTCCTCAAAATCTATTAACCATAGACTTCTTCTTCTTATTTTTAGCATATCAATCTTATTGCTTATCGCATATTAGCTTATTGCGTGCTCTCAACTTAGTGTTCTAAATGCACTTCCACAGTGGCATGCACAATATGATACTCTGTGCCCAGGGAAGTCGAGAAAATGTCCAACCCGAAAGATTCCCTTGACCGGACCGGGAATCGAACCCGCCGCCTCCGGCTTGGTAATACCGTGCTTTTACTGACTGGACTATGAGGCCCCTACCATAGACTCGTAACGTGCCAAATACTCGTAACAGGCTCTTCAGCCATCCATTGAAAAACCTACAGTTTATTGTACTTATTGAGTCGAAATAATTCAATTATCGCCACCACAAAAATCCGTTTAAGCATGACGGCATTTACTTTTGGCATTATCAATCAAATTAATCTCCCAGTGAATGGAACTTTTCAGAAACTGTACCACCTCTTTTCATCCATTGATTTTCCCAGAAGCAGATGTCTCTCGTATTTCATCCAGACACTCAATTTCAATTGATTTTGGTGTAAACAAAAATCACGATAAAAGTGGCAGCTAAAAGTATGCAATTCTGCATGCACTCAGTACCCAAGACCTCGTTCAGAATAGAGCTCATATTTTACGGCCATCAAACGCACGAGTACCGTGGCAAATTGAGATACTGTTGCAGCCACGGGGTGAATGACAAAGGAGCGATAAAATCAGGACCGATCTATTTGCCTTTAGCCGTTCTCCTATCTAAGCAAACGCGGCATCCAATATCACCAAGAATGTCTACCCGGACGGTGGTCTTGGAAAACGAGATACATACAGACATATTTCCTCCATTGCACTTTCTCGCGTATGAGAGAAGACCTTTTCTTCTCGTAATTAATTCTATTTATTATACTCTTCCGTCGTGTTACGATAACCATCAGGTGACCATTCGAGAAATACAAATTGTTACCAATTCCTCCTAAGACGAACAATCCGCTGTCATCAAGGTAATTGTACAATAATTTGATATGTCTGTTCGTGTTCTAATACCAACAGAAAGCTCTCCACACTTCACTTGAAGCGTAACCACGTGATTACTACCGCATGTGGTTACACGCCTGACTTGAGCTGAAACAATTGATGACGCTGCATTCTTCAGTTTGATTCTTATTCTTTCTGGTATATTTCAGTTGTCGTCGTCAACGCGTCCGTCGTCATCGTCCCAATCATTCAAAAAGCGAAGACCATCAGATATTATGCTCTGTCCAGGACAAGGTGGGTATATCACACAGTACGTAGCAGCTTTATGACTGCGCTCTCTTATACGATTATTTATGATCGGTAATCAGCCGAAAGCGATGAGTTTTCCTGTTGTTTTACGTTTGCCTCAAGGCTATGGGGGATAATTCTCAACCTGTTTCGTTTCGGCGTTAAACTGTCGTTTTCGTACACGCTGTTTATCTCGTTATTTCCATCAAAAGATAGAGGTAAGAGAAAAGAAGAAAAATCAAACGTAATTAATGGCGGATTTTTATTGGTTCGATTTTTTTTAGTTCCGGTGATTTTTTTATGATTAGAAGCTGTGTGCTATTTAAGCGTGGGACTGAAACGCATTTGCAACTCATCCCACCAGCGGTCGTCCTTCATGTTCGCCCCCGAGACAATTAACGTCGGATTGTGGTCAATTAGTTACAGGTTATTGGGTTGACGTACGTGAGTCAGAAGGCGAGCGCCAATTAATGAGCATCAAAAGGATCTGGCAAAAATCAGTGCCCTTCCTCTCATACCGGATTGGCAGGAATGGGGGAATATGGTGCTACACAAAGTATGCCTGCCGCAGTTCAAGAGGTATGCATGCAGGAAAGCGTTACTAATCCGCCTGACTGTGCTGCATAGGAGCGTAAGATGCCGATTCCCGAACGCCAGCCTCCGAAAACGAACAGAGAACGTGTAAATATAATAACGTAAATTATCACCTCTACCGGGTTGGATCCTTTATTCGAGAGGGTCCACTGTGCGTGTGAGTGTGTTGAATGGATCCTTGTAACGTCCTTTTTGTGTGCCTCCGATTTGCTTCATCGCCTGTTGTGTGGTGTCTGCTTGGTTCAGAACAATCGATCCCAAACAACACTAACGGATGACCGCAGTCAGAATTCTCGGCAGGCAGGCCTCTTAGGCTACGCATTTGCTTCTTGGCGTTTCTTGTTTTCTTCCTTTAGGAGTTCAGATGGACACTGTTTATTTAGGAGCTTCTTTCTTTCCACCAATGATGGGCAACTCTGCCTGCACGTTATGACCGACACTGCAGGAAGCATTCGAGAAGATCGAAATCGACGCTTTTGATTTGCTGCTCTCTTGACATAATCCTAGAATTAACCTCTGCTACCATGTGGCGCCTATCTGGTGTAGGTTACGGATTGTGCTCTCGATTGTTTCGTATCTATTCTTACGAATGTTTCTGCTTATTGATACAAATGCAAGAAAATGACTTGTCATTTAAAATGTGTGGATACATACTATGATGGATCACGTTCTGCTTCCAAGCATATCAATATTTGTTTTATGTTATTCAAACGTGGCACTAAGAACACCTGTTTTTTTCTTTAAATCAATGAATCAATGCAATTCATGGTATTAGATTATGGTTATATGATAATCAATTGAAAGAATTTAGTTTTATGATAGGATCAGGCAGTTTTTATTGTAAGTTTGTCGTAATGAGAGCATGTGAAACTAATGAGGCTTTGTTTCGACATAAGCTAAAAGATCAAACAGTAGGATTTTATGTGATCAATCCAGAGAAAAATGTTCACCGAAAATGACAACCGAAACCTACTGGTACTTAATATGCATTCTTACATGTGGTTGAACGTTGCGGTAGCCGCAGACGATGAAATATTCAAAAGATCCGCAATTTCTAGCTACATTTCCCTCCATCTAATTCGGTCTTGTTCATTTGGACAACTTTTCCGAAAAAAGAAACCTTTGACAACTCCGAAAAACAACAAAAAGCATTCGGAAGATTATTGCTACCAAGAGCGTAGCCAGGTTTCTGAACAGGATTTTGGGCTGAACGCTATAGGAATGCAGCGTCATTATGTGAAATTTGGATGACTACTTCATATGACGAGAGCTTAGATCTAATTTTAGGCCTACTACGCACAACCCGCCCTTTGCCTCTATTTTTCGAGCGAATTTTTTTCACGAAACAGAATGTTTTCACTGCAGATGACTTTTACATGTATTTACCTATCCGTAACGTACGTAAGATTTGAAAAAGAGTAACAAATTGTTGAGATATTGCTAAAAATCTAACACTGCTTCTTGACCCCAAAACGGATTCTAAATTCGGCCTAACGCGTTGAAACGCCATTGAATTCACTTCGACCTATCGGCTGAAGATAAAAATTGATTCGGTCGTGGTTTTTGATAATAATGGGTGCAAACATTCATATCACGCGTTCTTATTGACTTCGTTCGGTAGCTTTTGAACTGTGTCGTACCAAACACATAATTGTTAACGCCGAAATCATGGATTTATTTTATGTTTTCTGCTCAATAGGCCCAGAATGGGCGATTTGGTCTCTAATCTCTATAAAAATATTGCTCAAATGTGAAAAAGTCAATTAGAGGACATTCTGAAATTACGTACCATATTAGTTATCACTTTTAGACCTACTCCGCCTCTTAGTGTTTCTACCAAATACCATGACTGAATAGTAGGCTGATGCAAAATTTGAAATTTTCGCTCCACGGTTTCAAATCGGGTCCTGATTAGCCTCCGAAAGTTTAAACTCATTTGATTAGAAACTGACTTGGCACAAACCATTTGAAGTTTATATGGAAATTACTATGGGAAAACAAAACCTTTTGTTCATTGTCTTTTAGCCTTTTTAAATATTGTACTGTTAACAAATTCTATTGCTATTCTTATGGGAATTTTTATCAGCTACAACTTTGCAGAAAATCGTTTTTCAGCCAAACGTCAAATTAAATAGTTATTAATTGTTTAAGAGATTGATAATCTTATGGCAAGATTAAGCAACTGTATTGTGGGCAACACTGTATTCTGCAGTGTGACATAGTAGCCATGATTTTTGTCCTCTATTCTACGCGCCATAAACACCAATGTTCCCTGCTGAACAGTTGATTGAGCATAATGATAAGACATCAGTGAATTGAATCATTAATAACTTTTGTTCCTTACATTTGATCGAATAATGGTTTTGAACAAAGTTGTAGCTGAGAAAATAATCAACAAGCTCAGCTATTATTTTCTAAAGGAAAGAGAACTGGTGAATTTTGAGATAGATATGAACCGAAATTATGGTTTCTTCATAGTAATTCCATATAAACTTCAAATGGTTTGTGCCATGTCAGTTTCTCACTAAATAAGTTCAAATTTTGGGAGGCTAATTGGGGCCCAATTTGGAACCGTTTTAGCACTGTGGAGCGAAAATTTCAAATTTTGCATCAGTCTACTGACCAGTGTGCAAAACAGTCAGGTCATTTTCATATGAATATGAACTGCCATTTGCCTCATCATTCACTGCCTTGTGAGAGTCTGAATGATTGAGAGATAAACGAGTCACTGACAGCCGAGCACTCAGTCAGTAGCTCAGATAGCACATTTATTCTTCCGTTATGGTACCCAATCCTTGTTTTGAATGACTGAGCGTACAGTTTCTATGGAAAAATGCTTAAATTGCATGCTGTGTGAGCGAAGGCAAGCGGTGTGAGTCGCCTGTCCGTGAGTGACTGAATGTTTTTGTTGGCACTTTCATTCAGGCCAGTGACAAGGCCTATATCAACAGCAGCGTTTGACAGTAGGCAGCATGTCCCGGGTTCAAATCATTTATTTTGCTATGGGCTGTTTTCATTGCCACGTCCTTTATCGTTTGGTAAAGAGCAATGGATTGAATAGTGCAGTGCTTTCACACTCAGCCCCAACTTTTCCCCTCTAATATTCTATGACATTTCAAAAGGTCCTATCTGCATTGATTGATTCTCTTCATCGACTTTCTCTTTCGTTGATAATTCAGAAGCAAAACGTTTCCCTGTTGTATTTTGGACGTTATATAAGAACCTCCTTTATCAAACTATGTGGTTAAAGTAGCACAAAATCTGTGGCAGTGGTTATCAAAAGAGAAAGTCGATGGAGAGAATCGATCAAAGAAGATAGGATAATTTGAAATGTTCATCGAGATTTATGCACAAACGACAAAGCAATTAGAAACAATTAGAAAGCAGAATATTCTAAGCTTCGGATCTTGAAAGACTTTTTCAAAGCCGAGATCCTGGAAATTATTCGAAGTTGCAGAATCTTGACATTTTTCTAAAGATCTTAAGGCTCAAAACACAGTCAATCAATTAGGATTCTTCTTGTTTTTGAAATATTCTTCAATCATCATCATTAGTATACACATACATTCACACACAAGCTATTCGAAAATTGAAAGCAAGTATTTCATGATTTTACATCGTATATTTTCTGAGTAAAACACTATCACTGCATTTACTTACTTGTGTTCTTCGTAGAATTCAACAATTTCACGTAATCGAATACACAAAATGAATAAAAACTGGAGGTCAAATCTCTTGGTGAACAAAATAAAACACCAAGAAAATCACTCTGACTCCACTTCTTTGCTAGGGAACGTAAAAGAATCATTGAACAAGCGTTGCCAGATGTATTACGTCTAGCAGTCAACATAAGTTTATTAAAACATGCAAATATTAAGTTTCAACCAATAACATAGATGAGTGGATGATTTTAATGGTGAATGAATATCAAACACTGAATAAATAAAACTAAAAGGACCTTTTTTGGAACATAAACATTCCAATTGCAAAGGTTAAAAAAGATTGAATTAAACACAAAAAGGGAAGATGGCAGCATTGCATGTAGCCTTTTATTGGCTTTCCCGCTCAGGGGTGTAAACAAAATGCCGTACAGTGTTGTCTGGCAGTGTGAATGTTTTGTCTACGACATTCTTATACGCTTGCATGTGTGACGCCACATTTGCTGTTGCATTGAAAAGTAAAAGAATAAAAGAGATGGTAGATTTTGCTCACCATACCAGTTGATATTTATGATTCATTGACTGTTTTGGCACGGCGACGCACACTACCAACGAATTTTACCAATACTTTTAGAAAGTGATGATTTAGGAATACAAGAAGAAGAAGCAAAAGCAAATCGAGTGATGGTTAGTTGCCTCTTAAACAGTTTTAAAGTGTTCTGAGAGTCAAAAGCCACATACTTAAGGGCCACCCACATGAGATCCGTTTGCGTTGCGTTGTAGTTTTTTTTACAGTTGTCACTTTGCCACAACGCGTCAGATCCGGATCTAATGTGGGTGGTTCTTCAGATATGGACATTGCCTCATATCCTGAGTAATATTGTAATGGGAATGTGCAATATCACTTCAGAAATTGGCCTGTCAAAACCAAGTAAACCTATATGGGGTTCCTGGCCACTGTGGAATTGAAGGGAATGAAAAAGCCGACACGTTAGCCAGACTAGGATCATCTCAGCAATTTATTGAACCAGAACCATTCTGTGGAGTTTCTGCTTGTTCTCTTAAAATGGAGATCAAGAAATGTAAAACAATGAAAGTGGAGACCAAGTGGAACAACACTTCCGTTGCTAGGCAATCGAAACGGTTCATAATTCTGAACATTTCAATTACTAGCCAAATTCTTGAATTATCAATGAAAGATCTCAGTGCCTATACTGGTTTGATAACATGGCATTGTCCATGTAAATATCACTTGGAGTTAATATGAAAACTTCAAAAGGATATGTGTCAATTCTGTGGCATAGAAAAGGAAGACTCTGAACATCTGCTATGCTCTTGTGCAGAAATCTTCAATAAAAGGCGTATTTTTCTGAATAAGGGGCTGGCAGAACCCTTTGATATTTGGAATGCAGGTCCCAGTCAAGTAGTACATTTCATTCGAAATGTAATACCTGGCTGCGAAAATGCTTTTGGTCAGTCTATGCCGGTCGCTTCTCAAAATAGTGATACGACATACTGATAAAGTAATATAAAAACGGGGAATATATAACAATAGAAGTAATTGTCGCAGTGATGAATAAACCCAACACGGAAAAAAAGTTATATTGATCGATTCTCTTCGTCGATTTTCATTCTCGTTAATAGCTTGAGCACATAACCGTTTCTTGTTGTGTTTGTCGTATTAGATGCTAGATAAAAGCTTGTTTTACCGACCTGACTGTGTGCTGAAGATACCTGGGAATGTCTTTACATGGCCGTGGGGATACCAAGTTAAAGTCGACGAAAAGAATCTGCCAATGTTACTTAGGACCTAATGCAATGAACCGAAGTTTACATGATTTCGTTTAAAGTGTGTTGAAACATGTTTTATGTAGCTTATATCAACCTTATTCTATAAATCTTAGATTTTTTTTAGATTTTTTTCTACGTCAAAAATTATGAAGTATTTTTTTAATGTTCCTGGATGTTTCTAATTTGTCTTAGTCCAAAGTCTTGAAAATATCTTAACTCCTAGAATCCTAAATAAAAAACTAGGCCTAGAATATCTCTATATGCAAGGTCTTACAAAAATATCTAAGTCTGAAGTCTTGAGAATTTCTCTTATACTGGCATATCGAAAAATGTCCCAGAATCTTAAAAATTCTCAACCTCCATAATCTTGTAAAAATTTTAGTTCGTTCAGCATCTCGAATATTTTTCCAAGTCTCAGAATATTGAAAGTTTCTCCCAGATCGTAAATTTAAATCTTTTTCTTTGTTCAGGATCTCGAAAATAAATTCTGGCTCTGAGAAAGCGATTTTTTTTTAATCTCAGTATCTTCCAAGTGGAGGCGAACCAGCCCAAGGCTGAAAGCCTCCCTAATAAAGATAAATAATAATAATCTTCCATGTCTCAGTATCTTGAAAGATTTTTTTTTTATTTTTATTTTTATTTATTTGTCGTCAATCAGTGTAGACCGTTTTACAATAGTGCTGTTGCCTTACATGCTATTTTAAAACATACGTTTTATTTGAAATTGTCAGCAAATGTAGACTGCATATACAAATATCTAAAAAAATAAAAATTGTTTTAAACTTAACGAGATGAAATCCTAGCAGTTAGTGTTCTCCTTACTGTATCTTTAGACATCGTTAGATCTATATGCTCACAATAATTATTATACACTCTCATCATTCTATTAATTGGTCCATTTTTACCATAATTCGTTCTGTGAGGTGACAGTTGAAATACATTTCGAGTTCTTAACATGCGTGATGGTACGTAAAAATTTAATCTTGCTAATATTTTTTCTGAATTTACGCGTTGTGAGATAATATCATTGACAAAGGAAATCATGGAAATTTCTCTTCGTTTCTTAAGTGTTTCAATGTTTATCAACATGCAACGGGACTCATAAGAAGGAAGGGGAAAAGAGGTCCAGCCTAGTTTCCTAAGAGCAAATAACAAAAACTGTTTTTGAACTGATTCCATACGATTTATATAAGTTTCATGGTATGGAGCCCAAACCACACTGCAGTATTCGAGAATTGATCTCACGTAAGCTATATAAAGTGTTTTGATGGTATATGGGTCTTTAAAATGATAACTAAATCTTTTTATGAATCCCAACATATTATTTGCTTTGTGAATTGTGGTATTCACATGATCTACAAATGTCAACTTCGAGTCAAGAATTACTCCTAAGTCCCTAATTTTATCGCACCTTACAACCAGCTGGTTTCCTAGAGTACATGTAAAATCTAGAGTAGTGTTTTTTCTGGAATATGATATAATATTGCATTTTTTAACATTAATATCCAGCAGACTTTTAACGCACCAGTTGTAGAAAACATCAATTTCATTTTTAAAATGTAGCAAATCAGAATTGTCAAAGATTTCCATGTACAGTTTCATATCGTCAGCATATATGAGCACATTTAAACGATTTAACACAAACTTCACGTCATCCACAAATAAAATAAATAATAAAGGACCTAAATGAGATCCCTGTGGAACTCCCGAGGTAACATTAACTGGCGAAGATATTTTTCCTTTAAAGCGGACCATCTGTGTTCTTTCTGTCAAGTATGATCCAATCCATTTTAAAAGTGTACTTGTCATACCTAAACGTTTTAATTTAAAAAGAAGTAAGGGAATGTCTACTCTGTCAAAGGCCTTACTAAAGTCAGTGTATAAGGTTTCAACGGTATTACCTCTATCCATTGCTTCAATAGAAAAGTTTACAAATTCCAACAGATTAGTAGACGTTGACCGACCTTTAAAAAAACCATGTTGATTATTTGAAATGCGATGCTTAACCTGGTAAAATATTTTCTGGTTAACAATTGCTTCAAACATTTTAGGAATGCATGACATAATTGCAATACCTCTATAGTTTTTAATATCTGACCGTTTGCCAGATTTAAATATTGGAACTAAAAATGATTTCTTCCAAATTTTTGGAAAATCACCTGTTTTGAGAGATAAATTGTAAAGCCAAAACAATGGTTTAACAAAACTTGTTGCTATTTTTTTCAATAAAAATGGAGGTATTTCATCAGGACCAGGTCCTTTGCCAGCATCGAGACTTTCAAAAGTCATAAAAATTTCTTTAACAGTGATATTTTTAACTGATACGTCATTTTCCCCTTCATGTAGGTAAGAAAAATAGTTCAAATCGAGAGCATTACTGGATTTCTTATATGTGTTTTGGAAAAAACGAGCAAATAGGTTACAAATATCCTCACTATCAGTGCTATCACACTCTTCAAACTGCATGCGTGATGGGAATGTACATGACTTCATTTTTTCGTTCGCGAAGTTAAAGAACGTTTTGGGATCTGATTTTATATTGTTCTCTACTCTTGAATTGTAATTCTCATATGCTGACGATATTTCTGCCTCAAGTGCTCCGCAAATTTCAACGTATTTTTCTATATACAAGTCACTGATTCTTGAAGATTTTCCTTTAGTGTGTACAGTACTTTAGCTCAGTCGGTAAAGGCACAGCTGCAAAGCAAGACCCTGCTGGCGGTGGCTGAGATCGACCGATCTGGTTTAAGAATTTTTCGGGATGGAAAATTTCTCGACTTCCCTTCGGTCACGGTAGTCGACACTTTTTCTGTGATAATCGACTGCCTTTGCCTCCGACACTTGCAAAGCAAGCTATCATAGTACAGAACCAAACTAAAATATCATATGACAGGCTGTGTCATACGACACTGTCGTCAAAGACCGTCAAGAATGTATGCATTTTAGTTTTTCTCATAATAAGAGCTGTTGTGCTTGTGTGAATTCTGAAATCAGCAAGCAATGATGTCCTAGTAATAACATTTCTGATCAGAAATGGTTTAATTAACTCCAAATTCAGAAATTAGAACGAAATCACACATGTCATATGATGGAAATGGATGTAATGTCGGCCTAAATGCCCCGTAATTTGGGCCTATACATAAAGTCAGCAATCGGCTAAATTTTCAATAGCGACCAAAAATAGCCATTAGTACCGTCCCAATGACGCGTTCATCTAGATAAAATTGATTAATAGCAAATTATTAGCGATTAGAGCCATTTCCCCTATTTGATAATTTTATTTTTGCTCGAATGTTATTCTACCGTTTGTGTTGTGTGCGAGAGACGAGCATGAGTGTACGATCACAAACAGACTGTCGCGCACGACAACGAAACGAGTGTAGTTAAACAAAGTCAACCATTTTAACCCCTGCTTGCCATACAATTATACTAATACAAAAATGGAACAGGCATCGAAAGCTCTTAACTAACAACTGTGGAAGTTCATCTAAATAGAACACTAAGTTGAGAGCACGCAATAAGCTAATAGCATCAACTCTACCTTTATGGACATATGGATCATTGGAACTGTCATACTTTTCAAATACCATTGTGAAAAAAAATAGTGTGATCCTCTGCCTAAATTTTACCTGATTAATGTTTCCTTATTCAGATCAGGAAATTGAACAAATTAATGTCACGTTTCCCGATTCGCGGGAAAACTAATCCGATTTCCTTTTTGTTTACAGATTACCATTCCCGATGAATTGGCTATTTTTATTATTATAGTCACTTTAACACTCTACGCCAGGGTCGTTCTCAAGAAATTTACTTTTCCTTTAGAAATTTGGCGCTGCCGTATAGTCAATAGTAATTTAATGAAAACACCTACATGTTTTCTTTTTCCATCGTTTCGGTCCTTATTGGATCTTTTTTAATGATTTTAAATAGTTGATGTGTTCTTGCTAATTTTTGTATGATGCCACGCCAAAGCCACGAATGACCCAAGCGTGTTAGAGTGACTATAATTAAATAAGAAAGGTTTATTGCGTGTCAATAGTGGCATTTTCTACGAAGATTGGGTGTGAGAACTAGTCACAACTTTTTCTTATGAATTTGATAACGACCATACTTTTCAAATGACGGCATAGTATAGAAACGTTGGAAGAACGAATCAAATACAAAATTCACTAGGAAGACTGCAGAGCTAAACCGATAGAACACATCGAATCTCCTTGCCCTCTCCTGACATCACCAATGGTGCAGGTAGCGTATTCGAACCAGTAGCGTATAATTATTTAAAAAGCATGCCAGCCTAATGAAAGCTGAAAAGTGGATTCTAATCCTTTCAATAGGAATACATTCACAATGTATTGCTGCCAATCAATGACCCAACAACCCAGCTAGCGATATCTACCTTTCACTATGTAGAACACACCTAGAGTCGATATTGATCAAATTATTGATTACTAATAACCCTTCACTCGATTCGGAAGCTGCAAAAGATTTGATTGATGGCGATCGAAATCATCCACATTCAAGCGCGCAGCACCCCCGTTACGGATAAACCTGTAAAATCAATCAAAATGTGTTACCTCTCATCGCAGCTACAGTGCATCAGTGTGTTAACCCGCCAGTTGAACACACCGTACTTGGTTTCGAATCCCAGGATCCAAAACGGGCACGACAGGTCGTGCTGACGGCAGCAGCGATCCGCCTTCGATAGTCCGCCCATTTCGACGTAGTTCCGCGCACTCCAACCTTTACCGCACCACTTGGTGCCCGGTATTCGGAGCATGTTGGATAAATCCCGACGCTGCCTGCTCGAATGTCCCATGTCAGGTCGGTAGGCACAGAAGGAAAGGCAATTTTGTGATGATGGTTTTTCTACGTTTGTGCATTTGGTTAGGATTAGGAAGCGAAGGATTTACAACACACTACCAGGAAGGACAACGACAACAACAGGTAAAATGAACGAAACAACAAGCCGTGTTCTACCAAAAACAAAAGCAATATGCCTCTTTCGGCTTTTTTTTTTCAACCAGACGTTAACATAAATCTTTTCGTTTCCGATTTAGAATTCAATGCCATCACTTTCTCTCTAGCGCTCGCAGCACACTCTAACACGTTGCCTTACCTTATTCTAAACTCGATACTGTTTCAATATCCTTGACTAATTGGCTAACGGAAACTGTTTGGGTATTAGCTGAACATTGCATTAGGTCCTATGTAACATTGATCGATTCTCTTCACCAACTTTCTCTTTTGTTAATAACTTGGTACAGAACCGTTTCTTGTCGTGTTTGTTATATCTTTGTGCTGAAAATAGCTGGGAATGCCTTAACATGGCCGTCGAGAAAGTCGACGAAGAGAATTTGTCAATGTTACTTAGGACCTAATGTATTGTTCAGCTTGATATGTTATATGCGTAGCTTTGGTTCTTTCGATTTTCCGTGTGATTATGCTATTAACCCTATCTCGAAGATGAAACTAACCTTTGATCACAGCTACAGTGGCTTATCGTATAGGGACGGTAATTAAACACGTCCCACTTGGTAGTCATACCCGGAATATTCAATTTACAGTAGTCATGCTGCCGACAGCACATGTCCGCCCGGGACGCGCCTCCTAGCTGATGGTAACGTTCGGCAGAGTGACCCTTACCACACCACTTGGTGTTTGGAGAGAGGAACCAATCGGCGATAGCACGCTTATGCCTTATCGTGGTCAATAAAAAGAAGAGAAAATAAGAGGAGAAACGAAAAATAAATGATAACGGCAATCGAACTCAACGAGGGAAATTAATTACAAAACAAATAGCCAATAGGGAAGGAAAAATCATACGCAATCAATCAGATAAATACCTCAAAGGGGGAAAATGCTGGGTCAGTAGTGAAAGAATGTGCATCCCATAGTGGCTTAGCTCTAGCTAATGAATGATGTGCTATTAAAGTCAACATGTGTGTGACAAGGATTATCTCAAAACCCGCTACTTTTCCAATCTCAAACGCTAACCGTAATGTACTGAATATCAGACAGTCTTTTAATCTGACAATATAATAATTATGTTTAATAAACATGGACGACACTATAGGATCATCATGAAATTTACGTGGTATTTGAATCAATTGAAAACTTAATAATCAACTTTTAAAAGTGACCGGATTCATGTGGACTAAGTGTCCGGATTCGGGTACATTACGATACCTCACCACAAAAAAAAAACGCAAGACATACCCGCGCAAAAACTAATAAACCATGCAACCAATCCTACATGTCACGCGACATTCCTCTGCAACATCACGCTTGTGTCGCGTTTCTGCGCATGACACACGCGAAATGAAAAGATACATATTTACAATCTTCCGATTCGTTGCCTCCATGTATAGAACACATGGAGCCACCCAACTTCTCTCTGTGCTGTCCCTTCCAAGAGAGGTTAAAGTTCAACTCAGATGACCACGCTCAGTGACTGCAAGGGGATAGTAAGCGAGGAACCCGATTCTGCCGTTGTTCACTCACGTGTTGTTCGGAGATTCGGTGCTCGAACAAGTTAGGTTACAGGAGGTGCCAAAGAGTGTGCGGCGTGCGTGCATGTTTGGAAATGATATGGTAATGTACGAAGATGACTGGTGCAATGTGGGTAATGCATCGACAAATCTCACTAGCTTAGTTTATGACACAACACGGAATGTTAGATTTAGGATAGGACACGCAAGCATGTTAGTAAGTCACACAAGTGCAGTAATAAATGTAAATAGTACCTTTGCAGGGTTTCGCCGGCATTCTGTTGCTCTTGTGGATCACTGCTTTGCAGTCCATGTGCTAGGTCTTTCATCTGATTGTGTCGTTGATCGCACTTGTGTTTCAATTGTCGGTAATTCATCAGCTTCTGCAGATCCTTGGGTACTTCAGCTTCACTCCCAATCTGGATGTACGTTAGATTTCGTAATCCAAATGCATCGCCATCAGCAGCGAAAGACTGTCCATCGGCGAATTCCTGGACGTTGTACTGCAGGTCTTCCATTTCGGAGGTAACGATGCCGTTATCGATGAACTCGCGAAAGTCATGATCCGAAACTAACGAGTGCCGGTTCTTCGACACCATCAGCGGCGAGGTGAAGTTACGGGCACGTGCCTGTTCGATTTCACCGTAGAAACGATCGAGGAAGCTCGCGACCAACTTTTTCTGCCGAATATACTCGCAATCCATCAGCTGACCGTCACTGGTATAGATCATCTGGATGAAACTTTTGCCGTCCGACATCTGCCATAGGCTGAGTGATTTACTGGGAACAGAGAGAGACAAGATAGAATACAACGTTATTATTTATTTGTTATGAAGGTCGGTTATCGGTACATGCTTATCTAAGAGTAAACACACCCGACTCATGCGATAGAAATTTGGCGTGCTGAACGCGTTTGTGGGTCAAGTTTATCAATTTATATATAAGCTTAATACTGATCCATGAATAAGTTCAACGAAAACAACGTCCGGATGCACGAGCTAAAATTAATGTCCACGACGAACGTATAAAATGCTTACAACTGCGACAGTGCGTTTCAACTCTGCGGTAATCAAATAGCTCACAGATTTAAATATCGATTCAACTATTCTTGGAAATCGGCCGTTTTGATTACTTTATTAGCTCGAGTTTCACACGCCGCAGCCATTCCAGTAACCACGCACCAATGAAAAAGACACCGTCATAAATTTGCAAATTAAAATCAAGTTTCTTTATACTGCGGCTTCATCGGCACGTTCGAAAAACTTACTGACTCTGAATAAACGACAAATGAGATTGCGCTCAAAAACCACCGCATCAGGCCGCGTCACTTGACATGAAATATTTAGACATCTGCAATCTAAAAAACTTCGATGCGCGGTGTCACCGTTGACAAGTTGTCATAAATCAGCGCAACCAACAACGAGTTCGTATGGGCAGCAATTCCGACTACACGCATCGATGACGAGGTTATAAATTCGTGAAATGGTAATCATTCTGAAATCTAGCTGCCACCAGCACGTGACTCGGACATGCGGGATGCGCTTGTTCAAACGATCCGGATTAACCGAGAGGCACGTCTAGTGCGTGTGTAGTTTTGTTTTAGTGCGTGGACCTGTTGCTCGCGGGTGATTTATTTGTGCTTCCCCAAACCACACCTTCTGGACCTGTTGTGCTATTAAAAAGTTGTAAATTTGGTATGACGTGTGTGCATTACTTGAATCATCACTGTGAGGTGGTCCGTCCGACTTTTCCTCGGACCTTTTAACCGATTGCACGTTAGTAACTTGTTGGCATTTACACAACAGTAACGGTCTTCCCCATTGATTGACGGTTGGCAAAAGTTTGAGTTAGCTATTTTTAGCCTGCGAATAAAAAAGAGCCAGCAGCAAAATGATGATCGATTGACTATACAGTAGTAGCTCGTTTTTGAGCAGTGAGCATGAAACTTTAAACTGTTGGAAATCAATTTATTGGGATAAAATAAAATTATTATGTAATCATTAGATGTTATAATGATAATTAGTGCTTTTAAGTTACAAGAAGAGGTTGTAAATTTGATTTATTTGACACATTTTACGATTTTACGATTTGTCAGCGCTCACGAATCATAAAATTGATTATTATAACGCTCTGAAAGTGAAATTGACAGGTTTTATCAGTCAAACACATACTTTACAACCTAGTCTTGTAACATACAACTACAGAATATAATTATAACATCTAATGATTTCATAGTTCCGAGAAACAATTGTTTATAGCAAGTGAGTAGAAGCAACCCTGATTGGAACACAAAGTCAAAAATTTACATGATATTTAAAAACTGACAATACTGCACTATGACGAAAGCTCGATAGACAAAAGGTCGAAGGATGAAAGGTCGAAGGGATAAAAGGTCGAATAGACTAAATGTCCAATTGAACTTAGAAGGACAAAAAGTCGAATGGACAAAAAGTCGAATTAAACTTAAAGGAATGAAAGGTTGAAATGGACAAAAGGACGAAACTGACAACAGTTCGAAATGGACAAAAGGTCAAAGTGGTCAAAAGGTCGAAATGGACAAAATTTCAAAAAACCAAAATCAAAATTGACAAAATATTGCTTAGAATATTTTCGCTCTGAGCTTAAAAGATCTAAAAAATACTCCCAAAGAACTAATAAATACTAATAAACTATCCTGCATCAATTTGAGTTAGATCTTTTATGAATTTCAACCTTTTGTCCATTACGGAGATGAACTAGCCCGTGGCTAAATATCTCCTAAATAAAGTATTTAAAAAAAAACTTTTGTCCATTCGATCTTTTGTCCATTCGTTCTTTTTTTCCATTTCGACCTTTTCCCACTTCGAAATTTTGTCCGTTCGACCTTTTGCCCATTCAACTGTTTGAAAATATTGACGTTTTGTCCATTCGACATTTTGTCCATTTGTCATTTTTTTTTTTTTTCATTTGAACGCTCGTCAGTCTCAGAGCACCTAAATTTACATGAACATTTCTAAGTGTGTAGGTTAGGGGTCCATGCATAAATTATTTAGCATATACATATTTGAACAATTTTAGCCTCCCCTTGTAACGTATTGTGATATACCTTATACATGGCCGGTCACAACTTCTGAGACACCCCCCTCCACCCACATTTCCCTTCTCTGTAAGGACTTTTTCGATAATAACAAAATTTGTACATATTAGACCCAATGATATCATATTAGGTTGAACTTGCTTGTCCTTGGTTTGTCAGTATGTGGTTTCTACTTTCGACATCCTTCATTTATTTTTTTTAACTATGGCTCAAGATAAGCCAGAATCGAAATCGAAACCTCACCGTACCACACCACCCATCGGAGAGTCGATTGGAGCAGGCAGGGGGGTGCACGGTGGGGCCGTCATGGCTAAGTTGCTTTTATTTTGGCTCTCCTTTGCGCTCATTTTCGGCGTATCGTACGATAGTTTGTGACGTCACGGATGGCGTGGCGGTTTTCCTCTCTCTCTCATATGTAGGCATACATATGAGCGAGCAAGTATAAGTCAACCCAGTGAGTGAGTTTTGCTACCGTTGTTGTTACCATGCCTTCACGCGCGATCCTCTTCGATCGTACGATGTTGGAATGTATTTTTTGTATTATTTTTCTTATTTTTATTTTTATTTTATATTTATACTTTCGACATTCTTTTTGGCCCTCTCAGTTTGCTCTGCTTCGCACACAGCAATTAGACGCCTGTGTATGATGGCCTGGCCTACTACTCTTCTTCTAGATTTACCATGCAATTCCCGGTATGAGGATATGCAAAAGTCAAAATCCTCTTTGGTTGTTCTACCGACCGAAAACGATATCAGTGTCTGCGCGACTCACAAGCGGAAGGAAAGTTCAAGGTATTCCTCCCAGTTGGGTATGCGTGGTTGACTGACCATTTTGGGTTTTGACACTCTGCGAATTCGTTCGCCTGTGGTTGAGCCGTCGAATGGGGGTTTTGTTTTTTGCTTCACTTCTGCATCAAGGAAATACTTGTCTCCAAATGGTTCCACAAGAATGGCAGCTTTAACTTTGTCAATCCGTATGTGTTTGTGTGGGATGTGGGATGGAAAATTTAAAATGTAAAAAGGGGCAACCTAATCGGATTTATTCTAAGTTGGTTCCTATTCCGCACTACTCTAGCTGCGGTTTTAGCCATACAAATAAACATTTCGACACCTTATGGAGAGCGTGCCAGCAAGCGCTGCTGCTCCATATGTATGCTGTATTCGTCCTTGTGGTGTCAACTATGTCTATACACATTCGCAGCATAGAACCGCATGACGGCTATAAGCTTGCTAATATTTGATCTCTGCTGCTTCCCCTAGTTCAAAGTGGGAAGAAGCAATCAAATTGCTTTTAAAGAAGCAACAGAGCCGATAGCTGCACGCAGCAAAGGCGAACTTTCACCCGACCAACAAGTGGGTGCCAAACCATCACCGGAAACATCGCACGTGAAGCGTCTCGTGGGTTTTATTCCGTGGTCAGCAGATTTTCTTGTAGGTACGGTTAAACCAATTTTCGACCCTCGCATCTGGCTCGAAGGTAGTGAAAAATTTAAGATGATTGATATTCTGCTCCGCAATATAAACTACAAACGAACCAAAATTTGCTAACGTTGACGAAACTGGTCCAAAATCATTTTTCTTTCTTCATTCCTCGTTTTCTGTGCACAATCGACAATAGCACGCTGGCTGTTGTGGTCACGCGTTTGCCAGCGTGGAGCCTTCGGAATGCATCGCATCCTACACCTAGAGATCTAAAGGAACAAAATTGTAACTGCACGAGATCAATCAATTAAACGAGCCGTGGAAAATCGATGTCCAGTGAGAAGGTCGTAAATATGCTTAACACTGAATTGCAAGACGACAAATGCGCTCTGAGTCCCCGCGAACGATCGAACGTTGAATTTGAATATCCAAAAGTTTAGTCATGTTGCGGCTTTTGTGGGGTCATAAATTACGCTAGTTTATAGGATCTAGCAGGCAAAGGGCAAAGGCATGACAATTAAAGTGATGCAACTATGCAAGGCTTGTTGTGACTATCGGAACTGGACGATCGGCCCACGGTAGATTTACGAGCACCGATCTTCTTCGGTAAACTATTAACCTAACGGAGGCCCACCTAATTCCTACATGCCGCTTCCCTTCTGGTCAATTTATCATATTCTCAGCTCGTATTTTATCAACAAATCCAGGCTTGACCTTATCATGCTTCTCTATTTATAAATCGTCAAAAGAAACAGATCAGCTTGATCCTATCTCAAAGATCGCGTTCTCCCACCGACCGACGACGAACGACGGGATAAAAGTTGTTAAGATAACTGCACTCCTTTCTTGCCAGCGCCCATTTCCCTAAACCTAAAGTGGGCGAAAATGACGGTTGATAACGAAGTAGAATTTCTCAATTATTGGGCAACATAACGATCAGATTTGATGCGGTAACAAATTGACTTGGTTTCTGTAATCTCATAAATTCCAATCGATTACCGGTGATAAAAATGATGAGATTAAACTAATTTTATTACTTTCCTCATCCTGCTTTCCAGGTTGAGGTAAGCGTATATCATGTAATCATCGTTTAAAGGTACCAATCCCATAAAATTTTTAGAGTAAATACAGTGATTCAACGAAAAAATTTCGCAACTGCGCTCCGAGCATCTTCATTCCGCTAGAGCAGATAAATTATTGATGTTTGGGAAAAGTACGTGCTCTTAAGCCGCACCAGAAAACATCACAAAAAAAGAGTAGGCATCATTTACATAATGATCTCCAATTGAGAACAGAGACGCGGGTGGGGGAGCGCAATCAGCAGTTTTCTAAATTCACGTGCTGTGTGCTCGATCTACTTTTGATCTTTGCCTTTACTGCTACTACCTTAAGTAGATGGAGCTGTTCCCGTCCGTCGGCAGTCGTTCAAACAACTTCATTCTTGAGAAATACACATTCAGCTTCTCCCATTCGATCGATGATTTAATTAATTGACTAAGACAAGCTGCGTCGGCTGGCAGGCAAACAGGCAAGATGGGCATCGCCTTAGAAGAGACACCATCAATTGTTTTGGTTTCCCTCTGTTTCACAGTGAAGTTCCGATTAAACTGGTGAAATAATAAACAAGATTCCCTAACGACGCTCACCATGTCTCCCGTCTCTAAAGATCGCATGCCTCAGCTCGTTCCTAGAGAAAGTGTGCTCTGGCATGCGTTTGTTTATTGATCTTAAGAATGCATTCGAATGCGCTTAGCGTTATGTAGGATGATCACTTGTTATTCATACAAGCACGCTATAAAAACTGCGCACCACTCTCGACAAATAAACATCCAAGTGGCTAATCGAAGACCAATCGATCACATCAAAGCAAGTTTTTACAGATGCAGTCATTACAACATTTGTCCTAGGTCAAGAATTCCCACAAATGCGTTCCATACCGCACCCTTCGGCATCATGAAAGTGAAATCTCAATCGGTTTAACTCCCTCGGCAGCATTGCTTGCACTACTTCCCTTCTTGGTCCCATGTCAGTTTAATTATTTCAAATCAAATTAAGTGTAAATATGTCTAATCCATACATGAACTCTCAAGCGGGAACGAGCGCACTTTATGCTGAAACGATCTCTTCCATATCACATATCAAATTGCAAACAAAAGATTCACAATCCGCACTGTGGAGGGGAATATTTCACCCTCATCTGAAACGATTGAAATACACAAAATGTACATACAAAGTCGCCAAAAGAAAATTGCCATCATAGAACAGTCAGCAAGCCAGCGAGCAGCCGCATCTTCATTACCACGTACCTACATAGATACTTCAGTATGCTGGCGGCGGCGGGTAGGCATCGCTTTCAACAAATTATTATTATGCTCCTAATGTTCTCATTCCGGTACGTTTGTCAGAAGTGATTTTTGCCCCGCTTTTCAAGTACTTGGAAAAACAACAATGTACCGCTTTTCGGATATGAGAGGAAAGACCAACCATAGACAAACAGACGTATCTGTTGCTTATGCTTAACATTTCAACCCATAAAATGCAAAAGGTTCATTGCTCGGTTCTCTTCTTCAATTACCTCATTGAATCCCAATGATCTGGCTATTTTCGACTCACAGTTCTATGAAAAAATTTATTACCTAGCACCAATACGGCAAACATGGCTGGAAACGGTTACGATGAGAAAGTCGACAAAGAGAGTCGATCAATGTCACATTGGTCCTATTGCATTATTGTTCGGGTTGACTTGGAATACATATCCTATATTATCTCAGTAGCCTAAGCCCAGACCTAAGTGGAAGGTCAAGCATAATCGAGTCAAACCCAACGGTCATGTTCAAAACAAACAATCACATTAATGCCTCTTAATAAATTTCAAGTTCAAATACCAGGTCCACTTGTGTATGTCACCTGAGATAAACAATAAATTTACCCTCCATAGTCGTTGATGAAGATATGATGAAGGAGGAAATAGGAATTTACTTCCAAGTACGAGATACAGCATTCTTTGCCACTTGTGAGACACCATCATACATGTGCCATACTCTGTAGGTAATGGTAGGTACGTATGCGCCGACGATGACGGAATGGGTGGGTCATTCACAACTGTGAAAAGAGTTTGTCTTTCCACTTGATGTTCTTGTCAACACAAAAGCAAAAAGCTGGTGACATTTTTGACTCCCCCGTTCTTTTGCATGCCGCGCCACCAGCTACCAGAAAGGGTGAGCGGTGGATGGATGTGTTTTTCATTTTTAAAGAGCGAATAATTGTATGCGTATGCCCGGTTGCGAGAAGCTGATGGTCGTTTTGTGAAGTTTTATGAAGTCTTCTCAAAACTACCGTTCTTATGATCCTCGGGCCGGAGGAATGAAGTTGACAGTTTGTTTACATTTTGATGGTGGTATTTCCCATTCTGCACTTGACGATTTTTATGTGCGTCAGATACCGGTTAGCAACTGCATAGGTAATACAAGCAATCGCTTTTTTTTTAGCGAATTCGATTAACCCTGATAAACACGCGCTACAGCAGGGAAGTGCGAATCAGTGTGCTGTCCAATCAATTGCTGCTGTACCGGCGTCGGTTATAAACAAACAATCTTATGACGCGAGATATGAATCAATTGGCTACACATATGCTAGCATGTGAGTGTTATCAATTCGACCAAACCAGGCGATTCATCATCCTAAAGCAATATCGAATCTTGCACGTCGCTAGATAAAGCTATTCCGTATAGATGGATAAACGGATTTTGACTAGACTGTGCTGTCAAAAATAATACACTCAACGTTCGGTAACTGATAAATCACACGGCCTGCCTGTTCGGTAAAATTTTGCTGAATTTTTGAACAGCTAAAAAAGGCAGTAAACTAGAAAAATCTGAAAAAAAATCTAAACTTTATAGACTAGGTGCTTTTAACATACTTTGAGGATAAAACAATAAATATATAAATATTGTTGATTTCATTACATGTGAATGTTATTTTCGGTTTTCTGACTTTTTCCGCTGTTTGAAAACCTAGTAAAAATATACTTTTCATCTAGCGAACGGCATTCTCTAGCAGAAATGGATTTCGTATGATTTTGTCGGTTTTGAGAACGGTGCTACGGTATTGTACGGGATTTCAAAAAATTTAGGGTTTTGGCTATGAAAATAGCAGAATTATTGAACTTTAAGATGCGGAAAATGGTTTTGTGGGTCAGGTCCCTCAGTTGAATACAATATTTGCTGTTTCTGATTGATATTCGTTTGGTTTTTTTATCGTTTAGATAAAAATTGTTCAGAGCCGTCAGATTGGAGTAAATGCAAAAATTTGAATTAATCACACTTTATCTTTTTGCAGGAAATCTATGAATTTTCATCAATCTTCTTTGCTTCTAGTCAGCGTGCGTGCATCTCACAACAGCAAATCAAATATTTCCTGCATCGTCGAACCCTCCGGTTTTCAATGCCTTTTTAAAGTTTTTGAGACTATTTTTTAGATTTAAAGGCCACTATCAAGGCTTCACGGTTTTCTGAAAACAATTTGGCATTGTAAATACTGTTTTCGAGTTTCTGACCGTGTTTGTGGTTTGTTTTGGTTTTTTAATCATTTTGACATTTCTAAAGCTAAAGCTTGCATTGATGTTTTAAGGCTTTTTTGGAATTTGAAAGGGATTTTTTTTTCTGGTGAATTAATGTTTTCTTAGTATATAAATGACGATACATTTTGGCTTTCAAAATTCTTATGGTATAAAGAGTATTTGGTTATTTAAAAAAAATATTTCTCGTGGAACGAATAACATCCTATCTTCGTTAATAGACTCTCCTCATCTATGGATAAAATCGGTTGCAATATCATGTTCTGCCAAGACTGTCGTTTAAGATATAAACTGAAAACATCTCCTATCGATATGAGCTGTAAGTGTAAGAGGAAATTTGTATATCAGGCATAACATTTGATAACGGCACAAAAGCATTTGTAAACAAACTTTCTAAGGCCCTTTACACGCGAACCAAAGTACGCCCACGCAAACCAATACCACTTACGGAAGAGTGAGAGTTGCTCCCATCCGATGATAATGTTGGTTTGCGTGAGCGTACTTCGGTTCGCATGTAAAGGGCCTTAGAAATTTTGTTTACAAATGCTTTTGTGCCGTTATCAAATGTTATGCCTGATGTTGCCAAAATATCATCCAAAGAGAAAGTCAAGGAAGAGAATCAATCAATCAGAGAGATACATCCTTTTCACATAACCCGCGATATTTTGGCGTTTAAACCTTGTCTTCGATTTTAAGGTGTGCTTTACATTTTTATGACTATTTTTTTTTAACATGGGTCATGCATCAATTAACCCACATGATTTTGAGTAGAAATTTCCCCCACTCCCCGGTTTCTAAACTATGTTGGTGTTTTTATGACCGTTTTGGGGGCCTCCCTTTTTTTTCCTCTGTTCGGGACATAAAACTACTGCGACCAGTAATTTGATCTATTGTAGAATATCCCGTGTCCTTAGTTTAGTCGTATTACTGCATACTATTGAGAAATGATGAAGTATTCGGTTTTGATACAGTCGCAAAGAATCGATTCTAATTGAAAGGTCCCGCTATTTATACCCTTCGGAGTGTTGGCGCGCCCCTTTGTCAGTTTAAATTGGATTCCTTAGCAACAAAATTAAGGAATGACACTTAACCACTTCAAACTAGGGAACAACGAATAGAAGATTAGGAATCACATAGATGAAGACTAACTAACTCATTTTGTCCTTGTTTCAAGATCATCCTTGGTCCAGGCAACCCGAGGACTTATCACTATCAACAAGGCATAAAAAGTAAAAAGGACTAAGATGTGTTCCTTTGATTACTGAAAAATCCTGTTCCCCTAGTTTGAAGTAGTCAAGACTAGAAATCGGTGGTAGATCTTACATCCCGTAACGTACCACGAAAAGGTGATCTACCCACGTTACGGGGCCTCCCTTAGCTCAGTCAGTAAAGGCGAAGCTATAAAGCAAGACGATGCTGGGTCAGATTACCGGTCCGGTCTAGAAATTTTTCAGGTTGAATTATTACTCGACTTCCCTAGGCCACACAATTATACTAATACAAAAATGGTATAGACTTGGAAAGCTCTGTGGAAGTGTTCACAAAACACAAAGTTGAGGGCCGCCATAAAGTCCCAGTAAAGACGTTATAAAGCCAAGGATGAAGAAGAATTACCGTTTTGACGATTTCAAGTTTGTTTAGGTGTTTTATGAACCATTTTAAGGTTTTACGGCTTAACTGGCGATTTCAGATTTGCTTGTATTTTTAATGTAAGGAATTTTTTAACCATTTAAGTTTCCAAAAAACTACAAGAACACGTTCTACTAGATGATTTTTTCTAACGTAACAAGCATTAAATTTAGTGATGTGAGTGTTGTTTTTGGGAAGAGTAATTGGCCTATCTTCATGCGATCCTCGATGCGATCGTTTATTCAAACTATTTAACATAAAAAATAATAAAGCAAGATTTTACTTAAAAACATCAATGCGATAACTTTCAATCAAGACCATCAATATAATTCACAAAACATCTTTCTGTCTGCCCTAAATTTGAAAGGTCATCAAAATGTCTGCTTTTAAATGTCTTCCCAAAACATCAATTGTCTTCAAAATGAACATGCCATGCAATTTGGCATCCCTACTTGATACTCGGTAGTAGATAATCCTGGTGTTATTACAGTCATATATGACATTATATATGAAGGAAATATTTTACATCAACATAGTCGTAACGTAAAATCAACTATATTCTGAACATAGTATAAGGCCAATAACTTGTGGTTCTTTATACAAATTCGGAGCATTTATTTATCCATTCATCCATTTAGTTTGGAGCAATTTTATTAAAGCCATGCATAATCTTGATGTTTTATAATTCCAGATCTACCAAAAATTACTAAAAGGTCTTAATTACTTTCCAGCGACTTTTAGTAGCCTTTTCAACTAAATCCTTTCTTTATTTGAAAAATGGGCAACACAACTATCAAATGTTACGTTAAGGATAACATTTGAATTAGTACGATGTAAAGATAAACTTACTTAAACCACAATTCTACGTGAGTGCCGATGAGTCTCACCTAATTCGTCATAAGAGTACGAGAATATATTTTTAAAACCTTATGTATATTTCAGCAACTTATCAGTTTCAAGGCCGACTTCGATAAACAATTTACTTTTTTCATATGACTAAAGAAAACTTATCAGCAGGCACACTTTGAAGATCTTTGATAGTGAAGTACTTATAAGATAACTGATTGGATGATAATTGTTTGGATTTGATCGTTCGAAAACGAAGAAGAATTTAAGGATTGATTTTGTTCTTCAATTTATTATAAATAAATTAATAATGACAACTACATATGACATATTGACAATGTGATCATCACAATTATCTTAGATCCCTAAAGTCTGAACCATGTATTCTAAAACTTCCTTTTCTAATTAGGTGGTGCTTGAACTCAGACTGGTGTGAGAAAGCAGTCACGCTTACCACTACACCACCGGAGCCGTCAATAGATTCGTCAATGTGTTGCTAAATGTCTTTTCACACCTCCTAAGCATGAATCCAATCATACGTATGACACAAAAATGTTGGTGCGATGTCATAAGTTATAACAATTCCATTTCATCATCAATGGATGCTAATAAGTAGTTCACACTTTTTAAAGTAAGATTTCCAATTTCCAACTTGCTGCCGCCAATCATGACATGTCACCTCGACGAACCTATCCGGTTGCTACGTTCGTCAAAGCTTTAATAACTACGCCAGTAGGCAGTGCACCTCTGCATGTGATGCAATTCAATAGATTGCCAAAGCGTGTATCGTCTTATCATTCGGGAGGTTTCCCACAGTCAACAACGACGAACACGACGTCAACCTATCGTATGATATTCCCACTGAAGTTTGCGTTGATTTTCCTTCGTCATCATAAAACAACACTCATCGTACGATATTACTGCACGTTGTAAACAACATCTGGACTGTACTGTACTGTACTGTAGCATGTAAGGGACCATCCACAAATGACGTAGTATATTTTTGACCAATCTTAGACCCCCCCCCCCTCGTAGCATTGTTTGTTATATATAATATATGGCCGGTCACAACTTCTGAGACTCCAATAATCAAACTTCATGATTACCTGATAATTGTAAAATTGTCCCCTGCACCGAAGAATACGGCACAGCAGGTAATATGTGTGGACGACTACTCACCAGCTATCGTACGATGTAATCTAGATGGCGTGATACGTTATGTCATTTTCGCGCAATATTGGAGACAGGAGCGCAAAGTGTAACCCACAGAACGAAATACCAAACCGGTGCCGTATTTTTAACTCAACAGTAGCGTGGTTCTATTTTTATCGCGTCATTTCGTTTTAGTAGGAGCCGCTCCCCGTTTCGGGGCAAAGTCGAAAAAATTACATCGCAACACGTCAAAATACGGGGAGAACTTTAGCGAATGTCAATTTCGCTGCCGGACAAACCTTTCTTTCCGATTAACGTCCTAGCGCCACTTTGCGATTAGACGCACACTCAGTGGAATCCGAATGTTTGTTTTGACGATATACTCGTTGGCACTCTCATGTGACTGGAATGCACGCAAGTAAAGGCACTTTCTCGACTCGTGACGACTGTCGAGAGGTAGAAAAGGCGTCTCGATTTGGGAGAGTTAACTCCTCCGCACGGTAACGGTCAATGATTTCGTTCGATTACTCAACTCCCCGGGGTCAGTAATTTCCATCATTGGTCACGTTTTTTCATTGGAGGTCTACATTTCCATTTCGCCGACAGTTTCGACAGCAATCATGTCGATCTCAAGCCCCGCAAGCACTAACAAACTAAAAAATTGTGTGCCCACTACTTACATTTCCGTTCCTTCCCGAGGCAGTGTGCAGTGGGAGGAACTTCTGATTCCGTCAAAAAAGCGATTCGCTTTTCTTTTTCATTTGGCTCGATGCGCCATCGGCCTTCATTACGGTACGAGCGATCGACTGGCGATCAATTGAAATGTTCTGAACTGTGACGACCGTGTTATTGACATTTGCCGACTGAAACTGCGCAAGATCGGCAACTTGTCGTCCGATCACCACCACAACCACCAACAATATGAGAAAATTGAATGGCGTGATTTGCTTATGAAAGACAAACTGAATATATATAATATAAAAATATCTTCTTATTCAATGTTGCAATGCAGATATATTGTATCAGCTATGCCACAAGAACGTTTGAGAAGATTCACTATAACTATTCATCACTATTCATGAATATCTAAAACATAAGAATGCAAAACATAAACTTCCCTTATCATCGATCGACAGACGATGTTGCGCAACTTCGTGGGCATCATCTAGCACCACACTAGTCGGTTAAAAATAAATACGTCGCTAACCGGGGAGTTGAAATTATCATGCAGGTACATCCCACAAGCCCTTTCCTATTCTTTTTAGGTCAACCTTAGCTTTTTCCCGTCAAAGTAGACCACAGCAATTAGCAAATTTTGCATAGGCTTTTCCAACTTTTCGCATCGCACTCACATGTACCCTTCCCTAAAACCCACCCCGCAACATCATTTCAAAACGATTTCCTCAAACCGGAACGACAATTAAATGTCCGAGAAAATTTGTCGGTATTATCATCGTCCTTGCCTCATAAGCACTTATCTCAACTTCCTTTCCACAACTTTCAACGATTAGCACTAAACAGACGTCCAGTACTCGAAAACACTTATCGCCTGTTCCCACCGGTGAAGATTTCAAAATTCCTCTCACCCATTAGAGCCGAACGTCATTGAACAATTAAATCTGGCCTGCCCCTAATATCCTGTCAGAGAGCGTGTATATTGCACCGGTACTGGCTCCTGACCACTCTAAAACCCAAACGGCTTCCTAATTTCAATGTCGCCAATGTCCAATGCACACACTCCCAGGAATGGAATCGATAAAAACACTCGACTTACCTCCTATCACCGATGCTGGTTTCCTTGCCGGCTATTCCTTTCCAATTGATGCGTCGTTCCCGTTCACCATCGCTCAGATAATCTATCAGGATGAAGTTGTCCTTCTGTGGCTGCTGTTGCTGCTGATGGGTTGACGGATGGTGCCGATGATTGTGACGCGTAGGAGAACTATTGAACTCGTCTAAACTCAGGAAACTATTGGACGACGCTGAAGATGATGCCGCGGCCAGATTCAGCAGGGCCGTTACAATCGTGATCAAAAACAAATTTCTGATTTCAATCTTCATGTTTAGCAAATTCTTAACTTTCACTTTCAGAACAAACATCGGTATACACTCTCTCTCTCTGTTTAAGCTGCGCCCGACAAGTTGCACTAGATTTTCACGCTTATCTGTAAAAACACCCAGAGAAAACAAAATCAACCGTTACAAAATGCATATAGACTCAATCGTGTTCAAAATCAAACACTAATTACTTCACACACTAGTTAAGCGAAAAGTAGGTATATCTCAAAAATATGTATCACGTACGCAAATTTTCTGCTCAATTGCTTCTTCGAGCTCAAAATCAAAAATGCAACAAAAACTCGCACTCTTCCTTCCGTTGGAGGTTCACTTTGAAACTCTGGATGGCTACCCCTACTTGATCGGCGTGCAGCAAAAATACATGTAGCTCTTGTCCGGCCGAAGCACAACGGTTTTATATAGATTTTCAGTAGCGAACGCAACGAAAGGAAATTCGCGAATGGTACCGATCGAGCCTTCGGCAACTCACTTGGGTTGGTTTGGTATAATCAGGCCTATTCTGCGCAGCGAGTGAGGTGAGGTGACTTGCTGTCAATAGTCACCTCATGTGAGGTAACGCTCTATTTGATTTGCATGGAGGGTCACCTCATATGAGGTGACTATTGTCAGCACACTATAGTGATAGCGAGTCACCTCACCTCACTCGCGGCGCAGAATAGGCCTCAATATCATACGACTGACTGCATACTCTTTGAGCTGATGACGCGATCTCTCGCTCTCACTCAAAGCTAGATATTTCGCGGAGTCACCACCAGGTAACCATCCAACGTGTCCGGTGACGGAATACCCAACGGTCAGTGTGTTTGTACCGGGATCTTATCTGTAGTGGAAATCGTACGATATTCGTATATTATCATATCAGTTTCATGAGGTAATTATACGTTTCACCTGCTCATATTGGATAGAACTAGACAGGTACAATTACGTGGCGGTTTTTTTTTTTCGAAGAAGTCTTATCATTTTCGCATTGACCATTAGACGGGCTTGTTTACCTAGCGCTTTCCAGTACAAACCACTCATCGCGCACACCTTCGTTAGTAGCATTGAAATACCATTGCATCGAACGATATTCAACAATCGTTATCAAAATCCGCTAGACGAACATAGATTTGCTACTACCGACTCAAAAATTCCTCTCCAATGACAATTAACACTCACGCAACGAAAATCACAAGCCGATTTGGAAACCGATCTTAACTTCCAATTATCACCTACTTTAAACAGCAGCAAGTCACAAGTTCTGTTTGTGTGGTGCGGACCTACCGTTTAGTTATTTACCTTGAGGGCTTGTTTGCGTAGACGCTCGCACCGGCTTACCTGTGAGTTTTCCGCTCAGTTGTTTTCGCTAGTCGCGGCCAATGATCGACTTGTATCAAAAAGGTGCTCTGTTTTCCGTTTCTCTTCTCTCCGAATGATACGCAGTCGATCATACGATGAGTGATGTAAAACAACGATGACGTGGTTGTCGGTTGGCCATCGTCAGCAAAAGGCCCGTGGTCACTATTTACACTTTTCATTCATACGCTGTTCAGCCGGCTCGACACGACGTGGTTGACGAACGATCATTTTTCTCGGAGCGAAACGAGCTGGGTGAGCACATTTTTTCTGTTTGCTACCGTCGACGACCTCCGAGCTTGCTGCTGAATCGCCAAGGATCTCATATTTCACAAAAATCGGATGATGCGGCATACAACAAAAACACCCGAAGGCTTTTGCAGCGTGAGTAGCATTCGATCACATGAATGGGTTGGGTGGGCGATCATATGATTTCTCGAGAAAATCCCAACGTCACTCACGACTAAAACTGTGGCGATGACCATCCACATCCAACCTGGTTTGTTTACATCCAGAGTGATTATTCATCAATTTGGAATCTGAGAGTACCACCTACGGGAGCACCACCTCATCGATTCCACTTGTTTTGAATCAATGAACGCCTTTCGTCATCATAGTACACGACATTTTCGCTAGCTTTTAATATTGCGCGATTATTTTCGACCTTGTATTTACAGTGGTTGCAGTAATAGTTGTGTAGGGTAAGTGTGCCGATTACGGCACTAGTGGTCTAGTTTTTGGCCCTAGGACGTAACTCAAAGTTAACAAGTTATTTTCATGGTTTTATTTCTGTGGATATATGGCAAAATATACACGGTAAACGAATTTGATTCATATTTGAGTACCGTTCACTCAAATTCACAAAAACGTAGGTCACTCATAGAATAAGTAAATGTTTACTCAAATATGAGTAAATCTCACTCATATATGAGTAAATGTCAGTCGATATAAGTTTAGTAAAGAATGGAAAAAAAAAAATAAGATAGGGTCAATTAGAGGATCAAGAACTGGCACTCTTACCCTATGCGTATTTAGGTGTTCACAGTGGCGAGAGAAAAACTAAAGCTATTATTAGCAACTCACTCAGTGATCTGGTCATAAATATATAACAACAACGGCTCGGGGGTGTGTCTGTCTCCACGGGCTGTTTGCTGGCGTACAGTGCAATCCAAGAATACTCATTGCATTGGAATTGCATGGCATCGAAATATTTTAGACGTAATAAATGTCGCAGAGGGGGCTCATTAGCATGTCGTTAGTATTATTTGACAAATCATTTGCGTTTTGCTTAGTTTAAAATGATGTCGTAATTTCACCGTAGGTGTAAGCATAATTATCAACTAATGAAAGCACTTATTTAGAAGCAGAAGAAGTCAGATCCAAAGCCTGCAGTAATATTTTCATTATTCTTTTTATGCAAGAAAGTACAGTGAAATATGTATAACCAAAGAATGACTTTATATTTTTTTAATGCATGGATTTTATCTTCGTACTTCGGGGCCGTTCATAAACTATGTAGGAGGGGACTGGGGTGGGCACTAGTCTACAGTTCATACAAAAAAGTGTATGGACTGAAATCGCCCTTCGTGGCTACCCATAGAACCGATTCACAGTAGTCGAAAGCCAATTAATATTTAAAATAAATCAACTTGATTATTTATACTTCTCCTTATGTTTTAATGGAAGCATACGATTTGAATATACTACCTTTAAAAATTGAAACAATTTAGACCATTTGATTATTTATTGTTCCCCTTATATTTTAATGGAAGTATACGGTTTGAATATACTACCTACCGAAATTTGATACAATTTGGACCAATACTCATTCAATAAATTCATGATGATTTTTCAAAGTTGATTAAGTCGTTTAAAATGCGATGCTAATATCCAGTTCAAAAATAAACTGCCGTGAGCATCAAAAATATTGTGAAAAGTATTTGGGTTGGTAATGAAACTATCACACAAAGGCGTAGTGAGGGGCGACAAAAGTGGCTCACACCAGGCGCGTCGAACTACGGGGGCGCTCAAATCCACGGTTTACTTTCAGAAATTAACACTGTTGTACTTGTACTGCTCTTAGTCTAAATCTTTTCACAGTCTACTCAGCCAGTATTTTTTTTTTTTTCTTTGGAATTATACAAGATATGTTTAAATATTTCATCACTTGTGTTGGAGAGTTTTTAATTAATATTTGGGAGAAATTTAAAAAGGGCATTCCGATTCCGAATAGTCTTCAAAACGAAAAGAAGTTTCAGCTCTAAAAAGATCAATTTATTCCTTCTCCTTCTAACAGATCTGACAACATATAACAGTGCCACAGTGTACGGGGCTCAAGTTTTATTGAAACAAATTGATTTTAAATTTCTTTGTCTTCTCGATCCATGGGAGAGAATCCTCAATAATATTGACAAAATAAACGAATCATTGCAATCAAGAACCATCACCATATACGTGACAATTATACTTATCAGAAACTAGCAAACATCTTTGAGGAAATGGAAAAGGATGGAACAGATCGTGCTATCGAGTACGCTAATGACGAATACATCTACAGCAACTGAAAGACAACGAAAAATTAAAATTATCAAGCTCCCCCATCGACTGAATACAGTTTTCAATAGGAAGTAAGCTCCGTATTTGACAAAATTTTATAACAGATGGAACAACGTATAGAAGCAATCGATCGTGGATATAGCTTCGGATTTTTATTTTAAGACAGGAAACGGACTCCTACATCTATTACCATTGGTTTATATTGGTGCTGGAGTGCTAGTGCTAGTGAATTAAAACTGTAGTAATAAATAGTCAGTATCATGCAAACAGGGTGTCAGCATCTACCAGCATAAGATTTCAGGAGCAACTGAAATTCGTGCTAGTTGGTTGAGTTGGTCGAGCTAGTTGGCAGTGCAGACCAACATAATTCCAGCTTTACATATGTGCTGGTGTGTTGGTGCGAATGTACTTTTTTTTCAGGAATAGCTGGAGCTAAAAGTGAACGACGACGACGTCGGAAGTGTTAACATTAGAGTACCCAAAAACAAACAAAAATGGGGAACCAAAGGGCTCACCCTCCAAATGATAGCCAAGGATCTTACAAAAAAACTTTCGAATTGCGTTGAAGTGCTTTAGAGGTAACCCCGATGAACTTTTTAGAAAAAAGTTCATTTTTCACAGCCATAGCTGAACAAATATTGCTAATGCATCAAAATTTAGTGCAACCGAACCATTTTAAATGTTGTACACATTCGTTGGGGTCCCTATAAGAAAACAAATAAAGGTTTTAAATGAAATATGCAGATATATGACTACCCTTTTTACAGAAAATCATCAATAACTAAATATCGATCAACAATAGGTCTATAAGTCATGGCCCACTTAGTAATGGAACAAACTCTTTTGCTTATTACAGCGCTCCTGGTGGACGTTTTCGGAAGATTTTGACGTCTATTTTTTGACAACAACAATAACAGTGATTTTTCAGTTCATAAAACGCTCTTGTTTTGGAGATAGTCACCATGCAAGAGGAGTAGTGCTAGTTGCTAGGTAGAAAGAAAAAATGTGCGCTGTCACCTGGAAAATCCATCGTGGTCCGCGTCGAGGGGGGCGACACATCTAAATCTCAATTCTAGATGCTCAAAAAATCTCACATCAGTGAATAAATCTTCGAAAAATCTTCTTTCATTTTTCGCATCTACTTGCATCACGCATCATCTTTTTGCAGGAAATCTTCAAAATCGTGATAAATCTTCTTTCTATCTACTCAGCATACGCGCAGCTAGCCACAGCAAAACACAATTTTTCCTGCATCGTAGATAGAGTCGACCCCCTCGGTCCGCGTCCAAGCTGGCTAAAGTGTTGAATTTTCGTAGAAACACCGTATGGAGCTGTCCATAAACTACGTACACCGATTTTTAGAGGTTTCAGACCCCCCTCCCCCCGCGTAGACAATCGCTCACAATTTTTTTTTTGGAAATTTGTATGGACCGTAGACATTTGTCAACAAACGCAAATATATAATCTGACAGGAAATTTGCAGCTGCAGTCAAAAGGCAAAGGTTTTCGTCACTGAGAAAATTATGAACTCGGAGGTTTACAAACCCTAATGTCTCCTCAAGCTAATTCTGCTCTTCATCCAGTCATATGATGGTCCGGTGACATTTTGACCGGATCTTGCAAGTTTTCACTACAGTCGGGAAGTACAACAATGGTACAATGACAAGGGAGTCGAGCGAGGGAGACGACTCTATCTACGATGCAGGAAATATTAAACACATTGAATATTTTTCAATATAAAACATCATCGCTAAAACACTACCGCCATCTGTTGAGTATACTGTGATGGGTAACACGCTGGACAGATGGCGTTAGTGTGTAAGCGTCAAACACAAGGGTTATTGACTATGCGCACCACAGGTGGTGGTACTACCAACTAAAAACATTTAAATTGACCGTTAAATGCATGTTCGATGAACAAATTGCCAGTGTTATGTCTGTTGGTCTGTGGTATGCACTTGAGAGAAAACCGCTTTCAAATCCGTTAATTCCAAACCGAAATAGACAATTCCATTACAAAGTGCGCCATGCTTTACACTCAATTCTTATTTAACGCGGTTTTAACTTTATCGATGTTGCATTTTTAATACCACCATATTTTTTATTGCTTTAGAATTCAAAATTCCGAGTTAAACCGATGAATCATTTTTCCACCATACTGTATCATAAATTAAATCCGATTAAATCAAATTTAATTTCTTATTACAGGCAGGCTTTGAAATATTTAGACGCCTCAAAAGGTCCTGGATCTGACGAAGTTCTTCCAGTATTAATGCACAATCTAGCAATGGAAATCACTGCTCCATTGTTTTGGTTTTTAATATGTCCTTGGAATCCAGATCATTCCCAAAAATTTGGAAAACCTCATTTACATAGCTTTAAATCTGACGTACGTAATTATCGTGGAATAGCCATCATCTTTTGCATTCCTAAACTTTTCGAGGATTAGCCGGCGCCGGTGGTGTAGTGGTAAGCGTGACTACTTTCAAACACCCCAATGGGTCTGGGTTCAATCCCAGCCGAGGTCGGTGGAATTTTTCTGAGGCATAAAAATCTCTGGTCACGTCTTCCTTCGGAAGGGAAGTAAAGCCGTTGGTCCCGGCCCATGTGTGTTGTGAATGGGTGCGATATCCTACGCAGGTGTGGAAGCTGCCTTCCTGCACATTCGATTGTCGTCAATGATGGCAATCGATGTCCGTCGGTGATTGGCACTAGATTGCGGAACAGAGACCGACGTTGAATAAGGGAAAGATAAACTTTTCGAGGCAATTGTCACCGAAAAATTATTTCTCAAAATCAAAAATCATATTACTGGTATGCAACAAGGGTCGTGCGACCTCGGAAAATTTACTTGAATTTATAGACTATTTATTGAATGCAATGGATAATGGAAACCACGTAGAAGCTCTTTATAAAGACTTTAGCCAAACATTCGACCGCATTGACATACCAATGCAACTGTTTAAATTGCAAAAAAACTGGAATTGAGTCAGGACTCTTGAAATGGCTTGAATCATATTTAACTAACCGACAACGAATAATTAAATTAAACGGAATTTAAACGAACCCAATTCAAGTCACTTCTGGCGTCCTCCAAGGCTCTCATTTTGGGACCTCTTCTTTTTATTTTATACGTAAAAGACATTTCTTTCAATCTCAAAAAACTAAAATTGCTAATCTATAGTATAATAGTATTGTCAATACATTCTATATTGACGTCAATACATCGATATTGACAATATTGCTGTAGTCACATCATCAATATTACTGTCAATAATTCCTCTTCGCATCAATATATTGATACGTGTTCGCTTATGACGACAACATGAAGCTCTTTTTGGAAATAATAAATAAAGAAGACATCAATATATTACAGAATTAAACGCACATATTCTATTGATGAATCTACGTTATGGTCGGCCAGCAGATGGAAATGATGTGAAAATGATAATGACGTTTTGCTAGCTGTCAAATCGTATGGAATATTTTTTAGTACATCATCACTTTTGTGGTTTTGGATTTCAAACCTAGGTGTCGCATGCACTGGTGCAGTTTCGCGTAGATTCATCAATATATAGCCTAATATTACACTTCAAAGCTAAGTAAAATTTGAAGCACGTGAATTTTTTTGAAATTACGCTTGCGTTGTAAAAAATGGTTGTGGAACAACACATTTTTTTCCAATTTCCTCTTTTCACAGTTCACATTTCACGTGAAACGAAATCAATCAGTTTACACCTCCGGTGAAGTGAAAATCTGACAGATACGCTCTTTCTCGAAACGTCAACTTCGCTTAGCTTAGCGTGCAAAAAGTAAACGTAAGCGAGTCGAGTCCGCATCGTACTCTCTTGCCGTGCGGATCTATTTGCTTTTTGCGGAAGGAAGTGTTAGCTGCATCAAATATAAACAGCACTTTTCAGTTCTCAATATAGGGGAAATGGATGTAATGTCGGCCTAAATGCCCCTAATTTGGGCCCATTCATAAATTCAGCAATCGTCTAAATTTTCAATAGTGACCAAAAATATCCATTAGTACCGTCCCAATGACGCGTCCATCTAGATAAAATTTATAAATAGCAGATTTCAGCGATGGGCCCAATCTTAGATCCATAGGCCAACATTAGAGCCATTTCCCCTACCTGTAAATTTTCTACCTTCTTTGACTCTGATTCCTCTTCGATCCTTGTTTGGATCCTACCCGAGGTAATCCTGCTTGGATGTCGATTTGGAAAATTCCTCTTCGATCCTTCAGATTCTTATAGTAATCTTATGCTCCATGCCCGAGTGAAATGGGAACACTTCAGGAAGACTGGAGGAAATTTCCAAAACCTCACCCAGTGCCATAAGTGACAGGGATGGGGTCATGGACAGTCATGGAAAATCATTTGCATTCATTTCCGAGGGGGACGACTCTATCTACGATGCAGGAAATATTGTGGTTTGCTGTGGCTAGCTGCGCGTACGCTGAGTAGATAGAAAGAAGATTTATCACGATTTTGAGGATTTCCTGCAAAAAGAAATGTAAGAAGATTTTTCGAAGATTTATTCGCTAGTGTGAGATTTTTTGAGCATCTAGAATTGAGATTTAGATGTGTCGCCCCCCTCGTTCATTTCATACATTCATTTACATTCATTAGCCTCTAACTTTTTTCTTCAACAACATTCCGCAAAATGAAACATAGAACTTTTGTTGGTTTTGTTATTAGCTACAACTTTTGCTCATAACTCAAATCTGTATCTCTTATGCATCACGAACTAGAGCGGGCAGAACTTGTTACTGTTTTTCAGTGAATTTAAAATACATTTACTGAAAAACAGTAGTGGCTTCTGTTCGCTCTGCTTCGTCATGCATTAGAGAAACGGGTTTGATTTGTTAAAAAAAGTTGTAGTTAATAACAAAACCTACAAAATCTCTATACATCATTTTGCGGAATGCTGTTGAAGAAAAAAGTTAGAGGCAAATGAATATAAATGAATGCACGAAATGAATGCAAATGATTTTCCATGCCTGGTCATGGAACAAAAAATTGCTACATGTCAGCTAAATGCATGATTTGTTGTGATTCCTCTCACGCAAAGGAGGACTATCCTGTGAAGGAAGATCCTAAGAAATTGAAAGGTTCAAATTGTGGTGAAAACCACAAATCCAATTTTTGGGAATGTATGACTCGCAAAGCGATCCTACAATTAAATTTTTTTAATTGGAATGCTCGATCTCTTAAAGACAATGAAGACTTATAACTTATAACTGAAACGTTCCTTAAACCCGACCATAAGGTTTAAAGAGACGCAAATTATTTTATTTATAGAAATGATCGTCTTGATGGACCCTGTAGTGGCATTGCCATTTAAGTTTATAGCTGCCTATTTGCCATTCCAATGCGTAGGCCAGCAAAAGAATTTTCTAAGGGTGACCTTCAGAAACTTACCCGTTATAGATCTAAATTCTTCATAATTGGTGATTTTAATGCAAAACACTGCTCATGGAATAATGCTCAAAGCAATTCCAATGGTAATATTCTGTTTGATTATTGTTCTGCAGGTTATTACACTATTCAATATCCAAACAGCCCAACATGCTTTTCTTCTGCAAGAAATCCCTCCACTATTGATTTGGTCTTAACTGATTCATGTCAACTTTGTAGCCAATTGGTTACCCATGCTGACTTCGGTTCTGATCACCTTCCAGTAACTTTTGAAATATCCCAAGAAATAAATTGTAATTCCAACAGCTCTACTTTCAATTACCATAGAGCTGACTGGGAGCAATATCGAACATTTATGGAATATAACTTCGATCCAAACATTGATTTGCAAACCAAAGATGAAATTAATTATGCTCTTGAATCTCTGACTATTTCTATAGTTGAAGCAAGAGCTGCCTCAGTACCAAAATGCGAAGTTAAATTCGATTCAATTATAATAGACGACGATCTTCAGCTCTTGATCCGTCTTAAAAATGTCCGTAGGAGACAATATCAAAGAACACGCGATCCTGCCATGAAAGTTATCGGGCAGGATTTGCAAAAACAAATTAAAAAGCGATTCTCTGCCCTGAGGAACAAAACTTTTGAAAATAATGTATCTAAGTTAGACCCGAGTTCCAAACCCTTTTGGAAACTCACAAAAAAAATTAAAAAGCCTCAAAAGCCTATTCCAGCGCTTAAAGAAGGTTTGTTTTCGTTGATGGAAGTATCAAAACACAGGTAATTGCTTTTAGCTATTTTTGCAAGCGGTGCCGGTGGTGTAGTGGTAAGTGTGATTACCTCTCACCCCAGCAGGTCTGGGTTCAATCCCAGTCGGCGCCGCCAGGATGTTCTGAGGCATAACATCTCTGATCACGCCTTCCTTCGGAAGGGAAGTAAAGCCGTTGACCCCCGGTTCATGAATTGATGAGTCGATAGGTAGGGTCCAGGTGTGGGAGCTGCCTCCCTGGCGTCGGTATCATTGGTGCTCAGCACGGAAAACAAGATCGACGGAAAACAAATCAAGGAAAAAAATTATTAAAAAGCGATTCTCTGCCCTGAGGAACAAAACTTTTGAAAATAATGTTTCTAAATTAGAACCCTTTTGGAAACTCACAAAATTTTTGAAAAACCTCAAAAGCCTATTCCAGCGCTTAAAGAAGGTGGTAAATTTGATCACAAATTCAGAAAAAGCTAAGAAACTTGCTAAGCAATTCGAGAATTCCCATAATTTCAGTTTGGGTCTTACTAGTCCTATTGAAAATCAGGTTGCTCGGGATTATCTGAATATTTTCTTTCGGGAAAATATTTTTGATGATTCCTGGCGGACTGATTTAGACGAAGTAAGATCTATAACTAAAATGTTTCATAATGTGAAAACTCCAGGTGATGTTGGAATTTTCTATATCCTCATCAAAAAACTCCCAGAGAGTACCTTGTCTTTCTTGGTAAAATTATTTAACAGATGTTTCCATTTGGCATACTTTTCTGATAAATGGAAAAGTGCAAAAGTTGTTCCAATTTTACCGTCCAATAACTTTGCTTGCTTCAATAAGTAAACTTTTTGAAACGATAATTTTGAATAAAATGATGCTTCACATCAATACGAACGGCATTCAACGATTCATCAATTCTTAAGAGCTACCAATTTAATTCGTTGAAACAAATCTGAAGGCTACTCAACTAGAGTTGCTCTTCTAGACATAGAAAAAGCATTCGATAGTGTTTGGCATGAAGGTTTGATTGCTAAATTGAAAAAGTTTAATTTTCCACTCTATGTTATGAAATTAGTTCAAAATTATTTAACTGACAGAACTCTGCAGGTAAATTATCAAAATTTCAAATCTAATCGACTACCTGTTAGAGCAGAAGTTTCTCAGGGTAGCATTCTTGGGCCTATATTGTATAACATTTTCACTTCGGACCTCCCTGATTTGCCTCAGGGTTGCCACAAATCTTTTTTCGCTGATGACACAGGCATCTCCGGTAAAGGAAGAAGTCTTCTGTTAGCTTATTGCGTGCTCTCAACTTAGTGTTCTAGATGCACTTCCACAGTTATTAATTGAGAACTTTCGATGCCTGTACCATTTTTGCATTGGTATAATTGTGTGGCAAGTCTAATCATACTTCTATGCCCAGGAAAGTCGAGAAATTTTCCAACCCAAAAAATTCCTAGACCGGACCGGGAATTGAACCCAGCCACCTCCAGCATGGTCTTGCTTTGTAGCTGCGCCTTTACCGACTGAGCTAAGGGAGGCCCCCGTCTTCGTGTTATTTGCAGCAGACTGCAGAAAAGTTTAGATATTTTCTCTTCTTATTTACAAAAATTGAAGATTTCTCCCAACGCTTCCAAAACTCAACTTATAATAATTCCACATAAGCCTAGAGCTTCCTTTTTGAAACCTAGTTAGTAGCCACATAGTCACTATGAACAGAGTTCAAATTTCCTGGTCAAACCAAGTGAAATATCTTGGATTAATACTTGACCAAAAATTAACTTTTAAAGATCACATTGAGGGCATTCAAGCCAAATGTAACAAATATATAAAATGTTTGTATCCTCTTATAAACAGGAAATCCAAACTTTGCCTGACGAATAAACTTCTAATATTTAAACAAGTTTTTAGACCGGCCATGCTTTACGCTGTGCCAATATGGTCTAGTTGTTGCACTTCCAGGAAAAAAGCACTGCAAAGGATTCAAGTTCTGAAGATGATTTTGAAGTTGCATACCGAGGTACATAGAATTTCGAATATTGAGACTTCAGAACAAATGTCCAACAAAATAATTAATAATTTCAGGCGAAAATCGTTACAATCCTCAATTGCAACGATTAGTTTACTTTATTCATAGATAAGATTTAGTTTTAGTTTTTAGTTTTAAGATGTCAATTGTTATACTTTTATGCAGGTTAAGAAAACCTGTTTAAAATACTGAATTGCCAAGGCAGGAACAATGTAAAAACACTGTTACACATAACAATTAAGGTTGGTAAGTTACTGTAATTTATTTTAAATATGGAACAAATAAAGAGTAAAAAAAGTAAACGTAAGCGTAAAAGATACGATACACAAAATTTCGGTGTCACTGGATCGTATCTGTTAACAGTTCCAAACGAAGTGAAATTTTTGTCAATTACATTTTTCATACTGGTCGAATATTTCATATGGGAGTTTCACTTCGCTTCGATCTCTATACAGGCCTTATGGTGTAGAAAAGTCTACTAGAATTGAATGTTTTTACAAAATCCAACTTAATATATGTATTAATATTGTATTATATTGTATATCACAAAAACGACTTTGAATATACGTGCATTCTGGTTGTCTGGATATGGATGGTGATAAAATTGTACCAGAGACTTCCATTAGCTCAGTCGGTGCAGCACAAAGTTAGACAATTCTGCCACACAATTATACTCATTAAAAATGGTACAGGCTTCGAAAGCTCCCAATAAATAACTGTGGAGATGCATCTAGAACACTAAGTTGAGTGCACTGAATAAGCTAATATGCGATAAGCAATAATCGCGAAATGCGAACAAGTAGATAATTGTTTACATTTTTAGAAAACTCGTCTTCCAGACCAGTTATAGGAATGCTATGAAAATTATCGTTGTTTGTTTTATGATTTCATTTGAATGGTGCGCAACTGGCTAATAGTTTTTTTTTCAGTAAATAGTCAAATCAGATACCACTTTAAACATTTCACCAGTGAAAGATAGTAAATTTTCATGTACGAGCAAATTTATCGAAAAAATATCCATCACTCGGAAAATGGTTTTCCTTGTATTTCTTTGCAATTTTCCTTCACCGTGAACATTTTCTTGGTAAAATTTTTTCAGATTATATTTTTTATGCATTGCTGAGATAATCTCCTTATCATTTCACTAAACAACGTTCTTTCTATAAATCTTGGTTTAATGAGTTATGAATTTTCAAAGTAGAATATTCGAAAACTTTATCTAAAATTTTCCTAGAAAATTAATTACTCCGAATCTCTACCTATAGGGAAAAACCCTTAAAATGCTGAGACCCTTCGGCCAAAAAAAAAAGATTTAACACGATACTGCTGTTTAAATAACAAATTGTGAATAAAAATCGACGTAGTATATGATAACGAAAACAAATTATGGAAAATGTTAATAATTTTGAAACATGCAACAGAAGTGCAGTAAATCGAAGTAAATTTCTAACATTTGTTATAAAAAGTTCAGTCGAAAAGGCAACAAATCTAAAACATATAATTATAAAAAAAAATGGTTTAGGTTTCATAACAATTATAACAATTCATCAATCCTGAGATACCATAGAACTGATTGTAATAAGCTACTTATTAAAACGAAATTACAAACCTTATTTTAACACGTATCCAATACTTGTTTTATGCCATAACACTTTTAATCACATAAAGTTTTGATGTCAGAAAATGATAATCAAAATATCTTTGATTATCAAACTACCTATTCCTTTTCACTCAATGGATTATTCTGACAAACATCACAACACTTTTACATCGTTTTCGATAAACACATTTCACGGTGTTTAAATTTAGATCATTCAGCCAAATTCACACAATTTCACTTCTTGGCACAATTTAAACCTTCAAACTTTACACAAACGGCCAAAAACCAGATTTAAAGTGCAAAATAGGAACGACAATCACTCGATGAGTGCGCGCAGTTCGCTGCTTTTCCTATAACCGACGACGACCGTCCGTATCGTAGCGCATCCGAAGAGCGAATAAAAGACCTATCTCGAGATATTGGGTCGGTACCTCGTCGGGTGCACCAGCATGGCGCGGCTTTCGAACCGAGTGTGAGCCGTTTCAGCAGTCCGAATTTTATATTTCAACCTTTTTATTTCATCCTTGTCTGCCCACAGCAGAAGGAGCAGCTCAGCGACGCAGGTTGTTGCTGGGAAAACTTTACGATTCGATGACAAGAAGATGCTGTATAATGATATAGCACTTAGAGATGGATTGCCAATAAGAACATGTCACAGCAACATAGTAAAGGTCTGAAGAAAGTGGTTAGTACACGAATTTGAATGTCTCATCGTATAATACAAGTCTTTTTTTGAAATAAGCTTGGCATCTAATGTTTAATTGAGTGTAAAAAAAAAGGGGTTTTCACCCAAAACTTAATTGATTTGCCCTATTTTCCTATAAATCGTAGAACATACACAGAAAAACAGACATAACTCTGGCAATTTGTTCATCGAACACGCATTCAACGGTCAATTTAAATGTTTTTAGTTGGTAGTACCTCCACGTTTGACGTTTACACACTAACGCCATCTGTTTAGCGTAATACCTACCGTTTGTAGTGTTTTAGCGACGATGTTTTATATTGAGAAATATTCAGTGTGATATGTATGTTTGTCTGTGGTACATACATCAATTCTATCTGCGAATGGTTTAAAGAGACAGAAAATATTTTTCAGAACTTCACAGGCATTTTTCTATTCAAGACAGATATTCTGTTTATTAAAGTGGGCTCACTAGGGTGGGTCAAGTTTGTATGGAGGATCACAACCCCATGTTCCCCACTGCTCTTCCGATGTGTATTGAGGGCAATAACAACGCTGCCAAATTTGAACGAATTTGATCATCATCTGGATTTGCGGGAGAATTTTAAATTTTGTATGGGAAAATGTATGGGAAACGAAACGATCGTATTAATTTGCTTGTCAAAAGTTCGAATATTTCTAATATATCACCAAATCTTGGAAATATATTGGAATACTATGCAAAACGACTTTTTTGAAGACTGGAAACTTCTGATAAAAAAGTTGTTATATTAATTTGGACCTATTGCTCCTCGCATACCGACAGGCTTGTTAACACTTGGTCTCAAGTGCGTGTAAGGTGCGGTTACAGGCCTCGGGTGAGGTGAGTCTCCGTGCAAATCAAATGGAGAGTCATCGGAGTCAACTCACCCGAGGTGACAATTGCCACTTCACTAGTGACAGCGAGTCACCTCACACCACACGCCACCCGCGCAGAATAGGCCTAAGTAACTTTTAGTAGTCCCGTACCGTGGGTACACACTTAGATTTTTTCGCCGAGATGGGCATCACCGAGCAGCTCGCCATTTTATTTTGCTGGATCTCAGTGAAAAACTTGCCGAGATTCAGCTAACAAACGGGAATTTTGCCGAGAACTCAGCTAACAAACATATTTTTTGCTGAATTTCCAGCAAAATAAAATGCCGAGCTGTTCGGTGGTGCCCATCTCGGCAAAAAAAATCTAAGTTTGTAGATCACCTTTTCGTGGTACGTTACAGGATGTAAGATCTACCGCCGATTCCTAGTCCTGACTACTTAAAACTAGGGGTTTTCAGTAATCAAAGGAACACATCTTAGTCCTTGTTACTTTTTGGCTGTTCATAAACTACGTAGACATTTTTTTGGGATTCTTGACCTGCGTAGACAATTGCCCACACTAAAATTTTAAAATTTGTATGGGCCTTGGATAATTGTCAAACCCCCCCTAAACTGTCTACGTAGTTTATGAACAGCCCCTTATGTCTTGTTGATAGTAACAAGACTCGGCTTTGTCCACCGAGGATGATCTTGAAACAAGGAAAAAATTAGTTAGTTAGTCTTCATCTATGTGATTCCTAATCTTATATTCGTAGTTCCCAAGGTTGAAGTTGTTAAGGCTAGGGTTCTGATGCATGGTCGATATCGGTGTCATTCCTTCATTTTGTTGCTAAGGAATCCAATTTTGACTGACAAAGGGGCGCGCCTTTGGAGGGTGTTTCAACACTCCGAAGGGTATAAATAGCGGGACATTTCAATTAGAATCGATTCCTTGCGGTGAAGGCAAGAATTGTCAAATGTAGACCATAAAAAGGGAGAAAATGCAAGAAAAAAAATCGAATACATCATAATTTCTCAATAGTGATGGAGTAATACGACATGCACTAAACTAAGGACACGGGATATACTACCCAACTAACATTTTTCGCAATGTAAACACTTTACGCATTTCATTTATACAGCTTCAAGCTGTATTCAAATGTTATACGATATGAGGAAACCTTTACTCAACCTCTAATACAAGCAAATCTGGCAAACTTAGTCAGCTACTTAAGGCTGTTGGGAGTGTTGGGACAAGCTCTTATTGCATATCTAGTTACGCTTCTATACAGCTGTTATCCTGCTGTTTAGTTGTGTGTGAACTTGAAAGCCGCTTACTCAACCTTTACCCGATTTATCCAATAATCTCTACACAGCTCTCTCTTGACGCCAAGTTAAATATTGTTTACGCTTTTTTTGTTGGAGGAATTTATCATGTTTATTTTATTGCGAATCATTAGTTATAAACAACACCACCAAATTATTTACAATGTACCGGAACCTGGAATCGAACTCGAGGCGACCTCATTGGCGAACCTTGATACTACCAACTTTGCTACGCCAACACTTTGAACTGACGTAAACAAATTTACATGCCCTTCTACAACAAGATCGCTGAGTCGTGGCTTTATAATAAAGGGTGATACGGTCAAAATTTGGTCAAGGGAAAACGCGTGTAAATCGGTGAAATCGTTTATTTAAAAAATCAAATTAAATTTCTTTTTCAAGTTCAATTAGTATAAAATTCAGGAAAAATATTCAGTTAGGCTTCCGCTTTTCCAAATCCGAATTGCCGTGCCTTACGCTTGACCCCTGCCATCAGATTTTGTACAGCCACCTTGTCCACCTTCTTCGCCGCAGAAAGCCAGTTTGCCTTGAACTGCTGCTCGCCCTTAGCAGTTTTTTTGGTCTTCTTTAGGTTCCGCTTGACAATAGCCCAGTATTTCTCAATTGGGCGGAGCTCTGGCGTGTTGGGAGGGTTCTTGTCCTTGGGAACCACCTGCACGTTGTTGGCGGCGTACCACTCCATGGCCTTTTTACCGTAATGGCAAGGTGCCAAATCCGGCCAAAACAGTACGGAACAACCGTGTTTCTTCAGGAAAGGCAGCAGACGTTTATTCAAACACTCTTTCACGTAAATTTCTTGGTTGAAAGTCCCGGAAGCTATGAAAATGCTGCTTTTCAAGCCACAGGTACAGATGGCTTGCCAAACCAGATATTTCTTTGCGAACTTTGACAGTTTCATGTGCTTGGAAACATCTGCTACCTTTCCCCTTCCTTTTGCCGTATAAAACTCCTGTCCCGGAAGCTGCTTGTAGTCGGCTTTGACGTAGGTTTCGTCGTCCATTACCACGCAGTCAAACTTCGTCAGCATCGTCGTGTACAGCCTCCGGGATCGCGCTTTGGCCGTCGTATTTTGTTTATCATCGCGATTTGGAGTCACTACCTTCTTGTAAGTCGATAGTCCGGCTCGTTTTTTGGCTCGATGCACGGTTGTAGACGATACACCCAGCTTATTTGCGGCATCTCGGAGAGAGAGGTTAGGGTTTCGCTTGAAACTACCGGCAACTCTCTTTGTCGTCTCAGCGGCTTCCGGTTTTCCATTTCCCCCCGATCCAGACTTCCTGGCTGTCGACAAACGTTCCCCAAACACTTTAATTACATTTGTAACGGTTGATTTGGCAACTTTTAGCGATTTTGCCAACTTTGCGTGCGAGTAGCTCGGATTTTCGCGATGCGCGAGCAAAATTTTGATACGCTGCTCTTCTTGCTTGGACGGCATTTTGACAACTGAAGAGTGAATTCCAAAATCAAAATAGGAGCAACATTCTACACACACACACCTTCAAAATGAGGGGTGTTCAGGTTTTTTAAATGCAAAATTGAAAGAAATACGTCAAGTTGATATTGACCAAATTTTGAATCACTTTTCTCGACTAAATAATTCAGCTTTGTAAAGAAGCAGAGTAAAAACTGTAAAACTGCACACGTCTAAAAATAACCCTAGTTGACTGTAAAATAGCTTCCAAAGTAGCGTGAACACAGTTTATTAGTTGAGTACAGGTTGTTTAGTTGTTGAAAAAGCACTTTTGATGTTTATGTTATTCAGCAAGAGTGGTTGATTAATATTTGCAAAGAAGTGACATTAGCGTTTGTTGGGTGATGTTATTCAGTGCAAATGACAAATTGAATAATGGTTGTGAAAAAGTTGAGTAAACGCTCTCCAAAACTATTTTGCTAGCTTCTGCTCGTAGCTGTATCTGCAGCTTTATTTCAGCTACTCTACAGCACAACGCTGGAAAAGTTGGCTTATAAAGCTGAACATATTAGTTGGGCACAATATATCAAATTACTGGTCGCAGTGGTGTTAGGTCCCGAACAGAGAAAAAAAAACTTTTAGTTCAAAGATCAAATCGTTTTGCAGTCTTCAACGAAGTTGATATGTATAGTATTATCAAGCTAAGTCCGATATTTGGTGAAATTTGGGAAATATTTTAACTTTTTTGTAAGCTAATCAATAGGATCATTCCGTTTGCAATACATTTTCCCATACATTTTTTTCCTTGATTTATTTTCCGTCGATCTTATTTTTTGTGCTGAGCACCAATGCTACCGACACGCCAGGGAGGCAACTCCCACACCTGGATCCTACATATCGACCCATCAACTCATAGACCGCGGACCAACGGTTTTACCAACAGTTTTACTTCCCTTCCGAATGAAGGCGTAATCATAGATGTTATGCCTCAGAACATCCCGGCGGCGCCAACTGGGATTGAACCCAGGCCTGCTGGGGTGAGAGGCAATCACGCTTACCACTACACCACCACCGAAGCTTCTCAAATCAGTTAGAAAGATAAAGTATTAGGGTCAACACTCAAAATGCTAGTTTGACTCTCAATCAAGCAATTATAAACAAATTTTGATAAATTCACGAACGAGTTCTCATTTTTGCTCTGGAAAAACGGCGTCAATGTGTGAGCGGTGTTGATAGCATGTAAACAAAAGCAAGATCATTAATAATGTTCAAGCAAAATAACTTGAAAACTGAAAATGATCGACTCCGCACCACCGAGTTGTCGGTACTGCACAGCAAAAAAATAATTTTAATATCACATCAAAGTGGATGCACTTCAATCGTGTCGAAAATATGGTGTAATATTACTTGCCAAAAAGGGTAAAATTATCATTAATACAGTGCATGAACTGACATTACGCTGCTTTTACTGCATTTGTTTATTGTTGTGACCATAAAAATTACATGAGATTTTCGACATGATTGACGTGCATCCTGGATGGATGTAATATTAAAATTTATTTTTTGCTGTGTGGTACTAATCGTGAACTGAACTTTAAATTATGTTTATTTCTTGAATTTGTGTGGTTTACATGTATGAATTCTTTAAAGCAGTGCCGATGGTGTAGTGGTAAGCATGATTGCCTCTCACCCCAGCAGGCCTGGGTTCAATCCCAGTCGGCGCCGCAGGGATGTTCTGAGGCATAACATCTCTGATCACGCCTTTTTTCGTAAGGGAAGTAAAGCCGTCCAAGTAACAATTTTGGTTTTATGAGGGTTCTGAAGACCATGATTTAGACTTGTGGAATGCTATAAATCCTCGATAAACCCGGCAATGTTACTTGGGGTTGGTCCCCGGTTCATGAGTTGATGGGTCGATAGGTAGGGTCCAGGTGTGGGAGCTGCCTCCCTGGCGTCGGTAGCATTGGTGCTCAGCACGGAAAACAAGATCGACAAAGCAGAAAAATACATGCATCATTATAAACATTGAACACACAAACCTGAAAAAATTTCAAAACTGACCGTTTTAAAGAAACATAAAAAGAGGATTCAATGTGATACACAATAGTATCATCAATGTATCTAATGGAAGTTTATTGAAACGATGTTGCACTTGGAATAATGTTGCATTGATGAGTTTAAACGCAAGATACGACAAAATTTTGTGACATTACAAGTTGTGCGATACAATACAGGAAAGGAAGAATACCCAGCAATATTTGCAAGAGGAGTTTCGGTTCATCAATTTTATTTTACCAATCTAAACATTCTATCACAGACAAACAGACATAACTCATTGAATATTTCTTACTGTAAAACATCGTCGCTAAAACATTACCGCCATCTGTTGAGTACACTGTGGTGGGTAGTACGCTGAACAGATGGCGGTAGTGTGTAAACGTCAAACGCAAGGGAATTTAATATGCGCGTCACAGGTGGCGGTACTACCAACTATGATACTTTTAAATTGACCGTTAAATGCTTGTTCGATGAACAACTTGTGAGTGTTATGTCTGTTTGTCTGTGATTCTATTACCAATTTTTGACCTACATATCAATTGTTATGCCAGGCCAGTAGCCTAGTCCAAAATTTGTGAAGGATTTACTCATAACTTTCGATTCATTGTGTAGGATAAATGGTAATGTGCATTAATATTGGTGTTTTACCCACATCTCGAATACATATAGGGTGTCCCAGAAAGTATAAGCACACTATCAACTAACCGCCATTTCTACCTCGATGAAGTTTATTGGTTGTCTATCAATGTGTGTTGTTGTTTACTTATTGCTCAACAAGTTTGTGTGCGCAAAGTGCATTTTTTTTAACAAAAATCATCAAAACGCGAGGCATTTTCGACACAAATGGTGCACTTGGTGGACTTGGTGGTTACTTGGGTACAGTCATCTGTTGAGTGTATACGACAGATGGTGGTAGTGTTTATAATGAGAAATGTTCAATGTGTTGTGTCTGTTTGTCTGTGTTATAATATTGAGGTAACGTTAGGATAACATCAAAATTATGAGAAATATAACGCATCACTTTCAGAAATACTTCACTTCGCAACCGATGAACCATTCTGACGCAAATATTAATACCCAAGTAACCATATAGTCGCAATATAGCTTGTATATACTTGCTGAGTATGCTTAGTTGGGAAATCCGATGACACTGTCACTTCTTGAAACTAATCCCTTTCGTATTTATTTCATTCTCTTTTCGCACTTTGCATATAATAGGGTTTTTGATCTAATTTCCGTCCTACTAAGCACAAACCGTGCTTCACCTCTCTTTTCTAAACGGGTTTGAACAAAAAATATATATTAATATCAGAGATGATTTCTAAATGTATTCACCTTTCCATACGTACCGTTGGATTTGATAAAGAGTCACAAATTGTTGAGATATTGTTTAAAATCTAATACTGCTTCTTGATTCTAAATTCGTGCTACGAGTTTCAATTCCGTCCTAACGCATTGAAACGCCATTAGATTTTCTTCGTCCTACGGATAAACGTAGGAAAAGGGTATTCGCTAAGAGCGCTTCTTTTGTTTTGAGAACAATGAGCGTAAATATTCATACAATGCGCTCTAATATGATTTATGTTGTAGCTAATGAGCTAACGCATCGGAACAAACCTATTATTGATGTGTGCATGGTGAAATCATTGATATAATTGATCTTTTCTGATCGATAGAACGGAAATGGGCGATTACGACGAAGTAGGTTATACTAATCTCTACATCGGTCCCATTCCAAGTGCTCGGTGGAACAGTGACTACCAGATGACCATGATAATGCAAGAAAATGAATTTCCGTTGAAGGAACTATCACAACACAGGTCATTGGTATTAGATATTTTGGCATACAGTGACAGATGGTGGACATGAAGATCCAGTGGAGGTACCGGGCAAAGGTATTATATCCTGGACAAATGGAAAGTTCCATATTCGCTGTTGTCGTCGTCGTAGTTACCGTTGGCAGTACCATTCGTATGTTTAAAATTAAAAACCCGAATTTATCCACCTATGGTGTGATCAGACCCTTCTTACTTATTCAAGTTTATTTATTTTATTGTCATTATCAGTGACCAAGCCCCCACCCCCGGTCATCCAGTGACGCTACGCCACTGCCTGGGGGTACCCGGAATATATCCGGGTGTAGTCTATTTGGTGAGGCTACCAATCACCTTATCATCGTATTTTAATGTGATTTAATGGGTTTTAATTCAATTCATATTCAAGCAACTTCCCCGGGGTACCCGGAACATGTCCAAGTGTGTCCAATGTGGTCTGGAACACTTAACACGACTTGCATTGATCTTATTTTTGAATTCTGTAGTAATTTGATGTGTCGCATGATGGTTTTGATACGTTTTCCGTTAAATCCAGCGTGAAGGCCCATATTCACCGGATCTTATTCCAGCCATATCTCCAGAACCGGTTCACCGATTCCAAAACCATTCAATAGCGTTCAATGGGACCCCAAGACCTATCATTTGGCGCCGAATTTGTCCAAATCGGTTGAGCGGTTGCTGAGAAACGTGAGCGCATTCATTTCGTTACATACACACACACAAACACACATACACACATACACACACACATACACACACACACAGACATGTTCCGATCTCGTCGAGCTGAGTCGAATGGTATATGGTGGTTTTGATACGTTTTCCGTTAAATCCAGCGTGAAGGTCCATATTCACCGGATCTTATTCCGGCCATATCTCCGGAACCGGTTCACCGATTCCAAAACCGTTCAATAGCGTTCAATGGGACCGACCAAAAGACCTATCATTTGGCACCGAGTTTGTCCAAATCGGTTGAGCGGTTGCTGAGAAACGTGAGCGCATTCATTTCGTTACATACACACACACATACACACATACACACATACACACGTACACACACACACAGACATGTTCCGATCTCGTCGAGCTGAGTCGAATGGTATATGACACTCGGCCCTCCGGGCCTCGGATCGATAGTCGGTTTTTCAAGTGATATCTATACCCTTTTTTGTAAGAAGGGTAAAAACAACCGCAGAAACTATATGAATTATCGCGTATCTATGTTGTTCATTACACAACGCGGAAGCTCAGTCACATTTCGTTTTGGAGTGTTGTGGTTTTGAGATGCTCAATTACCCTGTATGGATAGTTTTTGCTTACTGAGTAGAAAATAATGGATAGTATTATATTTTTATATTCTACATATTTTCATATTATCATATAAATTCAATGGGTAGAGTTGGGACCATCAGGAGAGTGGAATTTCCAACTTCCTACTTTTTTTATTTTATTTTATCTAGTTCATTTATTTGTAAGGCTCAATCGCGTTAGCTTTACGGAGCCGATAATTAAGTTCTTTAATTTTGAAAAATGTATCGTTTTTTATACATTATCTGAAAGAGCTTCGTTTTCTGAGCACAGAGATATTTTTTTGGAACCCAAACACTTTCATCTCGATTTTTAAATCAAGATTTAAAGCAATATAATAACTTCACTGTTTGACACTAAACTAACAAACTGACAGCTCGCTCTCATACAAAGTGACACCGAGGGGCGCTAATAAGGTGATTTTTGCAAATGTAATCTTACTTATTTGAAATAGTTCCAGTGTACCAAAATTGATGAAATTTTGGGTTTGGGTTCCATTTTTAATGCAGATTACGAATATGCATTTTCATCAATACCATTAAAGAACCCAATTCATTGTTCTTTGTTTGTAACAAAATTCACTTAATTCTATAGGAGCTGGGCCGAATACTCGCGGCTTACCCGAGGTTAGAGCGGTACATTGTCGAACGATAGGAAAAGGGGAGGAGCTTGGGGGTAGGGTTTCGTTGTCTCAACAGAGCGATGTCGCCAATATGAACGGTAGCGTGGTTCTAGATTCGTCTGGAGTTCGACCGGCTATGGTGACCAGTGGCGACGACAAACAAAAACTAATAAAGAGATACAAAAGATAAAATAATTAAATTCTTATTACTAGACATTTGCAGAAAAACATAAATTGACTGCATATGGCAGAGATCGCGGGTACCCAACACGTCTCCGATAGGGATATAGTATTGTATTCCTTGGGCCTCAAGGGTATTCAAAAGTCGTTCTCTGGCGGCGTCATTATCCGTACATTGCCAAACTGCATGCGATCGATGTCATCGTAACCGTTTCCACCGTTTCCACCGTGCCCCGTAACGTGGGTAGATCACCTTTTCGTGGTACGTTACGGGATGTAAGATCTACCACCGATTCCTAGTCCTGACTTCTTCAAACTAGGGGAACAGGATTTTTCAGTAATCAAAGGAACACATCTTAGTCCTTGTTACTTTTTATGCCTTGTTGATAGTGATAAGTCCTCGGGTTGCCTGGACCGAGGATGATCTTGAAACAAGGAAAAAATGAGTTAGTTAGTCTTCACCTATGTGATTCCTAATCTTCTAATCGTTGTTCCCTAGTTTGAAGTGGTTAAGACTAGGGTTCTGATGCATGGTCATTATCGGTGGCATAGCTTGTTTTTGTTGTTAAGGAATCTAATTTTGACTGACAAAGGGGCGCGCCTTTGGAGGGTGTTCCAACTCCGAAGGGTATAAATAGCGGAACCTTTCAGTTAGAATCGATTCCCTGCGATGAAGGCAAGAATGACAAATGTATCAAAACCGAATACTTCATCATTTCTCAATAGTGATGGAGTAATACGACATGCACTAAACTAAGGACACGGGATATACTACAATAGATCAAATTACTGGTCGCAGTTGTGTTATGTCCCGAACAGAGGAAAAAAAACCGTTTCCACACCGACAGATGTTGCTATACACGAGGTTTTTTCTATAGAGATGCGCATCTAGGGAGTAATGGTTGGACTTAAGTCTAACCATCACGCGAATGAAGTCACGACTTAAGACCAAGCCTTTAAACCACGCTTTCGAAGAGACATTACGAATAATTGAATGTATCCACCGTCCAAGATTTAACTTCCTGTTGTTAACATTTCGTAAATTGAAGGTGGGCTCTTCTCCCCACTCATTGGGACATCCACACCTGGCTTGTTCTGTATAGGGTTGGAACATTTTTATCATTGGATGGAAGTACCGAAGTACTTCTTGCTCCCGTAGATCACGCGTAAGTGTCTCTGCTTACGGGTCCACCCTCCGTTCTTGGCCCTTCATACAATGGTAAATTGAATACAACCAGGTATCGTACTTGATCAAGTCGAGGTGGACAGTCCACTATCTAATGACTGTGCCCTGCAAAAATGAGTGATATCATTTACATACATACAATAAACTAAAATACCACCAACCATCAAGATAAATATTGATAGCATTTCAACATGAGACTCCAATGATTAATTTAACGATTTTCTCGTTACAAAAAGTAAATTTTACTGCTTAAATTTCAATTTTATTTAAGTAACGTTCAATATTATTCAATACCACCCAGCTATAAATGGTTGATTGACTTGAAAGAAATATTTTTCATTAAACTAAATATCTTATTTGTTTAATAAGTTACGGTTTAATGTTTCCAATATTGTGAAATCAATGATTTTCTGTGAAATTTCCAGTGATGCATTTTAAGAAATATGTTTTGTAATTTCTGCTGAAAATACACTTTGCACAGGGATTAAGCATCTTATTTTAATTTAGTTAACAAAAATATACTAAGAACTTTTAACAGAAATTTACTCGACGGGGTTGACAAATTTCATCCCATGTAGATATTTTCATGATATTTAAAAAAAATCCAGCACTCAATATGATAAGTAATCAGTCAGATCGTTAGAGACCTCATAGCTACTGATTTTAATACCATTAGTTTGTCAACTTCGTGTAGTGTAGAAATTTATTTTTATATTTAAGTGATTAATTTGCCCCCGGATTACAGTACCTCAAATTTTTTTTCTGAAATGCAAATGGGACCAACTTGCGATCAATCTGGTTAATGTCTGAGTGTTGTAATCACTACTGCCGTCACGTCTCTCATGCCATGATCATTAAGCCAGTTATTCTATAATGCCTAATGAATGAGACCAATTTTCAAATTTACACCTCCACATCAAATGCCATCGCGCAGGAGAAGTTTAACAAAATGTAAGCCGTCGATTGTAGCGGGTGATTATGCAAAACAGTGCGATGGTAGTTCAGCGATAGTTTTGATTGATTGACACGCTCGCTCTTCTTGCTGCCGCACTAGCAGTCTTAATTCAACCAATGAATAATCAAATAGCAAGCTTTCCTGAAACAGAAGTACGCTAATGAAGACTTTGGGACGTTCCATCATGGTGGTAGACAAGTTTCTTTCCCATTGCATATCAGTAGTTTCTGCTTGTTTGTTTGTACACACTTATCGAATGGCAGACTGGCACTACAGGCTTAGAGTATCGTCTCGGATGTGTATGTCTACCACTTAGCTTCCCATTTTTACACCCAATTAATGTTTGACAGTGTAATCGAGCATCATACCTCCGGGTGTTGTAGGATGGCATATTTGAGTCAAGTATTTGTTTGTATGTTTATGTTTTGTAAATGTCGTTGAAGTTGTTTGCATGGAATTTTTGTGATTTGTTTTCAATCATCTCACACATTACAAGGGCACAATGCTTATGCATTATTATGAATATAAATATGTTTTTTTTTTAGATAAAAAGTCAGAATAGTATTTACTAAACTTAAACATATGTTGGGTCCAGTGCAGGCTGAAGTCCTTGTAACATGTTGAAATAAGTATAAACAAGTAAGTAAGTAGAATACGGATGTCCGCAAACTAAGTAAACAGTCAACTAATTGTGTTTGAACGGAAAGTTTATGGATAGACTCAATCTATTAATTAAAAAAAAAAACCTTTATATAAAATATAGCAAATATAGACAGTTTCTTATGGGAATTTTCGGTGGAGTGAAAGGATAGTACAAAGTCCGCCATGTTTCACGCACATTCTGACGTTTGCTTTTGGATTTTCTAATATGAGTAAAGAGCTACACAGAGTCGCCGTCAACGCCAATACTACACTGTTTTTTTTTTTTTTTTCTCCCTTTTTATGGCACATATAATATTATTATTGTTGGTCCATATTAGCCAGGCGTATCAAGTGATAGTTGGTTGTCAATTGACGTATACGGTATTTATGTTATGTTTTGGTTAACTTCTGCCAGAAATTTTCAAGCAAAAATGAACAGTATGTCTTGGAAAGGAGTGCAAAATAAAAGATTTAAATTTAAGGAAATGTTAAAGTCTAAACAATTAAAAATTCGCGATCGGTTTACTCAAACATTGGTTCCAACCTCTTTTATAAAATCGGCTATTTGAAGGTATTCATCGATATTTTTATTTTTTAGGATGCTGATGAATTTGGATTTGTCTGCTAATACAGGATAGTTATTTCTGATCAAGTTTCGATTTGGACATTCATAAAGGATATGCAGCAAATTTTCCTGGACTCCACAGATTTCACAATTTTCAGTTCTTATTAAATTCCACTTATATAGCCTGTCTTTAGTTGCTGTGTGAAATGTTCTTATTCTTCCCATTGTAATTGTTTGTGTCGTAGTCATTTCCATTTTATGGTACCATGGTTTCATTGTTATGTTATCCATTATTTGATAATGTTCTTTTCCCTTTTCATTTGATAGTTCTTTGTATTCCTCGTTCCATTCTGACAGTAATTCATTTTTAAAACTGATTAGTGAGTCCCCTATACTTAGAGGATAGTCTTCAATTCTAGCTTTGGTAATTCCTAGTTTCGCTGCTTTATCAGCTCTGTCATTTCCTGTTATATTTGTATGACCCGGAATCCATTGGATAACCACCTTTTGAAAGTTATTGTAGTGAACGAGAGTATAAAATTTCTGTACTAGGTAATTTTCAAAACTATTATTTATTAGGGCTATACAGCCGCTTTGTGAGTCAGTTAGAATAACTACTTTAAATTGTTCAATAGTGATAGCATATTCTAGTCCTTCAATAATACCTACTAGTTCTGCATTCATTATTGTAAATTAGAATTTAGTTTATTACTGAAGGATATTTTATTTTCATGATCATAAATTCCATAGCCCACACCGACATTTGTTTTTGAGCCATCAGTAAAAATTTTAAAATATGAATTGTAATCTTCTTAGATTAATTTTTGAATGGTTAACTTCTGTAACGCTAATGGTGTATTTTTCTTATGTAAAGATGCTATTATAGGTACTATTTCAATAACATTAGTATTAATTGATTGATGTATTTGTATCTGTTGGGTTTTACATTGTAGTGTATGGAAGTTGTTAACTGATGCAATCTTTTCTAGAAAGCTATGGTGTTTAGGTAGTTCATCTGAATTAATTAAATCTTTTAAGTGATCATTTATTGGACTTGTTTCATAGTAAAGTGTTTTTAGCAATTCTTTATAAGTAAGATATTGAGATCTGTATTTTAATGGAAGTTCTCCCAATTCTGCATAAAGTATGTGATTTGGTGTAGATTGTAAATAACGACAAGAAGTTCGAATTGAAGCATTTTGCACTCTTTCGATCCTAGATAAATCTGTCTTACTTGCTTTTGAATATACCGATAATCCATAATCTAATTGAGATCTAACTATGGAGTTATTTACTTTTTGAAGGACTTTCGGGTGACACCCGCCTTTTTTCCTGCTTAACATTTTTAAAATATTAATTTTTTTCTTAGCTTTATTAACCGTTTCTGTACACTATGTTTGTTTTGATTCGCTATGAAAGTTTGACAGATAAAATGAGGGGTTCGTGGATTTCCAATGTTTCGAGGAATGCATTGATTAGCTTGGGACCGAAGATAGTACCAGAGCTGAGCCAAAAAGTTGAGCACGTTTCTTCAGGACCTTCTGACCGCATTTGCAAACTTTGACACTACCAACTTCGCTACGCCAACACTTTGAATTGACGTAAACAAATATACATGACTTTCTACAATAATACCGTTGAGTAGAGGCTTTATAATAGTGCACATGAATAACTTTTCTCGACTAGTTCAGATTTGTAAAGGAGCAGAGTAAAAGCTGTAAAACTACATACGTCTAAAAATAAAACAAGTTAACTGTAAAAATGCTTCCATCCAAAGTAGCACTACACAGTTTATTAGCTGAATAAGGTTGTTTAGTTGTTGAAAAAGCACTTGTGGTGTTTATGTTATTCATCAAGTGTGGTTGGTGGTGTCGAAGCAAATCAAATAAGTAATATATTTTCACTGTATTCTGTAGCTTTGTTTTGCAGCTACAAGTTGAAAATTCATTAATATCTAAGAGGAATAGTAGACAACTGGCTTCTTTTTTTTTGTCTGTGAAGTGTTCTTCTTCTTTTGTGGAAACGACCATGCGAAAACTATTTCATTATGGGCGATGCAGTCGACTGTCAAAATACAAAAAAAAATAGATTCCCTGTTGTAAAAATTCTCGCGTTTCTATACGTTCGCCCGTCCAACCAGGCGCTGGTTCGCGTTTGACAGAAAATTGGTTCATGAAAGACCCCCGATTGTCTCCTCTTCTTCTTAGATTAATATGTGCATAGAAGTGACATTTAGCGTTTATTGGCTGCTGTAGAGTCGGTGAATAATGAGCCACACCAATACACTGTACACAAACATCATCCTCTGATCGAATGAAACCTCAGACCATTCAAAACAAAAGACCGAAATCGCTTTTTCGAATGATAGCTGCAACGCAGCTATCATTCAGCCCCATAACGCAAATCATTCAAAACGATGATGTAAATAATTCTATCGAACGTCATTTGCTGATATGAGCTGACAAACCAGGTGGAAGCATATGCACCCGAATAGAAATTGTAATGTAGGAAACATCAGCATACATCTTCAATACATTAAATTTTAACGTGTATTGCTGTACCCTTAATGTATTTAGACTTCAGGTTGCACAGGTTTTATACGTCAAACTCATCCTTTGCAACGTCCTCTTGTAACTTAAAAATACAAAATGTCATCATAACGTATAATGACTTCATAATTCCGGAAAAAACATGTTTCCGGGCGGAATAAGTTTCATCAAGCCTTATGATGGTACCCAAGATTGGCCACAAGCAGTGGCGTTTCCTTAACCTCAATCTACCTGTGCACCAGCTCTCAAAACATAAACAATTATCAAAATATTGCTTGCAATGGATGGATATCGAGTAAACTAGAAGATTAAGTGTATTTTTCAACCGATTCGAGTATGAATAAGGCATTAAATCTGGTTTTGTATAACAAAGTTGCGCCAACTAACTCGGTCCCTGGCTGCTTGTCTCCAATTTCTCGAGCGTCCCACACTTCCTACATCTTGCTCCACTTGGTCTAACCACCTAGCACGCTGTGCTTCTCTGCGTCTTGTACCGGCCGGATTTGAGGAAAAACACCATTTTTGCGGGATTGTTGTCCGGCATTCTTACAACGTGTCCCGCCCATTGTACCCTTCCACCTTTAGCGACTTTCTTGATATTGGGTTCGCCATAAAGTTACGCCAGTTCGTGGTTCATTCTTCTCCTCTATACACCATTTTCATATACCCTGCCAAAGATGGTCCTAAGCACGCATCGTTCGAAAACTCCCAGTGCTCCTCGAGCATTGTCCATTGTCATATTTTTCATGCACAATAATTTTGTTTATTATATATTTGCAGTTCGTCAATAAGGTAGAAGACTGGCATCCCAAAACTTTCCGCATTTTTGGATCATCTGTAGAACAGGCAGAGATCTGGAGGCGCAGCGATCACATTGTCATGATTGTCTGGTAGTTCACTCAAAAATGCTATAACAATCGCCAAGCTCGCTGTAATGTCACCAAGTGCCTCGTCACCCACGAATAGGCGCCTATGTCAGTGGTCTAACAACTCTTAGTGCGCTAATGGCATAGTTCCCCTGCCGCATAGAGAGTTGCCACAATGATATTAGGTTAGCTAAGGTCAGTTAACTGACTGGTGGGAAACGGGAGCTTCAGCATTGACTGTTTTGTACGCATTTTTATTATGTTATCTAACAACAATCGTGTGTAGTGTTTACACGATCATGTTTCTAATTCTAATGTGTTGTAAATATAATTGAAAGCATTTGAAAAGTAAGATTCTAGTGTTTTGTATATCTAAAAACATTAGTAAACATCTACATTTGAAAACATTCCAACAACGTTAACTTTAAACGTTTTGTACATCTGAAAACATCAGAGAACAACAAACACGAAATATAATTCAAAACATCCGAACAACGTTTAGTTCTAACGTTGTGTACATCCGAAAACATCCAAAAAACGTTTGGTTCTAGCATCGGGAGACATCTACGTTAGAAAACATCAGAATACATTTACATATAAAAACATCCGAACAACGTTTAGTTCTAACGTTTTTTACATCCGAAAACAACCGAAAAACGTTTGTTTCTAACATCAGGAAACATCTACATTAGAAAACATCAGAAAACGTTTACATATAAAAACATCCGAAAAACGTTTAGTTCTAACGTTTTTTACATCTGAAAACATCCAAAAACGTTTGTTTTTAACATCAGGAAACATCTACATTAAAAAACATCAGAAAACGTTTACATTTAAAAACATCCGAACAACGTTTAGTTCTAACGTTTTGTACATCCGAAAACATCCTTAAAACGTTTGGTTCTAATGTCAATAGATTGAAATTTTTGACGTCAGACCGACATTAGAATGGCAAAATTTTGTTCCAAAATTTCTGATGTATACACCATGTTACGTTGCTTAAATACAACTAAATCATAATGTTTTCTAATGTTTGACATCAGACATACATTTGATTTCGATGCTGATGTAGACATCAGAATCAAACGTTGGGTTAATGTAAATTTCTATTCGGGCATCGCTATCAGAGCTGTTACGAACATAGGTAAAGGATGAAAACCAATGTTTGGCTAATTCGTGGTGGAGGAGGTTTTCTCCACCACGAAATTTTTTTGTATCCATGATGGAATGGCTTATTATGGCTATTCAGTATGGAATTGCACATAATCAAATTATAAATCAAATTAAAAGCACTTGCATGTCACACTATTCTTAAATGTTTGTCCTCTGAGTGCCGTATGTTTTATAGCTAATTTTCAAACGAAAATCATCCTGTATTTGGATGACAGTCATATGGATGTTCATCATCTGACGACGAATTCAACCATAAGAAAATCATCCGAAATTCGAATGCATATTGTTAAAGGGCTCGAGCAATGCAATAATCATTCGAAGTATTGCGGATGCTTTGGTTCAGTGTAGTGAAGCCTATTGAACTGTCAAACCGGCTACCTATCGTGCAAAGTAAACAAACATTACGATGCTATGAAAGGTCCACGAAAGGTATTGCAATAAAATATAAAATATAATCCAAGAGATCATCACAAACATGCAGTGAGCATTATATTGGCATGTGATACGTTTGGTAATGATCAGTAAAGAGAATGTCCACTATTTTCTGTTAAGATAATTTGACAAAATCACTGATGTATTGATTTACTACACCCGCTATTTTTTTTTTCTCGCTAGAAGTCATTTGAAATTGATGTACACAGCAAAAAAAATGTAATATCGATCAACGTAATTCAAGCTGATGCATGAAATAATCATGTAATAGCAAAACGCAGATACAATATTACATCAATGGATGTAATTTTGTTCGCAAAATCGATGTACATCGTACAATGTGATTTTACACAACCGATGGATTGACCTGGTTGCAGCAGTTTCGATGAATATTCAACAACTTTTTTTGCTGTGTAGAAGTCCTCTGTTGCCAAGTGAAAAGAAAGGGAATCTTTCGAAAACCGTGATGTCAGTTCAACTGGAAATGTTGGCTTATAAAGCTTAAAATGTTATAGCGAATTCGTTTATTATCGGGGTTGGAACCAGTTCCAACCCAGTGCGAAACCGAACTTTTTGTCAGTGCGAACCTCAACCTGAGCTGGGTTTTAAAAACAAACGATCGAACTGACGTTTGTCAGAAAACAAGCAGGTCCAATCTTGATACCCGATCCAGGTTGGAACTGAATAATAAACGAATTCGCTATTAGTTGGACATTGTTCCATGGGTTTGGATGCAGAATTTGAAGCTTGTGAGCTGTTTGTAGGTACAAACGGGTACGAATCTTGAATTTGTTCCTCGCTGACCGTTGTTAACAGCAAAGGAATTAGTGCCTGGTCGGGAACGTTGAGCGTTTCCTACCTGTAGTTTAGTAGGAGATTGAAAGATCGCTTTGTGCGTCTTGCAATCCCAAACATTAGATTTGATTTTCAACACAATTTAAACATTTAAATATCTTAGGATCTTCCTTCACAGGACAGACGTCCTTTACGTGAGAAGAATCATCACAATGCATGCATTTTACTGGCATGTAGCAATTTTTTTGTCCTGGTCAGTCTTGGCAAAATCAGAAATCCATTGATATTTTTCCGCTCTCATGAGCTCGCAATATCACCCGTGATATTGGAACAAAATATCATGCTTGATATTGATTTTACAAGCTCCTTTGAAATTGCGAGACTATTCACAACGTGCAAACATCAAGCTGAAAGTTGACTCGATACAAAAATGATTCCATTACACATCGTTTTATTAGAAAGAGAAAGCATAGTTTGCTATCTTTTTTTAATTTTCACCGATGGCAGACGCAAAGGGACTGCTGCAAGCCGTTATGGAAGTTTTGGTTGCGTTCGAGTGTAAAGCAAAAATCATTAAACTCTATCTCACCACAGTTTGGTGATATTTGCAGTTGGTGAGTTTTGTTAGCTTGATATTCCGAGCTGCGATATCACAGCTTGCAAAATCAACCGCAGTTGTTTGCTTGTTGATTTTTGTCTACGAAAATCAAGCATGATCTTGGGCGTTGGTGAGATTTGATTTTTTGATATTTTCCCAACACTGGTCCTGGTACTTATGAAACTTTCATAGCATCGTAATGTTTGTTTGCTTTGTACGATAGGTAGCCGGTTTGACAGTTCAATAGGTAGAGTTGGCGTGACTCATTAGATTCGCACGACAGGAGAGCATGATGGGGACTGCGTTATTTAAGTTAATTGTTAAACCGGAACAACATATCAAGAAGACTGGCAACTCTTCCACAGTTGTCCCACAGCTGTCTACAGCAGCAGTCGATTTTTTATTTCGTTGTGAACCACACGATAGCCTGTTTTCGAGACTCGCTATTATATAGTTGCTCTTTGTTCGTTGCTAGCAGTTCGGTGCCTTTTGTTGCTACGGTGCAAGATGTGTGAAGTAAAAAACACCATCAAGTTTAGCTTCAGCCATTGTGATGCCAAACCAAACATCGGAGAGATAGTAAATTTCGCCAAAGCACTCGACGCGGATCCGGCTGAAATGGAAGCTGTTTATCGCATTGGTGAGGAAAGGGGAGTCTTCATGAAGTTCAAATCAGAGGAAGCGATGCTCCATGCTCTGACATTCAATTCGGAGGATTTAATCTTCCATTATGCGAATGGAACGACGGCAAAGGTACGCATGTCGCATGCTGGTGAATTCATTCAGTATGTGCGTGTGTATGACTTGCCACCAGAGGTACCCGACAACGAGCTGGATAAAGTGCTGGGGAAATATGGGAAAATTAAACGCATCATCCGGGAGAAATTTCCAACTGATCTGTGTTTTGAGGTATATACAGGGATACGCGGTGTATATATGGATGTGAAGAAGGAAATCCCCACGTCATTACATTTCTTCAATCGCAAAGGAAATATTTTTTATGATGGCAACAAAGACAAATGTTTTCTGTGCAAGGCGGACGGACACCGGAAGCTTTCCTGTCCCAAGCGGAAGGCTCGGAAGGAACCGGAGAAGCAACTGAAGGAAAAAGGAAAGCAAAGCGAAAGAAAACAAAACAGCAGCAGTACGTATGCTGGTGTAGTGGTGGAAGGTGCGTCGTTTGTCATTAGCGATCAGGAAACGGATACGGGGTTGGAGATGTTGAATGCAGATAACGAAATGGACGTGACTACCCCGACGACCGACGAGAGTAGCGGAGAGCATGCAACGGGAAACGATGTCCAGAAACAGCAGCAGCGATCACGATTCGGGTTCAATGAAAATGAGGAACAAATTCGGGAAAGAAAGAAGTTGCGTGCACGGGAGAAGATCGCTCTGTCGCCGCTTCGATCGCCACCCAGAAAAATCATATGATAAAATATATTTGTACATATTTTTTTTTGTATTTTGAGTACCATAATTGGTATTCTATGTTACTCGGCTCCGCTAAGTTATTTTTATAACATTTGAGCCTGCCAAATAAACGAAATGAAAAAAAAAAAAAACTCTTCCATTTTTTGAAACGACCGGCATGAGACAGGCACAATCGCGTCATCTGCCGCTCAAAGGTAAATGCCCCGAACGAATTAAATAGCAAAGGTTCCATCCTCAGAAGAAAGGTTTGTGCATTTGCTCATTTTTCTATGTGTTGCTTCCTAAAGCCCTACAGTAAAAGTATGGACGTCTGTCAAAAGTTGTTCCAATCAAACCGTCAAAATGCACCGCTTTGCTCGATTGGAACAGCTTTTCAGTGCTAACATTTGAAAACGGCGCAAAAGCCATTTGTAAACAAATGGTTTGTGGGCCCTTTACTCGCTACCCGAAGAACGCCCACGCAAACCAACAGCATCGTCAGGAAGGGGAAAATTTCCCCTACCCGATGTTGCTGTTGTGTCGCGTGGGTGTACTTCAAGTAGTGAGTAAAGGGCCCACAAACCATTTGTTTACAAATGGCTTTTGTGCCGTTTTCAAATGTTAGCACTGTTTTTTTTTCAGTTTTGTGGTGACAGTCGTCCATACTTTTACTGTAGGGCTTTATTGCTTCCACCTTCGCTCGAGCACAGCACTATTGTGTCTGTCGCTCGAATTCAGACAAAGTTGCCTCTTGCTATGTTGTCTTCGGTTAAACCCACGGTATGAGATGCTGGGCGGAATTAGAGCAAGTATCTATTTGCTTTCCCTCACTCCTGTTCAAATGTTGTTAGTTTGAGTAGTTTGAGAGTATCCCGTTGTAGTGCAACTACCACGAATGTTTTATCTCAAGGTTATTTATTGTAGCAATTAATAAGACTAGGAATGGCTTCAGAAATAAAATCACACATTAACTTGCTATTTTGCAATATAATTGTTTCTCATTCGCATTCATGCAAAACTCTAGATAAGATTATTGTGATTTATTTTCTTAATACTAAATAAAATAAGCGAGTGGCTTAGCGCCGTTCAAATTGAAATATTTTCCCAATGTGATCTCATCTCCACCACTCGACAACTCAAATTCTTCCTTCGTTAGAAAGTGAATATTTAGGCTGCCTAAAATGAAACTCCAAGAAGGAGTATAAAGCGCCATCATTTTGACGGAAACCAGCAATCGAAGAAAAGCTAAATGGAAAGATAGAATTATTATGCCCCGTAAATCACAGACTGCCAGTTCAATTCTTCCATGCTGTCGTCGTTATTCCATATTGTAAACCATTCATACAATGTTGATCTCACATGCAGTAGGTACAGTATTCGATTGCTACTTATTCCCTAATAAATGGAACATCCTTCACCATAATAGATTCCTTGATCGGATCCGGATCATCTCCTACGCAGTAAGTGAGAATACAAGTCAAATCGACGGGTTCTTCGGACGGGTTTGCCAGCAAAAGGACCTGTGTTATGCCATCAGCCGGTGGTCGGAACGGCTTCGTACCGGAAAGACTGACACCCGAGGCTGGCAGTAGTCGCAGTTTGCACGGTTTGCGAACACTTGCATCGAAGTGGAAACTGGGAATTTCTATGCGGCCTTGATTGATGGTTGAAATGACAATCACTGTCACATCCGGCCGCGGATGATCGCTAGCAAAATTGAGCGTTATCTGAAGGCCATCCTTGTCGTTTAGAACAGTGCGTGATGGTTCTCGACTGGGTTGAATATTATCGAGGTCGATAACGATTTCGGCTAGCGATTTGAATTCATGTTTGGCTTTAGGTTCCTCTGATGACAATGGTTCCGTCGACGCCGAAAGAAATGCGATGTTAACTTCCACTGTAGGAGTGATTGGATTAAGTACTTTATCGTCATCGTCGCTGGAAACGCCTTCATTGGGAGCTGAAGCTTCTTCTTCGGAGACCATTTTCGAGCTAGACTGAGAAAGAAGCGTCGACTTCATTCCACTGACCAAGAAATCTAGATCTGGTATAGTTTTGCCCGTGCTTAAAGAATCTAGTTTAGTGCTGTTCGTACTGGTACTAGAAGGCTTCTTGCTTGCATCACCGTTTGCAGCGACATTTCTAAAATTACGAATTTTAATTAGAAATAAAAGAACACCGAATAAGATATACTTACTTCAAGTTATTAGTCACGTGTCCATTTATGTTGTTTTGTAGCAAATCTTGAATGTCGCTATATTTGTTCAGTCCGTTAGTGGAAGTGGGCGCCAGGATACTTGCCTGTACACTCGAACCATAGCTCACCACTAGCGGAGTCAGAATTGTATCGGTATTACCGATAGAAGCTGACGAGGTAGTAGAATCCGGAATCGCATTCGCGCAATCAGAACTGATGGATGACGAAAATATTTCGCTGAGATCATCCAGAGGGTTTCGGGTTGGTTCGCTACTTGATGGAATGGTGGAAATATCGAACAAGCTATCAAGTGGATCAGGTACGTTGATGTTGGACGAGTACGAGTACGGGCTTGCTACTTTCGAAAAGGATACCGATGAAGTTGTTGATGAGCTTGTAATTATTTGCTCCGTTGGAGGTGCCTTCAGAATCAGCTGCCGATATTTGTCCAACACTTGCGTTAGGTTATCGTTCACCTCAAAGATTTTCTCTGTAATGAATTAAAATCGTTAATTAGCTCGTAGTTAGCATAGCTCACAATACTGAAATTAAACAGACTAGCTACAAAAACTAATTCACTCCAAACTATCAAATCAACTTAGAAAGCATTCCAATCAACAGTACTAAATAAACAAGAATGTATGATTAAGTTTTAGAAAGCGAGGAATGGAACAGCAATATACCAGTACTACTAACCAAATTCACTAGCTAAACTCCAAAATTTCGCTAGATTCTTTACTCCATTCTGATGAGACAGATCTGCATTGCATGTGAACAAGTAGTAAGTGAGAGAATCAGTGGGTTAATATTGCAAACTACGACAAGACTGTGATGTACCAAGATTATACGTGCAAAGAATATCATTACAAGTTACACCACAGTTGAGCTGTGAGATTTTATACAATGAATAGAAATCCATGTTAAAACAACAAAGGGTTGAGAGGTGAGCGAAATATAATTTTAAATGATTATTTTACAGCTTGGAGCGAAACGACCGCAGAAAAAGCTAGCAAACTTACCTAGCATTCCTTCGCTCTGCTGCGTTTCTTCGGCAAGGCGAATGATAGTTGGATGCATACCTTCGCAAGATTCGAATATTTCCCGGATAATTGCCAGCTCGTCCTCAGAAGTTTCTCCAGGCCTGTACTGGGAAAGCATCTCATCTAATAGTTTGGTATTTTCAGCTACCTTTTCAAGTTCCGCAAATCGCCTATTCTTCATCTGCGTTCGACGTTCGTCATCACGATAAAAGTTCTGTATCAACAGATTAGCCTTGTCGCGATCTTCTTGCTTGCTGCTATGAATAAGTTGTCGAAGTTTGGCAAATTCCTTCTCGTCCAAGCTGCCACGGTTTTCATTTTTGGGAGTGCTTTTCACCACTACATTTTGCTGAGGGTGATGCTCAATTCCTTGTGTTTTCAGCAGGTTGTAGGCTTCCTGGATTTTGCCACAATTTTCGTACTTGTTGGTCCAAGTCAGTAGGATATTCAGAATCTGCAATTAGTTAAAAGTCATACGACAATAACTAACGCAACCATACACTTCTTCGCTTACCCTTTCGGAAACCTCTTTCGGTGTTTTATCTCCATCGAACTTTTTCGACACTAGCTTGATCAGTTCATTCAGGAATCGAAACTTGTTTATCTCCGACCGAAATTCTCTCCCGCACGTCTCCATACATTCTTCAAGCGCCTTACAATTTTAATAAAAACAGTAAATATTATCTCAGCCCAAAACCACGGTTCCATCGGATTGCTACTCACATCCAGGGCCAGCGTTGCCTCCTTGGTGTTTCCGGATTGGATTCGACCAGCCAATAACGAAGGTGCCACCGTCATCAACGACGGATCCTTCTTCAGGGTGAGGCAAAACTGATCGATGGCAGAAATGTCGAGATCGGCATTTTTGGGATTAACAGCTTTACCTGGGATACGAGAGAAACGAAAAAAAAAAAGACAGACATGCTGATAAGATGTTCACCAAGATTACCTCGCAATTCGACAACTACTTACGTAAATATCCATCTAGCGCTGTAACCGAATCCATAATTTAACAGTAAAACTAATTCTGGATGGAAATTAACACCTAATCAATGTATAAATCGAAAATATCTTCTGTTATTTTCGTCCACTAGCTGCAAATTTAGATTTTTTTTGTTGCCCTTTTGATTAGGCTCGGCTGTCAAAATTGAAAAATAAGTCTGACGAGATGTGAGCCGATTTCGGATGCGAATGATTTGAGAATTGGGCGTAATTGCTTTTGTAAACAAACACTTCAATCACCGATTTCTCGCGAAAAAAGCACAATCTCGTTAACAAACTAGAATAAATAATAGAGAAATTATTTTTCTACCTGTTTTGAGGTAGAGGTCATCGAGATTAAGCTTTTATTCACGACACATGGTGAAGTGATTGTTTACAAAAGTCATTACGTTCAAATTTCAAATTACTTTTGAAAAATGAAGGTATGCACGCTATTTCTAAACAACCCAAAGTTGAGTAGGTTCTAGTCATATCGATCAAAAGTGAAGCTTCTCAAAAATGAGTAAACTAAGTTATGGATCCGATCGATTTTCATTTATCAACTTGTCAATCCAAACCTTTTTTACCAATTTTTGAGTAGGGGGCATCAAATATTACGTAACGCAAAAAATCACAAAAAATTACGTACGATTAAGATAATCGATCAATGTAGACTGCACGAAACGAAAATCAATTATTTTATTCATGTTGTTGCCACTGGACAGTCCCTCGAATTGACATGAGAGTTTGTGTGTGGAAGAGTTAACTGTCAACTCAACGGTGGTAGGACATGGGTTGTCAATTAGAAGTAAGCCATCAGAAAACGATTTGTCATCATTGTTGTAGTGAACGAAATTGATAAAGTGAATTAAATTATATTTTCTCATACCTAATTAAATCCTAATTATTAAATTAATTGCAGTTTGAAACCTAACAGTACATTGAATTTGTTGCTGAGAAATATTTTGTGAAATACTTAATAGGAGACTAATTGTAAGTAAATTAAACTAAATTAACCTAAAATGTTTCTAAATAATAAACATTTACAGCTTTGAGCTGATCTCATCGCAAAGACGAGTAGCTTCAACGAAATCCGAATAATTAATTCTCGCAACATTCTCAAAGAATTATCGCCACAAGATGCAGCGATCATTTGTCCGTCAGACCCGATCTAGAACCAAGGTCACCCAATTTGGAGACGGCGCTTGTGTGATGATTGACGATCCGGACACGACAGCGGATGATAGTTTTGTACCTTCGGTGATCGATCTTGAGCACGGAAATGAGTGTGAGTGTGCGAAATGTGATCGACCCAATAATGACGAGCTTTATATGGTCCAATGCGGAGGCTGTAAGCGTTGGTACCATTTCTCGTGCGCGAATGTTGACACGATTACGGTACGCTCAAAAGACTTTGTGTGTGCGCAGTGTTCCCCTAAGGTACCTCCACCACCTGCTAGTTCTACTGCTGGACGGTCCAGCGTCTCTAGTGCACGGAGAGCTCAGATAGCCCGTGATCTAGATCGATTGGAGGAAGAAAGGCAAGTACAGGAGAAAGTGGAGGAGGAACGACTACGGATGGAAAAACTGTTGATCGATAAGGCGATGAAGGACAAACTAGAACGCGAAAAGGAGTACATTGCTCGTAAGCATGAGCTGCTCCGTCAGCAGGACGATGAAGTATCCAGCACACGTAGTCGGCATAGTAGCAGGAGTAGCATCCAAAAGGTGGAAGCATGGGTTGAGAAGCATGTGAAGCCTACTGATATCAATCGAGTCAACGTGGCAGGAAACGTGACTGATGCAAAGAACATCGATCAAGTGACACCAACACCCGTCGGTACGTCAACTCCGTTGATGAATAGCGGAATATCTGATATTGAAGGGGAAGTAATTTCTATTCCGCGTACCACCGATAGTGTAACCATCGGCGAAAGTCCGGAGAACGAGTCAGATTCGGCAAACGATCAACATCGGAATCCAAAAAACCATTTGATTTCTCCAAAGCTGCAGTTAGTGAACATTCAACCATATGCTCGCCTACTGGAAGAGTCTAGGGCTGCACAGTGGAAGATTGGAATTAATCCGATGCAATCCACAACCGGCACGATTCCGAAGATCGTTCCGAAGCTTATGGGAAACTCCTCTCCATACGATGTTTGGCACCGTGAAACCAGTGAGCGGAGAAAGCAGCAATGTCTTGAGCTGCAACTTCAGCACGATGTTGAACTGGAGCGTCATGAGCAACGTGAGCGTGAGCTGGTAGATCGCCTCAAACGCGCGGAGGAGCAGCGCGATCTGGAACGACAACGGTTGCTTCAAATCGAAGATGGCTTGCAAAGGCAGCGTGATATAGCAACGAAACATCAGGAGGAGAACGATTTGAGGCGCAAACGAGAGATGGACCTGGTAAACAAGTTGAAGCAGTTGGAACAACAGCGTACGGAAGAACGGAACCAATTACTCAAGGCTGAAAACGCTTTGCATATGCAGCTTGAAATGAGTAATCAGCAGTACCAGACCCTGGCGGTGACAAGGCAGCAGGAGCAAGCGGAAAGAGACGAAGACCGACGAAGATTTCGTTCGTTAGAGCAACAACTTGCAGACCATCACCCAAGTAACACATAAAACATCTTTTTGAAAAAGAATTAGAACGGCTTGTTGTATAAATGTATTATAAGAGATGCAGAAAACATCCCACGTTATATATGAGGTTTAAAGATGTTTTCTTCATACTTCTTTGACTCAACATTTTCCAAAATAGTTTTCTTTTGCTTTTATCTTAAAATGTTATTTGAACGTGCATCTTACTGTTTTAATACCACTATAAAACTTGTCGTATACAAAATCAATCCAGATTGACGTAAACATTCACGGTGCCTTTGAGCCGGACTGTCTCTTCATGCAGTGATTGACAGTTTCTTATGAGGTATTCGGAGGTTTGTTATAAAGAAAGTTGAAAATACTTTTTTATGACATCTCATAAATTAATACAACTGAAAATGTGCAGGTTGTCTTATAAGGAGTTGAAAATACGTTTAAATAACATTCTGGCAATTAGACGTACGCTTCGCTACTAACAAAAAGTCTTCATGACGGATCGAAGGCGTGATGAACGAGAAAATAATTTTCATGCCATTGGCAAGAACATGATAGATACTTATAACAAACCTTTCATCAAGTGGTGTTGGTCTAGTTAGGTAGTAACAAGTCTACCACGCCAAGGACCAGTGATCAAATCCCATGCTCAAGTTTTTTTTATTGTTTTTTTTTTTGTCGCTGGTTTTTATGATGTTTCCAAAACATGTTATAAGACCAGTTTTTAGTTGTATAAGCTCCGCGTCTTGCACTTTTTAGGTTGTATAAATGTATTAAATGATGTATATTAAAGTATTAGTGATTCTTTGCGTTAGTCATTACAAAGTATTTTCAACTTCTTTATGCTTGGGCAAGAACTACTTCGACTACGAGAGAAGAGCCGTCCATTTCGAGCAACGGAGCCACAACAAGTGGCACCAGTGGCATCCACTCAGCCAATACTGCACGTGAGTACAAATCGTACTCCCCAATTGGAGCGTAGCGAAATAAATAACTTCTCCCATACTTCGACACCCGATCCCAGTATCGTTAGTTCGTTAGACAGATTAGGAATGCCTCATACGTTTACTGTACCCCCTGAAGTAGGGCCTTCTTATGTAGGACCACAGGGTCAACCACAGCTCAATCCGTTAGGGCCTTCTTACGTAGGACCACAGGGTCAGTCACAGTTCAATCCGTACCGCCCTCCGGAGTTTCACCCTTTCCATCATAATCAGTTCCCACCAGTGCAATACGGTCCAACACAACATCAGCTAGCTGCCAGGCATGTTATTCCAAAAGAGCTTCCGGTTTTCTCTGGGGATCCAATTGACTGGCCACTCTTCATAAGTAGCTACAAGCACTCCAACGAAGTTTGTGGCTACTCAGACTCGGAAAATCTACTACGCTTGCAACGTTCCCTCAAAGGTGCGGCAAAGGAGTCAGTTAGTAGTTTCCTTCTTCATCCATCGACCGTGCCACAAATTCTTTCCACGCTACATACCTTGTATGGAAGGCCTGAACATATCGTACATAACATGGTTGCCAAAGTGCGAGCGACTCCAGCGCCAAAGGCGGAAAGACTGGAAACACTAGTCCAGTTTGTGTTAGTTGTCCAAAATTTATGCGGACATCTAAAGGCTGTCGGCATGGATAACCACCTTTCCAACCCTACCCTTCTTCAGGAGCTCGTTGATAAGCTGCCAGCTACAATAAAATTTAGCTGGGCACTCTATCAAGAGAATTTACCCGTTGTCGATTTGAACGCTTTTGGTGAGTACATGGGAAAAGTTACATCTGCTACTAGTGGTGTTACAATCCAAAGGAGGAGAAATCGAGACCGAAGGATAAGGTATATGTGAATACACACGCTACCTATGACCGTAGAAATTCGGGGTCGTCCAGTAATCAACCCAAGAGTGAACGGCGGGAGCTACCAACGAACAGCAAAGGCAAAGAAAACGAAGGAGGTAAATGCTGCCCGACTTGTAAATCAAAGGACCACATTGTAGTGAACTGTACATCTTTCAAAAAGCTTTCGTTAGACGAACGGTGGTGAAAGAGAACAAGCTGTGCCGCAGATGCCTCGTTTCGCACACTCGCTGGCCTTGTGAAGGTGAAGTCTGCGGCGTCAACGGTTGCGAAAAGCGCCATCATCAACTTCTACATTATGAGCCTACCTCAGGACAATCCGCGATTACCACCAACGCTACTGTCACCATCCATCGTCAGCCTGTTTCGTCGACGTTATTCAAGATACTTCCGGTGACGTTATACGGGAAGAATGGTTCCGTTGATACCTATGCATTTCTGGACGATGGATCATCGGTCACCCTAGTAGAAAAGGCAATAGCAGATGAACTTGGAGCCGATGGTAAAATGCAATCCTTGTGTATCCAGTGGACTAGCGGAATCAACAAAAAGATTGCCACTACACAACTGGTAAAGCTGGGAATATCAGAACCCGGTGGTAAAAATAAATTTGATGTGTCGGAAGTCTACACCGTCGAGAACTTGGGGCTACCAGAGCAATCGTTGGATTTTGCTAGCATGCTAAAGCAGTACAAGCATTTTCGAAACTTGCCAGTCAAGAGTTTCCAGAGGGGCGTTCCTGGTTTGCTGATTGGTTTAAACAACGCTCACCTCCTGACCGCGTCCAAAGTTCGAGAAGGAGAGGAACAAGAACCAATCGCTTCAAAAACTCGTATCGGATGGGTAGTCTGCGGTAGTCTGCGAGGAGGAGCTCATCAATTCCAACACCGGCAGATGCACATGTGCGTGGAACCAGCGGAGCTCGATCTACACGAATACGTACGTGAATTTTTCTCTGTGGAAAGTCTAGGGGTTTCAGTGGCCCCGATTTTGGAAGGAAGTGAAGATCAACGAGCTCGTCGAATCCTCGAAGAGACGACAGTAAGAACAACAAGCGGGAAGTACGAGACTGGACTCTTGTGGAAACAAGACTCCATAAAATTTCCGAATAGCAGGCCGATGGCTGAACGTCGTCTGAAATGTCTCGAGAAGCGTCTTGAGAAGGATCCGCAACTCTACGACAGCGTACGGCGCCAAATAGCGGATTACCAGGCATAAGGTTACATCCATGCGGTAACGGAAGAAGAAATTACAAAATTCGACCCACACCGCACTTGGTACCTTCCCCTTGGAGTGGTTCTGAACCCTAATAAACCGGGAAAGGTGAGGGTAATATGGGACGCAGCGGCTAAGGTAGACGGAATCTCTTTAAATACGATGTTGTTGAAAGGTCCTGATTTGCTGACTCCGCAGCTGTATGTTATGTTTAAGTTCCGTGAACGGGAAGTGGCATTCTCTGGCGATATCCAAGAAATGTTCCTGCAGGTCGGAATCAGAAGAAAGGACCGAAGTGCACTATTGTTCGTGTTCCGCAACTCGCCATCTCAACCTATGACTACTATGGTATCTGACGTGGCGATCTTCGGAGCGACTTGTTCTCCAGCTCAATCGCAGTATGTCAAAAATCTGAATGCAGCGGAAAACGAGCAAGACCATCCAAGAGCGGCGGCAGCAATCAAGAATAGACACTACGTCGACGATTACTTGGATAGCGTCAACACGGAGGAAGAAGCGATTGAGTTGGCTCTGGAAGTGGCGGAGGTCCATCGGAAGGCAGGTTTCCACATTCGTAACTGGGTGTCAAATAGACCCAAAGTACTAGAGGCTATAGGAGAAGTTAACCCAGCTACTGTCAAGAACCTCACGATGAACAACCAGAGTGGATTTAAGCGACTACTTGGGATATCTTGGCTGCCGAGGGAAGATGTGTTCTGCTTTTCGCTTAGCCTGCAAGGAGATCTTGAAGAATTAGTGGAAGGCGTGATTGCACCAACCAAACGAATGATGCTGAGCTTTGTCATGAAAATCTACGATCCGTTGGGGCTGGTAGGTTCGCTGATTATTCAAGGGAAGATCCTCATACAAGAAGTCTGGAGAGCTAACGTGGATTGGGATGAGCAAATACCGGAGAACATTTTCAAGGCATGGAAACTCTGGCTTCAGGCCCTGCAAGAATTGAACAATGTGAGAATTCCTCGTAGCTATTTCTCGGGGTACGATGTTAACTGTTATGATTCTCTGGAATTGCACATATTCGTCGATGGCAGTGCACAAGCATACTCGGCCGTGGCTTACTTCCGTGTTCAGGATCGTGGACAGATACGATGTGCTCTAGTTGCTTCAAAAACTAAAGTTGCTCCACTACAGTTACTATCAATCCCGCGCTTGGAATTGCAGGCGGCGGTTCTCGGGGCGCGTCTTCGAAAAACGATTGAAGAAGGTCATTCAATCCAAGTCAAGCGCACACATTTTTGGAGTGACTCTAGTACGATTATCTCGTGGATCAGATCGGACACTCGTCGGTATCGGCCATATGTTGCCTTCCGAGTCAACGAAATTTTGAACCATTCAAGGATTGAGGAATGGCGATGGCTGGGAACGAAAATCAATGTTGCAGATGAAGCTACAAAATGGGGAAAAGGCCCGAACTGTACGCCAGATAGTAGGTGGATGCGAGGTCCTGCGTTTCTCTACGAAAAGAAGAGTGAGTGGCCGAGCAGCGGATTCGAGGTACCGGAAGAAACAACGGAAGAATTACGATCGGCATACATATGCAGTAACTTTCTAACAGTTCCGATCATTGAGGTGGAAAGATTTTCCAAATACGAGCGTCTGTTGCGAAGCGTAGCATACGTTTACCGCTTCCAAGAGAAAAGTTTGAGACGAGCTGAAAATACACAGTGCGAAGGTGCAGAAGAGTTAAGCAGTGAAGAATTGCAGAAAGCAAAACGGAGTCTGTGGCGACTTGCACAATCGGAGTGCTATTTGGACGAGGTAGCTACTCTAAAACATAACAGTCAATTGAAACGAGAACAGCAGAAGGCGTTGGATAGAAGCAGTTCTATAGCGAAGCTACCTCCTCTACTCGACGAGCACGGTGTTCTACGCGTGGATAGTCGTATCGCAGCAGCAGACTACGTCCCGTACGATACCAGATACCCTATCATTCTACCGCGGGGTCATCGGATTACCAACCTATTACTGGATTGGTATCACCGTAAATTTCGTCATGCTAACAATGAAACGATTGTCAATGAAGTGCGTCAGAGACATTATATTGCAAAACTCAGAACTCAAGTACGCTCTGCAGCAATTCGGTGCCAGTGGTGCCGCGTGTATAAAGCGAAACCCGTAGCACCAAAGATGGGTCAATTGCCTCGGATCCGAATAACGCCGTTCCTACGACCGTTCACGTTTGTAGGAATCGATTATTTCGGCCCCTACTTCGTTAAGGTCGGACGAAGTTCCGTCAAGCGCTGGGTAGCGGTCTTTACGTGCCTTACCGTGCGTGCATTACATCTGGAGATAGTCTTCAGTTTGACAGCTGATTCATGCAAGAAAGCCATTCGACGGTTTATTGCTAGAAGAGGAGCACCACAAGAAGTGTATACGGACAACGGCACCAATTTCGTTGGTGCTAGCAGGGAGCTGGAAATTGAGTTGCGAGAAATCAACATCGCGACGAGCAGCACTTTTACGGACACGAACACCAAATGGCGTTTCAACCCTCCCTCTACCCCTCACATGGGTGGTTGTTGGGAACGGATGGTACGATCTGTAAAGACTGCGCTGGGATCATTGCCAACGTTACGCAAGCTAGACGATGAATCCTTCATGACGCTGTTAGACGAAGCAGAACACATGATCAATTCACGACCGTTAACGTTCGTGCCGCTGAGCAATGAAGAACAGGAGTCGTTGACTCCGAATCACTTTTTGATGCTAAGTTCGAGTGGAGTTCGACAGCCGGTCAAAGCTCCCGTGGATGAAAGAAAAGCTCTATTGGACAGTTGGAAGTTACTGCAACATATGCTGGATGCGTTTTGGCGGCGTTGGATTATTGAGTACTTACCAATCATCTCCCGCAGAACCAAGTGGTTTCAAGACGTGGCACCAGTCAGGGAAGGAGCGATAGTAGTAATAGCAGACGAAGGAGTTCGTAACCAGTGGACAAGAGGCCGTGTGATCCGTACATATCCGGGCAAAGATGGAGTAGCACGTCGAGCCGACGTAGAGACATCTAGCGGCGTATTGAGGAGACCGGTTTGCAAACTTGCTGTTTTGGATGTAGTTCCTGATGGTGACGCCGAAACGGATTCCGGGCGTCACGAGGGGGAGAATGTTGCCACTGGACAGTCCCTCGAATTGACATGAGAGTTTGTGTGTGGAAGAGTTAACTGTCAACTCAACGGTGGTAGAACATGGGTTGTCAATTAGAAGTAAGCCATCAGAAAACGATTTTTCATCATTGTTGTAGTGAACGAAATTGATAAAGTGAATTAAATTATATTTTCTCATATCTAATTAAATCCTAATTCCAGAACAACATGTGAAAAGGGCATACAAGCTTTTTGTAAACAAACCCTTGTAGGCCCTTTTCTCACCAACCGAGGGTCGCCCACCCAAACCAGCAATATCATCGGGAAGGGGAAAGTGTCCCCTACACGGTGATGTTAAAGGTTTGCGTTGGTGTTATTTGGGTGGCGAGAAAAAGGCATAAGAAGGTTTGTTTACAAAAAGCTTGTATGCCCTTTTCACATGTTGTTCTGGAATTATTAAATTAATTGCAGTTTGAAACCTAACAGTACATTGAATTTGTTGCTGAGAAATATTTTGTGAAATACTTAATAGGAGACTAATTGTAAGTAAATTAAACTAAATTAACCTAAAATGTTTCTAAATAATAAACATTTACAGCTTTGAGCTGATCTCATCGCAAAGACGAGTAGCTTCAACGAAATCCGAATAATTAATTCTCGCAACACATGTGTTTCACTAATACATTTTTGCCATTACATCAGCCTTATACATTCCATAAGACAAACCACATAGGTCCTATAAGAATGCAGAAAAGGTATGTGTGACCGCTTATACATTTCATTCAACGCATGATCTTCATTAACTTTTTGCAAGGCGTCTGCTTATTAGTTGACTTATACATTTTATGAATAATCAGCAATAGAAATTTGCCAAAAGGTATAAGGAGATTTCTATCCGTGTGGTCTATTTGAAAAGTGACGCGAGAAATGCATTTTCCATTGAGTGTGTTGTTTCAGGCACAAGCTAAAACGCTGTCCAGACTGGAGAGTTAAGGCCGGCGCACAATAGATACGTTTTCAGGTTTTTTGACAGTTAGCCCATGCATTATCTGTCAAAAAACCCGAAAACGTATCTATTGTGCGCCGGCCTTTATAACAACAATCAATACGAAACTAATAGCAACAATCAATACGAAACTAACGATTTTAAATTGGCTCACTACTACCAACAACTCGACCAACAATCAATACGAAACTAACGATTTTAAATTGGCTCACCACTTTAGTAGCCTATTGGTCCCAAGCAAACGATTAACGTACCCTATTCTAGTTGAAATTCTATTACTACACTATGTTTGTTTTGATTCGCTATGAAAGTTTGACAGATAACATCAGGGGTGTGTGGATTCATGCAGAACATGCAGGGGTGAGTGAAATAGCTTGGGACTGCTTGGGACCTGTTCTGGTACTGAGTGAGCCAAAAATAATAATGATTTCCTTCGGGACCCAGTGGTCTTAGAGTTACCTCTATGGTTATAACATGTTATAGCGCTATCTTGATGGTGGTTTCTGTGTTGCAATTATTTGACAACCGTTAAGTCTGACAATTTACGCAGTAGTAATAAAAATATGTTTATTGATTCAAAAATAATGTTAATTTTTTTTTTTATGTTTTGTTTTATTTTTGCAACACTGATAACTGATCACGGGAAGTGAAGCCGTTGGTCCCCGGTTCATGAGTTGATGGGTCGATATGTAGGGTCCAGGTGTGGGAACTGCCTTCCTGGCGTCGGGAGCATTGGTACTCGGTACGGAAAACAAGATCGATGGAAAAAAAAAATCAAGAGAAAAAACAGAAAAATTGATTATATTTAACAACTACAGCTCGAACTGCAGCATACTTACTTATCTCAAGTTTCAAGATTTTCGGAAATCTTGCACTTATTTCCCGAAATTCACAATTAAAAACAATACTTACGTGGAACGCGGAAAAGAGCTGAATCAAACGAGAAAAGTTTTGTTATTGTTTACATTTTTGTCCGGGTGAAAAAGAGGAAATGGTTGGTTGTTATTTTTGCATTCATGGCCCGGGAAATGGACACAGCAAATAAATGCTAAATTAAAATTAACTATTGTTGGCTTAATAATAGAATATTGTTATTTTTACAATAGTTGCAGTTGAAAAGTGGCTTACTAAAACAAAAGGAATCCTATTTTGAATTTATATGAATAATTTTGGAAGCCAGAGCGCCTACGGAACAGTCAAAAGAAACAAGAACATGATTCCTGAAGAAAGAGATTTCTGGGGGATGTTCTAAAGATCCAGCAAGTTCTCCTGATATTCATAAAACATCCCTGAAGACCCCGCAATGCCCCTGAAGTTTTCGGAATATTCCTGAAATGCACTTAGAAATATTCCATAATTCCACGAAATTCCTTAAATTTTTTTTGTAATTTTCTTGAAGTTAATGGGGCTGTTTTAGAGTTCTCTGATCATCCTCGAAGTACACGGAACTTCCCTGATTATAATGAGGCTACCTGAATATAAATAACCACCTTTGAAGGTATCTGGATTTTCTTGAAGATTACGAATTTTTTTAAGTTCTCTCACAATTTTCTTGAATTTATTATATCATTAGCATTGAAGATCTCTGATCTTCCCAATTTTTTACATTTTAATTCTTAGCACTACCATTAAAAAGCACAAAATTTCCAATAAAATGTTCGCGCAATGCTCTTATGTTCATGTAACTACGCTTACGTTTTCTAAATTTGTGGAACATTGCCTGAGTTTCTCGGAAATCCTTTAAAATATCAGCATTTCCTTGAAATTGATTGATCTGTCCTGATGTTCACGGAGCTTCCCTAAAGTTCTCTCAATTCTCTGAAACAACTGAAACTGTTCTGAAAACCATTAAATTTCCCTGCAGTTCTTTGAATTTGTGAAGTTTCCAAAATATTTCTGATGTTTTCGTAAGTTCATTGGAGTTCACTGGACTTTCCTGAAATTTTCAGGTTTTGGAATTTGAACAGAAGTTAATGAAACTATCTTTATTTTTTCGGAACTTACTCAAAAGTCTAGACTTTTCTGAATTTTCAGAACTTCTTAAAAGTTCCTGCAGCTAGTGTCAATCCGCAATAAAAATCTGGAAACATCCCTGAAGTTCAGGGAAAGTTAAAAAAAACTGCTGGGAGAAGATGGAAGAACCATTCGAGCAATGTCTGAAGAAGCTTCCCAGAAACGTTGAAATAAGTTTTCGGGAGGAATTGAAACATAAGTTCAAGAGCAAATTTTCATTATGTCGTAAGTAACATTCGCACCAATCCGAGAAAAATAAAGTTTTGTTTTGATGACCGAAAATTTACTCCTATTTCAAAGTAAACACATATTCTCATAGTGATAGCAATGTTTAACATATTTAGCAGGGTTTTAATCATACAAATGCAAACCGCTAGCTTTCATGCTAAAAAATAATGGTTTTTGAGTCAAAAGTGATTATACCAACAATCAATACGAAACCAACGATTTTAAATTGGCTCTCCACTTTAGTAGCCTATTGGTCCCAAACAAACGATTAACGTACCCTATTCTAGATGAAATTCTATTACTACACTATGTTTGTTTTGATTCGCTATGAAAGTTTGACAGATAACATCAGGGGTGTGTGGATTCATGCAGAACATGCAGGGGTGAGTGAAATAGCTTGGGACTGCTTGGGACCGTTGTTCTGGTACTGAGTGAGCCAAAAATAATAATGATTTTCTTCGGGACCCAGTGGTCTTAGAGTTACCTCTATGATTATACGTCGTTTGGTGGCCCCTATTGTTACTTAAGTCAAAGTGTATTTACCAGGATATTCGGGAGAATTATCAATTACGTCTCCTTACGTGCAGCCCATTCATCATTTTAGGACCACCGAAATCATCTTAGCAACAAACAGATCGATTTATTCACTTTAATAATGAGAAAGCGAAACGACGAACGTACACTTTTCACGGGTTTCTCAGCGCTGTTACTTATGTCAAACGGCATCTCCATAGACTTAAGTAACATCGAAAACTATTTTGATCGAAAGATGATTACGTCAAAAAGCAATTTGACTGGTAAATAAATTTAAAAATGGGATTTGATCCTATATTCGGACAGTATATAGTGTAATAGCAGGAGAATCGATTGACACTGATAGCTCGACTTTGTTTACCTTTGTTACATTCGACGTAATGAAAATTTGCTCTTGAATTGTTCTACCTAACGGCGCCGGTGGTGTAGTGGTAAGCGTGATTACCTCTCACCCCAGCAGGCCTGGGTTCAATCCCAGTCGGCGCCGCCGGGATGTTCTGAGGCATAACATCTCTGATCACGCCTTCCTTCGGATGGGAAGTAAAGCCGTTGGTCCCCGGTTCATGAGTTGATGGGTCGATAGGTAGGGTCCAGGTGTGGGAGCTGCCTTCCTGGCACGTCGGTAGCATTGGTGCTCAGCACGGAAAACAAGATCGACGGAAAAAACAAACCAAAGGAAAAAAAAATTATTCTACCTTACCGGCAATTTAGTAATCAATGTAAAAAAATACAAGTTCAAAAATATCGTAGAGCTATTGTGTTCCAATATGTGGGGTCAATCGAGTTTACCCATCGGCTTTCCCGTGGATATGTTTAAAAGATGAATATTTCATTATATCGATTCTCGTACAACAGGTAAAGAAATGAAATCGATAAACATATTGGCCTCATTTTTCTTTTCTTTCGAAATGCAAATAAATTGACAGGCAGACTTATACTTTCATTAAAAATTTTGAGCCTTCAGGCAAATTCGATTTCATTTGTAAGAGCCCACCGGAATGTTCAAGTCAGTCAGTATGCTGGTAGCCTCGTTTACGTTGATAACACAAATGATTACTTCAAATGAATAAAAAAACATCAACAAGTAATCGCCTGCGTATAATGTGATAAAGTCGTTAAATTTAAAACATTTTAGCTGGAATGCCGGCATCTTCAAAAAATTACGCATTTCCCTTATACGAGGACGCAAATGGCACGCATGTTTCTTTAATGACTGCAATTTTTATCAATTTATGATGATATATGCTGAAGACGTTTTAATGTAAGAAAAGCGCCTTTGGAGGAAAGCCGCCCTTACACACATATAAGTCGCCAATTCAAAACTGTCCGAAAATGATATAAACGCTCATAAGGCAGACCTTATAGACCGATTATAATAAGGAAAACATAAATTAGCCATCGATTAGCATGCTTTTGGCAAATTGAAGCAAACAACATAAAAAAAAACTGTGTGAAGACGTATGAACGACAAAAAGGAAGATAAAAAGTGTTCTGTTGCTTTTGTATTCCTCCGGACCAGCGTGAGGACCGGCTTGAATTTGAGTTCCTGCTGTGAAATATTTAGCAAGAGTCATAAATCAGCCGAAAAGTTCAACGGAAAGTTCTCCATGCGACGACGCATGCATATTCGAAGAATTTTGCGTTTGTCCTGCAATCAGTTTTCTTTATCAAATTAAAATTGATTTCCGCTGTGTGTTTTCAAAATCCTTCGCAGAAATATTTTCTTGTATTAATTGAAGATTCACGAACTCGTATTCCCGTCTTCATTTGCGTACTTCTTAGTTGGGAATGCTCAGTGAGAAATCAATTGAAAATGTTGATCGTGTTTTACCAATTTATATTAAAGGGCTTACAAACAAAATTTTAATTATGCCATTCTCCAGAAAACTAAACTGGTTTCAGATGTTTAAAATGTACACTGCACACTGTATCATGTGAGATGTTCATCGCATCGTACGGTCTTGTAACAGCTCAGTGCATACGCTCACGTGACACCGGCGGCAATAAATGTGTTGCAGTTAATAAAATTAAGACAGAAACTACAGGTTTTTTGGCAGTTTCCAAATTGCCTCCTTCATCTTTGTCGGTAAATGAACTCTTCCCGGAAAGCTACCCCGTCGCGAAACACGACCGGATGGTTCTGATTAAAAATACACGCATGACACTTAACATTGCAACTTGGGTGCAATATAAAACTTCTTATCTGTGCGAAAACATGTGTTTGCTTTTATTTGGGTGTGAATAATGGGATTTGGGGGCTGAAAAAGATAGGATGGCTTTGAAGTTATCTAGTGACACCAGAAATTTTCCTGAAACCCAACATCATGTTATGTTAATGCATCTTCATTGGAACGCTTTGACATTTTTCTGCTAGCGTTGGCAATTTGTGTAACATTTGTTCACTGTCTGATATTGTAAAATAGTTAAAATCTGTTTAGATAATTGGGGAAATATAGCTATTATATGGATTTCCAGATAAAACCGTGCAAATAGCGCGATGGAACAACTGGATACGCTGCCAGTGCTGCAGAGGAATTTTCACCTAAAATCTATTCATCATCATTACCCAAAAAAAAAGCCGAAAAGAAAATTGCAATGTGGCCAAGTGAATTAAGTATTTCATTCGAGCAGTTGAAAACGACGTTTCCTTCCTCGAACTTCGAAATAAAACAATATTTCAGTGCCAACATTTCAAAGGGGCGTAATTGCTTTTGTAAGCAATGGCTTAAGCTGTCGATTTCTCGCATCTTAAAGCTCACTACTTCAAAATAACAATGCTAGATGGTAGAGGAAACATTCCTCTACCTATTGGTGTCATTATTTGTCATGAGTGAGCTTTTATTTGCGAGAAATCGACGGCTAAAGCCATTGTTTACAAATGCAATTACGCCCCTTTGAAATGTTGGCACTGATTTTAATATTAGTTTATCTAGAACTACGAGAAAAGTAGCCAAAAGTGGAGCGTTTTATAGTAAAATAGTAATTTGTTGGTCCAGTTTTGTAAAAGCGTTGGTAGATAGTCACGCTAAAACTGTTTGACGAAGTGGTCCATTCAGGCATAACACGCAAACCAACAACATCATCGGATAAGGGCAATTATCACCTTTCCGAAAGTGGTATTGGTTTGCGGGGGCGTACTTTGGTTCGCGTGTAAAGAGCCTTAGAAATGCCTGCATTCACCCTAAAGAACAGAACGACGTTGAGAACGTTGAGAGGACCAATCGAGTTGATCAGAAGCGCAGCACCACAGACAAACAGACGCAACACTTCATTGTGTATCTTCGTTCACGCATTTAACGGTTTATTTGAATATTGTCAGTTCCGCGAAATACTCGCCGCAGCGCTGGCACCGGATCACTTTGACGTTTCTATACATTATATAGAGCTTTTATGCAATATTGTTTGCGAGTTAGCGAGCAAGCTTGTTTTCCGCGAGAAGCCCGAGAAATGTCGTTACTGAGGTTCTATGTTTTGAGAAACTATGTTTTCAAGAAAAACTTTTTCAAAGAGTTATGTCTGTTTGTCTGTGGCAGCACCAAAAATTTGTACTTTATTCAATGTTTACTACATATACGCTTAAATTTTTCCGCCGTGCCCACAAAAAAAAACAGTTCCAAGAATCCAACAGCTGAGTCTTCGGCAAACATCCCGGTATAATATTCAATTGCCCGTGAGATCGGCAAAGCAAAATTTACTTAATAACTGTCAAATTTTGCCAAGCCTTCGGAAAAATAATTTGCCGTTTATCGGTATTTGTTTGTGAATCCCGGTAGTTTTGTTTTTTTTTTTTGCTTTCATTTGTAATTATGATAGATAATTTGAAGAGAAATAAAAAAAAATTGGATACAATTTTACAATGCCGGTAATAAACAATACGATGTCTTGGGTTTTCTGCTGTGTTTGGCTGTTTCAGCAGCGTTTTCCTGGAGTCTACGAGTTCGTTGTTTGGCGTCAAATTTAAACCAGTCCTGCGTGCCTCCAGTGCCTTTTATTGCCCACAAATCACCATCCAGGAGATGAGTGGTCATTTTTCGGTTGGACTGTTTAATTGTCTACTGGAGGACTTTCTGCAAATTCTTCCTCTAGGGGCTTCTAATGTGGTGTAATGATTTCAGCTACTTTTTTCTGAAAGCTAGAAACAGCCCCAGATACAAATTTCACTGCTTCGAGAATTTCCAGAAGTTTTGAGTTATCATAGTTGGCCCCTGAGTGATGCGGAGAAACACGAAATGGTTGTCAAAAAGAATCCAACTGGTGCTGTCAAAAAGAATCCAACGATCTAGAGCTGCTAAAAGTGATACTTTTCTCATATAATCCCCGTCGGCAGAGAAAGTATTGTGGTCAATGTTGAAAATATTGTCATTTCGGCATTTTTTTTACTAATATTCTTCAACAAAAAACTTGCTCAAATACTCGGATGTAAACAATGTAACGAACGAACGAACCTGCACGAACTGCTGAAGGAAGAATGCAAACAAACTTTATAAGAGTCATGTGGGTAGGTGCACTCCCAACACCATGTACACGTTATTTATGGAGCAAAGGGTGAACTTTCGACAGCATGTATATGCAAATTGTGAGCAGTGCATTAGCAAAACAATTTGTGATATCGGAAAATTTTCAAGTTGTTTTCTGCTGACTTGCAAAACAAAAACGGCTGTGTTCGCAGTACCCAGGTTGGCCCCTTTCGTTGAAAGCGCCATGTCATTTGTTATGCTTGATAGCCGTTCACTTATAAAATCTAAAATGAACGATAAATGCTTGTACAACGATTGAGGAGAAAGAGTTACGTCTGTTTGTTGGGATTTGAAGTTTGACAGTATAGGGTAGAGAACTACTTCGACCTTATCGCCTATTTTGGACCTATTGAGTAGAAAACATCAAATAAATCCATGATTTCTCCGTTAACAAGTAAATTATGCATTTGGTACGATTCTTTAGTTAAAAAACTACCGATAGTCCGAAGTGAATTCAATGGCGTTTCAATGGCGTTTTTATGCGTTAGGCTGAATTTAGAATCCGTAGGCTGAGCTTGGGATCAAGAAGCAGTGTTAGATGTTTGAGTGCAGTATCGAACCCCTTTGGATACGGTGGTATTTAAAGTTTGCTCTCTGTTTTGTGCGTGCGTTCGCTTTCATAGTTTTCGGCTGCATTTGCTAGTTAGCGCTGACACATCCCAGACAAGGGGGGGAGGTGGCTGTCAAATACGAACAATCGTCGCCTACCTCGCATAACTGGTTCCAAACGTAAACAAGCCATAAGAAACCTACAGCGTTTGTTTACGTTTGGAACCAGTTTCATACAAGATGATCAGTAGGCTGATTTGACAGCACGCCCCCCCCCAGATCCCAGACGGTTACGTGTGTGATTGATGGTTTTCTCGCTTTCCGAGAAGTTTTAGAATCGAGAAAGAAAACATGATTCATCATGTTTGCAAGCATCAGAAAATTTTACGCTATCTGCGTTGTTTGATTTTTTCTCCTGGACCAGAAATTTGTGGCTTCGTGAGTGATAATTTGAATTTCAGTTTGAAAAAGTTTTCTTGAAAACATAGTTTCTCAAAACATAGAACCTCAGTAGCGACATCTCTCGGGCTTCTCGCGGAAAACAAGCTTGCTCGCTAACCCGCAAACAATATTGCATAAAAGCTCTATATAATGTATAGAAACCGAGGGGGACGACTCTATCTACGATGCAAAAAAGATTTTGTTTTGCTGTGGCTAGCTGCGCGCACGCTGAGTAGATAGAAAGAAGATTGATGACGATTCTGAAGATTTCCTGCAAAAAATTGATGAGCGATGCAAGTAGATGCGACAAATGAAAGAAGATTGTTCGAAGATTGATTCGCTAGTGTGAGATTTGTTGACCATCTAAACTTGAGATTTAGATGTGTCGCCCCCCTCGATAGAAACGTCAAAGTGATCCGATGCCAGCGCTGCGGCGAGTATTTCGCGGAACTGATAATATTCAAATAAACCGTTAAATGCGTGAACGAAGATACACAATGAAGTGTTGCGTCTGTTTGTCTGTGGTTTTTGTGTAACTGCAGAAGGATATAAATCATCGTCTAATCTATGGGAGCTCTTCGAAATTGCCGTGAAGTCATGGATTCCTTTGCAACATATCGGGTGAGATCTTTCCTTTATTGCTCTGTTAACATTCATTCCATTATTATATGACACATTATATGCTGGGTATGGGACGGTCCAACCAGGGCACCCGATTGAAGCGATTTGGATGGGGAGAGTGGAATTGCCAACTTCCTGTCGTTAACAGATCGTCGTTAACAGATTGAAGGCAGGCTCTAAGATTATGTGACAAGCAATGTATTAGGTATAGGAAAAATGTCACGATAGGGGGGGGGGGGGTAAATATATCCTCGATTTAGCGTGACATAATTAATGCATGGACCCTAAAATAAAAAAAAAATATTTCGAATGTTTGCATCTTGTTATGATTATGGTACGTGTTATGATTAATTATGAACAGCTTTTCGACTATTTAAAAAGCCGGCGCCGGTGGTGTGGTGGTAAGCGTGACTACTTTCACCCAAATTGGTCTGGGTTCAATCCTCGCCGAGTTCAGTAGGATTTTTCTGAGGCATAACAATTTCTGGTTAAGTCTTCCTTCCGAAGGGAAGTAAGCCGTTGGTCCCGGCCCATGTGTGTTGAATGGGTGTGGTGGGTAGTACGCTGAACAGATGGCGGTAGTGTGTAAACGTCAAACGCAAGGGAATTGACTATGCGCGCCACAAGTGGCAGTACTACCAACTGAGATACTTTTAAATTGACCGTTAAATGCTTGTTCGATGAACAACTTGTGAGTGTTATGTCTGTTTGTCTGTGATCCTACTATCCTAATAACAAACTGAATAAGTGTAATTTTGCACATACATTGACGCTTTAATTCGACTATTTTCAAATGATTTGATAACATTCTTTATTAGACGTCTAATAACTGTTTTCTAGCTCCTTTAAAGGGTGTCCACGATGAAATTGCCACACTATGAAATTGCTCTAACTTTTTAACCGTTGGGTAGAATTTAATGAAAATTTGGGTGGATTTAGTTCATAGTGCATTATTTACATCCTGCAAGTTTTAAAGTCCTGTGACCAAAACTCGCGGAAATGGAGTCGAAAGAACAGCTCGTGCGTGATAAAATCTTGCGCATTCATCACGAGAACAAGGATCTCTCGCATCGTTCCATCGCTAAAACGTTGGAAATCGCGAATTCCACGGTGTCGCGAGTGATTAAGCGGTTCGAGGAACGGTTGACCACCGATCGGAAGCCCAGAAGTGATGGAAAAAGTATTTCGTACAACACCAAAAATCACAACCGCGTAGTTGGGGCCTTCAACCGAAATCCGAACGCCTCCGTTAGGGATGTGGCTAAGAAGCTGCACCTAAGCCGAAGTTTTGTCCAGAAGGCCAAAACTAAGGCTGGGTTTCGAACGTTCAAGGTACAAAAGGCCCCTAATCGCGACGAGAAGCAGAACAAGTCCTCCAAAACCCGTGCCAGGAAGTTGTACCTCAACATGCTGACGAAAGTTGAATGCTGCATCATGGACGACGAAACATATGTGAAGGCCGACTTCAAACAGATCCCCGGCAACCTGTTTTTCACGGCCAAGGATAAGTTCAGCGTTCCGGAGCATGTCCGCACTCAGAAGATGTCCAAATTTGCGAAGAAATTCCTGGTTTGGCAAGCCATCTGCACGTGCGGGAAGCGGAGTGCACCTTTCGTGACCCAGGACACGATGAACGGACAGGTGTACATAAAAGAGTGCCTCCAGAAGCGGCTGCTTCCTCTCCTGAAGGCCCACAACGTCCCAACAATCTTCTGGCCGGATTTGGCCTCATGCCACTACTCCAAGGACGTGCTGAAGTGGTATGCGGACAATAAGGTCAATTTCGTGCCGAAAATGTTCAACCCTCCCAACACTCCGGAGCTCCGCCCCATCGAGAAGTACTGGGCGATTATGAAGCAGCACCTTCTTAAACGACCTAAGGTAGTGAAGACAGTCGAGGAACTGAAGAAAGTATGGGTTTACATGCAAAAAACGGTTGATTCACAGGTTGTGCAGAATCTTATGGCCGGGGTTAAGGCCAAGGTGCGGGCATTTGCGTATGGACTGTAAATAAAATACGAGTAAAATGGTAAAATGAAGTTTAATAGTTATTTCTCAATCCCTGAAAATTTGATGGCAATCGGATGAAAACTCGAATTTTGCGAATCAATTTTGTGTGTAGCAATTTCATCGTGGACACCCTTTATTAGATTCCATTGAATTGCTTCACAATATTGCTGACAAAAAGTTGAATACAGTCAGCATAATAGCTCTTATACCACTATGCGTCCATGTTTTAATCGCATGCCTTGTAAATGCTTTACAAACGACGTATTCATTCATTATCTCACAATACTACTTCATGCTCACAACAAGACGAAATTGGTAGCATAGTGGTTACCGTTTCCGATTTCCAAGTAGAAGGTCGCGAGTTCAATCCCAACCTCAACCTTTTTTTATTTATGTTCTACGCCTAATTAATTTAAATCGTAATCATCGATCACATCCCTCATGACATCGAATTTATCGATCTAGTGAAAAGAATAGCCCAGCATCCTTTCCATGGAAGGTAGCATTGGTCTCATTTAAAACAACGATAATGAATTAATCTTTCCCACAACTCCTTGCGATCGGGAGTGCTGATAGGTAATCAGTTTCAAGCAAGCTTTTATTGAATAATTTATTTATATGCATTTTAGGATAGCTCCGATGACAGGGCAGGTAGCAAGTCACTTTTTAGTGACTTGGTCACTTTTTTCAAGCCAGTCACTAAAGTCACTTTTTCTTGTAATCAGTCACTATTTTCAACTATTTTAGCGTGAATTTTATTTCAAGATTGATCATTCTTTGCTTTGTACCGTTTAATCGTCTTTCTCTATCTACAGGGTGCCTATTCATTTTTCTTAATAAAATTACCTGAGTCTTCCAGGTTTTTCCAGAACTTTAACGGATAAATTCCAGACTTCTAATTGTTTTTTTAAATGCGTTAAAAATATGTTTTCTTTAGTAGATCAAAAACAACAGCAACTAACCCACACGTTCTTAAAACATGGCAATCAGTTTTAAAGAAACAGCTTTACAATCAAATCCATTGAATGTTGAAGTTTGAACACTTACTTAATTTATCGTTAGTTAAAAAAGTTAAAAATACTTACTAAATTTGAGTAAGTCCAAGATCTAAACATATTCAATATCTTGAAGTTTCGTATTCCATGTACTAGTTCAATATATAGAAAATTTTCAAAGTGCCAGAATTAAAGAAAAAAATAAATGATTTATTCCATGTTTCTAATTAACTTTATTAAGATTTTAAATCTTAATTGCAGTCCCATTAACTTCACAACAATTGTAGGAACTTTCGAGAAGTTCTGAGGAATGAAAGGAAATGCTGAGAATTTTAGTGAAGCTCTATAAACAAACTGCGAGAACATAAGGGAAGTTAACATGCTGAAAATATCGGGAACTTATTGGAAGCTTTAGAAACCTCAAAGCGGTTGTTTTAGCATCCGATTTTGTTATGAAGTTCCTAGAATTTTAGATAACTTCACAGGTGTCAAGCGAACTTGAGAAATATAGAAAATTTGAGGGGTATTGTGCAATTTTTAAGAAGTTCTAAGCACCTCAGAAAAGCTGGATCTAGAGATCTTTGGGAAATTTCAGATCTTAAGAGCAGTTCCCGTAACTTAATTCCAGACTTTTGGAGCAGCTTAAAGATCTATAATCGTAAATTTAGAAAAATCAGGATAGTTCAATGATGTGCTGAATAAAAAATCGAGAACCCTTAAGATGTTCCGAGAATTTCATGTAAGTACAAAGACTTTCAGAGAACTTATGAAAACTACAGAAATATTTCAGGAACTTCACATAAGTCCAGAGAATTTCAAGGAGATTTAAAGATGTTTACAGGAATTCCATACAGTTTACAGGAATACAGGAATTTCCGAACAGAAACGAGATCTTCAATAGAATTGAGAGCTTTAAGAAAGTTTCGAGAACATCAAGACAGATCAGAGAATCAAAGGGCAGTTCAAATAATTTCAAGGAAATTGTAGAAACATTAAAAAAGTTTCGAGAAACTCAGGGCATTTCTGGAAACTTCAGCAAAGCTCCGAGAGAATTTCTGAAACGTGATAAATATGAACATCGGGAAAAATTGAGAGTATTTTAAGGGTGATATCATAGAAATATCAAAATATCAAATTCCTTAGATTTCTTCTCATAATTTGTTTGGCAAACTCTCCTGAATTTATTTTTCCAATTTCCTTTTAAGATGCCCTGGAGTTATTCTCAGATTTAATTGTAATCCTCCTTTTAGTATTTAAAAAAATCTAAGACTTATGCTCCAGATTTGTTTTCTCCCACAAACTTTATTAAATTATCCTCAGAATGCCCTCTGGAGTTCACAAGAGTTGTGCTCTTCAGAAATTTCTGAGTTTTTATCAAAATTTACTATTAATTCAATTCAGGGTTTTTTGAAATTCTACTCAAAACCATGCTTGGTATACACAGTTTTGGTCACGAACTGCTCATTTGCAAATAATTTTGAACACAGTAGGCGAAACATAGTTCTTTTTGAAGCAGTAGATAGAATAGATTTCAAGCTGGTTATACATGCGTAAAAAAGCAGATTTTAATTCTAGTAATAAACTGTATTTGTTTTTGCGTTGTAAAAATGACGTGAGAAATGCTCGCTGCACATCTTGCACTTTAAGCGTAAAAATTCATTGGTGTTAATTTAAATGTTGAAGTGAAAAGTTATTAACAAATGAGCAGTTGGTGTGTACAACTGTGCATGCCAAGCATGATCAGCACTATCAAGCTTCACATGAAGTCTAAAATTCATCAGAACTACTTTGAAAACAGATTGCATTTGTTGTTTTTTCTGAAAGATCCCTTGGAATGAGGTCCATAGAAATTATAACAAAATTCCACGAGCCTTTAAAACTGTGCGTGAAATTTGACTCCATATTCTTGAAACTTACTTGACGTATTATAGCTTTTAAGTCCAGAACTAGTTCAAATTTAAAATTTCTTGGAAATATGCATGTACGAAAGACAAAAAAATATTTTAGGCCTCTGTTTTTAATATATTTTTCACTGAAGATTGATCCACTGTAAAACTATAAAGTTCAAAGTGTGAATGAAAATAACGAGAGAAAATTAATGCTTGTATTTTTTTTAAATATCCTTAGTAAGAAAATTATTAAATTCTCTTAAACTACCAGGTATTTTAAGGCAAAGTAAAATTTCCTGAAGATTCCCGAATTTCCAGGTTTTTGCAGTTAGTAGACACCCTGATTAATAACACAAACGAAGTGACAGACGACTAACTGGCGAAGAAATCAATTGAAATAATGTTGTTCGCTGTAATATAATTTTCTTAGAAGGTTGTGCCATCATCCACCAGATGGGTTAGTATTTTTGTTTTCTTTTTGAACAAAGTTCATTTAGTGTACAATAGAGGTAACTCTAAGACCAGAAGGTCCCGAAGATACGTGCTCAACTTTTTGGCTCAGCTCTGGTACTATCTTCGGTCCCAAGCTAACACTAGTTTACAGCATTTTTGAACTCGGTAAGGTGATGATCATTTCCAATGCAAAATCCTACGCTGAATTCAATGCCGTGGTCAGAAAAAATTAAAGTAGAGCCATTTTTGAGATATACAAAAATTTTGATTTTTTGAATTTTGGACAAAAGTACGATTACTAAAATATCAATATCTTTGGAACTAGTGCACTAATTTTTAATCTTTTTTATGAAAATGAAGCTAAATAAATTTGCTATCGTTCACTAGAACATTATGTCTTAATTAAAAATTCAATTTTGAAGTCATTTAAAAATTTACAGCATTTTTTTAATTTTTCCTGCGAATTTTCCATAAAAATCTTGTTTTAATCAACATTTTTAATGGGATAAAAAGATTCAAAAATCATTCCATAATTTATTCTTAAAGTCCAAACCGGAGAAAATGAGCCTTTAATGGATGAAATCGGTTGGAAATTGTCGAAGTTATGAGCATTTTTGTAAAACACTTAAAAATGTTGTTGAAATACAACAGCTTTAGAGTTCCTTTTCTAAGTGTCGTTGTAAGCATCCAAATCGCATGTAAAGTTTTCATGGGAGATTCTTTTCTCTACATATCAATTTGATTAAGGCATATCAGGATTTAAAACCGAGTTGATACAAAAGAAATTTATTTAGGTTTTATTAAAAATGATTGAGAATCGAATGACTTTGTCTTCGATGTTTTGAACTTGTTTCTCGAATCAGAAACCAACAATAGTCACCCATCATTGCTTCATCCCAAAACCCTTGGTAACGACGTTCCATCATCTTCATTTGTTGGTGAAAACGTTCGCCTTGCTCATCACTCTCGTCACCAAGATTTTCCGGGAAAAAATCCATGTGAGAATGTAGGAAATGTATCTTCAAAGACATATTCACACCTGTGTTCAGTGAAATAAAAGGATTTGAAATTAATTATATGTAACAAACACAATATTTTTGATTTATACCTATTTTCTCATAATTTTTGAGCAATTCATCGACGGCTTCCTCATAATCTGGACTTCTGAAATTTCCTAAAAATGTTGTGACAACACGCTGGAACGATTTCCACGCTTCTTCCTCCTCTGGTGTCAAAACTGTATTGAATGCGGAATCATTGAGCAGTTTTTTGATCTGTGGGCCAACAAATACACCTTCCTTTATCTTTGCGTCAGATAAATTTGGAAATACTGATTTCCAGTACTGGAATGCCGGCCCTTCTTTTTGCAACGCTTTGACGAAATTTTTGAAAAGCCCAAATTTTATATGTAGTGGTGGAAGTATTATGCGTTCTTTCACCACAAGAGGATCATTTTTAACGTTGTCTTTACCAATTGTAAAATTATCCCGTTTTGGCCAATCTTTTCGGACGTAGTGTTCCTTACGAGCTCGACTGTCCCATTTACACAAAAGACACATATATTTTGTGTATCCCTGTTGCAATCCAGTCAACATGGCAACCACTTTAAGATCGGAACAAATTTTCCAATTGTGTTGATTGTAATTTATCACTTTAACATTTATCAAAAATAGATGAAGTAAGATAATGTCGATCAGGAAAGAACAAAGCACTACCATGCTGTACATAAATTGTTTGTATGCAAGTTATTCAAAAAATAAATTTACCTTGCGCCTGACATCCACCTAGCCAAGCACGTTTTGCACGAACTACATAATACTTTTGGAATCCACGGTTCGTCAAAGTCTCCAGGATCAATTTTAAAATAAAGCCTGTATGCAGTTTGCAACGAAGCAGTGAAATTGACCGATTTTGTAAATATATATTTGCCACACGCGTAACAAAACTTTTGAGGATCATTTTTACGCTTGAATTCACGTTTTGTCGTTTACATCGTTAAGCAATGTTAAAGAAAGAAAGCTGTCAAATTGAGTTGGTTGCGTTAGGTTCTCGCCGAGCGGTCTCACAAACACTAGCGTAAATTATATTGTTGAAAATATCCCATTTAATTTTGCGTGACAGCTGGTAGTGTTAGTGAAATGCACCGTATGCGTACACGTCCACAGAAAGGCTTACTGGAAGTGGTGCATGAACCTAGGAGCGGGACAACGGCCAATCTTGGAACATTAAATTTCCATGATTTTACCAAAAAATTCATAACTTCGACAATTTCCATCCGATTTCATCCATTAAAGGCCATTTCAGAATGGACTTTAAGAATAAATTATGGAATGATTTTTTGAATCTTTTAATCCCATTAAAAATGTTGAATAAAACAAGATTTTTATGGAAAATTCGCAGGAAAAATAAAAAAAAAATGCTGTAAATTTTTAAATGACTTCAAAATTAAATTTTTAATTAAGACATAATATTCTAGTGAACGATAGCAAATTTATTTACTTCACTTTCATAAAAAAAAAAGATTTAAAATTGGTGCACTAGTTTCAAAGATATTGACATTTTAGTAATCGTACTTTTGTCCAAAATTCAAAAAATCAAATTTTTTGTATATCTCAAAAATGGCTCTACTTTAATTTTTTCTGACCACGGCATTGAATTCAGCGTAGGATTTTGCATTAGAAACGTTGGTCAACCACTAAAGTTCACACTTTTTATGTTGTTTTGTAAACTAGTGTAATCGATTCACCCCTCGAAACATAGGAAAATCTACTAACCCCTCATTTTATCTGTCAAACTTTCAAAGCAAATCAAAACAAACATAGTGTAGTACTAGAATTTCGACTCGAATGGGATACGTTAATCGTTTGCTTGGGGCCAATAGGCTAGTCAAGTAGTGAGCCAATTTAAAATCGTTAGTTTCGTATTGATTGTTGGTACAATGATTCTTTGACAGTGTGCAAAGAGTGTATCATTTTGTAATTTTTTTATGCATTTCAGTTTTGAGTAGAGTGAAAGAGATAGAACCAAAACATTCTAGTACATTTGGTGAAAATGCTAGTTCAATCCAGTAGTAGTGTTGCCATGTGGTACAATCCAGTAGTAGTGGTGTTGCCATGTGGTACACTGAAAAATTACAATAGCAGGTTAGTCACCAAAGTTTTCGAGTCTGTCACTTCGTTTGTGTTAATACCGTGGGTTTGGCCATAAACTTGCTTTTGAATCTTTCGCTTTAAAGAAGTTTATGAGAAACTGAATGAACTAATTTCTTCTCTTAGGTCACTTTTTAGTCACTATTTTTACAACTATAAGTCACTATTTGGTCACTTATTTCTTCAACATGGTCACTAAAATCACTATTTTTGACAGCAGTGATCGCTACCTTTGCTACATTGCAACTCACTCACCCCTCGATTATAATCAAATTTAGGTTGGTTGCCTGTTGCCTTTTCTGACGTAGGTAACGTGTCGAACAGTAAGTTTCTGTCCCCTGGGTGATGTATGGGAAATCCAAGAGTGAACTATACTGTTAATGTAGTATATTTGATAAAACATTGTGTAATTCAATGCTTTCAATAGGTTTAAGGTTAATACGTAACCAGATTATATCTTAAAGAGACATGCATTAATTATGTCGCGCAAAATTGAGGAAAAATTTCCCCTTTCAACACGGTTTACCTATAACTAAAGCATTGTTTGCCGAAAAATTTTAAACCACACCCTCACCCAACTTAGAGCGTGACATAATACATGTAATAATATGCTCCTAACCAGGGTTGCTATAAAAATTTCTTTTCTGAATTTTGAAATCATCAGATGTTATAATTATATTTTGTACTTGTTAGATACAAGAAGAGGTTGAAAGGCAAATGTTTGACACGTAAAACCTGTCAATTTCTTCCAAAGTGTTACAATAAGCGATTTTATGGTTCTTGAGCGTTCACTTCAACCTCTTCTTGTAGCCAACAAGTACAAAATATCATTATAACACCTAATGATTTCAAAATTCGGAAAAACATTTTTTTTATAGCAAGTGAGTGGAAGCAAGCCTGCTCCTAACTCGCAACGCAACTTTTTAAGCAAAGAGAAAAAACTTTATGATTCAGACAAAAATCTTATGTAAGCATATTCCAGTTTGCTGAATTGGTCAGCATAACTTTCTCAAAATGTTGTATACCGCATGAAAAGCTTTTTAAGTTGAAGCGCCATTCTTGTATACAAGCTGTGCGATGGAAACAGCTAAATGAACTGGTTTTCACGAACGTATAGGCCTATAAAACTTGTCCTCCCGCGGACATCTTGACAATTTTTATAATGATGCAGATTTCAAAATTTTGCACAGCGGAGGGTATGATACTGGGAAGCATGACCCGCATAAACGCGAACCATTACTTGACCTTACCGAAAATGGTTAAACATGGTTTATAATCCCTGCTAAACATTAACTGAAATGGTCATAGAACTTTACATCAACGTTTGTGTGATAAAGTTATGGTTCTTTGGAAGTGAACCTTACAAATAATGGGTTGTTAAGAGTCATTACCATTCAAAGTAATTGTTTTCTCCATACATTTTCGGAGAGAGGACTATATTATAACCTTTTTACTTATGGTTTGAGAACTTTAATGGCAATGGTTATGATTGAGAGTAAGGTCCATTAAGGTGATACTCTCAGGAAGCCTTAGCGTGAAACTTCAAAGGCACAAATGTCAGCTTCCACAAAACATACAACTCCTTGTTTGCTGTGCTACTGCAAACAGAGAGTAGCAATTTCAAATTTGTATGTTTTGTGGAAGCTGACATTTGTGCCTTTGAAGTTTCACGCTAAGGCTTCGTTAGAGTATCACCTTAGTGGTTTTGTATTATCGCTCAACTTTACGTGGAATATATATCGCGAATTGGTAATCAGTAATTTACAGGCAACCAATTTGCGATATATTCCACATAAAGTTGATCGATGTTACAAAACCATCTATGAACCTTACGGACTACCATAACTATTACCATTAAAGTTATAAATCATCATGGTTCCAATATAATTCCTTTCCCAAAAATGTATGGAGAAAACAAGAATTTGGAATGGTAATGGTTCTTAACAGCCCGTTATTTGTAAGGTTCACTTGCAAAAAAATCATAATACATAAGGTTAAAACTTTATCACAATAACGTTTATGTAAAGTTCCATAACCATTTCAGTTAAAATTTAGCAGGGATTATAAACAAGTTTTAACCATTTTTGGTAAAGTCAAGTAATGATTCGCATTTATGCGGGGAGTCAACTCAATATACTTATAGTATTATAATAAATATTGGTATCTTTTTTTTTAATTGTTGCTGTAAGTGGTTGATACAGGTAGATTTTTGCATATTATCATCCATGGCAAAAACCAAGTTAATTCAAAATACTTAATTCGAAAAATATAAGCGTTTTTCAAACTTCTCTCCCATACTTCGCCGTGTAAAATTTCGAAATCTAATTATGTAGATAGTTTTAAATGAGCTAGAAATAACATGTTTATTGAAATTAAATGAGGAATTTCACTGCAGGTGCTGCATATTTATGAATGCATATAAACATATTTAAATGACCAGTATGATCATTAATAACATTGTTGATGCGTGGCGACGTATTAAAAGGGTAAAGGGAACATTTTCAATCAAACAGGCCTGAACAAAAAAAAAAGATTCCGAAACAAAGACTTGTTTTAAAGATTCTGGCAGATGGAATAAATTTCAAGAATTTAAACGTTTGTTCAATTTCAAAATTTCTTGATCGTAGTAAAATTTTAACGATTCCGATATGCTTGCTTTGAAGCAGATCAGATCGGTACACAATTACCAGAGATATACGTTCTCAATGAGTATACAAATTATTCGACTTACTCTTTTCGAAACCATCTGGCACAACCGAAAAAAAGCGCGATGTCAACAGTAAAGGCAAACTAAAAAGTTTATTTGTTCCCAGAGTCTTTATAAAAGTTTCTGGATCTTAAAATGTATTGCTAACTTAGTTTTTGTTAAATTTTTGTTACCTCGTAAGCTCACCAATTTGTCAAAGTCGCAAAATATTGACAACTTGTCTATTATTTACGTTTTTAGAAATGCTTTTATGCTCACAATTGAATAACAAAATCGCAGAGTACTGTTCCTTTAATAAAATCCTGAATTTAAAAAACACAAAGCTTGAAATAAACCTTGATAATAATGTAAGTCACAGGATCTTTACAAAATCACTAGAAAAAAAATCACACTTGAAAATATATGTACCCTTCTTTGCAAGAAGCGTAAACAAGATCGATAGGAGTCCGGCAGTGTCTTCGACTTGAAATATAGGTACTGACATCGAGAATAAATTATCACTCTCCAACAAGACTTTCTAAGACAGAAAAATTTGACCATATTTGACTTTCTTGTGGTCCTCTGAAGCATAAAATCGAAAACATCGTGATTTGTTGTCTTCGATAAAATGCAGTGCACTATATTTTCCTATGTTTCGAGGGGTGCATCGATTAGCTTGGGACCGAAGATAGTACCAGAGCTGAGCCATAAAAGTTGAGCACGTTTCTTCTAGACCTTCTGGTCTTAGAGTTACCTCTATGGAATAATGGTCCAAATTCAAAATTTTTGGCGTTAGTTTATCGTTGAAGCACTGAAGCACTGAATAAGAAAATACAACGCATCACGTTTTTTAGGTACTACCGTCTTTATGAATTTTGGAATGTTTGCATGATCTTGGCTCCATACTACCATAGAGGTAACTCTAAGACCACTGGGTCCCAAAGAAAATCATTATTATTTTTGGCTCACTCAGTACCAGAACAACGGTCCCAAGCAGTCCCAAGCTATTTCACTCACCCCTGCATGTTCTGCATGAATCCACACACCCCTGATGTTATCTGTCAAACTTTCATAGCGAATCAAAACAAACATAGTGTAGTAATAGAATTTCAACTAGAATAAGGTACGTTAATCGTTTGCTTGGGACCAATAGGCTACTAAAGTGGTGAGCCAATTTAAAATCGTTAGTTTCGTATTGATTGTTGATACTACCAAATCGAGGCGAAAAATCTGATCATATTTGACATTCTTGTGGTCTTTGTGGATTGTGATACATTTTATTGTTTCGCTTACACCATAAACTAACACTAAGACCAGGGGCTCCCGAAGAAACACTCTCAATCTTTTGGCTCAGGTAGAACCACCCCTAGAAACGTAGGGAAATCCACGAACCCCTCAAATCCCACGAACTCTGTCAAATGTATACACGGTAACCGCAAAACACCCATTTTCGAGGGGACTACCCATTAAATGAGTAAAATTTTACCCATTTATGAATAATTACAACTACAAAAATAAGTAGTAAGTATTCATTTGTGAGTATCAAATACTCATAAATCGATAATCTTTTTACTCATTTAATGGGTAGTCCCAGTCTCCCTCGAAAATGCTTTTTTTGTAGTCTGGGTATTTTGCGGTTACCGTGAATGGGGTACCCTTATAGATGTCCTTGGAACCAATGGGCTAGGCAAATAATGAGCCAGTTTAAAATGGTTAGTTTCGTTTTAATTTTTGATTTTATTGCCCAATCTAATCATGTGGTATAATTGTCACGCAAGAACTATTTATAAAAAAAAACCAAGAGTAATTTTTCTAGACCATTGAAAAACGCTATCTCGGCAAAAAATGGCAGTAGGTATTTTTCAGACAGTTGCTTCGATATAAAAAACATATTTGTCTATAAAATGGAATCCTTATTGGATGATGTATTGCAAGTTACAAGAAGAGGTTGAAAATTGTGCGTTTGACACATAAAACATGTCAAATTATCATTCAGAGATTCACATTCAGTGATTTTATGTTTCAAATTATCCTTATAGCATTCCGTAATTCCGAATACTATCGAAGTGAGACCCTGCATGCCACATGATTCGATTTGACAGTATGACCAAATCAGCGAAATAGAGTAAAGTGGGGCAAGTGTACGCACTTAGTTTTAAAATTCGTGTACCTTTTTTAACGTAACATCAAATTTTAGATTATAACGGTGAGTCGATTCCTTGAATATGTGGTCACAATCTCTTATGGAAAGCTATTTGAAAAATCATAAAAAAAATCATAAATGTATGATAAAGCAAAAGAGTTACGACTGCGTACCCCACTGGTGGGCATTTTATTAAAAGTTTCACAAAAGTCTATTTTAATTGAATGATTGCTTTCTAAATCAATAATTATTTGTATGCACTAATCTGTTTTCTTTGATCAAGTGTTGTAAGTAGGTAGTTTTTTCCGGGTGAAAATTAGCTTATAATCGTGAAAATCTTATGTAATTAATATATTTGGTAATATCATTGCAGTAAAGCATACTAATTAAAGATTAAAAACAAGTTCTATCAGCTTTTTTCAAAATAGAAGCGATTTTTTCCTTGATTTGTTTTCCGTCGATCATGTTTTCCGTTCTGAGTATCAATGCTATCGACGCCAGGGAGGTAGCTTGCACACCTGGACTCCCTGGACCCTACCTATCGACCCTACCTATCAACTCATGAACCGGGAACCAACGGCTTTGCTTCCCTTGATCAGAGATGTTATGCCTCAGAACATCCGGACGGCGCCGACTGGGATTGAACCCAGGCCTGCTGGGGTGAGAGGTAATCACGCTTACCACTACACCACCGGTGCCACTATAGAAGCGATTTCACCACCATTATAAGTCATTTGTACTCTTGCCCCACTCGAAGTCGATAATGAAAAAGGGTCTCATATAAATTACGTCTACTGATATATATCATTAAATACATATCATATAGAACTTCTATAATACTGGGATACTGAAGTTATAATCTTCATACATGATATCATAATACCGCTTCCAATTTTTTTTAATTTTATATCAAAATGCAAAAATCGAAATAAATTCATACTTGTAGTGATAACTTTTAGGTGTATTATTCAAAATATATAATTGGTCGATCATTTCGTTTACCTGCCTTTCGAACAAGTGCGTACTTTTGCCGCCTGCGTACTCTTCTCCCACTTTACTCTATGTCCCAATCTTAGGGCGGTACCAAGAAAACGTGACGTGTTAGGACATAAGTATCTTCTGTAATTAAACTCAAGAGACCAAAAGAACGTCAAATATGGTCAGATTTTTCTGTCCTAGAAACTCGTGTTAGTGTTATTATAATGAACAACCTGTTATGTTTTAAAAATGAACAAAATAAAAAAAATAAATCAATGATCAGAATATACAATTTGGAGTGTTTTCAATCTTATGAGTTGTTGAAAATGGCACTACACGGAAAACTCAACGTATCATTATGTAGTATGGTTGTTTTTTGTAGTTTTCTATTGATTCTAGATTTTAGTAAGGGTACCTAAATGAAGAAAATCGCTAAACGAGCTGCTTCGGTTTGGCAGTATAGGACCAAGATCGTGCAAACATTCCAAAATTCATAAAGAGGTTTGGTACCTAAAAACGTGACGTATACTTTGTTTTGATTCGCTATGAAAGTTTGACAGATAAAATGCATCAATTAGCTTGGGACCGAAGATGATCCAAAAAGTTGAGCACGTTTCTTCGGGACCTTCTAGTCTTACAGTTACCTCTATGGTATACCTATGTTCTACACTTTGGGACCACAAATTAAAAAAAAAATACTGTCCTTGTTAATTTGTATTTTTTAACATATTTGAAATATCCTGATGTCGTACCCAAGGATATTAGAAATTTCAATTTCGGTTTATAGACCCATTTGCCCTATTGACCTAATGACGTCCAGCCTTTTATCATTTGGCCTAATTCTCTATCACCAAATCATTTGAACACCAGTCCCACCCCTAATTCAAAACCAGGTTGAACCCTGATGCGACTTGAAAATCGGCTATAACCTACACGGCAAATGAATTTGACTCATATCTGAGTACCGTTCACTCAAATTAAAAAAAAAACTTAGGTCACTCATAGAATGAGTAAATGTTTACTCATATATGACTGACATTTACTCATATTTGAGTAACAATCTACTCATTCTATGAGTGGCCTACGTTTTCGCGAATTTATGTGAACGATACTCAAATATGATTCAGATTCATTTGTCGTGTACTGGGACTAAAGAAGGCCTCATGTGATCATTAATTTCATAAGAATCCGAATTTCCATGAACCCAGTCGGATGATATGTGGTATGAGAGGGCATACTGACAATACGTAGCATAAATACTGAACCAATAGCATAACCTCCCCTCCCCCTTCACACTAAAATGTGACGCCTTTTATTAATGATCCCTGATTGGAATGGTGAGCATTCGTTTTTACAAAAAAAAAGAAACGAGTACAAAATATAAGCCATTTGGTTATGATTTAAACTGAATGAGAACATAAATAGAAGCATAGCATTAAACCTCCGCAGCATTATGCATACAAACTCCTTGCTGTAGATTCCAATGCTACGTATATTCCATCTACGGTGTACCTGAACAGGAAGAAAATATAAATATCTTTCATTTTTGCAATGTTTCATCTAACCATCACTGAAGGCGATGCTCAAAAAATCGCTAATGAATGACTATCACCGACCGACTTACGAAAACCCTCACTCACCATGCACCTCGCGTCACGACGAATACATACCAAGCACACCGAAATGCGAATACCAATGTAGAGAAGGGCACGACACGAGAGTGGGGGTGTTTTTTCATCATGATGCATAAAATGAATTTGCATTCCTTGCATCCGACGAGCAATCTCATTTTGCAGCGGACGTCGATGTAAGCATAAGCATACCGAGTAAACATACATTTTAGTGCAATTCCCTCTTCTCCGTCTCATGTTGCTGTCGAAATACAATACACGCGCTTGCTGTGTGAAAGTGGATAATTCGAGGAATAAGCTACATATCTCATTCTCCTCATACTCATTTATATGCTGCTACGAGTGTATTGTTGATTTGGCTCGTTTGGTTGGTTGGGTGGGTAGCGAAGGTAGTAAAATACACATGAAAAGGACAAGGGGTAGGTTTTATTGGTGTGAGAAAAGTGGCAACGCTTCTATGTATTTATTTAATTTTACTCGATCAACCGACGCCGAGTGCTAAGCATCGTTTCCCCGTCGTTCGTCAACCTAGCAACTTAACATATACATTTTCAGCGTTTGCTGGAGTATATAACAAGCAGTGCTACATGTTTTGCAGATCACTGTCGAGTGTGTCAATGATTGCAAAGATTACAAAAGCACTCGTATTCAAAGATTTCAAAAAACCCTCATAAACAATAAGCATAACAAGCACCTAATCACCAATTCGGGATATAATCCCAACTTTATGTGGTATGGTCGCACTATCTATTATATCATTAGTGTATGGTACCCGTTTATTAGGGAATGCATGAATTTCGCAAGCTCTGAAATATGTACAATATATTATAGACTAAAATATTGGCCCGAAAGCAAAAACTATTATATAATTTCGTCAAGCATCAACATCGTGCCGGATTTCAGCTTTGCTTAAACGACAGTCACGCAGGCTATGATTTTTAAAGGAATGGTCACAAGCGGCGCCGCTGGTGTAGTGGTAAGCGTGACTGTCTCTCACTCCAAAGGGCCTGAGTTCAATACCAGTAGGCGCCATCGAGATTTTCTGAGGCATACAATCTTTGCCGTTGGTCCCCGGTCTCATGAGTTGATGGTTCGATAAAAAGCAAAAAAAAATGTAATATCGATCAATGTAATTCAAGCTGATGTATGAAATAATGATGTTATAGGAAAAAGCAGATACAATATTACATCCATGGATGTAATTTTGTTCGCAAAATCGATGTACATTGTACAACGTTATATAACACAACCGATGGATTGACCTGGTTGCAGCAGTTTGGATGTAATATTCAACAACTTTTTTTTTCTGTGTAGGTAGGGTCCAGGTGTGGGAGCTGTCTCCGTGGCGTCGGTAGCATTGATACTCAGTACGGAAGACAAGATCGACGGTAAACAAATCAGGTTTTAGGATAATAGCCAAGACAGCCGTGAAAGGCGTTTTATGTTTTTGCTTAAAACAGGATTATATTTGTTTACTGTTAACAGTAAAGTAGTAATAAGTTAACAGTAATAAACAAATACCATAAATGAACGGTAGTCCAAATTGTCGAACTTTTCCACAAATGGTTTGGATGATACCCCAAGCACGTCGTTAAGCAAAATAACCATAAAAAATTTATTAGGGAAGCGGAAGCGGAGTGGCAGCAGCAGCGTATAAGCCCGATCTGAGAAAGGCTACTTGTCAGATTGAAAACTAGTTAGAACCAAATCGACTTCGGTTAGGCATCTTGATGCCATTTGTGACAACTGTCAAACTTCCCGTTTCCGTTCCGCTTCCGCCCACATTGCGTTTGGGCCTTAAAGATTACGGTAGGACCACAGAACAGAAGTGGAATTGATGAATCTACGCGAAACTGCACCAGTGCATGCGACACCTAGGTTTGAAACCTAAAGCCACAAAAGTGATGATGTACTAAAAAATATTCCATATGATTTGACAGGTAGCAAAACGTCATTATCATTTTAACATCATTTCCATCTGCTGGACAACCGTAACGTAAATTGATCAATTGTGAAAAGAGAGAGAACATTGGATGCGCTTCACGCAGGTTTTCTATGAACACTCACACCACCGACAAACCGACATGACACTTAATCCTGACTTATGCCCGAAAATTGTAAACGGCCGATTTAAATGTGCAGTGATCCGAAGTGTCAAAACCATAGGATTTTTTGATCTAGATAAAAATAATTTGTCCCGAATGGATCCGACACGAACCAATTCATAACTTTTGCATGCGGGTTCATGACTCAGCTAAATATTTCCTGCGAACTCGGAGCCAGATGTCTGTAGTGTGCTTTGGTTAGAAACTTTATTGTTTTTGCTATGGTCATTCATGTCGGTTTGTCGGTGCTCACACCATCAAGGCATGCTGCAGTTTATATTGCAGGCAATGCATGCCTTCTAGGTGCACTAGTGTTCACAAAAGTAATATGGAGCCACTTTTGGATCCGAAGTTCCACTTCTGTTCTGTGGTAGGATCCTCGGTAGGATTATTGTTTGCACTGGAAAACTTGATTTATTTTTTATTTGAGATTGTTTTGAAAATAATGGAAGATTTAACAACAATGAAAAACCACAGACAAACAGACGTAACTCTTTGAAAAACTTGTTCTTGAAAACATAGTATCTCAAAACATATAACCTCAGTAGCGACATCTATCTGGCTTCTCGCGGAAAACAAGCTTGCTCGCTAACTCGTAAACAATATTGCATAAAAGTTCTATATAATATATAGAAACGTCAAAGTGATCCGATGCCAGCGCTGCGGCGAGTAGTTCGCGGAACTGATAATATTCAAATCAACCGTTAAATGCATGAACGAAGATACACAATGAAGAGTTACGTCTGTTTGTCTGTGGAACAACAGTGAATAAATCTAGAACAACAATTGAAATAGGCGGAACAACCAAACGTAAACAATGGCTTTAATCGCAAATTTCTCGAGAAACAAAAAAACATCCACGCTACCTAACACCACCATCTGATAGAGCAAACTTCCTTTATTGAATGGTATTGTTAGTTGATATTTTAAGTTAATTTGTTTTTAACCTTAAACATGAAACTGGCAGCACTTCCGTTTAATACAATCTTATTCACGTTTATATATAGACGCTACCCTTATGTAGATACATAGGTACACAAAAACGACGGCTCCGAGCCGACCGACGCGCTACTGGCCTGTCCGACTCCGAACACAAGAAAATTTGGCAAGCTTCGCTAGTATTCGTAGTGCTGCAGACAAATCCAGTTGTGTGTAGTGTGCACTTCTTCGCTAGGTATTTGGCTGGCATTTTCTGAGGCCACACTCTCCTCACTACCAGACAGAGACTATAGTGTTGTGATCCTTGATTATTATTTTTTCTGTGAGTTTTCCTCCCCGCGCGTGGTTACACTCTCACATGCCACCACCACCACAAGTGTTCCCGCCACAGCCACAGCGAAATCGTCATCTTTAGCAGCAACTTGAGCAGTGAATTGGATAAAGGTATAGTGTGTATTTGAGACCTCGTAGACCTACAGAGTTGGAGAAGTAGTCTGTGGAACAACACACAGCGACATCATCTCTCGGGCGCGAACACACTTTCTACCGTCGGACTGCGTTTGGCTATACCTACTTTGATTTTAGAAAAGAACAAAAACACAGAATACGCTATGACAGTTAAACAACGATGAGAAGTGGGCCTCTTTTATGTTGATGTCTAATTTCTACCTTTTTAGGGTGGAAATGCTTTTTTTTCGCTCGCGCGTTGCTTTGCCAATGAAAGACGAAGAAGAATGCTGGCAACTCATAAAATGGCGTCGGTGAAGTATTTCGTTTTTTCCTGACGCTCAGGAATAAGAGGCGGCTGACTGGTGATACGGAGCGCGTGTTATCAACAAAAATTATCAGGGCAGTGTAGCTCGACTTATTCGCGGCAGTGTTCGAAAGATTCGTGTGCGTAAAAGTGTAAGTGCAAGAAAGTGGCAAAGTGAAATTTTAATTTGCTCATATTGAGCATTCTACAGAGCACACAGTGAAATGTAGTCCCTACAGAATTTTGTATCACGTTTCGTTTTTCTGTTCGATGAGGCCCATCGTCGGAGTGTGCGCGCTTTTGTGCAGCGTGTTCTATTTGTTTCTATTTTTTCCCTGTGATCCGCCTCGTTGGATTTGCCTGTATGAGTGCCCGGATACAATATGCATGCACCGCAGCTCGAATACGCTGATACGTCTGATAATCGATTTTTCCTTCTTTGTGATGACGATATGATTTCTATCGTGTAATTAGATTGAGAATATGAGATTATTGCAAATGAATAATTTACGGAATGTTGGGCTGAACAATCTGCTTTGATTTAAATAATGCAGTAAAATAGAAAAAAAAACATTCTTTGATATATATAAACTTTTCAATAGTGTCTACGATCAGTTTTTAGTAGGCTTAATACCGTCCTTCACTATAGATTTTTCTTTGCCAAAGTATACTAAATCCGAAGAAACTCCTTGTAAAACATTATCGGGCAAAATACCTTATACTAGAATGAAGTGTTATTGGCAGCTGTTTCAATGAAGTCAATTTGTTTTCTCAATTTCAGATACAAAACGAAATTAAGTACTTGTCACACCATTGATAGATAACCCTATTGTGTAAGATAAAAGTGAAGTCCTAGCGACAACATATTGTGCAGCAGTTCGAAGTGTGTTTTGTAGTAATTAACTGATAACGGAATCAAGCTAGATAACACGAGTGAAAATGTGTGCGGCTCAAACGAATCCGCCCGCAAGTTTCGGCTACACATGGGGCTTTGCGGACAATTCCCGCACCGAGTCGGTGGTAGAGATTAGCCCTAACATCAATTACACCGTGAGCGATGCGACGGTAAGTGTTTTATGTTTCTTATTCAATTACACAGCATTTTCAGTGATTAGAAACATTGTAAACCCAAAAGAATAGCGAGTTATAGCTGTGCTTTCATGCCGACCGATCCGCGGGAATGGTTTTCCCGCCAAAATATGAGCAGTCATTTGGTTCACTCACTCCCCCCACCCACGGTAATGTTGCACATGTTATTTTCACTCGACTGAGGACAACCGAATCGGCACTTCACACACAGGGATTAATGCTTTGAACAAGTCGCTCTCTTCCACTTGTTTTTCTCTGTGCTGATGTGCATCGAACTTCAACATTATCATATCACACAAACACATTGTGTAACTCATACCGCGTGTTGTATGCTTTCACTCAACACAAGAACACCACAACCATCGTCATAATCACCACAAGCCCAACACTCCAACCCAACTCTCCCTGATTTTGTACACCCAACCAAACCAAACCAACTCCATGGCCGTGTGGCGTAGTGTTCCGATGAATGCAACTTCGCAAACGTGTGAATCTGAAACAGGTTCTCTCGAACCGCTGTCGTGCACACATATTCTGTACCTAGGCTTATTTAATAGTAGTAGGTTGTCGTAGCTCATCCAGAACGCCAAAAATTGAAGGAGCAATGGGTATGTGTTCATTGAAAAGAATAGCGGGTGTATAGTAGCCAAACGCAGGATGACTTGAGCTTCCAAGTGTCAGGACGAGAATATCAAGTAGCCTAGGGATGCCATTCCACCAGTCACAGTCGTCGGAATTACACGCTTAGAAATGAACTCAAATGACTGTCAGACGGGATGAAGTTTGTCTGAAAATATGTTTTTGTTTTTGAAATGTCAATGCCAACAGGAGAATAAGATTGTTTAGACAAATTTCGACATTTTTAAGCAGGTTAGATATTAGTTTGCAGTGTTCTTAAGTATAGTCAGTTATCCTTCAAGGCTCCTGTACTTGTTCTATAAATATCATAGGAACTTGCTTCAACTCAACGTACCATATGTCAACATGTCGGATTTGTAAACTTGTTCCTACGGGTTCGAGGGATCAGTTTTTTCCTTAAGCTACATGACGTACCAACTTGTCATACAAGGGTTTCGTTATGGTTGCAGAAATTGCTCGACATCACCCCTAAAATCAGGAAGTCTCTAGTTTCACTTTACAAAAATGTCCATTCAAATGGGATTCGTACCTCTCAGACACTTACCCATAGGAGTGGAGCGCGCCTCCGACTTAAAAACAACTGGGCATGACCAGGCATGGAAAATCATTTACATTCATTTCATGCATTCATTTACATTCATTTGCCTCTAACTTTTTTCATCAACAGCATTCCGCAAAATGTTGTTTAGAGCTTTAGTAGGTTTTGTTATTAGCTACAACTTTTGCTCATAGATCAAATCTGTACCTCTTATGCATCACGAATTAGAGCGGGCAGAACTTGTTACTGTTTTTTAGTGAATGTAAAATACATTCACTGAAAAACAGTAGTAGTTTCTGTTCGCTCTGGTTCGTCATGCATAAGAGATACGGATTTGAGTTGTTAACAAAAGTTGTAGGTAATAGCTAAACCTACAAAAATTTCTTACATCATTTTGAGGAATTTTATTGATGAAAAAAGTTAGGGGCAAATGAATGTAAATGAATGCACGAAATGAATGCAAATGATTTTCCATGCCTGGGCATGACATCAAATTTGAGTAGCTACTGAGTAATATCACGTTTAGGCAGGGTCAAATAATTTCAAAAATAAAAATAAGTTTTCACTAAGTTCGTTTAAATTTGCAACAACTCCATTTCAATCTGGGATTTTCTTTTTTCCTCCTGGTCTACTGGTATCGAACATAATTCTTATATATAAAGAAACTCAAAAACTTGGTCGATATCATTACAAGCTACTGTCTTACCTGTCTCATAACGAATATACGTTGTTTTCCGGGGGAACATGAACTCGTCTAATCTTGCTATGCAAATGCTATGTTAAATAAGACGAAGCATTCGTTGTATCCGAGGCCCGTTGGCACTACGTTTATTCGTTATAGGTCAGGTACCACAGTAGGATGGCGCAAAATAACACTTTGTCTGGAAACCAGGGGGGTCAAATTGTCATAGCCATAATCATTTGCAACATGCTTTTTTTTTTGCTCTCTAATGCTCTCAATAGCACGTGTGATATTGGAACAAAATATTATGATTGATTGTACAGTTGGAACACAGACAAACAGACATAACACATTGAATATTTCTCACTGTAAAACATCGTCGCTAAAACATTATCGCCATCTGTTGAGTACACTGTGGTGGGCACTACACTGAACAGATGGCGGTAGTGTGTAAACGTCAAACGTAAGAGAATTGACTATGCGCGCCACACGTGGCGGCACTACCAACTACGATACTTTTAAATTGTCCGTTAAATGCTTGTTCGATGAACAAATTGCGAGTGTTATGTCTGTTTGTCTGTGGTTGGAATATCATCCGCTGATCGAAAATTAATTTATCAACAATGGTCATAGCTGAGCAAATACAGTCAACTATCCATAACTCGATATTGAAGGGACCATCGAGTTATAGAATTATTGACTGATAGGTTGCTTAGATTCGCATATCAGTCCCATGTGAAAAAAGAAGGCACTGAGAATATAGTAGTTACGAAGTGCAATTTCCATGTAAATATTTGAAAAATCGTAGCAAATTTAAGGATATTTTTTTCGAGCAATAATCAGTTGCAATGAACTTCGCATGTTTCTTTTTATGTCAACGAAAAATACGATGGCCACTTGCCCCAAGGCGTCCGACACAATGCTGGATATGTTTGCAATTGTGATAGACGTTCAATCGCAAATGATTGGATGATAGTTCTAATCTATCACACAACGGGTGTTGCGTCTAGTTTGATTTTGATCATTTGGGGGGGGGGGGTTCATCTGGCATATTCTTAGACATTTTTTAAGTTGGAGTTTTTTGAAAAAGTCCCTTTCTCTTAGTGTATATCACAAACATATTTCTAATTCTTCAAAACCTAGTAGAACCTAACCCTTTTACATTTTTTACAGATGCCTTAGGGTTCAAACTATGAGAAAAAAGTTTGTAACAGCTTAACATTTTTTGTGACAACTTTTTTAATTCTCTAAAACGATGATTTTTAAGGTAAATTATGACATCTAATAGATAAAAGTGTGTATAAAACACAATGCTATTATCAACCTAGTACAATGGAAAGATGGGAATTATTATCAACATAATTGCCCAAGAAAGTATAGTCCTATGTTGAAATCAGACTGCGATACAGAAATATGCCCTTATGCCGAAGTAGTGCTCTACTACTCTATATGGATGCTAGATGCTAATCATGTAAAAAGTCAATCATCAAAAGTAGATATCAGAATAAAACCTTTCAATACGGCTTTAAAATGCGAAATCGTATGACAAACAACTTTGTCCAAGCTAGTATACGCCTATTGTTGATCGTTATTTAGTTATGCGTGATTTTCTGGAGAAAGGATAGTCAAAAACACGCAGGTGGGTAGTTCCATCGACAAACCGACATGAATGTAAATAGCAAAAACAATAAAATTTCTGACCAAAGCACACTACTGACATCTGGCTCCGTGTTCGCGGGAAATATTTAGCTAAGCCATGAACCAGCATGCAAAAGTTATGAATTGGTTCGTGTCTGATCTATTCTGGAAAAATTATGTTTATCTAGATAAAAAAAATCCTATGGTTTTGACCAGTGGCGTTTCCTTAACCTCAATCTACCTGTGCACCAAATCTCAAAACAGAAACAATTATCAAAATATTGCTTGCAATGGAAAGATATTGAGTGAACTAGAATATTAAGAGTATTTTTCAACCGATTCGAGTATGAATATGGCATTACATCTAGTTTTGAAAGTTGGTGCATAGGTTAGGTTAGTTAGGCATAGGTTGGCATAGGTCAGAATTAAGTGTCATGTCGGTTTGTCGGAGGTATTTCAGCTTGGTCGAGAATTGATCATAAGAGAACAAAGTTACAACATGTCAAAGTTTACCATTTTGTATGAAAATCGGCATGCGCTGCTATTCACCCATATTCTTGTTTTCGTTCAAACCGTATTTTTTATAAACAATTTTTTTTTTGTAGGGAAAAACGGTTCGAAGGAAAACAAGAATATGTATGATTATATCGAACAGCACTGTAAATTTTGAAAGGTTTGTGCAGTTTCAGGGTGAGAGGATGATCATTGATCAAGTTCTGATATGGAATCGATTGCGCTGAGTGGGATAAAATCGATAACGACTTTTCTTCTTTGGCAATACCTTTGCTTGATTTTTCGCAAATTAATGAAAAATCAATCATACGGCCTTTGGTGGTAAATACGATATACGCCATTCGTCCTCTTGCAATAAGAACAAAAACTTCTCAAGTCGACTCTCCACCGTCGAAGCAATCAGTTTCACTTTTTGTTTCTGAGATGCATTCCAGCAGCACGATGATGAAGCCAATTTAGGCAACTCGGCTTGTTGCACCACCAACAACTCACATCCCGTCCGGGCGAATCATTTTGCCTTCATTCTACTCATTGTATGAATTCGCTTTACTTCCGGGAGCCCAAAATATCTGAGCTGAAAAAAAAATATGACACATCAGACGTTCATTGTTAGCACTTAAGCCAGCCACCACTAGTATACTGATTGATGCTCTGAAACGGCAAATCATGTCATTGAAAAAAAATGCAATTGTAGATATTTATTTGGCTGCTGTTTAGCTGTTTGCCGCCACTTAATGATGCAGCATGAATCTATCGAAGTTTTTGAGTAATATCTGAACATGCATGCTCTGTTTTTGTTTTGATGCGGAGGATAGGTCTGTATGAGAGGCTAGAGTCGAGCGCTGGTTCATGTATTCCTGTGTTCATTTTCATCGGTTTCACGACTTTCAAGAATCAAGAGTAAATGTTGTGTCGTGTCCCTCTTGCTATAAATACAAGTTTTTCTATGATGTGCGGTGGTGTGGCCACAGAATGGATGTATTAATTTGGAATTTTGATGCCATTAAACACACCAGTGAATGTAACTATTATCTATTCTGATGCCTTTGTACACGCAGTACACGTATTTTCGAATGTCAATATAAACCTGCTGAATGTGTGATGCATAATGTTCCCTTACAAAAAAACGTTCATTAACACATCTATAAGCGTGAGGTGAGTCGCCAGGTTTCAACTTTTTTTTCTAGGAACAGAGCCGAGCGAGAAGAGAAGGTGCCACTGTCAGAGTTATTTAGTCTGTCTGATTTGAAATTCAAATAAATTTGTTTGCGTCGTAGTTTTAACCTTTCCCGCACTTGGTATTCCGCCACACAAACACCCGCGCGCGGCCCGCTATATCCGGTGTGTTGGTTTCACTGGCATACAGCTTATAGATTGATAAATTCGGCTCAGGGCCTGTTCCGCCTTCTCTACCTCTGTTGCCTGTGTAGAGCTCTATAAAAAAAAGCTCTACCAACACGACAAATTCTAATTATTATTCATTCGATTTTTTTCCGAATAGTTCGTGTGCTCATGATGTTATTTGGGCGCGTTCAAAGATGGCCGCTGCGCGTTATGTATTTGTTCGCTAGAGTTGGGAAAATACCGACCGGGCCGACCAACACACAGCAGCAATCGCGTCGACGTAGTACATAACCACATCACCAACTGCGCTGTTGCCGATTTTGTCGTGCTCTTCACTCTTGTTGTTACTAGTGGTTGGTTGATGCTTTTCGATCATCGTTCCCTACTGTGTGTGAAATTTCTGCTCGGCGCCCGTCGTACGTGCTCCCTTCTACACACCTACTTCCACTATCCACTAGGGTTCCATTCCTTCCTCGTGGTTGTGCTCGTGGGTAGCGTAGGTAAGGCAAGGCAAGCACTAGGCAGTGCAAAGCTCAGCTAGGTATATGCACTATCGATTTCCTAACCCCACAACCCATACAAAAAGATTGCCTCTCCAGAGCCGCCGTGCGAACGACGAAGAGGAAGAAGGCAAGCAAAGCACCACAATACAATCCGGCTTCGAGTTTCGAGTGGTGTGGGGTGCAAACAGAACAGTATATGGGCAAAGTACAGTTTGCTTGCTGGCTTCAAGTTGGCACACAGATTCAGTCAGCTCTGGTCTGGCCGCTGCTTGTTGCCCGGTTGCCACGTTTCGGTGTGTGAGTTCTGTTCACGCTAGGTGCGCATGAATCGACGGTCCCATGATTTCCGAGTCTCGAAGCTGCGCAATAAAATTATCGCTTTGATGATGGTTATGTAAAAGTGTATGCTCTGGCCTGGCTCCGATCGGATTGTCGATTTCGCATTAGTTCTCGTATATATGCATGCCTACCTAATGTAAAACTGTATGCCTTACTATCTGCGGCGGCGACAGCGGGCAGAGTTTTGCGCGCTTGTTGGTTTTTCTCGACTTATAGCACCTTAGGTCTTTGATGTGTTAAAACTAAACTCGACACACAAATTGCATTTCAAAATACATTCATTATCAGTGCTTCTCTAACACACTTGGCATACAGTTTTGTTATCACATGGATAGAAATCAGATCGCTCTCTTTGCTGCAATGATACAACAACAATGTTAACCTTAACCATGCTGCTGCCAAGTAGTAAGAGTATGCGAAGGTAATCTCTAGTCCATATTTTTTTTTTGTTATTACATTTTGCGGGTTGTGCGTGTGAGTATCATATCACCAAATAACCATTCACACGTCACACCACACCACATTAAACCAACAACGTGTGTTGCTGCTGGATGGATCTATGTTTGTTTAAATGCACTTCTGAACAACGTGCTGCATTGATGAGATTCATGTGTTAAACTTGATGTTACTGTTGATTTTTTTACTACTTCTCATTCGCCATGCTAAGTAGGTGCCTTGTTGATGTTGCTGCACACCAACACTCACGGCTTTTTTTGATAAAAAGGTAAACATTGCAACACATTGCTACGTCTTGTGTCTTAATGGACATGTTTTGTTTGTTATGATTTTAAATTTAGCATCGAGCGGCCTATCAATATTGGAATTATACCCTGAGTGTAAATGCCTAGAATACCTTTACCCCGAAAATGACAAATTACTATTATGTTTTTTTTTTTAAATTATTGTTATTATTATAGTTTATGGCGGGAGTCATTTGAAATGGTTGTCAAAAAATCCAACTTATTCGACTAATTCATTGCAATAATCACTAATGATTGTTAACATCCTCAACAAAGAAAGCATAATCATCTAAATAATCAGGTCTGAGAGAAAGCAGCAGAAGCATATTCGATCGTTTGACTTGATTTCGATCAGTTTCTAACTTTATAACCAATTTAAAGATTATTCCGTACTTTACAAAATATTGGCTCAATCAAGCAATTGTAAACAGGTAATGAGAAAGTATCGGACGAGTTCTCATTTTTGCTCTGGAAAGAAGGCGCAAATTTGGGAGCGGTGGTTTCAAATTTCAAAGGTTTCAAATATCGGGAAAGTCTTCTTAAGACGTCCTACCGATAACTGCCGATAAAAGTTTTGAGAAGCTACCGATGATGAAAAAAATAATCTGGCCACCTGCACCGCTCATAACACCCTTGAATCATTCCTGACTTGAGATGAGATGTGTTTTTATATAAATTACTTTGCTTCTTGATACATTTTTAAATGAAATATGTACATCATAAGGACAGCATCGAATATAAGTTGTACACAAATTTTTCCTTCCGAATCCGTAACAAATGTTTTTTGATTATTTATGTCATGTCCTTCTTTAAAAGTTAACAATTTTTTTTATATTGTTTATCCTTTTGTATAGAAAGATTTATCTAAAACTTATTTTCAATACAGTCCTTAGTGGGGACTTCTATATTTCATTCAAACTAATATTCTGAGCTTGAGATTTCATGTTTTTTACAAGGTATTAGCTCTATCCTAATCATTTTTTTTTAATAATCTGAAAAATTATCTTACAACGAATTATTGAAACAGGATAAGTTGAGATTGGTGATTATTTACCAACAAACCTAGTTTTCAAGTTGGTGTTTTCGAAATGTAGCGTAGTGGTCAGCCTCCATGCCTTTCACGCTAAAGGTCACGAGTTCCAATCCCATCACTGAACAAGTCACGAATGACCTTAAATTGGTGACTATAATAATAATAATAATAATAATAGTAGACTACTCTTTTACATCTTGTCCATATTTTAGTCTTTGATCAATAAAATCTGTATAAACGATATTACAGTTACAATAATAATTTGGCATTTAAATTTATATATCTAAGTGTGCGGCATTTCTGAAATTTTAATTTTTTAAAGTTTTTTCAGCAGTTTTCAAACCAAAAATCAGTGCGTTTTTCAGGCTGGCCAGCGAACCGGGAATTTGAAAACTAACCGGGGAAACCGGGAAAAACCCGGGAATTCGACGAGAGCATCGGGAAAAATAAATTTACCATACCATATAGGAACAAATTTTTATACCAGAATTTCAGAATAAACCAATAAAACAGAGTAATTCTTTACCAAATTAATGTCTAGCTCTATTTGCTGCATAACTTTCTTCAGGTTCCCGTCTTATTGTTTTTTTTTTTGAATTTAACCGCTCAGCAATATTTCAAATTGATTTTTGTCGTTTCAATTTCAGCTGTAAAGCGCATGGGCATTAAAATATGTGTTTCTAAATTAGAGCATCTTCAATATTTATCGAAGATGCTCGAATTTAGGAACAAATATTTGTAAAAGCCGAATCAGAACTATTCTTTTCCAAGGTTTTAATTTTTCGTTTTCAATTCGAAATCAATATAAACATGCAATTTTATTCAAAATTCTCATGATATGAATTCCAGATTTAACTTGGATTTCTGCTTTGAAATATCTTATTTTTTTTTTCCTGAAATTAACCAGAAAACACTCCGCACCGTTGAATTCTTTTTGGAATTTTCTTGAAAGCCCTTTGAAAAATTTGATTGGAATCCTTCTTAGAATTGCCTTGAATCAATTCGGAGACTTTGATTCCTTTGAAATTCTTTTCAAAATTTTCCCTTGGAGTATTTTAAAGAATTTCTTTCTAATTAACAGCATTTTTTTGCAATCAATTTTGTTAAAGCTCTGCGATGAATCTTTTGCACTAGGGCAGAAATTATCCCCAGAACACTCATAGAACTCTGTTTCTTGTTGAATTCTCATCACAATTCTATTCTAATTCTTCTTAAAATTCATGTGTCATTTTCCTCTCGATCCCCATGCAAATCTTCTCAGAATTACGTAGGAATTTTCCTTTAAGTTTTCTTTTCACAACTCCTTTTGAAATCTTCCAAAATTACCTAAGAATTGAATTTAGAACTGGCATTCTTCTCGAAAGAAATACCTCCTAATTCATCTAATTCTAAAACAATTTCTGAGGACTTCATGTCAGAATTCTGCTCAGAACTTCTGCTTCGAAAATTATGTGGGATTCCTCCTCAATATTTGTTTGAAATCATCACTCTGACTACTTTTCAATTTTACTAAAAATTCCAGAATTGTCCGCAAGATGCTATAGAATGTTATTTTATTTGTTATAACCCTTCAAATGCTTCCTAGTCTTAGAGCCTTGACACTTATGACTCTAGTGTGATATTTTTTGTTCAAATCTGTGGTCTTGAAAATTTTCAAAATCTCACATGTTAATTATGTTTTCTCCAAATCTTGCATAACGAAAATCTAGTTCTAGTTTCAGACTCTACACAAATGTTAAAACCCCTAGAATCTTGGGAATCTTCGTAAATCACTTTTTTGTATCCTTTCAGTAATATTCTTCAAGTATTGGTCTATTGGATGTGGGTATTAAATTTCATGAACCATGTTTAGTTTCACGTTGAGCGAGTTCCAAAGTCAGTAGGATTTACATATTTTGTTTCGTGTTTAACTTTGTACATCAGCGCGAGTACTGAAAGGTGAATATTTATGTTAGTGAAGACACATTTTCTTTGTCCGATATATCCCTAACAATTTCATCTTATTCTCATTTGTATCAAGTTATTTTTTTTTCTGAAACATTGTTTTAATTAAATCTTTTATTCTTCACAATTCTGTCTTATAACCTATTCATTCAGATAGCATTTGGCCTACTGATATTTATTTCTGTTACTCAATAAATTCTAGGACTTTGAAATAATAAAATGTATCAAGTGTAAAAAAGTCATAGAAATTGAGTTTTCAAAGTATCTCGAAAGATCAATGATTTGTTTTGAATACATTATGTGACTTAGAGAGTTCAATACACTTTCAGCTTATAAAAAATCCATTCTGTAATTTTGCTTTTATTTTTCCCACAAATAACTCCGAAAATTTACAGTTGACCGCCTTTTTTAAAAATGCGTTCAATTACGTTTTTTGTTGAATATTAACAACCGGGAATTTTTTAAGATTTGAACTGGGAAAACTGGGAAAAAACCGGGAATTTCAAAATGAAATTTCACTGGCCACCCTGGTTTTTTTGCAAGTTAAATGTTTAAAAGTGAAATGGCCATTAAATATTGCGTTCTAAGGTTGTATAAAAATTTGTATTAAAAATTTTAGTTGATAAAGCTATTCGAACGGAAATCAAACCAGCCGTGATTTTATGATGTTGTTAATTTTACGCTTGCAGTAAATAGGGCCTCCCTTAGCTCAGTCGGTAAAGGCGCAGCTACAAAGCAAGACCATGCTGGAGGTGGCTGGGTTCAATTCCCGGTCCGGTCTAGGAATTTTTCGGGTTGGAAAATTTCTCGACTTCCCTGGGCATAGAAGTATGATTGGACTTGCCACACAATTATACCAATGCAAAAAGGGTACAGGCATCGAAAGCTCTCAATTAATAACTGTGGAAGTGCATCTAGAACACTAAGTTGAGAGCACGCATATGCGTATGCAATAAGCTTGAAATGCGAATAAGAAGAAGAAGAAGTAAATCAGGTCTTCAAACTTACGGATATATATTGGTACCTACATAGGTACATCAATATCAAATAGACAAAACACAAAGTTTCACTAGTGTACCTTTCAACCTTGCTCCTGTTGATGGTTGCTATTCAGTCAGTATCTCATTATTTGTAAATCTTCCCGGGCAAATTACAGCATTCCTTTGCGGCCAGACCTCGAACCAGATTGCATAGTGCTCGGTGGAATATACAAGTACATATAGCAGCAGCCTTCAGGTCGTCGTTGTCATGGATGATGGTACGTGCATCCAACAATCTTGCTTCGTCTGTCTATAGTACGGGTAACGATTGCCGGTCATATCGTTTGGTTGGTCGCTATTGCGGTACCGCTCGTGCTCGTCTCGACAGAGGGAAAAGTTCATGAAACAAACCGATTGTGTTTAGGTTGGTCCAAAGCATTTTGACGCAGCGCTTTGCTCTACGCTTACTAGGAACCAGGTTTCGGTCTTTTTGTAGCTGGGGTAGATGTACCAGTGTGTTCCAATTATGGGCTATGTGAATTCCATGTATCATAATTAGAATTCATGCACCATAATAGAAACGTATAGCCATGGCTGGTACATTTACCCTACGCAAAGAATCAAGGTAATTTCTCATTTTTGATGGACAATGGTGCAAATAATTTCGTGCCTTCATAAATATTCGTCTCGTAGTCTCGTCTGAAGTTCTTCTCCGGCTTCTCAGGTCTTGGAGCGCAATTTCTACGGCTTTGATTTGTGCGAATATGCTAAAGGTATACTGGATTACTGCTTCCTTGTGCATCAGCTTCCTTGCTGCGAATTGAGAGCGACGATACCTACGTAAACATGCTCGAGGTTTTGAAATAATGGTCCATCGACGAAGGTTGATCTCGCAGGAATGAGGTGGATGTTTATTTCAACAACATCAACTTTATTTTCAGCCTCATTCAAAGTGTAGAGTGGCCGTCGTCGTTGCTGTGTGCTTTTCGAGAGATCCTTTGAATGTACCGCGTCAACGGCGATGACGGCAGCGCACAGCAACGACGACCATGATGATGATGGTGCCGTTTTTGTGTGACTTGAGTTTCACATTTATATTTTCGAACCATCGTCCAAAGTGTGCACCGACGACGATGCCAGCAAAAACACAGAGACCGGACTCTCGCGCGTACAAGAGAAGCAGATTGGACAAACAGAGTGTGTCTGTACAGTGTGCGCCGCCGAGCGAGAATCGTGATGGTGTTGTGTACATGCCAAGGTTTGGGCGGAAAGGGGTTCGACGATGGTAACGATAACGATGGCCTTTGAGAGCTCTGTGAACCCATAAACTCTCCCCGGAAAAGCGCTAGATTGCAGCGGGTATAGTTGTTTGTTTTGTTCAGCTGTTTTTCAGCGTAGATCGCTTTCAATAAAATAAAATAAACTTCTATTCAACTCAACTCACTGCCTGTATGTATGCCCGTCACGGGAAATATGTTATTTGGTAGCAAAAGCGCTGGCAACAATCACTTGAATTTGTATGAGGATTGCCGATACAGGTTTTTTTTTATGTAAAAGCGCTAATAAATATACTTTTGAACAATGCTTAGATGTTGAATACAAAAGATACTTAATAGAAAAATTGTTAAGAGTTTTTCACAAATTTGTTACATATTCATCTCGTCTGAAATAAAACCTAATCCTACAACCTTTGGTTTTTTGAGCATGTCTACGCCAACTGTCGAATCGATGCAACCTTCTCCGATGTTCATGAAACTTTGCACAATTTTTCGCTATGGGTAACAGGGTGGGTCAAGTTTGTATAGTCTCTCACTACACGTTCGATCTGTATTGAGGTCGCTAACAACTGTGCCAAATTTGAACAAACAAATTTTTGGTTACGATCTGGATTGGGTAGAACTTTAAAGTTTTGAAGAAATAAGGTATTCATTTGTTTGTAAAAATGTAGGCAATGAACCATATCGGAGCTTTTGTACAAAAAGGTATTAACGTTTTGCTTTGATATTTCTGTGTCGTCAATCAATAATAGTACACCATACAATGATAATTATATTTTATGTCTTACTTCTCAACAATATTATATCCAAAAACTAGACTAAACAATATCTTGTTTACATTGTATTACTTTTGCGTGTTCGTAAGTAACGTTAAGTTTCACTATACTTATTGTAAGTTGCCATCATTTGGCATAATTTGTACGATAGTAATTGTAACTGTCGAAAGTTCGGTAAAAATTACTGAAGTCGGTTATCATTTCTAAGTGTGTAGTGTTCATTTTTTCGGTCACAACTGCGAATTCTTACCGATAAGACGTTTATAAGTGGTTAAAAAAAAGCAGAGCTCTATGATCAGTTTTATGAATTCTAGACTAACATTTGTAAATTTTAAGTGTGCCATTTTTATCGAATACACCCTTTATATAGACCATAGCACGCGTCATACTAAAGAGTATAAACAGAGAGAACCCCGCTAAAATTCCTATTCCCACACAAAACACAAGCTCCTGCTGCAGTTAAAAAATAAGATTTATTATATAAGACCACATAGTCCTACGTCACCATTGCGTACAATCCCATAGGACTGTCCCTTGTAGTTTTTTTTATAAGAAGACAAGATTTCGCTGGTTATTAATATGCAAATCCAAGACATTTCTTCACTAGTTAGGACAGCTGCGATTTTTTAATTTTTTTTTGTTTAATTCAGAGGTTTAACAATACGCCAATGTATATTTTTGGCTGTCTAGTGTGTCATTGCCATACTATGGTGGGTCTGATTTTATGATTTCTTTAAGAAAATTCCCCTATTTTCCGTTCCCTGTGCAAAGCGGCCCTTGATACATAATAGTCAAAGAAGGAAACATTACTGATTCAATATGAATTGTGTAAGTCACAGTCGCATCCAGGAACCAATACATAAATCAGCATTACAAAATTGTACACTGGTGAGATGACCGCAGAAATTTTGAATAGCAAATATTTGCACCGCAAACCGCAGCAGGACAGCAAAAACGTCCGGGAGATGAAAAGGATGACAACATTTGAATTGAATTCGGCTCGACATCAGTCGAGTCAGGCCTCAAGCAATCCAAATTTCCATCATCAACACCGAGTGTGCGGTTTTCTGGGAACCTGTAACTGAAGCTGTATGGTTGGTATCCAAGAATTTGTTGATGTTTATGAATGGTCAGATGCCGGTTCTCCTTTGTATGTTACTCTCGTTTGAAATACACTACCGCAGTGGTGAATTCCGATGGATGCTCTGACGAGAGCGTTTTGTAGAACGGAGATAGCTTCGTGCATCCGCAATGAATGTGTTGGAAACGTACATTGACGACTCCCAGAAGCCCTAATGCTGTCGGGCAATTTCCGAAAAATACAAGCAACAGAAACAACAACAAACACCAACATCAGGCTTATTATGTTCGTTATTTCCTATGATTGTGCTTCTTTTTTTTTGTCGGTGTGCAACAACAAGCACAGAACACAAGTGTGGTGTCCCTATGGGATACCTTTCGCCCGCTGTACGACGACGTCACAACTGTGTGACTAGTTGGCGATCGAAGTGAAACCAAAAAAAGGATCCATATGTGAGTGAGTGAAGCCATTGGAATAATGCATTCTTGCGAGCACATGTATGAAGGTAATGGATGTATGCGTTTGGTGGTACGTGATTCGATTATTCATTCATATAATTACCGGCCCAGACGGCGGGCTGTTTGGCGGCGGTGAGTTATCTACTAAAACAAGGTTTAGTGTAGCGAATACATCTCGTACCAATATACCAGCCACTGCGACCGATATTGATACATTTTTATTATACTCAATTGAGTTTATAATGTCGCTGAGAAGGAAAAATGAGCATCAGGTCAGACCGGTTTCATATGCGGTTAATGCAGTGCTTTTATGCCATACATCAGCACTGGTTCAATTACTTCTTTTGCTGATCTTAATATTTCTTTAAACATGTTTTTCTGTCTTCAAAATGATAATGACAATAATCGCATTTCAAAAACTGTCAGCTGAAATTCCATACTCAAACATGTTTCGAAAGTTATTTTATCACATAAGCCGAATACCACAAATCGACCGTGTTTATTGCACACGACAGTTGTAACAACATCAACAGTTGGCTGCAATGTTTTTTCTCCTCCATCAATTCTCCCTCTGCCTTGCTATTAATATAAATTAGCAGCTGTTGTTGGCTGCTGTGCTGCTCGAAAAAATAAACACTGCATACAAAGTGGCTGATAAGTACGGTGGACGGACGCTTCATTTCGGCTCCGACGCTTGGATATCTACCTAAATTAACACTCGAAATGTATTGGGTTAAGGTAAAAACTTTTTGTCTTACGATTCCTATTTTCAACCAAGAGGTTCACCGAGCCGTTAAGGGCCACACACAATGGATCCGTTTGCGTTGCGTTGACGCAAATTTGACATGGGTTTGCAACGCAACCGGATCCATAGTGCGTGCCACTTGCGTTGGGTTGCTGAATATTTAATTAATAGTAAATTTTACGTTAAATAAATTTATTACCCTTTTATTACGAACTACTAAATCTTTTAATAATCATAAGAATCATGTCACGATCGAAATCGTGACACTGCAAAGATTTGCCCAATCTGTTGTTTTCGTACAGGCAGTACTGGTCATAAGATAAGGTATAGGCATCGTATATGTTTTACTCACTAAAAAAAAACGAGATGCAGGCTGATTAATCTACCGATGCAGCTCTGAACTTTTATCTTTGAGTTATTAAACATTTTGACAAGTTTAATTTTTTACCTACAACTAACCCAATATGCTTAATAACCCATTCTGCAGCAAAGACACATCGGGAAAAATTACAACTTTTTGAACTCTTTTATAATACTAATACTAATGATCGGTACTGTAGTACCTACTGCTGGAACTGATTGAATATGCACGCTATTCGTTCATTATCGACTGACTGTTTAGCGGAGCGCTCTTTTCGTTGTTGATGGACATTCTTCATCGCAACGAAACATTTCCAAACACCATTGAATGCTGATGATGAGGTTAAAAGGCGGTGCAAAAAGTGCTTTTTCACGTGTTTCATCTTTCCGCGACTTTGTTCTTCTGTGCATTTGACTGTGGAGAAGCTGTTTCGTACCTTTCACTTCAGCAGGGATCCGACTGCGGTGGATTCCAGAGTGCCGTTTCTACTGCTGCTGTTGCTGCAGCTACGACGCGTTCCCTTATGGTAGATCTGAGACTGCCCAGAAGTAGGCATTGTATGAAATTGATTGTCATGTTGGGGTGTACCTGCCCAGTTGTATAAATGGTACATTCAACTGCATTGGATCAGTGTTTTTATTTACCAGTTTTTCGTTTACCTGTAATAAAAACCGGTTTTGTGGATTTCCTGATAGCTTTTTGTATAAAACTGTTTCTGACAAAGTTTGAAAATGCCATGCCTCATAAAAGATTTTCCACATTTGTCAGAAGTTGGCATCGATTAAATTACGTCCATAATTTGTTCGTACTTTTTGCGTGTCTCACATTTTCATATATTTAAAGTTGTGTTATTAATTGTTGTGTTATTAATTGTTTCACAAAGTTGTGTTATTAATTGTTTCACATGTCCTCAAATCAAAATCATTTAAATCGGTTGTCAGGTGATACATCTAAGGCCATCTTCTCGCATCGCGTTCCATCTTTTTATCGGAAATCAACAGAATCTCAACAATCTTTTTTGCATTTACTTAGTAAAACAAAATCTTCCCTGCAGTTTTGATAACCCCCCTATGCATTTAGAAGGAATTCTAACCTTAAACACTTAAGTTATTTTAACTAGAGTCAGCAATTTTTAAGGGGTTTTTTAATTGCTGAAAATTTCGGTAAAATGTGATCGCTGCTCGTCAATAAATCACCATATTTGACATATTTTATTTTTTACCCAAATAGTGTCAACAGAACATCCACCTGCGTACGTTCAAGGTAAATTTTTCAATTTTAGATTTTTTTTGGTACAGTTTTTCAAAATTTTACCGAGCTGTAAATTAACTGGGTAGCTGAAGGCAAAATTAGTGTGTAACACCCAGGTATTTCAGGATTAGCAAGAAGGAAGTTTTGACTAGAACTCTAAGGCAATTGTGAAACTAATTCCAAAGTGATTGTGAGAGAGCTGCAGGTGAAATTTAAGGAGATAGGTGATTCTGAGGAGAATTCCTTGACGATTATGAGGAAGATTCGAAGGTACAATTCTAATTTACATTCCATACAAGTTGTGATAAGAATTGAAAAAAAATCTGATGAGGGTTCCAAGGAAGATTAGAGAAGAACTTTGAGGCTATTGAATTTTGAAGATAGTGCCTAAATAAATCTGGGGCATATTCCAAAGGAATTATAAGGATAGCTGCAAGTGGATTCTTAAGAGAATTCCGAGAAGAATACCAAGGACGAATCCGGAGGATACAATTACCAAGGAACACTGAGAAGAGTTTTCAGGGAATTCCAAGGATACACGCAGAGAAATGATTTTTAAATTCAAATTAATATGTTTTTGGCTCAGAGCCTAATATATATTTTGGTATTGATTCAAATATATTATTCGGTTAATTCAAAGAAAATTATGTTTGAATCAACAAACCTGTTGTAGAGTCAATTATCTGTTTGTTGATTCTAAAACCCATTTTGTTGATTCAAAAATATGTTTTGTTGAAATAGTGATACAATATGTTTGAATCAATAAAAAAAAATACATTAGGCCCTGAAACAAAAGCAAAGCTTTACAAACAGACAGCGAATAACGAATAGCGAGCAAGGGCGCTATAACCTAGGCGAATACAGCATTCCCTCCGTATAGGTTACGTCCGCACACCGCTCTCTGTTGTCCTTTGACTCAGGTCGGCTGGATCGATTGAGGGATGGCAGTGGGTGGGCGGTGCCGTCCACGCTTGTACGGAGGGAGGACTGTACGCTCGAACACAAGGGGTAAATACCTGTGTTCCATCCCAGGAGATCGGACAACCAAGGAGTGTACATTTACTTTCTTAGCTCTGTCACTCCCAACGATTTATATAGCCTATTTTCAAATCCTGCATACGGAGCGGTTGGTACGGTATGTCCCCGCTCTTTGATTACCTGTGGATTAAATGTTAACCACTGTCTATACTTATTAAGTAGACATGGTAAACATTCACTTCCACAAAAATTAACTAAACGCTACACAGTAGGCCTGGCCGCTTTATTGTTTGTTTCACATCCTTGATGTGCAGCAGGCATTAATAATGACAAGAAAAATGATAGATGTATCATTTTCCAGGATTCTTTCAAGTACTGGCTGTGTATGTGTAGACTAGACTAGACTAGACTAGACTAGACTACATTAGGCCCTGAAACAAAAATCCATTTTTCTACGCGTGATATCAAAGCATTCGGAGAAGAATTTCTTGAGAATTAAGAAGAGAACACAAAGATAATGCTGAGCTGAATTCTAAAACATTTCAGAGGTAAATTGTTGCCCGGTGCGTGCCTCTTCGTCTTGTTCCAGTCGGGTCACTATCAAGAACCATTTAACGTATTTTAACAGCACGGTTGGCCGGCGCCGGTGGTGTAGTGGTAAGCATGACTGCTTTCTAACACCCCAATGGGTCTGGGTTCAATCCCAGCCGAGGTCGGTGGGATTTTTCTGAGGCATAAAAATCTCTGGTCACGTCTTCCTTCGGAAGGGAAGTAAAGCCGTTGGTCCCGGCCCATGTGTGTTGTGAATGGGTGCGATATCCTACGCAGGTGTTGAAGCTGCCTTCCTGCACATTCGGTTGCCGTCAATGGATGGCAATCGATGTCCGTCGGTGATTGGCACTAGATTGCGGAACAGAGATCGACGTTAAATAAAGGAACAGCACGGTTGATAGTTGGTCAACACCAGCTGCTTTGTGGTTTTTCAGCCGACCGATCTTCTCTTCAACTTCTTGGAGATCAGGGCCGGTAGCCTGTCGTCTTTTGCGCGTGCTCCCAGATCTGTTGCCGTGCCGCCTTCATTATTTGCTGCATCGCCGTTGAGGTGTTCGTCATGGTGCTGCTTCCACCTATCAATCATCTAGATCACATCGAATACTATCTATCCGGATATTTGTGATCCGGCGGATATCCGGATTAAATCCGTTAGCACATACGTGCTCCGGATCAAAATCGCTGGTAATTTGAGTATATAGGACGACGGGGTAAGACGGTCATCCTTTTGATTATTTAAAGAATCAACTCTTGAAAAAAGAAATTATGCTATAGTATAGTTGGTATTGTAAAACACATTCTAGCTTGATAACAAGTGAAACGTCAAATAAATCTTATCTAATCTAATCTAATCTAATAAAAAACGCAGCCAGTACGAGAAAGCATTCTTGAAAATGATTAGGTTAGATAACGCCTAATCATTTTTCTTGTTAACATTGGTGTTCGCAGCATACCAGAGATATGATACAAGCATCAACACGGCCAGGGCCACTGTTTGCATTTGCTGTAAAGATGGTTCTGTGAAATGATTTGAGTTTAAATAAATATAATTAAACAGCGAAGCATTTCGTGAAACTACATGGGTGGGAAGGATGCGTGGACATACCGTACCAAACGCTCTGAGTTATGAAGGAGTGAATTTAACAATCATATTATGTGATGTAATGAATGGATTATATTATAATATAGTATAATTGAAGGATCTCACCAAATGCCTCCAATGTTCATCAAATTCCTAAATTATAGATAAAATGGAATGATCTTACCAAAACTGGTCTGCTTGACTGTGATCATTAACTTTTTCGAGCTTCAAATGGAGTTCTCCTTCGGTCACTTCTTCTTGGTGTGGCTGTATCGGACGATTGGCCGTTGAAGGTTCAAATGAGATTTTTTTTTTCGTAACTGCCATTTAATCGGGGATCCAGCGTTTATGCGAGGGGAACAACTCAATTGTTGATATACATTACTTGGTATTACTTGAAACCAGATGTGAATCTCTGAAGACTAGCATAATTTTTAAAACTTTTTCTAGAATTTAACTATGCGAAACGGAAACACCAACACTTTTTTCTTTCGAAAAAAAAAACGCAAAGTGGAAGCACACACAAGTCTATTGACTGGCTCTCAGGATTCGTGGCTATAATTAATAGTTCGAAAGTCCAAGAATATCAGACCTTTCATCCTTTTTCCGAACAATAAGAACAATACACAGCACAGGCGGCGATAAATGTGTAGAACACACGGACAGATACGTTTTTTTCACGGTGCATGGCCACTTTCGATTCACTCTAGAGGATTCGTATTTGAATATTTGTATATCACCAGTAAATAGTTGTAAACTTGCACAGAAGTTTTATAGTGAATTCGTTTATTATCGATGCGAAACCGAACTTTTTGTCAGTGCAAACCTCAACCTGAGCTAGGTTTTAAAAACAAACGAGCAAACTGACGTTTGTCAGAAAACAAGCAGCCCAATCTTGATACCCGATCCAGGTTGGAACTGAATAATAAACGAATTCGCTATTAGTCGCAACGAGTGATAAAATATGACATCGAAAAAACAAACACGTTCGCTCCTGGCCAGAGCCTACTTCGATCTCTAGGTGAAACGTCAAAATAAACAACAAAAACAAACATTACGCATGGCAGCGACCTATATTTGTTAATTTGTGTTTACAACATTTATTGTTTTTGGGCATTATATCATATATTTCGCAAAAAAAAATGTAGATTTGTCATCAGTATGAATTTGTGATTTGCAGGCCCCGGAGGATCCACCGGAAAATCCAGAACATCCGTAACTGCAGTCAATTCATAAAACTAGGTTATGGGTTTCTAGGAAGCTTCTGTTTCCGATGATGATCAAGGCGTTCCAAATGGTGATGGGGCACAGGTAAATTATAAATTATCTCACTACGTGGCGCTTGTGTACATGTGAACTTCCTGTATCTATAAGCTATATCTTGAAATCCTCAGCATAAACGAAGTCAAGGCATTCACGTGAAGTCCACACGTTGACTAGTGTCACGTAGTGAGAGAATTCTGAGCTTACCAGCCCACAAATTACCTGTTGGTTACCTGAACAACTTTCCCGAAGACGTAAATTTCTATATGGTAAAAATCTCAAGATAGGGGAAATGGCTCTAATGTTGGCCTATGGATCTAAGATTGGGCCCATCGCTAAAAAGCTGATATTTATCAATTTTATCTAGATGAACGCCTCATTAGAACGCTATTAAAAATTTAGTCGATTGCTGAATTTATGTATGGGCCCAAATTAGGGACATTTAGGCCGACATTACATCCATTTCCTCTATACACACAGAGCTTAGATTACCGAAGTCGGTAAAATTTTACTGGGTTTTTAAACAGCTGAGTTTTCAGTAATCAACCCAGTAGTTTTTGCTTTTGCTGAAAACTCCGTAAATTGCAGAATCTCTGAACTGTCAAAAATTAACGTGTTAGTCGGTACTAGTATTGCTGTCTTATTTAGTAATTTATTTGTTTACATAGTTTTTTGCTGAGTTTTTCAGTATTTTTATTTTATTTTTTAATGAATAAGTCAGTAAATTCATCAACAATGTTTTTATTTCATTAATTGTTTGGGTTCATTCGATTAGCGATTTGTATTTGGGGACGGAGTTTAGTGGCGGATTAGCAGTAATGCTGTTTTAACTAGTCCAGGTCGAGCGGTCAGAGTTTCCCGGTGGTTTAGCCGGGTGGTGGCTCTTTCGATGTACCGGATTGGGTACCTAAGTCTGAAGCTCTGTAATAGGAAATTTTAGTGAAATTTCTTTCTTCAAACTAACTTGAACATCTGAAAGTCAATGCAGGAGTGCAGAAACTGATAAATTTCGGGGTAGTTTATGCAATCCTGTGTTGACTTCCAAATTTTTGACTGATTTTCACAATGGTTTCTTGTTTTCAAGAGAAGATTTCCGACGTCAAGACGTGAATCGAGGAGGATGACATAAGAAATTTGCTTTACTGTCAGTATGAGCAAAGTTGGAATTTCGTTTGATGACTGCTCCAGTAAAACATAACGAATACAAAAACACGGTACTCTATTTTACTGAGTTTTAGTCATTATCCGCAAAGCTGTTATTTTACGATAAGTTCAGTACTTACTCTTACCATATTCAGTAGTTTGTCGCAAGAGCTACTGATTGTCAGTTGTTTTATTGAGAATAGCAGTATGTTCGGTAATTTTTGTGATTTACAGTTCGAAAACTGTAAAAAAAATTACCGAACACGGAAGCCGTGATTAAGTGTGTAGGCTCTTTTCATGCACCATCAATGTGGAGTGCCGATTTTGAAAGGAAATGTCATCCAATCCATTTGTTTTACAGCATAATGACGATTTTCAAAACTCGAAACAATGTACATTCTATTGCACAACTTGAAAATTTCCATCGAGAGTGGTCGTATTTTTCGACTATCTTCAGAGCTGAACTGATTTCCAGCATAAATAGCCACACATTAAAAATCCGGAAGATCATAACCGCTGGGACAATTTAATAAACCTTAATTTTTCTCATCAAAAATATATGGAAGCACCAGCCGGATCACTGCAAACCCGATACAGAAAACAAAATATTCCACGTGGATAGTGATTTCAAGCACCTGCGGTTTTTACAGTTATGGTTAAATTTTACTTCAAACTTAAGGTGGTCGTTTTACTCCGTCGTCCCCTATTCGAATTTCGGTTTGTTTTGAAATAAAAATCACACTCTTATCTCGAGTCAACGATCTCGAATTGTGAATCATAACGCTAACGCTAATACATTGGTAGCGCATTGTTGTGAATTAACACGGCATAAGAAATGCTTCAAACATTCAACATTACCATGTCATCACTATTACTAGCAAGCATGTTCACGCACTTTTACCAACTCTGTAGCACGTGCAATTGCGTACAGGAGTAACAGACAGACGAGATTTGTTTTGCAAACATTACAGTGTAGTGTTTGTTCCTTTCGGAGTTTTTTTTTTGTCTCCATTCACTGTTCACCAACATGTGTGACTATTATGTATTAGTACCTACTGCTGTGAATAAAGTTTAACCGCATAGTAGTACTCTTGGTGCTTCTATGCTTAAATTTTTGTATACATAGAAAGCGAGACTGTAAAACCTGACAGGCGACTTAAGCCGATCTTGATTTACCAATGCAATCAATATTGGCGTTAAGAGAAAAAAAATTCACTTTTCATTGGATTCATTCGTATGACACAGAAAAGCGCGCCTTTTAGGCACATACCTACATACCGTCTCGAAGATCCCGAAGAGAGAAGACTGTGTTCACGGTCACCGACATGTACATTGGTTGCAGCAGCACCCTACTAAAACATGAACATGAACGATGACGGAGGGATTCTGCTGGTTGGTGTTGAGGTGCCGCTGCTCTGCTGCTGCGCCTTCGTCTAATACACGCACATTCGTTCGGAATGCCGTACTCTGTTAACCGTTTCTTCGCGTCGGTTCAGTTTAGGTATACTCTACTACTCTGGTACATGGTAGCTGTAATATATATGACAAGAATAAAGCGAGGGGCTCGTTGAGAAAGTGACGAAGGAACAACTACAACAGGAAACGGTTGTAGAAGACCGTATACAGCCTAGTGTGCAAAATGGTTGAAATTGTACCTACTGATGGAGCATTTCAAGCAGTATAGGTGGTTTGTTTACATTTTCCATAAGCAATCATAAATTTCGAATGTTTGCTATGGAGTGAACAGCATCAAATTCGATTTTCCCTATTTGGGTTCCATCAAATCTTGTTAAATTGGCGTAATGTCATGACCCTATTGTGAAAAGATCCAATTGTGTCGATTCGTCGTTTTTACAATCAGATAAAAGGGAATTCGTCATCATGCTCACATAGCAAGTGACGAGCACAAATTACGGCAATTATTCAATGTAGGATGATGGCCATCAGTCGAAATGAACGACAATAATTTCAATTGACTAAGTGAGTTTAATTGGATGGTTCTGTCAGTTGACTCTCGTCGAAAGAGTCAGTTTGAACATACTGTTTGTGTACGGGGTTTTAGAATCATTCCAATGAGATGCTTGTGTTGCTTCCATGGCAGCAAAATGCTAACTGAATTAACAGACTACTACAGCGCGCAATCGAATATTTATAATCCGTCCGATGTTGTCAGACAAACATGATTCGGAGACAAACACATTCGATATGCAAATCCCATCTGGATTCGATTGGATTTCGAGCCGATTGTTTGAAAACAAATGCACGTGACCGCCTCGTATGCGGGCAGTGACCTACCTTGCTGCGCTGGTATTCCTTTCTCCAATACCTTTACCCACCATACCGTCGTCGCGTCGTCGTATGGTGGCATCAGTGAAAACAGCAGTAGCAGCATCATTAGTCTTTGTGGCATAAATTTTGCCACTACTTCAAACGTGAGGTTTGGCCTCGAAAATTGAAAACATTCGCATTCGGTTTTGATTGTGTTTGCCGTACCTCGCTCAATCTGGTAAATCCGTGCACCGCGGCGCCACTCACCACACCAGCTTGCTTCACGCGCTACACGACTCTGTCCTGATATGTCGATGTTGGTCACCATCCTAATGGCGAATGTGTGTTTGTTTGTTTGTTTATTCCATGGTACATATGGCCTCATCGAAACAAAACTGGTCATATCGCACATAACAATTCACTCGGTGCACAACCACCTTCACTATTCGATGGATATTGGTGGTGTATGCGGCGAGTCATCAGTGTAGGATTGTATCAACAGTATCTTAATGAACGTTTAATTAGCAAAACAAACACATCTTTTAATTATGGATGTTCATTATATCTATGCCAGAATGAGTTCGAGCTCTTATTCTATAACTTACGGTCGGTCAGCATTCACTTACTTTATCAAGGTGCATTACTAAATTATAATTCATGATTGTTGCATTCGACACCAATATACTATATCACGTTTATTTGTGTGAATAATAACTCATGCTCATTATATTTAAGCTGCATTACGGAAAGCAACTGACAACAGTTTTTCGTTTATATGTATCAATAATGCCTACTCACAAGCGCAATGTTGCTGTTATGACTGAATTAATCGGTCGAAGCACTTTGATATTGAAGGGGTTCTGAACTTCTGAATGAATTGCACTCGGCATAAACTTATACTTTTTGATAGTGATGATAGTGCTGGTATTGGGCTTCTAGTGGTAGCTCACCTGACCCACAATTTGTACTTACTCATCTCTGTTGGCTTGTGCGGTTGCTTATGTGTTTCGTTGTGTTGTTGTTGTTGTTGTTGTTGTTGTTGTTGTTGTTGTTGTTGTTGTTGTTGTTGTTGTTGTTGTTGTTGTTGTTGTTGCTATTGCTATTGCTATTGGAATAATAATACTGATGCCTACCAACAAACAACTTAACGCCGGTTGTTGAACTAGTGTTGTGTTGTGATAGCTGCAGTGCAGAGCTGCCAACCAGCCACCACCACCGCGCATCGGTTTCTCCGGTGATGGTATACCATCGGTATGTGTAAAATAAATGCAAGCACACTACAAACCCCACTTGTACGGAAATATGATCACGTACCATCAGAATGAGGAGTGATGTGCGCTTTGCCCACGCGGTCCTCCGAATGGTGTGCGTGTGTGCAGCTGTGGCCAAGATCAAAGTAGTGTAAAACATAGTTCTCAAGCACGTGTAGCGCGTTGCACCGGTGACAGTTAATCATCGATAGCCTGTTGATGAGTGCTTCTTTCACTGCTACCGATATTGATAACATTTTAGCACTTTAAAATGACGCTGTCAAAACTGTGGTTTTGACAGTTCAGGGAGCTTGTTTACTTGGACTTAGACGTTTTTTTTCGGTGGCATTGCTATGACTGTTTGTGCTCTAAAAATGATCTGCATTGAAGTGTTGCAGCTTGACGACATCCTAGTGCACATTTTACAATAGTTTCATAACCATTCCGTGCAATGATCTATTAAATGTGTTAAGAGTAATTAGGTAAATTTTGGCATTTGAATGTCATTTTTCTTGCGTTTCCATAGCGTGAGAGAGAGAGGATTGTCGTTGCTGGTATTTAAGATGATTTTGACATTTTAAGATTATTTTTGTGTTTCAATCGTTGTTGGTGTGAAGATTTTTTGTTACTCAGACCATTTTGACGTGTTCAAGCATTTTCAGGGGAATTTTTTTGACAGTTTACAGTTTCTTCATGCTATGCCGGAATTTGGCATTTTCAGATGCTCTTCCGTAGTTATAAATTGAGAATTTGTATATTTTGTGGCAAGCACAATGCTACTCTATGCCCAAGGAGGTCGAGAAAATTTCCAACCCGAAAGGTTTCCTCGACCGGACTGGGGATCGAACCCGCCGCTTCTGGCTTGGTAATACCGTGCCTTTACCGACTAGGCTATCTGAGGCACCCTCAGATTTTACCGGTGATATAAATGTGCACAATACTTTGTCAGCACCGTGATTCCTTCAACAAACGTGAAGTGTACACAAAATAGAGTGTGATTGTAATACTTTCGTGTCGTTGAATTAATTTTTTACAAAAACTCACACTTATAACCGGTGCTGTGTATCCGTCGGTTGCACCTCCTGACCTACATCACAGGATTCCTACCGTGTGCGATATGGATGGCAGTAGCAGTGCGGTCGTCGGTGGTTGGGATTCGGCATTCCACTCATTGAAGAGTTTGTACGCTCTCTGTTCACCTACATATACTGCTGATCAATGACCTTGACCCACATACAAGCGTAGGACCTACCGTCGGAGCTCGAAAATAAAACTCTGTACGTAGCCCCCTCATAGTCAGTATGTATGCTATCTGGTCAGATTATGTGAGGGAAAGAACGCACATTCCTATTCGAATCTACATGCTTGTACTACAACATAGCAGAGCCGTGCAAGGGTAGTATGAAAGACTTCTTGTACCACACCACATTATGGTGGCAGTTGTCTAGCAAGCTGAAACTGAACAGCCTTCAATGTATGTATTTTGTGTGTTCGGATCGAAATTCTCACGTTTTAGGTGACGCTACTTATACCGGCGTCTGTCTTTCTCTATGTCACAATACACGTACCTAAAATTTATTTAAAAAAAATGTAAACTCTCACTGTTTGTTCAAAGGATTTGTTTCAAACTACCCATACATCACGTATTAAGCGGAATAGCAGATTGAAGAAAACTGAACTCACCAATCGAAAAAGTTCAACATCTATTTACATTGCCTTTGGGCTAAATACACGCGAGCCTATTCCATACTCAACTCCAGCATCAACGAGCGAAGCAACATCGACTTTATAAGCGATATTAACATTCTCTTGTTAATGTCGAGGTTCAACATCAACAACCGGTACCACACCAACGAAAACTCGTTTTGTCCTCCAATACACATACCCCGTGCTCTCACTGCTGAGTTGTTTGCGTGTTCAGTGTGTTTCTTCCACCTGCCGCCACCATCAGTCCCATCGAGCTACCACGGAGCATGACGTTGGTTGTGAGTGAGTTGGGCAGCATATTTGAATTAATATCATGTTTCGCGCTTATGTAGAGGCTGAATCACGACAACGTAGATCCATCGTCGTTGTCTTTGCCGAAACCTTTGCTAGGGTCCATCGTGCATGCGTCTGCTCTTACAGGTTCGTTCGACCGTGGTCGTGTCTTTTGTCAAATTGCGCGACATACTTGCAGGAAAACATGAGAATTCAAAACACGACATCTTTCACAATCGCTGCTATACCATCGCAACGCGAATGAAGACATCCAGAGCGCGAGAGCGAGCGATTGGCTGTTTTGCATTCATAAAATAACCTCTACCTCTATCCGACGGCGACGACGACGACGACGACGTGACAAACGGGGTCGTCGAGTATCAGAGTCAGAGTCGTTGATCAACTGAAGCGATTTTTTGTTGAATGTCGCATTGTTCCCGCCGTTGGCAGTGCTAAACTCATGCTATGAATTGAGGTTGTGGTTTTGTAATTCAAGCCAATATTGCACAAGAAGGGTTAGACCGCCAATTACGTCACGGTGGAATGATGGTTTATATCACGCACATTTAAGTCGAAGCATCATTTATGATTGAACTCATCGAGTTAGTCAGCGCAAAGTTTCTCGTCACGATACTTCATCCTTCTCTGCTTGGTGCTGCACAGTAGATGAACGTTGAATTTCTTTTAAAACAATGTACTGAATGCATTTCGTTTTCATGAAAGCTATCAATTCCATTCGATAGTTTGTGCTGCTACCTATTAACGAAGTATTTCATGTTGAGTGTTAACCACAAAGTTAGCGTCGTTAACCGTTAATGTTGGTATTTTAATATATCTATTCCAGAAATTATAATGATCACACACTGTAAACATATAACTATGAACTAGCTTCTTAACTTTTGTTAATTGATTGAATCTATGTTACAAGTGTTCATTATCTTTGAACATCTTTAACTTTGCGAAGCTTTCATCCGGCATAGCTCTGACTATGTCAGTCACTAGGATCGAAGTGATGAATATATAAAAACATCGATGAAAACTTGTACACCTGAAAAATCTGCATCAATTAAATCATCTTTGGATCCCAGAATGTTTACAGACAAAATTTCAGCGAACATTCAGTAACAATTTTGCAATTTTTAGATTCCCCAACAAAGTTATTGTCAGTTTTTTTTTACATAGCACTTTGTCTTTGTGGACTATATTGGGGTGCAAATAATAAAAAAAAAATGTGTGACAAAATAGTGTCAGGTTTTAAACTCTTATAACTTGGCCATTTACGGATAGATTTCAATTATATTTACACCATTTGATTCAGATTTGATGTAACATTTGTTTGTTATAAAGATGATAATAGTTTAACGTTAGTAAACATTTGAAAATTGATCAAAATTTTTTGCGGCACCTAACCAATTATGTGCTTGTTTGCTATGACTATCGCGAGAACACCAAGAGATAGTGAGGTTATAAAAGAGCGTACCACGACGTTTTGTTTCAGTTCGTCTGCGGATGTGGTCACAACGTTATACGCCGTAAATAAACTATGCGCAATTCGTATGAAAAGTTTGGGCTATAAGAACTGTGCAAACTCAATCCTCACCAAAGAAATCCATTTGGGAAGGCATTTTTGTCCAGCACCTTCCGGACGTATTAAACCTGTCAAAATCCTTTCGTAAAATTACAATGTTTGGGCATTTTGTATGGAAAAATAGTGAATTATACAAATATCTCACCAATACTGACAGTCAAATAATAATCCTTCGAAGATTTACCTAGACAACAAAACAGGAAAAACGACTAGCGAGATCAGTAACTTATTTGCTGAGTTTTTTTTTCAGGATATTTACAGAAGTCATGATGACCAAGACCGGGATTACCAGCATTTCTCATACCTTCCTGAGCCAATGAGAGATATTGTAGCTAATAATGTTACCCTCAACGAAATCTTACATTCTCTAAATACATTGGATGCATCAAAGGGTGCAGGACCATATGGATTGCCACCAGTATTCTTGAAATCAGTATCGCAGGAGATAGTAAAGCCATTGTTCTGGCTGTTCAACTCTTCTCTGCCATCAATTTGGAAGAAATCGTATTTTATTCCAATTTTCAAAAGTGGAAAAAAATCAGACTCAAAAAATTACCGTGGAGTTGCTATATTGTCCTGCATTGCTAAACTCTTTGAATCTATAATAAATCAAAGTGTTTTTGCACAAGTTAAACATTTAATTATAGGCAAAGAGCATGGTTTTGTTAAAGGACGTTCAACGACTACTAATCTGTTGAATTTAATAACATTTTCTATTAACGCAATGGATAAGGGACATTGTGTTGAGGAACTATAAACTGACTTAAGTAAAGCGTTTGATAGAGTTGATATCCCTCTTTTGCTATTAAAATTATCTAAGTTAGGTTTTAGTCAACATTTATTAAAGTGGATTCAGTCATACTTGACCGGTAGGACATAAAGAGTTAGATTTGAAGGAGATTTGTCGTCAGTAGTCAATATAACATCTGGTATGCCACAAGGTTCCCATCTTGCACCATTACTGTCTATTCTATTTATTAATGATGTAGAGCACATATTGAATATTCTGAATGTCTCAATATATGCAGACGACCTGAATTTTTTCCTGGAAATTCATGAAACGTCTGATCTTGTAGTATTTCAACAAGTAATTGATAACTTTTACACTTGGTGCTCAAAAAGTTTATTAAAGCTTAATGTGAAGAAATTTAATTCCATTTCATTTACAAGAAAGAAAATTATTAGACAAGAACATGTAACAATAGGACAAAACAGAGTTGAAAGGTGCAATCAAGTTAGAGATTTAGGTGTTATACTAGATTCAAAATGAAGCTTTGTTGAACATTATAATAACATTATCTACAAGGCAAGCAACATGCTAGGGTTTATTAAAAGGTTTAGCTTTCATTTCAATGATCCATACACAATCAAAACATGATACGTTGCATATGTTAGGCCCCTCCTTGAGTACTGTAGTATAGTCTGGGCTCCATATCAATATACTCATTTAAACCGCATTGAATCAGTTCAAAAACAGTTTCTATTATGCACTCTAAGAAAGTTAGGCTGGACGAGTTTACCCTTACCATCTTATAAGTCTCGATGTATGTTGATCAATTTGGATGCACTTGAAAACCGAAGGCAGTTTGCAATGATAGCTTTTATAAACGATGTTGCAGCACGAATGCCACAGAGATTTTAGAAAATCTAAATCTAAAGAACAGAAATATGTTTTATATTAACAACCAAAGAACAAACTATGCCAGGAACGCGCCTTAAAATAGAATGATGTCTTGTTATAATGAACATTATGAAACAATTGATTTGACAATGAACAGAAATGCTCTTAAAAAATGTTTATTTTCGAGGTTAGTCATAGATTGAAAATTAAAATAGATGTTAAGTGTTTTTTTTTTGTAATTTAAACTGGTCTACATTTGATTGACGACGAATAAATAAACAAAGATGTCGTCAATCTTTCGACTTCCAATAAAACATCCAGGACATACGACCGATGAGGCTAACTCAAAAATTAGTACAATTTCACTCAAAATCGTAGAAAGCGGGATTACTTAATAAGTGGGGAACATTTTACGTATTTTAAGTCTATGAGCATACTTGTAGTCTGATTAAATGTGTTGTCAGTTTTTGTCATATTTGAGCAGATTATTTACGAAAATCGATGAAAATTGTCCCCACTTTCTAGGATTTTAAGTGAAGTGTTCCGGTCTTCATCAAAGTTGTTCAAATGGATTGGATGGTGAACAGTGCAGTTGTTCTAACTTGAAAGCTCAACCAGATAGAAAGTAGTTGTTTTTGGCGAATTTATAAGACCTATTGGATGGTGCGCAGTTTGGAATTCAGTCACCAGGGATGTAAATGTGCCTTTGAAATAATCCTCCGTTAATTTGAAATTTTTATTAGCTTTTCTTAATCTAGTCAGACGCACTTTGAATTTTATTTTGTTTTGTTTGTTATATGAAATGGATTTTAATTAGCGGATCGCCGCTCCGATTACTGTAAAATAAACATTATGCAGTTACCGAAAGATAATCAACTCAACATGTTGGTGCCTAATTTTATATGGAATAGGAAAGAATAATTAGAAAAAAATATTAGAGCGATCTATCATGATCCGCAAAGAAATAATCCTAGCTACTACATATAGCTGTGTTCAATATAATAGCAGATGGGGGCGACCCCGGCGTAGTGGTAACCATCCATACCTCTCACGCCAAAGTCACGAGTTCAAATCTCACCCCCGGGCAAGTCACGAATGACCCAAGAGTGTTAAAGTGACTATAATAAAAAAAATAATAATAATAGCAGAACATGCCGATTTCCATACAAAATGGTCAACTTTGACATGATGTAACTTTGTTAAATTATGATCAATTGAGCTGAAACGTTCGCCACAGAACTACAAATATGTTCAATTTTACGATTACAAAACAACACCTGCTCCAGCTGCGCATAGAACGCTTCTTTCTCGTCGTCTGGTCTCCCTTAGTGTGGGCAAAGTGCGTTTATGATGCTGTAGTTGAAGAAATGGCTCTTAATCCTCAACTTGCACATCCTCGCGTTGATCGGCTGCCAACCAATCACGCGTTGGAGCATCTTACCCAGCACTACAAAGCCGGTTCCCAGCTCGTTGGTGGTACCACAGCTCTGGTAGAAAGCCGCTCGATGCCCGCTTTTCCATGCCATTTGCCCCGTCCAGCAAAGTTCCTGCAGTGCTATGACTTTGAAGTTGCGTGGTTGAAGTTCGTCATAGATTAAACTATCGCAGCCCGGGTAGCCGAGCGATTTGCAATTCCATGTTCCGAGTTTCCAATCGTAGTCCTTATTTCGTCGCGTAAGTCTGTGCCGATTGTTCCGATCCGTATTTCTTTGTTCAGTATTTGCAAATTTGTTTTTTTTTTCAGGGCGGCTTGTTGGGCCTGCCCCAACCCCCTGTCTCGCCGGGGGACCATCGTGCACAACTCTGTTTAGAGTCCCACGCTGGCACTAGGACGGTGATCAGCCGATGAACCGCACCTCTATGGTGAACAGACGCTCGGGTTCGGTGAAGCATTTCCTCTATTACCGTACTATGGTTACCGCGCCAGTGTTCGCGTCGCACCTCTTCACTTTGCTATTGCCGTACTGGCAACATTGCCCAGGCTTCGCCACCCAGATGTGTCCATGTTTCAGCTGGTAATCTTTTGTTATCATATGATTCGGGGAGGCGTGCAGTAGGAACTTGTGAGGACCAGCGCTAGGTATTCCGCTCCTTCCAGGTTGTCAACTCACCATTTTGTAGCCTAATAATAACGAAACGTTGTGATTATAAATAAATTAAATAAATCAGTGCCAACATTTCAAAGGGCGTAATTCATTTTGTAAACAATGGCTATAGGTATCGATTTTTCGCAAATATAAGCCCATCCCTCCAAATTAACAATGCTAGCTGGTAAAGGAAACATTCCTCTACCTGCTGGTGTCATTAATCTTCATGAGTGAGCTTTTATTCACGAGAAATCGAGGGCTAAAGCCATTGTTTACAAATGTAATTACGCCCCTTTGAAATGTTGACACTGAAATCCCTGAATGCGACACAAATTCGTCATCAACAGTTAGAGTACCAAACCTGCCAACTACGTGTCGATGCTGCACGACTGTTCCGTTGTTGAGAAGCGAACTTGCTCACAGCAACGTCACATAGTTTGCAGGCTTGGTATTCTGATAGTTAAATCCGTCTTCCGACAACCTCGTAGAATTTGTTTTACATCTGTCAACTCATAAGCGAAGAGTTTTATCCATAAATGTTGTATGTATCTGTTTCTCTTCATTGTTAATTCGACAGTGAGCATGCATAAGGGCGAATACGCGATGATCGATTCTCTTCATCGATTTTCTCTTTGCATTGCTACAGCTAAGTGAAATTTTTTTTTATAGAATTTGTTCAATGTAGAGTAGTAACGGGTTGTATTGTCTATCAAAAGCAACAGCAAACGCAGCGAGAAACGTTAAATCTAGCGAGTTATTAACAAAAGAGAAAATCGACGAAGAGAATCGATCATCGCGTATACGCCCTTATGCATGCTTACTGTCGAATTCTCGTATGAAGGAAATTGGTTCCTTATGACGAAGTAGTGCTGCTATCAGTGTCTGTTTTTATCATTTACCATCACATGCAAGGAGTATCGCTTCAACCCAGTGTCGATGAATTGCGTTTGTTTTGAACATCTTCGTAGTTACGAAACGAGCGAAATGAACAAATGAGTTCATTATACATCAACGAATACGCGTTTGTTGATATTCACCAGTGCTCGATTATCAAACCCAAAATTGTCAAAATCAGAAGTGATCCTCAAAAGCAAAATAATCAACGACATTTTGGGCAAAATGATTATTTTGAATATTGTCGACCACACTGCCTAAATCATCGATATTATCATCAGATCAGCTTGAGGCAATAATTTACCGTCGACTTATGTCTAAAAACCACGTTCTTCAGCGCTATATTTGTTTAAAATGAAAATAATCATGTTGCATTTGATCCTCAATATCATCCCGACCAAGATGAAGACGAATATCAATATTTACAACAACAGAGGCGATAATGAGAATCCAGCCACGAATGAAGAAAAACAAATGTTATTTTTGATACTCAGAGGTTGCCTAGATCAAGGGAATTTGTTTATATCAAAATTCAAATTCATGCAAGTAGTTGGTCTATCTGTTAAGGTTTTCTTCATTTTCAGCTAAATTGAGTGTAGAAGAAAGGATTTTTATCAGCACTGGCTGCTATACCCCATGAGAAAAGATGAGATAATGTTTCTATTGGCAGCACACAACTGAGTCAGCTCCAGCATATGTATTTCCGATTTGCTCGTTAAAAACTTTACTGGCTCGATTGACGATTTGGCGCCAAACCACGTAAGGTTATAAAAATTATGCTTTCCGTATGCTTAATAGTCACGCTCTTCCACCCCACACCAAACTAATGAACCCTCTTGAGGCACCAACCAAACCAACACTGCATAGTGTCATTCGATATTTCAAAGTTCGCTCCCATACACTTCCGCTGATAAGTGAAATACTCACTCGTATTCCTCCCTCCCAGCAACCACCCAGCGCAAAACAAATGGTAAGTCATGTGTATTGTGAGGTGTTGCAGATTTGGCGGAGAGGGGAAAATCACACCCACAGGTACGCAACTTCTATCGGCTCGATGTTGCCACCTTCTTCACTTCACAAGAAGAGTAATGTTTTGATCTCAAAACTCACTGCCTCCTGCTCCATACACTCCAAGGAGAGCTTCCATTGTAAGTAGTGGAGGGGTGTGGGGTGTGTGTGTGTCTTGCGCTATGTTTTAGGAGTAAGAGTGGAAAGTATGCTTCTGTTTATGTACACTATCCAACCCAGCGCGGTATGAGCAAGCACAACACAAGGAACATCGCGCGACGCAAAGTTTGAATGAAATGGCCAATGTTGTGTTTTGAAACAGCAAACCAACACATGAAATGCGTACACACAGGACCTCAACTGCTTGCTCTGCTGATGATGCTGTCCTGATGTTGCTGGTGTGGCAACAAGACACCACCACCACAAAGCAGGGAATGAGCTATGTGTCCAGGGAGCTAAGCTCAGTTTCTGCGTTGGGAAATGTTCATCACCACCCACAGCCACAGCGAGGCGATCCTTTGCGCCTGTCGGAGATGGAGTCAGTAGATATGCGAACGATATGAAAAAGCAATATCACAAATGCACTCATCTCTACCACCCACACACACATTTCTCATATCATCGTTGCACGTTTTTGTGTCGTCAGCTAATAAGAAAATGGGGAAAGGGGGTCTCAGTGGAGTGCATTTCATACCACCAACCGATCCGGTCTCTATGTGTAGCAAAAGAAGCACACAACTTTTTTGTGCCTCCCGCATAAGTTTTATAATACATTCAATTTAATAAATGCTTGTCGAACGGAACGAAGCGCGCATACATTCAGGCGACGTAGATATTCTATGAAATGTATGTGTTTCATTCAAAGGGGAGGACCCTTTCATTGTTTTTGTTTGATGATGCATACCGTGAGCCATAGGCAACGATCCCGATGTGTACAAAGTACCGGGCGGCAGACCGAAAAGAGTAGAGAATGATGAAGCTTTATTGCATGTTGGTCGCGAGTATATCTGCGTTCCGTATGTTCGCTTCATCCCGTAGACCTGTAGCGTAAGGGAATTTGAGCGCCAACTTTTGTTTGCACAGACTGCCAGCGTTGGAAGATACAGCGCACGGAGTCCGGCTACCATAGCACTCTGAGGAAATCAGCAACAGTGATAAATTGCATTCGTGATTTTAGGGCAGGCACGGACAGAACCCCTTCACCCGGGAGCAAAAATGGTTACTGTTCTGCCGGCACAGGAAAATAGTAGTTATTATGGAAATTAATACTTGTCAGACAAAGGGAAAGCGTCTGGCATTTTCCCTAATTGCGTTCGGCCTCGGTGGGACGATAGATTCTATGAATAAAATAAGACCACTGCCCGTCCAGGTTGAACGATAAATATTAGGTACTACCGTTGGGTATGAGTGCTCGTTAACTTTTGAACCGTAGGTACCTACAGTGGTGGCCTATAAATTAGCACAATAGGCCGATTTTCATACAAACTAGCCAACTTTGGCATGTTGCAACAATATTTTGTTATGATCAATTGAGCTGAAATTTTGACACAGAACTACAAATATGCTGAATTTTGCGTGTACGTAATATCCAATTATTGGAAGCTCTTGCCGGAGATTGACGGGCTACTTGAAAATGGCCAACAAATTAGCACATTTATAATTCGAAATTGCCGTATATTTGTAGTTCTGTGTAAAAATTTCACTTCAATTGATCATAACAAAACATTGTTGCAATATGCCAAAGTTGGCTAGTTTGTATGAAAATCGGCCTAATTGTGCTAATTTAAAGGCCACCACTGTATGTGTTCGATTTGCGCCGAGAACAAAGGTGACCAGAGGACGCTGATAGCCACAAGCAATCAACGAACTGGCATAGTGTATGTTCCTCTGAGAATTGACGGTCGATACTGATAAAATATAGTACCGTGCGGTGCCCGTTCACCGCTTGATATTTATGCTCTTTAAATTGCGAGGTGTACATGAGATTTATCAGAAATACGTCTTCCACAGCGATTCACCTTAATAGTTATGCTACATTTGAGGAAATATATACTTATGGCTGTAAACTCCAACTCGGATTAACTTATAATACCGTCCCTATTTGGATGATCTGCAAAGTGTGTTCTTAGAATCGTGTTGATTAACTCTTATGGTCGACATCAAAGCAGCCGGACATTCTTGATCGGGATTTAATCCGAGGATAATACCGGTTGGAGCTTACCACAATTAGAGCATTTATTTATGATGTATCGTAATTTAAGTTCTTCTAAATTCTAATACGTTGGAATCAATGGCGTCGTCCTAACCTCAATCTACCTGTTCAACAACTCTCAAAACGTAAACAAATATAACTTCCAATGTATACAATGCAGAACTAGAAGAGCCTGTATCTTTTGAAACTGATTTGAATGTAAACATGACCGCAAATAACGTTTTCAAAGTTGTTGAACAGGTAAACAGTGAGATTTCGCGACGCCACTGGTTGAAATGGTTCTGATTTTGGCTGCAAAGGTGAAGGAAGGAGCTGTGTTGTCAAAATGAAAAATTAAATGTTTTCTCATAAATTTCGGCAAATCCGTTGGTGGTGAAATGAGCTATTATATTTGGCAATTGACTTACGAAATTGGCTGACGAAATGATCCGCACTTACCATCACTACCAATGAGCAACATTCAACAGATTAAAAACAATATGGATAATATTTGAATGTTCGTTTAAGCAGCAGCCAAGATCTTAAAATGTAAGATGCATCTTCGGAAACAGGGTCAGAAGTCCTCCAGGAACACCGGGAAAAAGTCGAGACTTTATTATTACTAGTAAAAATCGGAAATATATAAAAGTGCACATGTAAAATCGCACAATAAAAAAGATAGTCGGTTGGTTGAGATAGGTGCCTATTTCCAAGCAACCCTGTTTTCATTTTGGCGTTTAAAGACCATTGTAATGTTTTCGGCCGTTCTTACTCATTTGACGGTGGTTAAGACTCCATTCCGATCATTTCTCGGAAAAATTTCAAATATACATAGGTAATTTTGTAAACATTATTGCCTTTAAACGTCAATTTGTCGTTTAAATGCTCTAATTTTTTAAGATCGCAGTATTTGACGGAATCTCCGGTCCTTATTCGGAACGTTTCCAGAGTTCTCAGAAAGTATTTGAGTATTCCAAACCTCACAAACTCTGTAAGTTCTATATCTTTTCAGAACTTCCACGAACTTATCAGTTCCCTGAAAAACAATTAAGATGTATAGGGTACGGCCCCGGTGTAATGGTGAACATCCATATCGCTCATAGCAAAGTCTTGAGTTCACGTTTTTTACTACACTCGCTTCGTTTTCGTGCGCGACAGTCTATTTGTATTCGTACTCTCATGCTCTATTGTCGTCTCTCTTACACAACGCAAACGGTAGAACAACATTCGAGCAAAAGTAAAATCATCAAATAACATTCATATGACATGTGTGCTTTCGTTCTAATTCCTCAATTTGGTGTAAATTAAACCATTTCTGATCAGAAATGTTATTACTAGGACATCGTTGCTTGCTATTTTCAAAATTCACACAAGCGCAATCAGAAATTCTTATTATGAGAAACGGTTTTCGGCGACAGTGTCATTGACAGAGCCTGTCATATGACATTTTAGTTATGTTCTGTAATTTGATAGCTTGTTTTGCAAGTGTCGGAAGCAAAGGCAGTCGATTATCACAGAAAATGCGTCGACTACGGTGACCGCTTACAAGAATGCTCTGAACCTGTCCAAACTCGCAAGTGTACATTTTTCGCCAGCGACCGTAAAACGAATCCATTTTAAATCTTTTTGGACTTGTCATGGCTGATATGCCATACCACTTCTAGCTTTCTAGAGCACAAATGGATTTGTAACTCCTTGTGAGCTGCTGCAGCAAACGTGAAGTTCAAATTTCATTGTTGTATATTTTGTGAGAGCTGATAGTGCTATTAATAAGGATTCTACAGTGATTCTTAGAATTCATCTTTTTCTCAACTAAATGAGTAGTATAACCATTATATTTTAAAATATAGACGAGAAAAACCTGGAATTATTACATGGCAATTCCGTTGCCACCCTGGGAAAAATTACAGTTTTTTTCACTTCATAGAGAATTTTTTTTTTTGCATTGATGAATTAAAACAAACAATTGGGTTAAAATCCAAACCTGCAGTTTCAGAGAGGGATAATAGAGAAGGTTTTACGTCAAACGAACTGTCAATCATGCAACACTTTTGTTGATTGCATTGTCAGTTTTCTTAGAAACAGTGTACGCATACGTTGCTAAGGCAGTTTGTTTTGAAATCGTTGCTCCTACATTAGGGTGCTTCATTCTGAAAAAAGTGATGAATTTCTGATGGGCCACCCTCCAGTTCGATTCATAGCCCCAAAATATGAACCTGTGCAAAAATTGGTAAAGATTGATGAAGGTTTAGAGGTCGCGCCAATGATTTGAAATTTGTATGGGAATTACTATGGAAGAATTTAAAAAATCGCTTATATCGCTATAACTTTGCTTCTACTTGTCCAAATGTCGAAAAAATTTAGTATGTTATTGCTATGGCAATAAACAAAAAGCCTACAGTTGCTACGCTCAGTTTTGCAGCGTATCAAGAATTATAAAAATGTGAAAAAATGGCAAAATAGGGTAAATTGACAGATGAATATGTACAAGGCAACAACGCCAATTTCATCGCAACAACAACAGGCTTGTTGATCATTGTCATGACAACCACATATTTTTTTTTTCAACGTTTGGACAACTACAACCAAAGTTAGAGCAACGTAAACGAAAATCAATAATTTCCCATGCTAATTCACCAAAATCTCCATACAAAATCCAAATCATTGGCGCGACCTCTAAACCTTCATCAATCTTTACCATTTTTTGCACAGGTTCATATTTTGGGGCTATGAATCGAACTGGAGGGTGGCCTATCAAAAATTCATCACTTTTTTCAAAATGAAACACCCTATCCTACATACCTATATCCTAGATCGTCACTATACTGCAGACTATTCGGTTTTCTTCAGAATAAGGCTTCTAAAGTTGGGCATAATGCTATTATTTACATTAAAATAAATTGACCGCGCACACATGTCCCACCTCGTGCGTTTGTTTTCGTATCTTCTACTTTTCTAGTCTAGAAGATCTAGTTCTAGTAGATGATTCCAGTTAGAAGGTTAAACAGAATCGTCAGTATGTGGGCAAAAGCAGCACACGGAGGAGGAAGGCAGAAAATCTCGTGGAAGCTAATTTAAAGGGACAAAACTCGATTAGTGCTTTGGTGTCACATTGGAATACATTGGAAACTAGATCATTTAGAGGGGCAAGACAACTTAGATATACTTGAAAATCAGTGGCGTTTCCTCAATCTACCTGTACACTAGAAACACTGGAATAAGAGACCAGCGGAGACACTGTTATGATTCCAATCGAACTGTCAAAAGCGGTTCCAATCTGCAATGTTTACAAATGGTTTGCTTCAATTAGGGAGGCGTATTAAAATCATTTAACAATCACTCATGAACTCGCTCGTCGATGCATTGGCGAAGTCACTCGCAAGCAGTTACAAATGCAAGTGATGCCAGGATTGCTTTGATGTTTAGCTTGTTGCCAAATTCATGATTTTTTTTTCTCCGCTGGTCTCTTATTTCAGCGTTTCTACTGTGCACCAACTCTCAAAACATAAACAATATATTGCATAAAATATTGCTTGCAATAGATAGATATCGAGTAAACTAGAAGATTAAGTGTATTTTTCAACCGATTCGAGTATGAATATGGTAATGGTTAAATTTCGTGCAACACGAGAAAAGGGCCTATCATTGTTGATCGATTATCTTTATCAATTTCTCTTTCGCGAGTAACCCGACTGCAAATGAATTTCCCATTGAGTATGTTGTTACAGGCGCAAGAGAACATCATCTTCTGTCGAACTGTGCTGCGAGCTTAGCGAGAAATTCGTTTATGTTGCCGTGGTAAACCAAAGAGAAAGTCGATGAACAGTATCGATCAACGAGGATAGGCCCTTTTCAAATATTACGGGAGAATTTGGTTTTTAAATTTGGTGCCCAGGTAAAAAGTGAAGTTACGGCACGCCACTGTTGAAAATATCAACGAAAATATTTCAGGTGAATCGCTATGGAAACTATGTTTATGATTGACCGCATTATCATCTCGATATCAAAAGAGTACATATCCGGAGAACTTCGAGATTAGGGCGTAATTGCTTTTGTAAACAAACACGTCAATCACCGATTTCTCGCGAACATATTTTGATATATTTAGCCAAGGTGTCCCGCCCCTGGACAATTGGGATTGTGCAGTGCACAGAAATAAAACAACCAAAAATTAAGTTCATTTCACACCTCCATAGGATAACCCAAATTTGAGTGACAGCTACTAATTTCTATTAATACTTCCACTTGTATTTATCAACTGCAATGTTTTTTCACTTACAGCTTTTTCTACGCAAAATTAAGTTCCATTCATTCAAATTTGAGAATGTATCACATTACCCCATTTTCGCTTCTTGTACGGAAGAAGATGGTTGAGTTGAATTTTTCGTTCTATTTTTGACAATAGTGAGAGGGACAGTGTCGTACACCGAAAATAGTTTTCATGTAGCTTCCATTGGAATCGCAAATGATTTTCATCCATAATCAAAATTAATGGAATTCATCTGAATTTCACATTAACATTTATGCGATCACGTTAATTTCATATTATTTTTCATATGAATTTCATCGACCTCATAATATTCATGTGATTTTGTGGTGAGATTTGTAGCTATGTGATCACATCCCTAATAAAAATAACCATAAAAGAGAGCTTAACGATCCAGGGTATCATCCAAACCATTTGTGGGATAGTTTACCCATCCGGGATACAGTTCGTTTATGATATTTGTTTATTAGCGATGAAAGCTATGTGAAATTCACATGGTTTTCATCCATTAGATATGTGATAAATTTTATGAGTGTATGACTGTTAAAAAACCCAAACTTTGGGTAGTTTTATTTGTCTGTGTATGATGCATTACCGAAATTGGTGGATGCAACGGACGAGTACAACGACCAATAGGTAATGTTTGTAAACACAAGGTGTTTGAACGCGCTTTCCACGTCTTCGCAACTTGCTGGCGTAGTCTGAGTAGGCCTCTAGCGGCACAGCTGTGAATGGGGTGACGCAGAAGCACGTGCTTTTCTCACTACTTCATGTAAGGTGGAGTAGTAGAGGAACACACACTGGATCAGCCAAGCCTGGGTACTGTGGCTCACCGCGGGGATGATTGGGTGCTATGTGTAGCGGGGATGATTGGGTGGCATGCAGCAAAACCTCACATCAACATGTTGGTTGGTGATGCTTGTTGCTGTTCATTCCTGCAACCGGCCGCCGGTTTCATGGTGGTTGACGTTGTGGAATGAAGCTGCTATGTCGGCGTGGTTTGCTGTGATTGCCTATTATTATTTGGTATGCTTTTTACTTCTTCCTGAACTCTACAAGCCTTCCGCCAGTCTCACGTTCGATGCAACTTCGTCGTCGTCAGGTTGAACCGAATGAACTTCACTCACAGCTACTACTAGCTGCAAATAGAGTCGTGGTCGTGTCTGCGAATAGTAGGATTGTTGCTGCTGTAGGTTGTACACATGATGATGGTAGCTTCCAATTTTGCACGTTTATAAAAACGGATGGTGGATGTGGTATACGCACATACACACAAATGAGACACAGTACACAGAGGTAACATCCACCATCCGACGCGACGTCCCTTTCTGACTGGGTGAGGGAGGAGAATATCCTACTACACAGACTACACACAACCCAGTGACCGAGATCTGTTCCCTATCACGGTGAGTGTGTGCCACACAGCAAAGAGCACACAGAGAGGATGCTCAAACGAAAGCAAACATCGATGATGACGTAAACAAAGCACAGCTGATTTTGACACTCTGTTTTCATCCTTTGTCAACATGTGCCTTGCACACAAACGGTCGGTCGGTCCTGAAAGCAACAATACATTACTCGCTTTTCCTGTGTTGTGTTCCATTTTTATGTGTGTATGTTATAAATAATTTAGCTTCAATTTCAATAAAGAGGGAATCACTTTTGAACAGTTCTCGACCAACAATTGGAGAGGGCCTATCAGCTTTTATAAACAAAACTTTGTACGCTCTTTCCTCGCAAACCGAAGGACGCCCACGCAAATCAATAGCATCATCGTGCAGTTTTGTTTACAAACTCTGTTAGGCCCTTTTCAATTGTTGGTCGAGTGTTTCATAGCTCCATCGCGTTCAATGTTTGTGTGTTGTACACTTTGTTTGTCGGGTATGGTGGTGAACCTGTATGTAGCATCACCACCCTACCCGACAAACAAACTGTTCTGGTAACTGGTCCTACCTGTTATCCTTCCACCTTCATTCATTATTAAAGCAAGCATATTATGTGAGGTCCTTCTAACATTTGCACCACGGTCAGCTTGTAACGTTCACACGTGAATTTGCGATCTATATTTCTTGCTTGCAATTATACGACCGACATTGATTGGAAAATTACCTTAAGTTATCCAATCACAACATGTAAGAAACATTTGAACATTGTAAATTTGGATAAGACTCGCGAATGTTTAACAATTTATGTACATACATTATTCAGTATTGGTGGAACTCTGATTGGAATTAAGCGTTTTATTTATCTCAAGCACAAAACTTGAACCGAACATGACAATATAAATTGAATCTCTTTTATTATCCCTCATGCAGCCTATTCATTAAGCCTGAATCTGATTTACCACATGTTTGCTTCTTTTCTCTCTCTTTCTTTTTCATATTGTATTATGTTGTTGCGTCGTGCGATGCCTGTTTTTGCCCAAAATACAACCACATCATTCAACAAAATCACATCATCACCAAATCACTTCCAACAACAACAACAACAAAAAATCACCGTCCTAAAAAAACAATATCAAAATGTAAAAAATCATCCACCCACCCCATCCGTGTTGTGTTGTGGCCCATTTGTCCTGATACAGATGCCATACTTGCAGTTACCGGACGGTGCTAGCATTATAGTGCAGAAAGATGCCAAGGGTACGATCACGCACGCCAACAAGGGTGTCCGGAGGATGATCGTGGTCAACGATCCGTCAGCGTTACAGCAAGGCACAACGCAGCGGTAAGTGTATCTACCTTCCTTTTTTATTACATTACGTACGACCTCTCTTCCACCAATTCCGTTTAAGCAAGTCGCGCCAAAACATTGCTATTCAATAGCGCCTTGGCGCGGCGGAGATCTCTCCGACGCGGCAAACTGCCTTAATGATTTATTGTTTCTTTCGGCAGTCGGTAGTTTTTTTTTTCGCGAGTAACTTTTTTATTTTTCCGTCACCATTTTTTATTTTGCAGTATTATCACCAGCAGTGGTGCCACGGCTACCGTTACAACTCATCCAGCAGTAAAGAAACACGAAGTTATAAGTGAGTACGGCGTAGCGGGGTTTGGTTAATTAGTCGCTTTTTGAACCGGTATATATATAGCGCTTTGAACTTTCTAAAAGTGCGATGCAAATAACTTTTTAAAAGCTGATAAGGAAACGGTTGCAGACTTGAAGCTATTACTATTACTGGTATACATTGGGGATATCTAACTTGTAGTTTGTGACTTTTAAAAAATAGATTAGCATTTATCTAACGAAATAGAGGCATAGCAAGAGCACCAAAATTGACTAACTAGGTTTTTATTTATGCAAATCTTATCTCATATTAATATCGTTATTCAAAGTCATTTCTCGGTTGACTGCCCCGCACAGCCAACAAACTTCTTATCCGATCTAATGACATCTAAAAACATTTTTTTCAGATGATATTTTTTGTTTGTAGTTCGGTTATTGTAAGAAACATTTTATAGAACATAGCACCGTTAGGGTCTTCTTCTTTATCTTATTATTGGCTTTTCGCGATTTTTTTTCTCTATGGGCTCTTATGGATAGGACAACATAGTGTTGGTATTTGTCGTGACATTTTCTGAACAAAGTAGGAAACTTTTCGTGTACATTGTAAAAAATGTATAACTTATTTTCTTAAAAAAATGCTAATGGGACTGTTATGCCACAAGGGCAGTTCAGCAGGGTGGCAACTATATCCAGAACAACATGTGAAAAGGGCATACAAGCTTTTTGTAAACAAACCTTTGTAGGCCCTTTTCTCACCAACCGAGGGTCGCCCACGCAAAAAAGCAATATCATCGGGAAGGGGAAAGTGTCCCCTACCCGGTGATGTTAAAGGTTTGCGTTGGTATCATATGGGTGTCGAGAAAAGGGCATAAGAAGGTTTGTTTACAAAAAGCTTGTATGCCCTTTTCACATGTTGTTCTGGATATCTGAAAACCCAGGAGAGAGTCCTAGAATGTCTCAGAATCTGGCAGTTTAAATATTATTATTAATTTTTGACGTTGAAATCTTTTTATGTATTGGACAGGGTAACAAACCGGGAATACCGGAAAATATCTGGGAATTTGAAAAGTAACCGGGAAAACCCAGGAATTCGGCGAGAAAACTGGGTAAAATAAATTAACCATACCAAAGGAACAAATTTTTACACCAGAATTTAAGAATAAACCATTAAAACATAGTGATCCTTTACCAAATGAATGTCTTGCTCTATTTGCTGCATAATTTCTTCAGGTTCCCGTCTTATTATTTTAAGAATTTATTCCCTCAGCAATATTGCAAATTGTCGTTTCAATTGCAGATATAAAGTGCATGGTCCTTAAAAGAAAATATTGAAGATGCTGGACTTTGGAAACAAAAATTTGTAAAACCGAAACTGAATTATTCTTTCCGGGGTTTTAATTTTTCGTTTCAAAATTATCATGATATGAATTCCAGAATTAACTTAGAATTCTGCTCTGAATTGTCTTGAAATTCTTCTGAAATAAACCAGAAAACAATCGGCGTAATAATCATTTTAATTATTTTTTCTCCAAATCGTGATGCATTATTTGAAAAAAAAAAATACAATAAAAATTGTTATGTATCACAGATTTAAAAAAAAAGGTTTTAGTTTCAGACTGTACACTAATTTCAAAGCCCAGAGTTTTGGGATTGTTCTGCGTTCAATTTCGTTTTTTTTCGTTGAATATTAACAACGTGAAATTTCTTAAGATTTGAACCGGGAAAACCGGAAATTTCAAAATGAAATTTCACTGGCCACCCTGGCCATGGAGGACACTTCTCTGAAATTATAGAAAAGTTTCAAGTCTCAATCAAAGTATCAGAATCTTGTGAATTTTGGTTAATCTTGGATAATGCATTTCTATGTACGGAATCGGGGGCGACCCCGGCGTAGTGGTTAGCATTCATACCTCTCACGCCAAAGTCACGAGTTCAAATCTCACCCCGGACAAGTCACAAATGACCCAAGAGCGTTAAAGTGACTAAAATTAAAAAAAAAAAAAATGTACGGAATCATGAAAATGTTTCAATGTTTGAAATTACGAAATTGTTTCTTTGAAAATTATCTCATTATATGTTTGCAAATTTCTGAAGGATTTCCTTAGGATCATTCCTAAATGTCTTCAGAATTAATTTTAATTCCAGGATTTCTCTTGACATTCGTGTAATTCTATCCGGTATTCTCTATTCTCTTTCTCCATAACAGTTTAAGCATTTGGCGCAAAACACTTAAGAAATTTCCTGCTCTTGAAACTTACTATACATTTATTTTCGTATTCTTATAATTCGAAAATTCGGTTCAATTTCTCTTCAAAATTGTCTTAACATTTCACTTAGAATATTCCTCGGAAATCTTTTGGTATACCATTTAGAAGTTAGAATAGTCTTATACAACCATTCCATAGAAAAACGATATTGTGGTTCTCAGCATTTCGTAAAAATTGGTAGTTTTGTTCCTTATCGCTAAATATTGGCCCCTTTTTTATTTTGTCATTAGAGTGACCATTTCCATGTTAGGATGGTAAAAAATCGATTTATAGCGACTGTAACATAGCCACAATGCATGGTAGTCTAGTTTCATAGGAGTATTGAGTGAAAACCCAAAATTTGATAACTTCAACAAAATATATCTCAAAAACTAAAAAACACACACCGCTGATTTTGAGATATTTACACATTATATCTCAAAATCAGCGGTGTGTGTTTTTTAGTTTTTGAGATATATTTTCAGGGTGTCGACTACCTGGAAAAACCTGGAAAGTCAGGGAATGTCAGGGAATTCTATTTATGATCTGGAAAGTCAGGGAATGTCAGGGAATTTTAGTGTAGGTCAGGGAAAAAAATAATGTTGATCACATTGCTAAAAATTATGTGTGGGACACATAAAATAATCTTTGAAATTTTATCAGTGCATGACGTCAACGTTTTTGGGAAGATCCCGGGCATCAGATCTACTCGCTGCGTTTATGGACGCCCTTGCCGGTATCTCTTCGAACAAGTTGCTGCAAGTGTCCATGGATGGGCCCAATGTGAATTGAAGCAAGAGGTACAAAAAGGTGGCGAGAAGCTGATAGATCTGGGAAGCTGTGGGCTGTATATTTTGCATAATGCATTCAAGGATAGTGTTTGCAGTATCAGTTGGGATGTTTTCAAATATTTGCGTGGTATCCAGAATATCTTCAAAGATGTACCTTATCGCATGGCAACGCCAATGCAGAGAGAGGTTTTTAGGTAATAATGCAGAATATATTTTTGAAAAAAAAATAGCATCAGCATCAGTCCAGCATCAAAATGAAAGCATATTGAAGTCCAGTTTTGATATCAACATCAAACTGAAATCCTAAATAATTTAATTTCAGTTTATGCAATTGATAAATTTTGTTTTCATTTTGCTGTACAAAAATATGTTGTTGCGGGTTTGACTTCATTGCCTTAGCATAACATCAAATTGAATACTTGTTTTGTTATCAACATGAAAAATTGATATCAAATTGAGTATTCAGTTTGCTCTCACTGATAGCAGAAATAGTTTTCAATGTGATGTCACAGGAAGATATGTTTGCTAGCAATTTTGATATTTTAACCGTTAAAACGACCAAAACGACAGCAACCTGAGTTATCATTATCAGCGAAATCACAACATCAAATTTAGATTGCAATTTGATCTCAGACTTTGCTCAGGCTGTGTGTCCATGATCGAGGGAAAAAAGTTAAATAATACCACTGAACTGTCCAAAAGTTCATCTAATTGAGGTTAACCACTAACGGTGCAAATCCTGATTGGCGGACAAAAGTTGGCGCTACTTAGTGGCGTAAGATAGAAATTTTGACATGACGGTGATGGAATTCTTTCACGGTGAGGTATGGGAGAATAGTTTGAAATCATATAAACAAGATCGACATAACTTCAGAAAGTACTGAATCACTTGAGGATAGTTCGGAATCACTTAAAAAATTACTGAATCACTTAAGGAAATAATTGAATCACTTCATAAAAATACGGAATCTCTTCAGAAAGTACTGAATCATTTCAGAGCGCACTGAATAACTAATGAAAAGTTCGAAATCACTTCAGAAAGTACTGAATCATTTCAGAAAAGTTTGGACTTACTTCGGAAGTGCTAAATCACTTCAGAAATGTTTTCAATCAATTCGGAAACTACTGAATCATTTAGGAATGTATTGTATCACTTTAGAAATGTTCGAAATCACTTCTGAACGTACTGTATCGATTTAGAACAGTGTGGAATCACTTCAGAAAGTCTTGAATCACTTCAGAAAGTCTTGAATCACTTCATAAATGTTGAGAATCATTTCACAAAGTACTGAATAACTTCAGAAAAGACCCAAAACACTTAATAAATATTCGAAATCACTTTGGAAAGCACTGAATCATTGCGAAAAGTTCACTTTGAAAATAATTGAATCACTTGAGAAATGTTCGGAATCACTTCGGAAAACACCGAATATCTTCAGTAATGTTCGGAATCACTTTGGAAAAGTTCATGATCACTTCGGAAAGTACTGAATTATTTCAGAAAGCACTGAATCACTTCGGAAAGTGTTGAACCACTTTAAGCTCGGAATCTCTTGGGATAGTATTGAATCACTTCAGAAAATTTCGGATTCACATTGGAAAGTACTGAATCATCCCAGAAAGTTTGTAATCATTTCCGCAAGAACCGAATATCTTCGAAAATGATTAAATTAGCTAGGAATGCACAGAATCATTTCAGAAACGTTCAGCCTCACGTCGGAAATACTGAATCGCTTCAGAATGTTCATAATCACTTTGCAAAGCACTAAATGATTTCAGAAAGAACTGAATCACTTCAGAACTGTTTGGAATCGCTCCGAAAAGTACAGAATAATTCCAGATAGTTTGTAATCACTTCCGAAAGTACTGAATCGCTTCAGGAAGAACTGAATCACTTTTGAACAGTTTGAAATCAATTCTGAAAGTACCCAAGTAACAATTTGGGTTTTATGAGGGTACTGTAGACCATGATTTAGACTTGTAGAGTGCTTTAAAACCTCAATAAAACTTACAATGTTACTTGGATAATTAATCACTTCAGAAAAAAACTTTGAAATTCTTCGGATAGTATTGAGTGACTGAAGAAAATTTCTGAATCCCTTTGGATAATATTTAATCTTTCCAGAAAGTTTGTAATCGCTTTCGTAAAAACTAAAAAAAAAATCCGGAAAGAACTGAACATCTTCACAAAACTTCGGAAAGTACTTTATCAATTCTCTCAAGTTTGCAATCACTTCTTCAAGAGCTGAGATCATTTTGTAATAACTTCAGAAAAGTTTGGAATCCCTTCAGAAAATATTTAGTCACTTCAGAAAAATCGGAATAACTTTGGGCATCACAGAATCATTAAAAAAAAGTTCAAAATCTCTTCTGAAAGTATTGAAAAGCGATAGAAAATCTCGGAATCAGTTTGAAAAGTCAGTGAAAAGGCTTTAGGCTGAAAACCTCTTAAATAAAGAAAAAAAAATCCGCTCGCGGTTGCTACGTTATTGCCAGATCACCTGTCAGAGAAGCAAAAAACGATGCGTTGGACGAGCATGCATCTGCAATGTGTAAAAACTGCTGATCTCATACTTTACGATAGGCAATAACAGTGCCAGCCGCTTCATAAACCGAGAGATCCTCTTCACTTCCAGGAATTTTTCAACAGTTTCTCAGCAGGATTTACTTTAGGGAGTATTGATTATTATCGCTAAGCTACTCAATTGTGACACATCGAAAAAGATCTCGACTTTGGCAACATAGATGAAGAACAGCCAACTCTCCACAACTCGATGTCCAGTTACTCGATATCCAGTTATATAACCATCATAAAAATGAGTGTCATGGCTACTGAGATAGCGAATTTGTATGAGATTGTTATTCTATAACTCGATAATTCTATAGGTACCTCGAGTCGTAGAGAGTGCACTGTAGTTACGTTTCCAAAAACGAGATCTGTCTATACTGACATTACATTCCATTAGGAAAGTTTAGAATCACTTTGGAAAGTTAAGAATCCCTTCAGAAAGTACTGAATAACTTGAAAAAAGATTAAGATCACTTTGGCAAGTACTGGACCATTTCAGAAAAAATAGCAGCCAACAGAATAACTTCAAACAGTACTGAACTTTACAAAAGTTTTAAATCACTTCGGAAAAATTGGAAGCACTGGATTCGTGTATTCAGCTCATAGCATATTTAATAACTTCAGAAAAGCTTGAGTTCAGTAGGGAAAATGTTGAATCGCTTAAAGATAGACTCACTTCCGAAAATGTTAAATTTTCTGGACTGATTTAATACTTTCAGCAGTAATGTCACGAGTTCCTGGGAACGTTTAAAGCAAAAACCTGTTATAAACGTGAAAACGTGGCACTGAAACAGTAAATGTATTGCCTAATAAGGTTTCCAAAGGTAACATCAGTTGTAACAACACAAACATCTCTGGTTCTTATTTCAAAGATTTGCGTAGCAACGATTGATGGTCATGATTTGTAAAACGCCAGAGGTGTTCTGAGTAAAACGCATAAAACGAATCCATATTTATGTATCTTTATTTTTTGTTTTTTTTTTTTTATTTTAACTATCATCATATCCATAATCTTCCCCTTAATTGGCCTAGTACTTGTAACTTAAGAAGGGGGACCGAGTGCCTCAAGTTCGTTGCGCCTTTGCGCAGTTAGTGCAGTAAGGGCTTCTTACTGCGGAGGTTTTGATTTCATAACATACTGATAGTTTGGAAATTTTGCTTTGCCCACGAATGTTTAGGAAAATTCTAGAAATTGTTCAAGGTTTTTCCTGAAATTAGGAGAAAGTCAAGCAAGATAAATATGAGATAAATTAGAAAACACAAATGATAGTACTGGGAAAATGTTGACGGAACTTTCATAATCGAACTAATCATAATTTCAAGAAGAAAGGGTAAAGGGACTTAACCACCTGTAGAGTACGGTGCTGCTCGATAAAGTGCAAATGTTTTGCAACGTACTATATAAACTAGATAAAACACTATGTGAAACAACGCCATCAACGTCGCGGGCGAATGCATCGTTATTTTAGGCAGATTTATATTCAATATTGGGTGCGACTACTTAGCTCAAATTTTAGGAACACAGCACTGGGTATAATAAAGCTCATCACGTTGTAGCTTCTTAGGTTAAAATAACGTAGTGGACTGGAATTTTTCTGAAAACCGACTGGAAAGTCAGGGAAAGTCAGGGAATTTTGTTTTCGACTTTGAGTCGACACCATGATTTTGTTGAAGTTATCAAGTTTTGGATTTTCACTCAATACTAAAGCCTAAATTTTCAAGGAAAAATATAATAACATATTGCGCCCTCTATCTACAAATCATAAAAACCATAAAACACAAACAAATACAATCAATGTTTTTCAATACAAAATCTATATGGGTCATTCCAGCTCAAGTGGGTACAGAATTAAAAAAAAAGTTGTGGTCGATGTCACCGATTTGAGCCAAACTTGGCCAAAACGCTTATTTTGGCATTCTGAACAAATGCATTTTTTGATTTAACTTCAAAGTACCCAGAATCCTGATGAATGTGGGCGTCTTAGTGGAATACCTGTATAATGAGAGAGAGAAGGATTAGTAATTTCCATTTAATTCCACTACTTTATTTGCTTATCCTTGACAGATACGCGTATTTTGTCTACAATGTGCAGACTTCTTCAGTGTCTTGTACTAATACTCGAATGGACTGGTCGAGTATTAGTACAAGACACTGAAGAAGTCTGCACATTGTAGACGAAATACGCGTATCTGTCAAGGATAAGCAAATAAAGTAGTGGAATTAAATGGAAATTACTAATCCTTTTCACATTTTCTGGGCAGGATTCTCATTATATGAAATCATAACTAGCTCATTTATTTACTTCTGTCTATACTTTAATTGTGGTCCGAAAAGTGAAAAATACGTTCCTATGGGATACAGCCAAAGCGTTGTACTTTAGAAGTACGATGAAATCAGATAGATTAGCAGTTGTATATATAAAATTTCAGCTGTGGATATCATTATATTTTTCCTATATAGTATTTTTAATTACCTTTCATTCGATATTTTGATCTTTGAAATCGGTCCAGTAGTTTGTAATTTTTGAAAAAAAACACAGTTTTTTTGGAGTAGCCTAACATGGAAATGGTCACCCTAATGACATACATAAAAATTACGGATCTAATATTTTGCGATTATGAACAAAACTACCAACGGCTGTATACCAACATTTCCTTGTGTATTTCCTTGTGAATTATTCTCAAATATTCCTTAAATTTCTGTTTCAAAATGCCCTAGCGAGGATCTCTTGGAGTTTTCTTGGAATTCTCTTGAAAATCTCCTTAAATTTCCCTTGGCAATATGCTTAAAATTTCCTGTCAGATTCTTCCAGTAACTACACCCAACCGGGGGATATAAGATTCGCTTACAATTATGTGGGATTCATCATCAGAGGATGTTAGTGGAGACCGCATGAACCGAGGATGCGATATACCTAGTTGCGGTCCAATGCAAGAAAATTGGAGACCGAAAAATGTAGAGTGTATTAGTGAGGTAAATTAGTTATGTCGAAAAAAAATTGAAAAAGGTTGCCGACTGGACTCGAAAACCACGAACGTTGCGATTATCAGACCTGTGCTTTCTCCACTGCTCTCTCCATGCTTCTGAATAGAAGGCCTAAAAGCAAACATGAAGCGCTCATTTTCTCGCATACTCGACTTCGTATGCTTTTTCTGCTGGAGAGATTCGAGGCAAGTTTGTGCGTCGTTCTACAATGTTTTACAATGTGCGTCGTTCTACAAGCTTACTGGTATAGTCGAAAGCGTAGATAGAACACGAAATAAAAACGACAAAAAACCATTACATCGCCTGCATAGTCAATTTCTAACATTCGTTGCGATGTTCATGAACAGAGGATGATATGAAACGGAACTAACATTCATTGTAATAGATTTTTGGTTTGCGTGTAGTTGAAATTCCCTTGAATTTTTTATCGATTCTCTTAAGAATTCTCTTGGAAATTTCTTCAAACTAGCTTGCAATTCTGCAAGGATTAAGAATTAGATATTTCCTAGCAGTTCTCCTCAGAATTTCGCTTTGATTAATTGTTTTATCAACATTAAAGAGATTTTCAGCCGTAAAAGATCATTAGGCATAGTTTCAGGATTATAACCAGTTATAACATCTGAATTCCCTTAATTCTTTTAGAGTTTTCTCGAATTCCTTCACAATCTCCATAATAGTATTCAGAACTAGTAATTCATCTTAGGTTATCCTTGAAATTTTCTTGAAATTTATTTAATTTTTTTTAGAATTTTCTAGTCAAATTTCATTGATTTACCCAGAATTACTTTAGAACTATCCGTGGAATTCCTCTATGATTCTCCTCAATTTATTTGACATTATAATTCTAGTGAAGTATCAGAACCCTAAACTGTTTTCTAAGTCCAAGAGCCATGATTGTTTTTTTTTTTTAAATCTGAAATCTCATACATTCAAGTCATTTTTTACGCGGTTGGTGCCACTGAGACACAATTTACACGGTACGTTTTTAACGATTTCTCGATAACGATACAACCAAGCGACTTGATTCGAATCACATTATCCGTTTCAAGCCAAAGGTAATCGAATGGCATGCTGTTAAACAAATCAAATTGTTTGGTGTAAATACCATGCTAAGCTATAATTACGATTGGTATAAACATCCATTTTGACGTAGGATTACGTCTTTCGGCAACATATTGGGGGTGCAATTTAAAACAAACCAAAATCAACCGCGTTACGAAAAATGGTCAAGTTTTGACCAACGGCGGATGGATTTTAATTCTTAACAAGCCAATCGATCGGAAATTTTTCTAAGAATCTGCTAAAACGAACACTTTATAAATTTGCATTAGGTCACTATTGAACATTGCACGAATGTCCAACTCTTGCAATGGGGATCAAAATTATCATCGACTGCCTGCAAAAAAGTGGTTTCTCTAAAACAGTCGCCGAATATTGATACCGAGGACGTTAAATCTACGGTCGTGTCTTGGATACAACCTCTTTTTTTCTTAATATTTTAGCATGTGAAAAATCAAAATCTTGGTAGGTTTTTTTTACACGGTGCATACACCTGTGTTCAATATAATAACAGCGCATGTCGATTTCCATACAAAATGGTCAACTTTGACAAGTTGTAACTTTGTTCTCTTAAGATCAATTGAGCTGAAACGTTCGCCACAGAACTACAAATATGTTCAATTTTACGATTACAAAATACCAAATTTTTGGCAGCACCTGCTGAAAAGTGAGACACTAGGTAAAATTGTTCATAATTTCAGCTCAATTTTGAGATTTTAAATTTTACATGTCTCAAAATTCTAACAATCCCCACCCAATTAACAAATGTACATAATAGTTAAAAATGTTTAAAACATTTGCAGTACATAAAAATTCAAATCAAAAACTGCTGTTATTTTGAGCAATTTTACCTGGTGTCTCACATTCCAACAGGTGCTTCCAAAAATTTGGTATTTTGTAATCGTAAATATTTGTAGTTCTGTGGCGAACGTTCTAGCTCAATTAATCATAAGTTAACAAAGTAATGCGCTGCTATTATATTGAACACAACTGTACATATCTCCAGTATAAAAAAAAGACCTGAGTGTACGCTATATTTAAAGGCAGAAATCTCGCTACGTTCATGGTAGTGAAAAATTTGCCTAGCCCCACAATCCTGAAAATTTTCTCGAAGAGATCTGAAAAAATGTTAATACGAGGATTCAAATTTTATTATTTTTTCATTGTTTTCTAATGGAATGTCTATGCTCAATCTTACATGTAACTTAAAAAATTTCTCAATTCTAAGACTTAAAAAAAAATCAAATTTCAAACTTCAAAAAAGTATCTATGTTATGTAACATAATTTGATGATTTGTTGCTATCTTTAAATCTTATAAATTTTCCCACTCTCGTTTTGTAATGTGGCCTTGAGACATGACTTTCTCGCAGAATGAAAAAAAAAAATCAAAATCTTCAAACCTTATAAATTTTTTAAATTCTTGCCTCGAGTTCGGAAACAGTCAGAAAAGAAGTTCTAAGGATGAGAAAATTACCATGCCGGTTCAGCTTGAGCTGTTTTTAGACAACTCGCAATTTCTGTCTTTTTTGCATTCTATAAAATGCCTCGAACGCTTTATTCAATTTAAGATTGTACTGGATCACGGTTCTTGAGTTAGAAGTCCATATTCATGAAAAAGTGTCCTGAAAGTATATCTAAGGAAAGTAATAGCGGATGAGGTCATGTTGCCAATTACAGGTAGGCAATGTACCCGGATTTTTTTAAAGAGAGACTGTGTTGGAAGTAGGTACTAAGTATGATTTTTAAGGCAACGAAATCGATGAGTCTGAGACCGGTGTCCTTGGTATGCTGGTACTTTGCATTGTAGACTCTGACGTTAACGACGATAACGTTATCCTGGCCACGATTTTTACGTTAGGGTCTTGAGCAGCTATCGTTTTCTCGTTCCAGCTGCGCGTAAAAAGCGTCCTTCACATCATCGTCCAGGTGCAGGCTGTGCACGTTGAGTATGTTGACATTGGATAAACGGCTTTCGATTCTCAACTTGCTCATTCTGATATCGATTGGACGTTATTTGGATTTTTCGCACTTTTGAATTTCGTCCATCCATCTCGATGAAAACTCTACACAGCTCATGTGCATTAATCATCGTTATAATATCACTTCCAGCAATCCTCCTGCAGGGTTACAATGTTGCATTTGCGGACACCCTCAATAAGTCTGAAACAAGTGCCAGAACCAAACATTACAGCCTAAATTTATTGAATTCAATAAAAAAAGTGTTTACCTAAAATCAATAGTATTTTAATTGTTTTTTTTTAATAATTGCACTGTTGAATACACAAGAATATATATGCAAGAGAATAATGAGCACACAATCCTGGGTTGAAAATCATGGCCCGGGCCGAAAAGTTGTGGATCACCTGTGCTACCATGGGAAGGAGAGGGTTAACATATTTAATTACCTAATTCGTATTTAACTGAATTACCCAACAATTATGTCCGGAATAAGTACTACAAACAGACTTTCGCTAAGCAATTTTCTATGTAAGATTTTCGCTAAAAGAATTCTATGCTAATAACTTTACGTGATACATATTTTCAATGATGAATAATTTTGGGAAAAGATCTTACTGACACACTTTGCTCCGTGACACATTTTACCATCCCAAACTTGAACCGATTTATGAATGCCATTAATCGTTGGGATTACCTGGCCAAAATGGGGTAGTTTTTAGCATTTACTGTTTCTTAACATTAAACTCATACCTCTAAAAAAATACCAAACCCGCTTCACAAGTTTAAAACAACCGTGCATGAATATTTATGAGATAATCATTTTTCATCTCAATTTAAACAATTTTTCACACCTCCTTCTCGGCAAAGAGAACAAGGCCCGAGATGTGTCTTTTCCAGGCAGCCCTTCCTGTTCTTTCTTTCCGTAGTTCACCACCACCATCACACGTTCAATGTGTAGTGCAGGACGGTTATAGAGCGGCATCCACAACTTGGCCGATTAATCAATTTCTTATCGTCTATTCATTTCGATTGCCAGCGCCCAAGAAGCAGGGTGAAATTTATCGGACAAGAATAATAGGAGCAAAATTCGATCGACCACTGAGCCGCGTGCTCTGGTTTTTATCGTCGTTCCGACGGCAGTCACTCTCCTACAATCGACGAGCCATTATCGATTATTTTCTATCGGCAGAACAGACGATTCGCAGAACAGATATATAAACCGGGAACAAAAGGATAGTGGTTGCAGTAGTTAGCAAAGTTGGTAGTTTCTGCTACGTTTCTAAAGGAGGAGAGTGCGCTCTATTCAAAGTCGATTCATAAATATTTAAACTCAGAAACTTGTTGCATGATAAAGTACCCCGTAGTTGGCTGAGCTGTCTGTTCCTGTTTCCTTATGGGTTCATTGATTTAAAGTTATTAAAATTTCTAAATTTGAGAGCAAATCCCTGGTTTCCTGTGGCGGTTGTACCTTAATGGATGTTTTCTTTCTTTTTCTCCTTCTCCTAACACAAACAAACAAAACAAAAAACTTTCCATCTAACTACGCGAAACGGAAACATTTTGTACATAAAATAACCTGAAACACTTACCATCAACACGATAAATGGCACCTCGCATCACCAGATCAATCTAATTCCGCTCTAGCCAACGGAATAATTGACTCAAAATCAAAGGCCATCGTTACCACAAGCAGCAACACGGCATTCATGTCTCCACTTGGACCGATCCAGCTGACGGCAGAGGAATGCAACGATATCCTGATGAAGCGAGCAGCGGCGGCTGTGGCCGCCAACAATCAACATGCAAACTCGACCAACACCGATGCACAGCACGCTGGTGAGTGTTGCTAAAAGTCAAATATCGCTGAATGTTTGTTATTAATTTTAAAATTTGTACTCTAGCCATCGCCATTCAAGTGCAGAAGGTTATCCAAGGACTAGAGGACAATGATGATTCGCAGGGACACGCTACAATCACGACGCATCAACTGAAGATCGAACCAACGTTAAGCATTTCACCAAAGCTGGAAGCTGTAGAAATTGATTATGTGAGTGGTTTAATCCTTATTTTAATCGATGAGTTGATTAATATTGATTTTTTTTTGTCTTATAGAATGAGTATGTGCAAGAATCAGACACACCAACACCAAACGTAGTTCCTAAGGAACGGCCATACTCTTGTGATCAGTGCGGAAAGTCCTTCTTGCTGAAGCATCACCTGACGACACACGCTCGTGTCCATACTGGTAAGCACTTCTTTAACTTTGAGAACTGAAGATAAAACAATAAATCATTTGACTATTCCATGCTGTAGGTGAACGACCCCACGTATGCGTCCACTGTGGCAAAGATTTCGCCCACAAACACTGTTTGAACACCCATTTGCTGCTTCATTCGACCGATCGTCCCTACCAGTGCCAGGAATGCAAAAAGAGTTTCACGTTGAAACATCATTTGCTGACGCACTCCCGAGTCCATAGCCGTGAGCGCCCGTTCGTGTGCCAGGAATGTGGCCGATCGTTCCCGTTGAAACGCCACCTTGTGACCCATAGCAAGTTCCACGCCGGAGAACGGCCCTATGTGTGTGAGGATTGTGGAGAGAGTTTTGCCCAGAAGGAACACTTGGTTATGCATTCGCGTTTCCACGGTTCGTTGAATCCTTTCGTGTGTCCGGATTGTGGAGCCACTTTTCCTCGCAAATTCCAGCTGGTTAATCATGGAAAACTCCACGGACGTATTCCGCATTCGTGTACCCTGTGCGGAAAGGAGTTCTTGCAGAAGCGAACACTCGCTGCCCATATGAGGTATGTCCTATGGTGCGAATGCCAGGCACATTTTTGTTCTTGATCTCAGTTGATCACTGATCCTTCGGAATTCTAGTACCTGTTGAACGTATGACATTTTAACTTATTTCAGAATTCACACCGGAGATCAACCGTTCCCCTGTATCGCCTGCGGTGAGGGCTTCCGGACAAAATCGGAACTAAATGCCCACAATCGGTTGACCCATGGCGGAGTGAACCCAAATTCATCCAACACCACAATCATAACCACCAATACGGTCGTGACATCCAACGCTCAGAACCAACAAGCGCAACAGCAAGCCCAGCAACAAGCGCAGGCTCAACAGCAAGCTCAGCAACAAGCGCAAGCCCAACAGCAGCAGCAACGACAACAGCAGCAGCAGCACCAACAACAACACATCGAAGTTCAACAAATTCAACACCATCAAGGACAGCAAACCGTCCAGGATGTTAATACGGGTAACATCATCACCACAATTGCCGCCAGTCAGAGTTCGCCCGAAACCTCCCCGCGCCCTCAGTACGCGTGCCGAGAATGTGGCAGTGCCTTCAATAGTCGTGAAGCACTTGCCCTCCATCTGCGCCTACACACCGGTGATAAGAGCTTGATGACGGACCTTTGCGCCCTTACGGCTGCCATTCCTGGACATTTATTCCCAGCCGTTAACCAAGGTATTGATTTGCATTGATTGGGTTTATGTGAATGTGTAGATAGCTTGAACTGCAATTCATTTTTTTTTTATATTAACATCATTCGAAAAAAGTTACGCGGCAACAGTCGTATTTTCATTTGAACATTTTTTTTTCATTAGGTTTGCTTCGCTAGAATTGTAGAACTCGTAGTATTAAGATCTTATTAAATTTGATAAAATAAGAAAAGTTCGCCATTCTCATGATTTCTTGTTTCTTTTCTCAATTTTCATGTTATTCTATCCAAACAAACAATCTTACCCGTTTGTGCTTCCTGAATCGCTTCTTATGTTGCCCACGCACCTAACACCACTACCACCATAAAACCCCCTAAACAACAACGTCAACAACCTAAAACATTCTAATAACCATTAGAATATTCATTAATAGGAGGTGGCACTACCGTTGTAAGCACAAATCCTGTAATGTCATCATCTCCCGTTCCAGTACAAATTATCACCTCCTCCGGTCAGGTGGTACAGCAAACGTTGCAACCGCAGAGCCCACCACAGCAACAGGTCCAAGTACAACATCAACAGACTCAGCAGCAAGTCCAAACTCAGGCAACCCACCAGCAGCAAGTTCAGGTTGTTCAGCAGCCAGTCCAGCAGCTTCAACAGGTCCAACACCAGCAGACCGTTGTGGTCGCACAAGCGAAGCCCAAATCCCACTATTGCGGACACTGCGGCAAAGGATTTGCTGCTAAACATGGTCTTCTGCTGCACAATCGTCGCCATCCGAATGGAGGCTGCACCGTGCGAACACACATTTGCGAGTGCGGAAAGGCTTTCTTCCAGAAGAACCATCTCATGTTGCATCAACGGCAGCATCTCGAGCAAAATCAACGTTCCGGACAGGGCCAAGCGCAGGCGCAAAGTCAACCCCAACAGCCGCAACCGCAACAGCAACAGCAACTGGTTGTTGTGAGTTACGATTGCAATGTATCCGAAACCAAATCTAAAACCTTTCCTCTCGTTTCAGATTCAACAGACAAATCAAGACGCTTTAGTTCAACAACAACAACAACAGCAGCAGCAAGCCGCTCAACAGCAAGCACAACAACAAGCCCAACAACAACAACAGGCTCAGCAGCATCTATTGCAACAGCAGGCACAGCAGCAGGCGCAACAACAGCAGCAACAGCAAGCCGCACAGCAGCAAGCTCAGCAACAGCAAAACCAAGCCCAGAACAATCAACAGCACACGATGCGCAATCTGGTTATCGCTAACCAGCCCGTGCAGGTACAATATGTAAAGTCACTTTAAGCTTCTCTACTAAAGGGTGGAGTGTGGTTGTGTATATTAGAAAATTGACCCTTGCGCTCGAGCGCACAGGAAGCATGCTTTCGTAGAAATTGGTTGATAGATTTTGATCGGTTGAACACCATTCCACGAAAAGTCTAGTGTTCCAATTTTGAGGCAAATCCAACCACGTCAATGGGCCTCCACTTGTCGCGGTTTGCCTGGATGGGTCTTAATCGCGTTTACATTTTCGAGTTAGGCCTTTTTGACATATTTCCCCAGATGTTGTCTTGCGGCTTTTATTTGACATGAATTTTTGGTATCAAATTGATAGTGTCACATTCAAGAATAGATTTTTAAATCACTCTCAAATAATTGAATACAAAATTTGCACATATGACTCCTTAGATAAATAATAAATACAAATAAAACCATAGAATTGTATGCTTTTTTAAAACACAAGGGAATCAAAAATGTCCTTATCGTGACAAAATGACATATGACATACGAGAAAAACTATAATGGGTGATCAATAACGGCAAGCAACAAGATAAAATTGTTTGATAGTTTGTTGGTCACAATTGCGGTTGATGACATAGCTTGATCGGAACGGTGGAATGACATAACACAAATTTCCCCATTGCTTTACCGTGGAGGCACCATATTCTGCGCAGTAAAGATTTTTTTTTTATTTAAACGCCAATTTGAACAATTAAAATTAGCGTTTAAATTAATAATGGCAGCTATGGGAACGCAATTTTAAAACCAGTCTTGCAATTGTTCATTACAGCTGAAATGTTAGTATTCGGAATTACGAAACTATGAGATATTATAACGTTTTTTTATTTTTGTTTGTAAGATTTTTGTTTCAAGGCTCGAAGAGGTGATCTACCCACGTTACGGGGCGCGATAATGCTTGGAACATTATTGTTCCTTTGCACGTTTTTAAAGCCACACAGTCTATAATTTTAAACGTTAGTCGTTTAGTCAACGATAATTTAGGTGATTACGATCCGCACTATCATTACTAATGAAGTGGAGCAAAAGTAACTCGAATAAAAGGGTATATCGATGATTTTGAACCTATTATATATAAATTCAGCTCCCCTGGGTGTTGTCACATTCCTGAGTTGAATCGAGATAAAAATTCAGTTCCGGAGAAACGCTAGACGTTGTTAGTTGTTGCAAAATTAAGCTGCTTATGGAAATGTGCGTCTCTTAATAGATGTTATACCCAATTTCGTCTGACAAAATTTTACTTTCAAGCAGATTATGCGCCTGCTCGATCCAGCTGTGTCCAACAAAATCAATCTATTGAGCGCATTGGAGTGCTTTTGGGTAAATGCAAGAATGATTAAGAGTTGAGCTGGGCTTAGACAAGGCAAGTCATTGATTAACTCAGTTGAATTCAATTGGCTTGAAAAGTTGTGCCTGGTTCAACTTTTTTCAAATACTTTTAGTTCTTGTTCCTTACTGTGTTCCTAACAGCTTGATTCGCTCAGAGAACTAACTAAATGAGAATTTAGGATAATGGTCTTGCTTGGGAGGTTTTTTTTTATTGCTTGGAGTAGCACTTTTATGATTGCATAATGATTCAAAGATACGTAGACAAGAATAAAGAGTGGCTGTGTTAAGTATTCTAGGTCTTCATTGAAAACCTGGTTAGCTCGTAAAATTAGCTTCACAGTAAAGTTTTAGTATGGTAATGTTGCTGCTATCAATGTAGATGGAACTAACTTAAAGAATTTTTGAGATGCAAGCGTCATTTTTACTATTTCCCACCGGAGGAGTCCGCCAGCGAACTAACTTTTGGTTAAACATATTATCCGGTATAATTTTCTTAGGGAACTGAGTCTCAAAATGTGCTCAAGGCAAAACAAATATAATGGGATTAAAAACAAGTGTTCAATATGTGAAATGTAGAGTGACCAGTGAACCGGGAAAACCGGAAAAAGTTGGAATTTGAAGTCACCGGAAAATCCCACGAATTTAGTTGACAAATCTGGAAAAATATACCTCATCCTTTCTTCGAAAACAATAAGATTTCAAGACCCTTGGACTGGTCTAGATTTTCAGGATAACTACAGTCACTTTAAGAAACTGTGAAGAGAATTTTAGATTTTTTTATTTCCTAAACAAATTTGAGAGCAGATTTTAGAATGAATTCTATATAACTATATCACACCAAGATTTTTTCTAGGGACCTTTAAGAAAACTTCTAGCAGAGTTTTTACTAGATCTCTCAAGAGTGAACAGGATTCTTGAAAAATACCAAGGAACGCGAAATTCGAGGATACAGTTCCAAAATAATTATGCGAAGATATATAAGAATAGTCCGAGTATAATTCCAAGCGCATTTCGAAAGGAATTTCTAGAGAATGTTAATGAGAATTCCATACAATTTTCAGAAGAATTTAGAGGCGAACTCCAATATAGTTCTGAGCAAAATTTGGAGACAATTCTCGGCGGGAGAATTTTGCCTGCCAGATGGTGTTGGCAGGGAAGGGGGATTACAAGTTTTGCTCACAAAAGCTAATAGGCTCTTTTCTATTGTTGGTCTGAGGTGAATTCTAGGGAGAATTTCATGCAAATATAACAAAATTTAAGCTCCAGCGAATTCTTAGAAAGAGTTTAAAATTCAAAGAAAGGATGAGTGCTTTGGAGTGCAAAATGTTCGTTCATACAAAACTTATTATGAAAATTGTATTTCTAGTTTCCTAAGTGTATTTATACAAATCTGGCACAAAATCTTGTATTATTTTCTTAGTCGATCGATCTTGTATCGTATTTTTTTCCGGACTTGTAACCAAACTTGTAATCAAACAATATTCAAGTCCAGATTTTAGATACAGATTTTCTGTGTTCAAGATCATACAATGTTTTCTACGTTTCGGAAGTATTTAATTGTTTCTTACATTTTATATATTCAAAATTTCAAAACTTGTTCCAGGCCATTATTTTTTTTTATTTTGAGGTCTTACAGACCTTGAATTTTTAAGTCCCAGCATCATCTTTAACATCTTTAAAGTTTATCCCTGAATCTTACAATGTTTGTCGAGTTCGCGATTTGAAGTCCTAGACGCATGGTTAAATTTTTCCTCGATCCAGAATAATGACTTTGACTATATGTTTAGTATTACTTCTGCGTGAAGTCAACGATTTACATAGTTGAAGATGCTAATTTCAAATAACAGACTGAAGTGGTAATTTTCATACGATAGATGGAAGAGATGAAGTCTAGAGTTAGAGTACGCAGTGTGAAAATTGCATATAGAGAGTAGACAGCGAGCTAGGACAATTTTTAGAAAGGTACAAATCGGTTTTATCATCTCTCTATCTCTCTTTACCAAACTCCCCCTTTGGAGAGGGATGGTTAGGGGTGCAACTGAAATGATGTTTCATTCTATAAATGGAGGGTGGTTTGGTTCAGTGTAGGTCCCGCAGAGTTATAATTGGTCGATGTTTAAGTACACTCAACATAATCTTCACGTTAATGCTACGTTAAAACATACATAGATTTTTTTCCATAGCACTTTTCACGTAGACGTTACGTGATTCTCATATGGAAGCACTCATTTCAGTGAGCTTCAACGTCACTGGATTATCACGTAGATGTTACGTGATTCTTTCAGTACAGCTCATGGTGGTTTCTTATGATGTTGATTCTGCTACGATTTGAATAAAATGTATTCTTGATTTCGCACTAGGCAAAAATCTAGCATTTTCTGCATATGCCATTATTTTGTCATAAAATATATACATCGGCAACAAAAACATATTGAAATTAGATTCGATCGGGCCAAGGATCGGGAACGGGAAAACATACATGTAATACAAATGCCTATCCTGCACTTGATCTTACACCATGAATAATGCTTTCACACTAAAAAAGAAACCGTCTTCATTATTCTCTATGTAAATGTTTAATTCATTAAACTTACCACATTAAATTAACCCACACAAAAGTAACATCTAAAATATGCCCACTCAACTAGCGCCATATTGAGTGTCACTCATTTATTTTTTCAAACGTGAAAGTCACTTAGGGTTTACGTGAAACGCACATAGAATCTGTGTATGGGCAAATCACGTAAACTTCATTAAAAAATGTAACGGTTTCAAATGGAATTTCCTCTCATTTATAAGTGGTGTCATGTAGATTCTACTTGGGTCATGTAAAATTGACGGCAAACCAAAAAGAGATATAGCGGCGCCGGTGGTGTAGTGGTAAGCGTGATTACCTCTCACCCCAGCAGGCCTGCGTTCAATCCCAGTCGGCGCCGCCGGGATGTTCTGAGGTATAACATCTCTGATCACGTCTTCCTTCGGAAGGGAAGTAAAGCCGTTGTTCCCCGGTTCATGAGTTGATGGGTCGATAGGTGGTAGGGTCCAGGTGTGGGAACTGCCTACCTGGCGTCGGTAGCATTGGTGCTCAGCACGGAAAACAAGATCGACGGAAAACAAATCAAAGGAAAAAAAACAAAAAGAGATACTCACCCATATTATTGTTTTCGTTCGAACCGTATTTTCCATACAAAATTTTTTTTTTTTTATGGAAAATACGGTACGAACGGAAACGAGTGGGTGGCTATACGTGATTTTTCACGTAACTATAACGTGTCGATTATTTTGAGTGTAGCCCGAATGTTTTGGTGAGTAGTTATTGAGCAGTGAATGGAAAAGCTCACCAAATCATTTTGAGCTACCCAAACCATAAGCTCTTGATCAATTCTTATATGAAATTTATCACACTTTCCAAATCTGCAATAATATTTTAAGGTTACTTTTATTTATTTTTCAGTTACAGTCTAAGGTAATTGTTCAGTTTATAAAACGAACAACAAAATTATCTATATCTTTTTCATTTTTCACTGTATTCGTATTGTTTCTTCGGGACATACCTAGGGGTAATGAGCAGGTCACTTTTTAGTGACTTGGTCACTATTTTGAAGCCAGTCACTAAAAAGTTACTTTTTACTCCAAAAAGTCACTAAAGTCACTATTTCCCTAAAATAGAATGAAATTTAAAAATATCAACAAAATGTTTAAATTGGGTACTTGGCACTAAGAAAGTATACAGTAGTTTTAACAAAAATTGAAAATTTAAATCAGGGTGACCAGTGAACCGCAAAACTTTAGAACACCAGGAAAAATATTGGGAAATGCCTTCAATTTCGATTAGATTCGTCTGGAGTTCGACCGGCTATGTTCCAAAGGTATTTATCTGTAATAGGTTTTCAAAAGTCTTTCAAGGATGATTAAGAACTTTAAAAAATCCAAAGTAAATTTAAAAGAATTCTGAATGACACCAATATATATCAGAGAAGAATACCAAAGTACAAACTACGAAAGTCTCATGTAAAATTAAGTGTTCTGAGGACCGATTTCTTCATCTCTGCTTAAATCTTAAGCCAGGTTTACCTACATAGTTAAACTTGGCTTAACACATACGAGCGTCGCTTTTGATTATTGTTTAAATTATTAGAGACGCAAAATTCAGCTCCGAAACAATTTTGGAAATAATTCCAATATAATTGAGAGCGAATTTTAACGAGAGTTCTGAGAAGAATGATGATGAGGATTCTAGGTCCAATTATAATAAGAATTCAAAATTTGTTCTGAAATTTGTTCTGAAATTTGGCTCTGATGAAAATTCCATGAAAATCCCGTGAACTCCAAAGATGGTCTCTGCGGATAGTTCTAAAAGAATTCTGGGATGATTTCTGAAGATACTTCCAAGAGAATTCTTAAGAGTTCGAAAAAAAAAATTCCGAGAAGAATTCCAATCAGCTTTTTGTGGGTTCAATCTCAAAGGAATTTTGAGAAGATTTTCAAAGTTATTCTGTGATGGATTTTTGTTTTGAGAATTCTGAGGAAATACTATGGGAATTCTAAATTCTAAGGAGAATACGAATTGAATTTCCAATTGAACGCAGGGGAGGGGTCCAAGATTATTCTAAGCAGAAATTTATGAAATGTCTGAAGTCAATTGCATGGAAATTCTAAAGAGAATTCAAATAAATTTAAAATGGATTTATGGAAGGAGCCTTCAGGGAGTGAATTTAACGTTTTACATAGTCGGAGATGCTTAACGTCAAATATCAGACACAGAATCAAATTCAAGATCATAAAAAAATGGGAATTACTATTTGCTAGTCATCATGTAGAACGTAAGCAAAAGTAAATAATTCAAATCACTTCAAATGCTCTTCACAGGAGATTCCGTTGTGAGATTCGATTAAATGAGACGAATTTATGAAATTTGATTGTAAGTTAGTTCCATGTCATAAAAAGTTTATTTCAATATCAAACCGTATTTGAATTTCTAAGTTACCACATAAATGGCTATTTACAAGTCACTATTTGGTCACTATTTCCGTAAATATCCGTAGTTTTTTGGGTCTTCTTCATGTTGACGATGGGTCAATATTTTTCGACTGGGCGAAGCTCTGGCGTGTTCGGAGGGTTCTTGTCCTTTGCCCTACGCGTTATTGGCGGCATACCACTCCATAACCTTTTTCTCGTAATGGCAGGATACCAAATCCGGTCAAAACAGCACAGAACAATCGTGTTGCTTCAGGAAAGGCAGCAGACGTTTTTACAGACACTCGTCACGTACATTGCCTGGTTGACGGTCCCGGTTGCAATGGTAATGTCGCTTTTCAAGCCACACGTACATTTTTTTCAAATTCTTTATTATAGGGATTTTTAGCAATTTCGCTAACTCGGCGTGCGAGAATTTCGGATTTTAGCGATGCGCGTGAGCAGTTCCACACAGATTCGCAAATCGTTTCGGATCGACCTTTTACGATTATGATGAAGCTTTGCACAGTTGTTTGTTATTGCCCAACATGCCATTTTACATATATGGTTCCCTATAAAGAGCCTAAATTTATAAAGAGGTGACATCTTATCAATTTGACAGGTCTTCTGCTCGATTGGAATGACTTTTCCTATGACTATGACAGACAATTTTGACATGTCGTCTCTTTCTAAATTCAGGCGTATTGGTAGTATTTTGGAAAATACTTATTTTTCAATAATTCATAACTTTTTTGTTTATGATTTGCCCAGCAAATGCACAGTGTCAGTAGGTATTACTTTATCTAAACTACAAAATAAATATAAAAAAAAATAATTTAAAAAAAAATATGCAATTTGAGTAATTTTTTGTGTGATAATTTTGATTTCTTTTGTAAAAAATATTATAATTTTTTACAGTGTATATTTTTTCTTGGAAGGCACAATAATTGTCCGCAACTTCTTCAAAGACACCATCTTGATCAAACAAATCGTTCACGAGATATATATTTTTCTATTGATGCGTATCATTTTTGCATAGGCTCTGTTCAAGTGTTAGTCGTGTGCAAAACTAGGGAACCAAATATGTAAAATGGCATGTTGGACAATAACAAACAACTGTGCAAAGTTTCAACATAATCGTAGAAGGTCGATCGAAAAATTAAAAAAAAAAATCGTCGTTGAAATGGAACTGCTGGCGTGCGAAATGTTGATGCTTTGTTCCTCTTGCTTGGACGCCATTTTGATAACTGAAGAGCAAATTTTCATTATGTCGGAAGTAACTTTCCCACCGATCCGAGAAAAATAAATTATGACCGAAAAGTTATTCTTATTTCCACACATATAATCTCATAGTGATAGCAATGTTTAACATATTAAGCAGGGTTTTAATCATACAAAGCAGATCGTTAGCTTTCATGTTAAAATATACTGGTTTTTGTGTCAAAAGTTATTATACGTCGTTTAGTGGTCCCTTAATGTTACCTAAGTCAAAGTGTATTATCAATCACGTCTCCTTACGTGCAGCCCATTCATCATTTCAGGACCACCGAAATCATCTTAGCAACAATCAGCTCGATTTCTGATGGATTGAGAAAGCGAAACGACGAACGTACACCTTTCACGGGTTTCTCTGCGCTGTTACTTAAGACAAACGGCTTCTCCATAGAAATCGGGTGACTTAAGTAACATCGAAAAATATTTTGATCGGAAGATGATTACAATTTGACTGGTAAAAAAATTTAAAAATGGGACGTGAGCCTATATTTGGACAGTATATAGTGTCCAAGTAACCAACAAGCCCGTTAATCGCCCTTTTTGATATATAAAGCTGCTATACGATTGATATAAAGTTCGGAAACACTATATTTACCTTATATCGCAAAAAAAAAGCGATTATCGGGTAGTTAGCAAGCTTGGTGGTTACTTGGGTGTTATAGAAGGAGTATCGATTGACACTGATAGTTCGACTTTGTTTACCTTTGTTACTTTCGACGTAATGAAAATTTGCTCTTGAAATGTCAAAATCAAAATAGAGGCATCATTCTGCACGGACACACCTACAAATGAGGGGTGTTCAGGTTTTTTAAGTGCTCGATTAAAAGAAATGCGTCCCGGGAAAAATCTGAGAATTTGTTATCACCGGGAAAACTCTGGAATTAAATGGCACCACCGGGAAGATTTTGTCCAAAGAATCGATACATCCTTCTTAGAATTCCGGAGACTTTGATTCCTTTGAAAATCTTTTCAAAAATTTCTTTTAGCTCTATTCAAAACAGCAGAATTTCGAGATTTTATTTAGAAACCCCTTGGATTATTTCAAAGAATTTCTTTATAATTATCAACAAATTTTTTGCAATCAATTTTGTGATGAATCTTTCGCACTAGAGTTGAAATTATTGCCAGAACACTCTTAGCACTCTGTTTCTTGTTGAATTCTGATCATAATTCTCTTGGAATTCTTTTTAAAATTCATCTGTCATTTTCCTCACGATCCCCATACAAATCTCCTCAGAATCACGTAAGAATTTTCAGCAGTTTTGTGTTTAACTACTCCTTTTTAAATAATCTAAAATTACCTAACAATTTCATTTAGAACTTGAATTTTTCTCCACAGAAATCCCTCCACATTCATCCAACAATTTCTAAGGATTTCATGTCAGAATAGTTCTGGAATTCTGCTCAGAACTTCTCCTTCAAAAACTGTGTGGGAATCCTTCTCAATATTTGTTCGAAATCAACACTTTGAATTCTTTTAAATTTTACTAAAATTTCCAGGGTTTGTCCACTAGATTCTATAAATTGTTGTGTAATTTGTTATAACCCTTAATATGCTTCCAAGTCTCAGAGCGATCAATCCTATACGTTTGACAGTAGGCAACATCACGGGCCTTATTTAAATACGGTCCGCCTGACGTATACATGGTGGAAAGGAACGGAAATCGTGTTATAAGCAGAAAGACAAGAGCAGATGATAGCATCAAAAACATGGCTGCCAGTCAGGCCCCCGGTGGTCACCCTGTCTTTAATAAAGAAAGCAGAACACTAAGAACTACAGCGCTTGTTCGCTGTACGCAAGTTATACGTAAAAATAGACGTCACATTTAGTTTGACATTTCGTTGTCATAATTGGTGAAGGGTATTCGAATGGAATGTTAATATAAAGAAATTTGAAATTATTTTCATTTCACACCGAAATCAAGGCTTGAAAGCCTTTTAAACGAAAGCGTTAAACCTTTCTTAATTCACGAGTTTGAATGCTGAGAAAATAACAACAACAAACTTTACACTATTTAAATTCTATGCACGTGAATTTTTTTAACGTCGAAGTTCCCCTCAATGTTTTTTTGACGTTTGACAAGACAGCCCAGTTGGCGAGTGGAATTCGTTAACTGGGCTGCGCTTTTAGTCCAGTTAACGAACAAGTACTGTAACTAAGAACGATTTATGTGATTACAGTGCCGCACACATGCAAACATATTCGGTTTTAAATTTGGCAAGCAATTTTAGCAACTGACACTTTTCAGTTCCTCCGACGATTCCGTGCAAACGACTATTAACTCACGCAAGGTAAAAATACTATTGGATAGAGGAGACAATTTTCATTCGTTACATTAGGGAGCATCCATTAAATACGTCACGTTCTTATGGGGAGAAGGTCACAAATGTGTGAAAGCAATGCATTATGTATAAGAACAACGTGATAAGGGTGGGGGGGAAGAATTACGTGAAATTTCACATGCAAACTACGTGACAACTTTCCAGTGTATACTCCGTCTTTGATACACTGGCTGCAAACGGGCATAAACAGTTTCATTGTTGTATTGTCATATATCGTGGGAGCTTATATTAGTGCTCTTATTCTGCGTGGCGTGTGAGATGAGGGGACTCTCCATTTGATTTGCAATTGTCACTTCACCTCACCTCACACACCGAACAGAATAGATCTAAAAGTTTCGAAGTGATAATGAGATCCATAAAAAAATAAGGCTAGCCTTAAGGTTTTTTTTCCTCTGTTCGGGACCTAACACTACTGCGACCAGTAAATTGATCTATTGTAGTATATCCCGTGTCTTTAGTTTAGTGCATGTCGTATTACTCCATCACTATTGAGAAATGATGAAGTATTCGATTTTTTTTACAGTTGCCACTCTTGCATTTACATCTCTGATCACGCCTTCCTTCGGATGGGAAGTAAAGCCGTTGGTCCCCGGTTCATGAGTTGATGGGTCGATAGGTAGGGTCCAGGTGTGGAAGCTGCTTTCCTGGCATGTCGGTAGCATTGGTGCTCAGCACGGAAAACAAGATCGACGGAAAAAAAAACAAACCAAAAGGAACACTCTTGCATTTATCGCAAGGATCCAACTCTAATTGAAAGGTCCCGCTATTTATACCCTTCGGAGTGTTGAAACACTCTCCAAAGGCGCGCCCCTTTGTCAGTCAAAATTGGATTCCTTAGCAACAAAATTAAGGTATGACACCGATAATGACCTTGCATCAGAACGCTAGTCTTAACCACTTCAAACTAGGGAACAACGAATAGAAGATTAGGAATCACATAGATGAAGACAACTAACTCATTTTTTTTCCTTGTTTCAAGATCATCCTTGGTAGACAATCCTTGGATTACTGAAAAATCCTGTTCCCCTAGTTTGAAGTAGTCAGGACTAGGAATCGGTGGTAGATCTTACATCCCGTAACGTACCACGAAAAGGTGATCTACCCACGTTACGGGGCAGAGCCTTAAGGTTACTTCAGGTTCCTTCGTATCTATTATATTTTTCATCAGTCTATCAATCGGTTATAGTATCCGCTCATTTGTAGCTAACTTAAAAATACTATAAAAGCATGCCTAAGATGTTTAGATAACTGGAATATAGTAACTCACGCAGGCTTTCCTTTTACTCTTAAACAGGTTCAGGTTCTTGAGAGCAACACCGCCCAGGTTATCAAGTACGAAATCATTCACGACTCGTCAAGGCAGTCGAACGTCGAGTGAGAGGAGGCTATGCTCCGTATAACCAAACCGGATGGTACGGAGGAAATGAAGAAAGTATTCATACTGAAAAATGAGGTGGGATGAAATATGCTGAATACTGCTGGAACGACTGTTTCTGCTGTTGGTGCTAATAATTCAACAGTGGGCAATATTGGTGGCCACAGTAGCAATGCAACTTCATCGCTAGTAATGCCAACGGCATCGGCCGCCGCAACGACAGTCGAGGCACCCCATGGCATGGCCATTGCTACAAGCACCAACGGGGGCGGTTTCATTATCCATCATCCATCAGGGGCCGTCATTACTTCACAACAAGTCCCTCAGCAACCACAAGCGCACCAACAGCAACAACAGCAGCGGCAAAATTCTTGCGCTGATATCGAGGATAAAAATGGCATTACTGTAAATATAGCTCACCATCAGCAACATCAGCAGCAGCAGCAGCAGCAACAACACCAACAGCACCACCCACACTCGCAGCAGATAGTTATGGGAGAGATTTTGGATTACAAGGATGCAACTTTAGTCGGTACTGTGGGTGGAGCCCCAAGTGGAGATAATCATCACAACTATGCGTCTGCCAATGCAATCGTTGTCAGCGAGAGCGCTGATTACCAACATATGTATCAGCAACAGCAACAACAACAACAACAGCAGCGAATAGTTCATCAGCACCAATCGTCAGTGGCAGTTGGTCCCATTGATTATCAACCCGGACGGCATCCGGAGCTTAGTACTATGATTAAACATGAAGTCTTGTAATCCGTTTTCTCCTTGATTTCGTCTCTTAGAAATTTCCTATCAAGCAATGTTTATGTGTATATTTGCCTATATTTTTTGATACAAACAATATTATTATGTTGACCAACAAAGTTAAGCTTTCATAAGGGCGAAAATGTGACCAATTGAATAGTTTAGTTTAACCATGTTATCATGATTTTCAATTGCCCTAGAAAATGAGGAAAACCGCTACTTTTAAGAACGAATTGGATGTACAACACTATTTTTGTACAAAAACTAATATGGTTTAATTTATAGCATTTTTTCCTTCTAATAGGAACCATAAGGATAATAAATTGTATCTAATTTACTTCGAACCTTGAAAGTATAATTTAAGCCAGTGAGCTAGAGAGAACGTCGTTTCGCCAGAGTATACACTAGAATTTCACCTTGCGTTACTTATAACAAGAGTTTTAAAATGTGTTGCAGTTTTTTTTTCTTTATCACACATCGTGTACATAGGTACGACAGTATGACGGTAGATGATATTTTCTAAGATGTTCTACCAAGTCGGGGAGAACAAAACTATTGAGGAAAGTAAAAAAAAAATGTTGATCGTATTTTTATTGTAGTGATAGAACATAGGCACATACAATTCTTTTTTGTTAAGAAATGTGAACCGAAACTGATCAATAAAACGGGAGAAAGAATCAAATTGTAAATATAAATACTGATTGTCTACAAATCGCGCTCCTATCGCGAAGAAATCGAAACAATATAGGTATCTACACAAGAACTGCACGACGATTCAACGATGATAATCAGCAGTAACAGAGGAAACCAACACATTTGTTTTGCGGCCATATTATTTCCTGTCTATTTTCGAAAAGTACGTGAGTACCTTTCGCCATTACAAACAAACATGCGCTTAGTTATAAAAAAAAAAATCAGAAATAATGAAATAACACACTGTGCACATAATTTTGCGTTGTGGTTTATTTTTGCTTTATGTTAATTAAGTTAAAATAATAATAATTTTATTAATACAGAAATAGAACGAAACCAATCGATTCTTAAAAAGAAATGCAATCGATCCGCTGGGGGAAGTACTTTTAGTTTGGAGACAGTCACTAATTGATGTTTTAGGAAGGTGTAATTCTTTAGATCATAACATACCTGGTACGTCGGAACGTTGAATCAACAGCTTATAAAGCTGTACACAGCTACACTTGACGGGAAAAACGATAAAATGTATTTGGCATTGCCGAAAAAAAGGACATCATGATGTTAGGCAGTCAATGTAGACGGGCTACACAAAAGTGCACAGTGTCACAATGTAAGGATGGCAGTAAACTTGTAAATTTTAAGAGAAAGTTTACTATTATATGTAAATCGTGAAAAAGAGCAGATTTGTGAATAATAAATATTTTAATATTCATAAAAATGTAGATGAAATTTATGTCGAAAGAAACTTACCAAGACGAACAACATTGTTCCGTCTCCGCCGAAAGTGAACCAACCATCTTGACAATCGCCGCTGACGAACAGCGACAAACAACACTAACCAATCAGCGACGTCCATATCACCATGCGCAGACAGCGCGCTCCTATAAAAGTGGCACCCATTAGGCAAACTGACAATCAGTTACCTTTTGACCGGCCACGAGTAAGCATCAGCAAGCAGCAGAAGAAAGCAAACCTTTGCAAACAAAAGCAGTAGAGAAATAAAGTAGTTACTAGCGTAGCCGTTCGCCGTTTGAATAATTACCCAGCAAGCATCCCTGGTTCGGAGCAAGCGTTGAACCCCACCCCCAGCTCTTTTCAGAGCTCAAAGAGTTTGATTTAGATCGACGCTTGCCTCCTCCACCAATCATTGCCGATACAGTCCACTGCCGAAAGGGAAAGTGCCTTCCCAGACCGAACATCAATTTGGTCCATCACGAACCGGATAGCGAGCCGTTTGAAGAAGCTTTCGCCCGAAAGTTTGCCCAGTCCTACCAAAAGGATCGAACTGCCTGCCGCCTTCCGAGTGGGGAAAAGGACGAGCTACGCTAGCAAACAGTGCCAAAACAAAACTGCTTCCGCTGTTGCCGATGCCCGTCGTGCGCGAATAAACAAGTGAATCGAGTTCGTGTGCGCGTTCGCGACAAATTAAAGACAAAGTGATTTCGTAAAAATACGAAAATGCCTATTACGCGTTCGTCGACACGCGATGGTGTGCAAGATGCTGGTGCGACTCGCGATGGCGTGCAAGATGCTGGTGTCGAACAGCAACAAGGAAATCCGTCACCATCGGATGGATCTGGATCGTTCCATGGATTCGACGAATGGGAAGCCGACTGGGATGAAGCTACAGCAAAGAAATATCGTGGATTGGTTCCCAAGCGAAAATGAAGTTGGTGCGGATTAATCGGACGTTGATCAATGAGACGCTTGGATTGGCACAACTTGGTGTGCTATCCAAGAACCTGGCTGTTACCTACGCTGAGTACAGCCAATTTCACAGCACGGTAATAGCCCTGGTACCCGATGAAGCGCTCGATGGACAGGATGACGAATACGCAAGCTTCGAGAAATTGTACTACGACGTATCCAATGCTGTGGAAGAGTTACTGCTAGAGGCAAAAGCTCGAGCCACTCCAAAGGTTCCTCCAGCCATTCCAGCAGCACCTCACGTGATTATCCAGCAGCAACCGTTAAAAGCACCAATCCCAACGTTCGATGGGAGTTACGACGCATGGCCCAAGTTCAAGGCCATCTTCCAGGACCTGATGGCCAACTCGGGGGATACAAATGCCATAAAATTGTATCACCTCGATAAAGCTCTTATCGGAGATGCTACTGGAGTTCTGGACGCTAAGCTCCTAAGCGAGGGTAACTACGAGCAAGCTTGGACCATTTTAACGGACCGATACGAGAACAAGCGAGTCATAGTGGAAACTCACATCCGTGGGTTGTTGTTCCTCAAGAAGATGACGTCGGAGTCTCATAAGGAATTGCGAACATTGCTGAACGAAACCACTCACCACGTCGAAAGTTTGCGCTACCTTCAGCAACAAATCACCGGAGTTTCAGAACACATCATTGTGTATCTGATAATTTCAGCACTTGATAAATCGACCCGTAAGTCCTGGGAAGGGACCCAGAAAAAAGGAGATCTTCCGAAGTATTCCCAAGTCATCGAGTTCCTGAAATCCAGATGCCAGATTCTGGAAAACTGCGAAGCAGCGTTCCAGTCAGTGCCGCCAACAATCAAGCCAAAACAAGCCCAGCTACCTTTAAGAGTTCAGCCGCAGAAGAGCCACGCAGTTTCCACCAATGCGTCCCAAGCATGTGAGATTTGTGGTGGTGATCATCGGAACTTCCAGTGCACTGCCCTGAACAACCTAACCGCTTCCCAGAAGAACGAAAAGATCCGAGCCGCAGGAGTCTGCTTTAACTGCCTGCGCAAAGGACACCGTTCCAAGAACTGCCCTTCAATCAAGACGTGTCACAAGTGTCAGCGCCGACACCACACGTTGCTCCATGATGATGGGGCACCCACCCAGGAGAAAATGCCAAACATTTCTCTTTCCGCGGAATCTATGGCAATCCCGCCACCGGTTCCGGCTGCTCCGAGTCAACCGTCGACGTCGGTGCAGAAGATTCTTGCCCCCGTGGAACATCCTGTGTCCACCACCTGTTCGTCAAACTTCGCCCAGTCGACCAAGACGGTACTACTGCTTACCGCAGTGGTGCAGGTGTTTGATAAGAAGAGTCATCCCCATCCATGCCGCGTCCTGTTGGACAGCGGCTCCCAGGTGAATTTCGTGACCGAAGACATGGCCAATCGCCTGGGTCTGCCGAAGAAGCCAGCCAACGTTTCGATCACCGGTATCAACGCGTTGCGCACCCTCGCTCGTGACAAGGTGACGCTGAAATTCAAGTCCCGAGTATCCAACTTCCAAGCCAGCCTCGAGTGCCTAGTGACGCCGAAAGTAACGGGCACAATTCCATCGTCGAAGATCAACATCAACAATTGGGACATCCCTGCTGGAGTGGTTCTTGCCGATCCCGAGTTCCACACGCCCGATAAGGTGGACCTGTTGATCGGCGCAGAGCTGTTTTTTGATATACTGAAGCCAAGCCAACTCAACCTGGCGGACAACCTGCCACAGTTGCGAGACACTCACCTTGGGTGGATCGTATCTGGTGTCATCGTCGAGCCACAGATTTCCAACGTATCAGTTCAGCATGCCAGCCACGTTTCTCTTGAAGACATCGAGCGAAAGATGTACAAGTTCTGGCAAATCGAGGAAGTGCCGGACGTACCCAAGTTATCAACCGAGGAGATGGCATGCGAAGCACACTTTCTGTCCACATACCAGCGTGACGAGTCCGGAAGATTTATCGTGAGCTTGCCGTTCAACGAAAATTCTTCGCAGCTGGACGATTGCCGTGCTTTAGCTCTGAAGAGGTTCCTGATGCTGGAGAAACGACTGATGAACAATCCCGAACTACAAGCGCAGTACGTAGAGTTCGTTCGAGAGTACGAGGTTCTCGAACATTGCCGTGAAATCAATGAAGCTGATGATCCTCCCAACCAGCAGAGGTATTATCTTCCACATCACGCTGTACTGCGTCCGTCCAGCTCGAGCACAAAATGTCGTGTCGTGTTCGATGCAAGTGCCAAGTCGTCATCCGAAAAGCTGTCTTTAAACGAAGTCCTGCAAGTCGGTCCTATGGTGCAGAATGATCTGCATTTCATCGTCCTACGCTTCCGAAAGTTCAAGATCGCCTTTTCTGGAGACGTTGCCAAGATGTACCGGCAGGTACTGCAAGCACTACAAGATCGACGTTTCCTCAGAATCTTCTGGAGACCACACCCGTCGCAGAAGCTACGGGTTCTGGAACTGTGTACTGTTACCTACGGTACAGCATCCGCTCCATACCTCGCAACAAGGTGCCTGGTACAGCTCGTCGAGGAAGAAGGTGAGTTTTTTCCTATCGCCTCTCGCATTGTAAAGGAGGAGACGTACATGGACGATGTACTGTCCGGCGCAGACTCGGTGGAAGATGCAATCGAAGCTCAACAACAATTGAAGCAGCTCCTAGGACGTGGTGGTTTTCCGATACATAAATGGTGCCCGAACTCCAAAGAATTTCTCGAGCGCATTCCCGTGGAAGACCAGGAAAAAAGGGTACCGTTAGAAGAACGTGATGTAAACGAAGCTATCAAGGTCCTTGGCTTGCTCTGGGATCCGAATGCCGATACGCTGTACATTGCAAACCATCCGAAGCTACCGCCGCCATTACAACAACGTGTTACGAAGAGGGTAATGTATTCGGAGATAGCCAAATTCTTCGACCCTCTTGGGCTGGTCTCTCCAGTCATCGTATTGGCAAAACTAATGGCTCAACGGTTGTGGCAGCTCAAGGTCGGATGGGACGATCCGATTGATGAAAACACGGCGCAAAAGTGGCAAGAACTTCAAGCTTCGTTGTCGCATTTGCACAACATCGCCATCCCAAGATGCGTGACATTCCAAGGAGTCGTCGCGTTCGAATTGCACGGGTTCTCCGATGCCTCAACAGTGGCGTACGGGGCCTGCATCTACCTACGAAGCCTCTTCAACGATGGTTCAGCGAAGCTCCGCCTACTGACAAGCAAATCCAAGTTGGCCCCTCTTCACGATCTTTCCATCCCACGAAAAGAACTTTGCGCCGCTCTCCTGCTGACACGATTAGTTCTGAAGGTATTACCTGCCCTGGATATGGAGTTCCGGGAAATTGTACTTTGGTGTGACAGTACGATTGTCCTAGCCTGGATCAAGAAACCGCTCAACCAACTCCTATTATTCGTCCGAAACCGAATCGCTGTAATTCAAGAACACACTGGTGGATTCCGGTGGGAGTACGTTAGATCGCTGCAGAACCCTGCCGACATCGTCTCGCGCGGCCAACTACCTGGAGCCTTGGAGAACAACAACCTTTGGTGGAATGGCCCTGAGTTCCTCCAGAGAGTGAAATGCGACATCGATCCACCCGAAGAAGTACCAGATCCGTTGCTGCCAGAGCTGAAACCAGTCACCGTCACCGCAGCTGTGAGTATGGAACCTTTCCCATTTTTCTCCAGATACAGCAGCTTCCGCAAAATCCAACGTGTAATGGGCTACGTCTTGCGATTCGTTGGTAACTGCCGTATGAAGAACCCTGCCGAGCGGAAGACAAACCATCACCTGATGATACCGGAACTGCGACAGGCAACCGAAGCTATAATCCACGTGGTTCAGTTCGTTCATTTGGCGGACGAGATTCAACGAGTTGTTGCCCACGAACCCTGCAAGAAGTTGGCAAACCTGCGTCCTATCTATACCGATGGTCTACTTCGTGTGGGCGGTCGACTCGATCGCTCACAACTACCGTTCGAGAGCCGTCATCCCATCATCTTACCAGACAAGGACCCGGTGGTACGCCTTTTGATTCGACAGATGCACGTCGAACAGCTTCACGTCGGGCAGTCTGGCCTGATGAACGCCATGAGACAACGATATTGGCTTCTGAACGCTCGCTCCACCATCCGGCAAATTACACGTAAGTGTGTGAGATGCTTCCGGATTAATCCAACCAATACCAGCCAACTGATGGGAAACCTGCCAGCATCGAGAGTGGTACCATCGCCCCCATTTGCCGTGACCGGAGTGGACTACGCCGGGCCTTTCCTGATTAAGCAAGGTGTGCGCCGTCCTGCTGTAGTGAAATCATATGTGGCCGTCTTTGTTTGTATGACCACCAAGGCCGTCCACCTAGAAGCGGTTTCCGACTTAAGACCGATGCCTTTCTGGCGTCCCTGAAGCGATTCCTTGGACGACGAGGAATGATCCAACAGCTGCACTCGGATAATGCAACCAACTTCCGAGGTGCCAACAATGAACTGAACGCCTTGTTCCAACAGTTCCGGGATCAGCAAGCCGTTAACACCATCGAGAAATTCTGCCGCAACCGTGAGATCGAGTGGCACTTCATCCCACCGGACGCACCCGAATTCGGTGGCCTTTGGGAGGCCGCCGTCAAGTCCGCCAAGAGCCATCTAAAGCGTATTGTCGGCAACGTAAAGCTCACGTTCGAGGAGCTATCCACCGTTCTGGTAGAAATCGAAGCTGTGCTAAATTCTCGACCACTTTTCACCATCTCCAACGACCCGGCAGACCCACTGGTGATCACGCCAGCCCACTATCTGATTGGACGCCCTCTCACTGCCATACCCGAGCCATCCTTGGAAGACGTCAAGGCAGCACGTCTAACTAGATGGCAACACCTGCAACTTATGCGCGAACATTTCTGGCGCGCTTGGAGTCGCGACTATCTGAACACCCTACAACCCAGAAAGAAGAATCTTCGAACTACGCCGAACATCCGTGAAAACATGGTTGTTCTGCTCCACGATCGAAACCAACCCCCACTCAACTGGAAGTTGGGTCGCATCATAGCCGTATATCCAGGCGATGACGGTTTGGTCCGAACTGTCGATATCGTTGCAGGGGGTTCCAGCTACAGACGCCCTATCAACAAGATATCGGTACTGCCTATCGAAGATAACGTACAACCTCCTGGTAATTGTTGAGTTACCTCAACCGGGGGGAGTATGTTCCGTCTCCGCCGAAAGTGAACCAACCATCTTGACAATCGCCGCTGACGAACAGCGACAAACAACACTAACCAATCAGCGACGTCCATATCACCATGCGCAGACAGCGCGCTCCTATAAAAGTGGCACCCATTAGGCAAACTGACAATCAGTTACCTTTTGACCGGCCACGAGTAAGCATCAGCAAGCAGCAGAAGAAAGCAAACCTTTGCAAACAAAAGCAGTAGAGAAATAAAGTAGTTACTAGCGTAGCCGTTCGCCGTTTGAATAATTACCCAGCAAGCATCCCTGGTTCGGACCAAGCGTTGAACCCCACCCCCAGCTCTTTTCAGAGCTCAAAGAGTTTGATTTAGATCGACGCTTGCCTCCTCCACCAATCATTGCCGATACAGTCCACTGCCGAAAGGGAAAGTGCCTTCCCAGACCGAACAAACATTGTTTCAATATTTAATATTTTTTCACTTGGATTTATCAAATCGACGGCAGTTATGTGAGAACTATTTGCAACTGCAATACATTTTGCGGAAATACATTTCGTTTAAGTAGGTATGTTGAAGACAACCGCGAGATGAAGAAACATATTGTAGCTTGCCAAACGACCATTATGCCAAGTTATTTTATTTATTTATTATTCTCTCCATCGGACTTTTGTTGCCTAAATGAAGATTGATGTTCTTTTTAGACTTTATTTTTGTGATTTTTAGCCGTAGGCTAGCTCGTCCATGAAAGGTGGGGCCTCAGAAGGAGGACCCCCAACAGAGTAGTTTTTTACAGTGTTTACTTCAACCGAAAATTGGCTCCTGACGATCGTACATTTACACAACATTAAAATCTGAATAAGACAGAGCTCCACACCAGGGGAACCGGGAGGGCCCCTACCAGGCAGAGATGTCCCAACAGCCGGAAGGAATTAAAAAAGACTAAACTTTAAAATACAATGCAGCATCCCCTAAAAAGCGCATTCCTGCTGCCAGTGTGGAGGGATCATCCCTCCAGCATGTCGCGTATGCTATTTGGAAGCCCGTGGAATTCCCGCAGGTTCTGATACTGAGGGCATACGCATAGAATGTGCTCGATGGAGGCTGGTTTTCTACAACCGACGCAAGTCCGGTGGAACGGCGTTCCACCGAAATTGAGCGAGATTTTGGTGTGACCGGTCCTCAAACGCGACGCTATCTTCTGATCCCGCTGGTTCAACTGTTCTGATGAAGAGGGAGCGGTTTTGAGCCCACTCTGCGTCCCAAGCTTCCCGCACTTTGCTCACGATCCAGCGCTTGACCTCGTGTAACGGTTGTTCGGTGGTTTAGCGAGGGGCAGATGGTCCTGCCCCAGTCAGAAAATCAGCTTCAGAGTTGCCTGGTATTCCGCAGTGCCCCGGAACCAAGCAGAATACCGTGTTTGGTGGCGCGGACTTCATCGGGGCCTCGGATGTCAGGGCTTGTATGACGCTGTGCGAATCCATGAGGACCATGATCGGTCGGTTGGAGAGCGTTGTAGGAGCGATGAAGATGGCAGCAGCTTCAGCAGAGAAGACAGAACATTGCGGCGGTAAACTGCAGCTGGTTGGTGTGATGTTTCCGGCTAGACCGATACCGACCCCGGTCCGAGAGCGAGATCCGTCCGTGTATCGATGAGTGTGCGTGGGGTATTTTTCTCCTAACATTTCAGCTACAGTTCTTTTCATGGCCACGGAATTGTCTCCGGCTTTGTACCTGTCCTTAATCCGGCTTTCGATTTTTGGTAATGGTATTTGCCAGCATTTGTCTCCATGCCAGTGGACCCTGGCCACTGGGGGGAGATCTTCGTTGGCAGCCGTGCGGAGGAGTCTGTTCCCCTCGTCGAGGAGGAAGATCCCTTGATTTCCTGATGTCTTCGAGATGAAAGTAGCGGCTTTGATTGCGATAGCTGCGGTTATACGGAAGCGGAAAGGCAGAATGCATGCAGCGTCAGCGGGCGTGGATGGCAGCAGGCCAGAGACAATCCGGATGTAGGTGTTGTAGACTGGTGCTAACGTAGCTAAAAGCTTATCCGTTGCGATGCAGGTCATCTCCAACCCGTATAGAAGGTGACTGTCGATAATTGTACTCGCCACGTGAAAACGGATGCTGCGGTTGTTCGATCTATTCTGTCGGGAATGGTCCGGATGAGATTCACTCGGCTGCGGCAATTTTTCTTGACTGCACTGAAATGCGGTCAACGAGAACTCCCAGAACTCAGAATGAAGATTGATGTTGAAAAGCTTATTTGGCAAATATTTGCGCAAATAGGCGTAAAAACCCCATATCTTTTCAAAATACAAGGAAAAATATTTTTTTTGTTTTTTTTTAGTTCTTTATTAAGGAGATTTGTAGCACAAACGAAGTGACAGACGACTAACTGGCGAAGAAATCCGTTAAAATAATGTCGTTCACTGTAATAGAATTTTCTTGGAAGCTTGTGCCATCATCCACCAGATGGGTTAGTTTTTTTGTTTTGATTTGAACAAAGTTGATTTTGTGTATAATGATTCTTTGACAGTGTGCAAAGCGTGTATCATTTTGTCATTTTTTTTATGCATTTCAGTTTTGAGTAGAGTGAAAGAGGTAGAACCAAAACATTCTAATACATTTGGTGAAAATGCTAGTACAATCCAGTAGTAGTGTTGCCATGTGGTACAATCTAGTAGTAGTGGTGATGCCATGTGGTACACTGAAAAATTGAAATAGCAGGCTAGTCACCAAAGTTTTCGAGCCGCTCCGTCTGTCACTTCGTTTGCGTTTGTAGCCTATGGCTAGTTCATATACGAAAGAAACAATATAATAAGCACAGAAAAACAGAACAATTACAGGGCTGGTAGCGAGTCACTTTTTTCAAGCCAGTCACTAAAAAGTCTCCTTTTTTAAGGTCAAGTAACTAAAGTCACTTTGATCATTCTTTGCTTTGTGACGTTAAATCGTTTTTCTTTATCTACAGGGTGTCTACTCATTTTTCTAAATAATATTTCCTGAGTTTTCCAGGTTTTTCCAGAACTTTAACGGATAAATTGCAGGCTTGCTTTTTCTGGAAGATCAAAAACAACAGTAAATTAAACCCAAACGTTTTTAAGATATGGTAATCAGTTTGAAGAAACAACTTTATGATCAAATCCATTGAATGTTGAAGTTAAACACTTATTTAATTTCTCAATTTAGTAAAGTTAAAAAAACGTACTTGATTTGAGTAAATCCAAGATCTAAAAATATTCAATGTCTTGAAGTTTCGTATTCCATGTACAAGTTCAAGATATTGAAAATTTTCAAAGTGCCTGAATTAAGGAAAACATTAAATGATTTATTTCAAGTTCGTAATTAAGCAGTCCCATTAACTTTACAACAATTGTAGGAACTTTGAAAAAGTTCCGAGGAATGAAAGGAAATGCTGAGAATTTCAGTGAAGCTTCATAAACCAACTGCGGGATCCTCAGATCGGTTCTTTTAACATCCGAAAATTTTCAGGAACTTTTATGAAGTTCATAGAATTTTAGAGTACATCACAGGTGTTAAGTGAACTTGAGATATATAGTAACCTTGAGGGGTATTGCGCAAATTTTTAAGAAGTTCTAAGTACCTCAGAAAAGCTAGATCTAGAGATCTTTGGGGAATTTCAGATCTTAAGAGCAGTTCCCATGACTTTAGTTCAGACGTTTTGGAGCAGTTTAAATCGTAAATTGAGAAAAAAATTAGAACCCTTAAGATGTTCCGAGAATTTCAGGGAAGTACAGAGACCATCAAAGAATTTATGAAAACCTCAAAAATATTTCAGGAACTTCACAGAAGTCCAAAGAAGTTCAGGGAAATTTTAATTGGGAGCTTTAGGGAAGCTTCGAGGAGTTGTGCTCCTCAGAAATTCCTAAGAGTTTTCATTAAAATTTACTTTAAATTCAATTCAGGGTCACTTTTTAGTCACTATTTTTACCACTAGAAGTCACTATTTAGTCACTTATTTCTTCAACATGGTCACTAAAATCACTATTTTTGACAGCAGTAATCGCTACCAGCCTTGTAATTATAACAAAAAAAAAACGAATAACAATAATGATACTATGGGCTTCAGCATAAAAATTAATCTCGTTCTATGGCATGGAGTTGTCCTTGGATCAGTCAAGTCGAGGCCATTATCGCAGAATTGATCGGGAACAAAAAAAAAAGAGAAACTGGTAGCAAAATTCATCTGACACGGGAAAAAATCCGTTCCGAAATTCGTCAACCTCCAGTCACGATTTTCGGAACAAGTAAATTTTTCGTTTACGAAAGTACACTATGAATAAAAATCATGAAATCGTGAACATTGTTCCACAAAATAAACGTAACGCCTGCAAAGGCAACAAAAGTCATAGAATCGTGAACTCTGTTCGGAAAATCATGATCTAGTTCTGGCAAACGTGATTTATGTTCATGCGTTGTGATTGATACCGTGAACCTTGTTCTCGAAAACGGGAACATGGTTCATGGACTGCAAAATGTCAACTTCATTATAATTACCAATATTTTAAATGGAGTGAGGAAGTGGAATGAAAACAAAGGAAGCCTTGATGATGATTTCCCGCATCCCAAACTGGCAGCAGGTATGTGTCCAGCAGATGAAATGAACACACTTTCAGCTCAACTAATCAACACCACCTTCGACTTCCATCGGAGCGGCGGGAGCAAGAACACCGGATGCGTTCGGGGATTCTTTTTCATCGAGGACGGCCAGTATGGCATTGTGCCGGACCACCATTCTGATGATACGGCTCAGCTCACTCACTAATAATCGAGACACTATTCACAGCATTGCATGTGATCCAAGTTCACGATTTCAGGAACGAAAATCACAATTATGGGTTCATGGATCACGAAATCATGATTTTATTTTGTGTTTTCTGTAGCGTTATGATGGCGATGGTCGCGCTGAACAGGCGTGACTTAAGTTCATGGAATTGGGATTTATTTCATGAAAATGTTATTTACTCGATGACGTTTACGAGAACTTAGTCATAAATTCAAACGAACTAGCACTTCATGCTTTCGTGATTTGTTGTTCACGAATATCGGAACGGTTTTTTTTTGCGTGTATACATTAAATGATTAAGGCTCTGAACCATTTGGTGGATTATTTTAACTTTTGGTTAAAATTTGACAGATGAAAAGTTATCGATTAACCCTGCTATCCGAGCATGGTTATTTCTGACAGACAAGAAGTTAAATTTTGACAACCGTGGCTCTAAAACCGGTCGATCGACAGCACGGGGATTTTCGAACATAGAAAATAACTTTCGAAATGTCACTTTTAACCACGAGTTAAATTTAACTCGGCAAATGGTTCACAGCCTAAATGGACAGCTACCCACCGTCTTGCAACAATTTGATGATTAAAAGCAGTTGCATGTGTCGAACCGTATTGTCACCTAACCAGCAGACTACGGTGAATCCGGTGACGAAAGGTTTCGGCTGTACAGTTGAAGTCGAAAAAAGCATAGAATTAATCTTCCGCCTATGTTCAAGAGTTTCAATACCCAGGAGTTGGCAAGGATGTAAGGTGGAAGGTTCGTTGGATCATTCCAAGGCAGGTGGCGAAGAGCGTAACGAACGAATTTCCTCTGAACAGACTCGATTCTCGCTATCCAAACTGTTTCATACGGACACCATACTACCATAGAGATAACTCTAAGACAAGTAGGTCCCGAAGAAACGTGCTCAACTTTTTGGCTCACCTCTGGTACTATCTTCGGTCCCATGCTTGTCGAATCACCCCTCGAAACATAGGAAAAACCAATAACCCCTCATTTTATCTGTCAAACTTTCATAGCGAATCAAAACAAACATTGTGTAGTAATAGAATTTCAACTAGAATAGGGTACGTTAATCGTTTGCTTGGGACCAATAGGCTACTAAAGTGGTGAGCCAATTTAAAATCGTTAGTTTCGTATTGATTGTTGGTACTAGAGCTGAGCCAAAAAGTTGAGCACGTTATTTCGGGACCTTCTAGTCTTAAGGCCGGCGCACAATAGATACGTTTTCGGGTTTTTTTGACAGATAATGCATGGGCTAACTGTCAAAAAACCCGAAAACGTATCTATTGTGCGCCGGCCTTTAGAGTTACCTCTATGGTATAATTGCGTGCAATAGGTTTTAGCTTGCGATGGAAAGTGATGATATTGCACTATTGAACACTTAACGTGAGAAAATTCCTTGAGCACCACTCTTCGAAACTATCGATCAGGTGCTGCAACCGCAAGCAATCAGTGAAGCATCGCAGAATGACCGGCAGCCAGCTGGAAGCATCAAACCGATTTCGTTGATGAATATAGAGAATAGCAGCGGCCTCTGAGCTGTTTGAAAAATATTCCGATTGATCAGGGCCGATTTTCACACAAAGCTCTCGATTGGTAAGATACGATTCAAACCAACGAGTGAGTCCTTGAGAGACACCGAGTTTCTCGAGATTGGCAAGTAGAATGGCATGATCAACCCGGTCGAAAGCAGCGTTGAGATCCGTGTGCATGACGTCCACTTGTGGCCCTGCCTCCATATTCCGTAGGCATAGGGAAATGAAAGGAGCGAGGTTTGTTGAGACCGAACGTTTGGGGTGGAAACCATTTTGGTCAGGAGAAAAGTAGTTTCTATAGCTGGCAAATAAAGCGTCGTTGATGATTATTTCAAATACTTTCCAGTAGACACAAAGTGAAGTAATTCATTGGTAATTTTCCACTTTTCGCTTGTCTCCTTTCTTGAAAATCGGAAACATTAACGAAGATTTCCAACGAGAAGCAAATACACCTAGTTGAAATGGCATATTGAATAGCAGCCAACAGCTTTCGAGAATTTCATTTTATTGTCTGCTATATTAAAGTTACATACATTCTATAAAATTTCTGAAGTTTTCGACCTGCAAAATTTGTATTAACTAAATAAAGGAACATTTTGCCTAACTGTTTAATCAAAGATTGTTTTGTTGCTCTTGTAAATGTTGAGAAGACTGGATATATAAACTTTTCTGGTTCCATGAGTATCTCTGATCCCTTCAGCAACTTGGCTTAACGATGCCGTTGAGTCGTTGAAAACACTCTTGAAATGCTCAGCCAGGAGGTTACATTTTTCTAAAGAAGTGTTCACTCTGAAAAATCTTCACGTCCGATTGCCGTGAAAACATAGGTGGTTTTCGTTCACCCTATTTTTCACGTAACTTTTACCGGAATTGGACGTAGTCGATCAAAATTCAGCTTCAATTATCTACGTGATTAGTCAGGTAAATAAGACCTGATTTTCACGTACTGCTTACGTGAAATCAGGGTGAAAACTACTGGACATATGGTGAATTTTACGTGACATTTCGTTTTGTTTAAAATGCTTTTCATGTAATTTGTACGTAATTTTTTTTAATGAGAATAATAGGAAGTATATTTAGAAGCAGTCAATATTATGCAATTTTATCGGGAAGATATAAATTTCACGTGTTTAAATTAATACTTATATCTACTCTTAAAATTGTAAAATATTGACTAATTGATTATTATAATGTAGAAACGAGTATGAGTTTTTTTTTATTTCTGACAAAATATTAACACCTGTTTGCAGACTCAAAATGCTGATGTCACCGTCTGAAATTATAAAACTAGGAAAAGGATACATATAATCATAAATAAATTCATGTAAAAGAATCTAATTACCGTCCAACATTTGCAGCAAGCGCTGAGGAATTTTGAATCTTTAAGGAGTTCTTCCAACACGCTCGGTGACGCCATATTGATTTTTTTTGCATACCTGAAAATCACGTAAATGTCGTTTCCCGGAAATATCAAAGTCCCAAACACACAAACACAATTACACTAAATCTGTTTACGTGAATATAGGTCAATTTCACCAACATTTTTAGTAGACATGGCGTGTAATTCAGGTCAAAGTTACTAACGTCACGTAACATTTGAGATTTTCTAAATACAGATCAGGTACGTGATATTTCACGTAAATCGGACGTGAAGATTTTTTAGAGTGTATGAAAGTTTGACAGATAACATCAGGGGTGTGTGGATTCATGCAGAACATGCAGGGGTGAGTGAAATAGCTTGGGACTGCTTGGGACCGTTGTTCTGGTACTGAGTGAGCCAAAAATAATAATGATTTTCTTCGGGACCCAGTGGTCTTAGAGTTACCTCTATGCTACAATCATGTCGAAAATTGCATGTAATTTTTATGACCACAAAAATAAACAAATGCAGTAAAAGCAGCGTAATGTCAGTTCATGCATTGTATTAATGATAATTTTGTCCTATTTAGCAAGTAATATTACACCATATTTTCGACATGATTGTAGCAACAATCAATACGAAACTAACGATTTTAAATTGGCTCACTACTTGACTAGCCTATTGGTCCCAAGCAAACGATTAACGTATCCCATTCTAGTCGAAATTCTAGTACTACGCAATGTTTGTTTTGATTCGCTATGAAAGTTTGACAGATGAAATGAGGGGTTATTCGTTTTTCCTATGTTTCGAGGGGTGAATCGATTAGCTTGGGACCGAAGAGAGTACCAGAGCTGAGCCAAAAATTTGAGCACTTTATTTCGGGGCCTTCTAGCACAAACGAAGTGACAGACGGAGCGGCTCGAAAACTTTGGTGACTAACCTGCTATTTCAATTTTTCAGTGTACCACATGGCAACACCACTACTACTGGATTGTACCACATGGCAACACTACTATCATAGAGGTAACTCTAAGACCACTGGGTCCCGAAGAAAATCATTATTATTTTTGGCTCACTCAGTACCAGAACAACGGTCCCAAGCAGTCCCAAGCTATTTCACTCACCCCTGCATGTTCTGCATGAATCCACACACCCCTGATGTTATCTGTCAAACTTTCATAGCGAATCAAAACAAACATAGTGTAGTAATAGAATTTCAACTAGAATAGGGTACGTTAATCGTTTGCTTGGGACCAATAGGCTACTAAAGTGGTGAGCCAATTTAAAATCGTTAGTTTCGTATTGATTGTTGCTATAATCGCATATCAGTCCCATATGGATTAACGTCAATTTTGAGATAACAACGCTATCCACTATCAATTGGCATCTACTTTCATATTATGTGATAAAACTATGGACTTTGATGATGAAAAATGTGAAAACAACATCAGGTCAGTTTGTCCCATCAAACAAAATAATCGCATATCAGTCCCATCCTGAAATTCAATCGCTCATAGTTCAAGTTAAAGGTCTACTTTTTGAACTGCCATATTTTTCGCTGATATAACAAAACATGCAAGCTTCATTGCAACAGATTTTAATTTGAAAAAATATCAATTAGGGGTTGTCCATTAATTATGCCACAAATTTAGGGGGGGGAGGGGGGTTTTGAAAACTGTGACGAGCCATACAAAAAATGTGACAAAGGGGGGAGGTGGGGTTGAAAATGGGCCAAATTTGCGTGACATAATTAAAGGACCATCCCTTAATTTACTATTATTTATCAAATATTTACATGGAAATTACACTTCGTAACTTCGACTGCCATTTTCTCAATGCCTACTTTTTTCATATGGGACTGATATGGGATTATAGGCAGTGTAGGTAGAGTGGACTAAAACGAACAAACCAAAGTATGGGTAAATTTTATGACCAAATGTTTTAACAAAAATATGAGGAAATTTGATCCATATCTGAGCTGAAAGAAAAAATATATTTCGACAGTGAGCATGCATAAGGGCGTATACGCGATGATCGATTCTCTTCGTCGATTTTCTCTTTTGTTAATAACTCGCTAAATTTAACGTTTCTCGGTGCGTTTGCTGTTGCTTTTGATAGACAATACAACCTGTTACTACATTGCATTGAACAAATTCTAAAAAATTGTTCCGCTTAGCTGTAGAAATGCAAATAGATAATCGAAGAAGAGAATTGATCATCGCGTATTCGCTCTTATGCATGCTCACTGTCGAAATATATTTTTTCTTTCAGCTCAGATATGGATCAAATTTCCTCATATTTTTGTTAAAACATTTACCCATATGTTGGTTTGTCCGGTTTAGTACAATCTAGGTAAAAACAACTACCTACATTTAGGTTATCTGTTCTTAGCGTGTACCTCAAAGCACCCCTCTTTTAGTTCAATCGATATCCACCACGCCACTGTTCATCGCCCGCAATGATTTTGTTTACAAGTTGTACTAAAACCGAGAAGGCAATACCAACAAATACAAAATCTCTGCTAATTCCCGTTGCCATGAGTGCAAGTAAGACGGCGATAACAACAACTGGAGCCTTCGATCATATGTTTCTCTGCATGCGAAGTGTTAGTGGCAAAGTGGGTGTTGCTTTGTGTATGGGTGGGAAATGTAAACGAAATGAAAATACAAATTTTCTTCAATGGAAATGAAGAAGACATCATCCGCCTGGACACGGCTGATTACTGATTCATGAATTGGATTGGATTATTTTTTGTTTGAAAACAGCTAAATGCCAAGGATTATGAAGTTATACATACAATGTTTTAATGCTCTAGCACATGGTTACGTGTTTGAAATATGGACTAAGTACCTATCGATCCAATTTACAAGCAACATGTTCAATACATCCTTTCAAAGACGTAGATTAGAACTATTGATGCATTTCAAGTTATTTACATTCGTACTTTTTTTGATATTAGGTATATTGTTTGTACCATTTTCGTGTTTATTTTCGATGAGGTTTGGAGCATAGCAGTATTCGCAGTGCTTCAACGTGCCCGCGCCAGCACCATCCATCAATACAGACACAGTTAGTGACTGTTGATACAAGAAGAACATATACGTATATAGGCAATCAACACAAAGACAATTTTCTGTATACATATTAAACTAGATTGTGCGGATGTAGTCTGTTGTGTAGAACATAAAGTGGAAAAAATCGACAAAAATTTTGGTTTCTGTTGCGTCGTTGCAAATTGAAAACAGAAAATTCTTGCGAATTCGAAATTCTAGAAAGAATTCATCGAATTTCACGTAAGTTTAACCAGTATTTGCTGTGTAAAATTGTAAAATGTGTTAACGTCGCGTTGAAATTACGTCGTTCGGAGCGGTCCATCCGGGTTGCAGTGGGCAGACAATGTGTGTGATCAATTTTTGTTGGAAGGAATCCATTGGTAACCCATTTTTAGTTTTTCAATTCAATAACATCGATGGTTCGATTTGTTTGTAGAACTTCGTACTGGACCACAGTTAATATCTAAGTGGAATTAATTATTTTTAAACTATTCCTAGAGTAAAGCTGAAATGTATGGTTTTCAAAACCAAACATAATTTGCATCATAAGCTAGTGCTGAACTTGAAACGCAAAATATGTTGTATGTTTTGTTGTTTGAAAAAGTGTGCAAAAGTAATTAAAATAAAGAACCAGATAAAAAATATACCGAATTGTTAACTTTGATCATCAATTTTGTTTGAAAAATAAGTAAAGTGATAGTTGAAACTGTTCAGAAAAAATTGGAGTGACCATGAAATAGTGTGTGAATAAATAAATCGAAGTGTAAAGTAATGATTTGATTATGCATACGGTGTTTGTGATCAACCTGCATACAGTACAGATTATATAATATTGTTCTGAGTGATCAGACGTGCAAAGGCTTAGCTTGCAATGTTGAAACTTATATTCAATTAAAGAAGACGTCATCGTAATCTACGGAATAATTGTGTAGGCAGACTCAAGCGCAATCGTTCACGAGAGCTTGGTAAGTGAATAAATTTCAAACTTTTCTTTCGGGCAAGATGTTAATGGTACCATATTACCATATTATTTAATAAATAAATAAAACTTAATGCAAAAAATTGCATGTACAAAATATGTCAGTATGAATTTCTTACAGCATCTTTATATACTTCTTTACGCGAACTTTAATGGTACTTCATACAACAACCTGTTGTAGTGAACAATGAATTTTTCCACACGACCGTTGAGTCTGACTCATATTGGAATTCCATTTACTAAAATTTTCAAAAATTGACTCGACTTCTAGCAAAATTGATTTTTTTTTAAATTATAGTTTCTTTAACACTTTTGGGTCATTTGTGACTTGTCCGGGGGTGAGATTTGAACTCGTGACTTTGGCGTAAGAGGTATGGATGTTAACCACTACGCCGGGGTCGCCTCCTCTTGAAAAAAAAACTCATAACAATACATAAAATAAATGGCATGAATATCAAATGTAAGTGTGGATGTCTTACATCCTCTGCATTTTTTATAAGAAATGTGAAAATTACAAAATTATTTAAAATTAAATTAAAGCACATCTATTTTGCAAGCAAGATTTAGTGATGAATTTTGTTTACCTGTATTTTCAAACTTAACATAAAAAATAAACATAAAATCGTTATTTCCATTTTTGTTTTCTTTGTTACGCAAGGCAAAGCGTGACTACCCCCTATGTAACTATTCGGAACGATAGAGATGGCCGTTTCCCCCGTAAGCGCTACGTAATATATTATGTGGCAAGTACGATCATACTCTATGTCCTGCTCTTGTGAGAATGAAGCTGAATACTTGCCAAGAAAGATCAGAAAAATTGAAAATGTAAACACAATTTAAAAAGTCATATTACTTTCAGGCTTGCCAAACTCATATCCCATGACATAGTAATTAGCACACTTCGATACGTTCGGCACGCCTAATCTCTCGGCACACATTAAGGGGTATTCCTTGGCTTTGTGTCAAAAAGCGAAGTTATTATGTTGTTTTTCATTTTGATTTAAAAATCGAGATAATAATCTATGGGTTCAAAAAAATATTGTTGTGCTCAGAAAACGAAGCTCTTTGATGTATAAAAAGCAATATATTTTTCAAAATTAAAAATCCCAATTACTTTGGAATTTGTTGAGTTGTTTAGATTTCTCCTAGTAGTTCCTTCCTAGTATGTAGTCTTTCAAAATTCCTTTAGAATTACTCTGAGTATTTCCTTGAAACTATCTTCACAATTTTTAGCACTTTTTTTAAATGTCCTTGGACCTCTTTTCGGAATTCCTTCGGGATTTTTCTCAGAACTCGTTTGAAATTATTCTCAGCAATTCAATTTGAATTTTCTTAAGAATTTTGTTTGAATGCTCATCAGAAATTGTGCGGAATTCCTTCTTAAATTCCTTGAAATTCTCCTCAGATTACTCCTCCCAATCCCCGTGGAATATTTTTTATTATCCTTTAAATTCACCTGGAGTTTCTCCTCACAATTTTTTTGGAATTCTCATCAGAATTCTTTTGGACTTCCTACACGGGTAGAAATCCTCTTACCTTTTGGCAAATTTCTATTGCTGCTTATTCATCAAATGTATAAGTCAACTAATAAGCAGACGCCTTGCAAAAAGTTAATGAAGATCATGTGTCAAATGAAATGTACAAATGGTCATACATACCGTTTATGCATTCTTATAGGACCTATGTGGTCTGTCTTATGGAAGGTATAAGGCTGTGTTTTGTCAAAAATGTATAGGTGGTACGCATGAATAAAACAATGAATTTTCGTTTCGTGTAGAAATGGAATACTCACTTAATCGTCATTGGGGCTATTGATGTAAATAAATAATAAATTGTCATCACATTGCTTGTTCTGCGATTAAATTCAGAATTCAGTCTATTCGAATAGGAGTTCTTGCTTTTTTTTTTTTTAACTAGTTCGTTTATTTGGGAGGCTCAATCGCGTTAGCTTTACGGAGCCGATAATTCATTGTTCACTGTGTGTAACAAAATTCACTTAATTCTATGTCTAGTAGGAGTTGGGCCGATTACTCGCGGCTTACTCGAGGTTAGAAGGGTACATTTTCGAAGGATAGGATCAGGGGAGGAGCTTGGGGTAGGGTTTCGTTGTCTCATCAGAGCGTTGTCGCCAGTATGAACGGTAGTGCTGTTCTAGCTTCGTCCGGAGTTCGACCGGCTATGGTGGGTGACCATTGGGCGACGATGAGACTCATCGAGACGGGGGGACAAGACAAACAAAAACTAATAAAGAGTGACAAAAGACAAAAGGAATTAAATTCTTATACTAGACATTTGAAGAAAAACATAAACGGACTGCATATAGCAGAGATCACGGGTTGCCAACACGTCTCTGATAGGAACATAGGGTTGTCTTCCTTGGGCCTCGAGGGTATTCAAAAGTCGCTCTCTGGCGGCGTCATTATCCGTACATTGCCAAACTGCGTGTTCGATGTCATCGTAACCGTTTCCACACCGACAGATGTTGCTGTCCACGAGGTTTATTCTATTGAGATGAGCATCTAGCGAGTAGTGGTTGGACATAAGTCTACTCATCACGCGAATGAAGTCACGACTTAAGCCCAAGCCTTTAAACCACGCTCTCGAAGAAACATTAGGAATAATTGAATGTAACCACCGTCCAAGATTTCCAGTGTCCCAATCGGTTTGCCAACTCGAAAAGGTACTCTGACGCACTAAATGGTAAAATTCATCGTGTGAAATTTGCCTGTCATACAATTCGCCTTCCTGCGCGCCCACCTTTGCGAGAGAGTCCGCCTTCTCATTGCCTGGGATTGAGCAATGTGAGGGGACCCATACAAAGGTAATCATATATGATCTTTCGACCAGCACACACATCTGCTCCCTTACCTTTGAAAGGAAATAAGATGAGTGCCTACCTTGTCTCATCGCCCGAATAGCCTCAATCGAACTGAGACTATCCGAGAAGATGAAGTAATGGTCTGTGGGCATATTGGAAATCATCCCCAATGCGAAGTTGATTGCTGCCAGCTCAGCAACAAAAACGGAACAAGGTTCCTGAAGTTTGCGGAAGGCGCTAGAGTTTTCATTGAAGACACCGAAGCCAGTGGATCCATTGAGACGGGACCCGTCTGTAAAATATCTTTTCATGCAATTGACTTGTTGGTACTTTTCAGTAAAAATACGTGGGATAATAATAGGTCGAAGTTGATCGGGAATCCCATGAGTTGCTTGTTTCATGGTCAGATCATATTCAATTGAGGAACTGCGATTGGTGAAGTGAACACGGTCTGGAGTATAACAAGGAAGACACATATCCGACGATATGTAGTGGTGGTAGATTCTCATAAATCGAGATTGTGTGTTCAACCCAAGAATTTCTTCAAAATTAGCAATTATAAGTGTGTTCGTCACTCCGCATTTGATTAGTATTCTGAGAGAGAGCTCCCAGAAACGGTTCTGGAGGGGTGTTACTCCTGCCAGAACCTCGAGACTCATGTTATGCGTTGAGTGCATACAGCCTAGAGCAATACGCAGACAACGATATTGAATTCGTTCCAATTTTATTAGGTGACTTTTTCTTGCCGAGAGAAAGCAGAAAGAGCCGTACTCTAGAACAGAGAGAATAGTTGTTTTATAAAGCGTTATGAGGTCTCCCGGATGAGCACCCCACCATGTGCCGCAAATTGAACGGAGAAAGTTGATCCTCTGCTGACATTTTTGCTTCAAATACGTAATATGGGCATTCCAAGTGCACTTTGAATCAAACCAGACCCCAAGGTACTTGAAAGACAATGATTGGGTAATGTTTCTGCCCAAAAGATTAAGCTGCATTTGGGCTGGGTACCGCTTTCGAGTAAACACTACCAGTTCAGTTTTCTGCGGCGAGAATTCGATCCCTAGATTCATAGCCCAAGAAGACAAGTTATCTAAGGAATTTTGCAATGGTCCTTGCAAGTCCACGGCATGTGGACCTCTTACGGAAACCACACCGTCATCTGCAAGTTGTCTTAGCGTGCATTGTTCTGCCAAACAGTTGTCGATATCTTTGACATAAAAGTTATAAAGAAGAGGGCTGAGACATGAGCCTTGGGGCAGGCCCATGTAACTAATTCTGGAAGTTGTCAGTTGTCCAAGAGAAAAGTTCATTTGCTTTTCTGACAACAAATTGTACAAGAAATTATTTAAAATTCCAGAAAGTCCACATCTGTGCAGATTGTCTGACAGAATTTCAATGGAAACTGAATCAAAAGCCCCCTTAATGTCCAAGAATACTGAAGCCAATTGCTCCTTGTGCGCAAAGGCCAGTTGAATATCTGTGGAAAGCAGCGCTAGACAATCGTTTGTTCCTTTGCTCTTGCGGAACCCAAACTGTGTATTTGATAGCAAGTTATTTGATTCGACCCAGTGATCGAGTCTCCGAAGGATCATTTTCTCCAACAATTTCCTAATGCACGAAAGCATAGCAATCGGACGGTATGAGTTATGGTCAGACGCTGATTTGCCAGGTTTTTTAATGGCTATTACTTTGACCTGTCTCCATTCAGGCGGTACAATGTTGTTTTCTAGCAAGGAATTGAATAAATCTAGCAAGCGTCTTTTAGCGATATCTGGGAGATTTTTCAGAAGATTGAATTTAATCATATCGCTTCCCGGTGAGGAGTTGTTCGATGAAAGAAGAGCCATAGAGAAATCCAGCATTGTGAATGGTCTATCCAGAGAGCCGCCGCTAGGAGACGCTTCTCGAAGAATATTTTGTGCTGGAACTGAGTCCGGACAGACCTTTTTAGCGAAATCGAATATCCATCGGTTGGAGTATTCTTCACTCTCATTGAAAGATGAGCGGTTACGCATGTTGCGAGCCACCCTCCACAAGGTGTTCATTGAGGTTTCTCGTGAGAGTCCCTCGACGAAATTGCGCCAATAACCGCGTTTTTTTGCTTTGATTAATTGTTTCAGCTTTGTCTCAAGCTTTGAATATTCCTCGAAGTAAGTGGAGGTTTTGTGTCTACGAAAAGCTTTGAAAGCATCAGATTTTTCTACATACAATTTTGTGCATTCTTCGTCCCAACCAGGTGTGGCTGGTCTCCTTTTAAAGGGTGCACTTGGAACTTTTCTTTTTTGTGCTTCCAGTGAGCTTTTGTAAATCAAATCGGCTAGGAATCGATATTCTTCCAATGGTGGAAGCGCATCTATTGATTCGACACCGATTGTCACCGCCGTTGCATATTTCTGCCAGTCGATGTTCCTTGTAAGATCAAATGGAACCCGAGATGGTTCTGCAGAGTGAGGGCCACACTTTATTGAAATGATGATTGGCAAATGATCGCTACCATGGGGATCATTGATAACCTTCCACTGACAATCCAATGATAGCGATCTTGAACACAAAGATAGGTCGAGTCGGCTTTCTCGAGCCGGAGGTTTTGCTATACGTGTCGCTTCACCAGTGTTCAAAATAGTCAAATTGAAATCGTCACATAAATCGTAAAAAATAGCCGCTCTATTGTCGTCATATAGATCGCCCCACCCAGTACCATGGGAGTTCATATCACCCAGAATTAATACTGGGGATGGAAGAATCGAAACTAGATTCCAGAGTTGACTACGGCTAATGGAGGTTCTTGGTGGAACATAAACTGAAGCTATGCAAAGGTCTTTGTTCTTCACATTTATTTGGCAAGCGACGATTTCGACGCCTGATAGAGCAGGAAGGGAAATTTTGTAGAAAGGGTAGCACTTTTTGATCCCTAAAAGTACTCCTCCATAAGAATCGTCTCTATCCAGGCGAATAATGTTAAAATCGTGGAAGTTGAGTTCTTTATCGGAAGAAAGCCATGTTTCACAGAGAGCAAATATATCACAATCAGAATTGTGAAGTAAAAATTTGAACGAGTCTAGTTTAGGCACTAGACTACGGCAGTTCCACTGTAGCACAGTGATCATATCTTCAACCTCGTTCGACGAATTATCCATCGAAAGATATGATTGATGCAAGGAGGGGCCATGAAACAGTCAATTGCTTAAGATATGATTCTAACGTTGGAAGCAAGGCAGAAACTAAGCTTCTTAGAGGGTCTTGTATGTTGAACATGTTTAATATGAATTCCACAATGTCCGAAAAAGCTAGCAAACCTCGTTCGGACTTGGATTTCTTTTGAGAAGTTTGAGGAGCAGCTTTTTTATTTTTTTTATCTTTGTTGGGCAATGGCGGAAAATTTTTGCTGCATCCAGGGATTGGATCAACAGGAGCCTTCGGTTTTGTTTTTTCATCCCCATTACCCTGGGAATTTGGCAATCGTCTGGAGGTGACTTTAGTTTTCTTACGGCGCACTTTCGGGGAGGGGCATTTTCTTTTTGAGGAACCGTCTATTTTTGAAGGTGCGTGTACCACCGTAGAATCACCTTCATCGGATGAGTCAGAGTCCGATTCTTCAACTGACAAAACCGAAAATTGGTTGGCATCTTGGACGGCTGATGCAGCCTTCAACATTTGAGCATATGTCTGCTTGGAGCGTCCAGAGATTGAACGCTGCACTTTATCGGAGTGCTGTTTGTACATCCGGCACTCCTGCAAGGGGTGAGGATTCTCGCCACAGTAAGCGCATTTTACTGATTCTTTGTGGCAAGAATCCTCTTTGTGGTTTTCACCACATTTGCCACAACGAGTTTTGTTGCCGCAATGGCTGGCCGAGTGTCCCAGCCTTTTGCAGTTGGTACAATTATATACCCTCTGTACAAACAACCGCACCGGAAAAAAAGCACCATCAATTTTAACAAAGTTTGGGAGAACTGAACCTGCGAAAGTCACCCGGAACGAGTCTGAATGTTGATAAACTTTTTTACCGTCTAGCAAAGATGCTGAATGCAGTTGCCTTACATCCAGTATCTTCACTAGCGCGGTAGCGAATGTCGAGTTTTTAAAAGTTCCCGAGGCATGTTTCAAGTCCTCGACAGTCAGACTCGCGTCGGAGACCACGCCTTCTATCTCCACATCTCGAGAAGGGATGTAGATGTTGTACTCAACACTAAACAACTCGTGATCAGCAATTTTGTTTGCCACATCATAAGTCGGTGCTTCTACACGCAGTTTGTTGAATCTTTCTTTGTGTACCAAGATTCCCGGATACTTACGCAGCAAATCTCTCGTTATGTCGAGAGTTTTCAAAGGTTTATTTTTGGGCCGAAAAAAGACAACCCATGGTCCTTTCGAAGACGGATCATAGTATCTGGTTCGCGTAACGTAGGCATCGGAAGATGCCATAAGTGTTGCGCAAAAGCGGTGCGCAACCACTTAAGAAGGAAAAAAAAAAATTAAAACCTTCACTAATTAATTAATTTTAATTACTAGTAATTAAATTTTTTGCCCGACGTACGAACAAATCAAAAAGAAAAAAAAAATCGAAACAAAAAAAAAAAAAAAAAAAAAACTTATATCTACTTGCAAAAAGTTGTCTCACTATGACCCATACTCCCCTACCAGGGGTGAGAGACAGAGTCACGCGCCACGAGGCAAAATTAAACTACAATAGGGAGGCAATGGACTTGCAAAATGTATTGTCTAATACTTATGCCGGTTGTAAACAACCTATCAGCCGTTGCAGCTAGATGGTCCGTTTGCTGCTGCTGGTGGTGATGATTGGTGTTGGTGGGTCGGCACGATGATGGCTTGACGACCGGATGGATTACCGGGGTGAACTAAAGCTGGATGGCAACTCCAAGGGGCTCGGCCCATGGAATTCCACTTCCTCTGTTGCACACTGGTCACTTGGGGCACCCAATGGGGGGGTGAAAAAACCGCTCGGGCGGAAAAAAAACACCGAAAAAAACTAGATGCCGCGTGACTGAGACCGGGACGTTGTTAACCGACTGAGTGTTCAACTAGGAATGAGTTCTTGCTTAAAATGATGAACAATTTTGAAAAAAAATGAAGTCTGGTTGAAAGTAAATTTGGACGTAGGTTTCAAGAATCTTTTCCCGATTGAAATCAATCAACACGTCGATCAACACGTTTAAAGGTTATAGATCATGGAACTTTAAGTAAGCAAATTCATGCTGCACATAAAGTTCCTGGATCCTACTACCAGAAGCGCGTTTGTACATTGAAGCCTGCGTCAACATTTAATTCTAACCAAATTGTATGCATTGGACAAATACACATAAACTGAACTAGAACTAATTTTACTTTGTTTTCATGAAACCTATTTAAACCAGGCTTGATGGAGCCGCACTCGCGAGTTTGAAATGAGCCGAGCGTTGCATTTGTCTGAGGAGTAGAATGCTTTCTGCCAAATCATTACACTGAGCTTCAGAGCTTGTGAGCGAAGGGGGATAAAATGAGAGTGAGGTTTGCTGCACACGCTCTTACTCTCACTATATTTTTTCTGCAATGCTTACATGAGTCCCTATAAATCCAGCTAACGGTATTTTGAACGATGATTTTTCTGAATTTATATATATTTATGTATATACAGCCATTCCATAGCAAAACGATATAGAGGTTCTCAGAATTTCTTAAAAAAATATAGTTTTGTTCCTTATCGCAAAATATTAGACCCGTATTTTTTTATTAAAGTGAACCAAACAAATCGATTTTTTCAAGTTCAACTCATAACTTTTGAACCATTTGGCTAATTTCAAAGATTGAAATATCAAATGAAAGCTAATTAAAAATACTGTTTAGGAAAAATATAAAGATGTTTAAAAAAATGGGATTTTGTATTGAAAAATATTGATTGTATTTGTTTTTTTTTGTTTCCATGGTTTGTAAACATAGGGCGCAATATGTTTGTATACAAAACAGCAAAAAAGATTTTCTTCAATTTAATTCCACTTGACTAATTTTGGTATCCATAACAGATAAATAGGTTTATCAACTGCGAAAAAGCTGGAATAAACATGTATTTAAAATCTTTAACAGAGTGGCCAGAATGCAGTTCTTTGAAAATAATAGATTTTTTTTTCTATTGCCTATTTTGAGGTAACACCCATTTGTCGAGGTTTTGAATTAAAAACTCTGTTTTTTAACTTTAACTTTTTCTTTGTCATTTTGAAAGTTTAGGAATTTCTTTCTAAGTCCTGAATTTTAAACATATTTTGAAACCCGGTAACATGTACCAGAATGTTGAGTTTTTTTTCTAAGATCATAAAATTTTATTTTTCACAAAAAAAAAATCTACATCCAAGATCATGGAATATTTTATATGTTTTTCCGCATTCTTACATATCGAAAATTATTCCAGGCTTTCTTACTTTGTTTGTATTAGAGATCGTGATTTTCTACCTCTCAGCATCTGCCTTGTATTAATATTCATTTAATATTGATTTTTCGAAAACATGCTTATGGGATCCTTCGACCATTTGTTTTATTTTAAAGATGCTTGAAAAATGCTCTTGATGGGTTGTGAGATCATATTATTTACACTAGAAATACTCAGAGGAAGAGATGAGCGGAGAAAACAAAATACAATTCGGCAGCAGAATTCGGCACACGAAACATAAAATTTAATGTAGTAAGAATAATAAATTCTCGGAAAATTCTAAAGGGAATGTTCGATTGGCTCAGAGTTTGACAGTTCATTTGGCTCAAAACATTCTCTCCCTCTGAGTATTTCTAATTTACACAATCATCGAAAAATTGCAACCATACCTTTTATAACTTTTCGTTCAATAAATGAAAATATTGGTCACTTTTTCATTGTTTTAAAGTCACTATTCGCTCACTATTTTCATTATTTCAGTCACTAAAGTCACTAAAGTCACTAAAGTCACTAAAGTCACTAAAGTCACTATTATTGTATCAAATACTCACTAGCAGCCTTGAAATGTGCTAGACAAATGTTCCTTGAGTCATTTTCTACAAATGGTCCATCCACAACAATGATAACACATTATAAGGTTGGCAGTGAATGGAAAACATTGTGAATAATCAAAACAGGCTTTAAAACGCCAGAGAAAACTGCCTGAAACTCAAGATAAGAATGACATTGACCGGCTTAAAATGCCTTACATCTCTTTTTTCCAGTGGTGGCAGAGGGAGATACCCCTCACCATCCCTCTCCAACGGGAGAGTTTGGTAAAGAGAGATGATCAAACCGATTTGTACCTTCATCAAAGTTGCCCTTGCTCGCTTTCTACTCTCTATATACAATTTTCACACTGCCGTACCTTAAACGGAACTATCAATTCTATACTTTCATCTCCTCCTCATCTATCGTATAAAAATTACCACTTTATTCTGTTATTTGAAATTAGCATCTTCAACTATGTATGTAAATCGTTGACTTCACGCAGAAATAATACAAAACAAATAGTTAAAGTAGCTTAGGTTAGTTACCTTTATTACCTTTTGGAGCGCCAAACCAACATCACATTTTCACTATTTTCACGGATTTCTGATATTTTTATCTTCTTGGCAAGGATATTAGGTCCCCTTTCTTATGGTTTCAGTAGTCATGTCAAAGTTTGGATGGTAAAAAATAAGAATTTTGAAACGTCAAAAATGATCCATAAATCTCCAAATTACCCAGGATTTCCAAAATGGCCTTGACTATCCAAAATGCCATAATAGCCTTGAAATCGCACAATTGCATAATGATTTAAAAGTAAAAATTTATGAACTTAATTGATTTCTCGTGAATGCGTACATTTTGGCGTTAAAGTGTGTTGAGAAGATATTATAAAAATGTCTTCCGCATCTTTTGGAATATGCATCTTAGGTTTTTCTTAAGGTGCAACTTTGCTTCAAAAAACTAACTTCCAACAGATAGAGAGTAGGTCTTCTTGACAAAGCTGTAGAACATATAATTTCAAGCAACTTGGTTGAAGACATCAAGTTTCCATGACTTGAAAGTTAAAAAAAAAAACTGTTTTAAGGTGCAACTGTCAAACTCCCTCAATTATCTCGGTAAACTGAAGTCATGGCAACTTGATGTATTTAGCAAAGTTGCTTGGAATTATATTTTCTACTAGTTTCTCTAGAAAACCTACTCTCTATCTGTAGCCTAAATTTTCAAGGAAAATATAAAAACATATTGCGCCCTCTGTCTACAAACCATAGAAACCATAAAAAAAACAAATACAATCAATGTTTTTCAATTCCTAATTGAAACTTTCATTATATTTTTCCTAAAAACATTTTCAGAAGAATAGTTTTCGATATACAGCTAAAAAAATAAATTTCACTTTAAAAAAGTTTGATTACTCAAATACAAATATCTCAGGTTGTAATAAAGCTATATCAATTATTTTAACGCCAAATTAGTTAGAATATTTTAACATCAATTGTTAGTGAGATTAGTGCTATTGTTTTCAATTAATAGTTGTTTGTTTATTTTTTTTTAATATTTTGCATTTTTCCTAGAAAATGTTTTCTTCTGCTAAGCTTTTAAGCAATGTAAATAAAAATGTTTGTAGTGGTTGTACCACTAATCTCACTAAAAAATGGTGTTAGAACGATCGAAATAAAATTTGGTCACCTTTAATTTGGCGTTAAAATAATTATTATAGCTTTATTACAGTCGTATTATTTGTATTTCAGTTAGCATATTTTTATAAAGTGAAATTTCAGTTCTTAGCTTTATCTCGAAAACTATCCTACTGAGATATTTTTTGACTACATTTACATCATCGTTTTTAGAGTTGATTGTTCTTTACATCGTTGAAAAAAAAAACTTGTATTTTATTATTTCTCTTCAATCCCACTTAGTTGACGAGTAAGATCGAAACATTCGAACTGCATCAGGACTATCGAAATCAATGCCTAATAAGAGAGCAATTATTAGTTTTGAACCGCAGTCAACATTTTTCACCCATGCTTTCATCTGATATTCAACTGGCCTTTGCGCACAAGGAGCAATTGGCTTCAGTCTTTTTGGATATTAAGGGCGCATTTGATTCGGTTTCCATAGACATACTGTCAGACAATTTGCACAGTAGTGGATTACCCGGTATTTTGAATAATTTCTTGTATAATTTGCTGTCAGAAAAACAAATGACCTTCAAACTAGGTCAACTGACAACTTCTAGAATTAGCTACATGGGCTTACCCCAAGGTTCATGTTTAAGTCCCTTGCTTTATAATTTCTATGTCAAAGATATTGATAACTGCTTAGATAATCTATGCACGCTTAGACAGCTTGCAGACGATGCCGTGGTTTCCACGAGAGGTCCACGTGCAGAAATCTTGCAAAGACCATTGCAAAATTCCCTAAATAATCTGTCTCTCTGGGCAAGAAATTTAGGGATCGAGTTTTCACCGCAAAAAACTGAATTGGTAGTGTTTACAAGGAAGCGGTTTCCAGCCCAACTGCGTCTAAATCTTTTGGGTAGAGACATTACCCAATCTTTAACCTTCAAATACCTTGGAGTCTGGTTTGATTCAAAATGCACTTGGGGTACCCACATTACGTATTTGAAACAAAAGTGTCAACAAAGGATCAACTTTCTACGATCAATTTCCGGGACATGGTGGGGTGCTCACCCGGAAGACCTCATTAAACTATATAAAACGACTATTCTTTCAGTTCTTGAGTATGGCTCTTTTTGCTTCCTCTCGGCAAGAAAAACCCACCTAATTAAAATGGAACGCATTCAATATCGTTGTTTACGTATTGCCCTTGGCTGTATGCATTCAACACACAATATGAGCCTAGAGGTACTAGCGGGCGTAAAACCCCTGCAGAACCGTTTCTGGGAGCTCTCATTAAGAATATTGATTAAATGTAGTGTCAGTAACAACCTTGTGATTGAAAACTTCGAAGAAATGCTCGAATTGAGCATCCAGTCTAGATTCGTGCGAATCTATCTTAATTATATGTCATCGGATATTAGCCTTCCTTGCTATAACCCCTCTCGTGTATGCTTTACTAACTACAGTTCCCCCATTGGCTATGATCTCTCCATGAAACAGGCTATTCAAGGAGTTCCAGATCAACTTCGACCTATCTCAATTCCCCGCATTTTTGCTGAAAAGTACCAACAAGTCAATTGCAATAGAAGATTTTTCACTGATGGATCACGCATTGATGGATCCACTGGCTTCGGCGTCTTCAATGAATACTCAACCGCCTTTCGGAAACTTCAGGAACCTTGTTCCGTTTATGTTGCTGAGCTAGCAGCAATCAACTTCGCATTGGGGATGATTTCCGATATGCCCACAGACCATTACTTCATCTTCTCGGATAGTCTCAGTTCGATTGAGGCTATTCGGTCGATGAAACAAGGTAGGCACTCATCTTATTTCCTTTCAAAGGTAAGGGAACAGATGAGTTTGCTGGTCGAAAGATCATATATGATTACCTTTGTATGGGTCCCCTCACATTGCTCAATCCCAGGCAATGAGAAGGCAGACTCTCTCGCAAAGGTGGGCGCACAACAAGGCGAGATTTATGATAGAAGAATTTCACATGATGAATTTTTCCCATTAGTACGTCAGAGTTCTCTTTTAAGTTGGCAAAACGATTGGACAAATAATTCTCTTGGGCGGTGGTTACATTCCATTATTCCAAATGTTTCTTCGAGAGCGTGGTTCAAAGGTCTGGATGTAAGTCGGGGATTCATTCGAGTGATGTCAAGACTTATGTCCAACCACTACTCGCTAGACGCACATCTCTATAGAATAAACCTCGTTGACAGCAATATATGTAGGTGCAGAACCGGTTATGATGACATCGATCACGCAGTTTGGTATTGCCCGGGTAATGACGCCTCCAGAGCACGACTATTGGATACCCTAGTGGCCCGAGGTAGACAACCCTTCCGTGAAGTAAGAGATGTATTGGGAACACGTGATCTTCTCTACATGCAAGCGATCTACGAATTCCTTTGTTTGTCTGATGTTAGAGTTTGATGTGACTATCCCCTCCTTTCCAAACAATTTCCCGCCATTGTGTCCCAGTCTTATTATCCTCCTGTTCCTGTGCTACTTGCCCCTGCCCAGCCAGGATTTGGTCAACCGTCCGAGAGTAGTATCTGAAGGAGGCTTCAGAAACCAGTTTCCTACCTAGATCCTTCCAATTGAAATTGTTACCTATTAACCTCGAGCCCGCCACGAGTAATTGGTACCCAATACTAACCTAGAAATACTGCTATTTAAAATGTAAATCAAACATTACTGATTTTGGCTCCGCAAAGTGTCACACACGACTGAGCCTAGTAAATAAACGAACTAGTAAAAAAAAAAAAAAAAAACATTTTTCACCTTTCGTAGATACGAGGCTCAGTACAAGAAGGCGTCAGTCATTTAATCAACTCTGGTCAATATTGTAGTGTGTATACTCATTGCGCAAATACAGAAACGAGAAATGTGCATCGATTCCAAGTTACTTTATTCCATGACCATGATGATAATGATACAAACACAATTTTTGTTGGCACCAGCTGGTTAGTACAAACTATGATTGTTGATCAATCGATTTTATTGGCATGCCAATATAACCGTCGGAGTTTGTAATAAAATTTTCCAATAAATTAAAGACATGCACGAGTATAAAATATGATTGAACAATTATTGTTTTTGTGGTCCTATATTTCTATGATAGAAAGTTGTAAGACTTGGCTGAACATCCCAGCTCGTCTCGTGAATGAGTCAAGCTTATTTTGATATCTACGTCAAATGTCGCATTTCATCGTAATGTTGTGTTTTAGTTCGTCGTCAAACTGGACCATATTCATTCGCGGGACGATATTGGTAGGTCTGTAGAACGAACACAGTCATCGAACCGCAGACCTACAAGCTGCAAGCGAGCACCTCGGTACAAGAGCCAGACACCAGCATCCAGATATCTAGGTTTGTGTTGAGTTATGTGTCGTTCGTACGAAGATAGGAAAATAGTGTGAATGTCGTGCAAATCTGGAGCTACGGTCATGCGCACTAGGTTTGTTATTATTATGGTTGCTACTTCTTTCTATCTTATCTGGGGAGACACTTGCATGGGTTGCGTACAGGATCGATCGATTTTCTCCCCTCGTCAGTTCCACCCAATGCTGACTTCTCCTTGGTCTGATAAGACTGCACTGATTTTGTTGTAGTATGCGTAGCTGTTTGTCGCTTATACTAGTAAATCGTTGAATTGGTGTGCAAGTCTCCCAGCTGTTTTATGTTTTCATACGTTGGGTGGTGCGAAAAACTGACGTCGGAAAGTGGGTTTTCATTTGAGTCATGGTATTTTTCGTATGAATAGAGTTTGATTGTTAAGATGGACGCATGAATGTAAAACGATTCAGACAGTAGGACTATGGATAGTGCTAGTTTGTCATAAACATAATTCTCTTTCGAATGGATGATGTTTCAGGTCACATAAAGAACTTAATTGTCCTCGGAAAGGTATCGATTTCCCCATTTTGATGCATCTAGGTTCTGTTTCCTGAACTATTTATGATATTTGATACATACGGGGCACTATGGCCAAACTTAATTTCATTCGTCAATCGTCTTGTCATTTGTGTCATAATCATTTTTTTAACTAAAATTGATTTGACTGTTTGACTATAAGCATAAATACTTGATTTGAAAACAACATCCTAACACGGTTTCAAACCCGGCTAAATATGATCCTTTAACACCTTATTTGTAACTTTTTTTCTACAGAGCAGAGATACATTTTCCACGTGTGTGCAAAAATGTGCTGCCGAGACTCTCAACAAACCGTCTCCCGTCGCAACGAAAACAACATGTGACGAGCGAGAAAGAGACACGCGAGAATAAGATACGAGCGATAAACAAATGCGACATCCAAAAATCCTGGCGTGCGCTGATCTCATGTGCTACGATTAATACTAGAACTGCAGAGCACGAAGTTCTGGAAGGTGTAGGTAAGCGAAATACAGGCTGTTGAAACTTGGTTACTTTGACCGGCATTTCATTTGCATTTGCACAAATCATTCCTATTTTAGAGGAAAGGTAGCATATATTTGCAGTGCTTAAATTCTTGAAACCTTCTAATAGCCAAAGCCATTAATTTGCCGGTCAACTAGAATATTCTTGGTTTACTTTTCCCGGTTCAATACATAACTACATGACTAACATCTTTTAAACATCTTTAGTGCGGGGATTTGACCGTTGCAAGACGTTCACAAATTTTTAACGTAATTCAACCATTAATCGGCAACATAACTGGTATGCATTGTTAGAAGGGATGTTACGGAAGAATTTTATGCAGAACTTTGCCAGAGTGTATGGTTTAAATTTGGAAAATACCGTGTTGAAAGTTGATGGATCCATTTGAAACATTATGATATTCTAAAACTTAAGCACATTCTTAAGTCATCCTTTTTTTTTAGCAACTCGCTAATTCAGATCAGAAGAACATTAGCCAATGCTGATCTTTTTATACTTCCTGTCTGTCTAAAGAGCTTATTTGAAAATATATCCTGTTCCTTATGCAACGTTACCTGAGCATCTACAAAATTTCCTTCAGTTTTAGAAAATTAACTCAAATTTCAAAGTTCCTTGAAATAAAACGATGGTCCAAAATCTTCATCTTCAGGAAGTTCATTGAGCTTTTTAAGATCTCTGACCAACTGCTATGAAGTTCCCTAAACTGAAGTCGTCTATCTCTACGAAATTCCCTGAACTTTTTCAAAATGCCCTGTACTTCTATGAAGTTTTACGCAGTTCCTCGAATTATTACGCAGTCCACAAAACTTCATCAAAGTTTGCTGCACGTCTACGTGTCTCGTTGATTTTCCGCAAAGTTCGACGCACGAAATTTCCTGAATTTGTGCGCAATTCTCTGAACTATTTTAAGTGCTCTGAAGTTATAAAAAAGGTCCCTGAATAATCAAGAGGTTCCCTGACATTAAACAATTTACTTCTACGAAGATCCCTAAACCTTTATAATGTTCCTACTTCTACGAACTTCTCCATGATCTTAGAACTTCAAATAATTTCACTTAATTTAGCTCATGATTCATCTAACATATGTTGGTCTTAATGCATAAAACAAAATATAAGAATACCAATGAAACATTCAAAATCAGGACAGTGCACAGTTGTTCCTGGCTGGACAAAACCTCAAAAATTAAAGTTGATATTTTTTTATTTCAATATTTTTTTTTAATAATTTTTACATGTTAAGAGTGTCTTAAATTAAATTATTTGTGCAGTTTTGCTGATTACATATTTTTTATGGTTGTTATAGTGTAGCGATATCAAAAAAATTTCAAAAAAATCGTTATGTTTCTTGTTACTGTTTTGCTTTTGGTTGCTTCATATGAAATGTTCCTCGGCTTATTTCACGTCAAGTGGATGGTAAAAAAGAGTATATGCACTGTTTTAAGTGACAGTTTCTAATAAAAAATTAGCAAAAATATACTTTTTTTTCACATTTAGACTAAGCAAAACATATGACGGACACATCCGCCCACTATCATTTAGTAACCAAAAGATATCTAGTAAAGTTATCTTTCAGATAGGCTTTAATTTGTTTTGCGATTTTTTGCGAAATATGTTGAAAAATATCCGTTTCTAAGTTATATAATCTGCGGTGTATACTGTAGCAAGCTTCACAATGCCTTTTTCAATGAACACCAATACGCACACACATACACACACGCACCATATATCTATCTCTTATGGTTCATGAGTTATGATATTTTAAACAAGCAGGTTAGGGTGGCCCCTAGACAATCGGCATTCTTGAAATATCTTTTTAAACGTCCATTTCTCGTGAAATTTTTATACAAGACACTTTAAGAACTTTTTATGACGCATATTCTTGCTAAGTTCTCTTTTATTTTAAAAGTTATGACTAGTTTTTGTAGAAAAATATTACTTTTTTTATTAAATTAAATGCTTTAAACAGAAAAAGCTTACCAAAAAAGAAGAAAAAACGATGTTTCCAATGAAATTAAATGTTTGAAAATCGGTTTGCTCCATTTTGAAATATTGACAATTGAAAAGAGTCATTTTTTTCGAAGAAAATAGCCTTTAACTGTCTTATCAAAAAAGATAGTAACCTAGTTGCTTGAGCAAAAATAAGCGTCATCAAAAGTTCTAAATGTAATCAGAACAATGTTTTTACGAGAAATTAACGCATGAAAAGATATTCAAAGAAAACCGATTTAAGTGGCCACCCTAGTCTGCTTGTTTAAAAAAATCATAACTCATGAACCATAAGAGATAAAAGCGTTGTGTCTGCAACAAAGTTGCTTTGATTTGATTGATCTACAACTGTTTAGAACACTGCTTTGGTCTATCTCAAATAATAAAAAAGTTTGTATTTTTAATTCACCAATTTTATGCACCACCCTAATTTTACGAATACAAAAAGATTGAACAAAAAATATAAAGCAACTTTCCCTGAGAAACCATATACCTAAAACTGACGGTTTGGGCGCAAACATTTTTATCTTCCTAAATACGGTTTTCGGACCATTGTGCATTGGTTTTGGTTCTACTATACTCCTTCTTGTGACGTCTTGATTGTCAAGTTTTCTTCGTTCAGCTAAAAACTGTCTATTTCAACTGTTTTTTGCCTATTTGCAACAATTTTGAGGTTTTGGCTAACTTTTGTTCTAATGGGAACCACTGTGCAGTGTTCTAGTGAAAACAGTTAAAGGAACATTAGAGTCAAACGAAGCATATGCGTTATTAATCACATTAGCGACAGTATGAATAGCCTCATTCAGCCCATACTGTCAATTACGAGCTGTGAGGTGTATGGAGTGTCGTTTTCTTATACCTTTTTCAGGTGCGTAGAAGAAGAGTTACCGTAGTAGTTCGATGAAACTCAATGGAGTTCACTGCAGTTTGGTGAGCTTCTACAAAGTTAGCTGAACTTTAAAACAAAACTCTGCACTTCAAGAAAGTTTCCTGAACTTTTAAAAAGTTCCCTGAAATTCCGTGAAGTTTCTTGAAGGACTTCAAAATTCCTTGCAACTCGGATAGCAGTTCGTATCCTGGTGTAGTGGCTGTAGGTGCATTGTGAGACAGCACCAGCAAATCAACAGAGGAAGTGGTAGAAGTGCTGCATGAAGAGGTGGTGATAACGGACGTGCCCTAAGGAGACCGATAACGCATGCAAACACGAAGCCCAGCATCCTTGGCAGAAACTGTTTGCGGATTTGTCGAGATTCGATGCGTCGCAAACAAAAAAAAAATAGGAAATCGATATAGATCTCCATTGTAATATTTGTTTAGTCCTTCGGCTCCGCAGAGCTTTCAAAGATATTGAGCCTACTAAATAAACATCTTGGAAAACATGGTTTTTGATTCAGATACTAACCATTGAGTGTGACAATCATCCCAAAATTTACAAACCAGTTTTCTTATTTCTCATCATATTTTCAGACCATGCTTTTTTTCTAAATATATTTGAACAGTTCTCAAATTTAAGTTCATGTTTGAATTATCTAGTGATGTTATCGACTACAGCTTGAAAGACTGAAAATACTGCTGGATGAAGTCATGCAGTACCTATTATATTATGATGGTTTTAATTTGATCCACCAACCTCAATCGGCTCCAAATTAGGCTGATCAATCTCCCAAAATTTGAGCTCAATTGGTGGCGAACTGATGCTGCATTGGCTCTTTGAAGTTTAAATGGGAATTACTATAAGAAAAAAGTACTTTTTGTTCTCATCGTTCAAGCCCTACACCATAATGATTTACGGACAAGTTGCCCATCGAAGCCCCCCCCCCATTACTTGTAATTTTCCCAGCTCTCTACAAATTTGTTCAAAACCACTTTTTAATTGAATGTCAATAAAATTAGTTATTAATTCCCTGTCCAAGGATGAGGGGCTTGATGATGATTTGTCAAGTGTCGCTATGATTTTTTTTAATTTGTTAAAATTCTAGTTTTTCTTCAGTTCATTGATTTGAACGGTTCAAGCGAGTTAATTTCACGTAGCCGTGTAAATTGTAGTTTTATAATAATTTTAATATTAGCATAAAATAAAAAAGTAATTTTAAATTCGCTTTTGTAATGCTAAGGTAAATAGTTTGCTTTGAGTGTAAAGTTAATTTATAAAAAAGTTCTAACAGTTTTTTTGCACTTCGAAACTTGACGGGTCATACCTCTAACATAGTAGCAGTGACAGTGTCGCATGTCCTAACAACAACTAGTGTTCGAGGGGCCGACAGGGCTGAATAAGGGTCAATATTAACAAAACTATAACACTAACATGACCCCGAAACTAACGTTCATCCATCTCGGGGTTCTCCGGATTTATGGTCGTAATCTAAAACACACAGTTGATCACAATACGAGCCTAAAAGCTGCAGTGACCTAGTGAGCACCATATAGCTCGACTCGTCTGTTAGTATTGTGTATCGCATGGAGAGCCCAACCGAGACGCTAGCCTATTAAGACTGCAGTTGGCCAACTCACGAAAAAAAAAATAGTTATTAATTCATTTCCAAGTTGATAACTTTCTGGTAGGAGTAATCGGCTGCTTTCAGGGCAACACTGCATCTTGCCCTTATGACATAATAGTCTGGATTGTTTGTCCTATTATTCCAATGTTGTCTGCTGAGTACTAAATGGAGCATGTCAGAAGAACATCATCTTCTTAATCAAGGTTGCTTCCACTCACTTGCTATAAAAACTGCTAATCGAAATTATGAAATCATTAGATTTTATAATCATATGTAGTACTTGTAAGTTACAGAAGAGTTTGTAAAGTATGTGTTTGACACATCAAACCTGTAAATTTTGCTTTCAGAGCATCACAACTAGCGATTTTATGATTCATGAGCGTTCACTCAGAGTGAGCGCTCACGAATCGTAAAATTGCTTATTGTGACGGACTGAAAGCAATATTGACAAATTTTATGAGTCAAACACATACTTTACAACCTCTTCTTGTAACTTGCAAGTACAACGTATTATTATAACATCAAATGATTTTTTATAGCAAGTGAGTGGAAGCAACCCTGCTAATCAATTAATAATTAAATTATCCTAATGTTAAATTTTTCTATTCCCACATAAGCTTCAAAGGGCCAATTGCAGTATGAGTTTGCATCCTAAAGAGATCAAATTTGTGAGAATGATTAGGAACTGATTTGAGACTTGGTGGAGCAAAGTCAATATTTTGAAACATTAAAATTCAATGCGCATGGATCGGTAACAAGCCGGCGCCGGTGGTGTAGTGGTAAGCGTGACTGCTTTCTCACCCCAATGGGTCTGGGTTCAATCCCAGCCGAGGTCGGTGGGATTTTTCTGAGGCATAAAAATCTCTGGTCACGTCTTCCTTCGGAAGGGAAGTAAAGCTGTTGGTCCCGGCCCATGTGTGTTGATGAATGGGTGCGATATCCTACGCAGGTGTGGAAGCTGCCTTCCTGCACATTCGATTGCCGTCATTGGATGGCAATCGATGTCCGTCGGTGATTGGCACTAGATTGCGGAACAGAGACCGACGTTAAATAAAGGAAAGAAAAGGATCGGTAACAAATAACCCCGGTTGTAATTTGTCCGTAATCATTTAACTCATCTTCCGCTTGAAATACTTCAGGGGAAACATGTCAGAAGGGTATAACTCGAAACATAAACTATGACTTTGAACGTCGATTTCTCATGAATGACCACACACCCACGGAATCTGACTAAACCTGAGGGGGACGTGCTGTCAAATCAGCCTACTGATCATTCTTGTATGAAACTGGTTCCAAACGTAAACAAACGCTGTAGGTTTCTTATGGCTTGTTTACGTTTGGAACCAGTTATGCGAGGTAGGCGACGATTGTTCGTATTTGACAGCCACCTCCCCCCCCCCCCCCTTGGACTAAACCAGCTCATAGATCAAACATTGTTCTGTCAGATGATTTAGTTAGTTTGAGTGGGTGTGTTGTCATTCGTAAGAAACCGACGATCCAAGTCATTGTTTACGTTTTGAGTTAGACACTTCAACCCTTAAAAACTGAATACCAACTGATTCAAATCAATCAGTAGTAATAGTAAACCTTTGATGCAAATTCTAGAATAAAAAAAAACTGCTCTAAGTCTGCAATCTCAGAACTTTTTCTATGCTCAAGAGTTTTTTTTCTCCTGAATCATGAGAAAACGTACGTGAAAAAAACCTTTTATCATCATAGAAAAATGTTGGACGCAAAACAAAATTTGTTTATTCGTTTATTTGTCGTCAATCAGTGTAGACCGTTTTACAATAGGCTGTTGCCTTACATGCTATTTTAAAACATACGTTTTATTTGAAGTTGTCAATCATTGTATATGTAGTCTACATACAAATATCTAGGAAATAAAAATTGTTTTAATCTTAACGAGATGAAAGCCTTTTTTTTATACAGGGGGGAATCTGCTCCCAGACACCTGAGAAGATAACTCAGGGTGTGGGGATGGGAGAAGTAGCTCTCCCGACCCACTAAACCTTACCCTGTGCTCTAGGCCCTTGCCCTCCCCGGAACCGCCCGAAAGCATCACGTCATGGGAGGGGGCCGGTTGCGCTATGGCGCATCACTAGGTGTTGTGTCCGACGTGACACTCGCTACTGCACAGTGAGCAGCTGTGCAGGGCCTTCCTCTTGTTGTTCGCTGTTCGTTGTTCGCCTGGGTTCTAGAGCAGACGTGATAGCCAGCCAACTGTCCAGGGCAGCTCAGGACAGATGTGACCACTTACCAGCTGCGTGTGCTAAGCACTCTAAGAACCCGGTGTCACTCCTGCCTTTGCACAACGAGGGTTTGTGCAGGGCGTCTCAACCTCCTGGGACGAGCTGGATGGGGTTACAGCGTCCCTACTCTGCGGTAGTTCGTTTAGCCGCAATATCTCTCCCTTGGGTTCGATAATTAACGTTTCCAGAGCACACCACGAGGAGGCGAACTACTTCATGCCCCTAGATGAAAGCCTAGCAGTTAGTCTTCTCCTTACTGTATCTTTATTTATTTATTTATTTATTTATTTATTATAATCTTAATTCATCTGACTTTTGGTTGTCTTAATGAATAATCTAAGTTTAAAAGGATGCTTAGTCAATCTATACATTCAGGACATTCTTCTGATAAAAACAGTTAACGGTACATTAAAATCGAAGCAAGCATAAGCATCATTAAACGCATTAGCCACGGCGCGGATAGGCTCATTCATCCCATACTGTCGGTTACGAGTCGCAAGATGAACGAAGTTTCGTTGTCTCATTACTCTCTCAGGTGCGTAGAAGTAGAGCTGCCGAAGTAGTTGTGGGGAGTCAATTTCACCGATAATAATCTTAGCGGCAAAGACAGCTTGAGCATTACGTCGTCTTGTTTCCAGGGTATCAATCCCAAGCAGGCGGCAGCGGTCCCCGTATGAAGGCAAGTTAGATGCATCACGCCAGGGTAGATGACGTAGCGCGTAACGAACAAACTTCCTTTGTACACTCTCAAACCTTGCAATCCAGCAGGCCTGATAAGGGCACCAAACGACAGCACTGAACTCCAAAATAGAGCGGACCAATGAACAATACAATGCCCGCAGGCACAGCGGGTCACGAAAGTCTTCGGAGATTTTGAATATAAAACCAAGCTGTCTGTTGGCTTTGTTCAGGACGTCATTGTAATGGGGCTTGAACGTCAATGCACAGTCAATAGTAACTCCTAAGTCTCTGACTTGACTAACTCTCTCCAAAATCTGGCCGGAGATGGAATAATCAAATCTGATCGGTTTCTTCTTACGGTAGAAGGATATCACATTGCACTTATTGATGCTAAGCGTCAAGTAGTTACGGGAGCACCAGCTTTGCATATGATCCACAATCTGTTGCAAATCCTCACAATCAGCGATGCTATTGATGATCATGTACATTTTAACGTCGTCGGCGTAGAATAGTCGGCATCCAGGTGGCAGTAGACGAGAAAGCTCATTGATAAACAACGAAAACAAAAGCGGTCCCAGATTACTTCCTTGTGGAACACCGGAGATGTTCGTGAATACTTCAGATTGCGAGGCGCCAATCTTAACGCAGAGCGAGCGGTCTGTGAGATAAGACGTGAACCATGAAATCATGGAGTCAGAAACGCCAAGTTTTTCAAGTTTGCCCAGTAATATGCAGTGGTCAACTCGATCAAATGCAGCCTTCAGATCAGTGTAAACGGCGTCGACTTGTCCACCAGAATCCATGGTCCGAACGCAAAGTGACACGAATTCAGTCAAGTTTGTCGTAACTGACCGCTTTGGATAGAATCCATGCTGAGCCGTGGAAATGTAGTTTTTGCAGGAACTGAAAAGTGCCTCGTTGATGATAATCTCGAACACTTTGGAACAGCAGCATAACGATGTGATCCCTCTGTAGTTCTGGACATTCATTTTGTCACCTTTTTTGTGCACTGGGAAATTTGCACTCCTGCAAAGACAAGTTGAACAACTTTGCCAAGGGAGTGAGTAGCGATTCAGAGCACAGCTTTAGGACGGACGAGGGAATCCCATCCGGACCAACAGCATACGAGAGTTTCAACCTTTGAATAGCCAATTCAACAGTATGCTCATCGATTTGGAATGAACGAAAATCAAACGCATCTCTTGGAGTATCGCGGGTTGCTATTCCAACTTTAGACATAGTTAGATCTATACGTTCACAATAATTATTAAACACTCTCATCATTCTATTGATTAATCTATTTTTACCATAATTCGTTCTGTGAGGTGACAGTTGAAATACATTACGAGTTCTTAACATGCGTGCTTGCTAATATTTTTCTGAATTTACGCGTTGTGAGATAAGATCATTAACAAAGGAAATCATGGAAATTTCTCTTCGTTTCTTAAGTGTTTCAATGCTTATCAACATGTAACGGGACTCATAAGAAGGAAGGGGGAAAGAGGTTCAGCCTAGTTTCCTAAGAGCAAATAACAAAAACTGTGTTTGAACTAATTCTTTACGATTTATATAAGTTTCATGGTATGGAGCCCAAACAACAATATTCGAGAATTTATCTCATGTAAGCTATATAAAGTGTTTTGATGGTATATGGGTTTTTTCAAATGATAACTAAAACTTTTTATAAATCCCTACATATTATTGCTTTGTGAATTGTGGTATTGACATGATCTACAAATGTCAACTTCAAGTCAAGAATCACTCCTAAGTCCCTAATCTTATCGCACCTTACAACCAACTGGTTTCCTAGTGTACATGTAAAATCTAGAATGGTGTGTTTTCGGGAATAAGATATAATATTGCATTTAACTTTTAACGCACTAATTGTAGCAAACATTAATTTCATTTTGAAAATGTAGCAAAACAGAATTGTTAAAGATATCCATGTACAGTAGGGTGCTTCATTCTGAAAAAAGTGATGAATTTCTGATGGGCCACCCTCCAGTTCGATTCATAGCCCCAAAATATGAACCTGTGCAAAAATTGGTAAAGATTGATGAAGGCTTAGAGGTCACGCCAATGATTTGAAATTTGTATGGGAATTACTATGGAAGAATTTAAAAAATCGCTTATATCGCTATAACTTTGCTTCTACTTGTCCAAATGTCGAAAAAATTTAGTATGTTATTGCTATGGCAATAAACAAAAAGCCTACAGTTGCTACGCTCAGTTTTGCAGCGTATCAAGAATTATAAAAATGTGAAAAAATGGCAAAATAGGGTAAATTGACAGATGAATATGTACAAGGCAACAACGCCAATTTCATCGCAACAACAACAGGCTTGTTGATCATTGTCATGACAACCACATATTTTTTTTTTCAACGTTTGGACAACTACAACCAAAGTTAGAGCAATGTAAACGAAAATCAATAATTTCCCATACTAATTCACCAAAATCTCCATACAAAATCCAAATCATTGGCGCGACCTCTAAACCTTCATCAATCTTTACCATTTTTTGCACAGGTTCATATTTTGGGGCTATGAATCGAACTGGAGGGTGGCCTATCAAAAATTCATCACTTTTTTCAAAATGAAACACCCTAATGTACAGTATCATATCGTCCGCATATATAGTATGAGCACATTTAAGCGATTTAACACGAACTTCACGTCGCCTATAAATAAAATAAATAATAAAGGACCTAAATGAGATCCCTGTGGAGCTCCCGAGGTAACATTAACTGGCGAGGACATTTTTCCTTTAAAGCGGACCATCTGTGTTCTTGACCATGTTCTGTCAAGTAAGATCCAATCAATTTTAAAAGTGTACTTGTCATACCTAAACGTTTTAATTTAAAAAGTAGTAAGGGAATGTCTACTCTGTCAAAGGCCTTACTAAAGTCAGTGTATAAGGTTTGAACGGCATTACCTCTATCCATTGTTTCAATAGAAAAATTTATAAACTCCAAGAGATTAGTAGACGTTGACCGGCCTTTAAAAAAACCCTGCTTAACCTGGTTAAATATTTTCTGGTTAACAATTGCTTTAAACATTTTAGGAATGCATGACATAATTGCAATATCTCTATAGTTTGTATTGTCTGACCGTTTGCCAGATTTGAATATTGGGACTAAAAATGATTTCTTCCAAATTAAAAAAAAAATCCTGTTTATAGCGATAAATTGAGGTTGAACATGTTTTGAAATTATTTTCAAATTCAAAAGCCTTTAAAATAAAGGTCAAAGTTTTACCGAACGTTCTGCTGTTCTGATTTCGGTAAAATTTACCAAAAATGGAAACAAAATCTTAGTGTGCGTGGGTGGACTGGACGGTCGGTGATCTCACCAGAGGTGGCGCTTGACAACCACCGAGCACGTCTACGAGCACTTTACCTGGTCTAGATGGTTTTGTGTACACGGTTCAGGTGACTAGATATACCAAGATTGTCCGTAGCGTTATAATTGGTCAAGGTTGGTTTTGGTGGTAGATAGGGACAGTTGACGTGTCATATGCCAGAGTGTCTCGGATATTGATCGGAATTCCGTATAAGCTCCCGATGCCTTGAAAGCAGGGGCAGTTGAAAATGATCCCATCTTTGACTTTTCGGATGAATGGTTCTTTGTGGCCAACTGACCAAATCGGCCAGTGGCTGCAAGGTGGGGTTGCTTTTTTTATTTGAATATGATTTGATTCTCCACAGTAACTTTCAAAAAGGCGTATTAAAGAAATGGATTATATTTTTTCAAAAAATCATAACATGAAAATGATTGATCTGATCAAAATGACATCTGAAAAAAAGTTGTAGTTAATTAAATGTTATTTGAGGAAAAAAACACTGAAAGAAAAAACTCAGTAAATTCATAGTAAAACACATAAAACTTTGATTTTTTGTAAACATTCCTCTTCGATTTTTATTTTTTTAAGAAAGCTAAAGTAATGCCCTAAAGTTGGGTAAAAATTGTAAGCTGGTAACTTGCTTAAAACTGCCGGCGCCGGTGGTGTAGTGGTAAGCGTGACTGCTTTCTAACACCCCAATGGGTCTGGGTTCAATCCCAGCCGAGGTCGGTGGAATTTTTCTGAGGCATAAAAATCTCTGGTCACGTCTTCCTTCGGAAGGGAAGTAAAGCCGTTGGTCCCGGCCCATGTGTATTGAATGGGTGCGATATCCTACGCAGGTGTGGAAGCTGCTTTCCTGCACATTCGATTGCCGTCAATGGATGGCAATCGATGTCCGTCGGTGATTGGCACTAGATTGCGGAACAGAGACCGACGTTAAATAAAGGAATTAATTAAGAACTTGCTTAAAACACATTTTTAATATTTTTGTTGATTATTAAAATAAAACAAAATTGCATTTTTTAGTAGAATAAAAAAATATTTGAATTTTACGCATAGTTTTTGATAAATTTGCACATATAAACTTTTTTTCCTAATTCCAGCCGTTCTCAGGTTAAGTGAATTAAAAAAATAATAATCCTTCACACTTAGATTTTTTGCCGAGATGGGCACCATCGAGCAGCTCGGCATTTTATTTTGCTGGATCTCAGTGAAAAACATGCCGAGATTCAGCAAATTTATGTTTGTTAGCAGACATCTTGGCAAAATCCCCATTTGTTAGTTGAATCACGGCATGTTTTTCACTGAGATACAGCAAAATAAAATGCCGAGCTCGGTGGTGCCCATCTCGGCAAAAAATCTAAGTGTGTGAATGTACAACATTTTAGACGATTTTCAAATGTCAGTCGCGAACCCATCCATTGCTCAATCGTCATTACTTCGATATGTCACCAACGAACTTGTGGCACAGATAATTAGAATTTATTGCCAAAGAGCGAAAAGCAATCTATTTCAGCTGATTGTCGTTCCACGATACCAGTAAACCAATCAAACTCGAACAGATGGAGGGTCCATATTGTTAGTAACCTTGAATACTGTATGCATTGATTTATAGGGAAAATCACACCCATATAACGTGTACAAAACCATCCTCGCCACCACTTCAATTGTTTACACGAAACACCATGGTTATGGAAACGTCGTACGTGAGTGAAATGAATAATTTTAAAACGATGCTGTAGTTCACAGCAAAGCAAACCCAGAACTAAATAGAAGAATGAAAGTCCTTGAACACTAAAATATATATTATTAACGTTTTACCCGATCAAACGACCGCAAAAACATGTGGAAATGGTTTCGATTATCTTTTGCTAATTGATTTCCTTTACGCATAGGTCCCATGAGCGATACAGCAAAACATACATTATCCCATCGTCTGCGCAATTTCACACAACCGGCTGCGGTTGACTGGCGAAGGGTCGGTTGTTGTCCGTAAATGCGATAATATTGTACATCAACGTTGTCGTTGAAGCCGTCGTAGCCGCCGTCGTAGCCGCCGTCATCGTTGGCCGAATGGTCGATTGCTTATTGCACAGTCGTGACTGCCAGCTGGTCTGCTTGCCGTCACGTCGACAAATGCTGCGACCTATCTTAACCATCTATTCAAGATCCATCATATGTTTTTCGCGATCGTTGCCACATCCACACAAATCCCCAAAGACACAGGTGAGAATGGCCTATAGTTTTCCGAATCGTCAAACTCGTCATTTGAAAATGGGAAGAGGTTAATGACGGACAGCGGATCCACATTTATAACTGACAGAGAAATTGAGGCAAGGGAAATCAGCAGTACGATGTTCGGGAACGGAAAGTTGTGTGGTTACTGTGGCACTGTATCTCGAGAAAAACGATCGGGTAGTCGCCACCACTGAACGATGTGTATGCTGTACTGACGAGAAAAGTACGTGAAAACTCATGTGTTTTTCCATCTATCTGTAATTCAATGATGTGGGACTAGCGTGTGGAGCTTGTGTGTAGGTATGTACGAGTGTATATTCGTCTCTACTATACCATTTTAATTAAATAAAACAGTTTACGGTGACATATTACATAACAGATCCAGACGAGTGTGCCATAAACAGGAAAACGCGGAGAAGTCATTTACAAAGAACGGTACCCCACTGATGGTGTTTTATGGCTATCGAATAAATTGAACTAGTTTCTTGATACAGTTAATGGATCTTGACAACGAAACTAGGTTCCAGGCGGCGGGTTTCAAAAATGGAGAAGTGTAGCATATGGAATGGAAATGTAAACGAATCGGTATTGTCGAGACAATCGTTAAAATAGATGAGTAATTATATTTGATTCAACTTGTTTCTGGCTATTGGCAATGTGGATCAATCAGTGCTTTGAATTAACTAACGAATGAAAAAGCAATATAATGCTGTATCTGATAAATTACAATGCAATATTGTCACTGCAGTTATTTTGAAATCAACGAGGAAGTAATCATAATTTGTTGAGACATTTAAAGTGCACCCCACAGGACAGAAGGTTTCCTAAATATTTCCATCAATAATTTCATGTAATAGTTGTATTCGATGAAATATTAATATCTAATCACAACCGTGTCAAAATTTGCCGAGGAACAGGCCCCATCTGCTGCTGTTGTCCAACAGAAGGAAAATATTTAGGGGATTTTGCGTAAATATGTTCATCAATATTTTCGTCGACAATATTTGCATTAATATGATTGCCAATACTTTCGAGTATTGACAATATGTTTGCCCTTGTGTAGTCTATAATAAGGAAAACCTGGAAAAAAAACCGGGAATTCGACAGAAGAATCAGGAAAATGAATAAACCTTAACATACCCCTACAAGTTTATTAATCTTTCAATTTCTACGGGTTTCAGCTATACAGTCTGGCGAGCTCAAATGATAGCTTTTTAACTGCCTTTCGTTTGTACTCGCCAGACTTTATAGCCAAATCTCGTAGAAATTACCATCCAACAGTCGGAAAAATCAAGTATATTCATCTCTTAATCAGTTCAAATTGTTAGTGGGCAGTCACTTACATTATAGGATGTATTTTTTCATTATTAATTTGGAGGTTAGGTTGTGATTGTAATTTGCCAAAATAATGTCAATATTACATATTCAGAAGTTTCAGATCCTTCCAAGCATAAATCTTAATCATCATGATAAAAAGTTGATCTTAAAACACCGAAATGGCTAGCGAAGCGGCAACATATTTTAGGGCATATGCAGAATCCTGTGGGTGACAGCCCGTAGATTGAAAAACAGTAGTTTTGACTCAAATTCGGAAGCATGTAACATAAGTAATATGTTTATGGTTTATATATCAATGTAGAAATTTAAAAATACCTTAGAGCTCTTAAAATATTCTTTTATCTATACATAAAAATGAAACGGAGTTTATGTACGCTATAACTCGAGAACGGATTGACGGATTTGTAAGGTTCTTTCCTGACAGGTTTATAACAAACAACGTCGTTTGCCAGGTCAGCTAGTATTTGAATAAATATTTACGCCAGAGTTTCAGAATCAATTAGTTAAACAGAGCGAGTCTTTACCAAAACAAAAATTGGCTTTTTGTGATGCATAATTTCCATATGTTATTGATAATTTTATTTAGGATTTAAATTCATTCAAAATGTAATGTGTATGTCCTTAAGGAAAATATTCAAGAAATCGGACTTAAGAAATACAAAAATGGCATGCATTTTTTTCAGAATTTCTATGATATTAATTCCAGAATTTCCTTTCAATTCTACTAATAATAATCATGAAATCCTCCATAAACTTCCCTGAAAATTCTCTTGGAACTCTTCTCGTCATTACCCTGGAGTTCCCTAGAAACCTTCTAAAAAATTCTTTTGAATCCTACTTATAATTTCTTTGAAACTATCCTGAGGATTAGATTACTTTGACATTCTTTTCAAAATTATCTTTGAAGTTTACGCAAAACTTTACTCAGGAATCATTCGGAATTCTCCTCAGAATAACTTGGAATCTTCTGAATTTTAAAATAATGTCTTTTAAGATCTCCTCCATTTGTTTTAATTAACCTCAGAATACGATTACTTCGGTATTTTTCTCGGAACTTCCTTGAAATTGTCTTCTAAATCTTCATCAGTGTTCCTTTTTTAACTATCCTCGGATCACCCTTTAAATTATAATTATAATTCTCTATAAATTCTCCTAATAATTCCGATACAATTCTCCTCAAAATCACCAAGGAATTCTCCTTGAAGTTCTTCTCACTCCCTTGGAAATCTTCTGAGAATTCCTTGGGATTAATCTAAGGATTTTCTTGAGATTCTAGTAAGTACAGCTTTGAATTTTTCTCCGAGTTTGTCTCAATTTTTTTTAGGAATAATTTAGTAGTTGGAGATGCTTAGCGTCAATATCAAACATAAAGTGAACCTTTTATACGATAAATGAGGAGATGAAAATATAGAATTATCAGTTCCGTTATAGAACGGCAGTGTGAAAATTGTATATATAGAAAGTAGAAAGCGAGCAAAGGAAAATTTTGAGGAAGGTACGAATAGGATAGAGCATTCCTTTTATCATAAAGTGGCTATAATCAATAACAATAATAGTAATCCTTTTATCAAATTCACCCGTTGGTGAGGGGTGGTGATAAATATTTCCCCTCGCCACCTCTGGCAAAAGAAATGATCGCCAATCCGCTCATGTACCTCCGATGTGCGGGAACGTTTCTATCGCTTTTTGTTTTCTTTGATTTGTTTTCCGTCGATCTTATTTTCCGTGCTGAGCACCAATTCTACCGAAGCCAGGGAGGCAGCTCCCACACCTGGACCCTTCCTAACGACCCATCAACTCATGAACCGGGGACCAACGGCTTTACTTCCCACCACCAACGGCTTTACTTCCCACCAGCACCAGAGATGTTATGCCTCAGAACATCCCGGCGGCGCCAACTGAGATTGAACCCAGGCCTGCTGGGGTGAGAGGTAATCACGCTTACCACTACACCACCGGTACAGCTAGTTTCTATCGCTTGGCTTTGTCGGTAAAGACACACACAGCTACAAAGCAAAACTTTGCTGGAGGTGGCTGGGTTCGATTACCGGTCCGGTTTAGGATTTGTCATTTTGGAAAATTTCTCGACTGCCCTGGGTATAGAGTATGATTGTACACAATTATACTAATGCAAAAATGGTACAAGCATCGAAAGCTCTCATTTAATAACTATGGAAGTGCATCTAGAACACTAAGTTGAGAGCACACAATAAGCTAATATGCGATCAGCAATAAGCTTGAAATACGAAGAAGAAGAAGAAGAAGATTGTTACACACTCAAGTAAGCAGTCGAGTCTAGTCGATGGTTTGGAAATTGCACCTACTGTTTCTTCTGTGTGTTCTTTCTTCATCATCAACTTAACGATTTCAAGGAGACACGGGTAGGGAAAGTGCTGCTCCTGTACCTTTCGACCAATGACAGACAGTATGATTGATGGTAAGCTCCTATATAGAGTTATCTACTTTAACAAATCATGTTTTGATTACTTCAAGCGTGAAATTTACGATTTACATAGTTGGAGATGCGTAGCGTCAATATCAGGCTTAAAGTGAACATTTTATACGATGCTCGACCCGATTCGTACCTTCCTCAAAAATGTCCTTTACTCGCTTTCTACTTTCTATATACAATTTTCACACTGCCGTACTATAACGAAACTATCAATTCTATACCTTTTTTTTTCCTTGATCTGTTTTCCGTGTTGAGCACCAATGCTACCCAGGCCAGGGAGGCAGCTCCCACACCTGGACCCTACTTATCGACGACCCATCAAACTCATGAACCGGGGACCATCCAGAACATCTCGGCGGCGCCGACTGGAATTGAACCCAGGCCTGCTGGGGTGAAAGGTAATCACGCTTACCACTACACCACCGGCGCCGCTATACCTTCATCTCCTTACGTATTGACGTTAAACATCTCCAACTAGGTAATCGTTAACTTCACGTATGAAGTGATTAACTTACTTTGTTAATTCTAGAGAACTTGAGCTTATTTTTTTAATATTGCTTTATCAGTAAGAAGATTGCAAAGTGACGGACATGGACTGACCATAAGCATTTTTTCCAGTCAGGTATTACATTCCAAATTAAATGTACTACTTGGATGGGAGCTGAACTTCAAATAGCAAAGGGGCCTTTATCCAGAAAAATACGCCCATTAAGTATCGAGTTTAAAAAAAAAATATTCAAATTGAGTCGCAGTACCTCCAGTAGGTATCATTTCAACACTTTTTTGCTGAATATTCAGAGATTTTTTTTAGATTTAATCGTGAAAACCGGTGCAGTTTCAAAATGAAAATTCACTGGCAACCCTGCTATAAGTTAAAAAACAAACACTACGTATTCTGATTAGCATCGTTTTAGTTATTTTATGGAATTAAGTATTTATGTGCTACCCTATTCCATTTCCATTCATATCATTCATATATGAAATGTAGGAGAATCTATTAGACCTTTATGGACATCCACATTCATTATGATTTGAATCATTTTTGCTCACCGCTTTAAAATTCACGTGCTATTCCGATTCAAACATTACTTACTAATTATTCATTGCCGACACAGCTAACTGGTTTGTATCGATTGGTGCCCATGCTCCACTGGACATAGGCGTTGATCGGAAAAGGAAAAGTGCCGGACCGCATGTAGGTCCCCCAACGAACAGCCCCCACAAATCAAACCTTAGTGAACAAGTTCAACATGCAGTTAGTTATGGCTAGCACAACCTGAACCACAAACCCCTCGTTATAATGGTTGTATTTCGAACGGTTGCCGTTATTTTGGCCTTGCGGGGGTACCGACAATCTCCTCCCAGTAAACAGCAGCTGGTCATGCGGACAGGCAGCCGTGTTGCTCCAGCTAAAGTTCATCACTAAATAAAATTATCCGCAATTTATGCTAATAAATTATGAAATGTTACGAAATCGTTCCGTGGTAAACAGATTTTTGATAAACAGCACGATCTATCGTGCTGTGGCAAGTTGAAAAGGCTTCGATTGGATACAAATGCTTAAACACGGTACATAACTATATCAGTGCCAACATTTCAAAGGGGCGTAAAGTAATGAACAAACAATTTGTAGAGGAAACATTCTTCTAGCTGTTGGTCATGAGTAAACTTTTATTCGGCTTATTTTATCGACGGCTGAAGCCATTGTGTACAAATGCAATTACGCCCCTTTGGAGTGTTGGCACTGATATGCTCGGTTTTTTTTCTCACTATGGTCGCTGAATTAATGGAACTAGAAGTAAAGTAGTGGTAAGTGTAAGGTAAAATGAAAAACCGAAATGGAAACGCCAAACTCCCACCATAATCACCTAGTAGACACCGTCCACGGCTCTTTGTACAGCGATGGCGAATTTCTATGACTAATGGCAAATGGCACAGAATCATAAGACCAACCAGTTGAGAACGTGCTGAAAATGTTCATTTTCTGTTTGTCTATGAGTGAAGTTTAAAAAACATTGCTAGTTCAATAATGCATGAAAATATTTTTTTCCACGAAAATATATTGATAACGTTTTCAAAATTTGCAAAAAGTAATCTTGCCCCGGGAGCTCATCTTACCCCATCTTACCTTACCTACTTGTGGCGTTTCCAGTTCTGCAATGTTAATTACGTGAAGGATGGATATTAAACAAATATATTATAAAATATATTAACTAGTTCTAAAGGTCACTGAGAACCAGTGGCGACGTCTGCCTTAGCTAACACTTTCGCACAGTGGTTCCAAATATTTGTTGTTGTTGTTGTATTTAAGAGGTTCTTCTCTCCATTTATTGTGACATCCTCCCGTTGCACAATGGAAAAAAAATTGACATAAAAGGAGCACAATTCATTATTCTGATCAGCGCTGATTTAACCTTTGCAAATATAATGGGAAAAAGTCTCAGGAATCCAGTGGAAATAGTTGCGTCCTGTGCATAATAGGGCAAGTTGGGGTTTTTGGAGCATTTTACTAAAATTTCTTAAAATTTTGAATAAATGACTTAAAAAATACCTCATTGTGGTTTATATACGTTCTGAAATATTGTCACTCTTGTAGAAAAAAACATCTGGAGAATCCATTAAAAATGGTTTCATACATCGGATTGTGCAGACTATGCATTTTAGTAAATTTAACCCCAGTTACCTTATTTTCGATATTTTTTAAAAGACAGTAGTCAGTGATAAGAAAACCTGTCCAATGATAGTACTTGAAGGAAACCACCTTAGGGATCCAAAAAATTACGTTTTAGATTACATCGAAAGGTAAGCTGATGTGTGGAGCATTTCCCCAAAAGCATTCCCCTATTTATGAAGTTAATCAGTAGTGTTACACGGTTATACGCGTTAGTGCCTGTCAAAGTATACCCTTTTGTACTGTATTACTGTAAAAATGACTGAGGAATCGAATGGTGATGGTTTCATCTTGAGAAAATTTCAGTAAATTACCCATTTTGCCCAATTTCCCCCTTTTACTGAAGAAAACAAGTCATGACATGATATACTTTTATACGAATTAAGGCCTGTTATTTTGATCGTTCGGGCGCTTTACCTCTGTAAAAATGTGTGAGGAATTTAATGGTGATGGTCTCATTTTGTGCGGACATCAGCTTATTACCCATTTTTCCCGATTATCCCCTTTAATTTAATAATTCAAGTAGTATTCGAATTCACGCATGTAATATTGAATAGTCGTTTAGTATATCATTGCAAATATCCTTTAAATTTGTCGAACCTCTTAACGGAATCCCTTTATGAAGAGCTTTGAGTGGGTCGGTTTATTTCCTTTTAATTCCGTTATAATTGCTTATCTTTTGACAGATACGCGTATTTCGTCTACTACTAAGTGGTGTTGAGTACTTGGCACTGATGAAGTCTACAAGTAGTAGACGAAATACGCGTATCTGTCAAAAGATAAGCAATTATAACGGAATTAAAAGGAAATAAACCGACCCACTCAAAGCTCTTCATTGTAAATATGTTTAAAGCATAAAAACATGCTTGTCTCATCTTGCGCAGACAATCACACTATTATACGCCACATTCATATTAAACCCTCAAGCACTGTCCTACTGAAAACATCTATTGGTGATAATCCCATCTTAAGTGAACCTCACATACCGTAGAAATATCATTCAATAACTTTATGTATTACATAAAATTAATTATTTCATTAGTTGCACAATCCGTGTTTCGTGTGTAAGGAAACAAACAACAATTAATAAACTTTCTAAATATCAGCTTCTTTCCAATTCAGTTCCGTTTCAACTGATCCTAGTAGGTAATTTCTTACAGTGTAGATTTGATGAAAAATAATGGAAAATATTAACCCTGCTGATCAAATTGATTCTGTTTACGATGCGTGTAACGTGAAATCATGTATTCATGGCTTACTCAAGGTTAATACTTGACAGTTTATCTTTTTTACAGTGACAGGGTTAGGATGCAGGAAGTTGATATAAAACTCGATTTCTTTCCATATAAATTTTCTTAAATCATAAGATCAAAGTACTTGTTTAGGGCTTTCCACACCAAACTTATAATTAGTAACATCTCTAATACTTATTCTTCATCGCGGCTGTCACTATAGTTATTATATTCATCAGAATCGTCATCATTGTTACAAGGTTCGCATTGAGCATTCATGAAATATTCCCTAAGTTTTTGACTGAATGTTTCGTCAGAAGATCTTCTTCGTTTAGAACTGTGTGCCATAACCAATGTTCCGGTCTTGGGGTCTAAACGAGCCAATGCAGACTTCATCAAATCTGACAAGTTGGCCTCTGGAGAAGTTGTGCGAGCAAGGTGGCAACGAAAATATTTATATTTTTTGTGGCAAGATTCACCAGATTGTTCATCCGCAAAACTCAAGGGAAATAGCTTTAAAATAAACGAAATTATTTTGTTTATAATGCATAGATCAGTAACCACTGATCTTACCAACTTATCCACGGATTCTGCTAAATGTTTGTATTTATGAATACATGGTGGTAGATTTCTTATAAACGGAAACTCTGTGTATACCTGCTCTTCTAAGATGTTATACAACTCTGCTAACTTGTCCTTGTTCAAAAATTGGTTTGACAAGGCCAAACAGCTTATCAAACGCAGGTTTCTCATCATATCAGCATCCACATTAAGAACTTCTGCAATATTTTCTGATTCAGAGAGTAGCCTTCTGGCCATGTTTAAGTAAAATGCTCCAAAAACCCCAACTTGCCCCATTATGCACAGGACGAAACTATTTCCACTGGATTCCTGAGACTTCTTCCCATAAGAATGATTATATTTGCAAATGTTAAATCAGCGCTGTTCAGAGATTATGAATTTTGCTCCTTTTATGTCGAATGTTTCACACTGTGCGTTGGATGGCCTGTTTTTTGACCGGTTGTATGATCCTGTTGTTGGAAGGGGATTCTCATTTATCCCGTGGATGCACGTGGACGATGTTGCCCACGAATTCACCCAAACCGTTTTTGGCTCTTCATACAATTTAAAAATATATTAATTACTTATCATAATTCAAACTATACATTTACAATTTTAACTGTGTATGCTTACAATGTTACTAATGTAGTTTTCAAATTATTTTTAACGTCTATGTACACCAATGAAAAAAAAACCTGATTCTGCCTAGAATATACTTTAAAATACAAGTCTTAACATTTTTAAACAAATTTAAACTTTTTATAGTTTTGTTCTTTTAAAACAGGTTATGGCACTTACCTTACCTTACCAATCAGGCTAAGGCATCAAATGTCCTCTGCTGTCCGAAGAAGTCGTCTGCACTTCACTCGATCTATGGCCACACGTCACACTGTCGTAATTTTTTGCAGTGTGGACGATGGTGCGATTCGCGGTTCATTCGTTCGCCTCCAGTTCCATCATCCTTCTGCACTCCATCGTAGATGGTACGCATCACCTTCCGTTCGAAAACACCAATGCCTTGTGACCATAGAGGACCACCGGTGTAATCAGCGTCTTGTAGATAGTCAACTTCGTGCGGCAGCGAATTTTATTCGTCTTCCGGAGTCCAAAGTAGGCACGATTCCGTGCCATAATGCGTCTTTGATTTCTCTGCTGTTATCTTTTTCAGCGGTTATCAGTGAGCCCAAATGCACGAACTCGTCGACCACCTCGATTTCGTCACCATCAATCTGAACTCGGGGTAGGAGGCTAACATAGTCTTTCCTAAAACCTCTTTCTCTCATGTATTTCCTCTTCGATGCGTTGCTGGCAAGTCCAATCCGCCAAACTTCAGCCTTCAGTTTGATGTACGTTTCCGCCATCGTCTCAAAGTTCCGTGCCATGATGTCGATATCATCGACGAAGTCAAGAGCCTGGGTGGACTTCCTGAAGATCGTGACACTCGTGTCTATCCCAGCTCTTTTGAAAACACCTTCAGAACCTTGCCGTAACCCCCTTTGAGATTCAAAGGGACTCGAGAGTGCCCCCGATACTCGAACAACGCACATCACTCGATTCATCGTTGCCTTGACCAATCGCGTCAGTTTATCTTGAAATCCGTACTCGTGCATAATCTGCCAAAGCTGATTTGAAATCGAAGAACAAATGATGTGTGGACACGTTGTATTCGCGGCATTTCTGCAGAACCTGTCGAATCGCGAAAATTTGGTCCGTTGTACCGTGGGCTCTCACGAACTCTCTTGCAAATGGTGAAAGGCGGCGGCATAGAATTTGGGAGATTATCTTGAAGCAGTGTGATTGTCGCGGCGGTTGCAGCAATCCAACTTTTTTCCAGCAGCAATCCGCACTTTTTGTAGATTGGCCATGTGACACCTTCCATCCATTCCTCCGGTAATATCTCCTCCTCCTAAATCTTGTCAATTACCCAGTGCAGCGCTCTAGCCAGTGCTTCACCACCATATTTTAATGGCTCACTTCGAAGTTGATCTACACCAGTTGCTTTGTTGTTCTTCAGCCGACCGATTTCCTCCTAAACTTCTTGAAGATCAGGGGCCGGTAGCCTGTCGTCTTCTGCGCGTACTCCAAGGTCTGTTGTCGTGTCACCTTTGTTTTCTACTGCATCATCGTTGAAGGGCTCGTCGTAGTACTGCTTCCACCTCTCATACACCTCACACTCGTTCGTGAGAAGTCCTTGCACATATCGGTTTGCGGCATGTAGCCTTTGCGCGAACTATGTAGCGTGTGTCTTTTACGCGCTACAGATTTTCTATCGCCTCGCGATCTCGATCTTCCTACTGATGCTTCTTCCTTCGAAAAACCGAGGTTTGTTTGTTCTGCGCTTGTCTGTATTGCTGCATTTTCGCCCGTGCTGCATTCTTCTCCTAACAGATTGTATTCGCCATCAAACCAGTCGTTTCTTCGCTTCGGGATCGTAGTACCTAGTGTCACTGCAGCGGTACTACCTATAGCGGAACGGATGTCCCTCCAGCCATCTTCAAGAGTAGCTGCCCAAGCTGCTTTTCTTTGGGTTTTGCAGGATCCAGCTGCTGCGCATAAACCTGGGTAATTCCAATTGCTCAATGTTGGGTCACGTTGTTCGACTTCGACGGCAGAGTTTTGAGCGCATGCATACTGCAACTCCGAATTCTTGGTCCGAATCTATGTTCGCACAGCGGTACGTGCTGACGTTGATAATGTCGGAGAAGAATTTCCCATCGATTAGAACGTGATTGATGTGGTTTTCTGTGTGTTGATCAGGTGATATTTGTGGATATCCTTGCAGGGGAAAAAGGTGCTTCGGATTAGCATTACACGGAAGGCTGCGCAAAGTTCAGGCATCATTGGCCGTTGTCGGTAGATACGGCATGCAGGCTGTTAGGCCCGATTGCCGGTCTGTACATTGCCTCCCGTCCTACCTGAGCGTTCATGTCGCCGATGACGATTTTGACGTCCCGTTGCGAACAGCCGTCGTACACCTGCTCCAGCTGCGTATAAAGCACTTCTTTCTCGTCTCGTCGGATCTCTCTGTGGGTAGTACATGTTGATGATGCTGTAGTTGAAGAAACGACCCTTAATCCTTAGCTTGCACATCATCGCGTTGATCGGCTGACAACCAATCACGCGTTGGTGCATCTTACCCAGCACTGCAAAGCCGAATCCCAGCTCGTTACTGGTGCCACAGCTCTGGTAAAAAGTAGCCGCTCGATGCCCGCTTTTCCATACCTTTTGCCCGTCCAGCAAAGTTCCTGCAGTGCTACGACTTCGAAATTGCGTGGTTGAAGTTCCTCATAGATTAACCTATCGCAGCACACTTTGGCAGATCAATGAATTTCTCGGAAAAAATTTATAACATTTGAACGAAGCATCGAATCAGATTATTGTCTTGAGTAAAGTTAGTTAAGCGCTTCTTTTGAAGAACTTAAATAGTTCGCAACATGGCCGTAGAGATGGTGCTAGAATCTAACTTTTGAATAAAGCGTCTTAGACGTATGGTGTTTTCAACAAAGTTGTTTATCTATTAAAATGAAGTAAAATTGCGGAGGACATGAAACTTCCATAACCTTTAGTTTCGGAGATATCATTTTTGCAGCCCGAGTAGACCCTTCGGCGCGCAAGCTCATCTGAGCTGCAAATTTTAAATCTTGTGAAGAGTGGGTGGATCTCAGCTCCTAGGTTTTGAGCTGTGTAACTCTTTCTTTTTAGGAGAAAACCGAAATTGTGAAAACTAATTGAAGCGTCAAGCCAGTGCTGATTAGTTTTAAGAAATTTGTCAATTTCTCGCTTTGAATCCTTTCATCTTTTATTGAAATCGGAAACGAAGAAGCTTAATCTTTTATTAACCTCACCCCTCTTATCAGTTTTAGAAAATTGTATGGAGTTCAATATATGCTTGTGGATATATCAATTGACGATCCAAATCTTTGAAGCCAGAACTCCTCATTTTTTTTGAAAAAGAAATCGAAGACTCAAAAAGTAATCCGCGCATCGTGATCCAAAAAATTCATCAATTTATGATTCCAAAATCCAAATTCAAAGGAAAAACACATTTGATTTGAGATTTATTTCGATTTGAATCTGGTTGGAGAAAAATTTGATGTGCGTGTGTGATTTCATTCGCATTATTATATTTACTAAAATAAATTTTGTGACATCACTAAACGAAAAGCATGTTGAGCATATGGTATAGCAAGGTTGCAAATACTCATTTCAGCTAAAACAATTTTTTTTTTTATTACGAATTAATTAGATGCTATGATCATATTTTAAATAGGTAAGATACAAGAAGAGGTTACAAAGAATGTGTTTGACATATTAAACCTGTTTATTTCACCTCATGAGAGTCACAATCAGCGATTTTTCACATACTCACTCACTCACTCAGCAAATCGCTGATTGTGACTCATAGAAAGCAAAATTTACAGGTTTTTCAAACGCATACTTTGTAACCTCTTCTTGTAAGTTACAATTAAAACATGTAATCATACCATCTTTTGGTCTTATTATTCCGAAAAACATTATTTTAGCTGAATTGAGTATTTGCAACCTTGTGGTATCGAATAACTAACCATTGAAAAATTATATTTACATTTACTTGAAGGAAACGGCGCCGGTGGTGTAGTGGTAAGCGTGATTACCTCTCACCCTAGCAGGCCTGGGTTCAATCCCAGTCGGCGCCGCCGGGATGTTCTGAGGCATAACATCTCTGATCACGCCTTCCTCCGGATGGGAAGTAAAGCCGTTGGTCCCCGGTTTATGAGTTGATGGGTCGATAGGTAGGGTCCAGGTGTACTTTGGTTCGCGTGGAAAGGGCCTTAGAAAGTTTGTTTACAAATGCTTTTGTGCCGTTATCAAATGTTATGCCTAAATTGTACGTTGTACACGATCACGTTGGAACGGCAGCGATGTTACACACACAACTTTACCTAGGTAATGCAGCTGATTGAGCTGGTTTCCTTATCTTATTTACTTTGCCTTGGCATAAGATAAAAACGCTGCAATTCCACGAATGAATTCGCTGACAACTCATAAATAATTAGTAAACAATCTCAAAATTCAGCACAGCATTTAATAATGGTGACAAGTCAAAAATTTATATAATTTTATCCATTTTGTGAAACAGTTATTTGCAATATAAGGGATGTTTTTTATTGGTTTAAAAAAAGTGAAATTAAAAAAAAATCATCGAATATGATGTCTTCAGTTTTCTGGTATATGTTAGACATTAACAAAAGAAACAAAGTTCAGCTGCCCTTAGCTGTCCTTACGAGAATCCCACCCACCTAAAATACAGGCAAAATATCTTGTTTTTCATGAATATTTCACTAAAACCACTAAAAATTCAAGAAATAGTTCAATGAAAATTCGCACGTAGCTTGTTTTCATTTGAATAAATGCAAAAAAAACACAGCAAAAATTTAAAACTATAGAAAAAGTTAAGAAATAAGAATTTTGAGTTCATATATTTTAATATACCCTATGTCTCCGAAACTAAAGGTTATAAAAGTTTTATGTTATGTGCAACTTTGCAGCATTTTGATAGATTAACAACTTTGTTGAAATTACCATACGTCTAGGACGCTCTATTCAAAAGTTAGATTCGTGCGGCATCTCTACGGCCATGTTGCGAACTAATTAAGTTATTCAGAAGAAGCACTTAACTAATACAAGCATCTGTACACAAGACAGTCATCTGATTGGATGCTTCGTTCAAAATTGTTATTTTTCCGGGAAATTCACTGATCTGCCCAGTGTGACCTAGGGAATCCGAGCGAGGTGCAGTTCCATGTTCCGAGTTTCCAATCTTAGTCCTTATTTCGTCGCGTAGCTCTATGCCAATTGTTCCGATCCGTATTTTTTTCTTCGGTATTTGCAACTTTTATATAACTACCTGCCCCAACCCCCTGTCTCGCTGGTGGACTATCGTCCGCAGCTCTGTTTAGAGTCCCACGCTGGCACTGGGACGGTGATCAGTCGCTCCTAACATAAAGAACAGTCGCCGTTTTGAGCCGCACCTGCATGTGGAACAGACGCTCAGGTTTGGTGACGCATTTCCCCTATCACCGTACTATGTTTATCGCGCCAGTGTTCGCGTCGCACCTCTTCACTTTGCTATTGCCGGACTGGCAACATTGCCCAGGCTACGCCACCCAGCTGTGTCTCTGTTTCAGCTGGTAGTATTTTGTTATCATATGACTCGGGGAGGCGTGAGGTAGGAACTTGTGAGGATAGACTGGCCCACATTTTTATGGGAGAAATTTTTATCATTTTTTCAATGGGCCCTAGAGTTGTGCCATTAGATGAGAAAACCACTCTCTGAAAATCAGCTCATTCGGATGTAACACGAGCTGGCGCTTTTGATTTAAAATTTATATGGGGATACTGGTTGAAATGTATGGAGAAATAATATTCCTTCACTCTTTCGTGCATAGAACTGGTTCAGCATACTCGATTAAGCACAGAAGCACACGTAGCTTAAACTATAAAGAACAATTTTACTGAAGACAGCATTACGATTCAAGTTAGTATTATGGAGATATTAATTAATTATTTGCATTATGCTCGTATATTGCAACACAATACTGACAGCATATTCACCACTAAAAATAAAAGATTATATTTTCCACAGGCCAACATCCAGGCTCGTGTCTTTTGGTGTTTCAGCTCTTTTTGACGTTACACGGGCTGACGCTTTTGGTTTAATGTTCATATAGCAGATTTCTTTGAAATTTTCATATACAAAATGCTCAAATACATTCAAAAGCGAATATCTCAATAAAACTAACTGGATTCATGATGCAAACTTCAGCAAAGTTGTTACTCATTAATTGAACTACAAGTTTTGAAAATCTGAATCAAATCGATAGAGTGTAGGAGTGTCATTTTGTCATGTATTTTATCCAAATACAATACAAAATTCAAACTAAATGTGCCAGCTCATCCTACAACCAAATGACAGGGCTGGTAGCGAGTCATTTTTTAGTGACTTGATCACTTTTTTCAAGACAGTCACTAAAAAGTCTTTTTTTTTAAGGCCAAGTTTTCTTGTAATAAGTTACTATTTTCAAATTCTTTAGCTTGAATTTATTTCAAGATTGATTATTCTTTGAGTTTAATCGTCTTTCTCTATATACAGGATGGCTACTTATTGTAAGAAAGTCCAAGATCTAAAAATATTCAATGTCTTGAAGTTTCGTATTCCATGTACAAGTTCAAGATATTAAAAAGATTCAAAGTACCAGAATTAAATAAAAAAAATAAATGATTTATTTCAAGTTCATAAATCAGTATATGAAAGATTAGAAATTTTCAATGCAGCCCCATTAGCTTTGCAACAATTGTAGGAACATTGGAGAAGCTCTGAGGAATGAAAGGAAATGCCGAGAATTTCAGTGAAGCTCTATAAACAAACTGCAGGAACATAAGGAAAGTTAACACGGTGAAAATATGGGAAACTTAGTGGAAGCTGTAAGAACCTCAAAGCGGTTCTTTTAGCATCCATGACTTTTCAGGAACTTTTATGAAGTTTCTAGAATTTCAAAGAACTTCACAGGTGTCAAGCGAACTTGAGAAATTTAGAAAACTTGAGGGGTATTGTGTAAATTTTTAAGAAGTTCTAAGCACCTCTGAAAAGCTAGATCTAGAGATCTTTGGGCAATTTCAGATCTTAAGAGCAGTTCCCGTAACTATAGTCCAGACTTTTGGAGCAGTTTAAAATCTATAATCGTAAATTTAGATTAATTCAAGATAGCTCCATGATGTGCAAGGAAATATTAGAAACCTTAAAGAAGTTTCGAGATACTCAGTGAATTTCCAGCAAAGAAAGAACTCTTGGAAATTTTATGAACATCCGGAAAACGTGAGAGTATTTTAAGGGTGTCATAACATTGAGATTTCAAGAACATAAAAAAAATTCGAAAATTTAGCTAAGTTGATTAGAGAACATCAACGAAGTTCCATCAATAAAAAAAACGTTAACATTTAGCAAGCAGCGATATCTTCAAGAAATTCCAGAAATTCAGATATTTTTAGATAGTTTAATGATATTCAGCGAAGTTCTGAGTACTTCGAGGACGATCAGATAGCTTCAGAATAATCCCATTAACTTAAGCAAATTTGCAACGGCTTACAAGGAGTTCCGTGGAATTAAATGGTATTCCAAGAATTCTATGATTGATCCTAAAACGTCAGAAGCGTCAGGGAGTTATGAATATGTATCAGAAAATTTGCTTGATTATTAAACAAATTTGGAGAAGTTCAGGTAAGCATAGATAAGTTCAGAGAAAATTAGCGAGTGTTTATAATGGTTATAATGCTTAAGGAACATTTTCGAAACTTCAAGGTAAGTTAATTAATTTCAGTAAAGTTGCGGGTTCTTAAAAAATACTGATAAATTCAGGGCAGTCTAGAGAACTTTAAAGAAATTCAGTAATCGCTTAGGCACCAGGAAAGTCTAGACTATTGAAGAAGTTTTAAATTAGTGTCGATAATTTAAGGGAAGTTTTATGGTCTTCAGAAAAATCTTGAGAACTGCAGTGAAAATCTTAGAACTATATTAATTATTTCGTTCGAATTCCATAAAAATTGCTGGAGCACAAAAGTTCCAGAAATTTCGAAAACTTCACAGAAGGACAGTGGTCTTCAGAAACATTACTTTATAGAAATCTATGGAGCTTAAAATGAGATCCGCGAACTTCAGGAAATTTTATGAACATTAGCAAAATGCGGGAGCATTTGAAAGAAGTTTAGTAAGCTCCGAAAATTAGTTTCAGAAAATTAGTAGGGAATTTAAAGCAGTTCCTAGATTTTCAGATAACTTCAGAGACGTTAAAATGTTATTTGAGGTCTTCGCATAAGTTCAGAAGTTCACTGAAGCTTAAACATTTTTAGGACGATTTAATTAAATTCAGCGCAGTACATCAAGCTTCATGAGAACTGCAAAAACTTTAGAGAAGTTTTGAGAATTTCAGACAAGAACAGAGAACCTCATAGCAGTTCCGTCAACATTAGAGAAGTCACATAAATTTTAAAGAAGTTTAGAAAAATTGAGGAAACTTTAGGAAGTCCAATAAAGTTCCGGATTTGAGGAGAAGTATTGTGAGCATCAGACAAGTTTATCAAACTACCAGAGAACTTCAAGGCAGTTTCATTAACTTCAGGAAAAAATTGAGAACTTTCAAGTTGTTCTGAAGACTTCAAATGGACTATTTCATATTCAACGGAGGTTTGCTCAAAATCTCGATGAAGCTATCGTCAGAATTATTTTTTTTAGTTTTCCTCGGAATTACCTTGAAATTCTCCACAATTAGAAATCCTTTGGAAAGATTCTCCGAGTATTCATTGAATTCATTTCAGATTTTTTTTTTCAATCTCGCTCCTTCCATTGGAATTCTACTCACATTGAAAGTGTCCTAAAAATTTATTGAAATCCTCAGAAATTCCTTAGATTTCTTCTCATAATGTGTTTGGCAAACTATCCTGAATTTATTTTCCGAATTCCTTTGAAGATGTTCTGGAGTTATTCTCACATATAATTATAATCCTCCTTTTAGTATTTTCAAAAAATGTCCAAGGACTTGTGCTCCGGATTCATTTTTCCCACCAACTTTATGAAATTATCCTCAAAATGCCCTTGGTATTTTCCGGTGAAGTTCACAGGAGTTGTGCTCCTCAGAAATTCCTAAGATTTTTCATTAAAATTTACTTTTAACCCAATTCAGGGTTTCTTGTAATTCTGCTTAAAACTAAAGCTTCACATGAAATCTAAAATTCACAAGAAACAACCTCGAAAGCAGATTGCATTTGATGTTTTTCTGGAAGATTTTTTTCCCAGAACGCCCTTGGAATGAGGTCCTTAGAAATTATAATAAAATTCCTCGAGTCTTTAAAACTGTGAATAGAATTTGACTCAAGATTCTTGAAATTTTTTTGAAGCATTATAGTTTTGAAGTTCAGAACTAGTTCAAATATTTTTTTTTTTAGAAAATATGCATGTTCCAAACCCAAAAAAAAAATTGATTTTATTAAATTTATTTGCAACTGAAGATTAATCCACTATGAATCTTTAAAGTTCAATGTGTGAATGAAAATTGAGCCTTCCAGGTATTTTAAGGAAACAAAAAAAAATTCCTGAGGATTCCCGGTTTTCCAGATTTTTGAAGTTAGTAGATACCGTGACTAAAACCGTGGGTTTGGTTATAAACTTTCTATTGAATCTTTCGTTTTAAAGGTTCATATCGTACATAAGTGTTAATGAAATAATAATCGAATAAGTCTAAAACATCAAACATTTATTTGATGTGCCTTCTCTTAGGTCACTTTTTAGTTACTATTTGGTCACTTTTTTAATCAACATTGTCACTAAAATCACTATTTCTGACAGCGGTGATCGCTACCAGCCCTGAAATGAAACTTTCAGAGAATGGTTTTCTCACCTAAAGGCACAAATCTAGTGGTTAGCCCGTGGTAAATTAGAACTTTTTTTTGTGGGCCAGTCTTTTGAGAGGACCAGAGATAGGTATCCCGGTCGTTCCAGGTTGTCAACTCACCCAGCCCCAGGTTATGGCACTTACGTTAAGTAAAACACGTTTGTGACACTGTATTCATTATTTTAGTTAAAATAGCATATGCTACCTACGTTAAAGGTTATTAAAAAAACAGTTTGTTCAAAATCCTGAAGCTCTCCGTTGAAACCTGGAAAAACGTTTTTTTTTAATCTGTTTAGATAGAAATGTTTCTATGAAATAGTTTAAAAATTTAATTAGTTACTGCATTAATCTTAGCTTCACGAAATATTTGATTTTATATTTTATGGATAGAATTAAAAAGGCAGACCACTTTTTTCGTGTACAGAAATCTATAAATTTGGCATAATGGGCGTTTGGCATTATTTTTTAGGTACCTCCGTAGTGTTTTTGAAGTATTTTTCCAATGTTTTGTTGCCAAATGGTAGAATATTGTTCAAAAGGTAATAATTTTCATCATTTAACATTATTCTTGATTTATAAAACCTCGTTGAACCTTAAACTGAAATACACGTATGAAATGAAGGTTCCCAAATTTATCTTGTGAATGTGAAGCACATGTTTTTCAATGAACTATGGACGAAGATACAAGCACAATACGGAGTTATTAATCATAATCATAATTCTGTTAATTTAAGATTCAGTTCAGGCTTTGTAGCTCAGAGTAAACCCTACATTTTTCTATTCAGACAGCGTGGCAGAAACTAGGAGAAATTTCGCTGCGCGTCTTCTTGAGTCTGGATCCATCCCTCTTTTTACCCCCGCACCTAGTGGCATTTGAGGAAGTCTGCATTTTTCCTACATTTTTCTCATTCCGGATGATAAATATGTCTGGAAGGAAACAGCACTCAAAATGTAGTATAAGTTCTTATGGCTCCCAAGAGGAAGGAGGGTAAACCACGTCTGGCGTACTTTTAATTCGATCATGCACAGTGGTTCAATAAAAATAAATAAGGGTGGCACCTTTCCAATTTCGTTATGGTTCCATCATTCTTTATTTGCTATACAACCAATCGTTCAGATCAATGCAATGATTTAATAATGAGTGCAGTCATTTTTCGGAACCTTGACCATGACAGCCTTTCGAATTTCACTGTGCCGCAAGATGCTACTCTGCGCTACCCTGGCGACGATGTCTGGAATTGTTTCTAGCACCTACCCACCCACTAAGTCTGCAGACGGCTTGGTCCAGCGAGAAACTTTTCTTCTAGTCACTGGGTGAATTCTTGGCATAGGTTAGTTCCGTCTGGTGCGCTTTCTCGATTGCTCCACTCGTGCAGCATAGCCAGCGAATTGTATAACACAAACGAAAGATTAAATTCGTTGAAAATGGAAAAAAATAAATTGAGTCAGATATGATGACGCGTTCGCGATCCAACATTCTGTGTGCCGTCTGGGTAAAAAATTTGTGTTTGTGGCGAAAAACTTTCTATACCAAAGCAAACAAGACAACTTTAGGTGTCTGTGTTGGCGGAGTGTATCTAATTTAGCATGTAACATCTAGCGTACCTAGCATATCTCCTCATTCCTCATGTTTTAGCTTGAGACTCTTGTGGGATTCTTATGCTATTGCATACATATGTATATATTTGGCGAAACAGTAGCTTCACCATCGCTTCACCTGCAGGACGATATCTCCTCGAGGTGGATGTCACGTTAAGGTTTCTACATAGTTATCGTTTTATCGTATTATTACTTAATAAACCGTGAGTCACACTAGGGAATGAACTCCATCTCTAGTTTCGCATTAAGGACATATGAAATGTAGTGGAAATCCATGGTTATACATTAACTCTATCAAGCTTTTTTATGGACCTCGGGATTAGTATTCACAGCATTAGTGGAAAATACAGAAACAAATTCGATTACGCCACTTTGATCACACTTGGGTTCCAATGTATAAATCTACAAAATCGCGGGGATTTTTTTGAAAATATTGTTCGCCAAAAACAGAGTTTGGATGCAGAGGGTAATATTCTCTTCGATTACATAGCGCAAGTTATATCAAATGACCTGTCAAACAAAGAGTCGTTCCATTTGATTGTGTATAGTTTTCATCCGAATCGAACAAATGCTGCAGTGTTGGCTCCAGGAACGTCACCGGGGTCGGGGTTAATTTTCTCACGAATGCGTTTATTTTATTAGCCATCTACACGGACCCAGAGCAAGCAATTGTAGCGTATTTCTCTCTGGGGAATGGGAATAAAGTTTTATTACCGCTCCTTATCCTTGGTTCCGAGTGAACTCACTAAACTTTCTCTGCACAATCGATGGCAATCGCAGCCATGCCCTACCCTAACAATTCCAGTCATACTGAGTTTCCTATCGCCATCCCCAAAGCGAAGGACACCAGCTGTGTGCTCTGAGCTGCAGAGGTTCTTTGTTATCCAATGGATGATACCACATCATCCTACTGAGCTGAGCAATTCGACAGAAAATGAGGACTTTATGAGCCAATATATTTATGAGTATGGCAAATTCTTTTCATGGTATATCAATTCCGATTATAAGGACGCTCTTCAGTATCACTTTTCATTATGCTGTTTGTACCATGAGTTTACGAGCTCTGGCACAGAATGAAGTCCGTTGACCGTCTGGCTGTGTAGCATCGGTTCCTCTCACCCAACTTCAAAATTAAAATATTTTCATCCTTACCCACCGCATATGAACAACAACACATAGCACCTTCAGCGAGCAGTATTCCTGACCTATGGATAAAGGAAGCGTTTGGTCCAGGAGGAGTTGTAAATACCTAGGGTTAAGATCTAATTTCCGTCATGCTAAGCACAACCCGCACTTTACCTCCTCCCTGTTTCGAACGGGTTTGAATAAAACATTGAATGTTTCTATCAAAGAAGACTTTTGAATTCCGTTTCCTTTCCATACATACCGTCAGATAAAGAGTCACAAATTGCTGAGGTATTGCTAAAAATCCAACACTGCTTCTTGATCCCAATTCCATCATACGAGTTTCAATTCCGTTCAGACACATTGAAAAGTCATTGGATTCACTTCGGCATACGAGCACTTCTTTTGTTTTGTAGAAGAATGTAAGTAAATATTCATATTATGCGTTCTTATAGACTTTGTTTTGTAGCTTCAAAACTATCGTACCAAACGTAAGATTGATTCGAAATCATTGATATATTTGTGTTTTTTTTTTTCTTCTCGATATGATGGAAATGGGCTCTTAGGCCGAAGTAGTTCCCTACCCTATAAAGTGAAGAGAATTTTCTGCACCGTAACGTGTGAAAAGGAATTCATAATCGACAGAGGTGGAGGCCACTTGCACTCATCAACTGCATGCATCCTTACCGCCGAGACGAGAAAGTTACGTCTACCACCAGTTCGTTTGTCTGATGCGAGTTGGACGGTGTAAATATGCGACGCCTGGACCTAATGGATGGCAAGCATCACAAAGTGACATCATTTAATCGCTTAAAATGTTTGCTTTGGGAATACTTAATATGCAATTTTAAACTAGGATTTCTGTCTCGTTTTGCGTCTTTGCTATTTGACTAAATCTAATTATAAAACAATCTAATTACATACACATACAAAGATTTTGACTCATATAAGACTCATTTTTCTTTGGATAATATGTCCCAACGATACCTTTGCGGCTGCCTCCAACTTGGTGTAATTTCAGTGCTTCAATAGTTGATGATTGAGAGCCTTCATAAACTGTACTATTTTTACATTCATATATTGGCAAGTACAACCATACTCTGCACACTTAGATTATTTTACCGAAATTTGTGAAATTTTACCGAAATCTCAACAGCCGAACAATCGGTTAGCGATTTTTTTTTATTTATTACTTTATTTGTACAGGCTCAATCGAATAAACTTTACAGAGCCGAGTTATCATTTTCGTTATACATTATTGATGTCTTATATTATATATAAGTTAAAGGAGCTGGACCGGATACTCGCGGTTGTCTCGAGGTTAAATCGGTAAACGATGATTTTTCACAGATTTCCTGTAATTTTTCATCGAATATCTGTGAAAATTTACAGGAAATCTGTGAAAAATCCCCGAACTGTTTACCGATCGTTCAGCTGTTGAGATTCGGTAAAATTTCACAGATTTCGGCAAAATATTCTTAGTGTGTGTTCCCAGGAAATCCGAGAAAATTTCCAACCTGATGAGATCCTAGACCGGATCAGGAATCCAGTTTCTTGCCTCCTGCATGACAACCCTTCCAACTTTACGAAAGCTAGGCAAGCAGTGGAGAAAGTCGAATGATTCCGATATGGTGCAAAGGTAGCGGGACCACACAGCAAAAAAATAATTTTAATATCACATCAAAGTGGATGCACTTCAATCGTGTCGAAAATACGATGTAATATTACTTGCCAAAAAGGACAAAATTATCATCAATACAGTGCATGAACTGACATTACGCTGCTTTTACTGCATTTGTTCATTGTTGTGGCCATAAAATTTGCATGAGATTTTAAACATCATTGAAGTGCATCCTCTTGGATGTAATATTAAAATTTATTTTTTGCTGTGCATGATGGATTCTCAGATATAAATACAAAGTGATATTTCGTAATCAATCTGTATGGATCAATCTGAACTTCCAAGAACACAGGTTCTGTTTCTAGCTGCTTAATATACCGATTTTATTTTGGATACAAAATCCTTTTAAAGCATTATTTCAATTGCAATGAGCTTAGAGGATTAGAGGATTAGAGGATTTTTAGTTATATTCAAACAGTGGAACAATGCGTTGTTTTCGAGTGATTCGCGGGTGCTGTCTTCAGCATACTTATTAGATTCAGAATTCATTCACTACCTACGTGACGCTAAACAGTGGGATCATTTTGAAAACCCGAATTAATCTACCCAGAAATTCCGGAAAAAGTGCTCATATGATGTAAGATGAATTCTCATGTGATTTGAGGTACCGCATGATTGATTTTGACCCTAGTCAGAAGCTGGCCATCTCTCCGGGATTTCCTGAAACATGGACGGATGTGGCCAGTGTGATCCTGTGCATATCAAATGACTTTTTTGAATTCCATTGGTATTTGATGCGTCACATTATTAGTTTTATTTGGTTCAGGTCGTATTTGGTCACATGCCCATAAAAGCATAAAAGTCTCAAATGAATTTTTGTTTTGTTCTGAAAATATCATGAAAAATACCAAAACTAGTTTGTACTATCCTTAAGAGCATGTGGAGAAATAAATTTTTATCATTGCCCTAAAACCGCTTTTGCAAAGCATGAGCTGTTATTGCTAGATCAGCTGTATTTACAAAGAAAACCAATAGACGGTAGTTGAAGATGCTAATTTCAAATAACAGACTGTAGTGGTAATTTTTATACGATAGATGGAGTAGATGAAAGCATAGAGCTGATAGTTCCGTTAGAGTACGGCAGTGTGAAGATTGCATATAGATGTTAGAACAGCGAGCTAGGACAACTTTTATGGAAGGTACAAATCGGTTTTTTTATCTCTCTTTATAAAACTCCCCCTTTGGAGAGGGATGGTGAGGGGTGTGTCCCCCCCCCCCCGCCACCACTGGCAAAAAGAGATGAAAACCGACCCGCTCAAGTACCAACTGTGTGTTTGAAACAGTTCTACCGATTTTTTACCGCACTTCAGTTGTTATTTGAAGGAAAGCATCCAGTCGTAGGTTTGGAAATTGCAACTATTGTTTACCCCTACCACGATATGTGCTCCTGTCATCGTCGACATGACGATCTCGAGGGGACACGGGTGGGGTAGGTGCTGCTACTGTACCTTTCGACCAATAAAAAACAATAGTTGCAATTTCCAAACCTACGACTGGATGCCTTCCTTCAAATAACAACTGAAGTGCGGTAAAAAATCGGTAGAACTGTTTCAAACACACAGTTGGTACTTGAGCGGGTCGGTTTTCATCTCTTTTTGCCAGTGGTGGCGGGGGGGGAGGGACACCCCTCACCATCCCTCTCCAAAGGGGGAGTTTGGTAAAGAGAGATGAAAAAACCGATTTGTACCTTCCACAAAAGTTGTCCTAGCTCGCTGTTCTAACATCTATATGCAATCTTCACACTGCCGTACTCTAACGGAACTATCAACTCTATGCTTTCATCTACTCCATCTATCGTATAAAAATTACCACTACAGTCTGTTATTTGAAATTAGCATCTTCAACTATGTAAATCGTTGACTTCACGTAGAAGTAATACTAAAACATATAGTCAAAGTACAATAGACGGTGCTTGGGACTAGAATTCATCCTCAAAGTGTAAAAACTGGTGATCTCAAACTAGGCAATACCAGCGCCGGCCGCGTCCGAACACAGGTCAATAATGGAATGGGTAGTAATGTGTTGACGTGACACTCGCTTTGATGGGAGCCAAGAAATCCTCTGAACTTCCACGAGGAATCACTGGGATGTTGGATAAGAGGATTGGGTTTGCAGCATGGTTCGTTTTGGTAAACGATAAACTGAATTGATGTTCTAACCATCATATAACGCGAAGGAGCTTGGGATTGAATTAACGGTCTTCTGCTAAGTAACCAAAAACGTTTGCCACTAGGCAACCGAGCTCCTGTTTAATCATCCAGGCGTTGTTATTACCATGTAGTCATATTAACAAATATCACATATCACAAATATCACATCATACCGTTACTCGAGTTGTTGTAACCATTCAAACCCGGCACCGATGACGACGAAAAGTTTCGCAAAATACTCGATAAAAAGCGAAATCTCTTTAATATGAATGGACCTGAGACCGCGTAAGCAAGCCACTAAACTAAACTAAAAGCTGTGAAAAAGCACTTAGGTCTTCATTAAGGTCCAATTTTCTATCTCGATTTTCTTTTTATCGTGTTTTATGATGTACAGAGCAGTGATGCCACCATCCCAGTTTAAACTGGATTCTTGCAGTTTTGTTTGACACATCCAGTCAAACAGTTAAAGTTTGAAATCTTCCAGTTTTTGAGAACTCACCCAGTTTTATCCAGTTTTCCATTATTAATAGCAATATATTTTTAAGTATGATTACCAGTACAGACTGATTGAAATGTTTACTCCTTAAACCTTTAAATTGGAATTGAAATTTGCAAAATTCATGGCGATGCTACGATCAAGTTCGCTTCACGGATATGAGACAGACGTGCTGTGTCAGCATTCACACGCATTTTACAGGTTTGGTATTATGGCAGTTAACATAACTTTAAGTCAAAATCAACCTAACTGTTATTGAGAACTTGTATCATATCAGTATGTTTCAGAACAATGGAACCATCTTGCCGTCAATATGAATGATGTACCTATCGGGTCTTCGTCTTCTTTTCTTGTGAGTTTATTTAATTAAATTGGAGTAACATTTTAGCTGGTTCTCTTGTAGGGTGTCTACTCATTTTTCTAAAAAAAATCCTGAGATTTCCACAAACGATTTAAATACATGACAATAGCGCCGGTGGTGTAGTGGTAAGCGTGATTGCCTCTCACCCTTAAAGGCCTAGGTTCAATCCCAGTCAGCGTCGCCGGAGAATGTGAGGCATAAAATCTCTGATAATACCTTCCTTCGGAAGGGAAAAAAGCCGTTGGTCCCCGGTCAAGATCAACGGAAAACAAATCAAGGAAAAAAAGAATCGGTTTTAACAGATAAGTTTTACAATCAAAACCATTGAAAGTTGAAGTTTAACATTTACTTAAGTCTAAGATCTCATAAAATATCAAAGCCTTAAAATTTCGAACTACAAGACCAAGATCTAGGAACTTTCAAAGTGCCAAAATCCCAGAATTAGAAGAATGAAGTCTGAGCCATTTGATTTATTTCAAGTTCATAACCTTAAATTTCTTAGTTCGGCATTTCAAATATGTTTGCTAGTTTTGGTACTTAAAATCTTATCTGGTTCCCTAATCGTTTTCCAATACCTCCCCTGCATGGCTGGAATATTTATTTTTTAATTAAACACCCTGAACCTTGAAGATTTATCTAATCCAGGATCATGTAATTTTCTAAGCGTGAAATCTTAAAAAATCTTTCTGTGTCCACGATCTCGAAATGTTTTATAGATAAAATGAATTCTCTTATAATTTCTTCCATAATACTCTTGAAAATCTTCTGCATAACACTCTGAAATCGTCTTCATATGATTAATAATTCAAGCAATTCTAGAAGAATACTCCTGAAAAAATCACTTGGAGTTATTCTCAGCACGCACTTAGTATTCTCTTGAAATTTCCATGAAACTACGATATGAATTCCTTTTTAGGTCTACTCAGAAATCCCACTAATTTCTTGAAAAGCTCCTCATAATTTCCTTAGAACTCTCTTTTGAATTTTCTAAAAATTATCACCGGAATATCCTCGGAATACTCATCAGAATTCCTTAGAAATTTTCCTCAAAATTTTGTTAGAACTGTCCTTGCAATTCAGAATTCAATTCCCTTGAAATTTTCCTCGGAATTACCTTAACACTAATATGTTCACTAAATACTCAGATTTGTTTACTACCATGAACATAAATAACTACATTGTTATTTTTTTGTTTAAAGAGTACAAACGCTCAGCTCAGTCGGTAAAGGCGCAGCTACGATGCAAGTTCATGCTGAAGGCGGCTGGGTTCCCCATCCCGTCCGGTCTATTAATTGTTCGTGTCGGAAAGCTCTCAATTGAAATGTGGAAGTGCTTTAAAGAACACTAAGTTGAGAGCTGGCAATAAGCTTGAAATGCCTACTACATGGTATTTTTAGGAAATGAAAACAGTTTTTTATTTGTCGTGGATTAGTATTTGAAATCGCGGATTTCTCTTGGGAAATCGCGGATTTCGTGGATCAAATTTCTAAAATCTTGTAACAGCCCTGATTCCGGATGGTAGATAGATTAGTTTAATAACTATTTCACTGCGCGGTGCTAGCGTGGATGTGAACTTTCTGTATAGGTTTTCTTGAAATCCTGACCATTAGAGTGATTCAAAATTTGAAATTTTCGCTCCACAATACTTAAACGATTCCGAATCGGATCCTGACTAACCTCTCAAAATTTGAACCCATTTGGCAAGAAACTGAGATGGCACAAACCATTTGAAGTTTGTATGGGAATTACTATGGTAAAACCAAGATTTTTGTTCATGTCTATCTAATAATTCACCATATCGGTCTGCTTCAAAAGCTTTCATCTGAAATTTTCCCAGCTACAACTTTGCTGAAGACCACTTTTTGATTAAATGCAAGGATCGAAAGTTATCAATAGTTCAATGCGCTGATGTTTTATGATCATGCTCAATCAACTGCTCAGCAGGCAACATTGGTGTTTCTGGGGCGTTGAATAGTACACAAAAATCATGGTTACTATGTCACACTGCAAAATACAGTGTTGCCTACAGAGCAGCTGCTTGATCATGTCATAAGTTTACCAATCTCTTAAATAATTAATAACTTTTTCCTGTCTCGTTTTACATAGAAACGATCTTCAGCAAAGTTGTAGCTAAGATAAATTTTCTATAAGAATGGCTATCGAACTGTTCCCTCCCCTAGACTAGTTTTTGCACCTTGCTGTTGGTAGGCGGGCTTAGTTTCATGCTAGTGGAGTGTTGGAGACGGTGGGTTTGTGGCTGGCGTTGCTGGCTCATGCCGCGATAGAATGGCGCCATGGACAGGCAATGGGGATTACTAAGCTTCCCCTCTCTGATGAACCACTGCATGAGAAAACCAAAGATCTAGTGATAGTATCACACTTGTTACTCCTTTGATTGAGAGCCGCGTCGTAGTACGCTTACGTATAGGCACTGACGTTGGGTGTGATACTGGCGGGTTTTGCCGCAAATCGCTATTATTTTATTTATTTTTACGCAGATAGATTTATTTGGGTTTGCAAGGGAATTATACTATTGAAATATTTCAGAAAGTGCCCAACGGTGCTCCTTATACTTTCTCACTACAAACTTATAAAAAGTGCTCATAGACTTTATTTACTGTGACTGAAATTGAGGAAATCTAAGCCGTAGTCGTCGAAGAAGCACTTGTCCACGAAGCTACGAGGTTCCAGAGATATTGGATCAAGAAGTTGACCGTAGCACATCCCAAGATGGCCGACAGTTTTAAAAAGGTACTACGTGAGCCTCTCACCAGAATCCGCCACCCGAGGCACAACTGCACAACTCTCCTTATCGCCAAGGACAGTAATATGGTAGACCTATCAAAGTATGTGCCAATCACCCGCTCATCGAGCCTGTAGAGGACCCTTAGCAGGATCGTTTGTGTCAGTAACGACAATCTCACTGATAATGCAAGTAAAACATACGTGGCTCAAAAGACCAGGCCATAATTGACGCAATCGCCGTTGGATAGGCGGTGTGCAACTAGCTAAATCTGAGTCCATTAGGATACTGTCAAAAGTATTCATTCAATCATTAAGGCCACTATCTAGTTTGATACCTGTATACCTATATAACAAAACAAATCAGTATCTCTGAAATCTTGGGTGTTTCTTTTTTAGTTTGAGACTAGTTTCAAAATGTTAACGTTATCGCTGCCGTTATCGACGGTTATCGATCAACAACGCTGCACTGGAAACTTTTGACGGATTTTTTCATCCACTACAACCGCTCAGACGTTATGGTTAATCACAAAGGCACCAAGGCAGTCGTCATCATTGACATCGTTGTTCCATTGAACCGTAACCTGGAAGAAACAAATGGTTACAAAATCGCTAAACGCCGTCCGTTAGCCGGGGAGTTGAAGGCTTCAGAAGGTGAGAGTCCCGAAAATTGTTCCTGTCGTGCTCTCAGCACCTAGAATTATGCCGAAGCAGCTGTTGTAGTAAAGACAGAAGATGAAACATGAATTTAATTAAAATAAATCCTCGTCTTTTCGGATTTAAGTTTGTGTAGGACCACATTTTTCATATCCGGTTATAATATTCTGTGTGTCCTCTAGGAAGTGTTCAGAATCTTATGTGAAGCAAAAATCATACGAGAAAGGCACTTGTCTCCGATAAGTTAATTAATCTTTTTTTTTTTTTGCAAGATCTAGGTACATGTTTTCCTTAATTTTTCAAAATCTACCCAAGCAAAAAAAAAAAAATAATGTTAGTACATTAGTCCGACCACACATTCCGCCACTTGGAGAGTTCACTGATCCAGAGCATGCAGCTCCACGCGAATCATATCCCTTGTGTGTCCACGTCGATATTCGCGCCTGACTGTGGAAACTGAAAATAAGTATGATTTATGACCTAGCCGGGTTGTATCACGCACAGACGGTCATTATACTGCATGTACCCGAATGATTGTGGGTTCATCTTGTATGTATGTAGAGCTACGTTCTCCCGGCAACAATTTGATAGAAATGTGGCTTGCAATATCGGTCGTTATTGTTGCGGTGGCAGCAGCAGTAGTGCTGGTTAGTGAACCTTTTATTACTGCTATGAACCACTCTTACCAAGGGTTTGCTCGAGTTTGTGTAAAGTGGAATCCAAGTATAAATCTATATTTACGTAAGCTCCGCCGGATGAGCGCGTGGAAAGTAAAAACAAACCAGAGGATGCATATTAAGCACCGCCGTCGTTGGTGTTCAACCGACTAACGATTCAAAGGGAGATGACCGCCTGATGCACCGGAGAGGCGATACAATATTTGCAGATCGATACGGTGTTGTTGCCTCCTGACTTGATTCATTCAGTGGAAGGTCAGTGTCATTGCGTGCTGAGATTTATTGTTTGGCGGCACGTTAAGAATTTCATGAAACTATACGTTGCATGGTAGGAATTCATACAAGTATTGCGCAGTTCGTGCACTAATCAAAGCTGTGGGGTTGTTATCTAATGAGGAATGTAAATATGCATGGACTCGTCGCCAAATGAGATTGTTTTATTTATAATGGAGATTCCATCGACTTTGCATGGCAATAAGCAGACACCGTATGGTAGATTAGCTTTGTTCGTGTACGGTATTAATGAAAATAATGTACATTGAATGAATCACTTGAAGGGCTGTAGGCCAAATGTAGACCAATGCAATGTCAAATGGTTTGCGCATGTTCCAAATGATAGCCATAACATTCATACCATGTCACACTTGTAACGTCTACTACTCTGGGAGTCTGATTTCTCTCTGGGAAAATATCCGATTTTGATAACCATTTGGAAGTACCCATAAATTGATTGATTGATTTATCTTTATTAGGGAGGCTTTCAGCCTGGGGCTGGTTCGCCTCCAAGCAAGTACCCATAATTATCACCACGAGGAAAGAAAAGAGGATCTGTACTGGGGCGTGCCGTTTTGAGAAATATGTGTTTAAGTCTGTGGAAGAAATGCTGGACTGCAAACTGAAGATTACCAACTTAAGTATTTGATGCAAAGTGATATAAACTGATAAAAACTAGAGTATCAAAACACAAAGAGCAAGGAACAATGTAGGCAAAATGCTTGCAAAAGTTAGTCTGCAGCATACACGTTTTTTTCCTTAATTTATTTTCCGTCGATCTTGTTTTCTGTGCTGAGCACCAATGCTGCCGACGCCAGGGAGGCACAGCTCCCACACCTGGACCCTACCTATCGACCCATCAACTCATGAACCGGGGACCAACGGCTTGATCAGAGATTTAAACCTCAGAACATCCCGGCGGCACCGACTGGGATTGAACCCAGGCCTGCTGGGGTGAGAGGTAATCACACTTACCACTACACCACCGGCTGTAACGGTAGTCAATTTCCGTTAAATTATATTTTTGTTACTTTTTCTTGTTTATTTTAAAAATTAATTCTTCGTCGGTAATAGACGATTGTTGTGTATTGAGAACGCTTGCGCAAAAAGACTAAGGGAGGGAAACGGATTCGAAACAACTCATATGTCATTAGCCAAATACATCCGTAGACCATAGGTCCACCGTTGTATAATTGGCAATGCACCCGTGTACTGAATGGGAATTGTGGGTTCGAATCCCACCGGTGCCCTTAGATTTTTTCGCAAATTTTCTCACACGCACGGCTCTTGCCGATGATATGTGCTAACCTCTCAGTATCTTCTAACTGTCGCATATAACAAATAAAAATTGACTTTCAGTCGCTAACCTAAGTTAATTAATATTATTAACTGAAATGGATTGAAGCTGAGCTAAATGAAACAGTTCGTAGTTTGCACCTTGTATGCAAGTCAGTAGTCTACGTGTAAATTGGTTAGTGAAAACGTATTGCTTACATAGATTCTCCGAAGAGTTTCACTAATCGTGTTTTTCGTTACTTGGTAGAGAAAACCGAATGGAACAGTCCCGTAATTTGTTAGCAGTAGAAGGGAACAAGACTGAGAGACCGAGATCGAATGAAGAGGGAAGGAGATACTTCATTTGATCTCTCACTATCGTGACTAACGAAATCCGTTGAACTTCCATTTCCGGTAATCATACCTTGGGAGTTTTCTGAGTCGGTAATGATACCTTGGAACTTTCCACTTCGATCCTGACTGTGGTAGAAGAAGGGCGCGAATGATTAGTTTTGTTCCGCGGTGTGATTGGTTAGTGCTAAAAAACGTGAAGTGTCCTCAGATTAATTCAATCATTTTAATGTTCCCCGTATAGGCTAGTAAAGTTAGACAGATTTTTAGTGCGGTAATTGTTGTGCTAGTTTTGTGAAAGCGTTAAACCAGGTAAACCAGTTTACGAAATTTGTGTGTTTCAATCATATCTTAATTGTGTCGTTTGCACGGTCAACGGCTTTCCTCGTGTTTGCAATCCCTTTAGTGTTCAACGGCCAACAAAGCGATCGCGACAATAGCGTTGCCTTAATTGGCCTCGCCCAGCGGGTTGTGTCTCGTCGCCAACCCTACCACGCTCTAGAATCACGCTTCCCGGTTGCCTATCGGAAGGGAGTTGCCTACCTCACCAGGACACTCTGGCTAACGTCCAGCAAGCCACTGTCCGCTGACTAAGTTCGGCAACCCGTCACCAAGACCGGTTCACGGCACCACGTGCAAAAAATAGCATCGTGGAATCTCAAGCGCAGTAGCGAAAGCCTGCAAAGCTCGCAAAGACGCCCATATTCATCAGGATTCATCATGGCAAAGCTCGCCAACGTGAGCTTTCAAAAGAACTGTAATTAGCGAACCCACACTTGCATACAAGGCCGTTAGCACGGACACACAAATGATAGCGCACTAGGCTAATAGTTGATCGACCGCACTAGTCAGATAGAGGGAAACAGGAGTTAGGCCAGCCAAGACCAAGATTTGTAAATATGTAAATAAAACTATAGGTAACTGAATAAATGTAGAATGAAGTTGTTCACTCCCAGAGTAAATAAGTGTTCAGTATTAGTAATTTTTGATTGAGAAAATCTGAAGGTTGTTTCACGTTTCGTTCATCATGTTTAGTTTTCGTTGAATTGGTTGTGTTACTCGTCTTCTAAATCAGGCTTGTATTGATGGGTTTGCTTTGGATCGGTTTTCGGTACTGGAAGTTTTTCGGACTCGTTAGTTAGGATCTTGGGATTTCGGTGGGTATGCTCACTCCTTTCTTGAGTCACTCGGGTATGTTAGTCTTGTTCCCGGCACTGTTGATTAATTTTAAAACTGGCTCATTGGGCCAGTATCTAGCCGGGCATCTTGAAACACGACAGGTGGTCCTCTTCACTCGGCCATCCGTTTAATAAACCTCTCGGGAACAAGCAACAGCACCGTAGCTACCTCGGAGCCGCTACATATTGGCGCCCAACGAAAAAAAAAAATTTTTTGGTGTTTTTTTTTTGTATTTTTTTTTCAAATGAAAATGAGTGTAGTTCGTGTTAATACAGTCCATTTTTGAGCTAAATTACATGTTTAGGTTACGAAAAATTAGTGTGAGTTTGAATTTTCTTTCGGATTTCAGTGAATTCAGGCAATAACTTGGTAATTTATTACGGAAATTGGTGTGAACTTGGTTGATATTGCACGCAGGTTTCACTATATAGGGGAAACAGCCCTATTGTTGCGGTACGTTAGCAGCGTTAGAAGCCTATTGTTGTGTATGGAGGTCTTCAACAATTGGGCTGTTTCCCCTACATATTATAGTACATACTTATCTTAAATTTGGTGTTTTTCATTTATCTAATTTACTGCTAAGTTGTGATTGAATAGAGTTTGTTATTTTCTTCTAAGGGTTACGTATTTTGGTTGATTTGTGGAAAATGGCTACAAAATTCCCACGTGCAGCACATTTGCTAAACGATGAGTTGAAGTTGATTATGGGGAAGAGTGTAGTAAAAGTCTTGAATCGAAACAAAGACTGCTGAGAAGGTTATTTTTGTAGGGATGCTAAAGAGAACAGAGTTGGAAGGAGATTCTTAAATTCCCGTGGATTTCGCGTAAGTGTCTCTGCTTACGGGTCCGCCCTTCCGTTTTTGACCCTTCATACAACGATATAGTGAATTCAGATCGGTAGCTCAAATTGATCTTGCTATTAAGTGGCTATTAAGGCATACAAGACAAGTCTTGAAGGGATGGTGGCTACCTTACATACATACATACATGCTAAAGAGAACAGAGAATATCGATCGACGTGCTCCATTGTTCAGGAATGTGAAGTATTCGCTCAGAGAATTGAGGAGATTAATATAGCTTTAGATCAAACTAATCATGTGAAACTAGTTTCCCGTCTAAAACATTATTATTAGAGATCAAAACGAAGCAATGCTCAGACTGACGAAGCAGAAACGATAAATAATAGGTTGTTGAACAGGATAAACGCTCTACTGATTGCGAATAGTTCGCTAACCGGCGAGCATCACGAACACGAACGAGTCGGTGTCCGAGTTGACAAGCAATGAATCCGCTGACTTTGAAATTTCGGATGCGGAAATAGGTGCTACAGCATTGAAAAATAAAATAAAAGGGAAGAAATCAAAGAAAAAACACAAGAGAATGACGATGACTGCGCAAAACTCGAACGTAAGGTTCTAGGTCTCGATTGGTTCAGATGGTGGAACTTATTACCATGCTTCAACAGGTATTGAGTCTCAGTCAGTCCTCACAGAGAAACCAATTACTACAGCAGCCGAGCAGGACAGTTCAGGAAAACCGAACAGGAACGGTACCTAAAGGTGGACGACCGCAGGATTTACAACCACAAAATGCGTATTCAGAAGCAAACCCAGTAGGACAGTTAGGAGCGGTTCAGACGCAGTACGAAGGCTTGTTCTCAGTGAACGATCTGGGAATTAATTCTGGATGAAACATTGTGGGAAAGCAGAATAATCGTTGGTTTCAGGGATACAACCATGGAAATAACTTGGCAGGATTTTCTCCCCAGGGACCTCCAAAAAATAGGGATCGTAGGAGCCTCATTCAAAGGGGCCAAATCCGGGAGGAAATTTCAATCAGGAGTTTCAGGAACATCAAACGCGATACAACACGATCGGAAACCAAAGGGGACCATTTGCCGAAATTAGTCAGCAATGGTGGCCGAACGGACTTCAAAGAGATGAACGCGATAGTGACGGAAGTAAGCAAACTCAGGATTTTCCTAATCCTTCGGATGTTCCGATACCGAGAGAACCGTACGCAGTATGACAGGAAAATAGAAAAATGGACCATTTTCTCTTCGGGTGCTGCTAGGTCACCAACTTTAGAGGACTTCATTTACAAAGTGAAGGTTCTGGCTAGCATTAATTCCTATGGACTGCTTAATCAGCCACATTCACCTACTTTTGCGTGATGAGGCATTAAACTGGTTCTTTACCTATTACGATGCTAGCTGGAATTGAATAATATACAGGTTTGGCAACCCAAACCAAGACCGAGGAAATCGCCAGCAAATTTACGAGCGAAAACAGCTGAAAGGTGATACCTTTGTTGCCTTTGTTACAGATATCGAAAGATTGAACAAGTTGTTGACCAAGCCTTTGATGCCGCAACGAAAGTTTGAAATAATCTGGGAGAATATGCACCAGCATTATCGGTCTAAATTCGCATGCTTCCAAGTAAACACTTTTGATGAGCTAATCCAGTTAACCTACCGGATTGATGCTAGTGATCTAAGATTGCACCCAGTTGGTTCAAAACACGAAGTTCACAACATTGAAGCGGAGTCGGAAGGGGAGATTTCAGACGAGGAAGAGGTCAATGTACTGAGCAGAAGGCAACAAAGAGCAAACGGGTTTTCGAATCAGCGAGTACCAGGGGTGGAAGGATTGTTGAGCTCACCGCTGTGCTGGAATTGTCGGCAAAACGAGCACTTTTGGAGAGAATGTAAGGAAGTCAAAACAACGTTCTGCTATGTGTGTGGAAATTCTGGAAAAATCTCAAGTTCGTGCGAAGCGCATCCAAAAAGAAATCAGCCAAACCAAAGGTCCAATCCGGGACCAAATTCGGGAAACTGAGTTCGGAATGCGGAGATGTGAACCCTAGCATTCATCAGAAACCCTCTGTATCCACCAAATTAGAACCGTATGTTGACCCAATTCAAAGTCTGCTAGAAGTCAAGATCCAAACTAGTCAGTGTCGCCATGTTAAAGTCAATATTTTCGGTATAGAAACGGACGCTTTACTTGACTCATGAGCCAGTATTAGTGTGGCTAATTCACATGAACTGGTTGATCGTCATAGATTAAAGCTTTTACCATCGCCGGTAAAAAATTGCACTGCAGACCACATACAGTACTCTTGTGCAGGATACGTTAACGTTCCTATTAAATTTAAAAAAAAATCCAATGTACTATCTGTTGTTATTGTTCCTGAGTAGGGGAAATGCAGGTAATGTCGGCCTAAGTGTCCCTAATTTGGGCCCATACATAAATTCAGCAAACGACTAAATTTTCAATAGCGACCAAAAATATCCATTAGTACCGTCCCAATGACGCGTTCATCTAGATAAAATTGATAAATAGCAGATTTTTAGCGATGGGCCCAATCTTAGATCCATAGGCCAACATTAGAGACATTTCCCCCTGTATAGGAACTTAATATTGGGAATAAACTTCTGGAAAGAGTTCAATATCAAACCGATGATTCAGTTGAACTCTACCAGTGTTCGAGAAACCAGAGCCAGATGATTCTTTGGACATTCCAGGTTTAGACTTACCAGAACCATCAAAAGCAACACCGGAGACGATGGAAACGGGACACCTTCCAGTTGACGGAGGTCGTTCGAGAACTTCCCTGTACGATGGAGAATAAATTGGGACGGACTACCGTTCCGATTCAAATTTCGGACGATTCAAATTTCGGACACTTTCATTTTTAATTAAATATTACATCCAGTTAGAAACAAAGTAATAATGTTAGATGATCGTGGAGGGCACTAGTCAAAAAAATTTAAAATTTACAAGACATGTGGATCATATGCGACCGAGATAATCAACGTTGAAAAGTGTCCGAAATTCGAGTTTAAGTGTCCGAAATTTGAATCGGCACGGTACTTTAATACAACACTAGATCGTGCTTCGAGCCGAGGTAAAACCAAGAAGACAGCCTCTATATCGTTGCTCTCCCTCCATTCAAGCTGAAATGGATAAAGAGATTGAGCGATATAGGAAGTTAGTATTAGTATTTATTTATTATTATTTAGCTCGTTAGTCGTATGTTATTTCGTCATGATAAGGACATGTTGGATTCCCTGATAGAAATACATATTCTGTAAAATATGGTATCATGCGAGTAACGACATTTATTTTCACACATCTTGGCACAACTTGGTTCAACTGCCTTCTGCTCATACAGTGTATAAATGAATTTACGGCAGTTGTAGCGGTGTTACATGTCCATTTTTCTTCAAAGATAAACAATGCTCTTCGGTACCAGTTTTTTTTTTTTTAAATATCAACAACTTGAAAAGATCTTTGTTACTGTATCGTCTTCAGGGGAGTCGAAAAAATTTCCAACCCGAAAGATTTCCTCGACTGGACCACGAATCGTACCCGCCGCCTTCGGTTTGGTAACTAGCCTAGACTGAGGCCCTCTTAAATGGATACACATGCTATCTATTGGTCTAAGATTATTGGACTAACTATAAATTTTACAATGCAACTATGAATTGTATACCACTGTAAAACAATAATTTTCAATGTAAATTTGCAATTTAAATGTCATTTTATTTTTATTCTATTTGCAGGATCTCAGCAAACATAATATATAGAAGGTAAGGTAATACAATCATCTTAGTTTTTTTAGAAGTTAAAATTGAGCGAGGACCATATGTGATAACTTCACATATGTGTTACTCCATACACAAATCTGATTCAGAAAGCTTTCAATTTTTGTTTTACCCAACTTTTTAAAATGGTACAGTAGACAAAATGTTTTCACACGTAAATTTCCTTTCCTTTTTCGTGGCTTAACCTCCGTTGATTAAACTACTGTCTATAGTTATTTGCTCGAGATATCATCCAACGCACTGCTTGTGAGCTTTAATCAATGTACAATTTGTTGAAGTTTTCTTCTGCCTAAAGTTTGAAATTTGATTGAAATTAAGCTTCGCTAATTCAATTCATGTCTCTAAACGTAACTGGGATCATGTGGCTCCTTCAAGTGGAAAATCGAATGATTCGCCACGCTGTTGGCATGCAAATTTTCTCCTATAAATAAGTAATCCGGATACTCATCGTTGCCATGATTGCAGACTGCATAAACTTGCACTAGACGGACGAGGAGCCATGCAATATCAGTAATGCAGCAGTATTGAGAATGGTGAGTGGAGGTGTGTTCCACCATCAGCGTCATCCCATCCAAACATATACTTGTTGTCATGCTACTCAAAGGAGCTTTATATTTAATGGAAAAAAGTTCTCATCTTTCAAGAAACGGAAAAGCTTTTCGTACATAGATAGCCTTATGTGGAGGGGGTGACGGCGTGGCTGTTGTCTGTCCTGGATGGGTCGGTTGGAAGGGTGTCCTCAGCTGTCATCGCTGTTGCAGTGTCGTTAAAGCAGACAGTCCAAGGATACTGCGAAACAAAGAAAACTGCTGCTGGTTCGATATGGCGCATCCTAGCAGCTGCACTTTTCAGCAACTGTGGCAATGTGTTGGTGAGGATGTAATACCTATGTATTATATAGTTTCACAGATACTAACAGTCTCTGTTATCACGTTTTGACATGCCACTATCACCAATACTATCAACGTGCATCGCGCCATGCGATATCCTGGTACAAAGTGGAACAAAGAGCATCAACATGAAGTGCACTTGCAACCACTTTCTTTCATGCGTTCGCATTGCTATGGTCGCTATGCACAACCAGGTGCATCATAGTGGTTGACCTACATAGCTGCAGCGATTCTATATACTGGAATATCCAGCGCAGAGAATTAGGTCAATCATTGCTTCCTTATTGTGATCCTGCACGAAACCACGGAAATTTTATGTTGCTAGGACGTGCAACAGCATTAATGTTACCTACCAGTGTGCTGTACATCAAATTATAGAAAGGTGAAATCTATCATTTTCTTTAGGGTATTATCTAATTCTGTTGTAGCTACGTAGATACAATTAAAATACTACTGATTTTAATCAATCTTTGTTTTTTGTATGGATTCGATAATGTTAGACTGTATGGAATTTCGTTTGTTCTAACATTTTTTTTCAAAAAACACATTTTTGCATCTCAAAACTAAAAAAAAACCTCACTTAACATTTGAAGGACCGATCATATTGTGTAAACTTGTATGGCCCTTTTCGCGCGAACCGAAGTACGCCCACGCAAACCACTATCAGGAAGGGGAAAATTGCAAAACTAAACTTAAATGTATTTTCGTTTTAATCACAAGGCTAAATTTTGTTGTATCTGTGTCGTGCACAGGTTGCACATGGGTAATTTTAACCCAAAACATGCAGTCTTCTAATGTTAATATATCAGGTTCACTGGCCCCACAATTATGGATCACTTTCATTTGATAAATTGTGAGGTCAGAGTAGTTGGATACATAATTTTATTCTTGATGCGGCTTTAGAAAGGTTAGAGTCTTTTATAAAAATTCGTTAAGCCTGAAATTTCTACTTCGATCGGAAATTGTTTTAAATCTCTGATCTCAAAAATTCCCAGTGCCCTAGAATTTCAAAAAATTGTTTGAGTTCAGTATCTTCAAAATTTTAAAAGTACAAGATCCCGAAAATGCTAATTTTAGACATTTGATTTATTTTTAATTAGGAATGTTAAAAATTCGAGCATTTTTACTATTTCAAATAATCATCTATCTTCGGGATATTCATATAAGCTCTCAATTTTTTATGCTAAATCTTATCTGAAGTATCAGAATCTTAATGTTGACCAAGTCTGATATATTTTGGAACCTTTCACAGGATTTGTTTAAGAGTTTCTAAGAAATCCATCTTAGGACTCCGACTCTCTATGGTAATACCTACATAATGTTCTTCAAAACACTCTAGAAATTATCTAAAGAAAACTCTTGACTTTTCCTCTGCAATTCACTTCGAACTTCTAATAATTGTAGCATAATTACTTTTTTTTCCTTTGTTTATTTCCAAAATTACTTTTAAAATCTGCTCTGGAATTCCTCAACATATCATTCAGCACTCTCATGGAATTCTCCATGAGGTAAAAACTGAAATGAAATTCCAGTCAGAACTCTCTTAGTAGTCACTCCTTAGAATTCCCTTTAAGTTTGCCTTAAAATTCTCAAGGTAATGCTACGAATTTCCAGAATCATTAATATTTTCTTCTAGCCCATGAAACTTGAAAATTTTCTATGATATTTGATATTGATATTTTTTCAAATCTAGATTCTCAGAAAACATTTCATGATCCGAAATCTGAATCTTCATTCCAGAATCTTTAAAATTTGTTCCTGGAGAGGAAGGATGCCATCACCAAGCCAATTCTGTTACCAGTTGGCAAAGTGGAAATTTGTAAGCAGACGATTGCAAGAAATTCTAGAATTGGTTTTGGAAACTAGCACTTCTCCTCAAAATGTTTAGTACCTTTAGTTAAGTGGAAACTGATATCAATATATCAATTTGACAACCATGTGGCCAGTAAACGGTTCTACAGATGTCCAGAGGTTCCGGGAAAATGAAAAATTGTTGAAAATAGTACCAGACATTCAGGATTTGTTTTACTCTACTCAACTATAATAATTTGTACAAAAATGCAATGGTTGACTTTCATTATTGATTGACAGTAATGGATCGCTCTGTTTGGACTTTTTCATTACTTTTTAATATAAAATGCTTACGTTTAATCCAATTGAATGTTCAGTTAATCCATCTTAAAATAGATAGTTTAGTGCTATTAATATCCCTATCAAAATTCAATATATCCGCACCGTAGAGCTACACTCTGTGTTTTCACTGAAGCTACACTCGAGAACGCTCTCAAGTGTACCTTCAGTGAAAACACAGAGTGTGGCTGTACGGTGCGTATATTTTAAATTTTGATAGAGAGATTAATAGCACTAAACTACCTATTTTAAGATGGGTTAACTGAGCATTCAATTGGATTTATCGTAAGCATTCTATATTAAAAAGTAACGAAAGAGTCCCAAAAGAGCGATCCATTCCTGTTGATTGATCTACTTTTATTAAATATTTATGTTTAATGTATTTTGCGAATACTATACAATGTGTGCTAAAATACTTAATTGTAATGTTTTGTGAAAAGATATGGGGTTTTCCCGCCATTTTGAATCAATTATGTCAACTCAGAAAGGCTTTTCTCCATTCCATGTTTAATTTTTTCTATGTTTTATTTTATTTATAATGAATAAATTAATTAATATATACCTTGATGTAATGTAACCTCAATATAACGTAACTCGGAACAATTTCTGAGATCGTTAAAATATGTTATATGTTAATTGATTTGGAGTGTAATTGACCACTTTGACGTAATGTTTTAATGAACCTTCAAGGATAGCAAAATTGAAATTCGTAACATCCCCAGGCAAATTTGAACACATTATTTATTGACTAATTTTTCAAAATTTACTTCGTAGACGTAACGTCGATATAACGTAACGAAACGAAAAATTAAGTTTGCATAAAATTTGTACCATCAACATAAAGATTAAATTGTGTCCCACATCAAATTGCATCACGAAAAAAAAAACGCTGTAGAAAATTACCTAGTTGGCCGATCCTTTTCAAACTTTCAGGCAATAAAATATAACCCACTAGTAAGCTTTTGGCGTATTTATTTCATTCAACTTCAATACCATAACCGTATGCTCGCACCTTACGCTTAACTCCACTCATTAGGTTCTGTACAGCATCTGGCTGCAGCTTCTTCTGTACGGAAACTTACTTTTTCTTCATGTCTCTCTCAGATTTGACCTCCTTGGGATGCTTCCATAGTGCCTGCTTCATAATAGCCGGATTTTTTGGATGGGCCTTAGTTCCAAGGGTTCATGTCCATGGGTACGAAAGTGACCCCGTTGGCTTCGTACCACTCCAGGGCAACATTTGAATAGTGGCACGAAACTAGATCCGGCCAACAATGTTGCTTCAACAGAGGAAGCAGACGCTCCTGTAGACACTCCTTGAGGTAGATCTCCCCGTTTACAGTCCCGGTAGTCACGAACGGCGCACTCCGTTTGCCACTTGAGCAGATCGTTTACCAAATCATGTATTTCTTGGCAAACTTTGAAAGTTTCTGCTTCCTTACTTCCTACGGACCATCAAACTTGTGATGGGTGGTGAAGAACAGTAACCCCGGAAACTGCCGGAAGTCCGCCTTGATATAAGTATCATCATCCATGTTGAGACAATGAGGCTTCGTCAGCATCTGGGTGTACAGTTTCCGGTCCCGTGACTTTCCCACCGTATTTTACCTTTCGTCGTGAAGCCTTCTGCCCTTTGTACGTATGCAGTCGCTCCCGGTCCTTGGCTCTCTGAACGAAAGACTTGGACAGAGTCAACTTTTTGGCCACATCCTTGACCGAAGCATTGGGACTCCGCTTAAACGCTTGTGATCCTGATCACTATTAATAGAACATTCATTCTGACCGCATTTCTCCTACCGTTCGATGCTGAAAGTTTCGTAGTAACGTTTAATCACACGACTCACCGTTGACTGCACGATTCCGAGTTGTTTTCCGATGTCCCGATGAGGGAGTTGAGGATTTTCCAGGTGCTTGTGCAAAATCAATTCGCGACATTGCTTTTCGGGTGACGCCATTTTTCCCAACTTTCGAAAAACTGACAGTGATAAAAATACAGTGTAAACAATACACTCTACACTACTTCTACACAAATTTTCAAGAGAAAATACCCAATGGCTAATTTTCTACAGCGTTTTTTCGGTGATGCAATTTGGGGACACCCTTTATTCTGCTGGATGGCCAGTTTGCAGGATGGTGTTTTTTACAAAATGTTTTGAATCCTCAACATTTTGAAAATATATCAGCATGTACATCAGGGTGGTTCAAGTATGTATTGCAGATCAACACTTTCTGCTCTCAACTGCTCTTTCAATCTGTATTGATGTCTTCAATAAGTGTGCCAAATTTGCATGAATTGGGTTGTGACTTGCTTTTGCGAGAAAATTTTAAATTTTGAATGAGAAACGAAAACGGAATGAAACTATGCCAAAAATTCAATAACAGCTCAATTTTGATGAATAATAATAATAAATAATATTGTGTGCTAATAATAAAAATCAAAATGTTAAAGAATTTCTGAATAAATACTGATTTTAAACTTATGGTCAAATAAGTACAACAATTCAGATATCCGGAGGACTGTTTTCCAGCAACCTGGTAGCAGAATCGATCAAGTTTTAGCATATTTCCTCTGTGCTCAAGATTGTATAGGATACAGATTTAGGAAAAAAAAAGCGTTCTCCTAGTCAACTTTTAGGAGTTGACCATGATATGATAATGGCATATTTCCTCAATGATCATGATTGCTTGCAATTCTGAAAAAAGCATGTCTATTATCTGGAATTGACATTTTTTCCAGTGATTCCGTATATCCACAGAACCGTTTTCCGACCACCCGGTAGCAAAATTGAAATGTTGATGGCTTATTTCTTATATGCTCATGATTCTGTGCAATTAAGATAAAATCGCGGATCTCTAGGTCTACATTAATGAGTTAACCACCCGGCAACGGAATCGATATGGTGATGACATTTTATATGTACTCATCATGGTATGCAATTTACAAAAAATTCGCGGATCTCTATGTCTGCTTTCAGGAGTTCACAATTTTCTCGGTGATTCCGGATATCCAGAGGTCCGTTTTCTGGCCACGTAGTAGCAGAGTCGATATGATGATGGCATATTTCCGCTATATTCATGATTGTATGCAGCTTAGAAAAAAAATCGCGGTTCTCTAGGGCTAATTTCATGAATTGACCATTTTTCCGGTGATTCCGGATACTCACCGGACCATTTTCTACCCGGAAAAGGAATCGATATGGCACATTTTCAATATACTCATGATTGTATGCAATTTACAAAACATTACAGATCTCTAGGTCTACTTTCAGGATTTGACCATTTTCCCGGTGATTCCGGATACCCAGAGGTCCCTTTCCTGGCAATCTGGTAGCAGAATCAATTTGGTGATGGCATAATTTCTCTATGTCCATGATTGTGTGTAATTTAGAGAAAATCGCGGATCTCTAGGTCTACTTTCAGGATTTGATCATTTTCCCGGTAAATCCGAATTTCCCGTAACCACCTCTCACGGGTTTTCCCATCCCGACCGGCCAACCACTGATCCAATAAAATTCCTGTCTTTTTCGTTTGAAGGTCCTTTCAAAAAGTGGTTCAATCTTGAAATTTGGTAACCTAATTGCCGTGAACCAGTCATGTCAACATGTATCGACACGCATTTTGCTCGGGACTTTTCTGGATTTTTCCATTCCGGATGGCCAAGCACAGATCAAATCGGGCTTCTATATGTTCTAAATGAAAGAAGATAGCCATACCTTTCGAATGGTGCCAGAATCATAACTGGTCATTGCATTGTTGATATGAATCGACACGCATTTTGCATACTTTGAGGAAGTTTCAATGTCTTGGGATTATGTCAGTTAACAGACTTCAAAATTTTTTTTTATCATATTTAAAATATCGGAGACTTGGGAAAGCTTTGGATATTACGCATATAAAAAATGTAAATTCTAGTAGTTACCTAAAATTTTTAAAATGTTTCAAGATTCTTGAACTTCCGAAATTTAAAAAAAAAATCTGTAAATTTATTAAGCTACTGTATTTGTCGTAGCATTCTCCCTGAATGCCTCTTTTCTGATATTATGATTATGTCAATGACATAAATTTAAAAATATACATAAGGACTGTTCATTAATGAAAGTAGACACCTGTTTCTCAAAGGAAAATATTTATTTTCGAACAAATTCATAAGTTTACTTTATATAAATGAAAATCAACATACATATGACCGATTTCACGTGAGTTTGAATGTTTACTTCTCATTTCTGAAGAACGCTCGGACTTTTCTCTTGATACCGCCCATTAGATTCTGCACAACTTTCTTCTTAACTTTTCGTTGTGCTGCAGACCAAATTTTCTTAAAGCAGTCCACAGAGCCATCTTTCTTATTGCCCAGTATCCTTCGATAGGACGCAGCTCACAGCAGTTTGAGGGATTTTGGAATTTTTCGACAAAATCGACTTTTTCCTTCTTGAGCATCTCCAACATAGCAGAAGCTTAGTGAGTAGATGCCAGATTCGGCCAAAACAATGGAGGATCCCTATGCTTCCGGTAGATGGGTAGAAGCTGTTTTTTGATGCATTCTTTTCTGTAATTTTCACCATTGATTGTACCGTTGTGAAATACGAAGAACTCTTCAAGCCACAGGAGCAAATGACTTGCCACACCAAAACCTTTTTTTTCTCTAAATTTTTTGGCTCGGATGTATCGCACATCATCAGGCACATCTGTCCTCTGCTCAGCGTTGAAAAATTACGGCCCGGGAAGTGTACTGGTACCAATTTGACGTACGTCTCGTCGTTTATCAAAATGCACCGGTTCGGCTTTTGAAGGAAAACGTCATACAAGTTCCGTGACCGTATTTTCGAAGAAGCTTTCTGTGAATCCGTCCTTTTGGGTGATTTTTGCTTCTTGTAGGTTCTGATATTGTTACGTTTTTTGATATTCTGCACAGTCCCGACGCTAATGTCCAATATTTTGGCAATTTCACGAACGGAACACGATTTATGCGATTTCAAAAGGCGTACTGTTGCCAGCTCCTTTTTCTGGTCCGATGCCCCCTTTTTGCGCCCAGATTTGGGGTGGGATGAGCAATAATCCCAAAAACTATCTACGTAGTTAATGAACAGCCCCTAAAGCTGATCCAACCCATCGTTCGAAATTTCTCACTTTATTTTTTTTTTTATTTTTCAGGTGTGTTGCCAAAATAAACAATGTTTTTACACACTGCGAAAATTCACAATTTTTCGTTACGTTTAGGGTTAACCATTGATAAACAGGTGTCCACATTCTTTAATAAACAATCCTTATCTTGAAAGCTCTCCCGAGCATTTCCATCCCAAAACGCTAAAAATGTGTCAAATTTGTCTCGACCCCTTCATAATTTTTAAAAAGGGCGTATTAAAAAAAATAATCACATTTTTTCAAAAAATCATAACATGTTAAGTCTGACAGCTACCATATCTGATAATGAATTGTTTGTTTTATAATATACAATCATGTCACTGCTACAGATCTCACTGCTGGACATCACGACTAACATTTGAAAATGGTATAAAATGTTGAAAATTATTATAACTATTATTATTAATTCGCATCAACTTGAGAACGGCTGAACTTAGGAAAAAAGTTTTTACATAAAAAATTATTGAAAATTATGCGCAAAACTCAAATAAATTATCATTAAACTAAAAATAATGCAATTGCATAAACTTTAAGAAGTAACAAAAAAATTAAAAAATATAGATTTTTTAAAAGCAAGTTACCAGCCTACACCTTTTACCAACTTTTAGAACATTTCTTCAGTTTTACTGATAATTTTTTTTATTATGATTAGGTGTTTGATTATCACGTTTCACGCTTTTTAAATTTCAATATTCTTTTATTAAAGTATTTTTTTTCTCAATGATAATTTAACTACCTACTACTTCTTTTCAGTTGTCATCTTGATTAGATCAATAGTTTTCGTGATATGATTTTTTGAAAAAAATATATTCAATTTTTTTAATACGCCCTTTTTAAAAGAGACTGTGGAGAAAAAAATCATATTTAAATGAAAAATGCAACCATTGGTAGCATCAAACATATGAGTAATGTTTCATTCAAATCGGAAACACTCATGTCCAACCGGTTTGCGTTTTGGGCTGGAAATGCTGCTCCCCCACACTCTAACTTGTACAGAAGCGGTGAACACATGTGAAGACATTTATTCGATAGAAGACTTTTTCTCAAAACACCTCGTAGAAGACTTTTTCTCAAAACACCTGGAACCTCTACCCTGAGCACTCAAAACATGTTTTCAAAGTATGTTTGATTTCAAAATCAAATAATGCAGAAGCTCTGCCTTTGACATATCGAGTTATAGAAATATAATAACACTATATAGAACATCGACCAAAAGGAGCATAGACTTGTGGAAATGTCGATTTATGGAGAGTACGATAAGTGGAAAAATTAAAGGAACACGACTAACACGAGTTATAGAATATTGACTGTAGTTCAAATAACAAAAACGGTCCCTAGAACGCCAAAATGAGGGTTACGATTCTTAGGTTGAGAATCAAATATTTTTGAAATTTTAAATTTGCACAATGCCAAAATAGGAAGTCAAATTTAATTTGCCTTTAAACTGCTTAGTATGGTTGATGTCCCTAAATTCGGCTTAGTTACCCTTAATATTAAGCCTATGCTAAAATTCTGGAATAGAGTATTTGTGCTGTCCAAATGACACATTTTTCAATGGAAAAAATAGGAGAATTTTAATTATGGGGTCAATCATTAGATCCATAGAACAACTTTCGAGCCAATTTACACCCTATATATAAAGTTTACATTTAAATTTCACCTTGCAATGTACGTCATCTACCACTTTATCGGGGCTTCTGAATGTGGATTGACCAATTAGCTTCTAGGGTTTTTGTCTTACCTGTAGTGAAAAGTGAACTAAATTACCAGAAATTTTAATGAAAATAATCGCTATGAAGTAGTTAAAATTTGGATATGGTCTCAAAAAAAAAATATGATACACCCAACCGGTGGATGTAAGATTGGCTTACAATTATGGGGAATTCATCATCAGAGGATGTAAGTGGAGACCGCATGAACCGAGGATGCGATATACCTAGCTGCGGTCCAATGCAAGAAAATTGGAGATTGAAAAATGTATAGTGTATTAGTGAGGTAAATTAATTATGTCGAAAAAAATAGGAAAAAGGTTGCCGACTGGACTCGAACAACGAACGTTGCGATTATCAGACCTGTGTTTTCTTCACTGCTCTCTCCATGCTTCTGAAAAAGGATAGCCTAAAAGCAAACAAGAAGCGCTCATTTCCTCTCACACTCGACTTCGTATGCTTTTTCTGCTGGAGAGATTCGAGACAAGGGTGTGCGTCGTTCTATCATGTTATACATAAAAATCAAGGCAAATGCTTGCTTGTGTAGGTGAAAGCACAGACAGAACACGAAATAAAAAAGGCAAAAAACCATTACATCGCCTGCAAGGTCAACTTCTAACATTTGCTGCGATGTTCATGAACAGAGGATGATAGGAACTGGAACTAACATTCATTGTAGTAGATTTTTGGTTTGCGTGTAGACAAGATATTTTCAACTGTTGCATGAATTGCCTTTCACCTTTCCACGTTATAGCTAGAAAATAATCGTTAAATTGAAATACTTTCGTCATTTGTTGTACACTTACCGACTCTTGACCTACCATAACCTCATCAAGCTAAAGAGCGGGGCGCATTTCACTCAACCCTCGTACCGATACCAAATTTGTGTGTACAATCAGAAATGTGCCATGCTGTTAAGAAGATTAACAGCCCAGGCATGACATGACTCGAGGCACATGCTTCCGAAAGACACCATTCTTGTCCATAAGTGTGTATTTATCGTTGCTCGCAGCTTGCCTTGGCCGTTCTGTGTCAAAGTTCTTAAGCGAACATGCACACCTGATGTATTTTTAGAGAGGAACCTCTTCCCACACTCCATTCATTTCGAGCTGCTAACTGAAATGGATTGCTATGGCATGGTGGTGTGCCGTGCACCGTCCTTTTCTTGAATGGTTTCAGCGACAACAAGTTAGAAAAATAAGAAAATTTTGTAGGTTCTCTTTATTCTAGGTGAATTTCTACGCTCGACACAGTACAATGACCGAAACGAGACAACAAAGGATTGTATAGGAAGCGTTTGCATGCACAGGAAATGCTCGGTCGTCTGTTATCAATATCTGACTCTTGTTGGATGCACAGACTAATGAAAGTAATGAAGAGGATAATCATCTATTCGTGTTCATTTGGAAGGAACAGAATTTTTCATTCTAAACGTTTCATTGATTCAGGGATCTTAGAAATTGTCCTGAATTTCCTAGTTTTTCTTAATCCGTGATTCTGTTTGTTAAAGTCCAAAATCTTTAGTCTTAAAGTTCCATTTAAATCTTTTACGAATCCGAGTTTTCAAAACAAAAATTGTAAAAGTTCATATTTTTTCTCAACACTGAAATATTTTGTTTTTCCAAAATAGGGAACACAAACAATTGAGGAATCATGAAAAACTTAAGGGTGGAATGTCGGACAATTATTCTAGTGAGGTATTCTTTTTAAGACCAAATATCTTACTAATATTCTATATCTAAAATCATGATTTTTCGTTTAAAGATAATAATATTAAATATTCGTGTCTCTTTATTCTATGCTTTTTATTTTATTCTATTGTACATTTGTCAAAGTTTGGATGATTTCCATATTTGTATTATAACTTCGTTATGGTATCTTTGATAGTTTTTTTTAAAAGTATATTCTAAATGTTCTTTACAATAGTTAGTGTTTTTCAAATATTTTTTTTAAACAAGTTCTGTGGATCATAGAGTCGATTCGTTAGTAATATGTTTAACGGAAGTTCAGTTTTTGTTTGTTTTGGTGATACTTTGATAATATTCGATGAAAGTGAAAATCATGCGTGTATTTCAATCAATTTAGTTCAAGAAATATGAAACTTTTATTGAGTATATAATTAGAAACATCATAAGCAATAAAAATACAACGTTGAATTTGTGATAGCTATATCTGAAATACATTTTATTAGTGATTGTTTGCAGTGGCGTCGCGTCCACATGTGCAACCTGTGCACGACACAGGTGTAAATAATTTAAAAAAAAAATGCGTTCAGATTTCAATAGATTTTATGGTCACATTATAGCTGTACTTCTTTACTCCAGACCACATGTGACCACGAATATACTATTTTATAGTGTGGTTCAATTAAATTTTCGACCTTGGTTTACTTCAAAAATGATTAAATTCAGTCCGGATGGTCTGCCTAATCCTTAATGTATTGATTTCTAAGCATGTCGATATTACTACCATGACAAAACTCGTTAAATAGCGCACGTAAAAACGAGCTTTTTTGGGTGGCGGGTAGCAAGTTTGTGAATTGTCACATGTCTGATGTAAGCCAAGCTGACCTTCTATCACCTCTTGAAACATATCACAAATTTTCCACGATACATGGCGGTTTGCACCACTAGTTGTAATTGAAATTTTCAGCAGTCACGCATCAAACGGGATTAACACGGGAACAGCAGTCTAGTACGCTTTGGACGTGTATCATACTTGCAGACCGGTTTGAATGTGTGAGTTTAAATAAGAAGAACATTTGTGATGTATGGGTGCCTAAAGCGTGCAATTCTCGCTGTGCACTTGAATATCTGATTGCAGGCAAAGAGAGTAATGGAGAAAGAGAGCGAAAAAGCTCGCTCTCACTATCTTGTAAGTTGTAAATACACTGGAGTCGCGTAAATTCCGGAATCCGCGTAAAAAACCGCGTAAATTCCGAAATCCGCGTAATAAAAAAACCGTGTAAAAACCGCGTAAAAAGCGACTCCAGACTCCGATAAACCGCGTAAATTCTGAAAGCCGCGTAAAAAAAAATCCGAAATCCGCGTAAAAAAAAACCGCGTGAATTCCGAAATCTGCGTAAAAAAAAACCGTGTGTATTCCGAAATACGCGTAAAAAAACCGTGTAAACTTAAAAAGCGACTCCAGTGTATCTCAATTACGCCCTGCTTTCCCTGGTTCATTCTGATAGTGTTGTTCTGATGACTAAAGAGTTGATTAATTCAAGTTTGCTACAAAGAGGACTTCATTAATTTTATCTTGATTTTGACACTGTTTTGTATCAAACAATGTTTTCGGAACTGTTTGACGGATATTCTTCATTACACTTCAGTCGAAAGAGTTAGCCTTGTGATAAAAACGAGAATTAGTTAAGTTTTGCAATTCCTCCTGCTAGCCGAAGCGCGAAAAGGGCCATTCAAGTTTTGTTTACACAATATGATAGGACCTTCAAATGTTACGTTAGGTAGTAATTAATGTTAGTAATTGAGAATATGTCCCTCGAATTCATGAAGCATTGAAAAATAAAACAAAAACTAATGTGTGGTGGTAAACTATAGCGAACAAAGTTTGGTGCATAGCCGCACAGGTAACCAAATGAGGCACGCGACTGTTTGAGTACCTTTTCAATCAGGCGAAAAACAAGAAAATCGTTTTTTTTTTCAGATGTTTGGAAAATATGTAAAACAAACTAACGATATCAAAAGAATACCTTAAGCTACAAAATGGTATGTTTCTAGTTCGGAAACGGTGCAGAGGGTAAATTTAATCATTATTTTCTACTATCATGGTTAACGGAAATATCAAAGATACCCCATTTTACGGTACCTTCAAACGAAATAATGACATTCAAAACGTCATGATGGCCATAAAATGCCTTACCAGTATTGGAATAGTTCACAAACACTCACTAACATTCGCTAGCTTTTATTTTCTGAAATTTGATGGGAAGTCGCGTAACAATTTTTAGTCAACAAAACGTTAAGAACCTCACAACAGACTTGAAAATGCCAAAATGTAACGAGAATGTGGTATTTAAACATTAACATTAACAAATAGCGTTACACGAACACTGAGACTAATTCAAAATGAAGTGAATTTTTGCTCATTTTGGCAATGTTTTTTTTTAATGACTGTTGTCCCGTAAAGGGTAGCTTATCGTCGATGCCATCCTTGTAGTTCTTTAATGTGGAGGAGCCTGCCCACGGTCTTCTGCTCAGTAAACCAAAACGGTCGCCGCTAGGCCACCGGGCCCATTATATCAAAAAACAATGATTAACAAGTCCTAAGTCGAGTTGTCATTAGCCTTCAGTGACGACGACAACTACCATCGCCCGAAATTAACATCAATATATCGATGTATAGTGGGTTTATACCATAGGACTGCAACGCCTGTCATCTGCGAACAACTAGAGTGAAGCCAAATTTCTCTGGTGCTAATTTGACAGCTCCTCCTTTTCCTCTATGATTAAGTTTGGTATAGATTCACGCAAATTGTGCTCTTCAATTCGAAAACAACTAAATCATTTTTAAATTGTCAATTGCGGGAAAGTAAGAATGGTTTTGAAGGCATTAAATTTGCTGCAATGTTACATGGTTGGAGCTTAAATATATTATGGATCACCAGCGCTGCCGATGTTTTCGGCAGTTTCAAGAACAGGATCGCATTGCAGGGGGTTGGTTTGTATCCACGATATTCTGCTCAGTAAGCAAACAATGGACCCTACTACAGACTAGGCCACCAATTTTCTTACATCACATTTTCAGCCTTCCTTTCAATAGAAAATCATACTTTTGAAAAAAATATAATTAAGCGATACTACGTAGTCATTTTGAGCAGTAGTCATCAGTGTATCTTCTTCTTCCTCGCATTTCAAGCTTATTGTATATCGCATATAAGCTTATTGCGTGCTCTCAACTTAGTGTACTAGGTGCACTTCCACAGTTATTAATTAAGAGCTTTGGATGCCTGTTCCATTTTTACATTATTATAATCTTGTGTCAAGTACAATCATACTCTATGCCGAGGAAAATCGATAAATTTTCCAACCCGAAAAATTCCTAGACCGGACCGGGAATCGAGCCCAGCCACCTCCAGCATGGTCTTGCTTTGTAGCTGCGCCTCTTTATATTTGCAACTACGATGATTGCCCATAGTGAAACATATCACCTTCATAATGCTTCAGTATGCCTCAAACGATTAATTCTTGGTTGTTAATAGAACTTCCATGATGAAATCAGCTGCATCATGCAGACTGAGCTATTCTGATTTTAGTATCAGATTTGTTCAGTATACAGAGGAACTGGGAGGGCTTATTAGAAACTTTTCACTAATAAAGTAATGATCGTCTAGTAAATTTTGGCATAAAATTTATTTTTATTTTAGCATATTATTTTTATTTATTCAATATTACTTGCTCGTTTTCGCGTAAAATAATCAATATACATTTATTTTTTTTCATTTATTAGCTTTCAGTTGATTGGTTTCGCAGATTGGTTAGAAGTTTTGAAGCAAACGCAATGCGTGCAATACATTTGTGAGAATATCTTTTTAGGATTTTTGTAGTCACGTTTTGTCTGTAGTTTATATTTTATTTATTTCATGTAATTATCGTAAATAATAGTCATTCAACAATAGATAATTCAGCCATATATTTACCTAAAGCAAACTTAATCGTACTTTGACCCGAAGCGCTGAGGATTGTGAGATGCTCGATGACCCTGGAGTGATCGTTTTGCTTACAGAGCAAAAATCATGGATTTATCCTCAAGCTCTCCGTCATGACTCTTTATTTGCTTTCGATAGTCGGCCATCTGGAGATTCAATTAGCAACACATAAACAATATGTTCTTTTGGATGCATCGTCAACTTGAGACGAATCTTAACCGAATACCCTACTCGAACCTCCAACTCCGTAGCACTTATGAGGGTGTCGCTAAGTCGGTGGCCTCTCCTTAAGTAAGTAATACATTAACATTTCCTTTCCTATCCCTAGTTATTATAAAGATGGGCGTGGCCGGGAATAGTGACAGTCATGCTATTGGAATTCTTGTTTAGATTGGAACCAATGTTTACTCCCCAGCATTATTCCTGAAAGTAGTCTGACTGAGAATTTCAAAAAAGTCGTGAGTGTCGCTAGTATCCAATCTACGAAGTATATCATAACAACGCTAACTAACGCTAATGTCGGTCTAAGTGTCCCTAATATTGGACAATGTTTCACTAGCATCCAAAAATATACATTTGTATTGTCCAGATGACGAATTGTTCTACGATAAATTGAAGACCAGCAGATTTTTATCAGTGTACACAACCTTTAGATCCATAGGCCAACCTCAAAGTAATCACCTCTTATTTTGAAAAACATTATCTCCTAAATTCAAGAATTTTTCAACATACTATGACAACTAATTGCCACAGGTCATTTGAATCATTATTTCAATCTGGTTCGTTTGAATAATAAAATGCCGAAGCTATTCAGAACCTCTTCCTGATGCTCTTACTTTGTTTTCTTCCATGCAATGTATTCGTACAAACCAAACAAAATTGCGAATAATGAAACCATGACAGTGATTGCTCTTGAACCTGTACACCTGATCTGTTAACTGTAAATGTGTCTTTGGGAAGCACTGGGCAGTCAACACTTCGGTGTGAAAAAAAATCAAATTGAGTACATCACCTTCGGTCCTGATGCATAGTCTGTGTGACTTGAGTTGGCAGTAAACAACAAGTATAAAGAGCATCGACCTGGTCCAGTTGGCGAAAAAAAAATGACCGTGTTCATTCCGTGCCTTGGCTGCCGTCCCTGGGGGAACGAGTAAGTTCAATATACTGCACCTCGAGAGATTCCAAATGGGAAAGCGGAAGAAATTGCACTAGTATGTCTGCCGCCAACGTTACTGGTCGGGAGCATACTCAGCGGTACTAATGCGTCTGGTGGTGAGAAGAATATTTACGCTTTATGGTTTTACTAGCTCCCGGGCTGGATGATTTATGACGAGACACTTGGGATAGCGAGACTCTATTTGCTTTGATGATTATTTTCCGAGCTCATCGCTCATCCGGTGTTAAGCTATTAATTTCATTAAGGTCGATAATGCTTTTCTTCAGTTAGAAAAATGAAACGGGCTGTGCTTGTAATGCAGAAGGTTAATTGTACATTTGAACACAATTGGGAGCAAACAATAAATGTTAAAATATGTATCATTGCCAGTACGTCATAAATCATTCTCCCAACGAACAATTAAAAGCTCTGATTTTAATCTTCACTTTTACTCGTGGACGACTAAGATCTTCTATCATCTTCAAGCCGATGACACATTTACCTGATTTAATAAATAATTACACGATAATGGTGCAAGGAAAAGTCAGACGTTGTTGAAATAATTACTCGGCTTGACAAGCGGGTGACACTTCAGGGGATACACAATCGATTTGAAACCGGTTAGCGTTCACAGAAGCCTGTGAATGCGACCTCAGCTTGCGGAGACGATCTTGTGTCTACTTGTAGACATTGTTCCACTTTTGCCGGATGTCGATGGCATTAGGCAAAATCGATGTCTTGTCTTACAAGGAGAAAGTTATAATCTTAATATGAAGTTTGCATGATACATTATGTAAATGAATTGTTTGGTTTAAATATAGAACTGTCATGTTTTCCACTATAAAAATAGTGGTAGTGAGGCAATTTCATTAGCCTTTATGGTATGGCAAAAGGGTGTTGCTTGGTTGAAAAAAATTGTATAGTATCAAACACATGTCCCACTACTGGCGTAAAGAAGCTAGAGGATCAAGGGCAATTTTATATTTTCTCGCTGGTCAAGAATGATGGAAATGTAATGCAAGAAAGCATTATTTTTCTGTCTCATTGCTCTTCTCTGACGTTGAATTAGTTTTAGTTTTTTCGCTGAAGAATTGAATCCTTTTACATGAAGCATGGCTCACTGAGTATTGGAATATTTTGGTCTATTTCGTGTTTGAATTAACGGATTTGAAAATGGTTTCCACTCAAGTGCATACTATTCCTTATATTTTAAGATAAAAATACTAAACGAATTATTCTTCGCGGTTTCGAAGGAATTCTCGACCTTTTCCCTTAATATGACCCATCAAGCGGCGCACAACGGCTCGTCCACTGTGTTGGCGATTTTATTCCACCAATGTTTAATCGGAGCTGGCGTTTTTCTGACTGTACCTTTTACCTTCAGTTTCCTCTTCATAATTGGGGACAATTGGGCGGATTGAGTGTTTTAGAAACAAACTGGACTCCGTTGTCATTGTACTATTGTTGTCGCGTTATACGGTACGTTTTTAACAATTTCTCGACAACGATATAACCTATCGACTTGGTTCCAATCACATTATCCATTTCAAGCAAGCTTGAATGGCATACTTAAAAAAAAATCACAATTATTGATGTACGTACAGAATTTTTTTTAATATGTCTATATGGACTATAGCATGCTATAATTACGAATGGCATCAAAATCCGAATTTCAAAAATATTTAAGCATGTGAAAAATCAAAATGTCGGTTGGTTTTATTTACACTGTACATATCCCCTATACTGTAGTGACAAGTGGCAAGATTCGGCCAAAATGCCCCCAGAATTCGCTCCTAGAGACTCTCGATTTTGTAAACCTTCAAGTTCATCATTTTCTCAGTGACGAAAACCTTTGTCTTCTGGCCGCAGCTGCAAATTTCCTGCCAGATCATATATTTGCGTGCCAATTTATTCGCAAAAACAAATTTGAACCGTTATTTTGGGTAGACGCGATCTGGAGTTTATGCAACTCATATATGTTTTCTTGAAGAATATTAACCATAGATTGTAAGTTTGATTAACCTTGTGTTTAGTTTGTATTTTGTATGTGTGTGTGTGTGTTTTTTTTTGTAGATTTGTTTCTGTAATAATTGTATAATTACAGAGTTGATATAACGTCGATAGGATTAAGTATATGTTTTAGAAATAGTGAAATTTTTAAATCATAAATCATATTCCATATCTCCTTTTCCCTCTCCCTATCCAAACAATTGTCATCCACTAACCTCTAGAAGACCGCGAGTAATCGGTTCAAATCCTTTAATTTTAGATTTAAGACATTTATAATGTATAAAGAAAATGATAACTTGGCTCTGTAAAGTTTATTCGATTGAGCCTGTACGAATAAAGTAATTAACAAAAAAAAAAAAAAATGAACCGAGCACGGGTTCTAGCTACGGTATTCTGCATGAGTGATCGATTTGGTTGCCTTCTGGCGCGGTATGCCTATAAGTCTTCGTGGTAGCGGATTCGCTGCAGTGTACTACGGGCGGAATCATACTTTTTACTCAAATCATGATCGGACATATCTGGGTTGCTTCTGATGAACCTCACGACCATTCCATGGAGCTGACGGTTGGCAGTTCCACTCCGGCGTTTATTTTGAAGCTTCCGATTAGTCGTCAAGATTTCCCTGTTCGTTTTGAGCACATGCCATAAGGTGCTTCTAGGAAAATTTAAATCTTTAGCCAGTTTGGTCGAAGACCTCGAGGAATTTTCCAGGTGACCGTACACGATTTTTTTTTCTACGTTCCTCTTGCATGGTGACTGTTACGATTTGAAAAAATATACTGTTATTGTTATTGTTGTTATCAACTAATAGACGTCAAAAGCTTCCGAAAACGTCCATTAGGAGCGCTGTAATAAGCAAAATAGTTTGTTCCATTACTAAGCTGGTCATGGTTCAAATGGGGAAGGATGAACTGTATGTGTATGAAATATTTTCAACCGTACACACTTTCAGGGTGTCCGCCTAACCGGGAAAAACAGGAAATCCGGGAAAAAACCGGGAATTTGAATTTTCCAAATCACACCCGGAAAAGATCATATATACCCATCCCAAGTACCAAATTTGTCTTGAAGGATCCTTTAAATCTTTATAAAACTTGTAATATTACTTGGAATCATTCAATTTTATATCATACTAGCTGAGTGTGCCCGACCTTGCTCGGGATTCAATATTAGCTTGAATTTATGCGTCAATTAATTATGTATATTGTACATAGCCCCCCCCCCCCTTACCTAAGGTTTTTTTTTTTTTTTTTTTACTTTATTATAGAGATTTTTAGCCATAGGCTAGTTCATCTCTTAAACTCCCCCCCTTATCTAAGGGACTTTCAGGTATGAGTGCGTGATATTGAAAATACAGACAGACAGACAGACAGACAGACAGACAGACAGACAGACAGACAGACAGACAGACAGACAGACAGACAGACAGACAGACAGACAGACAGACAGACAGACAGACAGACAGACAGACAGACAGACAGACAGACAGACAGACAGACAGACAGACAGACAGACAGACAGACAGACAGACAGACAGACAGACAGACAGACAGACAGACAGACAGACAGACAGACAGACAGACAGACAGACAGACAGACAGACAGACAGACAGACAGACAGACAGACAGACAGACAGACAGACAGACAGACAGACAGACAGACAGACAGACAGACAGACAGACAGACAGACAGACAGACAGACAGACAGACAGACAGACAGACAGACAGACAGACAGACAGACAGACAGACAGACAGACAGACAGACAGACAGACAGACAGACAGACAGACAGACAGACAGACAGACAGACAGACAGACAGACAGACAGACAGACAGACAGACAGACAGACAGACAGACAGACAGACAGACAGACAGACAGACAGACAGACAGACAGACAGACAGACAGACAGACAGACAGACAGACAGACAGACAGACAGACAGACAGACAGACAGACAGACAGACAGACAGACAGACAGACAGACAGACAGACAGACAGACAGACAGACAGACAGACAGACAGACAGACAGACAGACAGACAGACAGACAGACAGACAGACAGACAGACAGACAGACAGACAGACAGACAGACAGACAGACAGACAGACAGACAGACAGACAGACAGACAGACAGACAGACAGACAGACAGACAGACAGACAGACAGACAGACAGACAGACAGACAGACAGACAGACAGACAGACAGACAGACAGACAGACAGACAGACAGACAGACAGACAGACAGACAGACAGACAGACAGACAGACAGACAGACAGACAGACAGACAGACAGACAGACAGACAGACAGACAGACAGACAGACAGACAGACAGACAGACAGACAGACAGACAGACAGACAGACAGACAGACAGACAGACAGACAGACAGACAGACAGACAGACAGACAGACAGACAGACAGACAGACAGACAGACAGACAGACAGACAGACAGACAGACAGACAGACAGACAGACAGACAGACAGACAGACAGACAGACAGACAGACAGACAGACAGACAGACAGACAGACAGACAGACAGACAGACAGACAGACAGACAGACAGACAGACAGACAGACAGACAGACAGACAGACAGACAGACAGACAGACAGACAGACAGACAGACAGACAGACAGACAGACAGACAGACAGACAGACAGACAGACAGACAGACAGACAGACAGACAGACAGACAGACAGACAGACAGACAGACAGACAGACAGACAGACAGACAGACAGACAGACAGACAGACAGACAGACAGACAGACAGACAGACAGACAGACAGACAGACAGACAGACAGACAGACAGACAGACAGACAGACAGACAGACAGACAGACAGACAGACAGACAGACAGACAGACAGACAGACAGACAGACAGACAGACAGACAGACAGACAGACAGACAGACAGACAGACAGACAGACAGACAGACAGACAGACAGACAGACAGACAGACAGACAGACAGACAGACAGACAGACAGACAGACAGACAGACAGACAGACAGACAGACAGACAGACAGACAGACAGTATCGGCGAACGAACACCGGTGGAAATGCGGAGGACGAAAGTAAGCGAGCGGAAGTGGAAGACGAAGGCATTCAATAAGGATCTCTTCATCGAAGCTCTAAGGGTAGACAACAGCGTCCCGGGCCTAAGTGCGAATGAGTTGACCGAATTATTAGCAAGGGCATGTGACACAACTATGCCGAGAAAACTGGAGCCAACGAACAGGCGGCGTCCAGCCTACTGGTGGAACGAGGAAATTAGCACCCTCCGTGCTACTTGTCTTCTAGCCAGAAGGCGTGCTCAGAGAGCAAGAACAGAAGCAGACAGAGAGGAGCGCAGGGTGGTGTTCCGAGAGGCCAGGGCTGCACTGAAACGAAAGATAAAGCTGAGCAAGTCAAATAGTTTCAAGGAGTTGTGCCGCGATGCCGATGCCAACCCCTGGGGCAACGCATACCAAGTTGCGATGGCGAAGATCAGAGGCCCAACGATGCCGGTTGAAATGTGTCACAACAAGCTGAAAGTCATCGTGGAGGGACTTTTCCCACAGCATGACCCAACGAACTGGCCACCTACACCATATGGCGAGGTAGATGAAGACAACGTTGAACAAGTCTCCAACGAGGAACTCATAGCAGCAGCGAAAGGGTTGAAGCTCCCGGCCCGGATGGAATTCCCAACGTGGCGTTGAAGGCGGCGATCCAGACGTTCCCGGACATGTTCAGGATGGTGCTGCAGAAATGTCTGGACGATGGTCAGTTCCCTGATAGGTGGAAGGTACAAAAGCTTGTGCTGTTGCCGAAGCCCGGAAAACCGCCGGGGGATCCTGCATCGTATAGGCCAATATGCTTGCTGGATACTGTAGAAAAGCTCTTAGAGAGGATCATCCTCAACAGGCTGACGAAATGCACGGAGAGTGAACACGGATTGTCGGAGAGACAGTTTGGATTCCGGAAAGGGAGATCGACGGTGGATGCAATTCGGACAGTGATTGACAGAGCCGAGAAAGCTTCCAAACAGAAGTGGAGAGGAAATCGATACTGCGCCGTGATTACGATCGATGTCAAGAATGCATTCAATAGCGCCAGCTGGGAGGCCATCGCCAAGGCGCTCCATAGAATGAGGGTTCCAGGCTACCTCTGCAGGATTCTAAGTAGTTATTTCCAGAACCGGGTCCTTGTCTACGTGACAGACACGGGGCAGAAATCGCTTAGAATCACGGCGGGGGTTCCCCAAGGCTCCATTCTAGGTCCCACGCTGTGGAACGGAATGTACAATGGCGTGCTGACGCTCAAGCTGCCCAAAGGAGTTGAGATCGTTGGCTTTGCGGACGATGTCGTCTTGACGGTAACCGGTGAGACGCTGGAAGAAGTGGAAATGTTGGCGGCTGAGGCGATAGATACGATTGGTAACTGGATGCAAGGAGCGAAGCTGCAGATAGCCCACCACAAAACAGAAGTGATGTTGGTCAGTAACTGCAAAGCAGTGCAGCGGGCAGAGATTACCGTTGGAGAGCACACCATTGCTTCGAAGCGCATGCTTAAGTATCTGGGAGTGATGATCGACGACCGGCTAAACTTTAATAGCCACATCGAATATGCGAGAAGGCGACGAAGGTCATCAACGCAATAGCCAGAATCATGCCGAACAATTCTGGTCCAGGCAGCAGCAAGAGACGTCTTCTGGCTAGTGTTTCCTCATCAATACTAAGGTACGGAGGTCCAGCCTGGATTGAAGCGCTGAAAACGAAGCAGAACCAAAGGAAATTGAGCAGTACGTTCCGGCTCATGGCCATGCGAGTCGTGAGTGCGTACAGAACCATTTCGATGGAGGCAGTATGCGTTATCGCCGGTATGATCCCAATCGGCATCACCTTGGCGGAGGACTACGAGTGCTATATGACGAGAGAAACCAGAGGAGTACGAAAAATGGTGAGAACGGAGTCGATGGCTAAGTGGCAGCAGGAGTGGGATGCAGCAGAGAACGGTAGATGGACACACAGGCTAATACCGACTCTTTCGACCTGGGTGAACAGGAAGCATGGAGAAGTCAACTTCCACTTGACGCAGTTCCTGTCTGGTCATGGCTGCTTCAGGAAGTACCTGCATCGGTTAGGACACACAACGTCACCCTTCTGTCCGGAGTGTGGGAATGTGGAAGAATCACCAGAGCACGTGGTCTTCGAATGTCCTAGATTTGATGATGTGCGAGAGGATATGCTCGCCCTTAGCACGGAGAATGTCGTCGAAGAAATGTGTCGAGAGGAGGGCACCTTTAACGCCGTCAGCAGAGCAGTAACGCAGATCATGTCAGCGCTGCAGCGAAAATGGCGGGAAGACCAACTAGAAAGTAGTAATGTGCTCACACAAGTGCGAACTGAAAGCCGAAGCCGGGAGAACTCTCCGTCAGAGTAGGCTGTATCCACCACCAGGGACTCTCCGTCAGAGTAGGCTGTATCCACCACCAGGGATAACCGAGTAGAACGTGACGCTGGGAGATAAATGGCTCACAAATTGGAGAGACGATCAGCGAACTGGAAGCGCCAATTAGCTGAGGTAAAGTGAGGTGCGTAATGCACGGCCCCCTCCGAAGTAATACGACAAGTGGTTCCGGGGGAAAAGGGCAAGGCGTCTAAGGAGGTTTTAGTGCGGTAAGAATCCCACACACCGTGTCACCGCGACTGTGCGCCCAGTCGTCAAGCGGTGGCACGATGGCCTTTTTGAAGGTTTCCTCCTTGCCAAAAAAAAAAAAAAAAAAAAAACAGACAGACAGACAGACAGACAGACAGACAGACAGACAGACAGACAGACAGACAGACAGACAGACAGACAGACAGACAGACAGACAGACAGACAGACAGACAGACAGACAGACAGACAGACAGACAGACAGACAGACAGACAGACAGACAGACAGACAGACAGACAGACAGACAGACAGACAGACAGACAGACAGACAGACAGACAGACAGACAGACAGACAGACAGACAGACAGACAGACAGACAGACAGACAGACAGACAGACAGACAGACAGACAGACAGACAGACAGACAGACAGACAGACAGACAGACAGACAGACAGACAGACAGACAGACAGACAGACAGACAGACAGACAGACAGACAGACAGACAGACAGACAGACAGACAGACAGACAGACAGACAGACAGACAGACAGACAGACAGACAGACAGACAGACAGACAGACAGACAGACAGACAGACAGACAGACAGACAGACAGACAGACAGACAGACAGACAGACAGACAGACAGACAGACAGACAGACAGACAGACAGACAGACAGACAGACAGACAGACAGACAGACAGACAGACAGACAGACAGACAGACAGACAGACAGACAGACAGACAGACAGACAGACAGACAGACAGACAGACAGACAGACAGACAGACAGACAGACAGACAGACAGACAGACAGACAGACAGACAGACAGACAGACAGACAGACAGACAGACAGACAGACAGACAGACAGACAGACAGACAGACAGACAGACAGACAGACAGACAGACAGACAGACAGACAGACAGACAGACAGACAGACAGACAGACAGACAGACAGACAGACAGACAGACAGACAGACAGACAGACAGACAGACAGACAGACAGACAGACAGACAGACAGACAGACAGACAGACAGACAGACAGACAGACAGACAGACAGACAGACAGACAGACAGACAGACAGACAGACAGACAGACAGACAGACAGACAGACAGACAGACAGACAGACAGACAGACAGACAGACAGACAGACAGACAGACAGACAGACAGACAGACAGACAGACAGACAGACAGACAGACAGACAGACAGACAGACAGACAGACAGACAGACAGACAGACAGACAGACAGACAGACAGACAGACAGACAGACAGACAGACAGACAGACAGACAGACAGACAGACAGACAGACAGACAGACAGACAGACAGACAGACAGACAGACAGACAGACAGACAGACAGACAGACAGACAGACAGACAGACAGACAGACAGACAGACAGACAGACAGACAGACAGACAGACAGACAGACAGACAGACAGACAGACAGACAGACAGACAGACAGACAGACAAACAGACAGGCAGACCCTGTTACGAAGCTAATTGCAGATAGAGAAGCAGATTCAAGCTAATGTCCGATCTAAAAGTCCTTGCATGCCCGACAATCAACGAACTAAAAAAATCATAAAAGATGATTGGTCAAGAGATAAATTTAAAATTAATTTCTGCATTTTGAGCTAACCAGGCACACAAGAATAGTCAGGAGTCAGGATTTAAAGATCTGAATCCATACCTCTCACACCAAAGTCATGAGTTCAAATCTCACCGGATAAGTCACGAATGATCCAAGAGTGTTAAAGGGACTATAACAAAAAAAAATAAAGATCTGAACTCTAGCAATTTTGGAAAGCGTAATAAACAAAATAAATTCTATTGTGGGGCTTCACGAAGGTTTATCCAATCTATCATTAAACCGAATCATCGTATATCTTGTTCTGTAAAATATATGATTACCTATAAACAGTTGTTTTTAACGTCTTTTCTGTTTAAGGCAGGGACTATGTTTGTGTTTGTTTTTTTTTTTTTTAAATAACCATTAAATATTGGATTTGAATGGACACCTTGTACTTTTATAAAGCTATACTAGATTAAGGTTTTTCAAGGAAAAGGCGTTTTTCTTAAATAGCTCGTACTTTTAATAAACGTAACCAAATAAGCTGAACACTGTACCGATGATTGATAAATTGATGACGATTCAGCAGCCAGAAATTCAGATACGTATCTCTTTCAATTGTGCTTTTAAAGCTGTTTTTTTTTTCTAAAATTTAAGGGCATCTTTACGCTCAATTTTGAGATACACTGTATGGAGTGTAATGGGTCACCGTTATATGGAAAAACGCAAACTTTACCTTACCAAGCGAGAACAACCCTTTTTTTTGTTCGATTTATAGTCGATTGGTTAAAAAAGTGCCAAATAAGTGCCAAATACACTACAATATGAATATTTTTGGAGCGGAGACGAGATGTAGAAGCTGGAAATAGAATGACGCCATTTTTTAATCCAAGATGGTGACTTCCGGCTTGTGAAAAAGTGTCAATATCCAAAAATATGGATATTTTTGGAACGATGACGACGTGTAGAGGCCGGTAAAAATGATTGACGACATTTTGGAATTTAAGATGGCGACTTATTATTTGTGGACAGCTGTCAAATACACTACAATATGGATATTTTTGGAACGGGGACGACGTGTAGAAGCTGAAAATATATAATTAGCGCCATTTTGGATTCTAAGATGACGACTTTCGGTTTGTGAAAAAATGTAAAATAGTCCGGAAATAAATGATTGATTTTATTTCGACATGGCGTCACTTATCTATTTCCAAACCTTGGTTAATGGTATCTTTTTTTTTCTTTGATTTGTTTTCCGTCGATCTTGTTTTCCGTGCTGAGCACCAATGCTACCAACGTCAGGGAGGCAGCTCCCATACCTGGTATCTTTCAATACGGATTTGAGTATATTCAAGGAATTAATTTAAAAAAAAACGAAGTCCCTTTGAAAAAGATCGCTTGATACGACAGTTTTTCATAAATTACTTTACGCAAGAATTCAAAACCGCCTTGTTTATCCTTGTTCAACTGTAAGAAAAGCATCATCAAACTGCTTGACTCCCAATGACTTTTCGTGACAGCTTGATTCTGGCTCTTTTTGACGTTCATATTGTTCGAGTCTGCTTCCGATGATGTTGTTGCAAATTTTGTTTACAAATGTTGATGTTCATTTGTTGTTAAAATAATCGATTAACTTGATTTGCTTTCTACTACGACTGAGCGGTATATTAGCAATATTGATACATGCAGTCAAAAGTTCAAAGATTACTTTAAAGATTGTACATATCTTGTATCGACATATGGACAAAGGACCTATTCAATAAGGACTCCAGAGCAATTTCCCGTAAATTTTACACTTCTTGGATCTATTCAACTTGACTGGTTTCAAATCGATTTCAAGTTATGAAACAAAAGCTCGGAAAATTTAACTCAGCATCTGAGTTAACGACGTTTTGTCGATTTTGAGTGAACTAATCTCAAATTTTAGTTAATCTCATTGTCCGTGTGCAAAGTACTTAGTTTTACAAAAAAGTGTATACGCTATAACTGGTGTAAATTAAAGTTTTAATAAAACCGAGCACTACCATCTTAGCTTCCATAATGGTGTCGGACATCCAGTAGGGGTAGTTGTCCCCGTTTCAAAAATGCCCAAAATGTAGGTATACAGGAAGCTTACATGTACATTAGCTCCACGTAGTGAGAAAATTCTGAAATTATCTATCTACCATCTGCTCATAGGTGCCAACTTAGGGGGTGGGAGCATAGTGGGTGAGGCTATTTTAACTCCCCAATAACTTTCAGATTCCCATATAAACTCAATGGCGCCAACTTGACTTGAACATTGGGGGGATAAAATTATTTTTTTCGAAACTACACGTACATGAGAATCTGAAAATTATTAAGGGGACCAAAGTGCCTCAACCCCCTCCCTCACCTAGATGGCAGCTATGCATCCGATAGGCCTTCTTCACCACAATAAATTCTCAAACACAGATGGTTTGGATTTCAAGATACAGCTTATACATATAGTAAACATACAAACTAGCGCCGCGTAGTGAGAAAACTCCGAATCTTCATTTCTACCAGCCGAAAGGCATTAGACACCTGCATAACTTTCCAGAAGACAGCCACTTTGTACATGATCAATATCTCACAATAAAGCTTATACACCAAGTTTACACGTACGCTCGCGTCTCGTAGTGGTAGAATTCTGAACTAATATGTCCACGATTCGAAAGGTCTCTAGAATATCTTTGCCCAAGACGCCAACTTCTTAGAGGGCCAGGATCTCGAGACACAGCTTATACAGGAAATTTATATGCACACTAGCGCCACGTAGTGTGTAGGTTCTAAGCTAATCTGTCAAACATCTTAAAAATCTTGACCTACTGAATAACTTTCCCGAAGATAGTAACTTTCTATATGGACAGGATCATGAGATATTTCACGTTGGAACCAAAGAAGTAAAATTATATATCGATATGTACCACTTTTCTTCGCAACGAAACGGCCATTGTGATATGTTCCAAAAATTAAATTGTTCATAACATGTGTTTAAATAACCATTTTTTTTTGTGATTTTTCTAGTAAAACCTGATGCCGTTAATGCAAACAAAACATATTATTCTTTTGGTAGTTCAATTAATATATTGAAAGGAAAAAATGTTCGTTTATTCTTTTGGTTTGCTAAATTTGAACTGCCGTGCCTTCTGCTTAACCCCTTCCATTAAATTTTGCACAGTGGTCTCATTGACCTTATTCGCCGCCGAACGCCAGTTAGATTTAAACTGCTACTCGTTTTCCATGGATTTATTAGTTTTTTTGAGATTCCGTTTGACCAAGGCCCAATACCGTTCGATAGGGCGGAGTTCTGGGCTGTTGGGAGGGTTATGGTCTTTGGGTACCACAACCACGTTGTTCGCATCGTACCACTCGATTGCCTTTTTCCCATAGTGGCAGCTTGTCAAGTCCGGCCAGAACAGCACAGGTCTATTATGTTGCTTTAGTAATGACAGCAGCCGCTTTTCCAGGCACTCCTGGACGTAGATCTCTTGATTGTAACTTCGATAGTTTGATGGTTTTGCAAATTTCAGCCTCCTTCCCTTTTCCTGATGCGGTATAATCCCAGCACCCCAGCAGGCCTGGGTTCAATCTTAGTCGGCGCCGCCGGGATGTTCTGAGGCATAACATCTCGATGGAAAACAAACCAAAGAAAAAATTTATCCTTTGTGCATTTTTCAAATATTTTTTTTTATGGAAAATTGAAAAAAAAAATATATATATATATATATATAGCAGATTCATAATGTAATATCCTATCGATTGGCGTATTTGGATTTAAATTTCATCTATAAATGACAAAGTTACAAGCTTTCAAAACCTAACACTATTTCACCGCACATATTTTTTGATTGGCACCGTAGTATAGTCGGCAAAGACGTAGTTCTACGTCAACATCAAAATTTATAAAAATGGTTTAATGTACCTCTTTCGCTAGCAACGGTTCATTTAGCCCTTCATTAACCAACCAAGCCGATCCACATTCCCTTGAGCAAATTTGAATAAATGCTGTGATATATCATCGGATTGAGTGGTTTCTGTGTGTGCATAATATTTGTGCCACCAGCAGAGCTGCTCGTTTTCTTCAGTGACATTTAAATCTCCACTGCAGCCATCGTTCGTCGCCACTCTGACCCGTGGAAAGCTGATTATGCTAGTTTGCATATTTACACATAACAACGCGGCGACCGATGCATCTTTCTATCTACCTAGTTCTTTTCAAAAAGCCACATCCAGTAGTATGTCCGTGAAAGCCACTTTGGTTTGGTGAATTTGGAACGTTGCCTTCACGGCTGCAGCTATTGCCGCATAGTCAGGTCAGCTGGGTCGTAAAATGAGATAATATAGTTGAGAGTTCCTTGGAGAAACGCAAATGCTTGCCTACCATGGAGAAACGCTTTATCAACCGTGGCTAAATCCAAGCGAGACGCTTCGTTCGCAATAATCGAACTAGCTAGTATCAAGTTGTAAACAAAAATATTTGCTATTTTGCCGTAATACTACGTAGAAATTTCTCGCAACGATGGTGAAGAAACGGATTGGAGTGCGTCATTTTGCTTTCCCGTTCCTCGATCCAGATGTAAACATCACGTCGCTGGTGTATAGGGATGCCGCCACAAACTAATTGCACTACGATTACGGATGGGTAAACAAAATTTTCTCAACCGGTCGCACTAATCACATATGTTAGTATTCACAGGCAGCACCAACCGGGTCAGCAGGATGAATGGTAATAATTCTGCCGGCTTTATCCGACAGTTACAGAGGAAAAACTATTTTGTAATATATCGACTTGAAAGCATGATAAATATTGAATGCATTTGTGAATTAGGGTAGGAGTGTATTTCTACGAATCCTGGATTAATAAAGTTGCAGAACTGCCTTCCGATGTTTTTTAACGTCAGTTTGGTACATATATTTGAAAAGATATGAATTCTACCTTTGTGTTTTATGGGACATCTTAAAATTGACGCGCTAGGGTATGTCACACCTTTGTTGCGCGGCATATTATCCTTTTAGTATAGATCATACTGTCCCTTAGTTGTAGATGAACCTAGAATCGTTGTCGAAAAATGTTTCCAAACTTTTTGTTTTAACTGCCACTGAAGAAAAAGATGATTACAACTTATTTCTAACTCCCAAAGCTAATTAAGAGAAAAGAGTAAACATTTAACCACTTTTCTTGAAGGCTGATATTTTATATCTGCTTACCCTACGTGTTGATTGCTCTTTACTCAGAGAGTCCCATTCAATTTACAATATCCTTTCACCGTGTGATCGACCATAACGACATTTTTCCCGCACAGAAAACGAAATCTATCAATCAAGTCTTGTTTCGGTGGCGGCATGTTGCAGTCCACTTTAAAAAAAATAATCGTATTTGAAAGTGAAATGTGATTAAATCCGAACAAAGTGCACGGCGGTTTTCTCCTTTAATATGCATATCTTCAGCTGAGGTGCATCACGCAACGCAATATGCAGTCCTCGGTTTGCGATGATGTTTAGTCGCTATACGAAATTGTGCATGACTTTCTAGTGCAGTTGCATGCATCATCTCACTATATTTCTTTGGCGGGTCTGACAAAGACAACGACGAGGGCGATGACGGCTATGGCGGTGACGATGCTGCACCTAGGCTGCTGATGGCCGCATTTCACGGCACGCTATCCATATAATTATGCACTTCCTTCAATCATCATTGTGAGGATGATGCACATCGTTTTCTGCATGGCCCATAGGAGGGGGGGGGGCGAGTGTTGCGTTATGGGGAGAGTAATTGTTGACGATATCAGTGATGATAATAAACGTTTCAAGCTGAACTAAATAACTCCTGGATAAATATTGCGTGGCAAGAACGACGCACACTGTCCAGGAGTTACAACCTGAATACTTCCTTGATTGGACCGGACATGGATGACTCATAAAGGACTTCAATGGAGTTGTCTCGTGATTTCTAGTACTTTGTAGCTTATATGCAGTTGCCCAATATTAAGTTATCAGCCTTTAGATCTTGGCTCCCGGTCGAGGTCTTTTAAGTTTTCTCTTAAACTTGAGATTCTCTGAAAACCCTTTGTCTTTGCCTCGAACTTGAAAGTAATTTGTACCCTTTGTCTTTGTCTTGAACTTGAAAGTAATTTGTACTAACATTCTGGACTTTTTCAGAAGGTCCTGCATGGGAAATTCTTTGAACTTTCCCAAGAAGCCAACTCCAAGCCAAATTACATGTTTTTCAGGTTTCGAAGCACCTTCAAGTGAAAACTATTATTTTAAAGGTTATACTAAAACCAAATACAGTTAAGTTGATGTACCAGATAATGGAATTAGTGTTTCTAATATTGGGCTCATGCATGAATTCAGAAACATTATGTTTCAGTAGAATCCAAAAACAACCATTTATACTATCTAGATAAAAAATGAAATATTTTATCTATATAGCCCAATCTTAACATCTAAATGCCAATATTTGCGCTGTTTAAATATCCCAAGCAACAATTTTTGTTTTATTTAAGTTTTATAGCAGTTGATATAACCAAATTATAAAACCTTCACTGACGACCACATTGCTTTAACAATCTCCTGAGAACCGCAATACAGCCATGTCATGGCCAATTGGCCCAGTTTTAATGCAGTCATTAAAACTTGATATGCGAACTACTTTAGGAGCATAGGATTTATGTCAGTTTTATCACACTCTAGACGTGATTGTTAAAAATGAAAACATAAAACCTCCTCCAGGTCAGAAAGTTTTAACAGCCTTCTAATCACTACCATAAAACTATATTACAACCGCATAAATCGCTCCTGAAGAAGTTGATAAAACATGATACGCAAAACATTTTGACAACTTTGAAGGTTTTAAGTTGGGGTTTTTGGATGATAGTTAATATTAAGAAATATTTTATTGTGGTTTTATTCTTTCGATGTTTGATGTGAAATCATGATCCTTGTCAGTTGGTAATAATGGCTGATATTATTGTACATTGAAAATAAGACGACTTTATTATAATTTTAAACCAATCTGTATATGCTTCACAGCATGCCGTGCAATATTTATGGTGATTATTATACCAAATAGGAGCATAAATTTAGTGCGCCATATGAATACTAAAATATAGGGATATTTTTAATTTGTCTGCATTAGCACCATGCATTAAAGAGTCATTCAAAGATTATCTATTTAGTACAAAACTGTTACTACTGTTGAGCAATAACCAGTCACATATTATTTAATTATACATAGATGTATGAAAGTGTTTTATTGCCTATCAATTAAAGCGTAATTATTCATACTGTGTGAAATTTGTTCATACGGCGACATTTTTTTTCGTTATAACTACTCCGTTATGCTACTCCTTAACTACTACGTTATGCTACTCCTTAAAAATACCTCAATATAACATATTCTCCTAGATTGGAATTCTATAGCATAACATAAACCTAATGGTTGTATCTTAGCATTTCGTAGTCCAAATTGAGAGCGTTAAGTTATATTTAAGCTATATAACTAGCTTGCTGGTTTTATTCGGTACAGCGAATCAAAACAAAACAAAAACCATGACCACCTGTCAAAAAGTCAACATTCCAAGCGATCCTCCTATTTTCGCTTGTAATCAAGATGTAAGAAATGCTTATTGGATCCACTAAAAGCTTTTTCAATACAAGGTTTAAAGCCGTGATGTCAATACTGGCCATCTCCAAACGGATTTAGTGAAACTGTCGGGTTTGTTTTAAGAAGGGTTCGTGGATCTTTCGGAAGTGTATCGGAAAGCCGCTTGTTCAATATTTTTAAGAGCTCCTTCACCGCACTGTGCCTTATGTAGGGATCGTATAACTGTAGTTCCTCCAGGAGTTTCATATTGTCGATCGTCTCATCTTCATCGTGTTCAGAAGCACTGAAGGGGTTTTCATTTCATATATCTGAATAGATTTGTTTTTTATAATGACAAAAAATTTCAGAGTATTTTTTGTTGTAGCAGTATATTTCTTATCTGTGAATCTTAGGCCTCTGATAAAGATGATAGTTGTAATGAAGCTTTAATGAAGGTCTAAGACTGCTTCAAGTTTTATTTCGGTCATAAAAAGTGTACCATAAAACATAATTGTATGTTTTGTTTTGGTTTTATTCTTCAGTTATAAGTAGTGATGCAGAACCACCTTACAGCTACCGTTAAAACTATGAAGTCTGAGTTTTAATTTAGTAGTCATAAAACAGTTTTATAGACGACTTGACGGCCTGATTTTATGACAAGCACACAAAACCGTAATACAACCACAGGCTGGAAGGGATGCTATGATAAAACAATGATAAAATAAGAATAAATCTTCCAAGTATTTAGATTGTTACTTGGGATATTTTCCTCTTTTTCGTATTTTTCGAGATCACGATTTTCGAACGGGTTTTTATCCATTTTAAAAGAACATATTTAGGGCTACGTTGGAGTGCAGATGGAAGACGGAACGAGGAGCTGGAGGAGGTGACTGAATCGCGAATTGCATCAGCTGCTGGGAGAACCACTCATCGTTCACACCGTAAAAATTGGGTACCTACGGTGGGCTGGGTACGTCGTAAGAATGTCGGACGACAGTCCGGTAAAAATGGTTCTCGATAACAAAACGACTGGAACGAGACGAAGAGGCGTGCAGCGGGCAAAATGGATTGATCAGGTTGAAGGCGAACTGCGGGCTGGTGACGTGCAACCATGGATGGGTCGAATGGAATGGAGACGACTTTTCTGTACAGTAAAGGACACCCAGGCCTTAGCCTGGCTGGTTGGGGTAAGGTCAACATTCCTTAAGTTTTTGACAGTTTCTAAAAGTTGACATTAAATGGTACCTTCTAATTCGAATTATCTTGCTTTGGGTCTTGTTTCCAATGTTGTTGCGACCGCCAACGAATAGGCCGTTTGAATAACTTAGATGTGGGCACGGTGTACACTAATAGAGGTGAGATATTCCGGAAAATGACACTTGCGTGATTTCATTTCTATCCATCTCTTCAAAAAGCGTGAAATTAATTAAATTTTGTGATGTTGTATTCTATGCATGCCACATTTTTTCTAGAAATATAGTGATTTGTGTCTGCTACGTTTATTTAAAATGCTGCAGGACTGGTTTATATGATGAATGATACTACCAAAGCTAGAACTGATTTAAGACGTCTGCACACACAACCGTACTCGTCCCTTACGTATTGGAGATTGGAAACCAACGTAACGAGAAATAACCGGGTTTGATGAATGAACAGCAACATCTTACCGAATCAAGGTCGTGGTACCATGGATGAAATATTCGAATGTGGCATACCTGTATTCTTCTGACGGTTTTAGACTGATAGTGGGAGAAGATATCGTTAAGATAAATGTATTTTGAAACACCGTTGAGTTAAACCTTATTCCGGAGTTCTGTTGAAAAGTTAAAAATGGAACAAATACACCCTGTGATGGTAATGTTAGACTAGGAATGGCTCCTGGTTTCAGCCATCGTTATGGCCACTCCGTGTTCAACAAGATATCCTTCAGCCTGTAATCCAGCTCGCAAAAATGTTCCGAAATGTGCGGAGGGAGTGGTGACTGGACGGAAGGCTTCCAACTTGAAATGGAGAGCAAAGGGTTATACCGAATTGATAACAAGATCAGATACCCGGTTATCAAGGTTTGATAACTGAACGTGTTATTATTGTGGTTGAATAAACAGCCAACATAACAACAATTATAACAAAAGAATACTCCTTGGATATCAGAAAAATAACTGATTTAGTTGTCATTGAACACAAGATACAAATCTTGTGATCCAAGCAAATGTTTTCAAAAAATTTCTAATTATTTTATCGATTTGGTTTTAAAGGCTTACACTGATAACTGAAATATGATTCGCAGGGTTTTTTTTATCATGCGGATTATATTTGAAATTTTGAACTAACCTTGCATCATTTCATATTCTTTGATGATAACAACGGATAATAAAATTAGTCAAGGTTGATAACTAAATTAGTTCTGCGATAACAAGTGAAAACAAGATGATAACATCGGATAATAAAATTAGTCAAGGTTGATAACTAAATTAGTTATGCGATAACAAGTGAAAACAAAATGATATCTGATATAACAAGACTTGTTTTCAAGGTGATATCAGGTTGTTATTTTACTTTGCTAGAAGAGCGGAGGCAAAGTCGAGCTGTCCCGAAATTCACTCCGCGGAGGTTAGGGGCCAACGGACGGCTTCGCGTGCTACCGCTATGAAAGCCTGAGATGAAATGAAATTCTCAGTCCCTCGTTGGAATGAATCTGAACCGAGGTGCGCAATTGACTTCGCACTTCTACGATCCGAGCTCTCGTACAATTCCCCTAGCTCTGTATCTGAACCTAATTTCATCTTCAAACTTTTCCCATCTGTTGAATCTATCTCCTGGGGGCGACCCCGGCGTATTGGTTAGCATCCATACCTCTCACGCCAAAGTCACGAAATTGAATCTCACCCCCAGACAAGTCACAAATGACCCAAGTGCGTTAAAGCGACTAAAATTAAAAAAAATCTATCGCCTCTGGTGAACCACCAGTCATATGCTTCACCCTTCAATCAATGATGGATATTGATCAAGAGTTTTTTTTTCTTCTTCTTATTATTATTATTATTCTACTTCTTCGCATTATAAGCTTATTGCTTATCGCATATTAGCTTATTGCGTGCTGAGTTGCGACCTATCACAATCACGATCGTCAAACAGCTGATAGTAGTAACGCTTGGTACATTCCAATCAATGTGCTTGCCGAAGCACTCCCCATGACCATCCATCAAGTTGACGAAAGGAGTAAAAAGCAACTGGTGAATGTCGTTTTCGGTGGTGATCCATCACTGATTTGGTCATTCCCGATAATCACGACACTCATCTGTGCTCGTTTTGAAGCAGTTGCTGCTTATGTGAGTGTGTTGGTAGTGAGCCCAACAGCTTCCTTTTTAATTTTTCCAGCTTTTTCTGTAACTCACACAGTCGCGCCTGCCGAGACAAACTTTGAATGCGTAGGCATTGTTTTCATTTTCTTCTGTCGTGTCGCTTTTTCTCATAGTCGTACTGCAGAAGTCTTCATTGTTTTTATTGTGCTTTACATCATCAGCGGTGCTACGGTTTGCTTGTGAGCAACGACCATTACTGGTGATTGTTGTTTGCCATAGCTTTACATCTCTCACTGCGTGAACGTTCTGTCAGCGATACGCATCGAGTGTCGAGTGAGTTTCATGATATTTTGCATTTACAAGCGGCGCCGGTGGTGTAGAGGTTAGCGTGATTGCCTCTCACCCCAAAAGGCCTGGGTTCAATCCCAGTCGGCTCCCTTGCGTCGGTAGCATTGGTACTCAGTAAGGAAAAAAATCAATAAAAAAGATGATATTTTGCATCACTGATTGCGTGCTCTCAACTAAGTGTTCTAGATGCACATCCATACTTATTAATTTAGAGTATTCGATGCCTGTACCATTTTTGCATTAGTATAATTGTGTGGCAAGTACACTCATACTCTATGCCCAGGGAACTCGATAAATTTTCGAGCCTGAAAAATCCCTAGACCGGACCGGGAATCCACCTCCAACATGTTTCCACTGCCGATACGCCTTCGTGTCGAGCGAGCTTCTATATTCGAGACAAATAATCTTCAACCTGAATTGATCTATTGTCCACTGAAAAATTCAAATACCAGTTTTGAACTCGTGATCTCCTGTAATGGCTTCTGTCCAAACTTGGACTTTTACTAGATGATGAGCATCTTCGGTGTCTACGACTGTGTCTTCCTCGAGACTTTCGACATCCTTTTTATACTAACTACTCGAATATGAACTACGGCTATCTGATGAGCTGTCACCATTATTTCTGGAACGATTTCTCTTCCTTACCGATGTTTCACTGTCTGAACTTGAAAAAACTACGAAATCTCATGTTGCTACTGCGACTTTGGTGTTCTCTCCATCTACTATGACGTTTTTTTTTACTTTCAGTGTCTCGAGCTGTGATGGCTTTCTGTTTCCTTCCTACTTTTTTGTATTTCATGCTTGTACGATTTTCACGTTTGCCTTCATCTTAACTATTTCTGTGTCTTCTTCCTTCTTTATTATTTCCGTATTTGTCCTGTTTATCTACTCTCTTCTTATTCTCTGTTCTACAGCTTCTAGTTTTGGGAATTGCTCCCTTGGAAGATGATTGTTTCTAACTTTGCTTTATTTTCGATTTTCTTGCGTTATCATCTGTTTTCGAATTACTACTGTTTTTACAGTTCTTATTCTTCTCACTGTTTTCTTTATCGTTTTCTTCATCATTATCGTTTTTATCATTGTCGTCCTTTCTCCTGTCCTTCTCTAAAATTATTTGCTCCTCTCCTTGTATCACTTCTCGTATCTCAATTTGTAATGCCTGAGAATTTCTTCTATTCGACAACATAGATCTGTCTGAATCTTCTTTTCCACTTCATCAGTTGCACCAGAACTGGCTGCCCTAATCAAATAATGACGTGATCTTGATATTAAGGCTCGGTCTACACGTTTGGTTCAACCTTCTTCTAATTCACCTACTTTTTTTCGATTTCACTATTTTCTTCCTTGATATTAACGATTGTCTTCCCCTGTAGCCTTTTCTTATCGTCTAAACTCAATGGGTGGATACATTGTTTCCGCAGTCTTAATTCATATTCCACCTCGTCTTCCAGCAAATACTCCACAGCTGGTAGAATATAATTTGAGCTCATTTTGAGCCTTAAAAAAATCTCATTCTCGCGATACCAAATATGAACTCAATTTAAAGCTAATGCTCAGTAATTGATTAAATAAAGATAAAATATTAACCTATACAAAAAATAAAACAAATTTAAACCTTCAAACAAGTACTCAATTCACGAGAAATTTATTCCAAAATTTATGTAAAAATATAAACATTCCATAGCAAACGATATAATGGTTAGCAGAATTTCGTAAAAATTGTTAGTTTGGTTCCTTATTGCAAAATATTCGATTCGTTTTTTTATGTTGTCATTAGGGTGACCATTTCCATGTTACGGTGGTAACAAAATTTGATTTTTTTATCAAATTTTTGAGCAACCAGGCCGATTTCAAAGATGAAAATATCTAATGAAGGATAGTTAAAAATACTTTTTATCAGGAAAAATATAATATGGAGTATTTTTTGGTTTTCATGGTTTGCTAACAGCGAGCGCAGTATGTTTGTATATTTTTCTCAAAAATTTAGCTCTTTTACACAACATATAAAAAAATCAGCGGTATTTTTTGGGTTTTGAGTTAAATTTTTTGAAGTTATCATGTTTTAAGTTTTCGCGTAATACTCCTATGTGACTAGACTACCATGCGTCTCCATTGATTTATAGTGACATGGTCACAACCAGTGCGCAAAACAGTCAGGTTCATTGAGTCATTTTGATATGAATATGAACTGCCATCTGCCTCATCATTCACTGCTTCGTGAGAGTCTGAATGATTGAGAGGTAAACGAGTCACTGACAGCCGAGCACTCAGTCAGTAGCTCAGTAAACACGTTTGTTCTGCCGTGATGGTACCCAATATTTGTTTTGAATGACTGAGCGTCCATTTTCTATGGACAAATGACTCAATTACATGCTGTGTGAGCGAAGGCAAGCTGTGTGCGTCGCCTGCTCGTGAGTGACTGAATGTTTTTGTTGAGTCTTTCATTGCCTCGTCTTTTACCGTTTGGTACAAACGGTCTGCACAGAGCAATGGATTGAATAGTGTAGTGTTTTCACACTCAGCCTAGGCAGTCAACAATTTCACGCTCTGGTCACAACGCAGTAAAATTTAAAAAAGTTAATTTCAGTAAAAGTTGAAGAAGACTGGCAAGGTGACTCGGGATGCTGCAGAGATGGCCAGATGTTGGAAGGTTGACCAGCAGTGTGTGCAATAGCTGATGGCGGGATTTTCAAAGAAAGTTCGTAATGTTATCAGAACTCATTGGAATAAATAATTTTGTGTTTTTATATTATGAAAGTGCATTTGAAAAGTTTTATTTTGATCACGTAACATTTTTCGCTTATCCAAACCAACTCAAACAAACTTAATTTATCGAATATTTGAAATTATTATAACCATATGATACACTCCCAATAAGGATGTAATAAAGCTAAAGAAGAAGAAGAAGATACCCATGTGAGGTGTTAGATATTTGATGACTTGGTTGATATATTACTAAATCATGACATTTTGATTTTTGTCTTACTCACACTTTCAGCCTTGTCTTTACTAATACTTGCAAATACATTGCAGTTGACTAAATCATAAATAATATGATATAGCTTATTTATTGCCTTCAACGTTTCCGTATGTTATCTTTTGTTAGTCAATTACGCTACTCGCGTGGATGTACAATTTTAAATAATGCCACTTATATCGTATCTAATAACATAACTAACGTCAGTAAGCTGATTAGTCATCCACCAAGAAAGCATTTGATATATGTAGTGTATCTCGGTGTATGTCTAGGATGGGAATTACACAGTTGGCGCTGATTGGCGTGCAAAAATCGATTGAAAATGTGAACAATATTGATTGCATAAGAAAATGTTCCATCCATTAGTTCCATGATTAGATAGAATAAGTTTATGAAAAATTTTCATTCAGCGTCCGAAGTTCACATGGCATCTGTTCGGCTCAGACTGGCATGTCCGCAAAATATCAGCTGCCGTTTTGTTCTGAAAGCATTGTACCTTGAATGTGCCTCTTGCAGGGAACTAATCACGTGTTGTCGTTATAGCATTCGGCGCTCGAATGAACGGTAAAACATGTCACATATGACTCTTTTCATGTGCATGCTAAAATAAACAAAATTACGCCTCTAAGGGATCATCCATAAATGACGTAGCATATTTTCAACCAATTGAGACACCCCCTCCCCCTTTCCCCTTTTACTATATTTTGCTTCACCTTATACATGGAACGTTACAACCTTTGGAACCCATACCCCCCTCAAATGCTACGTCAGTTATGGATGTCACTAACTTGCCAAATGTGGTCTTGTCTGCAGGCGAACAGCAGAATAGTACACGCATTGTACTGTGCATTTATCCACGCTTTACGTTGCTCGCCGCGTCAACCACAGTCGCCCCATGGGAAACCGAACTGTGAACTGCATTAGTAGCAGCAGCTGCAGGAGCTATAGCATGTGTCAGCTTGGCAATGCACGCCCTCGATCACCCATCAGCGCTCGCAACGAACGGTCCCTTCAACTGACTGCTAAACCGCAAACACTCAACGCAGACAACCAGACTGCATGGCAGAGCAAGAGCAGTATATTTGAATTACGCCAACCAGGAAATAAAAGTGAAAATTATAATCGCTACTCGAGAGGCTCAATTTAATTTCACAAACAAAGCGCTATAAAATTCAATTTTCGCATCCAATGCAGAGTGTCTCTTGGTAACCGGCTAGTAGGTACTGGTGGCGGCAATACACTCTTAGTGGTATGGATGGATGGATGTATCAGTTAGTCGTTCGAGACAATGCTGATAATAATCGCTGTGTTGTTGTCACTTGAATCATTTGAAAGAATTAAGCCCCTCGGAAGTGATGAAAAGCAGTAATAGATGATGCGAAGATTTGATGTGAATTACATGGGCTGCTGGAAATGCATTTCTTTTTTACAGCTATTTAGCATTCAACGAATTATAAATGACTTACTTAAGCATTCTTGTTGTAAAATACCGACTAATAATGTAAAAGGGCTCATCAGGTTTTGTGAACAAAGCTTGTAATGCAATTTCCTCGCAAACTAACAACATCATTGGGTAGGGGAAATTTCCGCTTATCGATGGTGTGTTGCTGGTTTGTGTAGGCGTGCTTCGTTTGGCTAGAAAAAGGTATTCCAAGTTTTATTTTTCAAACGCTAATGAGTACTTTTCTATTGTTTGTCAGGGAAATTCCGATAAAGGACGCCCCGCATTTTTTTTCTAATAAGCTGTTATTCCCAATAAACGATCGATTCTTGTACGGTGGAAAGCGTGTGTGTTGTTGCATCGCAAACACCTTAGTGCATCTTTAGAGATATGAATGGCTTCTCTCTATTCGTTTTCAATCAGTCATTAGATAGTAGGAGGAGGTGGAGATACTTGATCCCCATCCCGTTTGTCTTCATGATGATGCGTTGTATCTTAAATGTAAATTTGCATCAGATTAGAAACAGTTTTTAGCATTTACATTAAAATTACAACGGATCATAATGAAAAAAAAACTAGAGGGATCAATAATTGAATTACTCTCCGACTCCGGATCAAATATCTCCATCTTTCCTTATAGAGCTCGTACGGTTCCCGAACATCTTTTGATATGAAAAAGGTGGAGACCATTCGATTTGCCTTAGCGATAATGTTAGAATCATGATTTCGAAGATATCACAGCAAATAAATGTCATGCCAACTCGACAAGAGGTTCCCTAATAAACGGGTACCATACATAAACAATATCATAGATGGTATGACCATACCACATACAGTTGGAATGTTGTCCAGAATTGATGACTAGGCGCTTCTTATGGTTATTTTGTATGCGGGTTGGCAGCACCCTCTCAGATTCCAATAAAATGCTGTGGATGTTAAAATGTTGTCTACTTAAGCAACTTTGCATAGTTGTTTTCCTTGAAACTAAATCAGGACAACCATTTGAAAAGAGCCGAACGGGTTTTCAATATATTTTATAAAAAAAAATGTTACATGAAAATGATATGACCTATGACATTTGTTCAAAAAGTAAATTTTGGTACAACACGATTGAACATATGTTAATCACTGTAATTTAGAAGGTTAAAAACTTTCATCCTAAACATGAGTTATTTTCTGAGGGCTAATGAAATTTGCCTGTTTTCAACCTAAGCAGATGCTCTTGATCAGTTCAAGTTTCACACCCAAGTTCGTTCCTAATATATAATGTTGATTGTTGCGTTGAATTTTCTTAGTTTTCATTTCAACTGAAATTTGTACCGGTTTTATACTTATTTCTGACTTTTGAAGAGTATCTAAGCCTGAAAATTTATTCATCGTCATTCCGCGCAAGAATTTTCAATAAAAACACATGCTTATGGAAGTTTTCATCAAACTTTAACAGTACAATACCAGCACTTCATGAACATGGAACACGAAAAAGAGAAGATTAATTTGCACACTACTATGGAGCTTTTCCATACAATTCGCTAATTAATTTATTCTTGTATTTTTTTGGCGTAGGACTACGTCTGTGATTTCTATATGGGGGTACACTTTGTGAAAACCAAAAATGAAACATGTAACAAAATTGTGAAAGATTTTGAACGTTAATAACTCAGCTGTCCCTGGTCCAATTTCAATAATTTTATCACCAATCGATCAGCAAGAAACTATTGAAAAGGTGGTAAATGTCCAGGTTTGTCAAAAGCGTTGAAATTACTAACAAATCCACCAATTACGTACATGCATATGCTGCTTCCCCAACACAGTCATCAGTGAATCATTCCTAGACGAAACATGTCGATGTAGCATTACGACGGGGCTCGGTAGCTCAGTGGTTACCGTTTCTGTTTACTGAACAGAAGGTCGGGGTTCAATCCCAGGCATGGCCCCATTCTTGCAATTTCTCACTTTGCCTTATTCTATCCCCACTAGATTTAAATAAAAAACAAATTCTGCTTTAAACGATCGCATCACTTACAACATGAATCCTGATTCAAAAATAACCTACCTCACTAACACAACCATCCTTCCGAGACAACCGTGGAGATGTTGAGGTATTCTCTAGGTCTCTAGTAACAACCGGACGTCGAACTAATTATCCTTCCCTCCCCAAAAGACCGTGAGGACGTGGCCGGCGCTGTGAAATGATCTAAAGATTGAATTAATGTGCTTGTACATTGAAGATAGAAAGCTAATCCCATGCACCATCTATGTAGTTCTCTGTGCAAGTAGATTAGTTCTGATCATTCACGGAGGAGCAACTAAGAAGGTCGGATAACGTTAACTCGACGGCAAACATTCATTGATACCATTGTTGTTGTGGATGATAGAAGAGAATAGCAGAAATAGTACGAAATAGGTTAGTGAAGCCATGGTGATCACAAAAGAGGAAATCGATAAAGAGAATTGGCTTTCACCCTTCTGCTTTTAAGCCCTTTACAGTCGTCGTCACAGCAATGAAAACTAGCATCGCACCGGATTTGGTTCTAAGACACTTGCTGGTTTCAATTTTGACGTAGGACTACATCTGTGATTTCTATATGGGGGTACACTTAGTGAAAACCGAAAATAGAACATGCAACAAAATTATGAAAGATTTAAAACGTTAATAACTCAACTCCCGCTGCACCAATTTCAATAATTTCATCTCAACGAATGTGCTACTTTTGCTATTATAATTAAAATTATCACCGATTGTCTGCGAAAAGTGGCTCCAGATTTCAAAGTTGAATTCCATTCGGTCTCACCAAACGATGTATATTTAATCACATCATGAGTGATGGCGTTCTCCAGTACACAACGAAAGGCTCCCCGCAAGCAGATAGCTATCAAGGCTGGCCTCAACCGCTGATTGGATTCAGCTCCAATCACCGTGTGTGGTGGTGTCCGGTTGTTGGCATCATTATCATCATCAGCAGCAGTGCTTTCGATGCGTGGCGTTGAACATTGTTTTCCAGTACACAACGAAAGGCTGCTTGCAACCAGTGAGCAACAGCCCACATGGGCATCCATAGAAGGAGGAAGAAGCCGCATCGCTATTGATCGGAATCAGTAGCTCTTCGTGAGTCGCTGTGGGCCATCTATGCCAAGCGCGTAACCCTCACTCCAAACAAAATACAGCTCACCAGCCTCATCTGTGTTTAACACCTTAATAGCTCAGCATTACTCAACCATCACGAAAAAATGGTCCTTTTTATGACCACCATAAATTTGTAAAAGAGTATTTTTTGGACATTTGCCAAGGTCATCAATCGGATGTCAGTTCCCATATCAAGATAGAGCTGGAATTATGGCGTAACAGCTTTTGTAAACAATGACTTCTTTCGATGATGTCTTGAAATTTAAGGCTCGCCAACGCAAATCAGCATCAAAATCAGGTTGGATAAGACTGTCCCTACCCGACGGTAATGTTGGTTTGCGTGGGCGTGCCTTGAATTCCTAAAAATCATTGAGAGAAGTAATTGTTTACAAAAGCTGTTACGCCTAATTCCAGCTATATCTAGATATGTTTAAATCTAACATACCATGTTCTTGACGGCAACATTTGGGGTGCAATTTCAAAAACCAAAGTCGGTCGTGACATGATAGTGGTCTGATTTTTATCCAGAGATGATAGATTTTAATTCTTAATACGCCAATCGTTAGGATTTTTTTCTACAAATCTGTTAAATCTAAGACTTTATAATTTTTGAAAATGCCACTATTGCAAATTGCATGAATGTTCTACTGTTGCTATGATAATTAAAATTATCAGCTATTGCCTGCGAAAAGCGATTTCCCTAACACAGATTTCATAGTTGAAATCCATCCGGTCTCACCAAACGGTGCTTATTCAATTTATCGGTGGTGAGTGGTGGCGTTCTTCAGTACACAACGAAATGCTGCCTGCAAGCAGCGAGCTGCAGCCAACATGAGCATCTATAGAAGGAGGGAGAAGCCGCATCGCTATTGATCGGAATCAGTAGCTCTTCGTGAGTTGCTGTGGGCCATCTATGTCAAGCGCGTCAAGCTCCTGCTGCAGTTAAAAAATAAGATTTATCATATAAGATCACGTAGTCCTACGTCACCATTGCGTACAACCCCATAGGGCTGTCCTTTGTAGTTTTTTTTTATTTGGATGAAAATTTGCAGAAGCGTTCCTTTTGTGCAAAAGTAACTTTATTTACTTATATGTTACTTTTTCAAATGGTTTAATACTATCCAACATAAAATCAACAAACATTTTTTTCTTAATTACATTCGAATAATCCTAATAATTATGGAATTCTCAAAAAATCATAAGAAATTACACTTGATACTTCCGTATCTTGGACTTCCCTTGAAGCTGCCCTTAGAATTTCATCAGAATTCTCCATATAATTCCTTTTATATTATCCTGAGATTTCAATGCCTTTGAAAATATTCTCAGAATTTTAATCCAAACTCTCATCAGGAATCTTAGTATGTGTTGACGAGACTAGAAAACTTTCCTCGTGAATCTCCTTGAGTCTAGTTTTTTATATTATCTTCAGAAACTCCTTTAAGGTCTGTAAATAATTATCTTGGAATTCTCGACCAAATTCTCATGGAACTATTTTTAAAATTCACTTGCTTTCTCCTCACGATCCCCATTAAATTCTACACAGAATCACCTAGGAATTCTCCTTGATATTCTTTTCTTAACTCCCATGGAATTATTCTAAGAATTACCTAGAAATACAATTCTGAACATTTCGTTCCCAAGCATGAGCATGATTTACCGCCCGTGGATGCAACTCTGTTATTGCCAGATCAGGTGTAATTACACAGATAACCAATAGAAGTTGCGTGGGACTAGCAATCATTGTCAATGTGTAAATACTTGTGATCCTAAAACTAGGAAATATCAGCGCCGGGCACGTCCGAATGCTGGTCAAGAAAGGATGGGTAGGAATATGTAGACGTAATACTCGCTTTAGGGGAAGCTTACCGGCCCGAAAATAAAAAAAAATATTTTCGGTACATTTTTATTTCTTTAAAAATATTGGGAAAAAATATCAAATTCAAAGCAAATCAGTTTGTTCCTTAGATTTTTGTCAAAAATTACATGTAAATTTTTTTTTTCTATCTCATCATGAAAAAAAAATTGGACTCTCAGCAAAACCGAAAAGTCGATGTTTTGTGGTTTTTTGAGTCCAACTTTATGCCATAATGACTTATAAAAAATGTTTTTGCACGTGAATTTTCTTTGACAAATTAAAAAATATGTGATTTTCTTAGAATTTTGATATCTTTTTCCAATATTTTTAGAAAAATCAAAACGTAATTATTTTTTTCGGAGCAGTGAGCTTCCCCTTAATGAAATTCACATCCACGAGAAAGCACTGGGAAGTTGGATAAAAGGATTGGGATTGCCGCAGGATTCGTTTTGGTAAACGATATGTTAAATTGATGTCCTAACCATCATATAACGCGAAGGAGCTTGGGATTGAACCCATGATTTTCTGCTCAGTAAGCAAAATCGGTCGCCACTAGGCCACAGAGCTCCTTATATTACAAAACAATTACGATCAAGTTTCCGTTCAACTTGCTGTTACTAGGTTTCGATCCCGGCAGCGACCTCACAGACGACGACAACAACTTCTCTTGAGAAGGATTTTATATGGATTTCCGATCAACACGTCTATCCTTAAATTCAAATATTACTTCTCTTACTTATCTGGCCCTCCAACCAAATTGTGTTACGCTTTACATAATATTATGAAAGAAAGTCGATTTACATTATAACTCTATAATGTGAAGGAGCTTGGCATTGAACCCATGATTTTCTGCTCAGTAGGCTTAATCGGCAGCCACAAGGCCACCGAGCTCCTTATTTGACAAAACCATTATGACCATGTTCCTGTTCAAGTTACTACGACAACAACTACTCTTGAGAAGGAGTTATTGTAGATTTCTGATGAACGCGTCTTTTCTAAAACTCGAACATTTTTTCATTCCTCATTTTAGGATCCGATTCACACTAAAACTCTATAATGTGAAGGAGCTTGAAATTGAACTCCCAATTTTCTGCTCAATTAGCAAAATCGGTCGCCACAAGGCCACCGGGCTCCTTATATTACAAACAATTACGATCAAGTTCCAGTTCAATTTTCTGTTGCTAGATTTCAGTCCCGGCGGCGACCTCACAGACGACGACAAAAACTGCTCTTGAGAAGGATTTGATATGGATTTCCGATAAACACGTCTTACGGATACTGGACTAAGATTTCGAAAATTCACGCACAAAAACTTCCACCCTTCATCGACTCGATGAAAAAATCGCAATTTAGGCCTTAATTAGGGAGATAAACGATTGGGATACTCTACTAATTGTTTTCATGTTATTAAGGTGTTTTCTTGTAAAGTTATTTTTCTTATCACACTTCGCCATTTCAAGAGCACAGATTTCAAGATTTTCGAGGTTTATAAATCTTTAAGTTTCAGACTAGCAGCAATCAGTAGTTTCTGCTACGTCCATTCACAAAAATCTTAATATTTTGACTTGTGAAATTGTGAAGTGTAATGCGAAAATGGATGCTACAAGGAATCACCTTTAGATAAACTCCAAAAATTAATTGAAGATCGGTAATAATAGTATTTCTGCTACCTTTTATTGTTCGTAAGATTATATCGTATGAAATAGTAGTAAAGTGAACCGTCAACACATGAGGAAGCTTTTTATTTGAACTTCACCTGCTGTTAACAGAAATTACAGTCATACATGGGGTCATAAATCACGATGCACGTACCATTCCGTTATCATTGTTAAACAACTGTGAGCCACTGCCAACTCATGCATTGTTTTGATAGCTTCGCGAGGAGTTTCTGTATAATTCACAAGTGACAACTTCTGCTACCTGAATCATTAACATAAGTAAACTAAAACCCTAATGTTCTAGTCTCAATCCTAAGGTATCGTAATAGCATAATAAAGGGGGAAAATCTACTTCGACCTAATCGCCCATTCTCGGCCTATCGAGCACTTTTTGGCGTTAACTTGTCAAACGTTTGGTACGATACTTCTATTCCATAGCTGCAAGACGAAGTGTAATAAGATCTCGAAAACAAAAGGCGCACACGAATTCACTTTTCTTTCTGTTCGATAGGCCAAAGAGAATCCCAATGGCGTTTTAATGGCTAATAAGCCCAAGACAATCCGTAGGCGGCTCTACTTGGCCAGAAGCAGTTTTGCTTTTTCAACAGTAAACGAATATTTCGCGTCCCCTTATCAGAACTAACGGTACATATGGAAAGGTAAATAGATTTGGAAGCCATCTGTAATAATAACATTCCGTTTGGTGCTAAACTACGCTAGATTAAGATAGACTAAATTCAAGCATACTACACAGAAAAAATTCTGAATTTTATCTAACGCGTGAAATCTCCCTTTGTTTAAATTTGAGCTATACTTGGCATAAACTACGAAATCGTTAGTAAGCATCCATACAATATTGCTAATTTATGAGATATTGCGCTTAAATTTACACGAAATATCGCGTAAATTTATGCCAAATCTAGCGTTAATTTTATGTGCGCTATATCTCGCAGAAATTTACATGAATTTTTCGAACGGTGTAGCCCGGGAATGGGGTAGTTGACCATATATTTATATTTCATTTTCCATTCCAGGTATGGATCCACTTTGGAACTTTTTGATGAATTCATTCAAGTGAGTATCACATCAAGTTTTTTTTATATCTGATCCGACCACATTGTAAGTCGATAACTCAAAGTTGTATTGACCGCATTTATGAAACAATCTAATCATTACCGAGCCCATTGTTGCTTGTCAGTAACAATTAATTAACGATGAATTAAAGCTACCCTCTTTTTGCAAAGAACTAGGTAGGCTAGCTGCACGGAAACGGCTTAGTAATGTGTGCTTGCTTCGCATACCTACCTACGAGAGATTGCGCAATAAAGTGGTAAAGTTACGACATCAGCATCTCTCGATGGATCTGTAGTGCTATACTTCAATGTTTACTTGTTTATTCATCTAAGCCATATTTTATCGCGGTATACCTACTTTCCGTATGGAAATGTCTAGTTTCTTTTTTGGCCGGAGCACAGACTGCCACACAAAGTCATTCCAGTATCTTCACTCGCTGAGCTGAGCACGCCGGGCAGGGCAACGATTCAACTAACTAGCTCGTACCCCCCCTTGACACGGCTTCACGATCAGGTTACCTTTCCGTTTTTGTGTTGATGGTGATTTTTCATCGTATTGCTGTTTATTCGATTAATCGAGTTAGTAGTTGTTTGCTCAAAAGATAGAATCTCGTTTGATCCTGTGTCTACCAAAGTTCATTTATAGAACGACAATAGTGCCAAAAACTCACTTCCTCAATGAAATGCATCGTCCAGTCCAATCTGATCCGAGTCACCATATAAGTTGAAGCAAAAGTCAAAGGTGTCTGAAACGAAAGATTCGAATTGCTTTGTTTACTTGCTTGAGTGCTTTGAACGCATGTGTACCAATGGCATCGTTCTAGTTTAGCGATAGAGCGCTGTTGAAGATAGATGCGTCAGAAAGGTGAGCGGTGGTCAAGTGCACATGAAACTGGTGCATGTGCATAATACATACAGAAATGCTCTGCCATACAATGAATGTCACAGCAGGAGAGAAACATAATTTAAATGTATGCTGCAGCATCGGTCTACGGGAATGTTGGAGTAGAAATGATGATAGAAGCATCTGCGCGGTTTGCCTGTGTAGACAAATGATGGTTGTGTGTGTTGAATGTTCAAGAGGTTAGAAAAGGTTGTGTGAGAACGGTATTGTGTTATAAGGTTTTTTCGATGTAAATATTATTATTTTTTAGACCAGGATTAGATTTTGAAAACATATTTTTGTTAAATAAATTTTCTCCGTGATGAATGAATATTTTCGGTAACATCAAGAAGATTTCAGACTAAAGAATGTGCTTTTTTCCCTTGATTTGTTTTCCGTCGATCTTGTTTTACGTGCTGAGCACCAATGCTACCGACGCCAGGGAGGCAGCTCCCACACCTGAACCCTACCTATCGGCCCATCAACTCATGAACCGGGGATCAACGGCTTTACTTCCCTTCCGAAGGAAGGCATGATCAGAGATGTTATGCCTCAGAACATCCCGGCGGCGCCGACTGGGATTGAACCCAGGCCTGCTGGGGTGAGAGGTAATCACGCTTACCACTACACCACCGGCGCCGAAATTCGTGGGTATCTGAGCCCACTATATATTAGTCGTTTATCAACCGTATATTTCAAAAGGTGAAATTGCAGGCTCATTGCTTGCTGGAGAGCAGTTCCATGTCAAATGACGAATCGATCTGTTGTGACCATCTCTGATTTACATGAAACTTTGAATAATTCTTTGTTATGGTCAATCATTCACATTTGAGCTAAAATTAGACCACTTTGAATCTCACAAAAGCTTCAAAATGGCATTTTCCAATTTTTTTTCATTAAATCATTACTCGAAAACGTTATTTCCATTCGAAATGACGCTCGAGACAAAGTTGTAGGAAACAAATAATAAACAGGTAAAATATCAAGAAATTTTGGGTAAAATTCAAAATAATTATTAAAACCTTCTTCAATATTTTTTGAATGCTCTTCGTTAAAAACTCATGTAAAATATAATTTTTTTTGTTTTTATTTTTTGGACGTGTAGTTCCTTTCAAGCCACTTCTCCTACAGGCATAAAAAACCTTATCTTTTCTGCTTGTATAATTAAGATTTACACTTTCTTCGCATTGACCTAAGCTCTGTGAAGGAAGTACTTTGAGTTCTACCCATTAAATTTCATGCACAGAAGAAGCTTATAAATTTAAAAAATATAAACGGATATAACTAATACTTGACGGATGTACTAAAGGTTTAGATGAAAGAATCGATGTTTCTAAGTCAGTGCAGTTAATTAAGGACCCTGTTTGACGTGGATGGGAATGAAATAGATGCTTTTTATCAATACCGGCATCGACGACACCGTTGATGTAGCGTATGCTGATTCAAAGCTGTTGTTTTAAGCCCACTGGAAACCAAATAGTGAGCGATGCTCGATGCAGTAGAACAATATGGATGTAGCAGAAGGTTCTCTGGAAAGCTGACTGGCTTTTCTAGCTGACTGAATAATACGATGGATCATGTTCTGGAACAGAAGCTGGAAGCGATGCCGAGTGCGATGGATTTCTCGACGGGCGTATACTGGAAATCATTTGATGGACTACATTAGGGGCGCAGTATCTGTTACCTTGCAGGCAGTGGCGTAAAATATCATGACACTCACGTGACACTCGTTTACACTTCGACCGACTATCGCTGACAGAATGTTTTGTCACGCAGTGAAAGGTAGAGCCATGGCTAACAACAATCACCAGTAATGGTCGCAGCTCACAGGCAAAACGTTACACTCGCTGCTGATGATGAAAAGTACAACGAAAACAGTGAAGACTTCTGCAGTACCAAGACGGTTTTATGACAGGTGGGCAGGAACTCACGGTCTCCCAGTGTTGGTGAGTTCTTTGCCGTTAATGTTCACGAAAAGTTCACTATTTTGCTATACAGAAATTCAAAACAAAAATTTTTATCTGCGGATTTGAACAGTTTTTGACCTGTTTCATACTACCGGAAGGTGTATGCTGGTCACAAATGCCGTGCCAAACTAATTTCCTACTCAATTAATCAATCTTTGATGTGAAATTCGCTAATAAACACGAGGCGCATTTCTTATAGCAAACATGTCAAAATGGGCATGGTTCATTTTAGTAAATAAACTAACACTTCTTCCGACTGTGGCACCTATGTATTAGGCGCCGAGCTGCAGTACCAAGACGGTTTTATGACAGGTGGCAAGGAACTCACAGTCTCCCAGTGTTGGTGAGTTCTTTGCCGTTAATGTTCACGAAAAGTTCACTATTTTGCTATACAGAAATTCAAAACAAAATTTTTTATCTGCGGATTTGAACAGTTTTTGACCTGTTTCATACTACCGGAAGGTGTATGCTGGTCACAAATGGCGTGCCAAACTGATTTCCTACTCAATTAATCAATCTTTGATGTGAAATTCGCTAATAAACACGAGGCGCATTTCTTATAGCAAACATGCCATAACAAAATGGGCATGGTTCATTTAAGTAAACAAACTAACACTTTTTCCGACTGTGTCACCTCTCTTACTCGCCTGGCTGCAGTACGATGATGAGAAAAAGCGAAACGACAGAAGAAAATGAAAACAATGCCTACGCATTCCAAGTTCGTTTCGGCAAGCGCGACTGTGTGAGTTACAAAAAAGCAGGCAACATTAAACTGAAGCTGTTGGGCTCACTCACATAAGCAAGCAAAGCAGCAACTTCTTCAAAACGAGTACAGATGAGTGTCGTGACTGTCGGGAATGACCAGATTGTATAATTATTAAAAATATGAATGAAAACATTATTTATGAGTTCTTCTTATTTTTCCTGGAAGGCTCATTTGCTTCCGCTGTCTGCCGTGCTCGCAATTCTTCTTCCAATCCTTTTTCGTTGCTGAATTAGTCGCTACGTCTACTCTTCATCATTTATCCGCTCCTTCTCGGTATAGTCCAATATTCCGAAAGTGTAGTAGTATTACGCGTCTTTCTTATACTAGAAAATTTACGTTTGATGTTTCTGAGAAACGGTTGATTCCTCTCCACTGTTTCCTTAAGCTTCTGGAAATCCCTAGCAGGAGAAAATAACTAATGAATACCTAATTCTGATCTGATACCAAAATTTGGTGTTGATCAGCATGACATAAGAGACAAAATACTAAAGATTAACGTCTAAAAATGAACTGCAAAATACTTTGTAAATAACATTTTTTTTTTTAAATTGCAGCAGGTTATGTTTTGGTAAACGATAAGCTGAATTGATGTCCTAACGATCATAGCACGTGAAGAAGCTTGGGATCAAAAAAGTATTCCACTAGGCCATCGAGCTCATTTTATTACAACACAGCAATGATCGCTGTGATGTTATTCCAATGTATTCACATTAAAAAATAAAGCAATTGACGAATCTTGAATGTGGAGGGGCTTGAGATTAGACTCATGATGTTCTACTCAGTAAGCAGCCCCTCATATCACATCATACAAGCTACGATCGCGTTTTTATTGCAACCATTCAAAACCGGCCCCTACGGTGACAAAACACACGATAATCAAGCAATGTTACTATAAGCCTCTTTAATATGAAATGATCTAAGATTTATTCAAAGTCAAACTCGACAGCGGTACTCTTTTCACAAGAATAAGCCTCTACGACCGATGATCTTGTAAACCTAGAGACAAAAAAGCTACGAAAAAGCGCTTATGCCTTCATTGAAATCTATTTTTACGCGACGTTCGTTGTTTCGTTTCCTTACGTAAGACGGGAACAAAATCCATAAACTTTCACATTTTGTTTTTCGGGCTACCGTGCCCCTTACTTCACAAAGTAAACTACGACTGACGACGCGATGATTTTACCAGCGTACAAATATTTCACATCTTTTAAGCTATCTCGCCTGAACTCTATTGCATTTTAAAACGACTGTTTTCTCCTTCATATTTCACCGGACCGCCCCGATTATGTGTCAAACTACCGCATCAAAACCACCAAACCACATAATCAAACACGACCCGCCGTGACTACCGTCAGTCTTCATCCACCGCTCTCATTAACGTGTTAAGGACACACCTAAGAACACATCAAAAACTAATCGGTCAAGTGCCAAGCTTGCATGTTCGATTGTGACATTTATTTTCTTAACTTGCTTAACATGAACATGAACTTAACATGCTCTAACATGGAAAACAATTGTAATGAATTATTCGTAGGTACTTAACCGTAAAAACCAAGAAACATTCCTCACGCGATCGAGGTCATCCCTCTGGCAAATGACAAACGATGAAAATAAATTACGATTACTCCCCCGAAGGGACGCATCTGACCCCAATCCAGCGCTATCGGCATCCCGTCCACGCATGCCAATCAAGTGTGAGCAGGAGTAACTGGCCCAGGGATAGATATATCGGTTCCTATGGGCAGATGGCCAGCTGTGTTCCAAGCTGAAATCCAAGGAATTTTAGAGTGTTCTATTATATGTTTGCATAGAAACTACAAGAGTTCGCATAAATGCATCATGTCTGACAGTCAAGCTGCTCTAAATGCTTTAAAGTCAGCGACATGTACCATAAAACGAGGGGGGCGACTCTATCTAAGATGCAGGAAATTTTTTGCTTTGCTGTTGTGTGATGCGTGCGCGCTTAATAGATAGAGGGAAGATTGATGAGGATTTTGAAGATTTCCTGCAAAAAGGTGGAGAGCGATGTGAGTAGATGAATTTAGATGCAAGAGATGAAAAAAGATTTTTTGAAGATTGATTCGCTAGCGTGAGATTTTTCGGCCATCTAAAATCGGGATTTAGATGTGTCGCACCCCTCGCATAAAACGGGGTAGCATTGATAGTTTTTTTTTAAGTATATACTAAATATTTTTACAGCAATTCATGTTTTTCAAATTTTACTTTATTAAAACAAGTACTGATGATCTTAGAGTCAATTCGTTAGTATTATATTTAACGGAAACTAAAGCATTTGCACTATTTTTTAGTCTGTAGTCGATGAATGTAGAAGAAAATCCGTGAAACTCAAACCAATAATAATACAACATTGAATTTATGATGGCTATATAGGAAATACATTTCATAAGTGATGGTTTGAGTGCTTATTCAAACAGCCGAAAAATAAGAAAATTGTTTTTTTTTTTTAATATGTTTGTAAAATATGTAACACATACTATATCAAAACTGTATACCATGTCAACGGAAATACCCTAAGCTACAATATGGAACCAACGTTTCTAGTTCGAAAAGCGCAGATAGTAAATTTAATCATTATATTCTACTATCAAAGCTACCCGCATTATCAAAGATACTCCGTTTTACGGTACATCAAAAAATGTCTGGGAGTGTGTTCAGTCACTTCAAACATTGTTTTGTCATAATAAAGTCAACTTAACCCAATCCTGGTCATTGCGGGGGGATTAAAGGAAATGAAAGAGCTGATGCACTAGCAAGACTCGGATTTTCTCATAAGTTCAAAGGACCAGAACCCTTTTGTGGCTTATCGGCTGCATCTCTTAGAATGGAACTAAAAGCGTGGGAATCTTCAAAAGTGGAGGAAAACTGGAAGAACACTTCAATTGCTAGGCAGTCGAAGTGATTCATTAATCCAAACATTTCTGTGACCCACAAAACCCTGGAACTTTCTAAGAAAGATCTTAGTATATATCCAGCTCTTATAACAGGTCATTGTCCGAGCAGTTATCACTTGAAGCTGATCGGAAAACTTCGAGATTATGTATGTCGCTTCTTTGGTATAGAAAAGGAAGACTCGGAACATCTGCTATGCTACTATCTGGCAATTTTCAATAAAAGGCGTAAGTTCTTCGGCAAGGGGCTGATAGAACCCTTTGACATATGGAGAACAACTCGCTGTACGGCACTGTACTTTATTCGAAGTGTAATGCCGAGCTGGGATAATGCTATTAGTCAAACGATGGCGAAACGACTCCTAATAATAGAGAAACGGCATCTTGATATAGCTAAAGAAGAAAAAATGGGGAATATATCACAACAGATCACAAAAATGGTCGCAGTGATGAAAATACCCGACAAAGAAAAAAAAAAGAATTCTTAAGATGTTTCCACTGGACTTCTGACTAGAATTGCAGGGTCATTATTTATGAGAAGAATTTTAAAGGAATTGAAAGGAGAATCTTTAAAAGAATTCAAGGAATAATTTCAAGATAGGTACTCAGAAGAATTTCAAGAGAATTCTGAGATGATTTCGATGAAAACTGTGGAGATAGTTCCAAAATACATCTAAAGATTATTCCAAACGAATTCAGGGGACAATTTATTCTTCTTGCACTATCAAAATAATTAAACATTACATCGGTAGCTTTGAAACGACCTTTTGGCATAGATTTTAAGAGTAAAACTCTAAAATCTGTAATTGCACCACAAACTCGAAATTATCTTTCTAGGACAGACAAATCTAACCATATTTGACTCGATATGGGTCAATTTGCGCGTTTATTTCTATTCTCTCACTCTTTTTGTATGGAAAATATAGAGGAAACAAAAATGGTAGCAGAACAATTTAAGTAGTAGTTTCAAAATGACGGGAAAAGTCCCCTTCTTCAAATGGTTAAGAATGAGAGGTGAGAATGCCGATTTTTCGGTTTAAAGTTATTCTAACAAATACCTCGTGTCATCTTTATGAATTGGGATATTAATCACGATATAATCCATTTACTGCCAACCTAAGCATGTGTCACTATTAATGTGAAAGGACCATTTGTAAATCAACTGAGATTTTTTTTTCAGATTTTTCAGGTTCCCACACAAACTATGTGTAAAATGTGGTTTTGCCCCACCAATGTTCAAACCATGTTGGCGCTCCTGCATGAGATATAGAGTGTCCCAGAATGTCTAAGCACGATTAAGAAAAAAAAAACGATAACGTAGCTCTGTTTTCAGCAAATTCGATTTTTGTTTCGTATTCATGTTCTCTATAGTATTATCTTGCAGTTTAACGTAGAAAATCGGAGATCCGATCAGTCGTAAGCCATGGAGCGGATTTTTGATATCACGCTACTCATTAGCTTCAGCACAGATGCCTTTGCAACAATTTTGGAACCTTTTTCCTAGTCTTTCGCAAACTTTGTAACGGAATCCGCCGCCTTTACATATTTCCGCAAATATGCTTTGGTCTTTGGTTTTATACCAGGATACCGTGTCCTTGGAGTAATGAACCGGCCAAAACAGTACTTAGGCGTCGTGTTTGCGGATCATAGATAACAGACGCTTGTTTGGACACTCACGCACGTAAACATCGGTTGTCATTGTCTCCGTTGTCACAAACGGTTTGGAAAGCATACCAAACTCACAAATGGCTTGCCAAACCATATCCTTTTACCGAATTTTTCGGTCTTACCCGCGTCGTCAACACATGGCAAAAGTGTGTACGAACGGTGTAGTACTGATCACCAGGAAGAGTTTTGTAATAAAATTTAACGTATAATTCATCGGCCATAATCACGCACACCGAGTTTCCGCACAGCAATTGGTCGTATAACTTCTGAGCCCTCGGTTTGACGGATGCGGCTTGTTTTTCACTCCGCTTTGGCTTCTTCTGCTTTTTATACGTCTTTAGACCCGTTCTTGCCTTGGCCCGCTGGACGTTACTTTTCGAAGATCCCACTTTTTAGTCATGTCTCGAACCGAAGCACTTTTCTTGCAAGTGAAAGCTTGCACGATTTTCCGGTCCAGATTTCGGGGTTCGGTGTTCGGTCTACGTCATTTTTTTTTTTTTTTTTTTAGTTCTTTATTAAGGAGATTTTTAGCCTACGGCTAGTTCATCTCCGGGGTTTACGTCCAGATTTTTGCTTATCCTGGAAAGTTGCTTCATCACCATAGTTCCGAATGGCGTTTCGACCGGCTCCGATGCTTATACCTTTAAATTTCGCTAATTGACTCAGAGAAATGTTGCGCATGTTTGCGCTTTTCTGAAGAAATGCTTCGCATTGTCACGGAAATGTAAAGACCCGACACTTGCGGTACACGAAACTGTTGGTCGAATTGTAAACAATGATTCAGCGTGATAATCAGCTGTTTCAACGTCATCTGAAATAAGCAGGGGTGTTCCAAAGTCGTGCTTAGGCATTCTGGGACACCCTATAGTATTTAAATAATTTATTTGAGAAACCACAAAAGTAGCATTTTAGCAAAAACGACATTTTAGCAGTTTTTGATCCGCTTTGATCAATCTTTTACAAACATCAAAAAAGTTGAATGATAGAAATCATTTTAAATTACACACTATGAAATAATTAGTTTTACACGTGACGGAATCCATCTTTGACATAAAAGATGAGACGTAAACAAACATGTCATGCAATATTAAGTGCTCCGAGACTGAAAAGTTCGTTGCTCGACGAAAAGTACGTTTGATTGAGCTGTATTTCGCGTCTGTTATGACTCAAATTTTTGTCAAAATTGACGCTCGTATATGTCATTCTCAGGGCACCTAAATTTACTTGAATTTTTCTAAGTGTGTAGGATCCTAAATATTTATTTGCAGAGCAAGACCGTAGGACGTCGGTTCGGTTTTTTTTTCTGTTTTCCAGCAGTTGTATCAAATGAACTTATGCGGTTTCTCAAATACTCACCCAAACATGTATGATTATTAGACTGATGCAAATTTTGACATTTTCGCTCCACAGTGCTCAAACGGTTCCAAATCGGGTCCTGATTAGTCTCCCAAAATTTGAACTCATTCGATAAGAAACTGACTTGGCACAAACCATTTGAAGTTTATATGGAAATTACTATAGGAAAACCAAATATTTTGTTCATATTCATCTAACAATTTACCAGATCGCTCTGCTTTAAAAAATGATAACTGAGCTCGTAGAACATTTTCTCAGCTACAACTTTGTCCTTAACCACTTTTCAATATAATGTAAGCATCAAAAGTTATCAATAATTCAAGCCACTAATGTCTTACGATTATGCTCAATCAACTGTTCAGCAGGCAACATTGGTGTTTCTGGCGCTTGGAATAGAGCACAAAAATCATGGCTACTATGTCACACTGCAAGATACAGTGTTGCTCACAAAACAGCTGCTTGATCATGCCATAAGATAATCAATCTCTTAAACAATTAATAACTATTTTATTTGACGTTTGGCTCAACAACTATATTCTGCTAAGTTGAAGCAGAGAAAATTTTCCATAAGTATAGCTTTTGAATTTTTGAACAGTGCAATATGGAAAAAGGTAAGAAGACGATGAACAAAAAGTTTGGATTTCCCATAGTAATTTCCATATAAACTTCAAATGGTTTGTGCCAAGTCAGTTTCTTTTCAAATGAGTTCAAATTTTGGGAGACTAATCAGGACCCGATTTGGAACCTTTTGAGCACTGTGGAGCGAAAATGTCAAAATTTGCATCAGTCTAATGATTATATTACAGATTTGCATGAAAAGTATACAGATTTTGTAATATTTCACCGGATGAACATGCATGATGTGTATTTCAGCAGTGAGTAGTAAGACATAATCCTTCGAATTGTGCTGGTTTTAATATTAAATTAATCCTATCCGTATGATTGATGAAGTCATGAAAAATCTTGTGAAATGAACACCGCACTAGCGATACTGAAACATTTTCCTCTCTCAGTGTGGGGTGGTATTCGTCTCCCCAACATATACCACCTCCATCGATAGTTGTTGTTGATGCGCACACTAATATTCACCAAACAACCCAGGAGGCAGGAGAGCTGCACATGTTTCCGTGGTTGTTTTCGAACATGTTCGTTGGTTGGATTCATGATTCACGTTCAACTCAAGCATGTATCCAATTTGTGCTAGTGTGGGTGTAGATACATTTTGTGGTAGTTGGTTGGTGTGTGATGCCAACTGCTGAGAATGTGTTGATTTATTTTGGTTTTTGTTTGTTTATTTCTCGATCTTTTCAACACATCGACCACCGTCCATCCAGCAAGAAGCAAGGCTAAACAATGTTGATTCCATTCTAGTTTCTCGTTCCGTCTGGGATAGTAGAAGACGTAGTTTGTTGGCCTGGGTCATGCTGTGAAGCATCTGTTAGCGCTGGCAAGCAGAAAGAAAAGAAAAAGGGAAAAGAGCAAAAAGCGATCCTTGCGAAGGTGGCAAAGCAAAAGAAAGAAAAAAGGAAATTCAGGTGAATAGAACATTGGAAACAAAACGTGGTGGATAACGAGTTGAACAGGTTTTTTTTTCTGCGTTCATGTTTGTGGATTGAATTCCACACGAGCTAAGGGGGCTTCGCGTTGAGTCGAAGTGCTGCGCGCGAGTGTGGGTCTCGCGGCCATGGTCTACGTCTACCGAAGAGAAAGGCAGCAGTAGGTACCGACTGTAGAGGAAAAGCTCGCTTTGCACACTGCCACAGAAAGCACAATTGAAGTGCTGAAGAGTTTGAAGTTGTACAGACGGATGAGGTGAAGTCAGTTGTAGTTTGGAGTTGGAACGGTTAAGATCTCTACAAGATACAGATACGTTGCTCTGCTTTTAGTTAGTAGCAACTGTTTGAAGCAAGTAGTTATACCTCCTGCCGAATAGATTTTGGAGAGTAGGAACATGTTCTAAGAAGAAAGTACTTTATTCGTCGTAGATCACATCTTCATGAGTGTTTCTGAAGTGAACAGCTAACGAAGATTTTACGTTTGCCGCAGAGGCATCATCTTTTGTGTTGAGTTTCGCGAATTGGCCTTTCAAACCATATGATTATTTTAATTTGAAATAAAGTTGATTCAAGTGACGTGAGTTATTGAAAACGACGAAGCGAAAAAAATATCACAAAGAAGAGCTTCGAAGTGATTGTTTGAAGTGAAGCAAAGGAAGGAAGAAGAAAAAAGTAAAACGTGGAAATCTTCGCTCTTGTAGTTTTGTTTTAAATAACGAAACTCTTCATTCACCAATCTTCTTTGCTGGGAACGTAGTGAGGAGCATTTCGTTGTATAGGTGCTGTAGGAGTTGAACGTGAAAACCTCTGCCTCATCGAACAAACAAGTAACTCTGCACTAACTTAATCGCCGAGCTTGGAGCAGAAAACGAACGCCATCCCGTAAATTAGTGGCGTGGAATTCCGAGCATCGTTGCACGATTTTCTAACATACTTCTTCATACCAGTTCGTTCGTCTAAAATCGTCCAACGTTCTACGCTGTGCTGATCTTCAAATTTACCGAAAGCTTCAAAAGACATTTCAAGGCGTTGAAAATTTTCACTCCAAGGTAATTATTTCCTGCATTTTTCATTTATTTAAAGAAATAGCAGTTTACATACTATTCTCCTCTCTAACACCTTGTATATTTTCACACTACTATTCTGGATTGGATCACGCTGGATTGGCGTGGAATGTTGGAGTGTTCCTTCTCTTTGGGAGCACCGTATAGACACTATTAGTTTCGAGTTTTTCGCATCCTCTCTTTTTGCCTTGGTGCAACTATTTCCTCAATTAAAACCAGCAATAAATTTTCCGATCGAGGTCTTCGGCGTGAAATATATACACGTGAATCTGTCGAAAATCAAGCCTGTGTATATTTATAAACATCCGCCGATCTCGTTTGAGAATTTTCTTCCACGCGGCTCGGAGTTCAAGCGCGGGAAATATTAACTCTGGTTCAGGTTACGAAATGCCTTCCGATTCGGTTGAGCAAAATATAGTTTGTGTTGTCCCAGCTGAATGTGCTCTAATAAAAATATATCATGGATATTCATTAAAACATATCAAGGGGTTTGAATAAAATAATACAATTTTTGTTGAGAACAATTTAATTCATTGTTTTAACATAGTGGCATTTCGCAACCTTTAGGATGTATTGTAAATATATTGTAATAGCAAACAGTTTATGTGAATTATAAATTAAATTTACCATAAGATAAATTGTGAACCTAATTTCGAACAATGGAGGTTGTAATACAGTGCGTGTCAGAGCAATAGAACCAACTAAAATCATACCGTCACTAAAACCGTTGCATTTCGTTTGTTTATCATAAAAATTTATGATTTTTTTGGGCTTTTAGCCAAACTATGGGACAATAAGTTCTGCAAAATTTCACACAATTTGAATGTCAAAGCTCTGAGATTGTGGTGATTATATAATATTGGACATCTTTCACTTAACAAGCTGTTTCTCATCGTGATGTCAAAATATTCCCATGCACAATCTGCACATCAATAAACATAATCTCAAAATATTACGATTATTTTTGCGCATCTCGAAAAACTTTTTCATACATGCGGTTGTACAAAAAGACTTTTGTTTCGAGATGCGCAATGTCGCCCCTGCTGGTACATGCTGGGAATGGATGGAAGGTTATTAATTATATATTTTTTGTTGTGTTTCTTCACCAATACAATAATTTAGGGATAAATGATCTTAAAACCCCTAAATAAAATTACGATAATTAGTTTTGTCTTAAAATTATTTCATGCGTCCTATTTAAAATAACATATTCAGTCTGTAATGTTTTGTTGGGTTTTTGAATTGCTGAACTGATCGGTAAAAGTTTAAAAATCTATAGTTGAAGATGCTAATTTCAAATATCAGACTAAAGGGCCCATGCATTAATTATGTCACGCTAAATCGAGGAGAAATTTATCCCCCCCCCTAGAGCGTGACATAATATATGCATCAACACAAAGTGGTAATTTGTATACGATAGATGAGGAGATGAAAGCATAGAGTTGATAATTCCGTTAGAGTACGGCAGTGTGAAAATTGTATATAGAGAGTAGAAAGCGATCAAGGACAACTTTGATAAAGGTACCAATCGGGTTGATCATCTCTCTTTACCAAACTCCTTCGTTGAAGAGGGATGGTGAGGGATATTCCCCCCGTCACCACTGGCAAACAGAGATGATCAACGACATGCTAAAGTACCGACGATGTGTTTGAAATAGTTCTATCGATTTTTACCGCACTCAAGAGTTGTTACCTGTAGGAAGACGTCCAGTCGTAGGTTTGGAAATTGCAGCTATTGTTACCTCTACCACGGACTAGACGATCTCGAGGGACACGGGTAGGGTAGGTGTTGCTACTGTACCTTTCGACCAATGACAGTAATTGATGGTAAGCTCCCATCCTTCCTTCAGATAACAACTTGAGTGCGGTAAAAATCGATAGAACTGTTTCAAACACATGCGCGAATCATCGATCATGCCCCTCACCATCCCTCTCCAACGGGGGAGTTTAGTAAAGAGAGATGATCAAACCGATTTGTACCTTCCTAAAGTTGTCCTTGCTCGCTTTCTACGCTCTATATAAAATTTTCACCCTGACGTACTCTAACGGAACTATCTACTCTATGCTTTCATCTTCTCATCTATCGTATAAAAATTACCACTTAAGTTTGTTATTTAAAATTTTCTCATTTTTGAATTTTTCACAGATTTTTAAACTTTGCCTATATGTTTTGTATTACTTCTGCGTGAAGTCAACGATTTACAGAGTTGAAGATCTATGTAAATCGTTGACTTCACGCAGAAGTAATACAAAACATATAGGTAAAGTTTAAAAATCTGTGAAAAATTAAAAAAATGAGACAATTTATTTCAAACTTGTACAGACTTAGTTCTGTACGCATTTCATTATAAAAAAAAATATTTTTTTCGATTTATTTGATTCCATATTTTTTCATAATTCTAAAACCTAGTTAAAACCCAGTGTACATGCAGTAGAAAACGTAGAATATACGCTTTTAACAGAATGGATTATCAATAGCCAAATTTGGGATAGGATGCATGAAACCACTGCTGAAAATTCTCAACCGTACACGACGATATTTACAAAACAGCTTTCGTGTCTTACACGAAATGAAAATGATCTTCAAAGGATGTCAGTGACATTGCAGTCACTGACGGACATGTGCATGTTTTGCTATTAGCCAAATTTCGAACGCAATGAAATTAGACATGTAAAATAAATCCGTAAAGCCGTCAAAATAAACAATCATGTACGTCCTCAACTGCATGGGTTGTCATTGACGAAAAAATTAATGAGATATTGACGAAGGTTTATGTAAGTGAAAGGGGCAAGGCAACTCTGATTTATTGGAAAATATCATCGGATATTTCTAAATATCATCGAAAATCTTTAATTGTTTTCAACAACTCAAACATAAGAGATAGAGCTTTTTATGGTGAACACTTTTTGTTCTACGAATACTATTGTTTTTAAGTCTAATAAAATATATTTTGATACAGGTGTCCCGCCCGTAGTGTACGTCTTCAGTTAGTTCTTCTAGTGAAGATGTCAAAAATAATTCTGTCAATATCACGTGAAATCAATAAAACTTCAGCACTCACTGATGTAGAGGACTGTTCAGTTTGAGAGTTAAATTGATTTTTGTTTCAACTGGTTGAAGTGAGAATATTTAAAATATTTGAAAAGATCTACGAATATATCTTAGACGTCTTACCCTATCAAAGATGGTTTCTAAATGTATTTATTTTCCATATGTACCGTTGGATTTGATAAAGAGTCACACATTATTGAGATATGGTTAAAAATCTAACATCATACGAGTTTCAATTCCGACCAAACACATTTAAACATTATTGGAATCTCAATCGTAGATAGCATAGCATAGCAGCAAAGGAATTAGCAGGCCACTTTTTTCACCAAATAGTCACAGTCACTTTTTTTTACGGTCAATTTTCAGAGTAAATAATTTGCCTTTAAAACTCACATCAAATCACAGCTTGATGTGGTTTACAAGTTTTTGTTAGAAAGATTCATTAAAAATAAGCGTGTAAAGTCTGACAAGAAAAGTAGCGAACAGACGGGGATGTCAATTCGTGTTGATGGAATGACTAATATTTTGATTTTATTTTTCATCGAGGCATTTAAAAAAATCTAGACCCAATATCCTGGCTTTTTTTCTTCGTCATCTTGAATGTTTTCTAAGCCTAAGATGTCAAATTTTCGAGGAAAATTTTCAAGCATTACATTTTTCAAAAACCATAAATTTGAAAAAGCCCGGTAGCTTTAGTATTTGTCCAAAAATCGTGAAAAAAAAAACATGTCGCAGAATCTTGGTAGACGTACGAGTCATGGCTATACGTTCCTATTATGGTGTGTTCCAATTATGGCCTATGGGAACTCCATAGGCCATAATTGGAACACATCATAATAGGAACGTATGGCCATAACTGGTACATCTGCCCTACATTGTATTGTACTTTTTCCGGACTTCTGAAATCAACCAATTTTCATGTCCAAATTTTAGAAATACATAATTGTATGATCATACCATGTTTCTGTGTTTCAAAAGCATTCAAATGTTTGTAAGACTGTGAACTTACATTCTATATCAGTTCTTCAAAATATTGAACATTTTTTTCCATGCAGCACAATTTTCTAGATTTGGTTGTCGTAGAGATCTCATTTTTGACGTAGAACTACGTCGTTGTTGACTATACTGGGGTGTAAATCAAAAAATATGTATGGTGAAATAGTGTTAGGTTTTGAACGCTTGTAACTCTTTCATTTATAGATAGAATTATAATCCACATACGCCAATCGATAGAATATTATTTTACGTATCTACTGAAATAAATACTTTTCCAATTTTTCATGAAAAAACTTTTGAAAAATGAACAAATGATAATGTTATCATTGTTTTCATGAAATTAACATTTTTCCCAAACCCAGTCGTAATAATCGAGTACCACTTGGTTGCACATCGTTCTGCTTGAACATGAAAAAATATAAAACAGCGCCAATGTCGTGCCTTTGCTCATTACCGCTTCGGACGGCGTGGCACTGGGTTCTGCAGCAAGCAGGAGCAAGTCATCGGTTAATGTGGTGTTTACATCTATGCGGTTTTGCTAGCGCAAGTGCAAAAAAGCAGCCAGCATAATGTAAGCAGGACATCAGCGTCTATCAGCATATGCTAGTTGGCTGCTACACTAGCGCTAGCAAATCCACACATTTAATTTTTCATAATTTATTACATTCCAGAAAAATGCTTGACCCTAACCGAAACATTGAAATACTTGAAAATTTAAGATAAAGTATTATAGTCAAAAATGCATGACATACATCAATTTTGAGTAGTTCTTCGTCATACTGCGGTCGTGTCTAGGACACAACCCTTTCATTTTTTTAAATGGTTCAAAATCTCCAAAATTAATCTCGAAATGCTAAAAAAAAATCACTATCCAGGTTATAAGTTCTAGACGCATGTAACATTTTCTATGTTCGTGAGATTTCCATCTTGGAAAAATTTCCATGTCCCAGAATAATGATATTTTATCTTGAATGTGATCTTTAAAAGTTGTCTTGTCAAACGCTTTTGAGCTTATGTCGGTACGGTCGCGAAATCTTGAAATGATTGATACGTCCGTTAAATTAACTAATTTGATACAAAGCTCAGTAGTAAATAAGTTGAATATCTAGGGAGGAAACCAAAATTAATCAACTTGTCAACATAGACTATAACATTTATTTTGGTGGCACACTTTAAATGATTTTTTTTCTTGCTTCGGTGGTTTCGCACGGCGTTCGAAATTCACGCGGTTTTCGTAACTTTCATAATTTAGATATTTCGTTCGACACGGATTTACTTCTTCAATTGGATTACTATGCGGATGTTTCTACGCGCACACGTCACAGCATTTTTTCCATAACTATCTTGAAACAATACACACGGAATCCAGTGTTCAAACTACCAACAGTTAGGCTAGTCCTTCTGCTGTATTGTCAAAGATAGAAGCAAATTTTATTCAAATGGGTCAAGACTCGAAAACCAAGCTGTCACGTATGCTTGGCATACACCAACTGCTCATTTGTTAATAACTTTTCACTCAGTTGTTGAAATTTGTTTTTCTTTAAAGTAATTGATAGATTAGGATCATAGCTAACTACAGATATGCAAAGAGCAGGTAAATCCTAACATTTAAATTAACACCAATGAATTTTTAGACTTAACCTAAGCATTTTATAATATAAAGTAATGAAAAAGTCCCACAAAGGGGTAAGCTCAGTTGGCGTTGCTGGCAATCAAAATGTTTTCAAGTAAGTATGCATGTAAGCACATAATTATCAATCGTAGATGGCTGAAAAATCTCATGAACCTTCTTCCATTTCTTGCATCTAAATCAATCTTCTCGAATCGGGATACATCTTTTTGCAGGTACTCTTTAAAATCTTCAGCAATCTTCTTATTGTATACTCAGCGCTTATCTCATGATAGCATTACCAAATATTCCCTGCAATTTAGATAGAGTCGTCCCTCTTTGAATTCCTATCATAATTCTCATGAAGTGAATTCCATTAGATTTCTAGTCAGAATGTGTTTGGAATTGTGGTATGAATTCCCTTGAAATTGTTATGAAATTTACTTTGGAATTATTTTCAGAATTATGATTGATGATATTCTTCTTTGAAATTCTACTCAGAATGTTTTTTTTTTAATTTTCCTGAACTCGCTGAATTCCCATGAAATTCTCCTAGAAAAACTTGTAACTTCATTGAAATTCTCCTCAGTGTTCCTTGAAATACTTTCCAGAATGTTTTACGGCTATTTTTAGAATACCCTTAGAATTATCCCAATTCTCGTGGAAATCCTCTTTAAAGCTTTTCTTGGACTCACACATCCAAGAGCCTTGACAATTCTCCAGGGCTTGAAATCCTGATTTCTTATATATTATATGGGATCATGGAATTTTTTCAAAGCCTTGCAACTTAAATGTTTATAAAGTCTTGAACGTTGGCAACTACTTTCATATTATGTGATAACACTACGGACTTTCATCATGAACAATGTGAAAACAACATCAAGTCAGTTTGTCCCATCAAGCAAAGTAATCGCATAGGGGAAATGGCTCTAATGTTGGCCTATGGATCTAAGATTGGGCCCATCGCTAAAAATCTTCTATTTATCAATTTCATCTAGATGAACGCGTCATTGGGACGGTACTAATGGATATTTTTGGTCGCTATTGAAAATTTAGTCGATTGCTGAATTTATGTATGGGCCCAAATTAGGGGCATTTAGGCCGACATTACATCCATTTCCCCTATAAGTCCCATTCTGAAATTCAATCGTCCAGAGTTCAAGTTACAGTTCTGCTTTTTGAATCGCCATATTTTTCGCTGATATATTAAATCATGCATGGTGCATTGTAACTGATTTTACATAGAAATTTCACTTCTTAACTTCAACTGCCGTTTTCTCAATGCTTACTTTTTCCATATGGGATTATAGGCAGTATAGTTTCGGTAGTGTTCCCAGAATAATCGAATCCATTAGATACCAATGCGTTCCACTATTATAAGAACCAAAGTAAGCAACTATGTACTGGAACATATTTCCTATTGGTGGAAGACGAGTTTTCCAGAATTGAATTCAATTTAATCACAATGTAATATTTTACCAGCAAAATAGATGGGTAAAGCTGACGTAAAGATTAACGCCCAATAATAGTATGAGCGAACGTTAATTTATTGTTTAATAAATAAATTGTCTTAGACCTTCCTTCGCTGGCTCACTCACTCTATACATTGGAATTCTGTTCGTGCTGGGGTATGATAGTGCCAAAGGACATGAATGAATTAATTTCCAATGCCGTCCGTCCTTCTATAATGCATTCAAATGCAGCTGGAATGGATCCCCATTCAAACCATTTATCGCAAATCACCTGCCATTTAACGAATAAATAAAAACAGTAAGAACAACAAACCTCATCCTGACTGAACAAAACAGAATAGGATAAACAAGGAATGTTGTGCATGCTATGGAGTTCAACCTTTTTTTTTTCGTTGTTCACTTTTGAATTGTGACTGAGAAACGATTAACGGTAGACCGTTGTTCATTGCTTATAGTCAACAATGTAAACACGAGAAAAGAAAGCAGGTCAAGTGTATCGCCGGTGGCCTTTTCTGTCCCCACAGTTAAACAGAAATTCGTGAGAAAAAAGTTCAAGTTTTTAGAAGAATCTACTTGTTGTGTTGGTAAAAGTAAGATACAGATACATTCCCCTCACTGTATTTGTTGAATGATTATTTTGGACACCAATTTTGCACTCTGTGCGTAATAATTGCGTGAAATTGACATGTAAACATTAGGCTTTTGATTTGCTATGGTGCCACTTTTGCATGTGGCGTTTCACATGTGGGGTACGGTGCCCACGCAGGCATAACCCCAGCTTAATTGCTGGTGTGCTCATAATGTTACACAACTGGCTAACCCCGTCGTTCATGGTAGAGGTTCCTACGCCCACTACCAGTTTTGGGGTTCGTTACAAGTCTGCGTCAGATCAATAATCGAATGGTTTGAACAGCAAAAAAAAAAGAAAAGACTTGGCGGCAGAGGTTTCTCCTTGTGATGCTTTCAAGTTCGAACAGCGCCACCAATTAGTGGCCTTTTTTGGGAGCTCCAGGCAGTACCGCGACTCGTCGTCTGTTGAAAATAAATGCCGAAGGAAAGATATATTGCACAAAATTCCGCGGCATCGCTGGGGCCTCTTTTTTCAGTATTGGTTGGTTCGAGGGTTGTCTTCAGCATCTCATCAAGGTTCACTACACAAGTCTTCGTGAAATTTGAGGAAATGCTTAAATTCTAAAGTTCTTTGCAAATTTGATTGATTGGCATTATTTACTGTATTATCTTTCTTGTGTTTGTATGGGGAAACGAGTAATCCGAAGATGACGGATCGAATGATCATTAATTTTTTGTTTAACAATTACATAATCCACGTCTTATAAAAGTATTGCGTAAGTTGGCATAAAGCATCTACATGACAAAGCTCTTTCAAAGTTTTTGTCTTTTCTTACTCAACCGACCAAAAAGGTACGACCGGCCAATCCGTTTGTTTTGTAGGAAAGGCCAGCCTATCATGGAGAACAGTTTCGCAATCATCTCCACCTTGATGAATGTCAAAGTTTAGTTCCCGCAGCAGCTGACTGCTGGGCTTCACATTTTAGAGTGGAGTGAAAGAGTTTGTCGCAGCTAGCGGTTTTATGGCATCGCATATTGTATTTCATATCAAATCCCATGCACACTCCCACCGACGATGGTGAGCTGAAACCAACGTTCCGTGACGCATTCGAGCGTGTCTTTCTCGCTGTTGTTTGAGATTTTTCCGTATTTTGTACCTATTTAATTTTTTTTCTCGCTTTATTTGAAGAGCTTTTGGCCGTAAGCTTTCGCCATCAGCCGTCGCCGTAGTCGCTCTCAAGAGGCTGTCGAGGTGGTAAGGCCGCTCTGCTCCGTGCCACAATACATGAACGTCATGAACGTGTAGAGCTCGGTCGGTTTTTGTAGTTGTGGCACTGGTCAACATCTTTCAAGCTTAAGGTTATTCAAATGTGACAATCCGGTTCATTTTATCCTGTTCACAAGAAATTCTTCGAATCCGTCGTGCTTTGTCCCTTGAAATGGTGCCTTCTAATTAAAATTTTTTGGGTCCAATATAACACCAAGGCACTACACCAGTTTTGTCCCTTTTGTCTTCCCACGCAGCTTTTTCCCACAAACTGTGCGATTCGCATGACCTGTACTGTTGAAAGATCTTGGAACTGGTGTTGATTTGCTCGCGGGTAGACCTTGAAAGGGTGTTTTGTTTCAGTCGTTATTATGGCTGAAAGGTGGAATTTTAACGCCTACTTAAGGGAACGGATATGGCCCTGAAATGTGTTTGGCTGCGGAACTTGGCAGTAGATTGGTATCAAAATAAACTTCCGAACAAAAGCCAATCCAATTGACGACGAGCATTTCTGTGTTTTTGTTGTTATGGAGCTGTCCATTGTTCGACACAGTATATACATAATTCATTTTTAAAGGTCATGGAAAATTTGTTTCATTTTATTAAATTTAATTTTAAGATTAAAAAAAACGAATAGTTTTATTTCCAAAACTGTAGTTACTACGGCATTTATTTAGCCGGACTGGGAACCGTTTTAAATAAACATTAAATCTTATATTTTACTAAGAGTCAACGAAAAAGAATCAAATGGTTTTTTGGCAAGCATCTAGCATGTTTATCCGTTAGTAAAATTGTTTCTCATCATCTCTTTTACCCACATTAACATTTCTAACGCTTAAGGTTATTCAAATGGGACAATCCGGTCAAGCGGCCCTTTTGACAGTTTTGTTCTTTTAAATGGTGCCTTCTAACTAGACTTATCTTGCTTTGGGTCTCGTTTCCAATGTATTCCAATAGAACATCAAAATACTAGTCAAATTTTGTCACTTTAAGTTGACTACCACGAGCTTTTCAACCTTCCTTCTTCTCGTGCTGCTTTTGCCTGCAAACTGCGAAAATCGTATAGCCTGTATCTTGAAAGATCTTGGGCGTCATATAAGTCGTTTACCGAAAAAAGAGAAACAACAGAAAACTGGCAGCTGCTGGTACGGGACCGTGCATCATAATAAACTGTTTGCTCACTACGTAACCCCTACGTATTCCGCAGCCCCGCAAACCGTAGAGTAGTTGAGGCTAAATGTTCACAAATGAAAGATGACGTTGTCGGTGTTTGCTTTCGCTTTACCTCAACGAATCTACGTTTCCGGAGTTGGGTTCAGTTTCAGTTTCAAACATGTTTGGAGGGAAATAGTGTTTTTATCAAATGGGAACTTGTGGAAGAATCAGTAGCGTAGCAGGTTTGAAAAATTACTCTAAATATAGTATTTTCCAGTGTCAATATCAGTATCAGTAGTTTCCACCATGAAAACCCTCAGATGTCGCCCCGCCAATGGTGGATAATGGGCAATCAACTAGCACGAATTTCAGCTGTTCCTGAAATCTCAGGCTGGTAAATGCTGATGCCCTGTTAACATTATGCTGGCTACTTTTTAGTACAGTTCTAGTACACTAGCGCTAGTGTACCAGCGTATATAGCTAGTGAACCACCACACAAACTAGATTTTCGGAAAATCAGTGATTTCTCTACGAATATTGCGGTGATTTCTGTACAAATCTCTACATTTTCATCTTTGTAGTAATTAATAGCGATATTATGTAGAAATAAAATTGAGCATGAGCATGAGCATGATTGACCGCCGCGGATGCTACACTGTTATTGCCAGATCAGCTGTAATTACACAGATAACCAACAGATAATGCTTGGGACTAGTATTCATAGTCAATGTGTAAAAACTTGTGATCTCAAACTAGGCAATACCAGTGCTGGCCACGTCCGAATGCTGGTCAAGAAAAGAATGGGTAGAAATGTGTTGATGTGCTACCCACTATGTTGGAAGCCGAGAAATCCTCTGCACTTCCATGAGAAATCACTGGGATGTTGGATAAAAGGGTTGGGATTGCAGCAGGATTCATTTTGGCAAACGACATGCTGAATTGATATCCTAACAATTCAATAGCGCGAAGGAGCTTGGGTTTGAACCCATAGTCTTCTGTTCAGTAAGCAAAATCGGTCGCCACTAGGCCACCGAGCTCCTTATATCACAAAACAATTACGATCAAGTTTCCGTTCAGTTGGTTGCTATTATGTTTCGATCCCGACGATGACCTCACCGACGACGGCAACAATTGCTCTAGAGAAGAATTTGATATGAATTTCCAATCGTCTTTTATAAAACTCAAATGTTATTTCTTTTACGTACCCGTCCTTTTAAACGAATTTCATTACGCTCAATAGTGTAAGGTGCTGGGGTTCTAACCCACGATCTTCTGCTAAGTAAGCAAAAACGGTCGCTCTAAATCCACAGTGCCCCTTATATCACAACAAGCTACGACCGACGATCGTTCATTATCGCTTACAATAAGATATTACAATGAAATGAAATCCCCGAAATTAGTTAACAATGTCTTCCGAATCGGATCAGGCTTACGTCACATTTGTCTAAATATACGTATTACTTTTCCGAATCCACCGATTTCTATTATTAACGATTTTCTACAATAGAGGCTTGGGTTTTAATCCATGATCTTCTACTCAATAAGCAAAAACGGTTGCTCTGTAGCCAACGTGCCCCTAACATTACCACAATCTACGACCGACTTCACAAAAAGCTATTCAAATTAAAGCAGCCAACAATGTCTTCCAAACTGGATCACGCATACACCCTTTCCGAAATTTATGGTTTAAACAATTCAACTTTTGGTTATTATTTGCGCTTCATGCTCTTGGAACCCAGCAATGGCGGGTTTATTCCGTTGCTAGAGAACTTGGGTAAACCCATGATATTCTGCTGATTAAGCAAAAACGATCCCTCGAGCATCTTCAAGCCACAACATCCACGACAAAATATGATTAAGTTTTCGCTTGGTATGTAATGAACAACAAAGATACGCGATAATTCATATAGTTTCAGCGGTTGATGGTTAATTTTAAATATACTAATAGTACTACCTACGGCAACTACGACGACGACAACAGCGAATTTGGAACTTAGCATTCGTCTAGGATATAACACCTTTGGCCGGCACCTCCTGGATCTTCATGTCACTGTTTGCAAAAATATCTAATAGCAATTACCTTTGTCGTAATACTTCCTTCAACGAATACATATTTTACACTGCCGATATTATGTAGAAATAAAATTGCAAAAGAAGTGCATAATTATTGATAGTTTTAATTAAAAGTAAATTGCACCATACATTCTCAGGTCGGTTTTCCACCAACCCATACGACTGAAGGTGGTTCACTCTCTGGTGGTGAGTGCTGTCAGAAGCAGTGCGAGGCACCCTATTGCACTAACAATAAGTTTGTTCCCGTACTTGCTTTTCTGTAAGATTCTGTACAGTAAAAAGTAAAAGCATGTTCCTGTACTTTCTGCACCATTTTCAAAAACCATTTATACGACGTACCCACCGTAGTTGCCTGATTTTAGTAGTGGTGGATGCGATTTTGGCTGGTTCTCTCAGCAGCTGGTGCAATTTGCATTTCAATCAACGGCTTTTTTTTATCTGCACTCCACCACACAAAACACGCAACACATTCCGTTACAAAAAACCAGCCAGGCGAATTGGTCCTCCACAATCATGGTCTAGGTCTTGTGCTCGAGGACTACCACTCTAGATAGTCAAATTCGTGACCGAAGTCCAAAGTAAGCACGATTTCCGGTCACAAGGCGTCTGAAAATTTCTCTGCTGGTATCATTATTGGCGGTCACCAGTGAGCCCAAATACACGAGGTCATCGGCCGCCTCGAAAAGCAAACAAATGTGTGTGGCGGCGGCCTGCATATGTTAATTGAAGTTTGCGGCACTTATTGCTTTAGAGCTATTATATCATTTATCATGTAAAAGTAACGTTACCATAAGGAAAATACAAGTTTCGATGTACTTACAGCGAAAAATAGAAAGATTTCTTTAAATTAGGTGGCATTACAGAAGCTGTTACAGTTTGACTTGTATCGGGTCAAGAATGCCACCTTTGATTGAGATGTGTTATGCCTCAAGGTTGAAACTGAATGCAGTAAATAACAATATTTCGTTTCTGAAATCCATGAGACTTTTTTTGAAAACATTTGTAGATCTGTCATCAGTCTACGTTTCTATCATCGAGTTCCATTCCTTGATGTCATCACAGAAGCTGGATGGGCTTTCTGAAGATTGTACCACTGGTCCCAAGTAACAATTTTGGTTTTATGAGGGTTCTGGAGACCATGATTTAGACTTGTAGCATGCTTTAAAACTTGCAATGTTACTTGGGGTGTCTATCTCCGGTCTTCTTATCACACCTTCCTGCTAGATTCGAATACTAGACTCAGACAATTCGAGCCTTAGACTCAGACAACGCACTTAACTCGATTCAACAGTGCCTTGCCCAGTCGCGTCAGTTTATCCGGAAGTCTGTATTCGTACATAATCTGTCATAGTCTCGATCGATTGCGTCGTATGCTGATTTGTGATCTCGTTGTTTACACGACATTTCTGTAAAACCTGCCGAATCGCAAAAAGCTGGTCCAAATTGGAGTGTTTGATAACTGAAGTCCTACAGTCATCGGCTTAGATTGCCCGCTCTTGTGTATTCAGAGCCTGTTCCTATTGTCATTCTACTCCAGTAGTATCAGCGAGATTGACAGTCTCTTCTTAACAAACCATTATGTGAGAAGGGAAGCCTAATAAGTATTGTGTTATTTGATTTGTTTGATCGCATCCGTGGAAGCAGATTCTTATTTTCCTTGCTTGCTTACCGATCCGCCCCTTCGTTTTTGGCCCTTCATACAGTGATGTTGTGAATTCAGATCGGTAGCTCAATTCAATCTTGCAAGTAGAGTCGCTTACAAGACAAGATCTTCGAAGAGTTTGTTCATGCACTATGGTGAATCTCCATACAAGCAGGTGGCCAACAGTATTTTCTTGCTTATTCTACATTATTTGACCAGTTTTATATTAGTATATGTCTATTTTATTCATTGTCAATCAAAATATCCTTGAGTTAAGATCTTGATATTCTATAGATTCAATATGGTTTTGTACGCACGTTTCCAACATGCTTAACACATCATCCGAGCTTTGTAAAATTTCATGATACGCATCATAGAATGGTAATACTAAGATATGTAATGCTCTCCAAACTATTCTGAAGCTAAGATCTTGAAGTTTTATAGGCTTATTAAAGTTTTGACAATGTCCTGGAAAGCCCGGAAAGCTCGAGAAAGCCGTTTGACAACATGGACATCATCGAATATGATATTTAATACTCTCAAAACCATTGTGTAGCTAAGATCTTGAAGCACTATAGGCTCAATGAAGTCTTAAAACAATGTCCTGCAAATCTTTATGAGTACGTGAAGCTCAAGAAAGCCTCTTGTCTACATACAAATCATGGAATGGTATTAATAAGATTTTTCATAATCTTTCAAACTATTCTGGAGTAAAAATATTGAAGATCTAAAGACAGTCTTTAAGAATGTCCTGCACATCTTTAATAATCTTCACCCATGAAATGCAAGAGAGCCTTTGCCAACATAAACATGATCAAATGGTATAGGTAAATTAGATATTTAATCCTCTCCAAACCATTCTGGAGTTAAGATCTTGAAGTTCTACAGGCTTAATGCAGTCTTGAACAACTTTCTGTAAATCTGTACGAGTCCGCGAAGCATAAGAGAGCCGCTTGGTAACATGCACATCATGGATTGGTATCAATAAGATTTTTAATATTCTCCAAGCTATTCTGGAGCTAAGATCTTGAAGTTCTACAGACTCAAAGATAGTCGTACTCAAAATCTGTATCAGTCCATGAAACTCAAGAAAACCGCTTGGCAACATGCACATCCTGGAAATGTTATCAATAAGAAATTAACTGCTTTCCAAACCATTATGGAGTTCAGATCTTAAAGTTTTATAGTCTTAATGAACCATGTCCTGAAATTCTATATGCACAAATAAGTATGAATTCATTCTACCTTAACCCTTTCTGCCCATTTTTCTTCTATTCTGCATGCTTTCTTCGCGGTTTTCATTTTGCCACCAGCCCGAGCAAAGTTCAATAACAACCTGATATCATCTTGAAAACAAGTCTTATTATTTAAATGATATCTTGTTTTCACTTGTTATCGCATAACTTATTCAGTTATCAACCTTGACTAATTTTGTTATCAGTTGTTATCATGAAAGAATATGAAATGATGCAAGGTTAGTTCAAAACTACAATTTGCTATCAAGATGTTTTCAATGACAACTATATCTGTAATTTTTGTGATAACCAAGGAGTATTATTTTTTTTTATAATTTTTATTATGTTGACTGTTTATTCAACCACAATAACAACATATTCAGTTATCAACTCTTGATAACCGGGTATCAGAACTTATTATCAATTTGGTATAATCTTTTGCTCGGGAAGGCAATGCTCAAATTTAGCTTATCTTGGTCCCGTTGGAACTGACCTTTTTTGCAGAAAATCATAGAACATATTTTTCCAACATAACTTCCACAGAATGATTGTGTAATCGATTTACTCCAAATGTTCATGTAAATGGTAGATAAATAGTGTAACTTTCCCAGTGGCGTCGCAAATATTGCTTAAATAAATATAATCACTGATTTATCCAGAAGATTCTGTGCAAATTGGAACCGATTTGAACATAAATAAGGCTATAAATTGCGTTTTAAAACCCAGAAAACAGGTTTAAAGTGAGGTTACGGAACGTCACTAAACGTTACAATCATTAATACAACATTTGTTAAATAAAATCGATATTTTTGGCCCAGCTCCTCGACATTAGAAGGCAAATATTACGACTGCCATTTTCACAAACAAAAGTTGCTTACGTAATTTTTAATGGTCCCTTTTGTGCAGCACACTTCTACAGAAACCATGTGAATACCCAAGTTACAATTTCGGTTTTATAAGGGTTCTATAGACCATGATTTAGACTTGAAGTATGCTTTAAAACCTCAATAAAACTTGAAATATTACTGGGTAGCAATTTATTTCATGCAGAAGAATAAGTAATGCATCAAGAATTATATAATGGATTGTTCATAAGCAAATTAGCTATTTTTGAGAGATTCTAGTTCCCATCCATCCGCGTTGACAACTGCCCATAATTTTTTTTGTTATTTATATTTATGGACCATAGACAATTGCCTAACGCGAAATTCAACAAACTTTTTAGAAGTTCTGTGAATTTCATTATGTAGAACTTCAGCATGGTTTGTATAAGTTCAGAGTACTTCATAGAACTGCTTCAAACATTGCGAACTTTAATGAAATTAAGTGAATTACGTATTTTTTTTTAACATTCAGAAGGCATCATAGAAATTTAGGAAATTTTATATAAATTCAGGGAACTTCGTAGAGCTTCAGAAGCTTTTTTTTTGAAGAAATTTACAGTGCTGGAGTAAAACTGGATACCTTATACAATCTTGGGAAACTTCGTTGAAGTCATGGGAACTTTGGTTTACTCTAAAAAACTTATTACAAGTTCTTCTTTTAGCTTCCGGGCACTTGATAAAACTTAAAATAATAACTTATCAAGGCTTCTTAACTTAAATTAAAATAAAGTTTGAAAAATCTTAACTCCTTAAGACTTAAGGTGATTCCTTGTAGCGTCCATTTTTGAACTATACTTCGCAATTTCACAAGTCAAAATATTAGGGTTTTTTTGTTAATGTACGTTGCTGAAACTACTACTTTTTGTTTGCTGTGGAGAAGCAAGCAATGTCTGTCGATGTGAAATTTACGGATTTATAAACCTAATAAATCTAGAGATTTTTGCACTTGGTTGAAATTGTGATGTGTGATAAGAAAAAGTTTACGGATTTATAAACCTCATAAATCTTGAGATATGTGCCCTTGAAATTGTGATGTGTGATAAGGAAAGGTTTCTGCAAAGAAACAACATAAAATAGATGAGGATATTTCGTTGAAACTCAGGAAACTTTGTTTAACTTGAGGGAACTTCACAGAAAATCAACGAAATGCTAAAAAGTTCAAGGAAGTTTGAAGGGGCGCAGCAAACCTTATACGAATTCTGAGAACTTTGAAGAAGTCATGCGAATTACTTAGGAATTTAAAGAGCTTCGCAAAACTTAATAGAAGTGCTGGGTTTAAGTTCAAGAAACTTCGTATGAGTTCAGCCAAAATTGTAAAAGCTCAGTGAACTTAGTAGAAGTTCAGAAAATATCGCAGAATCTCAGGAAGTATTGTAGAAATTCAGCATACTTCATAGAACTTATTGGGTTTGATTTGTAAATTTAGAGTACTAAGTTTCACCCCGATGTTTGGAAAAATTCGTAGGTTCAAGGTCTTTCCTGATATTTGGAGAAGGTCATGTATGTACTGAGATCTTGGTCGAATTGAAAGAACTTGCAAAGAAACATTATGGAACTTGGAAGAAGTTGATAAAAGTTCATAGAAGTTGAGAAAATTTCCAAGAAGGGAACTTTGTACATGTTCAAGGGCCAGCTCAGTCACCTACTAAGTACAGTGCTGCTCCCGGTACAATCTTTAGTTGAATCTTACGAACCTAATGTTACCCTTAATACTACCCAATTGTGATAATTTCGTGAATGCTACGTTCAACTTTTCCACTTGGAGGGAGGCATTTCCTAGTATCCAATTGAATCGAATTAGAAGCCGAAAATCTCAGTTCGTTCTGCAAAATCGAATCCCCATTGAGCGCCACATCGAAATCTCGTCTCCACCTTCAATCGCAGCGTGGCACCGTTACGGACAAACTGCTATGCATAACAGCTGGGTGAGCTGCCATGCCGGATCGGGGCGGAAGCGATCAGCGCCCGTTGGTGATTTCCTTTTCTGAGCAATCTTCATGCTTTCCTCTTTATTCCATCAAACCGTACACAAAGTGTTTGGTTCGATCGATCTGGCTGGCTGACTGACTACTGAGGCATCAGATAATCTTGGTCGTCGTCTTCGGTATTTACCCTGATGTGGTGGAATTCTGTGAATGAACAATAAAGTAGCTTTTGTTACTTGAGATTTCCGCTGGGGGCCCGCGTGAACAGCATTGTTATCGTGGATTTTTAATTAAGTTTCATAAACACATCATCTACGCTTTCATATTTGTAATGCCGATGCCGACTGGTGCAACACCCGCCAACCACAGTCTCATTATCTGAAGCTCGCACAAAAGGGCATCGAAAGAGTCTTCCCCTGTTCCATCCACAGACAGATCGAATGGGATGTTTCCTGCCCGCCGTCGAGCCACTTTTCAGGGTGAAAGACTAATTGTTTGTTGATTCGCCTTCAGTCTTTCCTATCTGAGCCTTCGAGATGTCTCACACTAAAGGCAGGGTTCATAATCGACGGCCCATGACAGCAGTACGGTGCATTCCAACATTTAATATGCTATATGCTCGCGTAATCATACTCTGATAGATTGTTGCGAAATGAGGTTATGCATATGTAGCTTCCTGTCGATTGTGATTGAGATTCCGTAATTATTTACTTATCAGCAGGGTGAGATGCCTATTAATATCTAGTACATACCTTGAAGCAATAGTCATGAGGTGATTTAATCGAGCTCCAACCCTAATGTAAATGTTCTGATGGTAGGTAGTAATGATTCATGCGGAAGAATTTCCCAACCGCTGCTTTCAGTTTGTACCTACGCTTCGTAAATGATCAAAGAAATTTACGACTCTGTCGTACAACAGAGCGCTGTCATTAACAGCATCATATACATGGTGTTGTGTTTCGAATGAAAAATTCGTCCTGAATGAACTGAACGCACAATTGAATATTTTTGACTTTATCTATACTGTTTTAAATTCTACTTGTTTTATGATTTTTTTATATTTTAATATTACTTAGTCAGTCTGGTTTGGTTTTGCCCACGGTGCTACCCATTGTTGTACATTTCAATGTGCGACGCAGTGACGACGCGTTCGAAAGTGACGTTGTATTTTCTTTTTTGGCTTTGTACGTGAAGCGGCGCGTCGTCATTTCAAAGTCAAGTTCAATACCACAGCCGAAGGATGGTTTGGAAGGGAAATAACTGATGCACAACAAGCCCCCCCCCCCCAATCTGTAGATTTTCCTAAGCGTAAATATTCATGATGCGTCATCATGGTCTGAAGATTCCTTTTGGGTGGAAGGAGAGCGAAAATAATGTCACTGAAATTTGCCATGCTGGGCTGCGGAAAATGGAGAACAAATCAGAAACGCACAGCGGCATATTAACGGCTGCGAATGCGAGTAGGATGGGATTTCAATGAATTCTAGAATTTTTTGCATTACGTGTTTTGCAGTCAACACAATGGTGAAGCAGCAGTTTATACACATGATTAACATCTGCTTATGCAAATAGTTTAGAATTGCTTGAAGTTGTGTTCGTGTTGATCCATTTTGATGTAACTTGTCGTGGATTTTGAGTAGTATTTTTTTCTTATTAATAAATATTTTTACAAGAAAACAATACGTATTGAAAAAGATTTGGTGATAATGTAAAAAGGTATCGAAGGGAAATACTGACAACAATATTAAGAAGAGTAGAAAGCACGAACAATAGCAACAACAGCAACGTTGGAACGATTTGCATCTGATAAGATGAATCTAGACTTGTAATCTTTATAGCAACCAACATAAAAACAAACGACAGTGCATCAGTTTGCTCAGCATTACCAGCACGTTGACTGCTGCTGGCGGTATGGGAACAGTTATTTCAGAACACAACAAACTAAGACACAAAAACCGAACAAAAGCAACATCAGCTTGGTTTGGTATGTGCTTGGCATTCTCCTCAGGTTCGAAACGATGATGTCGGTAATTAGTGTGCATGCTCGATTTTTCTCCGTCTTCGTCCTCTCGTAACTGACTGCAAGCAGTTGTTGGATCTTGGGTGTCTCAATTCGGGGGACAGTTCTGATGCTGGTGGTGTAACAGCCGCCGAGAAGCATCAGCTCACAATGTACATTGTGAAGCTTGGCGATAGAATGCTGGTGCATGCAAAATGAATGGATTCGCTTCTCAAATAACTTTTCTTAGCTGGTGGCCAAGTGTCAGGGTAAGAGTGTACGGTGCCTACTCACTGCTGATCCATGCAAGATGATCTTCTTTGTTTTTGCATAAGTTAGATGTATTGGGAATTTGTTCTACGGTAGTACAATGCAGTGTTATGTAGGGAGAAATCGGAGGTTGTAGATCATGTTCTTTATCTTATGGTGCTATGCTCCAAAGAGAATTTAATTTTATTTTAGATGATGCCATTATGCCCGGTTTACTCTTGTGCTGATTCACTAGTGCTGGTGACCCTGTCGTTCACAAAAATTATTGTCAGCATAATGTAAACAGCTCTCAGTACCTGATTAATATTAACGGATCAATTTCAAGCAAAACTTGGCCGGTTTACACCAGTTCTGGTTAATCTCCGCTATCCTACCCGGTAGTGGCAGCCGATAATTTCGTTTCGTTTTCGGCATTATTTTTCCAGTGATTATGATTTCCGGAGTGATTTAAGATTTGGGCGTAATTGCTTTTGGTAAACAAACGCTTCAATTGACTATTTCTCGCGAGTAAAAGCTCAGCCTAGAAAATTAACAACACACACAGGTTGAGGAATCGGCGATTGACGTGTTTGTTTACAAAAGCAATTACGCCCACATCTCGAAGTTCTTCGGATTTTTCACCCTTCCCGAGAACCCAATTTTAAGCCCAAACCGAGCTTGTGTCGTACAGGACTAGATTCCCGGCGTTATGTGAGAGACAGCTAGTACTCAGAGATGCCACATATGTATCATCTAAACCATTTGTGGAATACTTCTATCATTTGGGTTATCATTCGTTTATGTTTTTTTATTTATTAGGGAACGTACAAACCACAGCAAACAAAATAAATATAGCGTTTAGAATCATAAGGTCCTAACTGCGATGATCGATTATCTTCATCGATTTTCTCTTCCCATTACTACAGTTAAGTGAACCAATTTTCCGAAATTGTTCAAGTACAGTGTACTAAAATGCTAGAAAAATAAACATCAAATGCTCCGAAAACCTAATAAACCTGCCGAGTTAGTAATAAAAGAAAAAATCGATCATCACAGTTAGGCGCTTATGATTTTGAACACTAGAAATATTGCTTGCGAAAGAAAACAGCAACATTTTCTTTTTCTCTTGTTTTGGTCTTTAGTTGGCTCAAACCAACAGTGAATTTTATGACACGTTTTTGATCAGCTGATTTTTCAATTTATGAATAAACTTTGGCCTCCCTGTCAAAGTTTATTCATAAATTTAAAAATCAGCTGATCAGAGACGTAACGTAAACTAACGACTGTGAGAAGCAATATTAATATCAAATTCTGTCAGGCAAACTGGATCCTATCATTTCGTAAAATAGACTATGTGATGTACTATCAACGTTCTCCCACTGTTTAAGTGGTTGACGGAGTGTGACGTTAAACTCTGTCATACATTTAAACAGCAGGTGACTCACCTGTTTACATTACATTGGGCCCAAACGCTCAGATGCTGCACTCCTGCTCGGACTCCAGCAACACACTATCGAATATTTTCGGTGTCTAATGGGGGATGAAAAAGCGTTCTCACCGATTTTGAGAGAGCGATATTTTCATGGTTTGGATGGGAGAAGAAAATGAATAATCGTTCTAGAACAAGAGATGAAACTATTATCCATTCTCAGCTCTGCGAAAAGCAGCTTGAGTGATGCGTCGGTTATCTAGCAGCTGAGCGATAATTTCGAGCGCTGTTTGAGAGTATAAAGAAAATTGAGACTAGAAAATCGTCACCATTAGCCTACAATTTATAGCGTTAGATTAAAAAAATAAAATCATTGCAATAAGCAGGTATGGGAAAATCGTTTAACGTTTCTTGCAATATTTGTTCATACGCGTATTTTTCTTCTTCTTTTTATTCTTCTTCGCATTTCAAGCTTTTGCTTTTGAAATTGAGCTAAGGGATATCCCATACGCATACAGTATAAAAAAAAACAAGCGTAAACTTTTGTGCGCCACTTGCTCATCCTCAGATCAATATCGTTATATCGCATTTCATCGGTTTTGGCTTCTCGCCCATTTCGTTAAGCTGCTGTTAGTTCGCGAGCACTTGCCTGGAATAATTTCCATTCGTGCTCTAATGGTTTTGCAATTGTTTGTTGCATTTCTAAACGGGCCATGCTTTAATTGAAAAAGTTGCTTTAAGTTTGGGATACATAAGCCCATTAAATTCCCAAATCAAAGCAACTATTTGAATATAAAAACAAATTACTAATGATTTTAATGTGTAGAACACTTAACTAAAACAAAAATGCGCCCTACGGTTTTCTAAATATTGCACAGAAATGCAGAATGATCAAATTAATCGAATGGTTCAATATAAATTGAGATTTTTTTTGATAATAACGGTCTGAGGAGCACCGTGGGTTATTTTATGTGTCATCGCCACCGGATTTAGATGGTGATATTAACTCACGAACAAGTGTTCGTAGTTGTTGTAGTGGTTTTTATCTAGTTATAAGAGGCGCTAAGTGGCCTAGCGGTGATCGATTTGCTTACTAAACGATACATCGTAGGTTCAATCCCTAGCCCCTTCGCATCAAAGAGGCGCTTTCTTTTCTGTTAAGACCACATCATTAGACAAACCTATTCCATTTGAATAACTTCATATCTTCGGGCTTTAGCGATCGTCGTTCGTAATGGCTATTTGTTATATGAAGAGCTCGGTGGTGTAATAACATACATTTTTTTTCTTTCTGCGCAGGACTGTGACGTGATTCTATTCTATTATATATTTTTTTTATAAAAGAGAACGTAGAAAATCGCTACTGATAGATCTCGGTTGCACCTGTTCGGGAAAAATCTGTTCTCGGTCATATATAACGGGCTCGAAAACACTGTTGAGTTCTGCCGAGGTAATCTTTCCTTTTGGACAGCTTTGTGATGCAAGGAGCTCAGTGGCTTAGTGTCGACCGTTTTTGCTTACTGAACAGAAGTTTGTGGGGGCCAGGCCCCTTTAAATTACTAAGTTGATAGGTTCGCATCATTTGCTTATCAAGCCTTGCAAATATCAAATCTTATTCGCGTGAATTTCGGAAAACAAAACATTTTATGAAAACTATGATCTACATCAACTATCAAGCTGAATCCTGATCCAACAAACCCTACCTACTAACAAAATCTTCCTTCCTGTGTCATTTGTGCGGCTCAGAGGTAAACACTGTCCCCAAAACAATAAAGGTCACTCTGATATTACTTCTCCACTCCTACACAGCTGAAAAAAGTAGTGTAAATTTCTGTTACTATGATGCCCATTAATGGAGCGTCATATATCATACAAGTTTAGATTATAGATCGTGTAAATTTATGAGACAATACATGAAATATTCCATATATTGTATGCAACTGTCCACATTTGGTTGCAACATTTCTTGCAAGCTGCTAGTTTACGTGAAAAGGAAGATTACATGTATGAATGTTTGCATGCATGGATGTTTACATCGCCAGTGAAATTCAGAATTTGTTGGTGTGTACTTGATTGCAATAACGTGGTCGGTGTCGTTTTTGATCTTCAATTTATGGAGTCCTGAAACTTGTACAGTGAGAATGAACGGTTACACCCAACCGCATTCAGTTGATTTATTGTGTAATTTAACTGATTCTGATAAATCACGGCAACCATTGTGCAGTAAGTGCAGTTATTTAGTCTATGCTATGTTAAGTCTATTTCATATTCATACATCGTATTAAATTTAATCCTGATAGTAACCCTGATTTTTTTTTTCGAATGCAGTATTTCAGAAAATCCTTAAAAGTCTGTATTGACTTTCCCTTATGCAAATTTACATAAAAGCGTCATTTGTCACCTTGATACTCTGCCGGTACTGGCATATTAGTCCCATATGGAAAATCTTCATATTGATAAAATGACGATTAAAGATATTTGTATAATATGCTGTTTTTTAGCTACATACAATCCAGTACTTATGGTCAAAATAGTTTCATTGCAACATAAATTTATCGTTGGTAACTTGAATACATTCTTAGCAGTGGTCTTTCGTTAAGATATGTGGAATGAAATCAGATGGGGCTCATATGGGAGTACATTTTGAGTCGAGCGTTAAGTACTCGCATAGTAACTATCGCTTATTTTGTTATTTCGAGCGTAATACCATCTTCTGACATAATTGGACTACAGCTGTTCGACTAATATCTAGTGCATCGATTGGGATTCTTTTTGAATCTAGTTCCTCAATCGAGATACTAGATTAAAGGAATACAACGGTAGTACCATCTTGTTTTCAACAGGTGAAGAAAATGGGTTCTTGTTGAACCAATCGACTTATACTCGTCATTTGCATGGATCAAACGAAGCTATAATAGATTGTCAAAGACTCTAGGTATCCGAATCTGCTGCCAAAAAAAAAGGCAACCTTTCTAGCTAGCACTACTAGCATTATACAGCCGCAGAACCAATCTCAAATTTGAAATCTAAAGGGTGATACGGTCAAAATTTGGTCAAGGGAAAACGCGTGTAAATCGGTGAAATCGTTTATTTAAAAAATCAAATTAAATTTCTTTTTCAAGTTCAATTAGTATAAAATTCAGGAAAAATATTCAGTTAGGCTTCCGCTTTTCCAAATTCGAATTGCCGGGCCTTACGCTTGACCCCTGCTATCAGATTTTGTACAGCCACCTTGTCCACCTTCTTCGCCGCAGAAAGCCAGTTTGCCTTGAACTGCTGCTCGCCCTTAGCAGTTTTTTTGGTCTTCTTTAGGTTCCGCTTGACAATAGCCCAGTATTTCTCAATTGGGCGGAGCTCTGGCGTGTTGGGAGGGTTCTTGTCCTTGGGAACCACCTGCACGTTGTTGGCGGCGTACCACTCCATGGCCTTTTTACCGTAATGGCAAGATGCCAAATCCGGCCAAAACAGTACGGAACAACCGTGTTTCTTCAGGAAAGGCAGCAGACGTTTATTCAAACACTCTTTCACGTAAATTTCTTGGTTGACAGTCCCGGAAGCTATGAAAATGCTGCTTTTCAAGCCACAGGTACAGATGGCTTGCCAAACCAGATATTTCTTTGCGAACTTTGACAGTTTCATGTGCTTGAAAACATCTGCTACCTTTCCCCTTCCTTTTGCCGTATAAAACTCCTGTCCCGGAAGCTGCTTGTAGTCGGCTTTGACGTAGGTTTCGTCGTCCATTACCACGCAGTCAAACTTCGTCAGCATCGTCGTGTACAGCCTCCGGGATCGCGCTTTGGCCGTCGTATTTTGTTTATCATCGCGATTTGGAGTCACTACCTTCTTGTAAGTCGATAGTCCGGCTCGTTTTTTGGCTCGATGCACGGTTGTAGACGATACACCCAGCTTATTTGCGGCATCTCGGAGAGAGAGGTTAGGGTTTCGCTTGAAACTACCGGCAACTCTCTTTGTCGTCTCAGCGGCTTCCGGTTTTCGATTTCCCCCCGATCCAGACTTCCTGGCTGTCGACAAACGTTCCCCAAACACTTTAATTACATTTGTAACGGTTGATTTGGCAACTTTTAGCGATTTTGCCAACTTTGCGTGCGAGTAGCTCGGATTTTCGCGATGCGCGAGCAAAATTTTGATACGCTGCTCTTCTTGCTTGGACGGCATTTTGACAACTGAAGAGTGAATTCCAAAATCAAAATAGGAGCAACATTCTACACACACACACCTTCAAAATGAGAGGTGTTCAGGTTTTTTAAATGCAAAATTGAAAGAAATACGTCAAGTTGATATTGACCAAATTTTGACCGTATCACCCTTTATTTACTCAAATTCGAAAATCGTAGATCACTATTTATTATTTTTTCGATATTTGTCAAATATCTGCGTGAAAATGAGGATATAAGAGAAAAAATTAACTCGGTAAACGAGTAAAAATGACTTCGATTTTCTTCATACTAAGGTTTTAGAGTTTTAAGGAAAATCGAGTATATTTACTCAGTCTGTTTTTTTTTTGCTAATTTAAGTCAGATTCAACGGACGAATACATTTGAGTTCAGCGGAAATTATGAGGGGTGTTAGTAAGAAAGTAGATAACTACTATTAGAACGGTTTGGATCGAAGGGAACCGAACTCTATGGTACATTAAAGTGAAATTGAGTTCAAACTTAAGCTTGATGCAAGCGTTGGTCTTGAAGGATCAATTGATATAGAATGAACTGATGAATAGCGATTCCAACTCTAGTATAGTTTTCAAATTCGGAAGTGGTTCGATCAACTGGATCGCTAGAAAGCAGCAATGCGTTAGTTTGCAGTCAATAGATCCAGAGTACGTTTTCCCAGTCCAGTCTCTTCAAGCTATCCTAGTTTTTGAAGAGCTAAGGCACGGCATCGGTCTTGTCAGGAGCTCACTGACCCAGTGGCGATGCACGATACTCGGTTCAACTTTGAGCGAGAGCTGGTGTAATAGAAGTTGAGTGCTGTAAGACGTAGTTATTGAGTAGTTATTGAACAGCCCCTAATGAGGATTGATTGCATGCTCCAAATGTAGTCAATAGGCTTATTTTCTGAACTAGTTAGTTTGGTCGATTAGTTTTCTTTATCATGGTTATTAAATTAATGGTTTACGAAAAGAATTAAATGTCTACAAAGCTACTTGCTGCATATCTGAATCTTTCAAATAACATACGCAGACTTTGCTCGTTAATTTATCATGTTCACGTTTTGTCATTTCTGTAAACATCCCACGCAACGCCTACACCCATGCACCCATTGAAGCAGATAGAATAATAATGATCGATAGATCCCATACAACAGAAATGTCCATGCTCGCATCCATAATCACACAGGGGACATCAGTCACATTTACATCAGCTGCGTGACAAGATTTGAAAATCTTCTTCGCTTTTGACGTGCATGCATGCCAAATAAGCTCTCATTCTACTGTCGTCTATCTGTCCATCTCTTCCATCTATTAGATTTCCAAATGCGACACACGATCGATCGAATGGGGCATTTCTTCAAAAAGGCTCAACGATATCATGACTGCAGGCCATTTGCTACTGTTTCGCTTGTTACTTATTTACCAGGCAATATTAAATCCTAATAATCGTACGGCATGTTCTTACTTTTTGCCATGTTTTCGAGCACACCCACCGCCGCCGTCCGGCAGATCGAAGCGATACCGTTATTGCACAGTTTTTGCTCCTAGGCTTGACTGCAAAAAGTTAAAGGAAAACAAAAAAAAATCAAGGCCTCGTATTCAAGCTTCAGTTATGAAATCGATAATCGACCGGCGGCAATGGGAGCATAATCACCACAGCGATATCAATCTGAAATACCGACGACGTTCAATGAGAGATGGTAAATGGAGTAGATTCGAAACGATTTGACGTTGGTAGCTCTACAATAGGAGATGGTGTTTTCAATATTTATAAGCAACTTTGAATCGCGCGGACAAGAAGGTCAAACGGCAGTGGCTCTTTACACGCTCACCCCAACTCTGACAGGTGACTTGCCGGGTAGACGGGGGTTTTATTTTTAGTACTTGGACTGTGGGCTTCATTCTTTTGTTATTATGTATTTGTTTTCTATTTTCGGTTGGTTTTTGTTTTACGCTCTATGCTAATCGGATGGTGGTTTTGTTATGATTTTTATTCGGATGTTTTGCTTTATTTTGATTTCTATAGTTTTTTCTTTGTTTACAATTTCTTTCGTATAAGTTGTTCCTTTGATTTATAGACAGCAACCATAATCAGTAATTTATCTCATTTGGATTTGCAGGTGGCCCAAGTCTAGTACTGACTAAGAACCAAGAACACACGTACTCAAGTCCCGGCACAGTCGTGTCCGTCGTGGGGTGCAAAGATAAGACAGACAAAACGCAATGCGAAAGTAGTATAGGACTAGAACTTGAGCCAATTGGTAAGACCGTTCAAAATTCATCTCGGTGATTGAAAGCCGATCGGTGGCGCGTAAAGGGTGCCTGCGAGAGAAAACTTTTGGCGGAATATGAGACACGCGTGACGACATCGCGGGGGACGCGTGACATGCAGAGTGGACGAATCACGACCATGACTAGAGAGATTTCCATGCTTAGCACTAGAAGATTTGAACACCGCTTTCGAACAATGGACCACCGGTGCTAGCAATTTAAGATTGAATCGAGAAATGGTTGGCGACCTGGTAGAATAGGATAGTATTGGTAACGTTTTTGTTACGCAGTCAAGAGTGAGGGCAAAAAATTGATCAGCAATCATCATCATCATGCTGGAAGAAGAGCTTGAGATTGCGTTGAAGGTGATTGTGGTTGGGAATGGAGGCGTCGGAAAGACATCAATGGTACAACGGTACTGTAAGGGGATCTATACAAAGGATTACAAAAAAACGATTGGAGTGGACTTTCTTGAGCGACAGATCGAGCTCGATGGTGAAGATATCCGTATCATGCTGTGGGATACGGCTGGACAGGAGGAGTTCGACGCAATTACGAAGGCATATTACCGGGGAGCGCAGGCTTGCGTATTAACCTTCAGCACAACGGATCGAGCGTCGTTCGAGGCGATTCGTGATTGGAAGGTGAAGGTGGAAAACGAATGCAGTGAAATACCGACCGTGCTAGTCCAGAATAAAATCGACCTCATGGATAAGGCCATAGTGTCTTTCGATGAGGCAGAAGCGTTAGCTCAATCGCTCGGATGCCGGCTGATACGGACTTCAGTGAAGGAGGATGTCAACGTGGCCAGTGTGTTCCGCTATCTAGCGAATAAGTGCCACCAACATATGAAGCAACAGTACAGTGCCTCGACACCGATCATGCAACCAACGATCAGTGCATTTAGTCCCACTTTCCAGTCGAAAGCCACCAGCAACACCATACAACTAACAAGGCCATCCGTTAAGCGAAAACCACTGCAGAAAAGGTGTGGCATTTTTTAAAAACGCGCAGGGAGTTCAGACAGCCAGAGAGTAGAGGGCTTAGCAACGACAGAGGTGATGATGGTGATGATGATAGCAATTGTTTATTTATCTGCGTGCTCGTCTCTTCTCTGCCTCTGCCTGAGAGAAAAGAGGACTCGGGTGCTCTCTTGTTAATAATTGTTAAATTGCATGCCTGGAACAAGCGGAGAAATTGTTAGTAATTGGTAGTATTTTTGTGTACTTGTACTATTATTTTTTTTTAATTCTAAGTGGAGCTGAAGCTCGAGGTACAGTAGGGGTAGTTATCAAAGTTAGCTAGGATTTATATGAAATTTGTGCCGCTCAACGAATCTTATCAAAGATGTAATTGTAAGTGACTTGATATACAAAAAGAAAGATGTGTGAAAATGTGGAAAGAGCTTAGCGAAAAGTTTATACATTCGGAATGTGGATCGTTCGATGTTGGCTAGAGGCAAGGAACGGAAACTTTAAACATGCATTGTTTGTAACTAATTGACCATCCAGTGCAGCCTTTTCTCTCAGCTTCTTCTGTTTTTAATCCATTGTTCATAATTAGATCTTTAAATGTATGGTTATTTATCTGAATTCAAATCATAGTTAGATATTCTTCTCAAGCCTTTGGTTGGCTTCAAAATGTTTGCTATACAAATTTTCGATACATCCCTTGAGTCGAAATCTCAGCGGAACGATCAATTTTTTTTTACGATTCCATCATGACCAATCAAATACTCGATTCGAAAAGATCTTGAAATTACTCTGGAACTTTGTCCACTGCCAATCGGAAAGGATTGCGTACCAAGGCCAGGTGTTGTTCTCTGATACCAGGCAATATTATTCAAATTTGACTTGAAGTGCTGACAAATGCTGTGAAATTTCACTTTTGATGCTCATTGGGACTGCTTTACCATCGGTTTTGAACTCATTGAGGCTGCTTTTTCATCAATTATTGATGAAAGTCTGTCAAACATTGCAAGGTATATCGATGTTGGGTTGTCTGCCTTGAAGATTTAATTTCAGTGTGTTATGCTAATCAAACAAATCTGCCAAATAAAGTAACTGCATGGTCCAATGGGGATTACTCACGATGACAAAATGATCTGTTTTTTTTTCTTGGAACTCAAGAAAAGATTTTACTTCAGTTATTATTTTGAATATTCGATCACTAGACAGTCGGAAACAGTCGAAAAATTGTAAGGGTGAGAAAATGCCAAGTTGCCTTGCCAAGGACTTCTTCTCGTACCATAAAGTAAATGGAGGGAAGAAATAGATCATGAACTTGCTGAAAACTTTAAGCGATGAACACTGTTCATTGAACAGGGTGGCAAGTGAACCAGAAAAACCAGGAAAACTGGAAAAACCAGGAATTCCATAAGTTCACCAGGAAAATAATCTTGTTTGTATAATTTAAATAGGTTTTAAATTTTATGTTTGTCAAAGTTTCTTTTTATAATCAGGTCAACACTAACAATTTTGTTCAAGCTAAATCTTTCACACAACTAATCATTGATGAACAAAATTTACCATAAGAATTTAGTAAATATATTTTGTATTTATTTTTAATTTAATTTTTTATCGAATCAATTGCATGTATGATTTGTGCTTAATTGATAGCAGACTTAAGCAGTGCCGACGCTTAACTACTTTGAAGTACGTGTTCAACATGTTCAATAAAAAGTTTTATTTCTAAAAACTTCATATAAGTATGCAAATTCAATTTCAAATTTGGGAAAGTCTTACAAGTTTCAGGAAAATCATGTGAACTATTGTGATGACCTACGACGGTCAGGAAATCTCTCCGAACCTTCAGAGAAGTTCTACAAATTTCAGAGAAGTCTTACGAACTTCACGGAAGTCCTTTAATTTTTCGAATTTTACAGAATTTTCTATAGATTTAATGTAACTTCTACGAAATTCAGGTATTGCTTAAAACTTAAGGATAATCCTATAACACTTATGGATTTTTTCCGAGCTTCAGAGATGTCTTCAATACTCTTGGGAAGTCCTCTGAACTTAACATAGTTCTCCAAGCTCAAAAAAGTTCCTAGAACTTCCGAAAACTCGATTGAGCTACAGGTAGTCCTACGAAATTCATTATAGCTCTCCAAACTTCAGGAAATTTCCAAGAAATTAAGGAAAGACCCACAAACTTTTGGAAAAACCCTTCGATATTTAAAGCCTTATGAACTTCAGGGAAGCTCTTCTAAATTTAGGGTTCTCATGTATTCAGTTAAGTCCTTCAAACTTCAGGGAAGTCCTCAGATCTTCGAGAAAGTTCTTCGAACTTGAAGGAAGTCTTAAGAACTTCGTGGTACTTCTACGATAATTAAGAAATTCCTATGGATTTAAAAAAAACTCCGAACTTCAGGGAAGTCCTAAGATCTTAAAAAAGTCCTTCGAACTTCGGGGAAGTCCCATGAAATTCAGGCAATACAAATTTTAATGAACCATTCAGGAAAGACCTTAACGCTTCAGGGAAGTTCTACGAACTTTAGGGAGTTTCTATGAACTTCAGCAGTCTGTCTTTTTAATAATAAGAGTAAGTAAACCAGCGTTGTTTATGAAATCTTTTAATCATATGATTTTGAAATCATGCTGCAATCAATATTCCACTAAATAAGATCCTTAATCGTTGACAATTTGCGGAAAATTTAAACAAATTGGAAATCCGTGAAATTTTTAGAAGCAAAGGTTTGTTTAAAGAGTCCTCATTCATATCACACTTCGCAATTTCACCTTGAGATAAACTAGCCCGTTGGCTAAAAATCTCTATAATAAAGTTAAAAAATTGCAGTTTCAAAAACAGAAATCTCAAGGTTTAGGGGATCTCTAAATTTCAGACATTAGATAGGGCTCCGCGCTAGTCCGTCGTATCTCAGCTTTTCTTCGTCATACACCTCTAAAATCGCTCATTTTACGGGTTATCGCTAATGTTTCAGTGTCAATCGTAATACGTCTTGTAAGCAAAGATGTTTTTGCAAAAACATGAGTGAAAACGCTTTGCTATTATAGTTTTAGCACATAGAACGGAAATAGGCGCCATGATACGACGAAGTAGCGCGGCTCCCTACTAGTTTCTTTACAGCAAACAATCAGATAAAGATTTCACGGGCATTCACAAGAACCTTAATACCTATTTTGGTTTGTGAAATTCCGCATTGCGCGAAGAATGATGGTACAAGGATTCACTTTATTTTTTGTTATTAATTTTTTTAATGCATGGTTTTTGAAACCAGGAATTTTTTAAATCATTGACCAGGAAAACCAGGAAAAAACAGTAATTTCAAAATGGAAATTCACTTACCACCCTGAAGCAAGCCTTTTCTTGTAGATTTTAATCGAGATAGTTGCAGTTTCCTTCTCATATTGCTATCAATCATAGTTAACATCCCGGTTCAGCTTGAGCTGTTTTTAGATAAATGAGACACGGTTTTTTTGGTAACATACGATTTCTGTCTTTTTTGCATTCTTTAAAATGTCTCGAATGCTTTATTCAATTTAAGATTGTACTGGACCACTCTTCATGGATCAGAAGTCCATGTGGTATTTCATGAAAAATTGTCCAGAAAGCACAGTACATTATCTTAGGAAAGTAACAGCTGATGAAATCGTGTTGCCAAAAACGGGTAGGCCTGTACCTGGAATGTTTATGAAAATTATTGAAGCAGGGATTTGATTGTCTTCATTGAGTCGACACCCTGCAAGATTTTGCGTTAATTTACACGATATATCATGTAAGGTAAAGTAGAACAAAATGAGTCATCTACTTGATTTATTTAATTTTTGTTTACCGACATCAATTAGGTCAATGTAGCCCTAATGCTGCACAGAAAAAAAATCTGAATTTTAACTATCGCGTAAAATCTCCTGCCGTTTTATTTTAAGCTATAGTTGGCATAAACAACGAAATTGCTTACAAACTTGTATACAGCATTGTATATGAAAATGACTCATTGAACCAGATTGTTTTGCGCACTGATCCGGACACAGTTCACACAGTTCTGATCCGGACACAGAAGTTCAACGGAAGAATCTCTCCAAGTTCATTAGATAAAAGTCTAGAGAACTGCCGTTAAATCACTAGAGTGATGAGTACCAGTTTAAGGACTTTGCATGATCTTCTTGGACATATTCGGAGGACTTCATTGGCAGGGAATCTCCAAGACAAATTTTAATGTCCAGGATGGTAGGTTTGCAGAGTTTAAAAAATAATCTTGGATTTAAGTCCAAAACACTTCCACGAAAAGAACTTCCTAGGGTCTTTTTGGCCAAAACTCAGAACTTTGGGGGCAATCCACAGAAAAGGTGCAGAGAATGTTAAATTGGTTAAATTGAAACACAAACTTCTCTAAACTTGATCTAACACGGAAAGATCTGCGCTCCTGCCATCAAAATCCTTTGATGTTTTCCGAAGTTTCATAATTACTAACTGGATATGTCCCTGAGTGCTTTGCTAGTTCCCAAGGTCTCGTAGTTCTTGTCGTGGCAACCAAAATATGATGCGTTTCTTCTCTCCAGAAAACCTGTCCCTACTGAGACTCTACGCCGGCCCTCAACTTAGTGTTCTAGATTCACTTCCACAGTTGTTTATTGAGAGCATTCTAAGCCTGGACCATTTTTGCATCAGTATACTGCCGATACTCGCATAATTGTCCCATCTTTGCTTGATTTCCTATTCATATGGGACAGTTATGCTTTTATGGGCAGTATAATTGTGTTACAAATACAATCATACTCTATGCCCAGGGAAGTTGAGAAATTTTTCAACCCGAACAATTCCTAGACCGAACCGGGAATCGAACCCAACTCCTACAGTATGGTCTTGCTTTATAACTGCGAGGCCCCAGTTAGTATTATATAAGTGCAAATTTGAGCAGCGAACAAATTTTTGTAAAGCTTTACACTAACTCAACCTTCCCTCCATTTTTAAATAAAAATTGGAATGAACACATCTATTAAAAGGTCAAGGATCGATTCCGCTGAGGACTTGAAACTCAATTTACGGAAAAGTATTTCTAGCATTTTATTCTGTTTAATTAATTTGTTAATTCATCAATTTTGTTTTGATAAATCATTTTTTCCGTAGAATGCAAAACAGTGTTTGAATTTTTTTTTTTTTTTAATGAGATCTTACTGCTGTTATATTTAAACTACCGTTTTATGTCGTGTAAAAATTGAGGTAATTTTGAACAACTAAGTTTTTGGGTTGCAAACCAAAATACCTAACTTAAGAAAACATGGCATTTTTACAGTACAGAGAAACCTGAACCCTAAAGTGCGTGAGGAATTTTTAGCTTTTTTCCACACCGTGTTATTTAAATGGGAGCTGGTGACCCGGTATATCGATCAAACTGACGAAGATGCATCAAAACATCAATGAACAAACAGCCAGTTTTTGTCAGTTCCAAATCTAAGCCTCCCTCGCATCTACGATCTTCAGTTACAACAACTAACTAACGCACATTCACCACTGACTGACTAATCGCACGCCGAGAAGGCATCTGTAGAAAGCCAGGCAGCAATCAACTATAGCAACATTGTATGTAACAATTTCAATTTCACGAAAACATTCCAAACAACCAACAATGCAGCAGCAGCAGAAAACAGTCCAAAAACTGATGCAGGAATTTCAGGTTTCGTTCACACATTCCTTGCAACCATCCGTTCCAAACCGTGACCAAAAGTAATTGGTATAGTTCAATCGAGCAACGAAAGCGAAAATGCACTCTCCGTATCTGCATCTCTGTAAGATACTAATTATCGCACAGCCTGCCAGCCAGAGAGTGAATGAAAGGGTAATTTGCTGTAACTAGCGCTAGGAAGAATGTTCACGTAATAAGAGGAAGAAGAATCTATATTAAACAAAAAAAATGTTTCAGTCAGGGAGATAGCGAGAAAGCCAGGAGCAAAAACCTTGTGAATAATGCAAATGATAACGATGTTAATAAAAAAGCGAAAAATCTGATATTTAAAAGAAAACAGAAGCTTTAATACACCCGTGTTTCTTTTTTGTATTCCTCCTCCTCCTTCTCGCAGGTCTTCTCACCCCGTTAACAATAATCAGTGGATGCATTTCCCCGCTGAAGTAACAACAACTAAAAAAAATGTGGGGGAGTGAATCATGCAATTGCGGAGAGCAACTATTTTGCCTGCATCAATGTTGCAGCATCCGAAAGGGAAACAACCACGTTCAACATTAGCGAAAGTTGATAATGAACCAACGGGCGCGTCTTAATATGCTGTTAGTTACATCGATCGGCTGCTGTAGTTAGTGTTGAGAAAGTCACGCGAGGTTCACGCGTTTTTGTTGGGCTTCAAATGACTGCCCTATTGTCGGCAGCTCAGCTGTTGTTGTTTGCATGATGATTGTTTGACATGGGCCTTTGAATTATTTCCTCCTTTTTCGTGCCTTCGCTTTGAATTCCTCGATTTTCGTCTACCGTCTTCGTCTTCGATATATGGTCGGATTTCGACCGGATCCTCTAATTTGATTAGGCATCAAAATATGAATTTCTCTCGCTATTTATTTCGTGTCTGTGAGGTAGACTTTTCTAATAGGTTATAAATAAACCATATGATTTAGTAGGTATGTATGTGTATGTGCTCGTTTTCGTCAGCACCAGGTAATTTCACGTGCCAATCTTAATCACAGATCCGCCCAAATCAAAATGCAGTTTTCAAGCTAATTCATGGGTTTTTTGATTTGTGCCTCGCGTGATTCACTTTCACTGATCTCTGGAGAAACTCGCTCGTTGAGGGACAATGACTAACGTTTCGATAGTGTACCTACACCTGTTGTTGGTGGAAAATTAAATTAACCGGAATGATATCGCAGTTTGTTTCGTGTCATGCTTGTTGGCGCTTTTACGAGCATTTTTGTTGTTACGTGCTTGATTGCACTTAAGCGCAAATTTATTCAAGCATGGAGCATTGTTTTGATTCCCTGGATTTTCGCAGAATTTGTCATGCTTTTAATGTTCTATTCATAAAAACCAAAAGAAAATCTACAGATCTTAAGTTGTCATAATAATAGTCGCAAGACTTTTTTCATGTTTGGTTTCTTAATATTGGTTCATAAACAAAAGGTAATAGCGAAATTAAGAAATTCGTGTTCCGCTTATTATATTCTCAAAACTCTACGGATTGTAAAACCTTATTGAAAAATCTAGGCGTCGGCGGTAGTCACAGGTGTAATTTCTAGGGTATATTGACAACCTTCGGATATTTAAAAACTAGGGTTGTCTTCATTTTCTGAAGTCTTTTTTTTTCATATTACCTTTTTGCGTCATACTTTTTCTAGTTTATTTTGAAAAATATCACTTTCAAGAGATATTATAGAAGTCCACTATATTTGTTATTTTTTTTTATTACAGGCTCAATTGAATAATCTTTACAGAGCCGAATTATCATTTCCGTTGTACATTATTAATGTCTTAATATAAAGTTAAAGGAATTCAACCGAATACTCGCGGTCTTCTCAGGGCTAGTGAATGACAATTTTATGGATGTGGAGAGAGAGGAGATTAGAAGTATGATTCATGATACAAAAATTTCACTATTTCTATAACATATACTTAACCCTATTCAACGTTATATCAGCTCTGTAATTGTACAATTATTACAGGGAAAAATAAACAATCTTAAACACACACGCACACACAAAATACAAACTAAACACAAGGTTAATCAAACTTACAATCTAAAGTTAATATTCTTAAAGAAAGCATATATGGATTTCATAAACTCCAGATCGCGTCCAGCCAAAATATCCCGAACTGGAACATTAGGTTGTCTACCTCGAGCCCGAAGGGAATTGTATTGTAGATCTGACTTCACGATGCTTAGCACAAGACCAAATAATGTGATCTGCGTTCTGGTAATCTTGTCCACATTCACAAAGATTGCTGTCCCACAGTCCAACACGGAACAAGTGAGCGTTTAACGAATAGTGATTGGACATGAGGCGAGACATCACACGAATGAAGTCTCGACCCAACACCAACCCTTTGAACCAAGGAATCTTCGACACCTTAGTGATGATCGAATACAGCCTTCGTCCCAAGCTCCCTTTACTCCATTTATTCTGCCAGTTGGCGAGCGACTGTTCGTGAAAAATTCGTTGAAATTTGTCGATTGTAAAAATCACCTTCCCTAGCGCCCACCTTTGCGAGCGAGTCCGCCTTTTTATTGGCCGGAATCGAGCAATGAGATGGGACCCATGCAAAGGTGATGACAAAAAATCTTAGCACTTAGAAGCTCTCGTATTTTCATGAGAAAATACGGGCAGTGCTTTACGCGAATAGCCTCGACAGAACTGAGACTATCCGTAAAAATAAAGTAGTGATCTGATGCAGTGCTACGCGAATAGCCTCGACAGAACTGAGACTATCCGTAAAAATAAAGTAGTGATCTGGTGCAAGTGAGGCGATAGTTTCTAGCGAATAATGTATTGCCGCCAGCTCAGCAACATATACGGAACAAGGAGCTTGAAGCATTCGAAAGGCGCTATGAAATTTGATAAAAATATCAAATCCAACGGACGCCCCCATTAGTGATCCATCTGTGAAGAACGATCTTGCGGAATCAACTTGGGCAAACTTTGCAGCGAAAATTGACGGAGCAATCAATAATCAATAATTTTAAACGGGTTTGTGATGTTTTTATCTTTCTCCTTTCTTATGGTTTAATTGGTCATTAGGGTTGTTCAAAATATCGATTTTGCTCCACCAATCTCAATAGATTCTTAATAAGGTCCTGATCATTCTCCCAAAATTTGAGCTCATTTGGTTGCGATCTCATACTACCGTTGATGTTTGTATGGGAATTACTTTGGGAAAAGTTAACTTTTTGTTCTAATCGAAAGGTTATTTCACCATAGCTATTTAAGTGTTAGCTTGCTATTTTCATCACTTTTTAATTGAACGTCGGGAAAATTAGTTCTTAAGTTCATTATTCCCATAGTAATTCGCATATAAACTTCAAAGAGCCAGTGCATTATGCGATCGAAACCAAATGATCTAAAATTTTGGGAAAATTATCAGGACCAGATTAAGAATCTATTGAGATTGGTGGAGCAAAATCGATATTTTGAACTACCATATAATAATAATAAGGTTATTGTACTCAAATTTGGGAAGAGAGCGACAAATTAAACCTTCTCAACTTTATAGTACATATTTGAGCTAAGCTTTAAGAAAAAAAGTTGGTTTTGTGTCCTCACTTGACCCGTTATCCCCTAAAATCTTATGAAGTAATGGAAAAATAAAGATAAAAGTTGTTATAACTTAACAAGGAATAATTCTAATGATTCATGATCTTTAGCAAAAACGTTTGTTTTGATTGTTGAAAAATGAAATTCAAAGAAGTTTATCGAGGAAAAAAAAAGAAGTTAATTTAAGGGAACTTCCATAAAAAAAGCTCCATAACTCTGAAAATCCTGGATTTAGAATTTTGACGTTTTCAGTTAAGTTGCTTGTTTTTACAATGTCTACAACTTTGCTGAAGACATCATTCCCCTATATCCTCAAAGAAAAAAGTCAATGTTTTTAGTTTTTGCATAGTAAGACATGAATAATTTTTCACAGTTTTATATTATGGAAGATATTCATACAAACATTTTTTCCCAAGACACTATATGGCTAAAATGTAAAGGCTAGGCTCTAGGAATAAAGTTCCACTTTTTGCCGTTTTAGACCACAGTGCGATGCAGTGACACAGCACGACTGTCTTGGTGCCTTGAAGCGTGCTTGTTCACAGCATCGCCACGCTCTTTGCACCCTTGGGGTTTTGACTGTTAATACTAGGGCCACATAATGCAACCAAGGCGAATAGACTTTTTTTTACAAGCGTTCATACACCCAACCGGGGATGTAAGATTTGCTTACAATTATGAGGGATTCATCATCGCAGGATGTTAGTGGACACCGCATGAACGGAGGATGAGATATACCGAGCTGCGGTCTAATGCAAGAAAATGAAGTCCGAAAAATGTGGAGTGTATCAGTCAATGAAATTAATTATGTTGAAAAAATTGAAAAAATTTTGGTGACTGGGCTCGAACCACGAACGGTGTGATTATTAGACATGTGCTTTCTCCACTGCTCTCTCCATGCTTTGGAATATGGATAGGCTAAAAGCGAATAAGAAGCACTCATGGTGTGATTACTTGATTTTGCATGTTTTTTCTTTAACTTATTTGTTTGTATTATTTCTGCGTGAAGTTAACGATTTTACATAGTTGAAGAGGCTAAGTTTCAAATAACAGACTTAAAGTGGTCATTTTATACGATAGACGAGGAGATGAAAGTATAGAAATGATTGTTCCGTTAGAGAAGTGTGAAGATTGCATACAGAGAGTAGAAAGCGAGCAAGGACAACTTTTAGGAGGGTACAAATTTTTCAAAGTTCATAAATCTTAAAAAAAAACTGTAAACTTAAAAAAAGTTTATATAAATTATGGTATGAAACCTAAAAAGTATCAAAAATTCTATTTGTATTTTTTTTTTCAATCAATAGAGCCCCCATGGTTTCTCTGGTTTTCTGCATTTAAATTAGAATGCTTTTACTTTTTTTCCAGTGTCATCAATTGCTGAAACCATGCATGTCGGTATTCCTGTTTTACCATTTTTAGCTGTTTATAATCTGTAATATCGGGAATTTTTATTTCTCAAATCCAGTAGAAACCCTGAAAAATTTATTCCAGTTTTTTTTTTTGCTGCAACGGCATAATCAGGTGCGTGGCCAATAGAATAGCAACCTTCCCAATGGATCAAAAAACATTTGGAAACTTATACATTCAATTCAAAATTGAGTAACGACCTACATCGGCCTAAACACTTATTTTAGTCCTTTTGAGCAGAAACCATAAAATATAAGATAAGGGAAACGCACCTTTTATGGCCATGTTTCGGCGATATCACAAAATATAAACAGTCTTTGACTCTTTATCAAATCCACCGTATGGAAAGATAAATAAATTTGGAATTCGTCATTAGTAGAAACATTCAATTTTTTCTCAAATCTGTTCGGAAAATAAAGGTAAAACGCGGGTCGTGCTTGGTACGCTGGAAATTAGCTCTAAAACCTACATTATTTGAAAAAAGTTTCGAATTCATTTTCAGTGTGGTGCTCGAGGAGCTAAAAACAGAAAAAGTAGCACCTATTCGATGTCAAATAGCCTGGGATTGAACCAATGTTCTTCTGCTGAGTATGCAAAAATGGTTGCCACTAGGCCTCTGGACCTCTCATATCACTACAAACTTCTTCAACCACGTTGGTATCACCGTTGAAATACGGTGACGACGACTACGACTGACATGCACATTTATAGGAATTCACATAGTAGAATGACCTCCTCGGAGGCTCAATCACGACTTCGGATCAAGTTCAGGATTGAAAACTGCACCACAAATATCACTCATAGTTTAATCGGTTCCTACCGATCTCTATAATGTTTTAAAGCAGAATGACCGGAACGCAGCGACCATGTGCCACTTTTCCGCATTACCAGCGTCTATAGAACCCAATCGATTCTAACGAAAAATTACGCCACTGTAGTCTTTTGATAATACAAACCTAGTAGTCTTTTGATAATACAAAACGGTTCATATATATCAAATCACTACATTCGAATAAAATGTTTTGAGTTGCGTATTGAAATTGGATTTTTATATTAAAAATGTTCAAATTAATTAATTTTGAATGAAAACTTCTATGGAATAGCTCAAAATTGTCGGATGAGAGAGAATCAAAGTTATTCCATCTTAGAAGTTTATTAATTTATTTGATAAGGCTCAATCGAATTAACTTTAAAGGGCAGAGGATTCATGTTCACTATACAAAACATCTTACACTTTATCTTCCGCAATCCAATAAGCCTTCTTCATCATAACGGGATCCGCTTCCAGTGGTTTCATTGTATGGCAGAATCGCCAACTGGGGCAGAGCGCTTCCATTGATTACCGCAATGGACGCAAAACGTGGTCAGCAGTCACACACTCATCACGAAACGGTTGACGGTGATGATGAACAATGAGAAGAACCGCACAATGGTTGCTGCCGAGTAAGCAGACGATTGCGTGACACACATCGAGAGTAGCCTTTTTTTTTTTCGACAGCCGAGTACACACTGATCATTCAATCTAAATTGTTACTTTTCTAATGTTGAGGAGAACATAAAATTAGTTTGCAAAATTTTCTTCTTCTTCTACTTCTTATTCTTCGAGACTTTTACGCTTCTGTAGCGAGCGTTTTCCGGCTCTCAACTTAATGTTCTAGATGCACTTCCACAGCTATTAATTGAGGGCTTTTTATGCCATGACTTTGTGTAATGTTTGGCCAGCACAATGATACACCATGGCCAGGGAAGTCGAAGAAATTTCCAACCCGAAAGATCTCCTTGACCGGACCGGGAATCGAGCCCGCCATCGTTGCGAAATCTTACGTATGCTTAACTCTATACAATTAATATATTTTTTAGTTGATATAATTGAGAAGAAGAAAAATAAGAATCATTTGGCTTTGACACAATTGAAAAATAGTTTCCACTTTCAAATCCAACAGATTTCACCCCACCAGTTGTGGATAAACCAGTTTTGCCGAATGAAGATTTTCGAAAATCGTCGATTTCTCTTTAAAACTTGCTTTAAGTGGTGAGGAAATTTTTACTTTGTTCTTTTTTCCTATTAGATATGTAGAAATAATATTGTCCGATGTATTGCACCATTATTGATATTTTTTTAATTAAAAATAAATTTCGCCATGCATTCTCAAGCCGATTTTCCACCAGCCCAAGATCGAAACCCGAACAATAGTCGAAAGTCCACTGGTGGCGGTGTCCTGATTGCTGTTCGGTCCGAGTTGAATGCTAGAGCCATAGAGCACGACATGTGGAACTGCGTTCAACAGGCATGGGTAGCTGTCAAGCTGAGCGATCACACATTGTACTTATGTGTGATATACATTGCAACCGACCTAGTTCGTGACATTGAACTTATCGAAACTCATTGTCGATCCGTTTCCACCATATTAGATTGTGCGTCACCTATCGATGAGATTATTGTTCTGGGCGACTTTAATCTCGCTGGTGTTTCGTGGAAACCTTCCCACAGTGCTTTTCTCTTTCCGGACCCCGCTGGTTCTACTTTCCATCCTGGATCAGTTAGCCTTCTCGACAGCTATAGCGCAGCGACGTTATCTCAAATCAATCCCGTGGTTAACGAGAACAATCGTAGCTTAGACCTCTGTTTCGTAAGCGCTCCACTCGTAAAGGAAGTTCCTCATCATCCTCCTTTGGTTATTACTGTTGAAGACAATCACATTCGGGATCTCGAAGACATCTCCACTACGGTGTCTTACAATTTCCGGAAAGCCGATCATCGTAGTATTGCCGATGTGCTGTCAAGCATTGATTGTGAAAACATACTCGATTCTGATAACGTCGAAACCACTGCTCAAACTTTTTCACATGTCACCTCCCTTGGCAGACGAACGAATTGCAGAAGCTGAAATCGATCAAGAGAGCCGCGTTGAGAAAATTCACTAAATATCGAACGATGTCACTACGTTAAGGTCAATTATCAGTTCAAGCGAGTCAGCCGTCAATGCTACTTGCATTATCTGCGAGGGATTCAAAGGAAATTCAAGTCGCACCCGAAGTCTTTCTGAAAGTACGTGAAGGAGCAGCGCAGAGAGTCCGGTCTACCATCATCCATGATATTGAACGGCGAAGTCGCTTCCACTCCACAGGAAGTCTGCCGCTTGTTCTCCAACAAGTTTGCAAGTGTCTTCTCTGACGAGAGCTTAACCAAAGAATACGTGACTCTAGCAGCAAGCAACGTTCCACTTTCCGGTCAAGCTCTAGGTGGAATTGTTGTTAACGTTGAAGTGATAACGACTGCCGCACTAAAACTAAAGCATTCTATCAACCCTGGACCGGATGTTGTCCCTTCAGTCTTTCTGAAGAAGCATATCGCTAACTTACTGTCACCGCTACAACATCTGTTCCGATTGTCCATATCGTGTGGCATTTTTCCATCGAACTGGAAATTTGCGCATATGTTCCCTGTGTATAAAAAGGGTAGTAAACGGAACGTGGATAATTATCGTGGAATTACATCGTTGTGCGCAATTTCGAAGTTATTAGAGTTAATCATCATAGACCCTCTGCTCTCCCATTGCAAGAAGTATCTAAGTGAAGATCAACATGGCTTCACCTCTGGTCGATCTACTACCACGAATCTACTGTGTCTGACATCGTACATCACGCAAAGTATGGTTGAAAGGTCACAAACAGACGTCATCTACACTGACTTGTCTGCTACCTTCGATAAGATAAATCACGCCATAGCGATCGCCAAATTGGATAGACTTGGGATTAGCGGAAATCTCTTGAGATGGTTTTGCTCATATCTCGCCGATCGTCAGTTGGTGGTAACCCATGGTGACTGCCAGTCCGACATTTTCGCAGCTACGTCAGGAATACCTCAAGGAAGTCATCTGGGACCGTTGATTTTCTTACTCTACTTCAATGACGTGAATTTAGTTATGGAAGGGCCACGACTATCGTATGCAGACGATCTCAAAATCTACTCACGGATCTGCTCGATCGATGATTGTCAATTCCTCCAACGTCAGTTTGAAGTGTTTGCCAGCTGGAGCCATTTGACTCGAATGACAGTAAATCCTGCGAAGTGTTCAGCCATCACTTATACCCGAAAGAAAGAACCAGTTATTTTTCACTATGCTCTCCGGGACACCATTATTGAACGAGTGAGCCATGTAAAAGATCTACGTGTCATCCTGGACTCTCAACTTACATATAAGCAACACATCTCGTACGTCGTCGACAAGTCGTCAAGGACATTGGGCTTAATCTTCAGAACAGCTAAGAATTTCTCCGACATCCATTGCCTCAAGTCACTGTTTTGTTAAAATTCATCCAGGTGTATAGATTTGAGTACAAATATTTCTTTTATAATATCCTGCGGAATTCCCTTCCGGAATGTATTGGAATTTGCTCTTCATATTCTCAATAAATTTATAATTTCTCCCCATGTCTTCTTTGAAAGTAATATTTCTATGAATTCCTTCGGAGTTCACTTTAGAATTGTCTTAAAATTCTAAAGAGAATTATATTGCAATTCTTGGCGTTTTGCGTAAGCAAAGTTGCTTGAAATCATATCCTCATGAGAAATCCTGTTAGGGGTGGTTCTTAGGATGCATTTTTGGTGTTGAGTATAATGAAAAGGAGGGGCTTTGGATGTGAATCTAAATGCATAAATAAGGGTATCGACATTTTTTTCAGTACCAGATACTCTATTCTGAAGTCTGTGAGAGGGAAATCACTCATCTTGTGTTATCTTATCAAAATACATGGCATGTTGAGAGATTGAGCTCATGAGAGAGAGAGAGAGAATCGTGTGAGAGACAAATTAGTTTACTACCTTTGTAGTAAGGTAGTAATTAAATATAGTGTATGGGAATGGACTGTTTTAATGATTTTACAGTAAATTAACAAGTAACTTATAGTAAAAGTTCTAAAGAAAGTATACATTTACTATCTCTGTGTACTTGAGCGAACTACTGACTACTGACTAATGCTTGTAATTATTGGAAATAATTGATTTTCTTTCTTCTCCCATACTGAATTTCAACCATGACTGCGCCTGAAAGCTTCGATAATAAAGAAAACTAATCTAACTAAACTCAACAATGACTACGAAGGAAACAGCGTCATCCCTGGGAAAAATCAGTTTGGGAACCAGTTAATTGAAAGCTGAAGAAGTGTTCTGTAACGGTCAAATAAAGAGCAAGATTAAGGCAAAGCAAATTCTCTATGATTTTGCTGAAGAATGCAACCGCATATAGCCTCAAAAAAAAAAGTAGATTCTGGATTAAAATTTAATTTGTGACCAAGTCATCATAAAAAAAATCAAATTCTCACTTCAAAAAGACACAAACTAACCACAAAACTTGAATAAAATAATATGTTTTATTCCTGCTGATCTTCCGTTTCGGATCATAGAGCAGTGACCACTTTGCGTCCATCAGATTATGGTGTGGTCTATTAATGACACAAATAATTTCCATGTGCCATACTGGGCATTACTAACCATATCACAAGCATTGAGCCATAAACAATATTGGATTTAGGTAATTGAGTTTTGAAAAGGCCGGTTTCATACAGATATTGCATCTAGTGGACGGTTTTGAATTCTACGGTAGAGTGATAATTTATTTTAAAATTTTCCAACTTGGCGTGTCACGAATTTTGTGACGCTTCTAGGCATCCCGAGTTTATCTCCAATTATAAAACGAATCAAGATAGGAAATTTACGATTTGAGGATATGATATAATCTGTCACTAAAACATTAAGTTTGAAAATGTATGAACCTTAATTTGCCAGCCCTCACACTTCCCACAAATGATTTTGAACAGTCCGATAATAGGTCCAGTTACCGTAATTGTTCTTTCTCATGCAGAGACCTCCGTTCCGGTTTGTTTTCCATTTGAATTCAATTTAACCGTGCTTGCCGCTCCATCATAATCAGCCATCAATCTGTTGCTTCCATTTTGAATCGTTTTCATGTCATTGTTCGACGTCTGGTCATAGGTGCAGCAGAGAGGGGACAGCAGCCACGGATGAATTCACCGTGGGAGCACCTGTGGTCCGTTCAGTCAGGGGATCTGTTGGTGATGGCCAAAGCGTTAAAAATTTGATCACGTCCATATAGGAAGGGAAGCATCACGACGAATGAAAGAAAAAAAAAAACTGTTCTCGAGACCATGTGTAGGTAGGACCTGTAGGTAAGTTTGCTGTTGTTGGTTGAGCTGCGGTTTATTGTTCGCGGTCCTCACCCGTGCGCGTTCAATTCAGCGTAAAAATGGACTTCCACGAATAGAGGATCAACAGCAGAATGACAGCTAATAGTTAATGGCGTACGATCAGAAACAGAACGACAGCAAAGAAATACATACTAAAATGCGAAAGTTTATTCATCTCTGTACGTTTCCATTCCCAGAAATATTTTCAATGCAATGTGACGTAGCTGTTCCTCTGCTATCTATATTACACGCCTGAGTGCCGCGCGCCGTGAGGTGGCATTTTTTTTTCCATCTGGAAGATCTTGACTGGAAACTGCTGAAAGCGATGGGTCCCTTGGAGTTTCCGGTAGTGGGTTCCAAATCTGCCAGTTTGATGCTTTAAGGCCTTGGCTTACAATTGATTATCTCATAAGTTTTCTCTTCTGTCAGCATTATAGTGATTGACCCATTCTTTGATAGGGGGAAAAACATAGGTAAATCAATTGATAGTCTACTTTTAAAATGTGCCGCTTAATGCTTATTGCCAACTTTAATGTGACCCGGATCAACCTTAATCTTGATTATTATGTATTTTTGATCAAAGTATGCCTTGATTATTCTCTGCAACTATATGAAATGAAGGTAAATGGTGATTTTTGATATATTAGCTCTGTACATTTGATCAAAGTATGCCTTGATTTGTGCAACTATATGAAATGTAGTAAAATGGTGTTTTTTGATATATTAGCTGGTGATTGGTTCACGGGTAAAAAAAATACTAGAACAAAAAGTGAACGATTTATTTAGGTTGTTGTCAACATTTTTTGACTTGAAATTTTGCAAAATTGCTATTGCAGACGTCAATGCAAGACCATTTTGTTGTTCAGGTGATAAATTGTGAACCAATACAATAAAAAATTATTATTTGGTCAGAAAATGCAATACAAAACCTGAAATGGAAATTCAGTAACCACCCTGAGTAATTGGCCAGAAATATTAGAATGAAGGTTTGAAAAATTAGATTGAGCAACTCTGGTTTATCGACGTCACAAGAAATAAGAAGCACACCAAGTTTACATTTCATGCTAGTTGGAAATAACAGGGGTCGAGGCCAACATTGATTTAACACAATGCAGCGCAATTTTCTGGAAAGCTGCAGAAGTAAATTCTCGTGATTTGAAAAGCCTTTTCCACAGCTCAATTTAAAGTGTGTTGCTGTTGTTGTTTACATTGTTGTTTCGTAACAGGTTGCGAAGTCTCTTGTGACTGGTGATCAGCTTTCTGAAAACATCAATTAAATTAATTTCTTCTCTGCTTCACTGAAATGGTATGTTTTTGTGACCAACACGCGTGGCTTCCGTCCTCAGTAGACAACTGAAAAAAAAAAAAAAAATCAAGCCGCTGACCACATTTGTATTGCCTCCGGTTGATCGTGTTTCTCATGAAATTTTTTTGGTTTCTTTTTTCTCCGCTGCTGGTGGATGAAAGTCATTGTCATCATTATTATACAACGTAGTGGTCGTCGTGGGTTCCACTTCACCATAAATAATAAAAATAAAAATTAAAGCACGAAAAGAGAACTAAGACAGTACAGAAATGAAGGCAGCCAAAAAATAACTTCCAACCGGCGGAAGCACTACGTGTAAAATTTTCGACTGAAAGAAATGGGGAAGAAGCACAAAACAGACGTACATACATACACATACATAAGCACACGCAAGGCGCGATTGCAATCATGAGCCGGTTAACGACCTTGGCCGAATCCACCTGACGCCGAGCTTCCATGCTGCTTGCCGTATATGCCATTTAGCCCCAATGAAGAATAAGCGAGGAACCCGGCCGGCACATTGGTCGGGCTCAGACGAAATGCTACGTAGGAAAGAAACGAGTTTTTATACCTCTTCTGTTGTTTTGTTGTTATGAGAGTAAGAACGTTCGATTGAGCTGGAATCGGAATGATACAGTTTCATGTTTAGGAAGATATAAAATTGGTGCACACGGCTGGCTGAACAAGTTTTGCGAATTGGTGCAATTTTTGCCGGCGAAATTGGTTGCAAAACCAGTTCGAGAACCCGATGGATGTGTGTGTGTGTGTGTGTGTTTGTTTATGCGTGTGAATAAAGTGCAGTCTTGCATTCCATGGAATGTAGCTCATCTGAATGGAGATGCTTAAAACCGTTTTGGATAGTTTATTGGTAAATTATTTGACCGTAATTTTGAAAGTTTGGGATGAACCAATTCCTAATGAACCTAATGACCTTAAAAATAGTTGTATTGGAATAATCCTAGATTTGCATCCTTATTTGTAGCTTCTGTAGTATTTTGATCTGGCATATAATTGTAGATAATTATACTACCTCCAAACACCTTGGATTATAATTTCTTCAGGGGAGCTTTCTGTCCTTCAAAACCGCAACAATACATTTCACGCAGTAATCTACTCACTTTTCTCCCTTCGGCCAACCGGTAACATGATTTATTTCCAACTTGATACTCGTGACCCTGTGCTTCCTCATAATTGCGCAGCGCTGAGCGAAAAGTTGATCCAATTATCCGTGTCCGTGTTCATGTATTTTCCCGTTCTCCGACTGACTGCTGCCCCTCTGTAGGCAGCCCAATTGGACGATGGAAACCTCTTCGAAGGAACCTCATGATGGCGAGACCCTTTTTGCATGCCACGTGAAGCACAAGCAACAAAGTATGTTCTGTAATGCAATTGAAGCATGAAGGATGAAGGTACGAAACAATCCAAGGAATTCCTCATCATTTACTGGTGGTTGTAAGATCTTCTAGAAAAAACTTTATTCTTCCGAGGAAATCAATAGTCGATGGCGGTGGTCCAATTTCGTTCCGCAGTAGGAAGATTATGGTGGATACCTGCTTCAGTTTTGACTGAGCCGCGAGGGTCAACCTGCAAGAACACCACCTCATCACTCGCCCCCGGAGTGAACGGAAGGAAAGCTTAAAAATGAAACACCGCAAAACACCTGCCGGTAATTTCGAAGAACCGGTTTTTATGGTTCTCATAACGATCCGCGCAATGTTTGCGAGTGTCTGTGGGGGATCACATCGACACTTGTTTGCGTGTCTGAGGCATCATCAGCTTCTAGCCAGGGTAGCAGAGTTCCTTCGAAAACCGTGACCCACTGCCACTAGCATCGTAACTCGCCGGCTTATGTAGGTTCCACCTTCACATGCACACACGTGCCTACTGCAAGAAATGAAAATTGTATTGCTTCGCTAGTTATTTCATTGCGATTTTGTCAAATATAGTTCAAATTCAATCATCACGTGGTGAATTGTTCGATATGGTCCTCTGTGGAGTGATCGCAACGGCTTTGATCTATGCACTATTGATCAGGATTCAGTTGTGGGCATTCGTTACGAAATGTTGGTTTAATTTTATTTATAACCAATATGTTATGTCTTCTACAGACAGTATAACGGGTAGATCACCCTTTTAGATGGCGTTTTACGGTGTTACATCTTACGTTATACATAATTTATTTTCCTACCTAGTCGGAAGATGCAAGATTCTTTACAGAATTATATAAAAGATATGTGAGATCTGTAATAAATCCCCGCATGCTACATATTCTGAAATCCTCTCACGAGTTCAATTCACATCCCGAATATGTTACGAATGACGTCAAATGTGTTAAAGTTTGTTTTCCCTCTCTTTGGAGATCAACTTCACGGTGTTCTCACCGCAAATACCAGAGCATAACAGTAGGGGACACTTGATCCTCCCCTCCCATATTTTCTCAAAATCTAGAAAGGAATTTTTTTCAGGGCTAGGTGGCAAAAAGTTTCGTCTAGACGGAAGGTAATGGCATTTGCGTCAGTTTGTGAAACGTATACATTTTGAGAGTAGTTCTTATATATCCATCTTAGTAAGTCTTAGGGACGACTTTTTTAACCAGAATGAAATATTGTAATAACTTTTTGGATAACCTATCAAAACGTAGCAATTTTATACAGCTAAAAGACTAGAATAAGTAGAATCAATTTTGATCATTGAATTGTTTTCCCCTGATCCCCTAAGAATTATAATCCTGAGATACACTACCCGTCATAAGTACGGACTCACATAGAAAAGTATTGCAACACTTTGGTTCAGTACTTATTGAGGAGATTTTTCAAAAGTAATTCAACACTTTCCGAAGTGATTTAGAATTGTTTTCATGTGATTGAATACTTTCAGAAATGATTCCGACCATTTTTGAAGTGATTCAGCTCTTTACGAAGTGGTAAAGAATTTCATTGAAGTGTTTCAGTACTTTCCGAACATTTCTGAAGTGATTCAATACTTTCTGAAGAGACTCCAATCATTTCTGAAGTGATTTGGTTCTTTCGGAACTGAATATAAATTTTAAAAAGTATTCTTGCTTTCCGAAGTGATTTGGAGCTTTTCTGCATTGATTCAGTACTTTTCGTAGTGCAGTACTTCTGAAGTGATTCAGTTCTTTTAGAAGAGATTCGGAATTTTTCAAACGTAAGTCAGTACTTTCCCAAGCGATTTAGAACATTTCTGAAGTGATTCTGAACATTTCTGGGATGACTCAGGTCTTTTGGTAGTGATTACGATTTTTTATGTAGTGATTCAATACTTTTCGAAGTGATGCAGATCATTTATGAAGTGATTCAGTGCTTTAAGAAGTGATTCCAAATTTTTATGAAGTTTTTCAGTACTTTCCGAACTCATTTTGAACATTTTTGAAGTGTTTCAGCACGTTTTGAAGTGATTCCGAACGTTTCTGAACGGATTCAGTACTTCAGTACTCAGTGATTATGATCAATTCTGAACTGATTCAATCCCTTGCGATGGCATTCCTAACTTTACTGAAGTGAATCAGTACTTTTCGAAGTGATTCCGATCACTTTTGTAGTGATTCAGTACTTTCCGAAGTAATTTAGAACTTTTTTTTTTACAAGTGATTGAATATTTTCCGTAGTGATTCTGAACACTTCTGACTTCTGATTCAGTTCATTTAGAAATGAATCCGAATTTTTTTAAGTGATTCAGTACTTTCCGAAGTGATTTAGCCCTTTGGACTGGGTGGCAGTCACGCTTACTACTACACACAGGCGCCGCTAAATTCTAGGGATAACACCAATGTATTTCAGAGAAAATTTCCAAGGTAGTTTGAAAGAGAGTTCTGACTAGCACTTCAAGATTGTGAGAGTTCAGTGAAAAAAACTGATGAATTTTATGTTTATTGTGAAGAGGAATGCAGGATCCGTGAAAAATCCAAGTAAATGATTAATATTGAGTCAAACGATTTTTTAACTTTATGAAACGATAATAGAAGGCAAGAACATGTATTTGGATGGTGAGATATATGGTGAAAATGGTGAAAAGTATCCACTGCCTACAGGTGGGAATCGAACCCATACCTCCCAGTACGCTAGACGAGCGCCTTACCACTATGCTACCGTCATCAATCTTACGGAGCAGTGATGTGATAGAGACGGTGGTGGTGGTAGTGGTAAACAACAGTCATTAAAATTCTCTCACTCCGATACTGCCCAGACAACCAGAATGCACTTATATTCAAAGTTGTTTTCTTGATATATAAACATATATACAAACAAACAATTCGTATAGAATGCAAATAAATGGCTTATACGTACACAAGTGGAGGCCATATACGTGCATATTTTAATTTAATTTTAAACGAGTTGATTTAACATTATATTCAATTTAATCTGTAATAACAAATACATTTTGAAAAGTCTTACGATGTAATCCGATTTAATTTGTGATACAGTATGACGGAAACATGAGTCATCGCATAAGGGTCGGAAATTTGCATTCTATACGAAATTTACATAATGCGAGGTACGCCATTCTTAAATACGATATTGACTTAAACTGTAGCAATTTACGATACTGTCTGTACATTGTAATACGACTTCTGGTTGTCTGGGTGGTAGGCGAAGATAATCAATAAACACATTTGTTTTTATGTTTCTGGATTTACACAAAATATTGTAAATACGCAATTTTTCTTTAATTTTGGCCCAAATCAGATAATGTGATAGGAAAAATGTTAAAAACGGACCGCGTAAAAATTGGCTCAAATGTATCATGCAAATTTCTGTATTGCAAATATTTTTTCGTTTATTTACGCTCGCTTCGTAAAAATGGGGTTGGCATATAAAACACATTTTTCGTAAATTGTACGAAACATTCGTATTGCCTGTAATCAAGTAAAATGCTGATATTACGCCTTATTCAGATCATTAGTTATACTACTATAGTATAAATAATGTGACCGGATTCTGAATGAACCAGACTTTATATTGATCATCAACAACTGCAATTCCGTTATCATGCCGAATTTACGACTCCAAATGGGTTATGTCGACAACCACGCTGCAGTACTGTTACAAGCCACCATACACCTGGTGGATCCATATTGTCCTGTCAATACGTTATCGAGAACCATTATCCCCGGGCTGTCGTCCGACATTCTTACAACATGCCCAGCTCACCGTAGTCGACCGATGTTTGCCCATCGTAGTATGTATTGATGTTTGAATTACCGGACACCCGTCGTCTAGGTGTATTATATTGTGCGTGTCACGGAGTGAGGGTTCGATTCCCGCTGCAGCCGGGGGATCTTTTCGCAACCCGAAAATTTGTGTTGTCCGTTGTCTAGTGTGAAGTGTTCAGTCTGTGCACCCTCTGGTTGAAGGCGGTGTTAATTATCTTTTTTTTACTCGTGGATTAACTTACGGTTCATTCACCTCCTCCACGTTCCGTTTTCGATCTGCACTTAACCGAAGATGATAGGGGAAATGGCTCTAATGTTGGCCTATGGATCTAAGATTGGGCCCATCGCTAAAAAGCTGCTATTTAATTTATCAATTTTATCTAGATGAACGCGTCATTGGGACGGTACTAATGGATATTTTTGGTTGCTATTGAAAATTTAGTCGATTGCTGAATTTATGTATGGGCCCAAATTAGGGGCATTTAGACCGACATTACATCCATTTCTCCTACGTAACATTTTCCGTTCAAAAACACCAATGACTGGTCCTCCACGAGCATAGTTCATGTATCGTGGCCGTAGAGCATTAATCATTTGTTCGCTCGGAGCCTCCTTCGAAGTCCAAAGCGAGCATTATTCCCAGACAAAATGCGTTCTTGAATTCCTCTGCTGGTGTCGGTCGTTGACCACCTCGACTTCATATATACACACCAAAAAAATTCTGAATTTTACTGGCGACGTAAACAACCATGCATGCAAACATTCATACATGTAAACTTCCTTTTCACGTAAACTAGCAGCTTGCAAGAAATGTTGCAAACAAAAGTGGACAGTTGCATACAATATGTCTCATAAATTTACACGATCTATAATCTAAACTTGTATGATATATAACGCTCCATTTATGTGAATCATAGTAACGGAAATTTACACTACACAGCAAAAAAATAATTTTGATATCACATCAAAGTGGATGCACTACAATCATGTCGAAAATTTCATGTAATTTTTATGACCACCTAAATAAACAAATGCAGTAAAAGCAGCGTAATGTCAGTTCATGCATTGTATTAATGATAATTTTGTCCTTTTTAGCAAGTAATATTACACCATATTTTCGACATGATTGTAGTGCATCCACTTTGACGTGATATCAAAATTATTTTTTTGCTGTGTACTTTTTTTTAGCTGTGTATCAATTGGACCTCGTGATGTGAGGCTTCCCTCAGCTCAGTTGGTAAAGGCTACCTGTAAAACAAGACCATGCTGGAGGTGGCTGGGTTCGATTCTCGGTCCGGTCTTGGAATATTTCGGGTTGACAAATTTCTCGACATCGCTGGGCATAGAGTATGATTGTACTTGCCACTAATGCAAAAATGGTACAGACTTAGAAAGTTCGCAATTGACAAGGTACAACAAGAGGAATGTTCAGCCTTTGAAAATAAGATATAATACAGTGACATCTGGTGAATCGATAAAGTGGTAAATTTTGAGTTGTGACAGTATTGCATGAAACTGACGATATCATTCGTTCTGCATGGTTCAGCTGGTAGTCGTTTATAATCATCAAAGAGGTGTGTGGTAGAAACTTGTAAGGACCGGAACTAGGTTTTACACACCGTTGCACAGTGGTACAGAATGCAGATTTAGATGTTTTGAGCCTGAAATTGAAACTTTAGACTTAAAGTGTCCTCTACAAAGTTGTTCCTTATAGTTAGGCCCTCATTTTTATGATAATGAATTCTAGGGTGGTTCTTATTATCATTATAATAAAAATCTACCTTTTTTGTTTGAAGAAATTAAGGTATATATTTTTCGGAAAAGTTATAGTTGAGCTAATTTCTATCAACTTTGCAAAAAAAAAACTTTTTGTCCTTGACCTGACCGATTTAGAGCTATTTTCTTGAATTGAGTTAGGGTGTCTCTTAAAAAATCATGTTTTGCTCTAGTTTTCCTATTTCAGCAAACGTGTTTTCAAATAACTTTTAGATCTTTAGTAGGAGCAAATTTTTGCTGCACAAAGCTTTCCAATATCTTTCGCCGATCAAGAGTTATTGACGTTTTTCTAATAAAAATATTCCCTTTTCAAATGTTAATATCTCTGGTTGGGACAAACAAAAAAATAGTTTTTTTACGGCATTTGAAAGGGCGTATGTTATTCTCAATAATATGAGAAAAAAAGAGGTATGTTATTTTTTAAACTCATATAAAATTAATAACTCGTATAATTAATTATTCTTATATTTTACTATAATAATATAATAATATAATAATATAATAATATAGTAATATAATAATATAATAATATAATAATATAATAATATAATAATATAATAATATAATAATATAATAATATAATAATATAATAATATAATAATATATAATACTAGCTTTAGAATAAATACAGACAACAACTTTGGTTATAAAACGTGCGTAAAAGAGCTTTAAAAGTGTCTACAAGATGACTTTCATGAGAAATTTGAAATAAAGAAGTTATCGGCAAAAGATGGTTTTCATAGGACCACTCTAATGACAAATTTAAATAAAATTTGCTAGGACACTTGTCTCAATATTTGGAAATTTAGTGTCTTCGAAAAGTTTTGTGCTTACAAATTGGTGTTTGCAAACGTCAGGGTGGTCCTCAAAATAGGAGATTTTTAAAAATTATTTTTTTTTGTTTTACAAAATAAAAACATGTGTTGTTTGAAAAAGTTGTAGCTGAGTTAGTTTCAAGCAACTTTGTTAAACGTGATTTTATTCTATCTCTTAACGTTCTCGTTTTAGAGTCATTTCTCGGAATTCACTTAGGGTGTTCCTGGAAAAAATAATTTTTAAAGTCATCTTCTAGAGACTTTTAAATCTTTAAGACGCACGTTCTATAGCCAAAGTTGTGGTCTGTATCTCCTTTAATAAAAAAAAATATATACCCAATTATAGTAAAAAATATGAATAAGTTCAAATTGATTTTATACTATTTATAAAAATAACATTAGACTGGCCCACATTTATAAGGGGGAAATTTTTTATCATATTTTTCAACGGGCCAACCCCTAGATTTGCGCCATATGGTGAAAAAACCACTATCTGAAAATTTCAGCTCATTAGGATGTAACACGAGCTGGCGCTTTTGATTTAAAATTCATATAGAGATATTGGTTGAAATGTATGGAGAAATATCATTCATTCACTCACTCTAAAGATCTAAAAGTTATTTGAAAACACCTTTGCCGAGAAATTTTAAATAAGAAAATTTAAGCAAAACAACTGTTTTTTTAGAGACTATTTAGTTTTAGGAAATAGCTCTAAATCGGTAAATACAAAAAAGTTTATTTCTACAAAGTTACTTGAAATTAGCTCAACTATAACTTCAGGAGAGAATCGTCGTAGCACAGCTACTAATTTATAACAGTTTTCAAAGCCTGAGGATTCCTCTAGACATAGATTGTTATTTATTGTTTCATGATCGGAACAATGATTTTGTATCGTATATCATCTTAAGATTTAAAATCAATTGCTATAACGTTTCTGGTGGAAAACGCAGAAATCGAGCTCAAATGTTGGCAAGTTTATCTTTCGAAATGTAATGGATGTACTTTAATTACTAATATGTCTCTGAGCTTCTGGTTTTGATACCCTCTTCAATCCGTCGGTTTTGTAGACTTGATATTCGTGTAAAACGTGCAAGTGCAGTGCTAGTGGATTGTTCAGTACTGCAAACTCTTAATAAATCTGGTGCTGATTCGTATTTCGCTTTTATTTGATTTATTTGGATTTACGATCGGATAATTACGATTTTTGGGCGCCTTCGTTGGTTACACTATTAAAGAAATGATGAGCACTTTAAATTTCTCTAATGATGTTTTCATAATGGCATAAACCTCAGCCAGTCTAGCGTCCAGTTTCATTTGCAAACGTTCCGTTCGCATTCTTCCCGTATCAAAATTCCCGAAACGCATTTACCCTACTACTTACTCCTCCTGAGTGTGTCACTTCATAAGAACAAAAGCGCAGTCAAAAGTTTCGTACCGCTCCCAAATTTCGAGGTAAGCACCCGACACCTCCCATCAATTCGATACCTAATCTCGCTTTATGACTTTCCACGTTCGCTGAAAGCCATTAAAGAGAAGCATTAAAAGCTTTCAAGAACCTGGCCCTCGAGGCACCGACGAGAATAATACTTTGGTAATGATGCTTTATCCAGACGCGGTGGGTAATTATGCTCCAATCAGTTGATTACGCCCCGTCCCATGGTCAACCACTCTGATAGGTTCAAGACAATTCACCTAAGTCCTTTTAGGTTTTGCGTGTCCGTTACAGAAATCAACGTGTGTTTATTTGATGAAAGCCGCAACAAGTTACGACCATGCTGTCATAAACGCCAATGCGCAATTCTGAATCCACTCAAAGTCAAAGTCGTGAAGAGTTCATGAGGAGCACCTACTAACCTTTTGTTCTGTGCTACAAGTGTATACAGTTCCGGTTAAAAGTACTTTTCTAATCAACCAAACAAAATTGAACACCTGTAACTTTTCCAGATGTCTGATTTGCTGAAATGTTTGCCTCCAAGACTTTTAAATATAGTTTTGTGTTGAATTGGTTGAGTGTGTACAAAGTTCGAACGATTTCAATCTGCCAATTATATAGATGAACATAATTCCAGCAATGTTAATTCCAGCAATGTTGGTTAACATCCGCAAAACTTACAACTCTGACAGTTTTTAGGATCAATAAAAGTACAATGTTACATACTTATGACCGTCACTGTACATCCCATGAATTTGAAAAGTTTCTCGCTTGTACACATGATGTTCTTCGCCTTGCTTGAATGCTTGTTCTACAATGGACGATTATTTCTTCATTCTTCGGGATCCGCCCAAAGCATATGTCTTAAACGTGCTTAAAAACATACTATTCATTATGATCACATCTTACAATGGCAATACTTTGTAGAAATACGTATACGCAAAGCACTTCGAGTGCGATTTGTACCGAATTGCTAAAAGATTTTTCAATGACGCATAATTAATAGTGATCACGGCATAGCGACGCGGTTATTAATCAAATCATGAACGGACGTCGGGTTCGATCTTCTGTCCGCGCATTTTCAAGGATCTTTTTGAGTTAATGTATTTTCGATTTCATTGACACTGTGTTAGTCACACATCAGGCAATGGAAGGCTTAGAAAGCTCTCAGCTAATAACTTTGGAACTGCTCTATAAACGCTTAGTTAAGAACAGGCATAAGTTACAATAGGATCATGGACCGCCAGGAATAAGAAAACGAAGCAGTGGATTATTTAGCCCACCAGCACACTCTGCGACATGATATCCTGGAACGATCCGATACATAGGAAACTAGAGATAGGAAACCATAACCGGTCGAGTCTAGAATGAGAAAAAGGAAATATAAATATCTTCCTACAACAACAGTTCATTGACTCATCTCCAACCTGCTGCTGATGATGATGATGATAATGATGATGATGATGATGATGCTATTCATTGCTGCACTACTGTCGATGAGCGATGTGATGATAGTCGGTGGTGGATTTCATTTTGATGGGTATTGGTGGTGGATTATTGCAATGCTGCCCCCGCTGGTTGCCGGTTGGTATGAAGATCGAAATGTGTGTATCTATAGAATAGGTAGTAGAGCTCTATCCTTCCAAGAACAGGGTGTTTTTCATCAGACTATTTGTGCTACCGTAAAAAGTGATTTTTTTTTCTGGATTTCACCATGCGGGACGCTTACCGCTTCGAAAAAATTGTATAGATTTTTCATAAAATATTGGGATCTAAATCGATAATCTAAAAAAAAAAGAGTTTTATCTCCGATTCTAAAGAAAATTTACTTGTAAACACATTTTTTTTCTCCGTCACCATGGCAAAAAGTTGGACTTACAAAAACGCAAAAACCGAACTTTCGGCTTTGTTTTAAGTCTAACTATTTTTCGTGATGACATTGAAAAAACAATGTAATTTTTTGCAAGAATATAAGGATAAACTGTTTGTTTAAGATTTATGATATTTTTTTCCTATAATTTTATATAAATCAAAACGCGCCAGATTGTTTTTATTGGCTTGTGAGCTTCTCGTTGACAGTAACAGTACTTACATTTCATTAGAGTGATATTTATAAATCAGTTGCCTGCTGTTATCATTGGTGTGTATAGTTTGTGTGCAATAATTCAAACTTCCTAGTTCATCGTGGTCACTTTCATCAAAGGCAAACAGTGTACTCAAATATTTATTGAAAACAAATTCCTCCTTCTAGTGAACCTGTACATAGGAAGCCTGTTTGCGGCTGTATATGAACAATATAATGTGATAATCAGGGCGTATTTATGCGTTCATAAGTTATTATTGTAAAATGTGCATAACGGAGATTCTTTGTTCATCGACGGTTTACGTGAATGTACGTCATATGTGCGATCGTATTTTTACTCCTGTGATTACTGTAATTACTGTGATTTGAGGGCAAATTGATCACCGAGGTAAAATTGGTTGATTGGTGGTAGATATCATATTTTTTTATGAGAAACCAGTGGTAGTTTTGACGAGTTTCTTTTTACAGAAATGTAGATTTGTCTGTATAATTACCATTTTTTAAAGAATTGACGTTCAATAGCATTCATTATCAGAGTTGGTTGGAAATGCTATTTATTATCAACATGAAGCTTTAGTGTGATAATTTATTAGCTAGAGAAAGTTCTGAAGATGGTAGGTTAATAGTTCCGCTAGAGTACAGAAGCATGAACATTTAATAGAAGTTTAAAAAGAGCGAAGGGCCATTAATGCGACAGTACTAGTCAAACGCACACTCGTTTACATGAATGAATGAGGAGACTTGAAATATTTCTTCAAATTTACAAGCAAAAGAGTGCGCGTTTGACTTGCTCATATACTGTCTGCGGCGGTTGAATAGTTCTAGCGACGTTTCATCACCACCTAAAGCCCATGATGTGATGTGATGTGAATGGAACCCACCATCAGTGGAAGGATTACCAATGTCTGCAGATACTTTACCGGTTGTAAAGTTCTGCCTGCCGGTTTGTCGATGATGATGATGATGATGATGATGAAGGTCCCACCTCTTACCCCTACAAAGGTTGAGCTGGACGATTTATCTTTAAGATAATTAAATATGACAATTTAACCAGGTTTGCAAACAAAATCGAACTGGTTACAGTTACAGAAATAAATTCCGCAAAAAGCAGCTTACAGTTGCTTCACAGCGATATAAATGTGGGAAAGCTCAGGTGTCCACCACTTAGTTCGCCTTTTTGTCAATCAAGAGTTAATGAACAATCAACAAAGCATCCTATTACACTAGCAACCCCGCAATCTGATGCTATCATAATTTTCAGAAATGTCAGGAATGCTCACGAACCCCCGAAATTTATCAAAAAACTTACTACTAAGTCAAGTTATCTTCCAAATAAGCTTCAAAATTGCATTTTTTTTTTACCGAATTTTAAATTCTGTCCTATATATCCGTAAATCGCGCACGAGGCTCAAACCTTTCTAGACTATCTTTTTTAATTATTCTACTACTATTAAATCAAATATTAAAAATCCATCATCACCATCGTGGCAAACAAAAATCGTTTTTGCAATGCTACAATAATTATTTTAAAAAAAATTATCCGTTATAGATAACTTCGTCAAGATACATAATTTGTCAATTCATACAAAATCACTGGATAACTGTTCAAAAGACAGTTTTAACGTGTTAAATGCAGTGTCTTTTAAATTCTGTAAGTGTTGCTGAACGTTTAATGTGTCTAGGCATCGAATTGAAAACATTTATTCCTTTATAATATAATGAATTTTGTGAAGCACAAGTCAAGAATGGTGGTGTTCTTATTTCAACCGCGTTTCTAGTATTATATCTATGAAAGTCACTTCCTCTTTCAATTCGATCACGCAAATATCGAGGCAGCAAACCGTTAACTACTTTTAAAATAAACACCATAGTCAAATATACAATTCTTTGCTTCACCGACAACCATTGTAAGGCGTCTAACATCAAAGTTGAGGAAGTAAATCTATTGCATCTCAATATCAAACGCATTATTTTATTCTGCAAGCGCTGTAATCTCGATATTTGTGTTTCATTCGCCAGAAATAAAATGGAAGGGCAAAAATCTAGATGAGCAGAGATGATTGATTTGTATAGATGTATTTTACTGGCAATAGTTAAATCGTTTTTCAGTCGACATAGAATTCCATACGGACTCGGTACAGTTCCTTTAACTATAAATATAAGACAGTAATAATGTATAACGGAAAGGATAACTCGGCTCTGTAAAGTTTATTCGATTGAGTAATTATAAAAAAATAAGAATTCCATACTTCTGGGCAATTTTCGTGATGACATTGTCAATGTGAGAGTTGAACTTAAGTTTGTCATCAATAATCACGCCAAGATATTTAATCTCCCGAACGCGATCAAAAGTCTCATCATCAATTACAACAGAGACGTTCTCATTTAATCGATTCCGTGAAATTACCATAAATTTTGTTTTATTTGTATTCAATTACAAATGCTTATACTTCAACCATCTACTTAGAGAACATAATAAATAACAGGGGCCCTAATACACTACCTTGGGGCACTCCAAAGTTATTCCCCACGGGACTGGAAACAGAATCATTAAAAACAGTCCGCTGAGTTCTGTCAGACATATAGCTTTCAAACCATTTATATGCAGTACTCGTAATTCCAAAGCGCATGATTGTACTTAACAGTGAGGGTCTAGAAATTGTTTTAAAAGCGCGTTTAAGATGATTTCTAGCAGAGTCCACAAATGGCCGCCACTTAGACTATAAATGCACGTCCACCTCGAATTTTCAATTACACAAATCTCGGAAATTAGTGCCCCATTTCACCTGAAATTGAAAAACTGTATGTATGCTGCAGCGCTGCAAACGCGGAGTAATGGTTTAATTATGGTTCGTGTCGTGGAAGCTGATATTTGAGCATTTAAAGTTTCAAAGTGGTTAGCGAGAATAACGATGCCACCTTAAGATAAAAAAAACAGCAACAATCGTATCTTTACACTCCAAATTATTTTTCCACTTCGCTAATACCAAATTCAACTTTGTTTCACAAGAATGACCTTCCCGGTATCCCTAATGTTCTGGCATCAACAAACTATTACTATTTAAATACTCCAACAGCTGGCCTTTAACAACAAGTTCTAACATTTCCTCTAATGTGTGCAACATATTGATGGGACGAAACTCTGCAGCTTTAATCGTTCCAGCAGCTTTTTGAATAGGACCCACTAAGGATTCCTTCCAAATTTGTGGCACTTGTTCAGTTTGCAATGATTAATTAATAAGGTCCAGCGACATGAAAGCAATCTTGAATAACTCTAGCCGATTTTCCTAATGAAAAACAAATAACTCTAAGTTCATCTATTGTAATGGGATGAAAATCTTCAAATCTACAACTACTATTAACTGGCTGTTTTATTTCGTCAGATTCATTGACCAATTCGATGGATTGATTAATCAATGAAACTCTCGTCCAGTCAACAAATCCTTTGATTGTCTTAGGCCCAGTATATAAACCATTAGAGATCAAAAATTGCTTCCTTCAACGTAGTTGCTTCAAATGAGTTATCCAAACGAAAATTGCCGATCTCTGTCTCAAATAATTATGTAAGTATCATTAGAGTGGTTCCTATGTCAATGAGTTCTAAACATCAACTTTTTAGTTATTCGAGATAGTGCTCCACAAATTCTACGTCAATGTTGTAGAACAACTGATTTAAAGCAACTTGGCTGAAGGAAGCAATTTTAAATCTTTAATACCTCACGATTTATTAAAAACATGTATAATATGTGCAATGTAGAGGGTGACTTCTTAACAACTCGTAAACAGCATGTTCTAGCCATTAGATTTAAAAATAAAAAAGTGAAATAGTGCTTATTTCAGCAAAGTTGTTTCAAATAACTTGTTCTTCAACTTTGTCGAAGTTAATATTTAGTTCTGCCCATGTAACAATCCAGTAACCATTTAGCATCCACTCTGATTTATGATGGTCTTATAACGGCAATGAACAATCCAATTAGTTTAAGTATAGTATTTCAAAGTGTAAAACATTCCTGCTTAGTCATTCAGCTTTTTGCTGTTTTGAAAACCTTTTATAATCTGACAAGAAAGTCAAAAACTGTCTTGTTTTAAAAATAAATTTAAAGTGGTTATCAATCCCTCCTGAACACTATTCCGTAATTCAAGCATAAACGTCATTAGGAATTGTTTATTAATGTCTTGATAAAATACTTCATAAATGTGTTCTATCATTATAAAAGCAACCATAAAACCATTAGGTTTTGGATTAGAGCAAAAAGCATTTTTTGTTGCTTTTTAGGCTTTTTAAAGTGTATCATTAACTCTCCAATTACTCTGTTTAAAAATTGACCTTCCTCATAGTTCAAAATCTTGAAGGATAGACGAAGTAGGGTGAAAAATTCAAGTCGATTTCAGCAAAATTTACTTCTTTAGAAGAACCAGCACACCATCAATGACTGACCATCTGGCGGAGAAGAGTAAAGTGAGCGTGGCCCTCGAATTCATAAAACATTGTGGAAAGTTTTAAAATATACCTTCTTCAGATCTTGCGAATAGATGACAATCGAAATAACAACCGACAGCAAACCACTGAGCTGTTTGTTAGCGGAGATTAGCTGGTTTCCGATCCATAGCAGCGATTTTATTCGGTGAAAGAATCATCTCTTCGAAAATTTCATTCAAGCGTACATACCTGCATCGTTGGATGGTGCACTTCTATAACCATCCGGAAGAAGGGGGGAACGATCGCGCTTCCAGCTGTTCGAAATGCGAAATGTTGTAAAACAGTATCGCAAACTATCTGAGTAACTGCCCCCAATCTATCGGGAGAAAACCGCCTGGAAGAACCCTGGATCCTACAGCGCAACTATCGAAAGATAAACAAACTTTGACGTTTAACTTTTTGCAGGCAACTTTGCCTCCATAAATGCTGCCATAAATCTGAACGGGTTAGGATCAAGCAAAATGGCTTTAGATAAATTCAATTCACCCTGCAAGTTTTCTTCATAAAAGCCATTTTAAACCCTTATTAATTTGTTAATGAATTCTTGAAAGCAAAACAACTTTTTCACAAATGACCCATGAAAATCAACTTTTATGCCACCGCCATGTTACAATTAGTTTGCTTGTTTTTACAATCTTCGATTTTCAATCAACATTTCTTTAGATATAACTATATTTTGGTAAATTTAAATGTTTTTTTTTTCAATGTTAAATAATTAGTCAAATCGACGTTTTGCGAGGGTGGACCTAATTTTTTCGATGTTTTCACGTACATTTCACATAAAATTTAATATGGCACTTAAAACTAGGCCACTTAATGAGAACTATTGTAATAAATTTGGATATTCAACAAGATTTGTATACCATCAGTTTCTATTTTAATTATTTTGATAAGATCGGATTCTCAATAAATCCTTTTCTATCTTGATTGATGCATTCCTAGTGGATTCAGCATGCGGCTAGGGGAAATGGCTCGGAAAGGGTTTTTATTGTTGCTAAATAGCTTTTATTGTAGCTTTCAAATGGTTCTCAATGCGTTGGTCATACAACCTTTTGCAGTAAATCAATCTTGAAGAACTTCGAGAATACACCCTTCAGAAAATTCTCCAGGGTGGGCCAACTAGACATATTCTAGTCTTAATGAGGTTTTGGTGGATGCACTTATGACAAAATAGCCTTGACCAGGGTTTTATGAATGTTGTTTTATAGTTGCTTTGTAGTATTTCATAAAATTTAAAATGTTACTTGGGTGGTCATCATTTGTATGGACCACCCTACTATCTTGCACATACATAAATTGGCTCAAATTAATGCAAAGACTTTTCTGAAGACACTATATACCTAAAACTAATGATATAAGCACAAATAAATTATTCATTGTTGCAGGAGGGGACTGCCCTGCTTGTACGACTTGATCAAATTCATTACTAAGTTAGTTTTGTTTCTATTCTATTTACCACTGTATGAAGGGCCAAAATCGGAAACAGAAACACATAGCCAGAACTCGACAGCAGAAACACACAAATATAACCAAATTAGGTGCCAAAACGGCCCTGAAACGCCATATACAACCTTAAAAACGCCAAAATAGTCCATCAATCGCAAATATGGCGTTGATTTAATCACAGAAATATCTAAGGCATTTTAAGAAAATACTTTAAGCACACAAAAAAAAATCAATTCATGATCAGAATACTTTTTTGAGCTCAATTTTATTATACCAACATAATATAAAATTCAGATAAATTTTGGCAGTTTGCTCTCAGCGTTTGCCAGCAATACTTCTCGTTGTGTATCATTCGGTCGTCTGTATACTCGATTAGCAGCTATTGTCCGGTGTGCTTTGTTCATCGTCCTATTGTTGTCGACCTTGAAAGCAATCGTTTCGTGATAAGTGTATAAGTGAAGGCCACGATAAGGGTCCATTTCTCCAAAGGAAGCGCTATGCCTTTGGCAAGATTGCCATATTTGTGTAACTACTGGAAGTGGTCCTGATAGCAGGCACTTATTGGATAGCGGAGGATAAGATGCTTTTCGTATTGAACTTCTTTACTATCATTTTAAGATTTATATTGTATTGTATAATAATCAAGTAAACTCGGCTCTTTCAAGTTCATACGTTTGATCAAATAAAGTAACTAACAAAAAAAAAGAGCAATTTTTCATCAAATGATAAGATCGTATCCCAGGCTATGTGGATCTGACAGATTCGAGCTCACCTCAAAAAGACGTTTGATCAATTTGTCTGACCTACTGCGAGTCATCATCTGGTGGGAGATTTTTTTTTATTATTCGTTACAAACCATCCCACCAGATTTGTGCCATTAGGTGAGAAATTCCATTTTAAAATGGCTACTCTAAAAAATAGCGTTTTACTAAAGATGCAGCCAAGATTTCAGTTAATTTCATGGACATCCGAAAAAATTTCAGCTCTTTGATGCTTATGTCTGGTACTGCAGAACAAACATTTAGTAGTTTTTCTCTATGATTCCAAATAAACAATGCATGATCTTACCTTTTGCATTTACCTTATACGCAAAATCAATACCAGCAGGAGATAAATATACATGTTATTAAGTTTCGTACTACTAGCCCTGTGTACGGCATTGGGTAATATCAGCACCAGTAACGAAAACATATTAGATATCAAACACAATTTACTGACAATGACGTGACGAGAGCTAATAACTTGGAATGTTTACGATGAGTTTGCAGTTCCCACGTGTAGCTTATCATTCATATCAGTAATGCATTGTTTCGATAATACTACTCTGGACCTGCCTCCAACCATAACAGTGGCATGAATCTGTGGCAGTCCGTGGTGGTTGAAATTATTATCTTCCCTGTTATGTACCTACATTAGACTGAGGCAAAATTTAAAATTTTCGCTCCACAGTGCTAAAAAGGTTCTAAATTGGGTCCTCTTAGCCTCCCAAAATTTGAACTATTTTAAGTGAGAAACTGACACAAACAATTTCAAGTTTATATGGGAATTACTACGAAGAAACCATAGTTTTGGTTCATATCTATCTAACAATTCACCACATCACTGTGCTTTTATAAATGATAGCAGTGATTGTAGCAAATTTTCTCAGCTACAACTTTGTTGAAAACCACTTTTCAATCAAATGCACGGAACAAAAGTTATTAATGATTCAAGTTACTGATGTCTTATGATTATGCTCATTCAACTGTTCAGCAGGCAACATTGGTGTTTCTGGTGCGAAGAATAGAGCACAAATATCATGGCTACTATGTCACACTGCCGAATACAGTGTTGCTAACAGAACAGCTGCTTGATCATGCCATAAGATTATCAATATCTTAAACAATTAATAACTATTTAATTTGGTTTTGGTTGAAAAACTATTTTCTGCAAAGTTGTAGCTTAGAAAAATTCCCGTAAGAATAGTTATAGAACTTTTCAAAAAAGCAATATGGAAAATGTGTAGAAGACAATGAACAAAAAGTTTGGTTTTTCCATAGTAATTTCCATATAAACTTCGAATGATTTGTGCCACGTCAGTTTCTTACCAAATGAGTTTAAATTTTGGGAGGCTAATCAGGACCTAATTTGAAGCCGTTTGAGCACTGTGGAGCGAAAATTTCAAATTTTGCATCAGTCTAACCTACATCGTTTCTTGTTTTTGTTACTCTAAGTAAACTAATCGTAAATTTTACACATCATACATTACGTTGACCCATAGACAAAAATCCACTGGTGGCGAGTAGAGATGGGTGATCCGCTCCCGAGCTGTTCTAAAGACTCGATTCACTATAGTGAGCTGATGACCCGCGGTTAATTTTTCAAGAACCTCAGCTCATCAGCTCACTGATATCACAAGTCTGAACCATTCAATGCATCACTTATAGCGGAACTTAAAAAAAAACAACTCTTTACTCCACTTACGCATTGACCAGCCACCGCTTAAACCAAGATGCGTGCGTAATACAACATGTGCCTTCTGATCGATAGCATACACGTTAAAAGCAAACTTCCAAGCGGCTATATGAGAGAGAGAGAGACATATGTACATGTGTTACACAATGTTAAATTTCTCCTGGTAGTATCCAATGTATTTACGTACCCGGCTCTTATTGCTGATGTTATTACTTCAGCATATCCCTAATAAACAAATACCATAAATGAACTGTATCCCGGATGGGTAAACTATCACACAAATGGTTTGTATGATACCCCGAACACGTCGTTAAGCTCTTTTTTATGATTATTTTTATTAGGGATGTGCTCTCAACTCTCCTCCCATTATTCTGTGGGGGAGCGGAAGATCCGCACATAAGCAAACAACCGAAAAGCAAAATGCAGCTCATAGCTCCAGATCCTAATCATTGACCCGAAGATTCACTGGGAGCTGTTTAGGATGACAGCTCTCGGATCCATCCTGCCATCGGAGCCTTCCAGCTCTTCAGATCTTTTTCTCTCTCGATTCTTCACGATTCAGCTCCAGATCCGGAGCTGAAGATCTGGAGCTGAAGCCGAGCGTTAACATTAGCAATAAAATCTGTATGTAGACTGGATTGCATATCATGAGAAAAGGCGTAAGATCGTGTGACATGATGTCAATCATCGCGTGTGATATAAGTGTAGGTCTCTGGCATACATTACTTGCTTTTACTGATAATGTGCTCAGTTTTTGCGCTACACCATATGAAAATTCCATATTAATCACTGCGATATATAGCGCACACGAAATTGACGCTAGATTTGGCGTAATTTTACACGATATTTCATGTAGATTTAAGCAAAATATCGCATAAATCTGCCATGTTGTATACAAGCTTGTAATCAACATTAAACGGTAGCTCAATATTAAACGAGGGGAGATTTACGCGCTGGTTAAAATTCAGAACTTTTTTCTGCGTAGTGGCGTTTTCAACTGAAAAGTAGAGCCATGTTGTAAGCTACAGTTTTATTGGTTTAGACTATTTCTACGATTTTATGTAGTTTTAAGCTTATATAGCTCCAGCTAAAACCACTTATTTATTTTCCGATTTTGAATTTGTGTCATAATTGCTATAAGTGTCAAGATTTCCCTGTGCTGAACAAAAATTTCTCTGATTATATCCAGCTTGTGAAAGATGAAAAATTTATTCTTCTCGATACTTTTCAAAGTTCCAATCGATTTTCCTGAATGCCATGATATTCATTCATTTCATATTGTTTGAAAAACATGCAAAAGTTGAATATGAAGAAAAGACCATTCAATAGCAAATCTATGATGATGTTAGATTTTCCCAGTTGATAAGTTTGTTGGTTTTGATTAGATAATTGATAAGAACTAAATAATAAGAAAATACGTATTTGTCTCATAATCATGAAGTTACCTCCGAAAAAAAACCTATGATTGACTTTTCACTCAGATTTCAATACCTCTTATCTGTTTCCTTCTTAAAATAACTTCTATCTAGTCTATCTAGTTCAGCCGGCAAGTCAAAGCTAGTAAATTGTGCATGCAATAGATTTTAGGGGCCATTCATTAATTAAGTCACGTGAAATTGAGAAAAAAAATTACCTCTGAACTGAGCTGAGCTGTTCACCCACCATTCCATTAGGCCTTATCGATCTTAACATCTTTGATCAAGACCGCAATATTCTATCTGGTCGAAATATCATGCTATAATGAACAATTAGAAGCCAAATTCTGCCATCTTGCATCGCCTGGTGGGGGAATCGTCAACTGAACAGCAGTGTGGTCATGTCTTCAGATTTATTGGTAGATCTATGGATTTAAAAAAAATACACATCTACGGCTCGACCAGAAAATTCTACAAGTGCAGCACAAATTCAACGGATTTTCAAAATTTTTGCTCAACCCCAGTCTTAACTTTTGAAAGGATGATTTTTAGAAATGGGTCATTAGATTTATCAATTAATAATGCAGGGGAATAAAACCTATCTTCGCATCATACTCCATGAAAAGTTAACAACACTGCTGAACAGTCGACCATTGTTCATCTGAACAACTTTGCCGAAGACAGCAACCATCTATTGGGTCGTAAAGTCGATATTTAGTTCGTTTATTTGGAAGACTCAATCACGTTAGCTTAACGGAGTCGATAATGCATCGTTCATTGTTTGTAACAAAATTCACTTAATTCCATATATAGTAGGATTTGGGCCGAACACTCTTGGCTTACCCGAGGTTAGAGGGGTATATTGTCGAAGGATATCATCAGATAAAGAGCTTGGGCGTGGGGGAATGTCTATATTGGAACGAATCTACGGCGTCTTAAGATGTGACCTGATGTCACAACCGCCACATCCATAGACGAACTGAAACAAAACTTGACTTGACTTGAATGATCTTTATTTCTAGTATTTGTTGATGATTTATATGTTTAAAATTCAAGTGACACAGATGTCTCTTTTCAGGGTTAATTCTAGACTAACATTTGAAAAGGGCGTAACTCCAATATGGCCATATCGAGAAAATCGCTTCCGAATTTTGATGACCTAAAAATTAATCCTATTTCACGACTTTCCATTTTATGGATGATTTTATAAGCTTTATATATAGTTAATTGTTAATTTATTCCATGTTGTTACCCCCGGATCTTCCATAATTTGAACTGCCAACACTGGTGATACGCCGTGGAAATACACCCTCAGGATTTTTGGTTTGTTTTTCCGCCTTGGTTATTCGTTCGCAAATTTTGTGAGAGTGGAATTACGGTATTCTTTTTGTTCGTTGTTTACACGTGAAATATCAATCGGATACATTTCAAATCAATCGGGCGTGACTAGATACTACAGAATCAGTACGTTTGGCATATTAAAACAATATAATTCGTAGTTCTGGTGCAAGGCGTAACAACCAGATGCATCATAGAGTTGAAAGTTGGAAATACGCCATGTAAGAAGAAACGTGTTTGATAATTTGAAGTGATATTTTCTTCTACTATCGAGTAGTTTGTGAACTGTTCTCTCTATATGTGGCAAAATATGGCAGTTTCACGATGGCCAGATCCAGATATGTTCCGGATACCCACGGAGAAGTGAAACTTGATCCTACATCCTCATGTGACACATCAAACTACATGAGAATTCAAAAATAAGAAAATTGGTGGCCATATTAAGTACTCAGGACCACGCTCCAGGTGCTCCCAGGGAGTTTCCCGAAATCTGTATGAGGTCAATGGAACTTTTCTGGAGTTCTCGGGAATTCTCTTCAGAACTACTCTGAAGTTCTCCTCAGAACTACTCTGAAGGTCTCCTCAGAAATATTCTGAAATTCTCCTCAGAACTTCTCTGAAATTTTCCTGAAAATTACTCTGAAGTTCTCATCAGAACTACTTTGATGTTCTCCTCAGAATTACCTTGAACTTCTCCTCAGAACTACTCTGAAGTTCTCCTCAGAACTCAGTTCTCGTCAGAACTACGCTGAAGTTCTTTTAAAAGCTACTCTAGAACTACGATGAAGTTTTCAACATTTTCCTGAAATGTACGAATTTGTCTGAATATTATCTTGAAGATCTTTAAACTTTCCCGATTGTCGGGACTTCCCTAAAGATATCTTTACTCGCCAGCAGTTCTTTGAACTTCTCAATAAATTTGAGTTCTTTGGACTTTCCTAAAATTCACGGAACTTTCCTTAAGCTCCCGCAGTTTTCCTGATATTCATAACTCTTCTCCGAAGCTCTCGATGTTTGCTCACGGTTCATGGTAGCTCTTCAAAGTGCTCGCAAATTCTTTGAAGTTAAAGCAAATTCAGAAACGATCACTGAACTTTGGAGAATTTCAAAGCCCCTTGGATATTTTTACGAGAATTCAGATGGATTAATTATTCAGAAGACCTTCTACTGATCAACTTTTCAATCAGATAGTCCCATACATATTTCATCGCTATGTCAGCTGAATCAGAGATTATTTAAATAACCGTATGACTTCATGACGATTAGCTAATTTGAAGATCTCCAACTGATTGAAAGTACAAGACACGACTCTCGAATAAGATGCCTTCAAGTAGATCAAGTATTATTCTGAAGATCTCGGACCGATAAAAAAAATCAATGACGTCTTGTTAGCATTCTTTTAAGATGCAAGCTAGATCAGCGATTATCTCTTAAATAGAGATTGAAAAAAAAACCCGGACACATTGGACTCGCTGATTGAACAAATTATTGTTGCTGTGTTTCGAGGTCAGATGAAACAGAAACAGACTGATCCACTCTGGCTGAAATAATCAAGATAATAATGTAAAATTAATTTGTTTGTTGTGATTCTATTGTAAATAAAAGCACACGGCGAATGAGCATGACCCAAATTTGTGTTTAGTTTACTCATAATCGCCAAAAGTGCAGGAACTCAGCGTTTACTCATCGCTTCATGTTTTTTTCTGTGGAAAACCTGAAAAATCTGCCAGAAAACGAGGACAATTGTTAAAATTTTACTCAGTCTAGACTGAGTAAATCCGATCTTCACTTTTTTCATATTCGGGATTTTTTTCTGAAGCCTGGAAAAACCTACAACCAGCTATGGACCAACGAAGAATACCCGGACAAATGGAGGGAAAGTCTCGTGATCCCGATCCCCAAAACAAATATAGGGACCAAGGACGTCACAGGATTCCGCCCCATCGCGCTGACCTGCTGCATGGCCAAAGTCTTGGAGCGGATGGTCAACAGAAGGCTCAAGCAATACCTGGAGTCTAAGGGACTGCTTGACCATCGACAGCACGCCTTCAGGCAAGGGTACGGTACCTCCACCTACTTCGCCACTCTTGGAGAAGTCCTGAAGGAGGCACAGGACCAAGGCCATCATACGGAGATCGTCTCGCTGGACATCTCCAAAGCATTCAACAGAACGTGGACACCAGCAGTAATGAAGAAGTTAGCCGAATGGGGACTAAAAGGACGCATCCTACACTTCGTCCGAAACTTTCTGACCGACCGATCTTTTCGGGTGTCGGTCGGAAACGTCCAATCCAGAAGGTTCAGCGAAGAAACCGGAGTACCACAGGGTTCGGTGATCGCGGTCACCCTCTTCCTGGTGGCCATGAACGGGGTCTTCGACAAGCTACCCAAGAAAATATATATCTTCGTCTACGCGGATGACGTCCTCATTGTAACGGTGGGCCCCACCCTGCAGAGGACGAAATTAAGGGCGCAAGCGGCAGTCTCCTCGGTGGTCAGATGGGCTGACTCCGTTGGGTTCCAGCTTTCCGCCGGCAAGAGCGTGCGCTGCCATATATGCACCACCCGGCATCGGAACAACGGACAGCCCATCATGATCAAACAGCAAGCGATACCGACCAAAAACACAATAAGGGTCCTGGGAGTGCTCCTCGATCGGAACCTATCCCTCGAGCCGCACTTCCAACAGGTGAAGAAGGATTGTCGTAGTAGATCCAACCTGATGAAGACCATCTCCCGCCCCCACCGATCCAACAACCGTGAAATCCGCTTCCGAGCCATCATCGACAGTCGCCTATTGTATGGCGTAGAACTAACGTGCCTTGCCGCCGAGAAAGCCATCCAAATCTTGGAACCGGTCTACAACGGATACGTAAGAACAGTCTCCGGTCTCCTGCCCTCCACCTTGGCCGACGCCGCGTGCGTTGAAGCCGGTATTCTGCCTTTTCGGCTCGTCTACACCGCAGCTACCGCTACCAAAGCCGCTGCCTTCCTCGCTAAAACGTCGGGAAACAGCAGGATCTTTCTCCTCGACGAGGCGAACCGACTCCTCCGCACGGTCGCCGACGTAGATCTCCCTCCAGTGGCCAGGGTCCACTGGCACGGAGACAAAAGTTGGCAATCACATCAGATCAGAATCGACAGCCGAATCAAGGACCGCATCAGGGCAGGAGACAACTCACTGGCTTTGCGCCGGACAGTCGTCGAAACTCTCGGGGCGCACTATCAAGATCACGAAATCAGGTACACCGATGGCTCGCTCTCCAGCAGCGGAGTGGGAATGGGGGTTTCAGGAGATAGTTTGGTCGTCAGCAATTCACTTCCGGCCCAGTGCTCGGTGTTTTCCGCTGAGGCAGCGGCCGTCTTTCACGCAACCACCCTTCCGGCCAATCGGCCGATCCTTATCGTTACCGACTCACAAAGCGCAATAATGGCCCTAACCGATGACGGTTAGGTAACGCATGCGCCGCCCAACACCGTATACATGTGGGTACCCGGGCACTGTGGCATCCAGGGGAACGTGATCGCCGACCACCTCGCCGGCTCAGGCCCCATCGGACCCAGGTTCTCTGACAATGTTCCGTTCCAGGACATCAAGAAATGGATCAAGCGGACGGTTCGGAGAGCGTGGGACAACGAGTGGAGGAACAATCGAACTCACCAACTACGAAAAATCAAGGCGACCACCGATCCCTAGAAGGATCGACCGAGCCTCAAGGAGCAGCAAGTGGTGTCCAGGCTGCGCACCGGGCATAGCAGGGCCTCCCATAATTTCGGAGGAACACCGTTCCGGAGAACCTGCGAAACCTGCGGAGTGCCAGCCTCCGTAGAACACATCCTCATCAACTGTGTGGAGCTCGAGGACCTTCGGGTTGCCTGGAGGGAACCAGCATACGAAGTCTGCTTGGCGACGAGTCCCCGGAAGCAGACGCCCTCATCGCCTTCCTGAAGGAGGCGAATCTTTTTTACAACATTTGAGTGTTTTCTGTTTGTGCTTTTGAATTCGTTGGCCCTTTTGGTAGTGTTTTTACAATATTTTATATAATTAAGCTAAATGCCCACTTGCCAAGATTGGGATCCTCCTTTTGAGGTCCCAATTCTTTTTTGTAATTTTTAAAAGAGATGAACTAGCCTTAGGCTAAAAATCTCTCTAATAAAGGAAAAAATAAATAAATAAACTTGAATGAAAAGCGGCAGCGCTTAAGGGTTAGCGCGATTTTAGTGCATTTCGTGTTTGTCACTGTGCCGCAATACCGCTATGCCGCTGTAATTATTGTGTTCAGCCCTTTAGTGGGATTGGTTTGTTTACTGAAACAAAACGTGTAGGAACGCTCTTTTATATCCTCCTGTCGGCTCGTCTCCCTCTGTTCTCTCAATAGTCATGGAAGCAGTTGATTGGTTGATTACAACCAAAAAATTTAATCAATTTTGAATATGTTAATTATAATAATCTACTATGTTGATAACACCAATCGAATCTTAAATAAAATTTGAATCAAATGGTGTTCAAAGAATTGAAATGCATCCTTAAATGGTCAAGTTATAAGCGCCAAATATCTGACAGTATATCGTCACACATTTTTTTGATTTTTACCCCAGTGTGTTTTACAAAAAAGAAGTTAAACGTCAAAATAAAAAAAAATATTGTTATTTCGTGTATTTTTTAACATGTTGGCGCTTATAATACATACATTAGTGATTACGTATAAGATGTGTATGTTATGTAAATAGCCATCCTCATCGCCATGAACAACTTTCTTGAAAATAGCATCAAATTGCGTTATTTTCCATAGAATGGCATTTGAGACACTTTTGCGATTACTTATTCCAGCATATATCATTTATGCAATTAATAGTCCTCTTTCATCATCACTAATCCTTCAGTTTTGATTTTTGTCCGGTATTACCATACATTCAATGGGAATGGGAGTGGGAATTTAGCTGGACCACAGTGCACTGTGCGTCATGCGAACATTTGGAGTAAGAAGACGTAAGGTACGTAAGGTTTTAACAAAGAATCAAAAGGATTTTCTGATCGTGAATTCCATGATTTTTTAAATGTATGTAGATTTTAAAATACGGAGCACAAGTTAATCAAAGACGGGACGAATAGTTAAAATCAGAATGCTGTATTTTTTAAGTGTTGAGAGGTGAAATATATTAAAACATGGTTTGAATTATTTCTATAAAGTGGCTCAGTACCTTTTCAATTTAGACTTTGGTCTTTTTCCGCACATCATTCTACAGACAATGATAATGACTTTAACTAACACAAATACACCAACACAAAGAACAGCGATCACGTCTAGCAGATGTGATTGGAAAAAATTTAGATCAGCTCCCGGATATCTCATGTGACGAGCACCTTTGTGCCGAATTACATACTCTGTCCAGAATACTGCCGTATCCATAGCAGACTGTGGTCTGTCCCGATACAGATCGGAGAGCTGCTTAACTGTTTCAGTGTAGCTTGCATTGTTCAAAACTTCATTGATAGCTTCTGAAAATGAGGCTTCTGTAAGCTCGGAGAAGTGCACGGTAATTGCCCATCCTTCATTATCCACCTTAATCACGTTGGCCTGTTGATCGCCGAAGAATGGGATTCCCACCAGTGGAACGGCATGGAACTGGGCTTCCGCTACTCCTCCCAGGCCACCGTGCGTCACAAACAGGCGACAATTCTTATGTGCTAGAATGTCGTTCTGTGGAAGCCACTTTCGCAGTAGCACATTTGCCGGTTTATTTGGCATGTCTTCAGTATCCCACTTCCAAATAACCCGTTGTTTAATTTTTGAGAATGTGCTTATCAGCGCATCGAGTTTTTCCTTAGGAATAGTGGAACTCAACAGATTGGTACCTAAACTGAACAAGATAAAGCCGTCATGAGCGTCATCCACCCATTTCTGAATATCCTCTGGCAGCGGATCTGGCGTTTGTTTGATCTGCAATCCACCAACTTCCACCATTGCTTGAACATATGGACGAGGTGAGGTTTTCGTAAAATGCTGATTCACCAATACCAGTGACACGTTTCTGCGAACCTCATCATACGATGGGAACTGATCACGAGGGAAATTGGAGCTGAAAAATGAATGTGGAATGATAAGATAAGTATCAAAACGTTACCATAGGATCTTACTTGTAAAATTGCTCTGATGTTTTCATCATGTACCATCCGAATGACCCTTCTAAGATCCAAATGAGTGAATTCTTTAACCTGTCGGTGAAACTCATTGGGCTTGGCATTCCCCGCATACTGTTTGGCACAGTTGCTATTGGACTAGGATTTCCAACCATACTGTTAACGACTTCCATGGCAACGTTTGGATGAACAACTACGGTAGGGGTTCCCAACCAATTTGCTACCCCTAACAAGAAATCGGCCATCAGTCCGACAACCAATAGATCAAATTTTTCTTCCTTGATTATTCGTTGCACTTCCGGATGGTTGATAGTATTGTTTGCTGCATCCAATGCCATCCAGTTCATTTTTGGAAAATTCTTTATCATAGCCAATTGTGATTGATCCTTCATGAGATTTTGCATGGCATCTGCGCTAAGCGAGCGGTCCGTGTCGTTAATTGTTCAAAGTTAGTGCAAACAAAAAATTCACTTACCTTTGCCCCAGTCTGGCATGGGGACGGTAATTTGACGATAGTTCTCCAACGGTTTTTGTAATGGATATGGACTAACCATCGTAACATGGTGACCGCGACGAGCCAGTTCCTGGACCAGCGCTTCCTGCACTATTATATGAGATCGACTTGGGCTGACATTTATGCTGAGAATTCTGTAGGCAGTGGTTGCAGACAGTACTGTTCCAAGCAATATTAGAATTCTTACTTGGAAAACCATTTTGCTTGCTAACAGTACTGCTGTGCGTGAAACCAGTTGTGATACTGAGGATTTTTGATGATAATTATAGAGCGATGCGGACAAGCAAGCAATTATATGTGTGTATGGGAACTGAGGATGAGTTTTAAGATTTCACATGTAATCTATACAAGGTGATTCGAAGTAACTGCCACCGATTTCACATGTATGCAATTCTCAATGGGTTAAATAAATATATGTTCAAGTACATATTGTTTTAAACTGTGTACTAAAGTCCGCTTGTATTAATAGTAGGATTAGAAATTTCATTCGTTTTCGATCTCAAGCAGCCATGGACGTGACAATGGAGGATGTTATACATCTGGATAAATTCGTGTGTTATCTTTTAGACGGTTGGTTGGTTGTCTTTATTAAGGAGATTTTCAGCCAGAGTGGAGGCGAACCAGCCCAAGGCTGAAAGCCTCCTTAATAAAGTTAAATAATAATAATAATTTTCAGCCAGACGCATCTTTTAGACGTTGCAATCTCTTCGAGTGAATGAAACATTTGTTTTTTGCAGCATTATCGAGGTACAAGGTGCTGGAACTAAAACGTGTGATTCATTTAAGGGGGAGGGATATGAATTTAACTATGTTAAGTTAAAGGTTATTTATGTAGTATGTCTGAAATATACTGATATCAAAAAATCAAGCGTTCAATCGTTATGACCATTTTGTAAAGTGACAGTTACTCCGAAACACCCTGTATGTGTGTCTGGTTACTGCAATAAGGCCTAAGACTCATCGATTAGAACTATATCTAATCTTTTGAACTGTACGTATAGTCATCATAACGCTACCGGTCAATTGTTTCATTTTATCATGATATTATTTCAATTCGTAGCCATCTTCTACCATACCTCGCCTTTAAGTTGAGTATGTATTCAGGGCTAGCTTAGCAAACAAGCTCGAAAGGTGGATGTTTTATTAGAAAAACACATCCCGTATAGTTCAATTAATTGTTCTCAAATGTTTAAAAGTAGGTTTCCTATAGCTATTAGTGGCCAGCGAATCGGGAAAAACCGTGGAAACCGGGAAAAGCCGGGAATTTGACGGAAGAACCGGGAAAAAATCAATAAACCTTAACATATTGCAACAAAAATTATAAGTTGAATAACAGCTTGAACTTAATCAACCAAACATTCGTTTCTTCTACTTAAAAATGGTTTGTTCAGCTCTTAATCACCTTAAACCTCTGAATTTATTTATTCTTTCGCAAAACTCTCCTCACAGAAATACTTTGGAATTCTCCTCAGAATACCTTGGAATTCTGTGTTGAATTTTCTTGAAGTTTTCTTTACATATTTTTTTGAATTCTCCTTAAAACTCTCCACACAATCCGCATACAATTCTCTTCAGAATTAACTAGGAACTTTCCTTGGAGTTCTCCTCACAACTCCCTTGTAATTCTTCTAAGAGTTCGTCAGGACTTAATCGTAGAATTAGTTTGGGATTCTTGTCAGAGTTCCGTTGAATTTTTCTTCGAGATCTTCTCAGAATCTTGAATTTTCAAGATTCTATAAAAAGTTCTTCAATTTATTAGAACCCTGAACCTAAACATTTTTCGAATCGAACAAAATTTTCCAGGGACTGTATTTTTCCAAATCCGGAATCTCAAAAAAAAATTCTAAATCAGGGATCTAGAAACATTTTCAAAATCCCACATTTTTAGTATTTTTCTCAGATTCATATTGTTGGAAAAAAAATCCAATCCTGTTTCTACTTCTTAATGTAGGATAGATTTTCATAATTCTAAGACTCTATAAGCCCATGTCAAATCCTCAGAATCTTAGAAATTAAAATTGTTATAAAGATTACATACAGTTAACGATACTTTACAAAAATGTCTTGAGCCGTATCGAGCTCAAGATTTTTTAAAACAATTTCTTAGTTTTATCTGTCCATCTGAAATTCGGTATAATGACCCATTCAGCCCGATAGCGTTCGGCTATGCGACCTTACAAATCCATAATTCTGGTACTTTGTAAATTCTAGTATTTTACAATCTTAAGAGGACTCGAGTCCAAAAAATTAATTCAAATTGATTCTATGTACCTCGAAAATAATGTGATATCACCGACAAACCGACATGACACTTAGTTCTGACTTATCCCCGAAAATCGTAAACGGCCGATTTAAATGTGCAGTTATCCGAACTGTCAAAACCACAGGATTCTTTGATCTAGATAAAAATAATTTGTCCAGAATAGATCAGACACGAAACAATTCATAACTTTTGCATGCGGGTTTATGGCTTAGATAAATATTTCCCGCGAACACGGAGTCAGATGTCAGTGGTGTGCTTTGGTCAGAAATTTTATTGTTTTTGCTGTGGTCATTCATGTCGGATTGTCGGTGGTGATATTGCAATCATAATTTTTTTACTTAATATTAAAAACCGGGAATATTTTGAAGCGGGAAAACCTGGAATTATAAAATGAAAATTCACTGGCCACCCTGAGCTACGGACAATTAAATAGTATGCATTCTCAGAACATTGAAGCTAAAACCCCAAACGCCACTTCCTTCATGATCTATTTTGGGGAAAATATTCTTATGCCGATTTTTATCACTAAGTTCAATAAAATTTATAAAACTACCTCATCAAAGAACAGGCAGATGTGCCAATACTTAAGGTGAAAGTTTATGCTTTTCCGTTGATACTGAATCCACACCCTTTCAATCCACACCCAAATTCGAAATGCATCAATACCAACAAGCATTGCAAATTAGAAAAATGGGAAGTATTGAAATTTTGAACATATTCGTAAACACAATATAATAATTCTACTACTGGAATGACAACTTCAATTCCAAGATTCCAAGTAGAGTAGTCCTACTAATGCTCCGGGAAGTCTTGCCGTAGTTCAGGGAAGACCTGCTGAACTTCAGCGAAGTCCTGATGAAGTTCAGAGAAGCCCTGCCGAAAGTCCTGCCGAAGCCCAGGAAAGTCCTTCTGAAGTTCAGGGAAGCCTTGCCGAAGTTCAGGGAAGTCTTGCTGAAGTTCAGGGAAGATCTGCGGAAATTCAGAGAAGTTCTGTTGAAGTTCAGGGAAGTTCTGACGATGTCCAGGGAAGTTTTTCCGAACTATAGGGAAGTCCTACCAATGTTCAGAGAACTCCTGCCGAAGTTCAGAGAAGTTCTGTCGAAGTTCAGGGAAGTTCTGCCGAAGTTCAGGGAAGTCCTTTCATTTCAATTCTTGGAAGTTCAGGGAACTCATGCCGAAGTTCAGGGAAGATCTGCCGAAGTTCAGGAAAGTTCTGCCGAAGTTCAGGGAAGTCCTTTCATTTCAATTCTTGGAAGTTCAGGGAACTCATGCCGAAGTTCAGGGAAGATCTGCCGAAGTTCAGGGAAGTTCTGCCGAAGTTCAGGGAAGTCCTTTCATTTCAATTCTTGGAAGTTCAGGGAACTCATGCCGAAGTTCAGGGAAGATCTGCCGAAGTTCAGGGAAGATCTGCGGAAATTCAGAGAAGTTCTGTTGAAGTTCAGGGAAGATCTGCCGAAGTTCAGGGAAGTTATGCTGAAGTTCGTGGAATTATCTAATTATCTTTAAAAGTACCAAGATATGATAGAATATCTTCATCAAATAGGCTGAAATTTTTGCAGAATATCCTCAAATACTTGTGAAACAACATGTGAAAATTGAGGAACCTTTGATTTGAAAAATATTTCATTTAGCAATGGCAAAGGTGGGTAATTTCTAAAATAGGTCCATTTATCTTAAAAAATATCCACATATATCCATCAAATAGGCTGAAACATTCACAAAGTATTCTTCAATTAGCTTACACATACACAGACTTGAATTGTTTTTATTATTTCATAAATACACGCGTTTCCAACACGACTTAGAAATACTCTCAATTTAGAAATAGTTTTACTATTTATTTTCAAGCCCTTTCATAATTTCTTGCGATAACGCATAGATTTTTTTTTCCGTCGATCTTGTTTTCCGTGCTGAGCATCAATACTACCGACGTGCCAGGAAGGCAGCTCCCACACCTGGATCCTACCTATCGACCCATCAACTCATGAACCGGGGACCAACGGGTTTACTTCCCTTCCGAAGGAAGGCGTGATCAGAGATGTTATGCCTTAAAACATCCCGGCGGCGCCGACTGGGATTGAACCCAGGCCTGCTGGGGTGAGAGGTAATCACGCTTACCACTACACCACCGGCGCCGTTGATAACGCATAGATGACATTGCCGAATAGCATCCGTTTTCAATTATCGATAATTTTCGCAAAATATTTCGAATTGAAATACCAATATGGTTTTTCTTGATAATTCATTCATGGATCGCCCTGGCATGTGGCTTTTCGCTTCTCTGTTTTGTGCGAGGGATCCAAATCACATTGTTCTTCAACCTGGAGCATGCTTACGCACAGATGCATGCAAAAGCCAGTTGATTGCTTAGGAAAACGAAATCTAATGCTTGGCATTGCGTTACAAAAAAAATGGTTTGCATTGAAATAATGTATTTTACAGGTTTATTGTTTTCGGAGTAAATGTTCTTAACAATATTTTAAAACGATCTACGGGATGAAATATGACCCTTCATACGAAACACTTGTGTAATTGATGAGCAAAGTTAGCGACCACTATGATTGTGGTCCTAAAATTGAACTTAGAAAATGGTTTACAGAAAATTTAAACAATAAATCAATCTTGTAAAAATTGCTAGAGATAGCAATTTTAGTTCTTTAATTTTGCACGGAAGAGTTTTTTCGATTGACCGCTGCGTTATTTTTTAAAAAATCGATGAAGCGAGTCATTTTAAACCAATCCACTTTCACCTTAAGTTGAAATGCTCCATAAATGTTCCATACATAAACATCGTTGATTTTTATGTAACATTTCATATTTTTCATTGATGCATTTCATATTTTTTATGCGAAGATTTACTGTCCTGCCAGTGTTTTTTTAGTTAGAGGAGTGCACTGCCGCAAAACATAACGGAAGTGACAGATTTACTGAAGTTCCAAGGAAAATCTGAGCGAGAAACTCTGAGGAGAGTTGTGAAAAGCTGTAAGAATTTCAGAAAATTGCAATTGAACAGAATTCCGATCATAAATTTTAAGATTATTCTAACGTAATTCTTTAAAAAAAAAAATATGCTAAAAATGCTGCGAGGATTTCCACGAGATACATGTAATCAATATCCTTGAGTCGTAAAAATGTGAGATCTCAGATCAATATCCCTGAAATGGAGAAAATTTCAGATCGCTCTCAGTTGATGATTCAACAGTGGTTGTGCCACTCGGTGTCGATCACGCTATCGGTGCGCTTTGTTCATTGCCTACATCTCGGTCACCTTTTCAAAGATTGTACACATTGTAGCTGCATCTTTTTGCAACTCTCTATTATTATTCCTTTATTTGTTTTCCGTACTGAGCACCAATGCTAGCGACGCCAGGGAGGCAGCTCCCACAATGGACCCTACCTATCGAACCATCAACTCATGAACCGGGGACCAACGGCTTTACTTCCCTTCCGAAGGAAGGCGTGATCATAGATGTTATGCCTGAGAGCATCCCGGCGGTGCTGACTGGGATTGAACCCAGGCCTGCTGGGGTGAGAGGTAATCACGCTTACCACTACACCACCGGCGCCTGGGTTCAATTCCTGTCGGCGCCGCCGGGATGTTTTGAGGCATAACATCGCTGATAACGCCTTCCTTCGGATGGGAAGTAGAGCCGTTGGTCCTCGATTCATGAGTTCATGGGTCGATAGGTAGGATCCAGGTGTGGGAGCTGCCTCCCTGGCGTCGGTAGCATTGGTGCTCAGCACGGAAAACAAACCAAAGGAAAAAAAATATATCCAAATTGCTGCTTTATCATTACTATCATTTCTATTACTATTACTATTACTATCACCATCATTTGGTAAAATTGACTAAAATTTCAGTTTTGATTTTTGCCCTGCATTCAACGCACTAAATATGCGCCGTAGAGTTGTTTTTATGACATTTAAGCCTATGTCATGAGCATGAGTATAATTTACTGCCCGCGGATGCTACTCCGTTATTGCCAGATAAACTGTAATTACACAGAGAACAAATAGATGATGCATGGGACTAGGAATCATCCTCAATGTGTAAAAACTGGTGATCTAAAATTAGTCCAGAAATAATTGGGTAGGAATATGTTGACGTGATACTCGTTTCCTGGGATGTAGGATAAAAGTGTTGGGTATGCAGCAAGGTTCGTTTTGGAAAACGGTACGCTGAATTACTGTGATGGGTCGAGCTAGGAAAAAAAAAAAAGATTCTCGAATCTTGACAGTGGAAGGGCATGAGATTAAACTCATGATGTTCTGCTTAGTAAGCAAAAATGGTCGCTCTAAAACCACCGTGCCCCTCATATCACATCACGCCACTTATGATCGAGTCGTTGTAGTCATTATAACCCGGCATTGACGACAATTTTCACATAAGACGGTGAGCAAGCATTGTGACTATGAACCTCTTTAATATGATGGAGCCTGGGTTTGTTCGCATTCTGCTCAGAAAGCGAAAACGGCTGTCTGAATCACAACACACCACTTATGATGAAGTTAATGCTATAACTGTTCATACTCAACGGCGGTGCTCCTTACGCCAGAATAAGCCACTACAACCGACAATCTTTCAACCCCGGAGACATGAAACTACGGAAAACCACTTATGCCTTCAATAAATTCTACTTTTACGCGATGTTCATTATTTCGATTAGGTCTTTACGGAAGATGGAAACAGAACTTATTTAGCCTTTGGTTTTTCTGTTCATTAATTTTAATATTTATAATTGCGGCTAATGAGTCTAACGGTGTGCATTCAAACACAACGAATAAGAATTACACCAGCTTTCCTTTCATTTTATCTAGAAATAACTATTTCTACACTTGCCGGAATTACAAATTATGTTTCAAAATGATCAAAATCTAACCTCACCGAACAATAAATCACGCGCAATCGAGGCCATCTCGCCGGGAACAAATGGAAAAGAGAACAAAAATGGAAAGTTTACAAGAATGTTTTTCAACTAGAACAGACTCACCCACACATTTTGAACCCAAACTGTTCACACCTAATACATGATTCAGAAATGGAAGAAAACGACCCGGAACCCGTCCAACATATACAAAATGTATCCATTCTGCATAAAGCAATCCATTGTTATCGAGAACAGATCTGGAAATGCAATCCCTGAGCCTCCCCGACTTCCCCACTGCTCCCATGCAACGACGAGTTTATCGTCACAATAACAGTAGGAGAACGAAAGAGATGACAATCCGCTCTCCACGACGGGCAAGCAAAGGGGCCTTGAATCATTCTTTACGATAACCACCGCCGAACCAACCATCCCACTCTTGCCACACAATGGTTAACTTGCCTTTCATATAATTTATTTTTACTTTCATCAGCATTATTCACTCTGATCAGCCAAAGGTCAAGCAAGGGCATGATCGCATAATCGCAAAAATCTAACAAATCAGCATAATCGAGATCATACCGGGGAAAAAAAGGGAAACGAGAGCACTCCTATCAACACAAGAAAACATATCTGCAAAAACTTAAACAATCATCCGATTCCACACGGGACACTCATTTTTATGACATTTGAGCCTACTTCAATAAATGGGATAAAAATAGAAAATTTGCTTGTATCTAATCTAATCTAATCTAACACCAACACAGCAAGTTCATGAAAGCATCCTCGAAAATGATAGATATACCTCCATCCTTTTTCTTGTCTATTTGCTATATTTTGTACATCAGAGATGCGCAAAATGTATCAAAACGGCCAGGCCTACTGTGCAGCATTTAAGGGGCAAGATGATTCAGAAACATCGGGCCTGTTTAAATCAAAGATTTAAACACGATGCTTCAGAATCCAATAAATGGATGAAACGTACGTTCCGTTGTTATAAATGATTGGTCGTTGGAAGCATCTAATCTAAAACAGTTAAATGATGCTCCATTTTCCTCGTGTGGTTGGGACATGAGCACTAGCTCTTGTCTTAGCCCTATATGGCTTTCTGAAAAGAAAAAAAAAAGAAAAAAAAATGGAATAAAGGGCCGCAGGAATAAAGAAAAGGAGGAAGGAACTCTAGTTCTATCTTCCCTTGTGTAAAAACTGAAAAAAACGGGTCTCTAATCAATCTACAGGAAAAGTTCGAACTTTTTCTTTTGTGTGCTTCATAAAACCTCGCAAAAATTTCCAACGCTGAACACAAACAGGTGAGAGCTAGATTTCAGTAGAGAGCAATAGAACGAAAATATAGGTATTATAAATTTAAAAACATATAAATGAAAATAAAGGCAAGATCTCAGCAAGTTTAATTAATTTTGTACTATTACTGTCCTGCTGCCCTACTGGCACCTCCAAGAATTTTCCGGGCTTTTGCGAAACTAGTTGAAAAATTCTTCAGGCAAATAATGTTCACAAAAATGGAACTTTAAGGTACAAAACATCAAGCGTCTAAAACCAGAAAAAAAGCACTAGGACGACTTTCTTGCCGAATGAACCAATTGGCAAATCTATGTTGGAACTTGGCCATACTCACTCGTTCTCAACCTTTGACAATAGCGCACTCAACATTTGATTTCTCATCAAAATACAGCACGAAAGTGGCTCTTCGAAATGATGACTTAGACAAAGTTGTAGAAACCAAAACAGGTGAATATATAAACAGGAACGATCTCACCAAATGAACGAAGGTTTGCCCGTGAGGCAAAAGCTTGGAAGACTGTTGCATCTCCTAGTTCTTGCTCAACACTTCAAACCATTCCATCTGATCTTCAAAAAAACTCTTGCATAATCTGCCTCCAATCCAATCAGTATCATCGGGTCAACTTGCCAATCGCTTCATAATAGTTCTGACGAAAAGGATGCTGATAAAAAACACTTTGAAATGCATTTTACTCGATCGCTTGCACTTGCTTTGCACTAAAGTGGCACATTGTTTCGGACTAAACGCGATGAAAAAATCAATGACAAAAAATTAAGCCTAAAATTTTCGAACCCATGATTTTCTGCTCAGTAAGCAAAATTGATTGCCACAATGCCACCGAGCTCCTTAAATTACCGAAAATTACGATTAAGTTCCTAACGCCGACAACAACAGCTCTTGAGAAGGATTTTATATATAATTCCGATCAACACATTAGCGTTAGCGTCAGCGTTTCTACGGTATACTTCGGATTCTAAAGGGTGTCCACGATGAAATTGCCACACACAAAATTGATTCGCAAAATTCGAGTTTTCATCCGATTGCCATCAAATTTTCAGGGATTGAGAAATAACTATTAAACTTCATTTTACCATTTTACTCGTATTTTATTTACAGTCCATACGCAAATGCCCGCACCTTGGCCTTAACCCCGGCCATAAGATTCTGCACAACCTGTGAATCAACCGTTTTTTGCATGTAAACCCATACTTTCTTCAGTTCCTCGACTGTCTTCACTACCTTAGGTCGTTTAAGAAGGTGCTGCTTCATAATCGCCCAGTACTTCTCGATGGGGCGGAGCTCCGGAGTGTTGGGAGGTTGAACATTTTCGGCACGAAATTGACCTTATTGTCCGCATACCACTTCAGCACGTCCTTGGAGTAGTGGCATGAGGCCAAATCCGGCCAGAAGATTGTTGGGACGTTGTGGGCCTTCAGGAGAGGAAGCAGCCGCTTCTGGAGGCACTCTTTTATGTACACCTGTCCGTTCATCGTGTCCTGGGTCACGAAAGGTGCACTCCGCTTCCCGCATGTGCAGATGGCTTGCCAAACCAGGAATTTCTTCGCAAATTTGGACATCTTCTGAGTGTGGACATGCTCCGGAACGCTGAACTTATCCTTGGCTGTGAAAAACAGGTTGCCGGGGATCTGTTTGAAGTCGGCCTTCACATATGTTTCGTCGTCCATGATGCAGCATTCAACTTTCGTCAGCATGTTTAGATACAACTTCCTGGCACGGGTTTTGCGGGACTTGTTCTGCTTCTCGTCGCGATTAGGGGCCTTTTGTACCTTGAACGTTCGAAGCCCAGCCTTAGTTTTGGCCTTCTGGACAAAACTTCGGCTTAGGTGCAGCTTCTTAGCCACATCCCTAACGGAGGCGTTCGGATTTCGGTTGAAGGCCCCAACTACGCGGTTGTGATTTTTGGTGTTGTACGGAATACTTTTTCCTTCACTTCTGGGCTTCCGATCGGTGGTCAACCGTTCCTCGAACCGCTTAATCACGTAACCAACGTTTTAGCGATGGAACGATGCGAGAGATCCTTGTTCTCGTGATGAATGCGCAAGATTTTATCACGCACGAGCTGTTCTTTCGACTCCATTTCTGCGAGTTTTGATCACAGGACTTTAAAACTTGCAGGATGTAAATAATGCACTATGAACTAAATCCACCCAAATTTTCATTAAATTCTACCCAACGGTTAAAAAGTTAGAGTAATTTCATAGTGTGGCAATTTCATCGTGGACACCCTTTAGTGACACTCACGACTCTTTTAAAATTCTTAGTCAGACTACGTTCAGGAATAATGCTAGGCAGTTAACATTATTTCCAATCTAAACAAGAATACCAAAAGCATGACTGTCACTATTCCCGACCACGCCTACGGAGTTGGAGCATTGGGTACGGTATTAGGTCAGGATATGCCTCAACCAGGCGATACAACCAAAAGAATATGATTGTTTTTTTTTTTTAAGGAATTTGATAATAAACCCAAGCAAAGGATTATACCAAAATGATAACAAGTACTGATACCCGGTTATCAAGATTTGATAACTGAACATGTTATCTTTAGGGTTGAATAAACAGCCAACATAACAAAAAATTTAACAAACTAATACTCCTTGGATATCACAAAAATCACTGATTTCGTTATCATTGAAAACAAGTTGATACCAATTTCTGTGATCGATGCAAAATTTTCAAGAAATTTCAAATTAATTTATCAATTTGGTATTAAAAACCTTTCACTGATAACTGAAAAATGATGGGCAGTATTTTTTTATTCTTACCATGCGGATAATATTTGAAGTTTTGAACTAACCTTGCATCATTTCGTATTCTTTCATGATAACAACTTATAAAAAAATTAGTCGAGGTTGATACATAACTAGATTTGTAATGTGATAACAACTGAAAACAAAATGATATCATGAATAACAAGACTTGTTTTCAAGATGATATCAGGTTGTTATTTTACTTTGCTCGGGAACCCACAATCTTATACACAGTAAACAAACGCAGCAACCGCTAAGCTAGCCGAGTTCCTCAATTTGTTTTCTTAGTACTGTATTAGTGAAATTTATATGGAAGATAATGTTTCGAAGTAAATAAATAAAAAAGGAAGGATCTCACCTGAATAATCCTTGAAGCTCCCGAATACAGTTCAGACAAGTTTCTTTGATCTTGATTAAGGAAAACCGCTATTCGTTGCCAGCCCTCGGAAGATGCAGATGCATCAAATGCAACAGTCCGGCATCTCTCAGTATCACTATAAGCCTGCTGGATTTACACCATCGTGATCATCTTGGGATCTTCGTTGCCCATCAGCTAAGACAACTCCTGGATCTATATCACTAACGCTAATGAGCTAGCTGCTAGCAAAAAAGCTCAATAGCATAATGTAAACAGGGCATCAGCGTCTACTAGCATGATGTATCAGCAGTAACTAAAATTCGTGCTAGTTTGGCTTACACTAGCGCTAGCAAATCCGCACAGATGTAAACACCCCATTAACAAATTTTTCAAACGCTAGGACAATACAATTTTTCTAATTTTAATGTCAATTAATCATGTTTTGTTGTTTTTGATATCATCCACATCCAGAGGACCAGTCACTTTCGAATCTATGGGAAAAATAGGAAACCATTTGGAAATGCATGAACATTTTCAAGTTTTATTCATTATCGTCTTTATGAGCAGTTTTAGATGCACAAAAAATGCACGAGTACATTACTATGGTGATATGGTAAACACTCGTTTGTTTGTTTCCTTCTGTGAAAGCATGTTTAGTCACAAATCGTGGATTTTCTGATATTCTCCGTACTGCAAAAATGATTTTGCTACCACTGAAGGGGCGACATCTTTCGGATCTTCAGTATAGCTACTACTCAATTCATATAATTAATCCTTAGTCAATTATAAGATTTACAGAACTTAGTAGTTCCTTCGAAATATGACCAGTTCATTCTAGATTTTTCGAGTTCTGGCCTAAGGGAGAAAAAAGTTGCTTGTGCGCTATATAGTTGATCACAATTACTGCCATTTCAGATTTTGATTTGGGTATTACAATGCACATGGTTGTTTGCTTCAAGAAGATGAAAATTATGTACGTGCAGCAATATCATATTCAAATTGGAATATGATGGTCACAACGGTATCGATTTCCAACGAACTATGCATAGCATGTGTGTTGGCGGTTGCTATGGTTGCTAATGTACCTGGCATCGACCGAAACTATCACAAAAACAACACGAAATGGGACTTGCCTCTGATGTGTAGTGTTGCATGTAACGCTGTACCATTATCCCACCATTCCCAATTTCCGTTGAAGTGGTACAGTCTGTTAATCACCAACAAACAAGCTCCTTTCCGTGTGATGTGGTGGGTTAAGCTGATGGACAATAACTGGGTGACAACAAAGGATTCAATGACATGAAGGTAAAGGTCTGTACCCGTATTTACTTTTCTGTAAGATTCTCTACGGCAAAAAAAAAACAAACGTATGTTCCCGTAAATAATTGCTTAAAGAAACTTAGGGCAAGCTACAGCAACTTACATAAACATCAAATGTGCCCTAACATTGCAGTAACTAGTATCAATGTTATTGCATTATGTTTGACGTCTTAATTCTCAAAAAAATGTTTGGTTCTTCACATACAGTTATCGTCCATAATCGCATACACTGCATTTGACATCGACATCTAATTGTTCCGTTTTGTTTCTCGTTTCAGGTAATTACAACGGTAATTTGAACCGCAAGTAGAATACGATTATTGCTCCAATACCCGACTTGTTCCATTACATTCAGCGACCTGGTCATAAAAAAATAAATTTGGAGACATTCATCGGCGGATGCTGTGATTATGTGTGATCAGCGTGAACCAGTTCCACAAAATTGAAATCATTTCCCATCTGTATAAAGCAGGAAAAGCGATTCTCACTCGAAGTACCATGATTAACGGTACCTACCATTCTGAAAATTTCACGATTCGTTGAAAGAAAGTTCGAAACCAATTTGAATTTTTAATTTTATAATCTGCAGTAAACTACGTTATTTAAGGTTGGCTGCCGCTGAATTTCTTTCTTTTCTTGTTTATTGGCCCCTTCTTTTCCAGACTGCAACTTGTTCAGGGCTAACTTTTATTTTAGTGTTTTATTGAGGTCCAAGCAAACGGGCGCTCTCTGTTAGTTGGGCTATTGCGAAGAATTCTGCGTCACGGTTTTGGTTGCGTAGGCTTCCATTTTGAAGATCATAAATTCACCGTTGAACGCACTGCAGTGTATTGTTTACATTTGCGAGTCAATTAGTACTGTCAACGGAGGTTTCTGAGTTAATTGGCTCGGCATTTCGTTGTAAATTTTATGTGGTCGCGGTTGATCATGAATTGAAAGTTGGTTTATCGAGTTTCAATTCAATCGATACCATTGTTCTATTAGGGCATCCTCAGCAAAGCAGATTGAGCTACCACCCGCTGTCAATCTTAGTTTGAACAAATGCATATCTTGAGTGTGAAAATAGTTATTTACGGGCACACTACGGCAGTCGATCGTTCAAAATGATGCTCATAAATTATTCATTGCAAATTAAGCGAATTAAATGTCGTGTGAATTAATCAAACTCCACGTCAAGCACTAATTCATACCTACCGAGCAATCATCCAGGATAGCAGCTGTCCAGACCGGTTCGGAATAGCCTCAATTTTCCCACCATAAAATGTAGATATATGTAGGACCAACCGGGGATGTCGCGACTAAACAATCATTCGTCTCCGCCGTCATCGTCGCCACCGCCATCATCAAATCTAAGCTAACCATAACTTTCATTATTGCATATAGTACAGTTTGTACTCCGTGGCGTATTGTTTACAACAGCCAGTGCAGGAGCAGCAAGTACTCGGTAAACGGTACTAATTAACCATTGCTGGACGAGGGCAATTTAGCACGTTTACTAGTAATAGTGCAAATGAAGTCAGCGGTATTTATTGAGCAGTTAACCTCATATTTTATGAACCACAGATTTCTTTCGGTGGGTGTGGGTGGTTTCGCAGTGGGGTGTGAAGTGTCGAAGGTTAGTCAAGCATTGCTTATCCGATGCAAGGATTGAATAAATTAACGCATGATGTCGGTTGCGCATTACCTAATCATAAGCTTGAACAATGCCTTGTGGGGTGCGGTATGAGGAACGTGTGCTCAGCACGAGATAAAATGGTCTGTCATATGCAAATTATGTAGAATACATTAGTTTATCGATAACATTGTCTTCATTGCGTCATTTCATTTACTTAAAATTGCTATTTCTATTAACCCGTCAAATGATTCCTATCTCTAATATTTTAGTTAAATTAGAGCACCAGTAGCATTGCGTGACCATAGTTAAGCGTGCTCGCCAACTCTAACTATTGGAAATCTCCCACGATACACGTGTGAACAAATTGGTTCAGGAATTTACACACTTCGTCACTTTTCGCATGTGCTTAGTAGTCATATCACAACATGCTTGGTGTTGAAATCAAGTTAATCTTACCAAACAAAATTTAAAACAATTTAATGTTTAGTTGCATTTAGAGTTCGAAGGTTGTTTAAATTTCAAATATGTTTAAATCTTACCATTAACCCCTTCGATTGCCTCCAAAAATGAACCAAGTCCTCGGTCGATGATACCATAATTTTTAGGAAAAAATATTAAGATTTCTTTTTGACGTGTATGATGCACAGAACAGTGAGGCCAACATTCCAGTTTAAATTGGATTCTTCCAGTTTTTTTACGCATCCAGCATTTAATTGCAATACAATATTGCAATTAAAATCAGTAAAATGCGTGGTGATGCAACGACTGTCACATCATCGTCACGCATTTTTCTGGTTTGCTATTATGACAGTTACCATCTTAAATCTTGTCGTCAATATTAATGATGTAACTCTGTTGTTTATCTACCACTGTTGTTAGAAATAATCGGGGCTTCTTATGCTTTCGTGAAGTACACGAATACACACAGTATCCACAGACGATTTTAAGACATTACAATCAGTTTTAAGCGATCAGTTTTACAATCAAAACCATTAAAAGTTGAAGTTTAACATTTATTTCAGTCTAAGATCTAACAAAATATCAAAGCCTTAATGAAAAGTGTCCAAGATCTAGAAACTTTTCAAAGTTTCAAAATCCCAGAATTAGAAGAATGAACTCTCAACCATTTGATTCATTTCAAGTACATAACCTTAAATTTCAAAGTTCGGCATTAAAATATTTTTGCTAGTTTTGGAACTTGAAAACTTCTCAAGTTCCCCTATCTTTTGCCTAATCCTTCATCCATGGACGAAATATCTAATTTTAAATAAAATACCCTGAACCTTGAAGATTTTTCTAATTCCAGGATCATATAATTTTCTAAGCCTAAAATTTCAAGAAATCTAAGCCTCAAAATTTCAATTTAGTACCCAAATCTTGAATTTTGCTCCTTATTAAAAACAATGAATTCTCTTATTATTTTATCCATGATACTCTTGAAAATCTTTTGCAGAAAACTCTCTAAATTCACTCGGCAATGCTCTTCATATTATTAATAATTCTTGCAATTCTCCGAAAAATACTCATGAAAACAAAATCATTTGGAGATCCCTTCTCAGCATGTACAGGATTTTCTTTTTAATTCTGTCTAGTATTCCCATTATTTCTTTGAAATGCTCCACATACTTTCCTTGAAACTTTTTTTTTTGATTTTCTAAAAATTATCACCGGAATATCTTTGCAACACTCTTCCTTAGACATTTCCCTCAAAAATTTGTTGGAACTAGCATCGGAATTCAGAATTCAATTCCTTTGGAAATACCTTAACATTTTTCTTAAAACTCTGTTGGAAAACTCCTAAGAAGAATAATTTTTATATTTATTGTTCTTAAAATTTGCATTAATTTGCATTTCAAATTAATAATTATCATTAATAGGGTAGAGAACTACTTCGGCCTAATCGCCCATTTTGAGCCTATCGAGCAGAAAACTTCAAATAAATCCATGATTTCAGAGTTAACAAGTCAATTATGCGTTTGGTACGATACTTTAGTTAATAAGCTACGAAACGAAGTCAATGAGAACGCATAATATGAACGTTTGCACCCATTATTCCTAAAACAAAAGAATCACTCCGACTGATTCCATTTTTATCTTCATCCGATAGGCCGAAGTGAATTCATTGGCGTTTCAATGCATTAGGCCGAGTTTAGAATCCGTAGGCCGAGTTTGGCATCAAAAAGCAGTGTTAGAATTTCGACAATATCTCAACGATTGGTTTCTTTTTATCAAATCTTACGGTACATACGGAAAGGTAAATAAATTTGGAAGTCATCAGTGATAATAACATTCCGTTTGGTGCTAAACTTCGCTTGATTAAGAGAGACTAAGAGCCGGTTGTGCTTAACAGGTCGGAAATGGGGTAGTTAACCCTACTGTGCATGAAACTGATATTACGCTGCTTTTACTGCATTTGTTTATTTTTGTGGCCATAAAAATTACATGAGATTTTCGACTCTTGGATGTAGTATTTAAAATTGCTGTGTATATTATAATTGTAAACGATTATTTTTAAACATACCTGACATTAAAACTATAGCAATCGCTGGCCTACACTGACAGATTGTATTGTGAGATTGTCCGGATGAGGCCATCTAAAGCACCAGTTGCCAAGATGTTGGAGTCGTTAGAAATGTTCCGGATAATCGACACTAATAAAGATCTGTTCGTATGGTCTTCTACAGCTGGAAACTTCCATTTCTGAACTACACACTGCAATCTGCGGGTTCGGAAAGGACAATGCCTATCATAATTTAAAACACTTTACTGACTTAAAATTCCAATGGATGACACAAACTTATCACATCGAACAGTCCGTCGATCCAGTGGTGCTCCAAGATAATTATTGTTGTTAATTCCCTAAATGGCTTCACAAACATTCGTGAAATTTTCCGGAAGAGGACAAAGCTCACGACAAACTCGAAATGAAATAAACATGGTGAACGCTGTGAATTTTCATCCAAAACGAAGGGCAATTACATCACTTGATTTTAGATACTTTCAAAGCTCAAAAATGAGAACTCTCCCAAGACTACTGTTTGAGTACAAATAACTTAAAAGTAAGTAGTGTTGGTTATACTTCATGATTAAGTCAAAAGTATTCAGCAATTAGAATAACATTTCATTTTCATTTTCATTTTCATTTTCAAGCACAGAAGGGGGCCATAGGGCCAGTCCTCCAGTAAAACATCACTGCCCATACAGCACAAGGGTAGGGTAAAGATTTGGCACCACAGAATAATAATCACAGGGATCAATTGAATCCTGCTTAAGATGCCGGATAGGGAGGAATAGTGTTTCAAGTAGCATAGTCGGAGTAACAGTAGTATTAGTAAAAGTTGGAAAGTAATATATAATTGCAATACCTGTAAATATTTTGTATAATTTTTAAACCCTTGTATTCCAAAATTTAGGAAAAATGCTTAAAAGATCATACAGCATCATAATAACCCGGAGCGGTTCAATAGAATATCCTACTACACAAAAATAATATTAAATACAATTAGATTGGTCTCACCCGATATTCTTGAAATACTTGACGTTTTGAATTTCCAGACTTCGTGTTGTTAGCTTTCTTGAAGGTCTTGTGCTTAATTCTTGATTTGTCTTTCGCTTCGAATTTCTAAGAAGTGACTCTATAAATAGATAAAAAAAAACGACGCTTCCCGCCCACAAGCTGTAGACCGAGTGCAGAATCTTTGTGATGAAACTTTCCAAACGTGCATAGGGTTAACTACCCCATTTCCGGCCTATTAAGCACAACCCGCACTTAGTATTTCTTAATCTAGCGCAGTTTAGTACTAAACGGAAAATTATTATTACTGATGGCTTCCAAATTTATTTAGCTTTCCATTTGCACTGTAATATTTCATAAAGATAAATCAATCGTTGAGATATTGTCGAAAGTCTAACACTGCTTCTTGACGCCAAACTCGGCCTACGAATTTTAAACTTGGCATAACGCATTGAAACGCCATTGAAACGCCAAAGAATTCACTTCGGCCTATCGGATGAAGATAAAAACTGATTCGTTCGGAACACTTCTTTTGTTTTTATAAATAATGGGTGCAAACCTTCATATCACGCGTTCTAATTGACTTAGTTCGGTAGCTTATTAACTAAAGTGTCGTACCAAACGCATAATTGACTTGTTAACTCTGAAATCATGGATTTATTTGAAGTTTTCTGCTCGATAGGCCCAAAATGGGCGATTAGGCCGAAGTAGTTCTCTACCCTACCCATAGAAATAAATTCAATTGAATAAAGGATTTAATAAAAAAAAAACAGATGATTTCTACTGTGACTAAATCCAGCATTCCTACTAAAATATCAAATGCTGTGCTTAATCATTTATTATTAGTACAGAGCAATAAACAATGTAAAGTGATGATTAATGTGTTAATATGCTTTTATAAGCGAATTCAAATGCACTTTTGGTAAGCATCAACACTGATCTGGCAACAATAGTGTGCATTTTTCCAATGTGGTAAAGATCCAGATCAGCCCTTAGACCTGGTAGCCTAATTAAACTACCTCAAGGTTTTGTCAAAGCCCAGGGATTCAGCAATTAGATTAACATTGTATCCAAAACTGTAGTGATAGGAGAGTTCTTAATTTTAAGTACTTTTTATCTCTGAGTAGTTTTGTTTCTCCGTGTAGTCACAGTATTGCCCAGGTGGCAAAGGGCCGAGTTTGTACGTTTTATCACTACATGACAGAAAATTTGTTTGTATTGTATCTAAGTCATAAACATCACTATCTGCTACTACCTACTCACGAAAAAAGGATAGTGATAATCAAAGGAAATATATGGAAATGTGTGTGTATTCCATCTAACCCCATCTCATTTCGTGATTCACCAGACTGATCTGTAACAAGCCTGATTTCGATTGCACTTGCTCATACACATCCTCCTTAGCACACAATGGATCCTCCTCTTCCGGTTATTTAAAAACACTTTCGCGTATATGACTTTACCAACTACCGAAAACAGGATATGGTGGTAACACTCGACATTATTGGAAACTTTTACTTAAATTCAACGGGAAAATTCTACTAAGGGAAAATTCTAACCGAAGCAAAAATGGGACAGCCAAATCGAAAATCAACCACTCTCGAGCAGAGCCTACTGCGATCGCTCATCAAAGGAAATAAATTGAAATGTTGTTAAAAAAGTAATGTTTTTTTTTCTAAAAGTAATGAACAGGAAATATGTAGTGGGAAGAAATGTATAAATATCCGGCCCACTGTGCCACTTGAACCACATGCACTGTTAATTGACTTGTGACAGTTGTCTGTGGATTAAACCAGAAGAGTGTCCCGATTGGTTCTTGTAGAAGCACAGTTATTGTCGGGTTGGATTGGCGACCAGAGCTCCGTTTGCCTTGAAAGAGATAGAGATAGATTACATTGAAAAGATTTTCAGAATCGGACCGGTTAGTTGTTTGCTTTGAGGTTACATTCAATTGAAAGACATCAAGGGTTTTTGTGGATCAAAATTATTCATGTAGTGTAGTTCCTTTAATTCTGGATGGTTGCTATTCTCATTTTTGTCAGATAATTTCATTTGAATTGGAGAATTCGCAGCCCTACTGGTTAAAACTAACTAGACATTGTGTAGGAGTTCACTTATATTGGTAAGAAGTACGATTTCTCAGAACTGAGCATAGATGTTATATTTAGTAGGATTAGACAATGTTGTGTAATTTATGTTAAGATTTAAGACCATAGTTTCGCGTTGCCAACATCAAGAACTCACTGTATATCCAAAGGTTTTCATTCAAGATTTTGTAATGTCATTAATGTCCCTTCTCAGAGTGTTGTACATTATTCATCTAAGTTTAATATTTTATTGTTCATTATTCAGTTTGATCACCCATTCGGCCTAATGAGTTTTGACTCAGGTCGTTTGGATCCATTCGTTACGAAAATCATGAGATATCAACCTTCATGAACGTATGTGTGAACCTTTTTGTTTGGTAAACCAATTCGATGTGGCCCTAAAAAGCAAAGTACAGCAGTTCCATTTCAAATGACGATTTTTTTTAAATTTTTTGATCGACCTTCTACGATTATGTTTAAACTTTGCACAGTTGTTTGTTATTGTCCAACATATCATTTTACATATTTGGTTCCCTTGTTTTGTACACGACTAACACTTGAAAAGGGCTTATGCAAAAATGATACACATCAATAGGAAAACATTTATCTTGCGAACGATTTGTTTGATTGAGATGGTGTCTTCGGAGAAGTTGCGGACAAGTATTGTGCCTTCCAAGAAAAAAATATACACTGTTAAAAATTATATTTTTTTTTTACAAAAAAAAAACAAAATTATCTAAAAAAATTAAAATTACTCAAATTGCATATCTTTTTAAACTATTTTTTTATATTTATTTTGTAGCTTAGGTAAAGAAATACTATTTGACACTTTTTGGGCAAATCATAAACAAAAAAGTTATGAATTATTGAAAAAATAAGTTTTTTTCTAAAATACTAGCAATAATTATCAAATATCTTTAAAATAGTGTCAATATTAAAACACATTAAATTTACAACAAAAAAACTCATAATGCTTAAATTGCCCAAAGTTGTTATTTTCGAGATACTCGTAGGTTAAAATTCACTCATCGCATAATTTGAGCAATTTTCGCTCTTTTGAGATGTTATTCGTGAGTGTCCAATCTTAAAAGTATTTAGCCCAATGAATTTCCTTAAACTTTGCTGTTCACAGTTTTTCAATCATACGCATGAGTTAAGATATAATTAATTGTGAGTAAGAGACGGTCTGGGAAGTGTATTTTTCTGTTTGGCCCCATATACAGCTAGCTAGTTTAGCATCTGTGTGGAACTGCTCAGCAACGAAAACTACAAGAAACCCAAATGCTGTCAAGCGCATCAGTACTCCAATCTGATCAAAAACTTTCAATTCAATGTAGTAGACTCTTTATACCTCATAGATCCAGAGTATCATTTCATGGTACTAGACAGTACAGTTTAGGAATCCGGTGTGAATTCAGAATGTTTATTTTTTTTTTTATCAAAATGCTAATTTGAATCTATGATTTGAACTTATGAAAACTTTATCGTGGCTCAATTCAGAAGTCGATAATATTTTGGTTTTAATAGTCTGCAAATTGAAATCCGATGTCTTTTTCTAATTGCTGATATGAGACTAAAATTGTAAATTGCTATGAGTGATTTATTTTTCTACTGCTCGCAGTTTTATTTAGATACTCAATGATTTCTCTCTTCAAGAACCATTAAGTCATGGAGTTGATCGCCAACGCTTTCAATAACAATCCCTTTTGTAACGGCCGGCTATCGTAGTCGCTCGTTCGAAGCAGTCACCCCTCGCACAGCAGGGTGTTCGACAGCGTGCTCAGCAGCAATCAAAGAAAAAAAAAAACAAACTCTGGTGAATTAATCGACATTTACACATTACGACGCAATAAGACACGCGGTGTTATGATTTATAATTTACTTGGCGCCAGTTCAGATACATAGTCCAGTCATAGGAGAGTTTCGGGAAATTTGGTTTTCAGAGGTTGTTTTTTATTTTCAATTTAGAATATATTCATAGTATTGTTGCCCCAAAATATAGGGCCATTGTTTGGGTACCATGCAGATGTAATGGTTTGGATGACGTACTTTTCAACGGAAACTTCAAAAACAGGAGAATTTTAACGACCCTTTTCCAATTTTCCAATTTAGCATGATTTGAATTATCGTCCTAAGATCCCATGAGAGACAAAACAATTATTTATACATTCAAAATTGCTAAACTATGAATTGAAGATAACAAATTACAATCACTTCAACCAGCGTCAAAGCCAGGATGAAGAAGCAACAAAAACCATAAAACACTTATTAACTGGCATCCGTTGCAAGTCCAGCCTCTCCTATCAAACGTATATATAACCACGAAGAGAACCGTAGGACAAAAACTATCAATCGCCAATCACCGCACCTCTCCGCTTCAGATGGCTAGCTGCTAGTTCGGCTTAAACATAGGAATAATTGGACGATTAAAGTTTGTAGAACTCAATTGAGTGTGTCAATAAAGACGCGAAACGCCGTTTGATTGCTTTCGGTTTCTGACAACCACTGCTGTAGGTATTTGAACGATCGTAGACATTTGTCTTTGGTAAACCAGATCCAGCAATCTCGGCGGGGTTCATTTAATACTCGATCTCACCAATACTAACGTTGAATTCAAAATATTGATCGATCAGCTGGTTGGCACTCTTGTTAGAACGATTTTGAAAATGAAGCAAGAACTTTTTGAGTGTTAATGGTAGCACATTTTGTGAGTAGCTACATTTAAGGCTCTAGGGTTCTAGGCTATTTATCAAAGCGCTGAGAAAAGTATACAGTGGAATTGGCTAGTCTGATTCCTGTGAGAGAATTGTACTGAATTCTGTCTTTGTTAAATGCATTTGACGCGACTTATTGTTCGATAGTGTGTTGTACAAGAAACTTGTCATAACATTATGTTATACGCATTCAACAACTCAACAACTCATAAACTCTGGAAAGAATGTGATAACTGCTATGTCGATTAACCTACTCATTTAAATATTGATCGATTTCACATAAAATAAACGCTAGATTTGGCATAAATTTACGCGATATTTCATGTTAATTTTAAGCGCAATATCGCATAAATTAGCAATATTGTATGCAAGCCTGTAAACGATTTCGCTGTTTATTCCAAGGATAGCTCAAAATTAAACGAAGGAGATTTTACGCGATAGACAAAATTGTGACTCTGTTCACATTTTCGAAAGACCTTCAATAGTTGCAGCAAAAATCAACAAGATAGAGATTTATAAGAAGCAGTTTGCAAATTACAATTGTAAAATTGCAAATTGCATTAAAGTTTGACAATGTAATTATGGCATAATGTAATACTGTAATAAACTGAATTTAACTGGTGATGTAAACATCTATGCATGCAAACATTCATGCATGTTAACTTCCTTTCCACGTATATATGACGTTCCACCTACATCTTCTTCTTCCTCGCATTTCAAGCTTATTGCGTATGGCATATTAGCTTATTGCGTGCTCTCAACTTAGTGTTCTAGATGCACTTCCACAGTTATTAATTGAGAGCTTTCGATGCCTGTACCATTTTTGCATTGGTATAGTTGTATGGCAATTCCAATCATACTTCTATGGCCAGGGAAGTCGAGAAATTTTCCAACCCGAAAAATTCCTAGACCGGACCGGGAATTGAACCCAGCCTCCAGCATGGTCTTGCTTTGTAGCTGCGCCTTTACCGACTGAGCTAAGGGAGGCCCCATAGTGCATCATAGCAACAGAAATTTACTCTACTGTTTCGTACACAAAAAAGCATAACTTTGACGGCACCGGTGGTTAAGCGGTAAGCTTGACGGCTTTCTCACCCCTGTGGATCTGACTTCAATTTGTGTCGAGGTCGTTGGGATTTTCTGAGGCGAGTCCTTCGGAAGGGAAGTACAGTCGTTGGTCGCATGTGTCCATGGATTCGATTTATAGTGTCCAAGTGTTGAGATTGACACTTGATTGCGGAACAGAGACCGTCGGAAAATGAATAGAAAATAGAGCAATGATGGGATAGTTATACTTTTATGGGCAGTACAGTAGTGTTCCGCTTTTGGCACATTCCGTTTTGGGCAACACTACACAAAGTCGGGAAAATGTGGCGTTTCAATGACGTTTCAATGCGTTAGGACGAGTTTAGCATCGGTAGCCGAGTTTGGCGTCAAAAAGCATTGTTAGAATTTCGACAATATCTCAACGATTGGTTTCTCTTTATCAAATCTTACGGTATGTACGGAAAGGTAAATCAATTTGAAAGCCATCAGTAATAATAACATTCCGTTTGGTGCTAAACTGCGCTAGATTAAGAAAGAGTAAGCGCGGGTTGTACTTAATAGGCCGGAAATGGGGTAGTTAATCCTACCTGGATGTAATGTCAGTATACTGTACCTAAATTGGGTCTATAAATGGATGCAACTTCGTCCTATCGAAGATGCACCTCGATCTATAAAGGATCGGCATGTGGAATCTCGCTTCTTTTTCACTCCTTCTCATTCATACGTAACCACATTGTTGACGTCACTTTCACTTCTCGCGTAGAACTGATAAGGATGAAGGAGGTCTTTATAAAATAAATCACAAGCCAAATAGATCATCTCACGACCACAGGGTTGCTAACTCTGAGTGAACGCTCACGAATCATAAAATCGCTTATTGTAGCATTCTGGTAGCGAAATTGACAGGTTTTATGAGTCAAACACTTGCCTTTCAGCCTCTTCTTGTATCTAATAAGTACAAAATATGATTAGAACACTTAATGATTTCAAAATTCAGAAAATCATGATTTTATAGCAAGTGAGTGGAAGCAACCCTGCTGTCAAGTCAACTGATAGCAAGCCGAGCAAAGCATTAGCTCTTAAGTAACATTGACAGATTATCTTAGTAGATTTTCTCTTTGCATCCCCACGGCCATGTATAGACACTTCCAGCTATTTTCAACACATAGTTCGATAAAAGAAGCTATTATCTAGCATCTAATACGGCAAAAACGGCAAAAAACGAATTTGTAGCCAAGCTATTAACGAAAGAGAAAATGGACGAGGAGAATCGATCAATGTTACAAATCCATGAAGATTTGGCCACCGTTTTCTGTTTATCGGTTCGGTTAGGTGCCTTCCTTACCTTGAAGAAATGAAGTCCGGTCTTTTTCGTTGTCTGCTGGACGAACCAGGCGGAAGAATTGACCTTCTTGGCCACGTATCAAATCGAAAGGTTCGGATTGCGCTTGAAGTAATCCCTCACCTTCCTTGCGTGCACGTGGTCGGTCGTCTTCGCTTTTCTTTCTCTGCCAACTCGCCGTTGGGTCGCCTGGGTCTCCTTGAAATATTTTTACACATGGGACACGGTCGAATTGTCGATTCCACTGGCCTGGATTTTCCACGAAGCACTTTTTTGTCGATGCACTTCTTGCTTGGAAGCCATCTCGATAGCCACAGTTTCTGGCCATTGAAATAGCATCCTTAGCCATTTTTCCACTCATCTTCAGGTTAGCTTTGACGATACCCCAATACAATTCGATTGGGTGAAAATCCGGGCAGTTTGGAGGGTTCATCCCTTTCTCAATGACGCATTATTACTGTAGTGGCAACTCGCCAAATCTGGCCAAAACATGACGGGGCCCCGGTGGCACGTTTTTCAGGCATTCGTTGATGTATAACTGTCCGTTCATATTGTTGGTTGTGATGAAAATCGGAGTCTTCTGGCCACAGCTGCAGATTCCCTGCCAGATCATTAGCTTACTGGCAATCTTGTCCACAATTGTATGCAATTTCGAAAAAATCGCGGATCTCTAGGTCTACTTTCAGGAGTTGACCATTTTGTCGGTGATATGCATATCCAGAGGCCACTCGGTTCCAGAATCGATTTGGTGATGGCATATTCCCTCTATGCTCATGATTTTATCAAATTTAGAAAAAAAAAATCGCTAACCTAGAGCTACTTTTAGGAATTGACCATTTCTTCGGTGATTCCGGGTATCCACAGGACCCCACCGGTAGCAGAATCGATATGGAGGTGGCATGTTACCTTTATGCTCATGATTGCTTGTAATTTAGAAAAAAATCGCGTTTCTCTAAGTCTTCTTTCAAGAATTGACCATTATCCCGGTGATTCCGGATATCCAGAGGACCGTTGTCTGACCACCTGGTAGTTGAATTGATATGGTGCTTGTATATTTCCTCTATGCTCATGATTGCGTGCAATTTAGAAAAAAAATCGCGGATCTCTTGGTTTACTTTCAGGAATTGACCATCTTCATGATGATTCCGGATATCCATAGGACCGTTTTTTGACCACGCGGTAGTAGAACCGATATGGTGATTTTTTTTCCTTGATTTGTTTTCCGTCGATCTTGTTTTCCGTGCTGAGCACCAATGCTACCGACGCCAGGAAGGCAGCTCCCACACCTGGACCCTACCTATCGACCCATCAACTCATGAATCGGGGACCAACGGCTTTACTAACGGAAGGCGTGATCAGAGATGTTATGCCTCAGAAAATCCCGGCGGCGCCGACTGGGATTGAACCCAGGCCTGCTGGGGTGAGAGGTAATCACGCACCACCGGCACCGCTAACCGATATGGTGTTGGCATATTTCCCCTATGCTCATGATAGTATGTCATTTAGAAAAAAAATCATGGATGTCAAGGTCTACTTTCTGGAATTGACGATTTTGTCGGTGATTCCGGATATCCAGAGGCCACTCGGTAGTAGAATAGATATGGTGATGGCATATTTCCTCTATGCTCATGATTTTATGAAATTAAAAAAAAAAATCGCGGGTGTCTAGGTCTACTTTTAGAAATTGACCATTTCTTCGGTGATTTCGGATATCCACAGCACCCGATGGCAGAATCGATATGGAGATGACATATTACCTCTATGCTCAGTAAGCAATTTATAAAAAAAATGCGGATCTCTCAGGAATTAACCATTTTCCCGGTGATTCCGGATATCCAGAGGACCATTTTCAGGCCACCCTGTAGCAGAATCGATATGGTGATTGTATATTCCCTCTATGCTCATGATTGTATGCAATTTAGAAAAAAAAATTCACGTATCTGATCTACTTTCAGGAATTGACCATTTTACCGGTGAATCTGAATTTCCACAGAGCGAACTCTCACGGGTTTTCCCGCTCCAACTGGCCAACCACAGGTCCAATACCTGGCTATTCCGTTCGAAAGTCATACCTTTCAAATAGTGGCTCAATCTTAAAATTTGGTAGCCAAATTACTGAGAACAAGTCATGTCAATATGAATGAACACGCATTTTGATCGGGACTTTTTCGGGTTTTTCCGTTTCGGTTGGCCAACTACATGTCCAATTGGGTTTTGTGTAGATAGTCTTACCTTTCGAATGGTGGATGAATCATAACGATTGACCATCTCATTTCCGAGAACCAGCCATGCCAACATGCATCGAGACGCATTTTGCAGCCTTTGGGTTTTTTTTTCAGTTAATTAGGTATAAACACTAGCTTTTTATCATGTACTTTAACTCATAATATACTTGGAATGTTCCAAAGAATTCAACTGAAGTTCTTCTTGCACAACTCATTGAATTATGTTTTAGAATTATCTTTAAATTCTCTATAGAACGGAAGCCTTTAGGAATACTTTCCAGAATTCTCTAGGAGTTTTCTGCAGACTGCGCTTGGATTTACGCCAATTGAGTAAATGTCAATAAAATGCATGTCGTGAAAAAGTTACTTGGCGTTTTCGTCACCCCTCACTACGTCACTGTGTGTAAGACTCCTGGTTCACAGCTTGAATCGTAAAACATGTTGCTACTGATTTCTTGTGTGATGATTGTCGTATGTTCTTTTATCGAACTTATTTTACCTTCGATTCGATAGTCAAATCAATGGTTTCAATCAGGTTCGGCATATAATCAAACACACACCAAACAAGTCAACCACTACATTCGAAGGAAGCTAGAAAGGAAAAGCACTTCTGAAGGTCAACATGTCTCGTTTTTAAGTAACTTCTTCATAAGCTACGAGTGTTCAACCTGACTAGGGGTAGACGGGGCAAGATAAGAAGTAGACTGATGAAAAATTTGAAATTTTCGCTCCAAAGTGCTCAAACGGTTCCAAATTGGGCCCTGATTAGCCTCCCAAAACTTGAACTCATTTAATGAGAAACTGACTTGGCACAAACCATTTGAAGTTTATATGGAAATTACTATGGGAAAACAAAACTTTTTATTCATTGTCTTCTAGCCTTTTTACATATTGTACTGTCAAAACATTCTATTGCTATTCATATGGGAATTTTTATCAGCTACAACTTTGCAGAAAATCGTTTTTCAGCCAAACGTCAAATGAAATAGTTATTAATTGTTTAAGAGATTGATAATCTTATGGCAAGATGAAGCTACTGTATTGTGGGCAACACTGTAATCTGCAGTGCGACATAGTAGCTATGATTTTTGTCCTCTACACGGTAACCGTAAAATACCCAATAATGACTATAAAAGACTCGATATTGAATACAAAGTAAGCATTTTCGAGGGAGACTGGGACTACCAATTAATATTTTGCGATTACCGTGTATTCAACACGCCATAAACACCAATGTTGACTGCTGAACAGTTGATTGAGCATAATCATAAGACATCAGTGACTTGAATTATTAATAATTTTTGTTCCTTACATTTGATCGAAAAGTGTTCGTCAACAAAGTTGTAGCTGAGAAAATTTTCAACAAGCTCATCTATCATTTTCTAAAGTAGAGTGAACTGGTGAGTTTTGAGATGGATATGAACCGAAATTATGGTTTCTCCATAGTAATTTCCATAAAAACTTCAAATGGTTTGTGCTAGGTCAGTTTCTCACTAAATGAGTTCAACTTTTTGGGAGGCTAATCAGGGCCCAATTTGGAACCGTTTGAGCACTGTGGAACAAAAATTTCAAATTTTACATCAGTCTAATAAGCACCCTTTAAGTTCACATAAAAAATCTTAAATATTTAGAAACAGCACATACGTACCTTTAAGCAATGATCCTAAGATGCAACATTCCAAACATTGTTTAGAAATATTTAAAAACTGATGAAAATTTGCCTACCGGCAAAAAATCCTCTCTGTGTAATAACAATTTGCAACAATAAAGAAACCTTTTCAAGTTTCGTTTGTTACAACTTTTAATTGATTTTTCAACCGTTTTGATAAACTAAATGATACATTTTTCATAAACTCAAAAATATCATATAAAAACAACTACTGCTATGGGTGAACGACTTGCTCCGTAAGGGTGCTCATCTTGCCTCAAGGTGTCTGAAAACGGTGTTAAATGTCTACTTTTTTTAGAAATATTTAGAAAAAATCTATATTTAATACTTTCCATTGCTTAAAAAGACAATTGTAATCATTGCATAAAAAAATGATGTCAACATTTGGGTGATCGTACGGCCCCGTCTACCCCTAAATAAATTTCTTTCTGCTAAGTAAGCTACTCGATGCATTTGACTGGCGTCAACGGATGTTATTATACCATTCTCGGCTACGACAACAACGAACGCGACTGTGGCACAACAACCGGCTCAAAAAGGGCTGCCCTTTGCCATATTATTACCTAACAGTTTGGGGCGGACGTGTTCTAAAATAAGAATATATTTGATCGGTAATAGGAAACTTTGAGTCTAGCAAAACAGAAAGCCCATGTAGAATACAGTTACGACAAACAGCGAAAAAGAATGAAAGTGGCGGAGGACAAGTAATCTGAAAATAGCACCCAAAAAAATGTGCGCAGACATTGTTTTGTAAACAAACAGAATGTTATTCTATATGAGCATTTTCAATGGTCATCGATAAAGTTTTTTTTAGGATTCATTTACTTTAATCGGCCAAAATGCGAAGCATACATTTTCATGCACTGCCGACTGCATCCGGGTAGTTGACCCCAGAGAGCCTCCAAATATCGCAAATCGCGACAAAGTAAGTCCTTTCGATCGTTAAACACAAAGCGACACGAGTTTACTCAGCTGCCAATTTACCTCCCGCAAATAAAATCAAGGAAGACCAATGCCCTCCCACACTGGCACTGCTGTGCGGAAAAGCGGTGGGGATGGCTAACGACCCATTGCTCCTATCACGACAGGCATTGTAATGGGTCAAGGTTAATCACCATGCCAACGTGAATCTTCATCGAGTTTCGTTTCTAGTTTTCTTCCTTGCCGTTTTTGTTGCTTCTTTCGCGCTGACCCGTAACTATCTATATCGGAGAATTTGAACTGAATCGCTGTTGTTGTCAGTCATCGATTTCCAGCTTCGTCTTTTCTTTTCCGCCGCCTCGTAGGAGAGTTAAAACGTAATTAACAGCAGGGCTCGTCATGTTTGTTTGTATACAAGCTAAATGGCACCGACGAAAAAAAAGAGCACACGGAGAAGACAAGCAACAACAACAAAAAATCAGCGCTAACACTATCAACAGCAGCAACAACATCGCGCAATAATCAGCCGGCTCTTTGTTGTTATAATTTTTTTATACGTTCGATTTATAACTGTATTGCCAGTCAGGGCGGCCTATGTAGCAGTGAGTGAGCTCGGAGATAAGATTACAAAAGCACGAGCCGAGACGAGACAGCAGACACACAGAGAGCACGACGCCATCGAACTCCCGCTGTGTTTGATATTGGACGTTGATTTGAGGGTGGTTCGTTTGACTGTCGGAGACGATTTATTTAGATTTTGAGTCCGATCAAGTCGGTTTGGGATGATGTCTTCTAGAAATCGCTCGATGTGCAAATGAAACTTGATAGCCGTTATCAGTTTGGAATAACTGTCTAGCGTTTGTTTGATAGCACTCAGACTCTGTGCATCTTCCGAGCGTCATCAGCTCTTATTTCCTTATTGTCTTAGGGTTTAGTTTAATAGCAACAATGATTTGTGTGGCGATTTAGGTATCAATTGAGAGTGGCGTGTTGAATTGTCGGTCTGGATAGAGGCAATGAAGTTTAACCAATGTTCCATGTCCTACATAGTGAGTCGACTTATGAAGCATTCGATGGAGACGCATGATCATTTCCTCGAGCAGAAACGGCAGAATGACGGGTAAAAATTAATAAAAATGCCTAACATCGCAATAATGGCCTCAAAACGCTAAAATTGTTTAAACGTCCTGAAACCCTCAATCTTGAAAACATCGAAATTACCTTTAGAACGTCAAATCTTTTTTTTTTTTTTTTTTTTTCCTAAAGAAAAAAAAATACATGTAAAACATTTTTTCTTTGTCATGATGACACAAAGTTTGACTCAAAATACTGTAAAAATTGACCTATCGGTTTTGATTAACAGTCAACTATTTTTCAAAATGAGATATTTATACAAATAAATTGTATTAAAAATCTAAGAAAAAACTGTTTTTTAATATCGGGGAAATGGATGTAATGTCGGCCTACATGCCCCTAATTTGGGCCCATACATAAATTCAGTAATCGACTAAAAATATCCATTTGTACCGTCCAAAAATATCCATTTGTACCGTCCCAATGACGCGTTCATCTAGATAAATTTGATAGATAGCAGATGAGCCCAATCTTAGATCCACAGGCCATCATTAGAGCCATTTCTCCTATCTTTAATATTTTTTGAAAATTCAAATCGTCCCATTTTTTTTCTTCTGGTGAGTTAACCTTATGGAAGCACCAAACTGACATTTAAATCACTAAAACCATCAGCCAACTCTTTTAAAAATCTTTAAAACTTACTCTCTACCCTCAATGAACGTCAACATGGTCCTACAATAAAAAAAAGCCCAAAAACATGAATAAAACCTCAAAATCTGCCCTTTTTAAACTGGGTTAAAATATCCTAACTAGCTTAAATTCCAAAATTACCTGAAAATATAAAAAATCACCCAAAAATCGCAAAAATGTCAAGATGACGCTAAAAACGAGAAAGAATGTGCAAAAATCCTTCAAAAATGTCATAATGGCCCACCAAAAATGGTCAAACATTGTCAAAAGGTCGTAGACTTTAAAATGGCCAGAAAACGCCCTAAAAATGAACTAAAAAATTCCAAAAAAATTCTAAACCTGGCCAAGAAACGTCAAAATCTAGACTTTCCAATCTGGCTTAGAAAATTCCATATGGCCATCGCCAAAAAAGTTTGAATGGTTCTGAAATTAAAAGATCAAATAGCCCTAAAACGCCAAAGCAACCTTAAAAATTAGTGTTAACTCTAGCAATTAGTGTTAACTCTAGCAAATCAAAAAAAAAATCATTAGTTTGTTAGCGTTAATCAATTTTGATTATCCCAATGAAATTTTGAAAACATAACCAAGTTGTCTGAATTTCTACGACCCACCGGTTGGTCATGATCCATACTTTGAGAAACGCCGATCTAGAGATTGAGTCAGTATTTGGTGGTAAGAGCAGCATAGGTAGCACCGTACCACTTTGTCGTACTCCATATCAAGTCAAAACTTCTTTTTGTCGTACCAATCTCATATCGACCAGTCTATGCTTGAGAATTTTATATCGAAAATAACGTCTCCTAATTCTGCACGAGGTGTTTGTGGTTTCAGCAGCACTCTCGCAAGTGAGAGACCATCGGTCTTATTTCTTTACCCGACTATGATGTTGTGATAGAAGTAAGAATCACAGAAGTTTGAAAATCAATGAACTTCTTCAAGGCTTGCTGAAAAATTCAGAACAATAAACGTTCAGACAACATCCATATAAGATCAAGGAACATTTAGAGATGTTCAGGGAACTTTAGAGAATGTCAAGACAGTTCTGACTAGTGAATGGCAAATCAATTTTGAGAAGAAAAAAAATTGTAAGGAGAACTGCAAGTGAATTCTTATGACAAATTCAAAGGGAATTCTGAAATGAATTCATAGAAAATTCTGTTAATAATTCCAATGGATTTCTTAGGAGTGTTTTAATAATATTGGTAGAAAAACAACAGAGATTAGAGATTGTTCTATTATTCTGAAACAAACTGTTTTGTTAAGTATTCTACATCAATTAGGTTAACTTCGACATACAATTATGCAAAATGCGTGTCGATGAAGTGACACAGCACCCCTGTCTGGTTGCCGTGAAGTGAGCTTGTTCTCAGCATCGCCCCGCATTTTGCAGGTAAATAAATATTGCATTTCCAGATTTCAATTCCAATATAAAAGTTTAGTCATTCTGTATTGACAATCATTCTTCAAAATATTTTGCTATTTATAATGAAAAACTGGATAAATCTGGATGAATTCGAAAAACACAAATTCGAAGATTTCAAACTTTAACTGGATAGCGGCGCTGGTGGTGTAGTGGTAAGCGTGATTACCTCTCACCCCAGCAGGTTTTGCTTCAATCCCAGTCAGCGCCGCCGGGATGTTCTGAGGTAGGGAAGTAAAGCCGTTGGTTCCCGGTTCATGAGTTGATGGGTCGATATGTGTAGGGTCCAGGTGTGGGAGCTGTCTCCCTGGCGTCGGTAGCATTGGTGCTCAGCACGGAAAACAAGATCGAAGGAAAACAAATCAACAAAAAAAAAAACTTTCACTGTTTGACTGGATGTGTCCAAAAAATCTGGAACTGCCTGTACGGCTAAAACCAGTGATGCCACATTTCTCCTAGGTCGATTCCGTAGGTGTCCTAGCTTTTAAAAGTGGACTTTGACAGAGCACCTCTTCTCTGACGTTAAAGGAATGTCCAAGTGCTAGTCATTGAGGTACGGTCGAATATGTACACGGCATTGTTGCATTCCTACTTTGGAACAACCTCATTGATCAGCACAGGCATTCAGCAAATATCAGAGAAGTCTATGCACGGAACAAAAACCTTATATTGAGTGCTATTCACCCAGATCGAAGGTTGCGTGCAGGAAGTTGATTTTCAGTTAAAAGGCTTTAAATAGTTGTTATTCGTACACATGTAAACAAACTACTCACTACTAAGTTCTTTTCACCCAACGTCAACTTTAAGCTACTCAATATTAAGTTGTGCATCACTTACTTAACTTTAACTTTCCGCATCTGAAGACCCCTGTTGGGTGGTTTTGCTCTTCCTTTTTTGACAACAAACGTGAGAGCGAATAAAAGGACAACTCAGTAGTAAGTTTAAAGAACTCAACCGTTGGGTATTTTTGTTTTTTCGTATAGGCTTCTCTAAATGCGCAAACATCATAGCACTCTATTGGGGTTACGGAAGCGTCCATTCGCATTAAAAGTGAATAATCCATAAATTTACTTAGAAAATGACATAACTCTGTATAACCCCGTAGGAAAAAAGCAAAATTCCGTGGATGTTGTCTACACGCAAAATAAATTGCTCTTACATCCAATGTAAGGTTGGATTTATTACATCCTCTGCATATGTTTCATACAAAAAATATAATGGCAGTTCTTGCAATGGGCTGAAGTGAACAAGCAAGTTTTTTTCAGAATGCATTTTTTTGAATAAAACCTTCACGAGATGATTTTATAGACGCAATGCATAGGATAGACGAAATAAACTAACAAGAAAATCACAGTTTTTTAAACCTTCTGGAGAGCACATTACTGAATCTGTTCATGTCGCGAAACATTGCAAATTCTTCAAACTTTTCATGTAAATCCGTAATAGAACTTTACTTTTCCCGGTTGGGTGTACGGATCATTCCGTAGATCTGGCATCGCTGATTAGAACCTTTTATAACCTGGGTCTTGTGTCACTCCATATGTTTGTCATCTGGGAGCCAATGCGGTCTTTCAAACGGGAACTTAACATTCAGAAGTCTCAAATGTAGTCACTCTTCTTACCCAGGTAATAATTTGATGCTTAACAAGTGTTTTTTAATCGATTTTAATTCAGCCTTAGATTGAATAATTGCTGTACATAGACCATGTTAACCTTTGTTAAGCTTTTAAACATCTAAATCTGGTGATTTTAATCAGCCAAAAGCTTAACATTAATATACATTATAAGCTTTTTAAGGCATTAAACAACAGTCTTTTCCAACCCTTGTTCAGCCTTCTAGTTTTTTTTCAAAAGTAATAATTGAAGATCGCTTCATATCTTATGCATTTACATGGAGCTGCTTTAACTTGTTGCGGACATATTGGATTTACATATTTAGTATGTTAATATAAGTCTAAAAACTACCTTTGCATTTCGGGATTCGAACTAGCAGTCGCTGATTCTCAGGCGTCAACCATACCTACTGCACCACTTTAGCATATGTGTGGCAAAAGGTATGATCATTGACTTGAAGTACGTAAAATTTAGGTTGAATAACAGCAACCGGAAGAGCATTATACAGCAATGCAGAATTGTAAACAACAACTGGTGACAGTAAAATATTCCTCTCATTTTTAATGTGGACACAAGAGCATGATTTATAATCGATGGTCATTTGGATGCTATTTTAGTGCCATAATTGAGTAATATTTTTGGAATGCGGTCTGAAACTTCAGTGCAATATAACAGACAAAACAGAGAAATACAAATTTTAATACTTCCGACGTCGTCGCAGCCCACATCTACCTGGAGCTATTCATAAAAAATCTCCTCTCCCTTCTCTCTATTGCTGCCACTGCTTGTAATTAGAAAGGTACACGGCGAATGAGAACGACTCAAATTTGAGTTTAGTTCACTCATAATCGCTAAAAGTGCAGGAACTCAGCGATGAGTAAAATTTATCTCATGGTTTCCTGTGGAAAACCTAAAAAATCTGCCGGAAAATGAGGAAATTGACGAAAATTTTATTCAGTCTCGGAGTAGTACCAATAGACTGAGTGAATCCAATCTTTACTTTTCTCAAATTCGGGAATTTTTCCCTGGAAAATCCTGGAAAAACCTGGGAAAACATGAGGCAAATTAACTCATCGCTGAGTTCCTGCACTTTTGGCGATTATGAGTGAACTAAACTCAAATTTGAGTCGTTCTCATTCGCCGTGTAGGCAGTAAGTTTAGAAGAACTAAAATGCCGGAAATGCAACGAGTGACACAGATACTGACGACATTTAACAAATCAAACTATCAAAATATGTGTAACGCATTGCTGATTTCTGGAGTTGTGTTAAGCTTAAATAAGCCTTGTTCAATATTTAGATCAGCTAACTTATTGAGGTTGGATTATGGGGATACAATTAGCTTCATGCAATACTAATCAACAATATATTCAGCCTATTGTTAATCAGCTTTGTACACCTTAAATCAACCAATAATCAGCTTTTGTTCTTACTGTTCAGCTTGAATTGTTACTTGGGTATCTATCATCAAGTATTGTCATCTTATAGAAATGAATCACACTTTTTTGTAACGACACCAAAAGGCTCAGTGAAGAAAGCTTACAAACCAGCACAGTTTTGATGACTCAGCTGAGTTGCATTTTCAATAATTCATACTCAGGCGAAACAATAATGTAAGCAAACTTCATGAGAGTCATGGGGGCTCAAGCACTCCTGGCTTAGAATTTTAGGCGGTATTCAACTGAAGAAGAGCAAAACAATTTGCTACTTGAGAGCATTTTCAAGCAGTTTTCGATTGACTTCGAAAATAAAATTGCTGCAGTCCGCAGTACCCATATTAGAATCATTTCACCTACATGGGCGTGGACACCTTTGGTTCATATTTGATAAGGGTTGGACGGAGTGCGGTGAAGCTGCGGGTTGGTTTGTTCACACAAACATACATACATACATACAAACAGAATGGTAAGCAATACAATATCTATACATTAGATTGTTGACTGTTTCGAGCATTATTCTTCTTTGTAATGTCAATTTAAATAACATACTTCGTAATAGAAAATTATTCCGTTTGTGGCATCTGGAAAATGAGTAGTAATGTTGTCTAAAAAAGTTGGAAGGGTTGTATACTAGATACGACCGCAGGGTTGGCGTTGGATAACGTCTGTTATGTGTTGTACTTAATTGTGTATATTATATTTTAGGAATATTCCTTAATAACTCTTTTGCGAAAGTTTGGTGGCCCTGAAAAGGGCCGTTTTGTTGGGCTGATGTTGTTGACAATGATGGAACGGGCGACCTTGTTGGACGCTTATATAGTAGAACAGAAAATATCAGAGGTGTCAGATACTCGCATACGTACGTTAAACTCTTTCTTGATAATGTTGTGGCTCTGAAAAGGGCCATTTTTCCAACGCGCTCGGCGTAGTTGCCCTTGCGGAGCAGACGGTGAATACGACCGACTGAGAACTGCAGCAGCTGGGCATTCCATGACGGCGGCCCAGTATACCGGAGCACTGGCACCAACGCACTCGGCGTAGTTGCCCTTTCGCCCCCAGGCTCTGCTGCCGTTGCTCTGCTGCCGTTGCTCTGCTTCCGCTGCTCTGCTGCTCTGCTGCTGGGTCGACGATCGGATAGACAATGATGGAACGGGTGACCTTGTTAGACGCTTATATAGTAGAACAGAAAATATCAGAGGTGTCAGATACTCGCATCTGATGTCTCGGTTGGAGAAAGTATAAGAATATAAAAAAATCAATCGATTTTCACCATCTTTAGACAATGGTTTACTTTTAACCATTTTTCAATAGTTTACAGAATGAAATCAATAGTTTTGAAACATTCAGCAAATTGCTAGAAATATTTCCAATCGATTGATGCCATTATCTCGTAAATCTATCGAGAGACGGTTGAGTTATTATTGTTCAAAATCTTTTAATTTATCGTAACGCATCCAAAATGACTGTTTTCAATTTTGTACCCCCGTATGTTGCCGAAAGACGTTATCCAACGTCAAAAGTAACGAATAAATATGGGGAACCTAAGAACGTAACCAATAATGGGAATGTTTTCAACTACAGTATGAATATTTGGACGTATCATTGTTGGGAAGAGCAATCTGAACTACATTAAAATCGTTTTCACACCATGCGTCTCCATTATATGTCCACCTTAGTATTTTGATGGAGAAGCAGGATTGTTTGCTTATTGTTTGCTGTTGTAGTTCTACGTGAATAATTATTAGCTAAATTTTTTATGGCACTCAGTGCTGAAAAGTGTCTCTGTTTTGCATGTCATGAGTGCAAAAAATGCCATTTTTTTCAGCACTTGTCGTAATTATCCCAGTCGGCAAGCCTCGTTAGATAAATGTACGACTCTGCTGAAAAAATCTTCATTTTGCAACTTGTGCTAAAAGTAACTATTTTGGTACTAAGTGCTTAAAAGTGCTACTTTTCGACACTGTTTAGAACAACATAATGGCCTAACTAAAATAACAGTGTCGAAAAGTACTACTGTATGCAATTTGCAATTCGTCGCAAAAGCCCTAAAAAATCTTCTTTTTGCAACTTGTTGCATAAATGACCTATTTTCCTGCTTGTTAATTAAAAGCGTCTGCGTTTGATGGGATAACTTTTGACCAATCGATATTGTTTGTGGATTTACCGCAATTTGATCTCAACCACCCACCCTAGGACGCCCTTATTCCCATACGCACACGCTAACCTCTAATAGAACGTAAACCTGCTACTAAGCTTTCACGACGACACTTTTAGACACGTACCTATCTATACGATTGGGGCAGCAGCACCGACAACAGGGCAGCTTAGTGTAGAAGTTTAATACGGTACAACCACCAACCCACAATGTGTCTGGCTTTGGCTTGCCATCAACAACGACAACGACGGCGACGATGGCAGTTTACATTTAATTCGTGCAAAAGACGCGAAATGAACCTACAGCCTACTGCGGCTACCAGAGGGACGCATCGCAGCATGGAGAAGGCACACAAAAGCTGCTGCTAACCAACTAAGCGACGGAGAAACCCGCTTTCATATCAGCACCAGCTGTTGCCGTAAACAGACCGCGTATTATTATTACACACGAAGCCAGAAAACACAACACTGTTCTATTTTTGTTTACGAGTTTTCTTCTTTCTCTTGGGTGCCAACTACACTATTGTATGTAGCTGTTTCGGTGGTTGTTGTTGTTGTTGGTTGTTGCCGTTAATACAGAGTCGTCACGGAGGTTGATGGGGATAGTGGTACTGACTTGTTTTCTTGGTCGATCAGCCAATAGTATGCGCCAGAAGTTACGCGAGGAAACACTCGTTCTCAAGCCCGAAAGAGCAAAGCACCAGAAGTACTACTGTAGTCTGCATTTCGTGCATTCAGGAGGAAGTCCCCAGCAGAAGTTGAATGTGTTACACTGTTGTTATTGTAGCGCAGCCTTGTCGGAAGACGACGCGTAGTAGTCGAGAGTGTTCAGTGATTCAGTGAATGTGGAGCAAAACGTCATCATAATCGTGGTGGTTTTTTTTTTTGGCAAAAACGGGAGCTGCGAATTTGTTGTGCGTAGTTTGTGCTGATGATGAATATAAGAAAGTTTGTTTGCAATTCTGCGTGGTGCCTCACAGAAACCGTTGCTTTCCTGTTTTAGTGGAAGAAGGGTAAAGTAGCATTACCAGTGGAGTGTGCCAGAGAGCGAAGAGAGGCCATACGGGTTGGTCTGTGGTAAACCACCAATAAGACGAAATAAGTATAGAAGTAGTGAACCGTTAAGCCACTGTTGTGCCAAGTGTCGTTGTTGTTTTTTGTTTTACTTCTATACGAGAAGCTTTGTGCAGAGAAAGTTTGGGATAATGGGATTTGGATTTTACTGCTGCTGATGGGTTTCAATTTCCTGTGCTGCGGAGGAGGTGAGTTTGTGAGCTGTTGTGACTTTTGTTTTGGTTGCTCGTGGCTACGAAGTAGTACGTAGTTGGTGGTTTTACGCCTTACGAATTTGATCGGTTTAATTTTAAGTGAATTCCATTGTGCGATCAGTCGTAAAAGTTTCCCATGAGCGGAAAAGTGGGATTTGTCGTAAATTTTGATGGGATGTTGTGTGTGCAATTATCCTCAATTAGAAAAGATAGTGATCATTTCTATTCTGGAACGCATCAAACGTAGCGCTGCGTAGAGTCAGTGTGATCGGTGCTAGTTGAGTCCATTTAAACACGCATTTGATAATTGATCAACTTAGCTCTTGGGTGCTAACTCTTAACACGCGTTTATCATACCATAGCCAAAACTTCATGAGTCGACACATGAATTAGGGACAGAAAAAGTATGGAAAATAATCCAGAAGATCATCGTAGGCAAAATCCATTTAGTACGTCATCATTGGCGTAACTAATTGGGGTGCCAAAGAGGCCAGGCCCCCTCCAGAAATAGCTCAATAAACCTACTAAGAACTTAAGGGCGTTCGCTCCAGTTTAAGCAACTTCGTTGCAGTTTGTTAGATATCTTATTTCAAAAAAGGAGGAGGTTATGGAGGTTGTGGGAACTATGTTAAATTTCAAGGAACTTTCCAGATGTCCAAAAATATTTGTAGATGATAGGTGTCTTTCCAGAAGAGGAAAGATGTTCAGAGATCTTCGTAGAATTACGAGAAATGTAAATAATATGGAATTTGGAATAACTTCAGGAAACTTCGTACAAGTTGAGGACATTTTGTAAAACTTCAGGGAGTTTTGTAAATGTTGAATAAGTTACAGGATATTCTTTGAGCCATCCTTCCTAGGCAGCAGGAAATATTCAAAAGATCTCCATATAGACGAAGATATTAGTAAAGTTCTCTGGATATTTTTCAAAGACTTCAGGTTGATCAAGTTCTGAGAATCTCCAACTGTTTAAACATTCAAATATTCTTACAAGATTGTAGGTTGTTCAGGAAGTATTCGAATGTTTTCTAGCTAATTGAATCTAATGCTAATGACTTTCGAAAGCCGGTATCTTAAAAACCGAATGAAATTAAATTATAACCTGATTTCTCATTTTTTTTTGTCAAATGTCAAGATTTTTCGAAATTTTTAATCTTAAATTTTTATTACTTTCTTATCTCGAAAAATGCTGCAAGTCTCAGAATCTAGGTAAGCTTCCCAAGATCTTGAATGACGAATTTTGAAGTCCAGGAGATTTAAAGCTTGTCTAAGCATATTCACTGAAAATAAAATTTAGTTCATACAACGAACGCGCTCATTTGTGCAACGAATCTATTCGTTGTTATCTGCAGCGAAATAGATTCGTACTTTGTAAGAATCTAGTTTCGTTTAGATTCCAGAAATCGTTTACTTCGTAGTATTCGTGTATTTTACGAAGCGTCGTCATGCTCATTACGGTTGATTCATAAGATAGGTACGAATTGTTCGTGCGAAAAAAATGCATGGATTGTAAATAATATGAAACATTTATATCTTAACTCATGCGTATGATTAAAAAACTGTAAACAGCAATACAAACAATTATATCTTAACTCATGCGTATGATTAAAAAAACTGTGAACAGCAAAGTTTAAGGAAATTAATTGGGCTTTTTGTTTAAAATATTTTCAAGATTGAACATATCAAAAGAGCGAAAATTACTCAAATTGTGCGATAAGTGAATTTTAACCTACGAGTATCTCGAAAATAGCAACTTTGGGCAATTTAAGCATTACGGGCTTTTTTGTTGTAAATTCAATGTGTTTTAATATTAACACTATTTTAAAGATATTCGATAACTGTAGGTGGTATTTTGGAAAATACTTATTTTTTCAATAATTCATAACTTTTTTGTTTATGATTTGCCCAGAAAATGCACAGTTTATCTAAACTACAAAATAAATATAAAAAATAATTTAAAAATATATGCAATTTGGGTGATTTTAATTAATTTTTGATAATTTTGATTTTTTTGGGAAAAAAAATATAATTTTTTACAGTGTATATTTTTTTTGGAAGGCAAAATACTTGTCCGCAACTTCTTTTAAGACACCATCTCGATCAAACAAATCGTTCACGAGATATAAATTTTCTATTGATGCGTATCATTTTTGCATAAGCCCTTTTCAAGTGTTAGTCGTGTGCAAAACTAGCGAACCATATATGTAAAATGGCATGTTGGGCAATAACGAAAACTGGGCAAAGTTTCATCATAATCGTAAACTGCTCTATTACATGAACATCAGCTAATCTAATCTAATTTTTGAAAACGATTTATTTCCAAATGGCGCAAGTTTGCGCAATTTTTTTCATAACTCGATAAAATACACATAAAACTCGATCATGGAGCATAGAATGACTTGGGAATGTTTGGGAAAAAAATGGCTGACGAACAAAAAAATTATTTTGATGGTTTTCTTGTTATATCCATCATTTTTTATTTTTGTAATTTTTTAAAATTATTCCTTCGTATTATATTGCATTTTCATTGAAAGTTCTTTTCATACGCTTTCTAATAGTATGTAAAAACATAGGAATAACTGTTAAATAAATTATAAAATAATATTTTAATGTGGGCTTGTTTTTAAAGCAAAAACTAGCTTTTAAAGTTTAATATCTCTAAAACTACCAATCGTAGACACCTAAAATTTTGGGAACTTCTTAGTCAAAGTGTTTACTATTGATAGAGTATTCTAGAATCTGAGTTAGGAAAAGTCAATTTTCCTATTTTTGTCCGCCTGATTTCCTATAGTGTAATGACGCGATAATAAATAATAATAAATAATTGATAAATAGCAGATTTTTAGCGATTGGCCCAATCTTAGATTCATAGGCCAACATTAAAGCCATTTCCCCTACATGTTGAACATTTTCCTAAGTCCTAAATGTATGATATTTATTATGTGTGCACTTTACCATGTTCAGTAAGAATTTTAGAAAATTATGTAATTCAATCTTCTACAATTTAGTTTTGGTTATTATTTCTGAGTTTTAATTGATGATGAAAAATTTAAAATTAAATATATTTTTTTTAATTCAAGAAATTACTTAACTCTGAGAATTTTCTTAAGATTGATATGCTTATATTTATGAGATCCGAACGTGTGATTTCATTAAAAAAGCACGAAGATTGCTTGTTCAAAATCAGTAAGCTTTTAAGGCTCCTAAAATCAAGGTCCCAATCGTTGTTATGAAATAAATATAATCAAATTTATTGTTTCACTATTAAAATAATAGTAAGCCTTAATGTCATATTATTGGTTACAGAAAAAATACCCAAAAACAAGTTGCCCTGACACAACTTAATTGAATAGCATCTAAATCTATAGCATCTTTGCGAGTATATAAATGCTAAAGTACCATAAAAATGCATGCTTACGTCAAATCGTTTTGTTGTCTTCGGAGCACTTATTTATCGCTTAATAAGGAATAATGGAAAATGCACTTATTTGCCCCGTTTGGTGGGAAATTCGCAATATGGTAAGATGGGGTAATACGCGCCGCGGGGTAATATGACCAACATAGTTTTTTCTCGTGATATTCAAAGATTAATTAATATAAACAATTTCCCATATGATAGTTCAGCAGTTCTTCTAGTGATTATGGCTGAAAACACATTAAATTTGTTTTGAAAAACACGTAAATAAGCCACATTATGCGTATTACCCCACCTTATCCTACATGTATTGTGAATTCCTTTATTTATTTTGTTGGATCATACTGTTGGTAGAAGATTTTCTTATTCCCGAGGGGTTCACGTAAGTATCATCTTATGGGCCCGTCCAACCCCCTCATACGGCAGTATGTTGAATTCAGAACGCTAACGGCATTTGATCTTGCTGTGAAGCCGCATGCAGAGCAAGACCTAAGCTGGATGGTGGTTTCTAACATACATACATTTTTGCAGGTCATCAGAATAATATTTGATCTAACTGAAATCTTGAAAAAGATCAAAAGAACTTTTTTGATTTTTTATCGAAAATATATGAAATCCAGCGTTGTTCTACGAACTGCCCTGAATTTCCAGAGATTTATTTACCTTTTACGGAATAATTCCAAGAAGAAGAAGTCCCATCACAGCTGTCAAATGAACAAGGTTTCAAGAGCAAATTTTCATTATGTCGTAAGTAACATTCGCACCGATCCGAGAAAAATAAAGTTTTGTTTTGATGACCGAAAAGTTATTCCTATTTCCAATTAAACACATATAATCTCATAGTGATAGCAATGTTTAACATATTTAGCCGGGTTTTAATCATACAAAGGCAAATCGCTAGCTTTCATGCTAAGAAATACTGGTTTTTGAGTCAAAAGTTATTATACGTCGTTTGGTGGCCCCTATTGTTACTTAAGTCAAAGTGTATTTACCAGGATATTCGGGAGAATTATCAATTACGTCTCCTTACGTGCAGCCCATTCATCATTTTAGGACCACCGAAATCATCTTAGCAACAAACAGTTCGATTTATTCACTTTAATAATGAGAAAGCGAAACGACGAACGTACACTTTTCACGGGTTTCTCAGCACTGTTACTTAAGTCAAACGGCATCTCCATAGAAATTGGGTGACTTAAGTAACATCGAAAACTATTTTGATCGGAAGGTGATTACGTCAAAAAGCAATTCGACTGGTAAATAAATTTAAAAATGGGATGTGATCCTATATTCGGACAGTATATAGTGTGATAGCAGGAGCATCGATTGACACTGATAGCTCGACTTTGTTTACCTTTGTTACATTCGACGTAATGAAAATTTGCTCTTGGTTTCAAATGTCGTTTTCGTTTTTGCGGTGTCGCATCGGTGTAGTGTAAGCAAGAATAAGTGCAAGTAATTGACATCTCAACATAATTTGTTTGTAAACAAAAGTGCATCCGACATCTACACCTTAAATTATTTCGGTGTACGGAAGTGTGGCACTGGTGTAGCTACACCACAAGAACGGAAAAGACAATAGAATCTCCAGCAAATATACTTCAAATTTGTCAATGCACACTATATTTTTTCCAGTATTCAGCTTATTTTCATACTGGCGTTAGAACTTTGACTTTACAATAGCCACCGGACGGATTTTTTTTCTTAAGATCCACAGTACTCAGTTCCATGAACTCAAATGAACCTCCAATCCATCCTGAAGTTTCCTGAGCTTTGCAGAAGTTCCCTGAACTTGTGGGAGGTACCGATACCCCGTTCTTTGATAATGGGGGTAACTTTAATAGTATAATATAAAGATTAAATTTACTCGCTGCGCTTTTTTTTCCAAATTCGAAATACTGGTTCCATATTGTAGCTTAGGGTATTTCCGTTGATATCGTATATAGTTTTCATATGGTATGTGTAACATATTTTAATAACATATTAAAAAACAATTTTCGTATATTTCGCCTGTTTGAAAAAGCACTCAAATCATCACTTTTGAAATGTATTTCCGATATACCCATAACAAATTCAATGTTGTATTCTTGTTTTCTGATTATATACTCATTCAAAGTTTCATGTTTAAAGAACTAAGTTGTGTGAGTTTCACCCTTTTTTTCTACATTCATCGTGCATTATCAAAGTAACCCCAAATCACAATACTGAAGTTCGGTCACAAAACTAAAAAAAGTTGTGTAAATGCTTTAATTTCCGTTAAACAAATTACTAACGACTTAACTCTTGGATCCTCAGTACTTGTTTTAAAATATAAAATTTGAAAAACATTCATTACTGTAAAAAATATTTAGAATATACTTTAAAAACTATCAATGTTACTCCGTTTTACGGTACCGCAATTACGGTTTTCCATAACTCATACAATGGCAACCAGGTAGTAGCATTTTTTTGCACTTACAGAGAGTTAAAATATAAAATTTGAAAAACATTCATTACTGTAAAAAATATTTAGAATATACTTTAAAAACTATCAATGTTACTCCGTTTTACGGTACCGCAATTACGGTTTTCCATAACTCATACAATGGCAACCAGGTAGTAGCATTTTTTTGCACTTACAGAGAGTTACAAGGCCATTTAAACGTTTGGATCGTTAATTATATTTTGGCGGTTTAAGATGATTTATATATTTTTACGATTTAGTTTGGCGAGATCGGAAAATTTATGTGTGTATGTGTAACGACCGTCAAATGAAAAGTGAAAATGGTCTCATATAACGCTATTGAATTTTGAAAACCAAGGTCAATAGTGGTCAGGCAGAGAACGCAGGACAACAGGCTGGGAAGTGGCCTGAATCTGAATTTAACTACATCCATCATATCCTCACATCATTTGAGAATTCAGGAATAAGACCATTTGTAGTAATATTGAGTGTCCAGGACCGCAAAGAATCCAAAAAGAAGGAAAACTGTAGTAATATTGAGTGTCCTGAATCACATACGCCACACTCGAATATGTTCCTATTTCCTGCGGGAAAGTGGCCTGAATCTAACTTGAAATAAAACACATCAGCGTCGCATGCTCAAAATAACAAGAGAATCCCAAAACTAAGAATATTTGTAGTCACATTGATTGTCTAGGACTACATTGGCCATAGTCAGACATTTTCTGGGTTCTCTGGGCTAACTTGATCTGAAACCTATAATGCGACACCTCAAATCACATGAGAATGCAAAAATAAGATCACTGGTACCAAAACTGCAACATCAACCCGCGCTGCAGATTCTGCACCAAGGACTATAAAAAACTTTTGATGATTGAATGCAGTGATGTGCCAACAAAAAAACATCATTTTAGAGAATTTTAAAAGTCGTAACTAAAAAATTGGACACAGCATATGCCTTAGCAATTTTTTGACGTAGGACTACGTCTGTGATTTCTATATGGGGGTACACTTTGTGAAAACCAAAAATAGAACATGTAAAAAAATTTGAAAGATTTTGAACGTTAATAACTCAACTGCCCCTGGTGCAATTTCAATAATTTTTTCACCAATCGATCAGAAATATGGCTACTTCCGAATGTTGATTTTCAACCAGAAACTTTTGAAAAACTGGTAAATGTCCAGCATTGTCCAAAAGCGTCGAATTAACTAACAAATCCACCAATTACCTACATGCATATGCTGCTTCCCCAGCACAGTCGTCAGAGAGTAGTAAATAGCCGAAACAAGTCGAAGTGGCATTCGCCTCCGATCCTCGGGCGCGTGCGAATAAGGAGGATGCGATTGCGTAATATTTTGCACACTCATCGTCATACTCAGAACCACACGCTCCCAACGACAACACCACTGTGTGGTGGTGTTCCGTTGTCGAAATTAGTAGCAGCAGTAGCAGTGCTTTCGGCGTGTGGCGTTGAAAATTGTTTTCCAGTAACAACGAAAGACTGCCTGCAAGCAGCGAGCTGCAGAGCCCACATAAGCAACCATCAAAGGAGGAAGAAGCTGCACCGCTATTCTATGGATCGGAATCAGTAGCTCTTCGTGAGTCGCTGCGGGTCGGTCATCTATACCAAGCGTGTCACCCTCGCTCCAAACGACATACAGCTCGACAGCCTCATCCGTGTTGAACACCCAGCTCAGAATTACTCAACCATCACTACAAAACGGTCCTTTTCAGGGCCACCAAAAATTTGTTAAAGAGTATTATTTGGACATCAACCTGCTCTATAGAAGGTGTGGAATTGTAGGCCTAAATATATTGGTGCAATTAGTTTTTCCTCGGCTTTCATTCCGCACGATTCGTTTCTTTCGTTTAATCGGCGCTTACATATGAAATTTAATTTGGATTATAGAATTTTTTGTATGTTACCAAAATTTATGAATGGTTTGCCACTAAATGTTGAGATAATTGATTGATTATTGAATTATCACACTGTATACCATGAAAAAGCAGCCTGTTTGTGAGTTTTTGCCTGTTTTCAAGTAAGGAGTTATCATAAAAAACAAATCGCCAGCTGGTATTTCCCGGCGAATTTACAAATAAATACAATCAACCAAAATCATCATGCATAACTAGCTAGGATTTGTTTTACTTCATATTTCACAAAATTGCTTTCGACTGTTAAGACATCGTCTCCTGCAAAGTTTACATTCTTTCCTCTACCAACACATACACCAAGGTTAGATAGATCTCCACAGGTTCTATAGAATCCACGCAATTTCAAAAAACAAAAATGCACAGCATTACAAAAAGAGGTCAGGTTTCGACCAATAGCAGATAGATTTTAATTCTAAACAAGCCAAACGATTGGAAATTTATCTACCAATCTGCTAAAATGAACACTTAGTTAATTTTCAATAGGTCACTATTGACAAATACCAAATGTCCAACTGTTGCAATGGTGATCAAAATTATCACCGAATGTCTGAAAACAGCGCATTCCCTAACACAGATTTAAAAATCGAATTCGATGCGGTCCCACTGAACGGTGCTCATTCAATCACCGTAAGTGGTGGTGTCCAGTCCAGCAGCAGCAGTAGTAGCAGCAGCAGTAGCAGCAGGAGTCCTTTCAACAACAACAACAACAACAACAACAACAACAACAACAACAACAACAACAACAACGAAAAGCTGCCTGCAAGCATTACTCACACACCAAAAAATTCTGAATTTTACTGGTGATGTAAACTTCCATGCATGCAAATATTCATACATGTAAACTTCCTTTTCACGTAAACTAGCAGCTTGCAAGAAATGTTGCAAACAAAAGTGGACAGTTGCATACAATATATGGAATATTTCATGACATGTCTCATAAATTTACACGATCTATAATCTAAACTTGTATGATATATGTCGCTCCATTTATGTGCATCATAGTAACGGAAATTTACACTAATTTTATTAGCTGTGCAACCATCACTACAAAATGGTCCTTTTCAGGACCACCATAAATTTGTTAAGTATTATTTGTATTATTTGGCCATTTGTCAAGGTCATCAGTTCCCGCAAGCAGCTAGCTATCAAGGCTCAACCTGGTCTCTATATAAGGTGTGGAATTGTAGGCCCGAATGTATTGGTGAGATTAATCATCGTCCGACCATTTTCCAGAACACGCTGGTAAGAAGTGTTAAAAATCCATATAGAATTTGAGGGAAGTGGGAATAATTCGCTTTAGGTGTATATTCTGTCCTCAGAAAGCCAAAAAAAAAAAATCAAAATTTGTGAGAAAATTAGCTCTCAAGAGTTCAATCTCTCGAAGTCCCTCCTTTTTTTTTACATATTCTGCACAAACGATACTTCCGCCACGCCCCATTCATATAATTCGGAAGGAAATCCTGTGAGGTGAATTGAATACACTTTAATACCAAAATGCACAAAACATAAAAATTCATAAATAACAAAAAATCAAAATACACCTTTTAAAGTCGGGTAGATGAATCGAAAATACTCAAGTCCTTTGGATTTTCTTCATCAACTTTCTCTTTTTTTTTGTTTTTTTTTTTTTTTTTTTTTTTTTTTTTTTTTTTTTTTTTTTTTTTTTTTTTTTTTTTTTTTTTGGGTATCAAGCTGGAGCTGCGTGACAGCTTAATTTTCAAGACTTGACCCATTTGAATAAATTTTGCTTCTATCTTTGACAATACAGCAGAAGGACTAGCCTATGTTGGCCGCTTGAACACTGGTTTCCGTTTGTATTGTTTCAAGATAGTTATAGAAAAAATGCTGATACATCCGCGTAGTAAGCCGATTGAATAAGTAAATCCGTTTCGAACGAAATATCTAAATTATGTAAGTTACGAAAACCGCGCGAATTCCGAAAGCCGTGCGAGACAACCGAAGCCTGTGATAGCCTATGTCGGCAAGTTGATTAATTTTGGTTTCCTCCCATTCTACATTCTACTTATTTTACTGTTGAGCTTTGTTTCAATTTAGTTATTTTACCGCACGTATCAATAATTTCAAGATTTCGCGACCGTACCGAACAAATTCTATACTACAGAAGCTCAAAAAAACTTTTGGTGAGCTCTACCGCATTGCGAATCACTTCTGCGTAAGCTCCGTAGACGTAGGCGCGTTGATTCCGACAGCCGCGAAAAGTTAAACATGCATCAATACCACATAAGGAAATATCGATTTTACGTGTGGTTTAGTTCATAGATTAACATTGACTGCTGTTTAAAAATCTAAGTACTTGAACACTAAGAAATAAGTTAACTCAAATGCTTTAACCGCATATATAAGAGATTTCGCGTATTGAGAGAATAATATAGTAATCGAGTACAACAAACTCAGGGGAATACAATACCTCCAAAAGTTTAAAAGCAATTAATTGTCACATACCTCTACTTTTACGTATTTCCTAAACTATTCCTCTCCTTGTAAATCTGCTTAATGCTATTAGTCTGCGTTTTCTTTTAAAAGTTCAAGACTAAATAAGAAGATTTATTCTACAACTTTAAAGGTTAGTTGCCTCCCTAAGCGGACCCCCCGCATCCTTATTCTTTTGTTAATCTACTTAATGTCATTAGACATTATTTAAGTTCATTTGATGATTATGATATCTTATTAGTCTAATTTGATAAATTATTAAAAGCTCTAATTCACCTAATCAAGCATAACCCATGCTTTATTAAGTACCTGCACTTGTGCTTGTAATCTAAAATTAAACGTGTTTCAAGTACTTTTGATTTTGACCTATACCTATTTATTATATCTTAGTTCGACCCAGGTAACACCTTCATGTGACTAAAATGCTTCATTTTGAAGTTAGTTTCCTAGCTGATATTTAAATAAATAGGGTATATGCTCCAATTACGCTCTCACGTTTCCACTATGTCGCACCACAAAAATACATATGGGTATGTCACAATAGAAGCACACCACAGTGGAAATCCCGAACCATAGTTCAAACACTTATCCCAAATCAAAATGAAGCACATATGTATAAGATTAGTTACAATACCATGTACAAAAATGATGTTTAACATTGTTTCCTGAGTAATACTTCAATGAAAACAACAATGAAAGCTTGTCACGCAAATAGAAAGAGCACCGTTGGGCACTTTCTGAAATATTTCAATAGTATAATTCCCTTGCAAACCCAAATAAATCTATCTCCGTAAAAATAAATAAAATAAGAGTGATTTGCGGCAAAACCCGCCAGTATCACACCCAACGTCAGTGCCTATACGTAAGCGTACTACGATGCGGCTCTCAATTAAAGGAGTAACAGGTGTGATACTATCACTGCTAGACTAGATCTTTGGTTCTCTCATGCAGTGGTTTATCAGAGAGGGGAAGCCTAGTAATCTCCATTGCCTGCCCATGACGCCATTCTATCGCGGCATGAGCCAGCAACGCTGGCCATAAACCTACCGTCTCCAACACTCCACTATAAAGCATGAAATTAAGCCCGCCCACCAACAGCAAGGTGCAAAAACTAGCCAAGGGGAGGGCTCTTCATCAACTTTCTCTTTGAAATAAATACTACAAATTTGATACGCTTACAAATAAAAAACGGAAAGAGTTAAGATAATTGATGATTGATCAAATAAAAGAACTAAATGTTCAAATTTGTTCCGTCCACTAGCGGTCCTACGTCAAGCTTCCGTTCGTGCCCCTAGGCACAGACACTTCTACTTTTTTTTTTTTAAAATATTCGGGTTAACGGGCTACCGGGCTTGTTTTATGACATATAGAATGGCTTCCGAATGTTGATTTCATTTTATTGTTGAAAAAAAAAACATAAGATTTTCCTGAACTGTCTCGTATGTAAATATGAATTATATACATCCGATTTATAATCACAAATAACCTATCTATTTTACACACCCTAAAAATCTAAACTAATACTAGATTTTATTTCTTGATTAATTTCAGATTTTTCAATGCCATAACAGATCGAATGATAACACAATTATAAGCAGAAAAAAAAACACAATAATCATCAGCTGACCAATGTCATCACCCTTGTAACGGAATAAAAACAAAACAAACTTACCTATTTTGTTGTCATCAGTGGGGTAAAGCAAAATCGAGAAATTCGCCTTAGTATCGAAAATCGCTTACAGCCGAAACAGAAGTCACGTCACATGATTGTGAAACGCTTGTCGCTGTGAAAAATAAGTAAACAAGCACAAATCATCAAAACAAGATACAGTCGATGTCAACGTAGTGGTTTTGGATAGCAGCACCATTCGAGTAAGCTCACGGATTTGGTCGGATATAGTGCAACAGGCAGCAGCGGTCAGCAGCTGGGCCACGGAGACGAATGCACATATCGTTGTTCAATCTACTGTTCGAAGTAAACAGCCAAACAATTATCACTATCCTAGGTCTAAGCTAACAGATACTTAAGTCCAATACTAACGAGTTCTAGCAAGTAATCGACCGAGAAGCGACCATAGCACGGGTTCGTGCTTCTTTCCCATTACTAACGACACTAACAGTATCCTACAACGGCTCTGGTCAGGGGCCGTGCATTTCAATATCCATCTAGTTCTAACAACCACTTTCGGCCTGGACTCGATTCGAGAAAACGGTCCAACCCAGGTAGAAAATATGGTTTCCACTTTCCTAAGTTGATTGCTTAATTTGGTCAACCACGTTTCGCATTTTTGCACACTATTACAACATTACCTTTCAACTGTCCAAATTTATGCATTTCTCGCCGCATTAATCGGAGGCAATAGTGATTCAATAGGATTTCGTTTCTTTTTATTTCTCCTCTATTGTTCGTAAAATCGAAAATGGCTAATTGCAAATCTGAATGCTGATTCGAAAAACAACAGGAAGCGGCCAACGAAGGGCACGCAAACGGGCAATCATCGTCGTCATCATCGTCAGGAAGTGGCAATATGGTGAAAACGTTCCAAGCCTATCTACCGCCAGCAAACCGAACGTATTCCTGTGTCCACTGCCGGGCACACCTAGCTAGCCACGATGAGCTTATATCGAAATCGTTCCAGGGAAGCCAGGGACGGGCGTATCTGTTCAACTCGGTGTAAGTATCCCGGCTGGGTTGTTTATAATCCTGTTTGCTAATGACACAGTTTTTACCAACCGTGTTCTTAATTTTATTTTAGGGTCAACGTTGCTTGTGGCCAGGCCGAGGAACGCGTCCTGCTAACTGGCTTACACGCCGTAGCCGACATTTACTGTGAATGCTGCAAAACGCCTTTAGGATGGAAATATGTAAGCCGCTATAATCTGGAACCTTTGTGAAATTGAATGCTAATCAACCTAATTTCCGCCCGCATTTGCAGGAACACGCTTTCGAATCTAGCCAAAAATACAAAGAAGGGAAGTACATCATAGAACTAGCTCACATGATCAAGGAAAACGGCTGGGATTGATCGCCGAGCCACTCCGAAAAATGCGTAAATTAGATTAGTGAATACTGATAAAAAGCAAAAATTCCGCAACCCCATCATAGCTTGGGAGGAAGCCGGAATGATGCCCTCGGAATGGCAACTATTCCGAAAACGCGCATCTACTTTCCAAGTCATAGTGTGTCCTAGTTCTGAATTCTCTCTCCCCGTCAAACAGGCCAGAGGGTCAACCCAACCAACCGTGCGTAACTGTTTTGTCATTTCCTATCTGCGTTGTCCTATATAATTAGTAGATCTTTCTCTAACGTGTTCATTTCACACACACACACATACACTTCGTATATAATGATCGAAGCATCGAACGGTGTCGTTATCGCCGTGCATTAGATTGGGATTATTTTTAATTGTCAAAAACATTCTGGAGATCCATTCTTACTTTTACCTGCGAGAACCACGTACACAATTAAACAAGAGAAATAAAATTTAGTTTAGAGGTCTTGCTCTTTCGAATCCCTAGTAGCAGAGAAGAAAGGAGGAAACATTTTATTTTCCTAAGATAGTGAGAAGATTAACACTACTGTTATTGAATTAGTGAGGAAAACTACAATTGATAAGTGAGCAAGGAAGCAGATTTTAATGTATGAGAAGAGACGTAGTGAGGAGGCAGGAGTAGTAGAGGAAGATGTGTAGAAGCAGAAGGAAGGTACGCGAGAGAGAAAATGCGAGAGTGATATTAGTTTTACGAATGTTTCAAGTGAGATAACATTTATAATGAATCGTATTTTAGTCGAAATATACACGTCTAAAAATCTAGCTTTAGTTCTACGAAAGGAAGCAAAACTGAAAGGAAGTCGAAGGAGAAGACAAACACTTATGGTTTTATAAATCACAAGTTTAGATAAATGCAATGGAACGAATGCAAGAAAATAACACAGCTATTGTAACGCCTGTCGCCGAGCAGTACTGTTACTTTCAGTTTCAGTTTTTTCTTTTTGGATAGCGAATGTGATCAATACATATATAATATTACAATTATAGTGTATTTTTTTTAATAAAACAAAATATTTTTACTCTATGTATCTGTGTTTCTTTTGGCTCAGGCGAACAAAACAGCAGCCATTCAGTCAAGATTTGAACAACAACAACAGTTGCGCGGAGAAAAAAGGCTCTAAGTGGTTTATCCCAGAACAGAAATGAAGAGAGAAAGGAAGAATTTTACTGCCAACTAAATACACGTAATAGTAACGAGAACAAACTCAATAGAGTAGAAATGAAGAACAAACATAAACCATCAAACTGTATTATCGCAAAAACGAGCGAATCATCCCAGATGGTAAACTAGTGGTTCTAAAACCCACTAGAACCGAGGTCCAGCATTTTTCCGACGATATGGGATGCAATTGAGCCGACCGGCATCTAGAATACTAAACGTAGCAAAACCTAGCAGCACACAGACTCAAATTTAGTCACTCGGTAATCAGTGGAACATGGTCGTGCTATGACCTAACCTAATTACGCTGAGGACCTGCATTCTGTTGTAGGGTTTCTTCTGACTGAATCGGTGTTTAAGCAGGGTCGAGTTGGTTCACGATGGATGCGTTGAATGTGGGGTGTGGGTTAAGGTTAATATCAGATATGCGAGATGCTGTTGATTTTTGTACAAATTGGCAAGAGAGGCAGCTCAGCACTATGTATTGTACTGGAGGACAATTTTCCCTCTTATGCTTAAGTTTCGAAAATACAGTACTTGTTCTCTAACTGGGCGTTTTTAACTGGCTGCTTTTTAACTGGGTGTTCGATAACTGGGCTGTAGCCCAGTTAAAAAGCAGTTATACGTGAACAATAGACGTCACATATTGTTTGACATTTCGTTGTCATAATTGGTGAGGGGCATTCGAATGGAAATTTAAGTTTTAATACAAATAAATTTGAAAATACTATCACACTGAAATTTAGACTTAAAAGCGTTTTAGCGAAAGCGTTAAGCCTTTTTAAATTTGCAAATATGAATGCTGTGAAAATAGAAATAACAAACTTTATACTGTTTCAATTCAATGCACGTGAAATTTTTTTAACGTCGACCAAACAATCCATTTAAGTTTTCCTCATTGACAGTGATTTTAATCCATCAGCTAGCAAACAAGTACTGTACTTGAAAATCAGTCAAAGTCATGATTTTTTTTTCCAAAATGTTAGATTCGCTTATGGCGATAAGCTCCAACTTGGATTAACATGTAACACTGATCCTGATTGGAGGATCTGCCAAATGTTTGTTTGAGATCATAGTGATTAATACCAACATCGACATCAAAGTAGCCCGATATTCGTGATTGGCATTTTATCCGAAGATAATACTGGTTGGAGCTTACCAGTTTCTAACGTAAATGATGGCTTCGGTCAGAGGTCAAATTTATTCGTTGAGCGCTCGTTTTTTACATGAGAACACATAACTATTCAGAGCGTCGTTTGATCAAAATTAAGCACTACAAGACTTAACCCTGACAATAATAGGGGTAAAGGTATTGTCGAAGCCGTCATTCGCCATAAAAAAATTATGGAAATTAGTCATGTAGGGGAAATGGAAATGGATATCGGCCTAAATGCCCCTAATTTGGGCCCATACAAAAATTCAACAATTGGTTAAATTTTCAATAGCAACCAAAAATTTACATTAGTACCGTCCAAATGACGCGTTCATCTAGATAAAATTTATAAATAGCAGATTTTTAGCGATTGGCCCAATCTTAGATCCATAGGCCAACATTAGAGCCGTTTCCCCTATCACTGCATTTATATACTGTAATGTGGCCTTTGGACTTTTTTTTTTAGAAAACCATCTTGTGAAGGTATTTATTTAACGATAACATTTAAGGGTAGACGGGGCTCGATCTCCACCCAGCTCAATTGATTCTAAATTATGTCCTGATCATTCTCTCAACATTGGTTCTAATTTGATTAACGTTTTGTTCTAATCGTCCTAGCCGTTCGCCATAATGTTTAACGGGTAAGCTTGTACAGATAGTTTACCCGTTAAAGATTGTAGCGATTTTTGTTATGAAATTATTAAATATTTTGTTGAACATTTGTTCCAAACTTTTCACAGTCAAACTAACGGTGACCAGCAAATAACGATCAGCAATTTCCCAGTTTTGTTCCTATTTTTCCCGGAATTTTGGAATTTTTCCCGATTGTGCGATATACATGAATGAGATTAAAAAAAAAGTCATTACTAAAAAAAATGTAAAATTTTTGTCTATGTTTTAACTAGCTTGAAAATTCGCTCTTCAGAACTCTTTGCATGATTTTTTTTGGAAAGTTCTCAAGTCTTTCCTTTAGAATTAGTTTCATTCACAGATAGAGTTATTTTGAAAATTCCTCTAAAATAATCATGATCAAACTACATGCTCAAGCTTCTCTCTGGTAGTCACTTGAAAATGTCTCCATAACAATCCAGAAATTTCCTGCAGAACGCAACGAAATATTTCATTGAATTAGGTCATTACTTAGAAATCTTGAGCATGTAGTTTGATCAAACTTATTTTAGAGGAATTTTGAAAAGAACTCTGTGAAGCAAGTATTTCAAAGGGAAATACTAGAGAACATTCCAAAAATCATGCAGAAAGTTCTGAAGCGCAGATTTTTAAGCTAATTAAAACATAGACACTTTTGCACAATTTATTTTGGTAATCACCTAAGATTATCTTTAATTTTTTAATGATTCTTCCAAGAATTTACTGAAGCTTTCTTCCATATAGGTTTATTTTTAAAATTCGACTGGATTGTCCTGAGAATGCCCATGCAATTCAATTGTCTTGAAATTCTGCTCAAAATTATCTCTTCTCGTGATGCTCTTGGAACTATCCTCGGAATTATCATGGATCTCTTCTTAGAATTCCTTTGAGATGGTACAGTCAAACTTCGATACCCTTTGTATTTTTCGCGGAAACCTCTTTACAATCGTAATGGAATTTCCCACAGAACTACCTAAACATATTTTCTTTACACAAGTGACATGGAATTCCAATCAAAACTCTTCAAGTGTTCAAGAGAGGAAATACGTTGTTGTTATCCTTAGAGCTCATTCTAAAATCTCCTCCAAATTCCTTTGGAATTTTCTACAAAATTCTCTTAACAGTTCTTCAAATTGGCTGTATCCTGAAAATCTACTCCAGTCCAAGGGTCTTGACTTTTTTGTAGGTCTAGATAGTTATTCTTCAAAAGAGAACACGATGTATATTTTTTCCCGATATGTCATCAACATTCACGGGGTATTCCCGATTTCCCTGTTAAATTGTATCTACAGTAATCCCTTCATTTATGCGGTAGGTGGTACCGTTCCTTCAACCAATTTCGCTGATTTTTTGTATGTGATCACCCGAGCATAGTCGGTTAACAAAATGAAAAGCGGTGCCGGTGGTGTAGTGGTAAACGTAATTACCTCTCACCCCAGCAGGCCTGGGTTCAATCCCAGTCGGCGCCGCCGGGATGTTCTGAGGCATAACATCTCTGATCACGCCTTCCTACGGAAGGGAAGTAAAGCCGTTTGTGGCCAGTTAAAGAATTGATGGGTTGATAGGCAGGGTCCAGGTGTGGGAGCTGCCTCCCTGGCATTGGTAGCATTGGTGCTCAGCATGGAAAACAAGATCGACGGAAAACAAATCATAGAAAAAAAAAAAAACAAAATGAAAGCAAATCGTGAGAAGCATGAATTTTACGCCAGGCCCGTATTCAGTTAAATATTATGAATGCAAAATCAGTAATCAAACAGATGTCATTGATTGCAGGATTAGTTTTCCGTTTGATTCAACAGTGTAAAATGGTGCTCTGATTTTTGCTGTGTTAACCGTTAAGTCAACCAAAATGAGATCAACCGGAGTGTGCAAAATAAGTTACATCATAACAGCAAATTTTGATTTCAGTTTGATCTCCAGTTTTGCTCGGGTAGTGCCAACCATAAATTATCTTCAGAAAATCAGCTCATTTGGTTGAAGGACAGCCGAGAAATAGCGGTGTGTGGGTGGTACTGTATCTGGGTAGTACTTACTGTACCAGGAAGGCAGCTTTAAAATCATGTTTAGACTTTGTTCTGAACCATTTAATGTGCTTTTTCGCTGGTACTTTTCAGTAGATCATTTAGAACTTTATTTGCCAACGAATGCATGAATTCGTATACTGTGTGGCAACTGTGCTGCAAAATATCTACCACACACGAAGATATTGACAAAACAGTCATGCCAATTATCAGTGCAGTTTTTGTTATATTTTAAATTTTATAGAAGTTTTGGGAACATCTGAGTAGTTTGAGGATATTTTATAGAAGTTCGGAGAACTTCATAAAAATACAAAGAACTTCTCAAAAAATCGTCGAACTTCATAGATTACAGTAAACTGTGTGGAATTTGTATTTAAAAAAAAATCAAAAGTATCATTGAAGTTCAGATAATTTCAAACAAGTGAGAGGTATTTCATAAAAGATTGGGGAACATCATAGAAACTCTTTTAATTTCATAGTATATTATAGAAATTCATGGGAGTTCATGGATCTTCAAAGAATTTCATGAAAGCGTTTGCGTCTTTTTCATAAAAAAGATATTCTCACATATGATACCAGGCTGTCAAATGATCTTCAGGTGTTCTAGGATCTCCATTAAGTCATTTTTTTTTTCAAAAATTCAGGTTAATCAGGTAGGGGAAATGTTGGCTTCGTCAATACCTTAACCTATTATCTTCAGGGGGGTAAACAAAATCCTAAAGCATTCAAATTTGGCTAATAGATGCTCTAAAACAAAATGTATCCACATGCCAAAATTGGGCTCCCAAGGACGTTGCTTACCCCCTGACGATAATAGGTTAAGGTATTGCCCAAGCCAACTTTCCCCTATCATTCTGAAAATATCCATCTATCCAAAAATCTAAATCGCATCTCTCAGATATTCTCTCATATGATACCAGACAGCTCACAAACGAGTCCATGTGTTTTAAGATGTCTATAAAGTTCTCTGGGTACTTTTTCAAGACTTCAGGTTGATCAGGTACTATTCTGATGAAGATCTCAAACTATCCATCAATTCAAATCACATCTCCCAGATATTCTCGGATGATACCAGGTGACTCAGAAAATATTCAAAAGGCCTCCAGGTGATCAGAGATCTCCAAAAACTTCTCAGGATGTACTCATGTCTTCAGGTTGATTTAGTATAATTCTGAAGATCTTCAACTGCCCAACAATTTAAATCACGTCTCTCAGATATTCACCCACGATACCATGTTGATCAGAAATTGTTTCAAAGACCATCAGGTGATCAGCGATCTCCACAAATAATCATACTTTCTTTACATGTTTCGACAGCAGCATCGTGGTTTGAACTCGGATTACGAATCACCGAAGCAAACAAAATTTTACACATATGTAAGGATGAATACAAAATACCGTTCAAAACTGCGCGATGCGCTGATCGTATGGCAGTTTCATTTTTGACAGTTTCAAATTTTAGAACTGTCGAGTAGTTAGAAACAATTTTGAAACTCAGCATTGCAAACGGCCTAATAGAATAAAATGCCAGAATTTAAAAAAAATCCCTGTGTTAAAATAGATTTAGAAGTGAAGATTTGGTTGATTTAAGGGGCAATTTACATTGGAGCGTTTTCCAACTGGTGGAAATGTTTGAAAAAATCTGAAATATCAATAAATGTCCTTGCCATTTCTATGGAACAACTACCAGGAAGGCGTTCTAATTTGAATCATTTGGTGATCTAAATTTAATCTCAATCATTCTTAAGTGTTCAGCGGCGCCTGTGATGTAGTGGTAAGCGTGATTGCCTCGCACTCCCAGTCGGCGCCGTCGGGATTTTCTGAGGCATCAAATCTCTGATCAAGGGAAGTAAAGCCGTTGGTCCCCGGTCCATGAGTGTGATGGGTTGATAGGTAGGGTCCAAAGGTCCAAGTGTGGGAGCTGTCTTCCTAGCGTCGGTAGCATCGGTACTCAGTACGGAAAACAAGATCGACGGGAAACAAATCAAGGAAAAAAATCCTTAAGTGTTTGACAGCTTGGGAAAAAGTAAGGTTTATACAAAGGCGCGAGTTGAGGAGTTATGTTGAAAATGATTTTAAGAAAGAAAATTTATGGGATTCTTACACATCTTGTTTTTGTAATAAACATGTTTTGCTTTCCATTCAGGTTTGGGGGTTTTTTGCACCTTGTAAACATGTAACCCAGCACGCTTCATGGTTTTCTGCAAAAAACCAACTGACACCTTAGAATTTTTAGCGACATCTCGAATTGACATTCTTGAACTGTTGCACCACTTTCTGTCCATTGGACCACTTTTACGACCACTCCCTTCCTTCCTTCAGGAACTTAGACACTCCTTGAAGGTTCTTATCACACGAGACACAGTTGTATTTGCAATTTCAAGCTTTTTAGCGATCCATCTGGATTTTGATTTTAAGTGCACAATTTTTATTTTCACGGGCAATTTCTTGTTTCGATGACATGGCTCGAACTACTATGAACAACAACTATGGAACTTGACAGATGTAAACAATACACTATGAATAAGATTTACTCAAATTTTCAGGTTTTTTACTCATACGGTTCAAAAGTTACAGAAGATTTTCGGTGTTCCATTTTTATACACCTTTAACAAGAGAGGCAACAGATCATAGATGCTAGCTGCTCATGTTGCTGTAATTGTCAAGCCCGTAGAGCTCTATGACTTCAGTGATACCGATATTACAGAGGCCCTCAACATGGGTGTGCAGGAGTTGAATGTTTTTGCTAAGCAGATAAAGCTCGAAGGAAAACAAATCGAAAGCTTAAGTCTAACGAAAGGAAGTTCCAGAACCGCATTCGTAACAACAAAACCGACTACAGCGATGAACTCTCTTAGCTCAGCATACCGGAATTTTCTGCCAATCTGTGGGAGGTTCATGTTCAACATAACAGTGATGGGATGTGGATACCAGAAGAAGCGGGGAGAAGTAATGGAATTCCAAGTATGACCGCAGTCGTGGTAACCGTCCAGGATATTTGTGAGGCTACCCGGTATACCAGCAAGTTTGATGCAGCAGGACCAGATATGGTGAATAAGAGGAACCTGAGTATACCGTACCTCGAGTAAAAGAAGGCGCACGACATCTCAAGATACTGCAGTTGCACAAGGTGAACGATGGAGTCATTAAGTTAATGGGAATGTGGAGTACATCTCGGTCCAGAATACTCAGCATAAAGAGGGGGATTTTCCAAGCCGATACCTTCAGTCCGCTGAATCCCCTTAGCAGTCCAAGTCCTCTAAATAAAAGTATGGACGCCTGTCATAAAGTTGTTCCAATCGAACCGTCAAAATGCACTACTTTGGTCAATTGGAACAACTTTTTTCAGTTTTGTGGTGACAGTCGTCCATACTTTAACTAGAGTGCTTTTCTCAGCAGGGCTCTCCACCAATTGAAATGCGGGGGAAAAAGCACCGACAAACCGACATGAAATTTAAATTGAACGTCAAAATCGAGATGCGATCAAAAATAGTGTGTCATCATTAGGAACGCGTAAAATATGGTGCTGGCACGGTATAAATATTTGGTCAAGCATAGATCAGACACAAACCCACTCATTAATTTTGTACGTGGGTTCGTGGCTTAGCTAGACGTTTTCTGCGAACTGCGTACTGTGCTTTGAGCAGAAATTTCATGTTAACTCTATGAGGTGATCCAAGAGACGTTTATCAGTGGAACTGACCGCTAGAAATCTAGAGGTTGTGAGTGATCTGGTGTTAATGGTGCTGAATGTAAACATAAACAAAGCAGAAAATCAGATGAGAATAAACTGCCAGTTCTACTGTGATCTGTCAAAAGTTCTTGGTAAACAAAAAAGTCAGCTGATCGCAACTGTCTCGTGGACAGCCTTATAGTCATTCATGTCGGTTTTTCGGACGAAAAAGGACAAAGATTGCCCACTAGACTACACAATTAAAAAAAATTGCTCCACAGTGCTCAAACGGTTCCAAATTGCCCTACCAAGATGTGAGCCACTTGCGGTACGGGACCTATATATTTCACACAAAACACTTATTAGTAGCTCATACAACTACGTACAGGTTAAAAAAATGTAAGCATAATACTAATCCCCGTACTCGTTCTCAGTTGATTAACATTGTTTTAAAATTCCAAATGGAAAAGTCTCACCTAATTCCACTTTTTGCTCAATATTACACAAAGCCGTCACCAAACTTCCTTTTACTATTATATGCGTGTATGCGAAAATTTCGCTCTTCTTCTAAATTTTCTTAAGGCACTTCACCCAGGTTTTTCACGCAGTCCAGTGGTATCTGTTTTGCCGGCGAATCGGTTCTGGAAGTTTTCTTCTGATAAATATTGCCTTCTACTCGACAGGGCACTTTAAAACGTAATTTTTCGGAAGTGGACCTGACTAGGAGACATTTTTAAAAACACATTTGAAATTATCAAACGCGTTTAAAAACTTCATAAAATCATAAAAAATCATTTGAAAAACAAAACACGTCAAATTTCCTTTCTGACCTACAAGCTTTGGGGTGATCCTTGAATCCAGAAGAACGAGCAGTACGAGTGGCGTTCACCCTAAGAGGAAGAGGAGACAACTGGCTTCTTTTTTCTGTGACATGTTCTTCTTCTCTCGTGCAAAAACTAGTTCATTATGGGCGAGGCAGTCGACTGTCAAAATACAAGAAAATAGATTCCCTTTTGTAAAAATTCTCGCGTTTCTATAAGTTTGCCCGACCAATCAGGTGCTGACAGAACATTTTGTTTTGGACCGTCGGGGTTAACCTCAATCTGATGACAGTTTCGTGGTACTGTTTACGTGGACTTAGTCAATTTTTTCTTGGGTACACACTTAGAAAAATTCATGTAAATTTAGGTGCTCTGAGACTGACATATACGAGCGTCAATTTTGACATAAAATTGAGTCATAATAGACGCGAAATTAAGCTCAATCAAACGTTCTTTTCGTCGAGTAACGAACTTTTCAGTCTCGGAGCACTTAATTTTACAGTACATGTTTGTTTACGTCTCATCCTTTACGTCGAAGATGAATTCCGCACGTGTAAAATTAGGTATTTCTAAGTGTGTAGATTTTCTCGATATTTTTTCAAACTGTAGTGAGATGTAAACCACACTTCTGCAATGTCCACGAGCAACATACTTTCACATGCGCATATCCTCGACAATTTTCATGTTTGAATTCGAAAATTTTAAAATATTTTTTTTTGAAAAAACTACTAATGCTTGTAAACAGTACCACTGAACTGTCAAAAAGGTTCAGCCGATTAACACTGAGTTCATTCGTGACGACACGCTGCAGAACCTAATTATCTGCTCTTCCTCTTAGCGTTCACCTAGCCTCGTCTAAAAAATCCACCCCGGGAGCAACTAAACAGCTCCAGTGTAATGCTAATGTACCCCGAAAATTCTGGTACTCTGGTTCTGTCAAATCGAATAATCCTTTGGTTTTGTTTTTTCCGTCGATCTTGTTTTCCGTGCTGAGCACCAATGCTACCGACGTGCCAGGAAGGCAGCTCCCACACCTGGACCCTACCTATCGACCCATCAACTCATGAACCGGGGACCAACGGCTTTACTTCCCATCCGAAGGAAGGCGTGATCAGAGATGTTATGCCTCAGAACATCCCGGCGGCGCCGACTGGGATTGAACCCAGGCCTGCTGGGGTGAGAGGTAATCACGCTTACCACTACACCACCGGCACCGAATAATGGTGGAGTAAATTTACAATTGGTCTTATTTTTTTATCAACTTTTTTTTCCCGTTTTTAAGTTTTTTGTTTTTTTTTTAACTTTTTATAAAAACATTGATATTTTTTTCGGAAAATGTCTGTCTATTTATGTGTGTGAGAGAGCGCGTAAGACAATTTTCTTATATGTATTTCTCGGCAACCACTCTACCGAATTGAACGCAACAACAACCAAATGAAAGCTACCATGATTCTATAGAATGTTAATTAATAGACTTTCAATCGATTAACTGGTTCCGGATATATGGACGGAACAAGACCCTAAAATCCGGGAACTAAGTGATGTTTGTCGGCAACCACATAACCGAAATAAACGAAACCCTTTAATCGGGTTACTGCCCAGTGCTCACATAGAAAATAACCATAAAAAGTGCTTAAAAACCTGTGCAGGTTCCGAACTATGTGTCATATGGTATATATTTGAATTACAAGATACCAAGATACAATACAACACCAGTAATACGTCTCACTCAAAATTTATTCTTGGTTTGCTTTCGACGTCCACATGAAGTGAAAAAAAACATGTTTTCTGATGTGAAAAAAGTTGTGCCACCAACGATGGCTGATCCCATTGTTTACGTACGGTGGAGACATCTACAATTTGCAAGTGGGTACGTGAAACTAAGGTTTTCTGTCTAGATGCTCGGGGGGTGAAAAAATCTAAAGTCTGTCATAGATAGAATCATTTTCCACGTCCAGCGCCCTTTATCTTGCGCTAGAGGATAACAGGAAACTGTCGAATATGAAGTTGCATAGTAGAAAGCTGCATGGGACGAATCCCCATAAATTGGAACACGCACATGTCGACAAAGTGTCGTTATAAACGACGCTGGTGCTAGGTGATTTTTTCTCAAATACTTTTCATGGAAACCATCTAGAATCGGTTCATTGCGATGATGAATTACCGTAGGTAGAGATTGAGTAGAAGACCACTGTAGAAAGTGCAATCCAGTAGGTGAGACGATCAAGAATCAAGCATTAGCAGAAGCAACGTATCTCGGTTGTCACAAGATTATGCACCATCCAAAAACTGGCACTACAAGTACCTGCTAGATCCGGTTCTGGAAAATAGTTTCGTAAAGCTGTACTAGGGATTGAGATCCATGCAGGATATCCATGCCCATCAGCCTGAAATTATGATCGACAACAAAAGTATGAAGCCTCCCCGCATAAAAGCGAACCATAAATTGACCTTACCTAAAATGGTTAAAAATTGTTTATAATCCCTGCTAAACTTTAACTGAAATGGTTATGGAACTTTACATGAACGTTTAATGATAAAGTTTCAACCTTATGTATTATGGTTTTGTGGAACTGAACCTTACAAATAATGGGTTGTTAAGAACCATTACCGTTCCAAATTCTTGTTTTCTCCATACATTTTCGGAAAGAGAACTATATTAGAACCTTTTAACTTATGGTTTGAGAACTTTAATGGTAATGGTTATGGTAGTCAGTAAGGTCCACGAATGGTTTTGTAACATCGATCAACTTTATGTGGAATATATCGCGAATTGGTTGCCTGTAATTTACTGATTACCAATTCACGATATATTCCACGTAAAGTTGAGCGATAATACAAAACCATTAATGGACCTTACTGACTACCATAACCATTACCATTAATGTTCTCAAATCATAAGTAAAAACGTTCTTATATAGTTCTCTTTCTGAAAATGTATGGAGAAAACAAGAATTTGGAATGGTAATGGTTCTTAACAACCCATTATTTGTAAGGTCCAGTTCCAAAAAACCATAATACATAAGGTTGAAACTTTATCATTAAACGTTCATGTAAAGTTCCATAACCATTTCAGTTAAAGTTTAGCAGGGATTATAAACAATTTTTAACCATTTTAGGTAAGGTCAATTTATGGTTCGCGTTTATGCGGGTCATCGGGTAACCTTCATCGATAGTGCATCGCAATGTTCAATTAACGTTCTCGGTCAAGATTCTTCGGAGGAGTTGAAGCAGATGTAGCACCTGGAGGATGTGGGTATAGTTCCGGTTTAATTTCAGCATTGTTCCCCGAACCCTTGGTACGTTCAATTGAAGAGCAGGAGCTACCCGAGTAACCAATAAGATCGATGTAGAGTCAAAGCTCTGCTGCTACACATTCTAAAGTAAGTAATAGACCTTGTTGTTCTCTACCTTCTGTGGAATATGGTAGGTACCGGATTGTGAAGGAAAAGGCGATCTCAATCTCAAATTCAAATCTGAAGCAAGTCTCGAGTAATTAATGTTCCATTATGCTAATGGAAAGGCTGTGAAGATAAGGTGTCGCTTGTGGGAGGCAACTTTCAGTACGTACGAGTGTACGATTTATCACCGGAGGTGCCAGATAATGATCAAACGTTGGTGCTGGGGAAACACGAGGAAGTGAAGCGTGTCATCCGGGAGAAATTCCCTGCGGTGTTGGACTTCGACATGTACACTAGTATGCTAGGTGTATCCATAGACGTGAAAAAAGAGGTTACCTCCTCGGTTTAGTTCCTCAATTGAAAGGGGTATATATATTTCATGACGGGAATAAGGATAAACACTTTCAATTGAAAGACGGAGAGGCACCGGATGAAGTTCTCTGTCCCAAGCGGAAGACCTGGAAAGAACCAGAAATGCAATACCAGTACGAAAAAAAGTAGCAGCAGCAGCAGTACGTACACTGGTGTAGTGGCTGAATGGCTGAAGGTGCGTCGGAACAACAACGACCAGGAAACGGAGTAGTCAAAATGGATGTGGCGACTCCGATGGCCGAGGATATCAACAGAGGACAAACGAAAGAAAACGAAGTCCAGAAACAGCAGCAAAAAGCCCGGTTAAAGTACGTGAATGATATCAGGGGAAACATGTCAGAAGGGTATAACTCGAAACGTAAACAATGACTTCGAACGTCGATTTCTCTTGAATGACCACTAGAGTGATGCAAAATTTGAAATTTTCGCTCCACAATACTTAAACGATTCTAAATCTGATCTTGACTAACCTCTCAAAATATGAACCCATTTGGTGAGAAACTGAGATGGCACAAACCATTTGAAGTTTGTATGGGAATTACTATGGGAAAACCAAGATTTTTGTTCATGTCTATCTAATAATTCACCATATCGGTTTGCTTCAAAAACTTTCAACTGTACTTGTAGGAAATTTTCCCAGCTACAACTTTGCTCAAGATCACTTTTTGATTAAATGCAAGGATCGAAAGTTATCAATGGTTGAATGCGCTGATGTCTTATGATCATGCTCAATCAACTGATCAGCAGGCAACATTGGTGTTTCTGGGGCGTTGAATACGACACAAAAATCATGGCTAATATGTCACACTGCAAAATACAGTGTTGCCTACAGAGCAGCTGCTTGATCATGTCATAAGTTTATCAATCTCTTAAATAATTAATAACTTTTTCCTGTCTCGTTTTACATAGAAATGATCTGCAGCAAAGTTGTAGCTGAGAAAATTTTCTATAAGAATGGCTATCGAACTGTTTCGCAGCTCAATGTGGAAAAAGACTAGAAGGCAATGAGCAAAAAGTTGAGATTTCCCATAGTAATTTACATGTAAACTTCAAATGGTTTGTGCGAAGTCTGTTTCTAACCAAATGAGTTGTAACTTTTGGAGGCTAATCAGGACCCGATTTGAAACCATTTAAGCACTGTGGAGCGAAAAAGTCAAATTTTGCATCAGTCTAATGACCACACACCCATGGAATCTGACTAAACCAGATCATAGAACAAACATTGTTCTGTTAGATGATTTAGTTAGTTTGAGTGGGTGTGTTGTCATTCGTAAGAAACCGCTGCAGTAGGTCTATAAAACATAACCCCACCCGACTAGCTCCTCAATAGCCTGTTATTGATTGTTGGGGTCGTATTGTTGGAAAAAATATAACTTCGGAATACGGCATTGAAATACCCAAAAAACGAAACCGTTACAAATGCTAACCATTTGTTGAGATTTGATTTTAAATGAGTTCTATAAATTAGGAGCAACAACAAACATTTGACATCGAGAAAAGCGTCGCAGAATATCTCGATAACCTAAAATTAGGAGAATTTTCAAAGTCCAGAAACTAACACTATACTTACTAACTATAGCTGCTGGTAGCATTCGCCAGTTTTATATATGTAAAACATTCACTGGCAGTGCAACAATCTCCTTTTTATACCTGCGCCAATTTTTACTTTGGGAAAATTTCGATTAGAACTAAATACCCAAAATCTGGGTGGATTCTACTCATCCTAACAAAACTAGTTTACTTAAATTTTGACAACTCCTTACTGGATACAAGAATAAAGGCCGGCGCACAATAGATACGTTTTCGGGTTTTTTTTCTTGTCAAAAAACCCGAAAACGTATCTATTGTGCGCCGGCCTTAAGTGCCATCCACCCAGTCACTGGGTACACGGTAAGAAAAAAGTACCCAACGGCCAGTTCACTTTTACCTACTTTTGACTTGTTTGTCTCCTTTTCTCCTACTAATGTTGTCAAAAACGGATTAGCAAAACCACCCAACCGTAGAAAAGTGTGGGAACCCAAAGTTGAGTATAATCATATTTACCTATTGTTGGGTACATCTAACTTACTTTTGGTTAAAAAGCCAGTGGAAATTCCATACGGACTGCACACAAGTAAATGAAAATTACTTTGACCCGCTTTACCTACTTTCAGGGTTCCTGCACTATAGTGCCGAGATGAGTGAAAAGAACTTAATTTTGGGTACTTTTTTTTCTAACCGTGTAGATTCAGAATAGCGTCTAGAATTATGGAAGATACAACAATGTACACGATACTTCAAAACTACAAAAATTTGGGTAGAATCCACCCAGATCGGTCAAAACGGAACCTACCCAAAATTGGGTAAACTATGTTGGGAGTGACAAGTTGACAAATGATTAAAATCGATCGGATTCATGTCGATGATGTTTATATGTCAACTAGTTTACCAACATTTGGGTAGGTTCAGTTTTGACCGATCTGGGTGGATTCTACCCAAATTTGGGTAGTTTTGAAATAGTGTGTAAGGAGAAAGAGGGACACAGTATGACGCACGAAAGGAGGAAGCTTCGAGCACGGGGGAAAACCGGAATCAAGTCGCCGCTCATGAAAAAGGATTTAAGGCTGTGAACCATTTGCCGAGGTAAATTTAACTCGTGGTCAAAAGTGACATTTCGAAAGTTATTCTTGATGTTCGAAAATCCCTGTGCTGTCGAGTGACCGGTTTTCGAGAAGAACTTAGGCTGTGAACCATTTGCCGAGTTAAATTTAACTCGTGGTTAAAAGTGACATTTCGACAGTTATTTCTTATGTTCGAAAATCCCCGTGCTGTCGATCAACCGGTTTGCGAGCCACGGTCGTCAAAATTTAAATTCTTGTCTGTCAGAAGTAACCACGCTCGGATAGAAGGGTTAATCTAAAGAGCCTGAATTTATAAAGAGACGACATGTCGAAATTGGAACAATCGACTATCTGTCAAAGTCATACGAAAAGTAATTACAATCGAGCAGAAGACCTGTCAAATGGATAAGATGTCGTCTCTTTATAAATTCAGGCACTTTAGGTTAATCGATAACTTTCCATCTGTCAAATTTTAACCAAAAGTTAAAATAATCCACCAAATGGTTCAGAACCAGTATAATTTGATCCGTTGCTGCCTTTAATGACTTGATAAAGTATAAAACTGCTGTTGATCGTTAAAATTTTAGTAAAATCTTTTTTAAAGGATTAACTTTGGGAAGTTAATTTACAAGATCATCATCCATCGTGAACCAATTTGCCGCTACATGTACTGATTATAAGCTGATTTTGCCGAAAAACCCAAATCAAAATAGTACACACAGTTATAAACAAATACTACGTTTCAATTAACACCTAAGTTGTGATAGTCAAGCAGACACGAAGAGACAAGCACGATACAAATTGGCTCTATAATTATGTTGTCCTGATTTTTTGGTCCCTCTGATAGATAAACAGCCAAAATGCGAAAGTCCAGATGTAAGAATTCGTAGAATTCCAAAGCATGAAAGATCTCGAGAGCGAGAGTGTGATAGTTTGAACTGAGAGTGACATCAGCTATTCATGGCGTTTGATGAAGAAATGATGTGAACAGAGATGTGATATTGTTGTAGTTTTTCTTTTTGTTCTGGTGTGATTCCGACTAACAATCGAAGCAAAGATAAGGATGGAAGAATAATGATAAGAGTAGACTTGAATGATTTAGTTAAAAAAAATCATGACAACACGTACGCAAATCAATGCAATTTTTCCTTTTTCTTGCTGTCCTGTCTGTATCGTGTGAACGTAGGAAGTGGAATTTAAGTTTCCTCTCGATTGGGATTCAAACTTAATTTCGCGATATATGATACCAGATTAAGCAAAACCAACAAAACTTAAGTAAGAAGTATTTTTGTAAGCGATTATTATCGGAAATTATTATGTGTATTACTACTGAATTCAAAATGGTTATTATATACACTGTAGAGCGTAAGGCAGATTATACAAGCGGAATAACATGTACGAAAAATTAAATAAAAAAATAAAAACTCAAAAATTCTTAACTGTTACAATGGCTTCTTCAGTTGTTTTATTTATCATTTGGGTCCCTTTATCAGTTTCCAAACCAATTTTAACAGCATTTTACCCGCAGACATCAAAGCTCTTGTCAGTCGCGATCACGCAGGTAGTTGATGGAACCAAAAAATTCACCCTTTTTATTATCTTATGTTCTGCCAACTAGCCAGCCATTAGCATCAGTTAAGACAACAAAAAACATCATTACCGATAAGTAGCATAATGAGTGTACTTTTTACACACGCGTCGATTTTTACAAGTTAAGCAAACATAAGTATAGAAAAATTGTCACAGCTGCATGTAAACTCACTCGTCATTTCACTCTAAACTCGTCGTCATAACTCTCATCCGATTCATTAACGTATAAAATTCATCGATGTTGTCATTTTTCTTGTAGTTCACTCATTATCACCTACTTATAGCGTAAAATTATCGCTGCGATGCAATTTTTCAAAAGACAAACAAAAAAAAAATCTAACGAATCGCATCCATTTGAAACCAAAATCAAATTGTCGAACGAGACCGAAAAAAACGCACATCACATTTATGGGCTCAGTTTCTTACAGTGTAGAGTAATCGACAAAGAATGAAATCTGGTAATAATATACAGTTATTGATTTGCGATACACGATAAAAATAATCTGAAAAAAAAAACCATGAAGAAAAATAGACAGTAAAATACAATCGTTAGGGTGCACGTGAACGGCGAATGCAGTGCAATTGTGATACAACCGATTTCGTTTGTTATAACGAACCAGTGAAATTTGATATAACGATCAAATTCAGGTACCAGAATTATAAATTCTTGCTCCGGAAGTGATCGAAGTGTCGGGGAAGGAGTTAGTGAATTTGAATTGATCAGAACGTACGACTAAACGAATTTGTTGCCCTACTCCGTAAATAAATAGAAGTGCTATGTTTTGTAGAATGGTAAAAATAAGGATGTTGGTGGACTGAACGATGTGTTTTTGGTAGATATGCAGGGTATTGAATGTGATGCAAGTTATGCCATGGTGTAGGTCCTAAAGGTTTATTTAGTTTTTGTTTGATGGAAGCGTTGTTAGGTAGCATTTATGGAAAGTTAATCGTTTCTTTTTCCGTTTTCAGACAAATAAAAAAATATGCCCTATCTGATTCGTTAAAAATGGGAATATAACCGGATATTTTAATGGTTAATAGCAATTAATTATATGATTTGAGTAGTAGCTATACTGAAGATCCGAGAGATGTCGCCCCTTCAGTGGTAGGAAAATCATTTTTACAGTATGGAGAATATCAGAAAATCCACGATTTGTGACTAAACATGCTTTTACAAAAGGAAACAAATAAACGAGTGTTTACCTTATCACCATAGTAATGTACTCGTGCAATTTTTGTGCATCTAAAATTGCCCATAAAGACGATAATGAATAAAAACTGAAAATTTTCTTGGTTTCCTACCATTCCCATACATTCGAAGTGACTGGCCCTCTGGATGTGGATGATGTCAAAAACAACAAAACATGATTAATGAAATAAGCAGAACTTAAAAAATCATGAACAATAAGGGTAAATTCAAAATCTCGGACTTAACTTTTTTTTTATTATACCTACATCATATTATTTTTATTCTATTCAGCTTTAATTACACAGAGAACCTATAGACGATGCTTACGACTAGTAATCATCCTCAATGTGTAAAAACTGGTGATCTAAAACTAGGCAATACCAGCACCGGCCGCGCCCGAGCACAGGTCAAGAAAGGAAGGAGTAGGAATGTGTTGACATGACACTCGCTTTAATGGAAGCCGAGAACACCTCTGCACTTCCACGAGGAATCACTGGGATATTGGGTAATAGGGTTGGGTTTGCAGCAGGGTTCGTCTTGGTAAACGATAAGCTGAATTTATGTCCTAATATAACGCGAAGGAGCTTGGGATTGAACCCACGGTCTTCTGCTCAGTAAGCAAAAATGTTTGCCACTAGGCAGACGAGCTCCTTTTTAATCATCGAGTTGCTGTTATTACCATGTAGTCATGTTAACAAATAAAACGATTGACGAATCTTGAATGTGGATGGGCTTGAGATTAGGCTCATGATGTTCTGCTCAGTAAGCAGTTGCTCTAAGGCCACCGAGCCCCTCATATCACATTAAATCGTTACTCAAGTTTTTATAACTATTCAAACCCGGCACCGACGACAGCGAAAAGTTTTACAAAATACACGATAAACAAGCGATCTTACCATACATTTTTAATATGAAAGGACCTGGGACCGCGTTAATTCATATTTTCAGTGGTTGATGGTTAATTTTAAATATACTAACGGTACTGCCTACGACTACGACGGCGATTACGACAGCGACTACGACGGTGCCTACGACAACGACAACAGCGAATTTGTAACTTACCATTTGTCTAGGATAAACACCTTTGCCCAGCACCTCCACTGATTCTTCATGTCCGCTATCTGTCACTGTTTTCAAAATATCTAATAGCAGTTACCTTTGTTGTAATACTTCCTGTTTTGCCATGGTCATCTGGGATGAGGGTCGCATCTAGTGCTTTCCCTAGGAACCTCACGGCCACCAGCTACCGCCCGTCCAGTCTTGGGCGTATCCAGCGAGACATCCTTCAGCTTACTCACAATCTCCGACACTCAATGCAAATCGCAGGCACACTTACGCTAATTACAAATAAAAACACACCCGTGCAAAGAAACGGATCCAATAAACGTCACTCTCGCGAAAGCACACCCGTCGTCATCCAACGGCAAAAAAAGGAATCGGTGGGCAATTTTGTGATACGGATTTCCAAAATCAACCGGGAATGCACGAATTTCACCACACCCAACTGCGAAACACGTTCAGAAGCACTTTTGGTACACTTTCGTTCGAAAACACTTATTTTTTTTCAAAAATAGTTGCGAGTGAACCAACATCATGCAATAAACTAAAATTAAAATTATCACTCGCGATGTCACAAATTTCTGGACCGGGAGAAAAAATCAAACAACCTTCTGGTATAATCTTATCGATAAGATGCAAAACAGCAGAATCAACTAACTTTCTTATAATTGAAAATAAAGACACATGCTCAACGGCAAAGTTGTACAGTAGACTGATGCAAAATTTGACTTTTTCGCTCCACAGTGCTTAAATGGTTTCAAATCAGGTCTTGATTAGCCTCCCAAAGTTACAACTCATTTGTTTGGAAACAGACTTCGCACAAGCCATTTGAAGTTTACTTGTAAATTACTATGGGAAATCTCAATTTTTTGTCCATTGCCTAGTCTTTTTCCATATTGAGCTGCAAAACATTTCGATAGCTATTCTTATAGAAAATTTTCTCAGCTACAATTTTGCTCAAGATCGTTTTTATGTAAAACGAGACATGAAAAAGTTATTAATTATTTAAGAGATTGGTAATCTTATGACATGATCAAGCAGCTGCTCTGTAGGCAACACTGTATTTTGCAGTGTGACATAGTAGCCATGATTTTTGTGTACTATTCAACGCCCCAGAAACACCAATGTTGCCTGCTGAGCAGTTGATTGAGCATGATCATAAAACATCAGCGCATTGAACTATTGATAACTTTCGATCCTTGCATTTAATCAAAAAGTGGTCTTGAGCAAAGTTGTAGCTGGGAAAATTTCAGGTGAAAGCTTTTGAAGCAGACCGATATGGTGAATTATTAGATAGACATGAACAAAAATCTTGGTTTTACCATAGTAATTCCCATACAAACTTCAAATGGTTTGTGCCATCTCAGTTTCTCACCAAATGGGTTCAAATTTTGAGAGGTTAGTCAGAATCTGATTTGGAATCGTTTAAGTACTGTGGAGTGAAAATTTTAAATTTTGCATCACTCTATTGTACAGAGTAAAAAAATAATTTTAAAATCACATCAAAGTGGATTGAAATGCATCCACTTTGATCGTGTCGAAAATATGGTGTAATATTACTTGCCAAACAGGACAACATTATCATTAACACAGTGCATGAACCGATATTACGTTGGTATTTATTACTGCATTTGTTTATTCTTGTGGACATAAAAATTACATGAGATTTTCGACATCATTGAAGTGCATCCTCGATCAGTATTGAGGTCTTCAACTACTGTGCCAAATTTTATCGAATTTGGTTAAGATCTGGTTTTGCTTGAGAATTTTAAATTTTGTGTTGGAAACGGAACAAAACTATTCATTTACTTGCCAAAAATTCAAAAAATATTCTATCTTGGACAAATCTTTTGGTAAAACCACAGACAAACAGACATAACTCTCGTAAGTTGTTCATGTAACACGTATTCAACGGTAAATTAAAATGTTTCTTAGTTGGCAGCACCGTTACCAGTGGCGCGCATAGTCAGTTGACTTGCCTTTGACGTTTACACACTATCGCCATCTGTTGAGCGTACTACCCATCAAAGATGGCGGTAGTGTTTTAGCGAACATCGTGAGTAATATTCAATGTATTATTTCTGTTTGTCTGTGGTAAACCTATGTTGAAAAACTTTGTGCCATCTGTGCAAAAAATTGTTCTTACTTTAATTGGGTTGTTTAGGGGTGTGGAGGTAAATACATATTCGTTATCTGCATTAAAAATGGAACTGAAATCCAAAATTTCACCAATTTAGGTACACTGGAACTATTTTAAATAAGTACGATTACATTAGCAAAAATCACCGTCTTAGCGCTCCTTGGTGGGACATTGTATGGGAGCGAGCTATCAAAGAAAAGATTTAGTGTCAACGATCAAACATATAAATCTTGATTTAAAATCGAGATGAATGTCTATGGGATCGATAAAAATATCGTTGTGCTCAGAAGACGAAGCTCTATCAGATGATATATAAAAATCGGTATATTTTTCGAAGGTAAACAACCCAATTTAGGCTTAGTGGTCCGCGCATATCTACAAGCATCTATGCATGAAGTCGAATCGATTTGCGATCTTCAATAAAATTGATCTGTATAATATGTTTTCTCAATCTAAATCTCAGGTTTTGTCAACATTGAGGAACTGAATAGTTTTTTGTTGTTTCCCATACGAACTTTGAAATTCTTTAGCAAATCTCGATCGTACCTGTCGGATTTCTGCATTATACAATTCGACAGTGAGCATGCATAAGGGCCTATACGCGATGATCGATTCTCTTCGTCGATTTTCTCTTTTGTTAATAACTCGCTAGATTTAACGTTTCTCGGTGCGTTTGTTGTTGCTTTTGATAGCCAATACAACCTGTTACTACTCTGCATTGAACAAATTCTAGAAAATTGTTTCGCCTAGCTGTAGCAATGCAAAGAGAAAATCGATGAAGAGAATCGATCATCGCGTATTCGCCCTTATGAATGCTCACTGTCGAATTCGTTATTTTCTTCACACGCGAACTAGTTATACTTTTCGATAAACTTCTCTTTTCTTCATCGGTCTAAAAACTGATGCTCTCTCCTCTCTTTCTGATCAGAAGACGCGGAGGCTCAACACATTCGCATAATCGATTTTCTTTCGGCATGCTCTCTCAACTAACCGACCTGTTGCCGAGCTTTCTACCTTTCTCTGCTTTCGCAAAACACGATACGATCTATCGCGGCGCAACTCGAATCGATCAAAGTAGACCATTCATAGTTTCGTCTAGCTTGTCTTCGGAATTCCTTTTATTTTTTATGAGCATGACAAATACCGAATCACCCCAGCAGGCCTGAGTTCAATACCAGTCGGCGCCGCCGGGATGTTCTGACGTGGACCGTACACGATTGCTTTTATTGACAATAATCGTATTGTCAATACATTTTATATTGACGTCAATACATCGGTATTGACAATATTTCTGTATTCACATCATCAATATTATTGTCAATACTTGTAAGTATTGACAATATTTCTTACCGTGTGGGGTGATCTCTGATCACGCCTTCCTTCGGATGGGAAGTAAAGCCGTTGGTCCCCGGTTCATGAGTTGATGGGTCGATAGGTAGGGTCCAGGTGTAGCATTGGTGCTCAGCACGGAAAACAAGATCAACGGAAAAAACAAACCAAAGCAAAAAAAAAAAAAAAAAAAACAAATACCGAACGCCAGATCAGCGTGGATCTATTTTCCGAACGAATCCGAAAGCTCGCGCAACTTTGATAATGCGATTGCGGACGAGCTACTTGCTTGGTACTTATAAGCAAAGGGAGCTTCAATGCGAAGGGAACTATTTGTTATTATAGTTTTTTACATCATCATCATCATCATCATACATACATTTTATTATTATTATATACTACACATTATTTCTACAGTACCCTTCCAGCTTCCTGGGTACTGAGTTACTCCATACGCCGTTTTCAAATACCCCGCCAAAGATGGTCCTTATGGGCTGTTTACACTTATGCTAGTTCATTAGCTCACCAGCGCAACCAACTAGCACGAATTTCAGTTGCTCCTGAAATTTCATGCTGGTAGACGCTGATGCCCTGTTTACATTATGCTGGCTACTTTTTTGTACTGTGCTAGTAAACTAGCGCTAGCAAATCCGCACAGATGTAAACACCACATTAGCGGCTAATGCTCATAGAGAACTATTGGTCTTATCAGCATATAGTACATGGTACACAGGGTGAAGTTTACCAAGTTTGTGGAATCCGAGTAAGCACGACTTTCTGCAATAATGTTGCAACGGGTTACTGGCCGAAAGGTTCGATTTAAGTTGTATCAACCTCTTCACTTTATCAACTAGCAAGCAAAAGAGTCACTCGCATATGAAGAGGTAAGGTTTACACGTGCCCGACGAGACTCCCCAAGGCGAGTCCCTCAAATAACTACATTCGATTTCCGATCGAACCGCAACCAACGCTTCCCAAAGGTGACCCCTAGATACTATAATTAACGGGAACCCAAACTTAATAATAGCACGAACTGAAATTTAACTGGATTAAAAGTATGGTTGATTTTTTAAAGAGATGCCACTCAGGGTTCCTTCCATTCATTTCAGCTAAAAAAATATTTTATTAAATTATGGAATAATAAGGTATTATGATAATAATTGGTTTGCGTAAGCAACAAGACAAAATTGTAAAGTTTGTGTTTGAACCATAAAACTTGCAAATTTAGCTTTGACAGAGTCACAATGAGTGGTTTTCTGATCGCCTTTTCGCGAAGAGTGGGTGAGATAAATGACAAAATCGCTTATTGCGACTCTTATGTAGCAAAATTGGCAGGTATTATGTGTTAAACACGAGCTTTACAATATTTTCTTGTTTCTTACGCAAACAAAATATTATCATAATATCTTATTATTCAATAATTTAATAAAACATTTTTTTTGCCGAAATGAATGGAAGGAACCCTGATGCCACTAGTAATAAAACGTTACGTTTACGACCAACATTTGAAAGGGCCTATCAGCTTTTGTAAACAAAACTTTGTAAGCCCTTTCCTCGCAAAGCATAGGCCACTCACGCAAACCAACAGCATCTTCGGGTAGATGAATATTTCCCCTACACGATAATGCCATTGATATGCGGCCTTCGGTTTGCAAGAAATAACCTTGCGAAATGCGCAATAGAAACCCGGAACTTCCTCGGGGGTAACATGAGAACCATTGATTTAGCATTTAAAATCCCCATGTGATTTGAAGTACCGCATGATGGGTTACGTTTCAAATCGGTTCTAGCCTCATGGTCCATACTCACCGGAATTTGTTAAAGCCATATCTCCGGAACCAGATGACAGATTTCAAAAATATTCCATGATACCATTTATTTGGTGGTTGTTGCGTCCAACTCGGCGAAGTAGCCAAAATCCGTGTTTTCGGATCTTATTCCGGCCATCTTCCCGGAACAAGTTAACCAATTCAAATTCCAAAACTATTCAAATTGGTTCTATGACTCTATGGAACCTTTCATTTGGTGGTTGTTGCGTTCAATTCGGTTGGCTGGTTGCCGAGAAACACGACTTATTTCCTAAAATCCGTATTCACCGGAACTTGTTTAAAAGCATTTTCCAGAGCTAATATATGCACGTATACCATTGATTTACAATATTCAAGACGTTACATCCTCAAATGAATATCATATTAGAAAGTACAATTTGTAGGTATAATTTTAATTCTATTTAATCACTTGGCCACAAAGCTTTTTTCCTATAGCGGGCTTAAAATGTTAATAAAAGTCGGCCCCTAATAGTGTCCCGCTACGCTGGAATGTGCCTAATATGTACTTGTAGGGACGAAAAAAAAATTTACTATGGAAATTTTGGCCGAATGCCATTTCACCGAACCCCATTTCACCGAAAGCCTTTGTGTTGCTGAGTTTAGTTGCACCCCCCCTGCCCCCCTCTGGCTACGCCTATGAAGTGTACATGAGATCAGCGAGCTTGCGTTTGAGATGCTTCGCTAAGTGCTGTCCTACAACTTTTGTGAATGAACCATATATTGAAAAACTGAAAAAAATTATAAAATTTTGTATCTCACTTTTAGGGGGATTAGTCATCAGTATGATTTTTTTTAAAGAAATACATTAGCATACCAATTAAAAAAATCTTCGGAAATATCATGCCTCTAAAATGTCTTATAATGGCACGAAAATTACATTTTCAATATTTTCAAGTTGGATAAATTCAGGTTTTTAGTGATTCCAAACAAAGTAATTCAGAACATTCCAAAGTGATTCAGCACTTTCTTAAGTTATTCCAAACTTTTCCGAAGTGATTTAGAGCTTTCAGCAGTGATTCCAAGCGTTTCTGCAGTGTGTCAGTACTTTCAGAAGTGATTCCAAACTTTTAAGAATGGAAGTGATTCACTATTTGTCGAAGTGTTTCTAATCGCTTTCGAGAAGTGATTCAGTACTGTTCAATTTTTTTTTAAAGTTTGTTTTCTCAAGGGTTTTCAAACTTTTTGGAAGTGATTTAGTTCTTTCCAAAATGTTATCAATCTTTTGACGTTGGACTTCGTCTTTGCTTTCTATATGGGGGTACACTTTGTGAAAACCTAAAATGAAACATGTAACGAAATTATGAAAGATTTTTAACGTTAATAATTCATCTACCCCTGAACCAATTTAAATAATTTTATCACCAATCGATCAGAAATTTTTCTACGCATTGATAGCAATGCTGTTGATTTTCAACAAGAAACTAACGAAACAGTAGTAGATGTCAAGCATTTTCCGAAAGCGTCGAAATAACTAACAAATCTACCAATTACGTACATGCATATGCTGCTTCCCCAACACAGTCATCAGATAATCGTTTCTAGACGAAACATTTGCACACTCATCATATCTAGAATCACACGCTCCCAACGACCACACAAAATGCTCTCCAGAGTTCCAAACTTGGAAGCAGGGATGAAAATGATTTTGATCGATTCTCTTCATCGACTTTCTGTTTCGTTAATAACTCGACGGCAAATACATTCATTGATACGTTTGTTGTTTGGGATGATAGAAGAGCATAGCAGAAATAGTGCGAAATAGGTTAGTGAAACCATGGTCATCAAAAGAAGAAATCGATGAAGAGAATTGACTTTCACCTCTCTGCTTTTTACACTTGCTGGTTGCAATTGCTGTTCGAAGAACCACCTACAAACATGAAATTACACTATTTTCTAGGGATGCCGAAAAGTTCAATTATTCGATTAATCGCAAAGATTTTTCCAGCTATTCGATTAAATATTTATCGAATTTTCAATTATTCGAGTGCGTAACCAATATCCCTCTTATTTCTACTCGTTTGATTTAGCGCAGCAGAGAAAATAAATACAAGTACCGTAAAACGGGGTATTTTTGATAATGCGTGTAACTTTGATAGTATAATATAAAGATAAAATTTACACGCTTCGCTTTTTCTAAATTAGAAATATTGGTTCCATATTGTAGGTTAGGGTGTTTCCGTTGATATCGTATAAAGTTTTTATATAGTATGTGTTACATATTTTACAAATATATTAAAAAACAATTTTCAGATTTTTCGCCTGTTTGAAGCACTCAAAGCATCACTTATGAAATGAATTTCCGATATAGCCATCACAAATTCAATGTGTTGCCAATATTCTTATTGCCTATGATGGTTTCTGATTATATACTCATTCTAAGTTTCATATTTAAAGAACTAAAATGTTTGAGTTTCACGCATTTTTTCTACATTCATCGAGCATTATCAAAGTAACCCCAAATCAAAATACTAATGTTCGGTAACAAAACTAAAAAATAGTGCAAATGCTTTAATTCCTGTTAAACAAATTATTAACGAATTAACTCTTGGATCCTCAGTACTTGTTTTAAAAATATAAAATTTGAAGAATTATCATTGCTGCAAAAAATATCTCAATATACTTTAAAAAATTTATTTTATTTGAACAGGCATAGAGAAGAACCATGACGGGAAACAGGATCGTAAATTCGCCGAAAGAAGTGTTAAGCGTCTTTTTGCTAAACACTAAGATTAACCAACTTGTTGAGAGAAGGAGTTTAACGAGAAAAACTAAAAAGGGCAGGAGCTTTAGCTGGGTGGACACTGATATTCTGTGGCCTTCCAACCTGTCGCAGACACCTGTTCAACCCCTGTCCAGCAGCAGACAGGCCTAGACTCTTGCGAGTGCCCAATCATTGAAAAGAAGAATATGGGATTGTCCGGCTAGCCTGTACTACCATCGGCCCTTTTCAGGGCCACCAAGATTTTCCAAAATAGTTAAATTTCTGAACATGTCCCAACAAAATTCATATCCGGCCTGCAACTCCAGGCGAATATAATTGCGATTTCGAACTTTCGGTACCTGATTTCCCTTCAACTTCCAGTTCGCGTAGCGGCATCTTGAGTGGTCTCCGGATTTACTACCAAAATGTGCGTGGGCTGCGGACTAAAATCGACCCGTTTTTCCTGGCTGTCTCGGAGGCTGAGTACGATTTGATTGTTCTGACAGAAACGTGGCTGGATGACCGGATTTACTCACCGCAGCTGTTTGGATCGCATTATTCCGTCTTCAGAACCGACCGCTCTCTCCTAAACAGTCAAAAATTGCGTGGTGGTGGGGTTCTGATCGCCGTCACAACGAAACTGACCAGCTATGTAAGTACCTCGCCCATTTCAAGTCTGCTAGAGCAAATCTGGATTGTTGTGGATCTGCCAAGAACCAAGCTCAGTGTAGGCGCAGTCTACCTACCCCCCGACCGAAAAAAAAAGACTGCACGATCATCCATGAGCACGTTAATTCGTTGGGCTCGATTTCGTCTCAATTGTTTACAGTGGCGTTTCTCTGACAGTGGCACACCATTCATTGATCCTCTGCTATCGCATATGCCGGTTGCTTGCTGTGAACTTCTGGACGGATTTAACATTCATGGGTTCACTCAGGCGAACATTTTTCCCAACCGTAATGGACGTTTGTTAGATCTTGTTCTGGCAAATGACTTAGCATTACCAGACACTTCTGTTTCTCTACCGGTCGAGCCACTGATCGATCTAGATGCCGACCATCCCGCTCTCGTCGTGTCACTAAGTTTATCCACTCCAATTGAATATATACCGTTTTCCAAGTGCTGCTTTCTGGACTTTCGCCGGGCCGATTACACTGCATTGAACAATGCGCTGGCGGAAATAGATTGGCACTGTATCGAAACGGCCGCTAGTGTCAATGATGCTGTGGTTTGTTTCAGCTCTGCGCTGGAAGAAGTTATTTTCCGCACTTTCCCAGCAAGACGTCCCCCGCAGAAGCCTCCATGGTCAAACCCACGCCTACGTAAACTAAAACGTCAGCGCTCCGCCGCACTCCGAAGGTACTGCAGCTCTCGCTCACCGTTCTACAAGCAACAGTTTAATTTCGCAAGTCGTCGCTATCGAAACTACAACTACTTCCTCTATTATCGGCACGTGAGACGCACGGAAGCGAACCTTCGGTCGAACCCGAAAGGTTTTTGGTCGTTTGTAAATTCAAAACGGAAAGAATCCGGGCTGCCTTGTTCCATGTTCCTCGGAGTTGATACGGCCTGCAGCGAAAGTGAAAAATGCAGCTTGTTTGCTCGTTAATTTTAATAAGTCTTCCACGATTTTTCCGCTCCGTGTTGGTCGCAACCTCCGGGATGCCACGTGATGTTTTTAGTTTTGACATACCTCACATCACTGAAGACATGGTGATAGCCGCAACACGCAAAATGAAGAACTCATTCGCCGCTGGTCCTGACGGAATTCCCTCGTCAGTTTTTAAACGATGTGTAGTCAACCTCTGCCTTCCACTTGCGCGACTTTTTAATTTCTCGGCACAGCAAAGTGAATTCCCCTCCCGCTGGAAGCTTTCCTATATGTTTTCAATTCACAAAAAAGGAGACAAACGGAATGTCGCTAATTATCGTGGGATTTCCTCCATGTGCGCCTGCTCTAAACTTTTCGAGATTATTGTAAATGATGCTCTGTTTATGTGCTGTAAAAATTATATCGATACGGACCAACATGGTTTTTACCCCAAGCGATCGGTTTCCACGAACCTGGTGCAGTTTACCTCTGACTGCCTGCGAAGCTTGGATGCTGGATGGCAAGTTGATGCTGCATACATGGACTTAAAAGCCGCTTTTGACAGGGTGGATCATGAAATCCTGCTTGCTAAGTTGGAGATACTAGATGTCTCGTCTACGGCTGTGAAATGGTTCAGATCGTACTTAGTGAATCGCTCTGTACGAGTCAAGATTGGCGCGACGGATTCAAATGTTTTCTCAAACAACTCGGGAGTCCCGCAAGGCAGCAACCTGGGACCTCTGCTGTTTTCGATCTCTTTAAACGACATCGCTCTGTTGTTACCATCTGGATGTCGTCTTTTCTACGCAGATGACGCCAAAATCTACAAAATTATCAAAAGCCTCTCGGACTGTTGGGATCTCCAGCGTATGCTATGTATTTTCGCTGACTGGTGCACGAGAAATTTGATGGGCCTGAGCATCGAAAAATGCAACGTCATCTCCTATCACCGTAAAAACGAACCAATTATGTTTGACTATGTGCTCTTTGGACGTCGCATTGCCCGTGTAGAACAAATAAAGGATCTCGGTGTTACTCTGGACTGCGGGCTCACCTTCAAAATCCATTTTAACGACATCATTTCCCGAGCCAATCGCCAACTGGGTTTTATTTTCAAAATTGCCGATGAGTTCCGGAACCCGTTATGCCTCAGATCACTTTACTGCTCACTTGTGCGGTCTATATTAGAATCAAGTGCAGTTGTATGGTGCCCTTTCCAAGCCACTTGGATCGCTAGAATCGAATCTGTTCAACGAAAGTTTGTGAGATATGCTCTTCGTTTCTTGAACTGGCGTGACTCATCGAACCTGCCACCGTACGAGGAGCGTTGCCGTCTTCTGGGCATCGAATTGAGGGACCTCTTCGTCAACGCGAATTTCTGTTTTTGGAGCCACGAGGCAGAAATTATACGCAGAATGAGCCAATTCGTGCAATCAGCCGACAATTTAACTACTTTTATTGCGAATTTGACTTTAACGTATCAGCAAATGTGTTTCGTCACCGGTTACTTGACCGTTTCGTTTCGTTGACCATAACTATTTAGATTAAGTTTTATTGATTAAGACATTAATTGTCAGTTGAATTATTAAATAAGCAAATAAACAAATAAACAAATAAACAAATATCAAAAGGTTCTTTTCAGGCCAATCATAGTCATACTAAAGAGTATAAACAGAGAGAACCCTGCTCAAATACATATTTCTACACAAAACGCAAGCTCCTGCTGCAGTTAACAAATAACATTTATTAAATTAGACCACGTAGTCCTACGTCACCATTGCGTACAACCCCATAGGGCTGTCAGCTTTTTTAAGTGATTCTACTACTCTCTTTAGTGACTTCAAAATTTTCCTATAAGATTCTGATCTTTCAGAAGTGATTCCAAGCTTTTTCGGAGTCATTCAGTAGTTGCTGTAATGATTCCAAACTATTCCGAAGCGGTTCAGTATTTTTCGAAGTGTTTTCAAACATTTATTAAGTGCTTAGGTCTTATCGAAGTGATTCCAATAGTTTTAAAGGTGATTGAGTACTTTCCGAAGTGATTCCAAACGAATTAAAAGACGTATTTTCCAGTGATTTTCATGTGGTGCTAAATTTTTTAGGGGTTGATGTTACAATACTTTTCCAACGATTCCATTCTTATGACGGGTAGTGTAGATTCGACATCTTATTTCTACAACTAATCAAAGGTATATTCCAACACACGACCTATGACTGACACTTTTATACGTTTCACAAAACAATGTGATCGCTGCATTGAAGTAGCTCCATGTCGGTAAGAGTACGGCGATCAGTGCTGTTAAAAATCATTTCTTCTACACTAAACATAGCTGATAGTCTAACTACCAACTGAATTTGAGTTTTTACATAACAGCCCGGGTTTGCCAGATATACAGATTTATCGGTATTTGTATCGATTTTCGAACTTGATACCGATATACAGATAAGGCTCCTCAGGATACCGATTTTTTAGATTTTATGCCGATTTAAACCGATTTTTGAATAAACACAGTTATTAATGCCTACCTGCGCTCAAATGTCAGAGAAAACTTTTACCGTTCTGAATATGGTCAAATAATAATTCATTAAAAAAATCATAGAGAGAATGCATTATGTCCGTCACGCTCTAATAGAGGAGAGGCTTAAAAATGTGTGACAAACAACCCAATTAACATTGAAAGCTGAATAAGGACTTATTTAGGCAAAAATATGCTGCTTCAGCTAAAAAATAGCTTATTCAGCTTTTAATCAGCTCAAATTGTTTGTTGGGAATGTATTAGGTATAGGAAGAACGTGACAAAAGGGGGGGAGGGGAGGGGTTTGGCTACGTTCTTAATGTATGCTAGCTTATGCTTGATACTCTTTCGACTAGTGTTTCCATTTTGTCGCTTGTTTGGCTTCCCAAAAATCGTGAAACAGCTAATGGCTCATCTCGGTAATTCCTGGGAATCGGGAAATACTTTTGTCTTTTATGTCACTAAAAAGATCCCTTATTAAATCTTTCCTTAGTAGTTTCTTAAAATTTTCCCCAGGAATTTTCTTTCACCTTAGTTACTTACCAATTCCTCCCGGTAAGTTGTTTCGATTTTCCTCGGGAGCTTCGCTCGAAAGGTTCTTCCATTTTCTCCCGCCAGTTTTTGTCTAACTTCCCGCGAAATATTTTGCTAACTTTCCCCTGATGATTCTACCGATTTTCACCGGAAATTTATTTCGATATCTCCAAAAAGTCTCTTTCTTTTGGAATTTTTAGCCCGGCAAATTTATTCCAGGAAATCTCTTTCAACTTTCGGAAGTATCATCGAATTCTCCCAGAAGTTTATTTAGTCTTCCGTTTCTCCATAAGCTTCTGCTGGAGTTTTTTTTTTTTCGATTATTGGAAAGTTTTTCCAAGCTTCTTCTAGCTTTACCTGGAAATGGTCTCTCCTGGAATTTTTTTTCCAATTTCCGTAACCTTTCTGGTTTTCTCATTATTTTTCTAGGAAGTTCCCTGAATATTTTTCCGACTTTTATAAGAACTTTCTTTAAAATTCCTCCGGCTTCCTTCAGAAGCTAATTCAAAGATTCCCTGGAAATTTCTCCCAACTTTCCTGGAAAGGTTTGTTTTAAATAGAGGTATGACTCTAAGATTTTCCCAGCTAACAAAAAAACAGTCCAATCCACTCCAATATGAAATATCCCTTTACAAAGTCTATGCATCATTCGTGGATTGGTTTGTACTGGATGTTTTAGCCTCGAATATCTTAGAGTCATACCCCTAGCTTCTTAGGTCAAACGTTAAAATATTCGCCTTCGAAAAAGGCAAAAATATAAAATTTATTACAATAGTAAATACCGATTTTTAAACCATCTTCTTCTTTTTATTCGCATTTCAAGCTTATTGCTTAGTGTATATTAGCTTATTGCGTGCTCTCAACTTAGTGTTCTAAATGCACTTCCACAGTTATTAATTGAGAGCTTTCGATACCAATACCAATGCATGAATTTGTATATTGTGTGGCAAGCACAATGATACTCTATGCCCAGGAAAATCGAGAAAATTTCCAACCCGAAAAGATTCCCTCGACCGGACCGGGAATCAAACCCGCCGCCTTCGGCTTGGTAATACCGTGTCATTACTGACTAGGCTATGAGGCCCCTATGAAAAACCTTTGATACAGCATTCTCTTCATCAAGGCAACCTCTGAGTATCACAGTCAACATTTGGTTTTGTATACAGGGGTAAGAGGGGCATAGTGAACAGGTGGGGCATAGTGAGCATCCCGTGCACCAGCTTGAACTTCCGGCCGTTTGGAACCAATTTATTGGTGGTAGGATCAAGATTATAATGATATTGAACCTACTACCAGTTGATTTGTTTCATTCAGCTAGAGATCCAGGGTCAAACTGCGGGATGCTCACTATGCCCCACCTGTTCACTATGCCCCTCCTCCCCCTACATTATAACAATTCACACCGATACACACTGAACACAGTGTACAGTGGGCCAGATCAGCAACCTAGGTTTACAAAATAATTGACTCCTCGGGATGACGTCGTAACGGTTTGATATCTGCAACGAAGTTGCTTAGCTATGTAAGGCTTAACTTGTGGTTGCAAGTTTTTAGATCAGTGGATTTACTATTAGTCAGTTCTGCTTTTTCTATTTTGTATCTTTTATTGACCTTAACATATGTTTTTTTTTCCTTTGTTCGGGACATAAAACCACTGCGACCAGTTATTTGATCTATTGTAGTATATCTCGTGTTCAATTATTGAGAAATGACGAAGAATCCAGTTTTGATAGAGTTGTCCTTCTTGTTTCCATCGAATGGAACAGATTAAAATTGGAAGGTCCCGGTATTTACACCCTTTGAAGAGTTAGAGCACTCTCCAATGGCGCGCCCTTTTGATGGTCAATCAGATTCCTGAGCAACATAATAAATAAATAACATCGATATTGACCATATATCCGGACCCTAGTCTCAACCACTTCAAACTAGAGCACAAGATGATGCTGAAGATGAATACTAACTAACTCATTTTTTCCTTGTTTTAAGATCATCCTCGGTAGACAAAGCCGAGTCTTGTCACTATCAACAAGGCATAAAAAGTAACAAGGACTAAGATGTGTTCCTTTGATTACTGAAAAATCCTGTTCTCCTTGTTTGAAGTTGGACTAGGGTTCGGTGCTCGCACCACGAAAAGAGTATATATCAATGTTACTGGTTGGCTTCAAGTTTCTCTAATAAAAATAACCAAAAGAAAAAAAACCATTTGTGGGATAGTTCTACCTTTCGGGCTACCGTTCGTTTATGGTATTTGTGTCTTAGGGTTACGCTGAATAAAGCTGCTTTTGTACAACTTTTGATATATTTAATACAGCATAAAATCAAGTTTTAGCGTTTTTTTTTTATTTCATTACATATGGTTTGGTGGATTATTTTCAGCGCAAGAGTCAACTTTGGTGCAAAATGCACAATAAATATTTTTAGAAAATTCGGTAAAAATTGTAGATATTCGAAATCCAAAATATTTGGTAAGCACAAGTTTGCAGTCAAAAATAACTAAACTTTCTAAAAATCTCTGAAAACTCGTAAACGTAATCATATATATTTTTTTTCCAGTTTTTTATTAATTCCATCTAGTTTTGGTGAGAAAGGTTTCCACAGAATAGTTTTTGTTTTGTTTTCTAAAAATTGCCGAAAATATTCAACTCGAACGTAACTGTTCAACATAAATGCTGCCAACAACTTTTCTAGTTATTTGTTACAATCTAATTTTAGGTGAATATTAATCCAATTAGGCTGATGCAAATTTTTAATTTTATTTTATGTCACTCCTCCAATATAGTAGGGGCAAAATAATATTTTAACCAAAATCGTCACTACACTTCACTAAATGAATTGTGTACACACATTAAATTAACATAAAATGAAAGTAGATATTTGCATCGGCCTAATTGACACAACTTAACTGTTAACCGTTTATGTTTTACTATGACCAAGATACTAACCAACTCTGATTTTGTTAAATCTCAACCAAAACAACTGAATACTTTTGGATGTGAACAACACGAAACCAAGTCAAACCTAAAAGCTTATTGAAATAAAATCTGAACAAAGAACTCACCCATATTTACACAATATAACGGAAAATCAGAAACAAAATTGCATAAAAAAAAAGCAAAAAGAGAGAGACTTTAAATCCAACAAATTATTTTTCTACAGGCTCTATATGGACATATTTTTGATACATAATCCATGGGAATAGTGGCGCAAGCTCGGAAATTAGTTAAGTATCGAAGAGAGAAGCACGTTTTGTATGAGTGAAAGATGACAAGCCGAAAACGAATAATTTTTAATGGTGGAAACGAAATGAGTACTTGATCGTGAGGATCGAAAACTAAAATCAAGTATTAATTCATAACTACTACTCAATCGAAGCGTAATTTAAGGGCATAATGGAAATCCAAGAAAAAAAAAACAACTATCTCGTGTCATTTTAATCACATTAAAAACCGTAGGAACATTGTCCAACATGAATTTGTAGCTTACAACTCGGAGCTGTTGGATGCATATAACGTTTAACTGCAGATTAATCAGGAGAAAAATCACATCCCTCGGAGGAATTCCAAAATAACACGCTTAAATGGCAAGTTTCTCAAAATTTCGGTATATTTTTTGAGCAAGTTGAACGAACGTGCAGAACACTGCTGACAACAATACATAAATTATGCGATTGCGATAGCAGAATATTTTGTAGTTTTATTGTTGCTATTGAAGAAGGCATAGTAGAAAGCAGTAGAACATTACTCTAAATCGAAGCGTTTTGAATTACCATTTTCGGTTATTCTCGGAGATATAGTTACGTGACAACAACAGAATCGCTTAGATTGAAGCCACCGAGCAAAATGATTATCGCATCAACATGAACAACAGTAGCAGAGGAGACAGAAAAGTGTTTATTATTCAATTACACACATGACGATAATAAAGAAAATAAAACGAATCAAAATAAAACATCTGTTGCATTCACTCGCTCAAAATGTTTCACAATCCCTTCGCTCGTTCTCTCTTCATCGATACCGTACACTTGACCTTGCGACTTGTCGCGTTTGTTATCATGCCGCTGTTCAATGAGCACGTGTTTGCTTTACATGTACTGGTGTTGTTTACGTTCTCTTCGTCGAAAACCTGTTGATGTTCTCTCACTCTCTTGCTCGGTGGATCCGTTTCCTCGATGAAACCGCCGCCATTATTACTATGGCAACGTTTCGATGTAAACAATCAACTACAGCGGTCGCTCGTCTGGTGAAAAAATTGTTTCAAGTGAAAATTCTTGCCTTTTGAAGATGCAATACGTAGTTTTGCTTAAAGATTGATTAAAACAGAGTGGAAAATGTTTATCTATTTGAGTAAGAAGGTAAGATTGATGCGATAAGTGGTATTTTTGCTAGAATTTACGGAATAACGCTTGAGGCATCAGAGGAGTACCGTTATTATTTCTGCAAACGGTGCTTAGTGAAACGTAATCCGTTGAACAGTTTTCTTTGATTGTGATATTCAACCAGGGGGAACGACACTCAATTGGATGTATTTTTTCAGTCTAGTAATTACTTGGGATTTCCGGGGAAAAACATAATTGATGGGATTTTTTTGAGTGTGTCATGTTGACGAAAATAGAGCAGGGATAGAAAAAAATAGATGGGAATAGATCTGGGAATGGATGTGATGTGAGGGGTGTTAAAATTAAAGCCCTACAGTAAAAGTATGGACGACTGTCACCACAAAACTGAAAAAAGCTGTTCCAATCGAGCAAAGCGGTGCATTTTGACGGTTCGATTGGAACAACTTTTGACAGACGTCCATACTTTTATTGTAGGGCTTTAGTTAAAATGTTTCAGAGGGATACGAGTCTGAACGCGAAGAGGATAGGTGTAAAAAGAAGATAAAACTTAGCTGGAAGGCAGCGTCCATAAATTACGTAACGCTTATAGGGGTAGAGGGGGTCACCTATATCGTTACGAATAATTACATAGGGGAGGAGGAGTAATTATTGTAAAGTTTGAAAATACAGGTAAAAAAATTTCATCACTAAATCTTGCTTGCAAGATGCATATGTTTTTATTTTTATATCTTGAGATTTTTGCTATTCTTAAACTACGCTGATATTTTGTTTTTATTTTGAAAATTAATACAATTACCTAGAAATAAAAAAAGGCATAACGAAATCAAAAAAATAAATGGTGGCTTTTAGAGCGTCACGGAATAAATAGAGGGGGATCATTTTCAGTGTTACATTTTGATCCAAGAGGGGGGGTCGAACATATTTATTTTTGTCGTTACGCAATCAATGGTCACCGCCCAACAATATTAACCAAAGCTCACAGCTCAAGTGCAGAAAACGTTTCCGTACCGAATAGGTCGAAACCGTACTGTAGGAGGAACGGGTGGCGGCGATGGATCACTAGGATCCGGTTAATACTCCCAGCTGACGGATTTTAATTCGCAATATTCTCGAACAGAAACTCCATTAGCCGGTGAGTGTTTTCCTTCGCCATTAGCTCTTTCTTCTCCGAACCAACAGCAGCGGGCCGAGTGGAAAAAATGACCTGAGTTCCTTTTCCACCTGTTTGTCGCATCGTTTTATTGGTGATGCTTTTCCCGGGCCTAGAATCAACTGTTCGAACGAAATCAACAGTTGTTTTGTGCCTGTTCGGCAACTTCCATGCTACAACAAAGAGACACCTGGGCTCTTATCCATCGAATTCGATCGGTTTGAGTCCGAGAAATGGATGTGCGTTGCCGTCTTTTCCGTGATGCACTTGATGTGTTTACCCCCGCGACCGATTATGGCCAACTGACATACGTGGTGTTTGTTGTTGAGATTGTTGAAAACTGACAGTAACTGGCAGAGTGCTTCGCGGTCTTCCTGAAAACTTCGAAAAACTGCACGGCTTGCTTGACAATTTGTGTGCATGCAGAAGGGATAAGTTGGGATTAGAAAGAATAGATAGGATGGATTGAAATTTTGTGCACGTTGAAAATGTTATGAGAGGTTTGGGTAAAAATGGGATAATCCTGAAGTGTCGTTCCCCCTGTATTCAACTGATAACCAATGATCATTTCCAATACGATTAATTTTTAATAGATCGCAATTCCTAACAATACCCGTCTCAACTGCATAGCATGGAACAAAGAACAGGGCTACGTCGCAGTTGGGGGAGAAGATGGCTTGCTGAAGGTTTTGAAATTGGAACAAGCTACGGCTAGCACGGTCCAGTCTGGAAAGGCACTGCAACCTTCAAATCTGTCCATGAACCAAACTTTGGAAGGACACAAATCATCGATTCATGTCGTTACGTGGAACGAATCGCAGCAGAAGCTCACTTCATCCGACAAGGATGGGGTCATCATGGTTTGGATGATGTACAAAGGTTCATGGTACGAAGAGATGACCAATGATAGGAAGAAATCAACTGTAAAAGGAATGGCATGGACCAGTGACGGGCAGAAGATTTGTATTGTATACGATGACGGAACTGTTATTGTTGGTATGGTAGTCGTAATTTTATGTTGCATATGGAAGGTAATTAAGCTTGTACAATTTCAGGATCGGTGGATGGAAATCGAATATGGGGAAAAGATCTCAAAAATGTGTCCTTAACGGGTGTGCAATGGAGCCCAGATGGTAGGCTGTTGTTATTCAGCATTAAAACAGGGGAGCTCCATCTCTATGACAACCAAGGAATTTTTGTGATGAAATTGAACATTCAGTGCGTCTATATTACGCCTTCAAAAAGCATAACTGTAGTAGGGTTGTGCTGGTATCATGAAGCAGTTTCGACTAATCGGCCGGTACTTGCTGTTTGTTATGAAAATGGTAAAATGCAGATCATGAGGAATGAAAACGATGATATTCCCGTGGTTGTCGATACCAATATGCAGGCTATATCTTGTATGTGGAACCACGACGGTACTATAATCGCTGTTTGCGGAATGAAAACTAGTCTCAATGACAAGGAAAGCAATCAGGTTCAGTTCTACACACCGTACGGAGTGGTAAGTAGTTTCAAATTTCACTCATGTTCTCAAGTATGATTGTTCATTTTTTTTTCAGCACATCAGAACTTTAAAAATTCCCGGCAAAGAAATAACGTCTCTATCGTGGGAAGGCAAGTCACTTCGAATAGCATTGTCCGTAGATTCGTTCATATATTTTGCCAACATCCGTCCGGACTACACCTGGTGTTACTTCAATAAGACCGTTTGCTTCTTGGAGGCAACAAAAAATGAAGAAACATCGATTGTTTCGTTTTGGGATACCAATTCAAATCAATGCTATTCGAAGAATGTGGATCCCATTATTGCTATGGCGGCAACGACCGACCATTGCGTACTAGCAGTGGAGACTAAAATCAGTGCTAAAGAATTCAGTTTTATGAGTGACAGCAAAAGCAAGGATTATATGTACCAATTATTGGTTTGCAATTCTATCAGTACCACTGTGGATTGTGAGTAGTTCCATTTCTTAGGTCAGGAAGCATTAATTCATGAAAATTCTAAATTTTAGCAAAATATGTAGACATCAGACCCAATTTCATTGCTATGAACTCGACACACGTGATTGTTGCTTCTAAGGATCAATTTTTGCTGTGGCATTATCATACTCCAAAAGTAAGGTTTCGTTTTGAAGCATTTCAAATTTCTAATAGCACTTTCTCTATCCAGGGAGCCTCCACATTGCACGGAAATGTAAAAGTAAAAAAGGACAAGAAGTACCACATCGATGATACCCCTGCGCTGGACGTTCTTAATGATCTCGATTCGAGTAACACCTACGACATTCCAACCAAAAACGAGCCCAGTCAAGACCCGATTTGCTGCATTTCCACATCCGAGAGTCTACTGCTCATTGGCCGTGAATCTGGATTGATTCACGAGTACACTCTACCACATTTGGTCCTGCGGAACCGTCACTACTTGCAAACGAGAGGCTACAAAATGGCTATCAACTGCAACTCGACACGTGCTGCACTGATCGATTGCAATGGAATTTTAACAACGGTAGCTTTGCGGGAAAATTTGGATGACAGTCAAGCGATGGAGGGACGAATCGAACGAAAAGATGTTTGGGCGATTTGCTGGGCACGAGATAATCCCCAGTTGTTGGCCATCATGGAGAAAACCCGTATGTACATCTTACGTGGCCCAGATCCTGAGGAGCCAATCACCTGTTCTGGATATATTTGCAATTTTGAAGATTTGGAAATTACTGGCGTGCTTTTGGACGAAATCATAAAGGGAAACGCCATCCCGAATGTTAAAGAACATATTCTGCAACTGAGAGTAAAATCCTTGAGGGATACGGAAGATTTGCTATCTCACGTGGGAATTACAGAGGCTAAACAGTTCATTGAAGACAACTCGCATCCACGTTTGTGGAGATTACTGGCTGAAGCGTCTCTGAAAAAACTTGATTTGGAAACGGCTGAAGCTTCTTTTGTGCGCTGTAGCAATTATCCCGGCATACAGTTGATCAAAAGGCTCAATAGCATTCAAGTTGAAGCTCTTCAGAAAGCTGAAATATGTGCTTTCTTTGGAGAATTTGATGAAGCTGAAAAACTTTACATCGATACAGATAGAAGAGATTTGGCGATTACGCTGAGGCAAACTCTATGTGATTGGTTTCGAACAGTTCAACTCTACAGAATGGGCCCTGGAATATCAGATCAACAAATGGAACATGCATGGAAAGAAATTGGACACCATTTCATGAACATGAGAGCTTGGGAGAGTGCCAAGGAATATTACGAAAAGGCCCACTACATTGAAGGTCTCATGGATACTCTTTACCATTTGGAACAATATGATGAATTGGTGGGTTGCATGCATAAGCTTCCCGAAAAGAGTGCACATCTTGCGAAGCTGGGTCAAATGTTGGCAACGGTGGGAATGTGCGAGCAATCTGTTGCTGCTTATATGAAGCTTGGAGATGTCAAATCAGCTGTATCTACTTGCATAGGTCTTCGCCAGTGGGGATTGGCTGTAGAACTTGCTCAGAAATACAAAATGCCTCAGATAAGTGCATTGCTCAGCAAACATGCTGCACATCTTCTCCAAGAAGGAAAACTGCCGGAAGCTATAGAGCTTCAGAAAAAAGCGGGTCGCTTCCTGGATGCTGCCAGGTTGTTAGTTAAAATGGCAGAAAGTGAGTCGGAGAAGAAATCTGACTTTGTTAGAATCAAACAATTATATGTTCTCTCCGGTTTACTAGCGGAAGAACACATTGAAAAACAGATCTCACTAACAGGAGGAAACAGAGCTTCAGTGCTATCACAGATGAATCCGGAAGACTCTGTTTTGATTGAAAACATCTGGCATCACGCTGAAGCCTATCACTACATATTGCTGGCTCAACGTCAGCTTCGATCCGGTTTATTGCATAGTGCAGTAATAACAGCCTTACGTTTAAGGGAATACGAGGACGTGCTGGACGTGGAATGTTTGTATTCCCTATTAGCGTTGGCCAGCTGTGCTGACCGATCTTTTGGTAACTTATTGAACAATTTCTTCACACAGATCACACAGAATGGAAAATGCTAAACTTTTTTTTTCAGGTACCTGCTCAAAAGCATTCATCAAACTGGAAGGTCTTGAACACATCCCGGAGATTCGTCGACAACAGTTTGAGGAGCTGGCCATTAACATCTTCTCGCGTTACGATCCTAAAGATGGTAAATCGAAGAGTGTGACCTGTTTTACATGCGAAACTCCAGTTGCTGATTGTAGTACGCTTTGTCCGAACTGCGGCAGTCACTTTCCACCGTGCACTGCTTCTGGACAGCCGTTGACTAATCCGACCGGGGCATGGCAGTGCTCGACGTGCTACCACGTTGCAAACCCACTGGAAATTACCGCACGGAAGACTTGCCCACTCTGTCATACGACGATCGTCACCAAAGGAATTGTGGAAGTTTAAGCCTTGGTGAAAAAATTTCCTTTTCTCACAAATAAAGTTTGCAATTGCACTTTGAATAATTTGCCTTTTTTTCTTTATAAAACGAGGGTACTTTGAAAGCCAAAACACGAAAGGCTAAAATTTGGAATCAGAAATGTGTTCGGTTCTATGTGCTTAATTTTCAATAGTTCTTATATGAATTCTAAATCATGGCGTAATAATAATCGAAATCCATTAATAAATGATCAATTTATAAGCGTTGTAAAACCTAAGCGCTATGGACCAGAAATTAAAATTTCGCGACACAAACCAAAATTAAATCTTCAAACCAATTGGCATTTTGCTGCCACTCAGATGTCATACCTAGCACCGACCTGAAACGCGTCAAACCTACGTGACACTTTAAATCACATAAAAATGTCGAAGTCTAGTTCAACGGTAGCCATATCAAGTGGCCAAGACCACATTGACTACATCATTAGAAAACAAGTTCATGTTTCTCGAGCCCTCAGTGAAGTTGACACATTCTTACAACATCCATCATGCGATGCATCAAATCACATGAACATTCCATACCAACATAATTGTTAGCTCCTTGAACTCTGTAAGATTTTAGGTTGGGTTTATTTTTTCAAAAATTGATCACTTTTTCATGTGCTCATTAATGTACAGGGTGAGTCAATTGATCTGCATCTGTATTTTTTTCCTTGATTTGTTTTCCGTTGATATTGTTTCCGTACTGAGTACCAATGCTACCGATGTCAGGGAGGCAGCTCCATTACCTGGACTCTACCTATCGACCCATCCACTCAGACCGAGGACCAACGGATTTACTTCCCTTCCGAAGAAAAGCATGATCAGAGATGTTATGCCTCAGAGAATACCAACGGCGCCAACTGGGATTGAACCCAGGCCTTTTGGAGTGAGAGGTAGCAACTAAACCACCGGCGCCGCTATCAACTGTATTTTCACGAAATCTCAATATTTTTCCTGTGATTTTTTTTAATGGTAACCAGTACAATTATGATTATGATTTAAACGTATTCAAAACTATTACATTAAAACAATTCAGTCAAAGCATGACGACAAAAAAGTGTAAGTTCGGACAGTGTAGTAAATTGTAATTGTAATTTATCAGCACACACCCTGGTCGACCACTGTAAACCAATCTGCCGTTAAGCGAGTGTGTACCTACTGAAACCTGGCCGTAGGCCTATGCTAGACCGTATAGCATAACGACCTTCTTCCACTAGCAGGCCTGTTTCTGTTTGCACAGACAGTCCCACTAGTTTCCGATACATTTATAGGGGATAGTAGGAGATTAAAAGAATTGAGAAGAGTTATAGAGGTTTTTTTGTTGTTGTTTTGCTGAAAAGAGAGAAACAAAACTAAACGAAATTACACCTGCTGAAAAAAGATAAGTCTATTATTTTGGTTAGTGATCGTTTGGATTTGGGTCACCCCACGTTGTATTTAGGTTAGTATAAATAAATAATACTATATAGTAATATAAATCACCACAGCTCATTATCTTCAGCGTTATCGGTTTTTGTTTCTGGATCTTTAGTTGCCTCTGTGATATACTTATTTGCGGCATACTATTTTGGGAGTGTATATGAGCGTGTACCATGTACGGTAGCTCATCTCTCATCGTGATGGTGGGACATAGTAGACAAATTAGAGAGAAAACAAGGAGGTATTAGTATTAGTTATATGTAAACAAACAAAACAAAAGAAGAGAAGAGGAAAGAAGAGCAGAAAAATAAAAGGGGATACAGTAGATAACAAAGAAAAGAAACGTAGGCAGATTATTAGAAAAGGCATTATCCGAGACTCAGCAATCAAATGTCACTCCCGCCGAGATCTCAGCGAAACCCCCTCCCCGCCGAGCTCGGTAGAAAAAACTAAGTGTGTAGATAGATTAGTAGGAAAATAAATAAAACTACTTTATGACTCAAAGTGCAATGAATGAGCGTTAGTTTCGGGATCATTTCAGTGTAAGAGTTATGTTAGTTTTGATCCGTAATCAGCCCTGCCGACCCCTCAACATTAGTTGCAGGCAGTGGTTGTTAGATAATGCGGCACTGTAATTACTACTATTTTAGAGGTATGATTCGTCAAGTTTATACAACTCAATGTTTCAATTGAGGCAAACTATCTATCTAACAATTACAAAAGCAAACCTAAACTTACAATTATATGCAAATGCAAAATGAAACTTGACAAATCATCGTCAATCCCCTTATTCCAGGGCAGGGCCTGACGATTTGAATATAATTTTGATCAGTGAACGGGCACCATATGGTACATTTTCTCACCATGAACCTATCATTTCCAGCCTATCTGAACTATTTAATAAATGGAAGCCATAACATGGGTTACGCTCCCCCTAAGCAGGCCCTGCGCATCCTGTCTCTGTCTTATCTCAAATACAAAATACCAATGGTATGAATGTATCTATATATAACTTGGAAATGACGTACAATCAAATAAACCCGTAGCCCACTCACTTGGTCAGGCTTCAGAATCGTCCAATGGGCAGTGCGCTCTACACGCCAAGTTACCTTTTTTTCAAATTTACCGCAATTTTGATATTTTACCCATTGAGTGTTGATTAGTCACAATGAAACATTGTGACAGAAGTTGAGGTTACTAGTGTATTAAATAATCTAGGTCCTATTTAGGATTATATCTGAAAAATCCAAATCTGGCCAACGCCCACCCTAAACCTAAACCTGTTCTAATCCACCTGAAATGACTAACGAATGGAAGACTTTGACTACCCAGCCATGCAATAGTCTCATTCCGTGCCTTATGGCAACTTGATGATTCTATTGCGCTCATCTTCTGGCACCACCCAGGGGAGACTTGGTCCTGTACCCAATGCTTAACTTATCTCCATTCCACTCAGCTACTCGCAATTTCTTGTGATATAGTGGGCGGAATATTATTATCTGAGACAATTCAATGCAGACGTCTTTCCAAATTTGGCAGATCGACAGGTAATCGGTGATTTTCCACGATAGTTGCTATTCAACAACTCGACAACGTACCATCGTCAACGCCTGCTATGAGAATTTCCCATTGCAGATGCCAACAAAATGACGTCATCGAGCTATCGATCAACTACCCTGGCTATCGCCTGGTACCTTATAGCACGATGCTAGGAGACGAACCGGAAGAATCGATGAGCTACCTCCCCCAAGTTCGGACAGTGTAGTAAATAAAATAAAAACCTGATCAAGGTGGAAGATCTCTAAACTTCTCTCGAAAGTTCTGTGAAATTCTCGAACGTTTCGGAACTTTGCGCGAGTTCTCTAAAATCCCAAAAATTTTCTGAATATCTCGGAATTTCTCCAAATAAAAAAAATACCGTACTTCTAAGAAGTTGCAAGAGCATCCGAGATATTCATAAAACTTTCGAAATGAACTTCTCTTAACTTCTAACAAGTTCCCCAAATTTAGCGGAAGATATCTACACTTCTCAGAAGTTCTCCAAACTTCTCGGATGTCAATTTAAATCTCGAATGAACTTTAATACGCCGATTTCGGCGTATTAACCAGCTACCAGAAAGTTTGTCACGGCTTGTTCCCAATCGAAACGTTCTTCTGCGGGTTCCAAGGTGTTTTCATCATCTTCATCATCTTCCTGGACAATCCGATCGGCTGCAACAAATAAATTCAGAAAACTTATACGTATCTTATTCGGAGGGAGCAGCAAGTGATTGAAAATGTCGGCAGAATATGGAATCCCACAACGGACTTTTCCGCAACATCATATTATCCCTATTTCATGTTCCATGTTGGCCAAAAAACTTGTTGCTTATTTAGGATGGATGATGTTTCTGTAAGGGGGTCTCATAGCCTAGTCAGTAAAGGCACGGTATTACCAAGCTGGAGGCGGCGGGTTCGATTCCCGGTCCGGTCGAGGGAATCTTTCGGGTTGGAAATTTTCTCGACTTCTCTGGGCAATAGAGTATCATTGTGCATGCCACACAATATACAAATTCATGCATTGGTATTGGCATCGAAAGCTCTCAATTAATAACTGTGGAAGTGCATTTAGAACACTAAGTTGAGAGCACGCAAAAAGCTAATATGCGCTAAGCAATAAGCTTGAAATGCGAACAAGAAGAAGAAGAAGAAGAAGATGTTTCTGATTATGCGGTTCTTCTGGATGAACTTATCGTAGAAATTTTTGTTAAATTCTCATCGGAAGATTTCTGATTTTTTCGTCTGATCTTCTCAGAAGTTCTCTGAACTTCTTCATTGATGCTCGTTGAATTTTTCCTCGGAAGCTTTGAACTTCTCGACGGAAGTTCTCTGGTCTTCTCCTAGGAAAACTACCTCTCCTTGACAGTTATCTGAACTTTTCTTCGGAAGTCCTCTGGACTTTTTCTCGGAAGCTCTGTGAACTTCTCCTCGGATGTTTTGTGAACTTCTCGTCGGACGTACTATGAATATCATGTCAGAAGTACTAAGAGCTTCTAGTCGAAAAATCTCTGAATTCCTCGTCAGAACTTCTCTGGACTTCTCCTCGGAAATTCTATGGACTTCTCGTTGGAAGATCTCTGAACTTATCATCGGAATTTCTCTTTGGAAGTTCTCTGAACTTCTCATTGAAAGTTCTCTGAACCGTTCGTCGGAAGTTCTCTAAACTTATCATCGGATTGTTAGTGATGAGTTAGTGAGTTTTAGGGCGAGGACTTGTTAGTGACTTATGGGTGAGTGTTTTGGACTGGTTGGCATATCGTTATTTGAAAAGTACTCAAGAGAGGTGCCACCTGACAATGCAAACCTGTTAGATTATTAAGACAGAGATGCTCTATATATGACGGTAAATGTCAGGACTCTGATGATCCGGGAGGGGTTGAAGATCCTGGAATAAATACTCCTTCTAGATCATTTATAGATCATCTCTCTCTTATTAATGGAATATTCCTACGCTGTCAAGTGGCACCTCTCCTGCGTACTCTTCAACGAGATCCAGTGATTTGATGACCAGTCCAAAATACTCACCCTCAAGTCCACGGAAACACCAACAAGTCCGATATCACATTCGCGATTCGTCGGATTATGCGTGATCCGTGATCAATCCGCAGTACAGCATCTTCAAAATATTGTTCTTACACGACGTTACAATATCCAGCTGTCTCAGAAATGTTTTGTCGCATACATACCCAGCAACCTAAAACATATTGGCATGAACAAAGTTATTCACGGTCCACTCCAGAGTTTTATGTTTCTTGGCAGTGCTGTAAATTCTCAAAATCAATTGTACATTTTTTATCAAAATGAGAAAAGCAACTATCCACTATCAAAGGGGACCTCCTTCGAATTATAGATAATATAGATTCCGTAGATAAGCGGAGGCAAAGTATAATGTAGCCAAACGAACCTGTCATTTAGTGTAGCCAAACGTACATGACGTCATCATGGTGTTGTTTGAGGGAGAAATATTGTAATATTATGAGCACAAAACGCATTCCATACTCCACATTCCGATTTATTTCGCGGACAACGGAAGAAGGAAAGATAAAGCAAACCATTCCTTGATTCATTGTTGCAAAGATTTGCTTTGCACATCATTTTAAACTTTAATGCCCGAAACAAAACTGCACAAGGAAGAGCTCATGATGGTATGAACTTTTTTCACGGATGCCAGTAAGATCATTTATTTTTCATGGATGCCAAAACAACTTTTTGTGCTTCCGCTTATCTATGGAATCTATAGTATCTATACACTCATCCTTGACATTCTCTACAGGTTAAAAAAAAGTACCCAAAATTAAGTTCTTTTTACTCATCTCGGCACTATAGTGCAGGAACCCAAAAGTAGGTAAAGCGGGTCAAAGTAATTTTCATTTACTTGTGTGCAGTTCGCATGGAATTTTCCACTGACTTTTTAACCAAAAGTAAGTTAGTTGTACCCAACAGTAGGTAAATATGATTATACTCAACGTTGGGTTCCCACACTTTACTACCCCTGTTGGGTGGTTTTGCTCCTCCGTTTTTGACAACATTAGAAGGAGAAAAGGAGACACACTAGTCAAAAGTAGGTAAAAGTGAACTTTCCGTTGGGTACTTTTTTCTTACCGTGTACAATGCGAGAGTGAAGCGGGACCCACAATACTACGTCACTGTCAGCGTTGACGTAGGGGTTCGTCCGTAGGGTTACCATAGGAAAAACTTGAAAAGGAGGACATATCATTAGTGGTTTGAAGATACCCTAATAAAAAATAACCATAAACGAACGATAACCCAAATCATTGAACTATTCCACAAATGGTTTGGATGATACCCAGAACACGTCGTTAAGCAAATTAACCATATAATATTTATTAGGGTAAAGGAGGACAATGTTTCCTTTTCTTAACATCAAAGGAGGGCAATGAGTTGTTATCAAAGGATTTAATAATAGGTGCGCAATCACAAAATTCATGATTTTCAAAGGTTCAATTGGTATTCTTAACTTATAGTTGTTATCAATTCAATTAATCATCTCGTTATACTTCTGAAAAATTCATCAACCTAGCCTTCATAATCCATCTTTGATACTTGGAATTGATCTAATCTAGCTGTTTTGTATGAAACCTACTGCTTTACAGTCTCAACACCATATCACCTTTTATTATGAACAAAAATCAGGATACATGTCATCGCTGATTGAAACCAACACGAAAAAGAAACATCTAAGCTACCTGTTGATTTTACCACTGGTTCACCATAGGACTAAAATCCCATAGAACCATAATGTCAACCTGTAACACATGTTGGAATCTAAGGTTTTGTTCAATTTTATGAATTTTCACTTAAATTTGACACTTCGAAAATAAATTATATTGTTCGAAAATCGATCTGTTATTGATCGTCCAATTTTTGAGAAATTGTATGATTCCTGGTCTGTCAGAAATAAGTTTGATAGAATGGAAGGTTTATTTAAATAAATTCCATCTGTCAATTTTAAGTGATAATTCACCAAATGTACCAGAGCCTAAATAAACACACTTAGAAATTTTTACCGACTTCGGTAATTTTTTACCGAGCTTTCAACAGCTGAACGTTCAGTAAAACTTTGACTCTCATTTCAAAAACTGCTTCACAAAATTTTAATTTCAAAACATTGTCAGCCTTGTTTTAATAATCAAGTCTTGCCTTGGCGGTGATGTTTTCTTTGATTTGAAGCTTTTAAACGAATGAATTAAAATGACTGATTTTTACCGAACAATAGCTGTTGAAAGTTCGGTAAATATTAATGAAGTCGATAATCATTTCTAAGTGTGTAAGGCGGTTGACAGCTGTAGTATACTCCTGGTCCCAGTATCGAATGGAATTTGCTAGATAAGATGAGGTTGCGACATAGTTAAACAAACATGCTCTGCAAACACCGCTCTTCGAAAAAAAATTTATGAATATGTTACTGCAAGGATTAAAAAGGAGGACATTTTTCGGCAAAAGGAGGATGTAAAAAAATTATTGAAAAAGGAGGACATGTTCTCCTTTAGGATACCATATGGTAACCCTATTCGTCCGTCAAATGACAGGTGTAACGCATGTCAAGTTGCTTCCCCACCGACATCTCTACTTGGCGACTTCACATCGATGCTGTGTCAGTCCGTCAATTTTGATCAGATTTAAATTTGACGCTGACGCTAACGGTGACGCAGTATTGTGCAAGCTAAGATCAGATAACCCAAATGTAGGTTTACTTTACCCAAATTAGGCGTAAACTGCACAAACACAGATATAGGTAAATTTTTTAACCCAAATATGGGTAAATTTAAGTCAAATTTGCATAAAAATAAATCATTTATGGTTCATAAGAACCCATATTTGGGTTAAAAAAAAATTACCCATATGTGAGTTTGTGCAATTTACGGCCAATCTCGGTAATCACTTTGTACCGTCTAGGTAAACTGATCTTAGCGAGTGGGTCCCGCTTCAATGGCTGCATGCTTTCTAATTCCTAATTTGTTTTTTTTAACCTGGTTCAGTTCCAATGTCTTTTATATAAGGTCCCGACCAACAGGTTTATTGGGGTTAGTGAAAAGTGCAAATCAAGAGCAAATTTTCATTATGTCGTAAGTAACATTCGCACCGATCCGAGAAAAATAAAGTTTTGTTTTGATGACCGAAAAGTTATTCCTATTTCCAATATAATCTAACAAACACATATAATCTCATAGTGATAGCAATGTTTAACATATTTAGCCGGGGTTTAATCATACAAAGGCAAATCGCTAGCTTTCATGCTAAGAAATACTGGTTTTTGAGTCAAAAGTTATTATACGTCGTTTGGTGGCCCCTATTGTTACTTAAGTCAAAGTGTATTTACCAGGATATTCGGGAGAATTATCAATTACGTCTCCTTACGTGCAGCCCATTCATCATTTTAGGACCGCCGAAATCATCTTAGCAACAAACAGTTCGATTTATTCACTTTAATAATGAGAAAGCGAAACGACGAAAGTACACTTTTCACGGGTTTCTCAGTGCTGTTACTTAAGGCAAACGGCATCTCCATAGAAATCGGGTGACTTAAGTAACATCAAAAACTATTTTGATCGAAAGGTGATTACGTCAAAAAGCAATTCGACTGGTAAATAAATTTAAAAATGGGATGTGATCCTATATTCGGACAGTATATAGTGTAATCGCAGGAGAATCGATTGACACTGATAGCTCGACTTTGTTTACCTTTGTTACATTCGACGTAATGAAAATTTGCTCTTGAAATGCTCGTATTTCATTGCAATGTTTATCTTTTTTACACGAAACAGCGACGTGACGTAAATCTCACTGATCGCAGTATAGAATGTTATGGTAGAGTGACGTCGTCACTTGAGTGCTCAGCATGGATTGTGAACAGCTCATATCTTGAAAATGTTTCGAATTTCATAATCTATACAAACATCTAAGTTCCTTTCTTTTATTCATGTTTTTAATCGTATGTTAACAATTATTATTTTCTTCTTAGGTTATGCAGTGGTTCAAGCACGGTTTTGTGAAGTGGCTGAAATTTTCGGCCTACAGTTGGTGGAAAACCATCATGTTCCACCGAATTAATCATTTCTTAGCACGTCGCTAACCAACAACGACTGGAGAGCAGAGTCATCTGCTGCTCAATCTCTATGGGAGCCATATGGAGAATGTCGGACCATTGAAACGGGTTAAAAATAAGAAGATGTGGGAGAACATCGCAGAAGAGATTCATAAGATGTTTTTGCGCACTCCAATTGGAAAATGTTGTGAGATAGCTTTCAATTAATAACACCACTATTTCATGGAGGTTTTAAGACAATTTTATTAAAACTCAATTCGTCATGTTATCTCTAGTAGACAAGTTCATATATCGATGGTTTATTATTTACATAGTTCATTTTGTTCCACATTCTTACTTTCCCTGTCTCCCCCGTCCTCCTTATACCCAAGATGTATAGCTTACAGTTCTAGATAGAGCTGGAATTAGGGCGAAACAGCTTTTATAAACAATTATTTCTATTGATGATTTCTTGAAAGCCATGGCTCTCATTGGTAAATCGACATCACCATCAAGTAGGGGAAGACTTCCCCCACTCGATGGATATGTTGCTTTATGTAGGCGTGCCTTGAATTCCTAGAAATCATCGAGAGATGTCAATGTTTACAAAGGCTGTATATTGAATAAACCAAAAAAATCCGTGCGTTTTATGCACGGAAATGCACGGTCATCAGAAAACGAGGCGTTTTCGTGATGGGAAAAAGTGGTTTCCCTAACACAGTCGCCACGCACGTAATCCTACGTCAAATCTCCGTTTCCTTTTTATATCCCGTCTTAACATAACTACCTAGTTATGACAAGGTCATGTGGTATTCGGTCATTGCGAGGATTGTTAACTACCACTTCAATACTGTTACGCATTTGACCACAAACGTTTGGTTGCTGGGTACATTGTCAAAGAGCTTTGGGGGTGATGTGACTGGCAGCAAGGCGAGCGAATGTTCAATGAAAACTAACTCTTAAACAACAACAATTGATGGTGGTCCTGAAAAGGCCCGTTTTGTCGTGATGGTTGAGTAATGCTGAGCTATTAGAGTGTTCAACACGGATGAGTCTGGCTATGGGTGACGTGCTTGGCGTAGATGGCCAAGAGTGACTCACGAAGAGCTACTGAATCCGATCAGAAGCTGAGCTACTGAATTCGATGAGTAACTGTGCGCCTAATGTGGGCTGCAGCTCGCTGCTGGCGGGTAGCCTTTCGTTGTGTACTGTAGCACAATGTTTAACGACACGCGCCAAAAGCACTGCTGCTGCTGATGGTAACCGACCGGACACCAGCACACACACTGATTGAATAAGCATCGTTCGGCGAGACCGGATGGAATTCGATTGTGTCAGGGAAATGGATTTTTGCAGGCAATCGGTGATAATTTTGATCACCATTGCAACAGTTGGACATTTGTGTAATTTTCAATAATGGCCTATTGAAAATTGAGAAAGTGTACATTTTAGCAGATTTGTAGAAAAATTAAAAAAAAAATGCTTAAAATTAAAATTCATAAGCTATTGATAGAGTTATAAGATGTCAACGTTTGAGCACTTTTCGTAACACGGTCGATTATGGTTATTTGAAATTGCTCCCCCAATATGTAGCCGAAAGACGTAATCGTAAGTAAAAAAAAAAATCCTCGTCAATTTTCAATTGACTGTAACAAGCCGCGTGTACTCTTAGGCAGCTCAAGGATCGACGCATGAATTTTGAGCAGATAGGTTTGAATAAATAGCCACAGAGGTTTACAGTCTGGGGCGTACTTTAGATTCAGAGCATAGCTATACTGCCTATAATCGCATATCAGTCCCATATGGATTTTCGTTGATAATAACGCTATCCACTATCAATTGGCAGCTACTTTCATATTATGTGATAAAACTACGAACTTTGATGATGAAAAATGTGAAAACAACATCAAATCAGTTTGTCCCATCAAGCAAAGTAATAGTATATCTGTCCCATCCTGAAATTCATTCGTGCAGAGGTCAAGGTACAGCTCTGCTTTTTGAATCGCAATATTTTTCACTCATATAACAAATCATGCTAGCTTTATTGCAAGTGATTTGAACTAGACAAAATTATGGATTAATTTACTATGACTTTCCTGGTGGCGGCCGAGACTGCTGCTTGCAACTTTTTGCGGATATTCTTAATGGAACTGCCGATAACCAGGAGAACGATGTCGTCTGCATATACGTAAACGTATACTCCTTTCCCGAAGGATCGAAATATATCGTTCATGGCAATGACAAACAGGGTGACCGCGAGGACGGAGCCCTAGGGGACACCAGTCTCTTAATATTGACATGGAAATTGCACTTCTTAACTTCAACTGCCATTTTATCAATGCATACTTTTTCCATATGGGATTGATATAGGATTATAGGCAGTAAAGGTGATGTGTGTAACGGCGCCGGTGGTGTAGTGGTAAGCGTGATTGCCTCTAACCCCAGCAGGCCTGGGTTCAATCCCAGTTGGCGCCGCCAGGATGTTCTGAGGCATAACATCTCTGATCACGCCTTCCTTCGGATGGGAAGTAAAGCCGTTGGTCCCCGGCTCATGAATTGATGGGTCGATAAGTAGGGTCCAGGTGTGGGAGCTGCCTTCCTGGCGTCGGTAGCATTGGTGCTCAGCACGGAAAACAAGATCGACGGAAAACAAATCAAAGAAATACATACATACACATACATACACAAATAGCATGCAGTATACTTTCAGCTATGTACTCCACTCCCCAGAAAATCACAAATATTCCTGTATTCGCCCTTGCTGCGCCTACCACAACAGTTCTGGAACTTCGGGATCATGGAGTGGACTATACGCCTTTTGCTCTTCGGTGATTCGCGCTGCCACATATGGCATTATTGGCCCGTCGAAAGTTATGTACTGCACGTGATAAGTCCACATGAAAATATTCAGAAATTTAATTTTCAAAATTCTAACCTCATTTACTAGGCTGCAGCGCATTATTTTGCATAAGTTATATAATTATTGTCTAGGATATATTTTTAATTACCGGTTTGCTTACTGGAGCTAAGGCTAACAGATAGGTCGCGAAAATATACGTCAGTGGAATTTGGTCAAAAAAGAAATAACGTGATCCCAGATTGAGATCCAGATGACGTATGACAGCGATGAAAATATAAATAAAAACAAAATAAAATTAGAACAAAATAAAAGCACAGCCCAATTATGAATGGTTGGATCAACTTTTTTTTTTAATATTTTTAATTTCGCATCTACAAATCAAACATTTTGCACTTACCGGTTGTTGACGAGATTTCTAGAACCACTGAGGAAGAGATTGCTGGAACGACCGAGGAACGTTTGTCACACCAAACGCACTAAATTGAGAGAAAATCAGACGAAATTGTATTGAATTCAAAGAGTGCAACAAAATTAATTGAAATAATTCAATAAATTTACCGCATTCGTAAACAATTATCAGTTCTTTTGCATAAAAATCTTGTAAATTGCCCTATCCTTCGTTCCAAATGTAAATTTGTTCATCGCAGCATGCAGGATATTCTTCCGGCCGTTCTCGGATAAGTTATGGCGTTGTACGAGTTGCACACCTTTGACAGGAACATCTCTACCTGCCAGTGGTGGTCGGTTCGACTTAGAACAGTGGCTGTATCGTACCTGGATTTGTACAAAATTTTGATCGAATTTCTTAAGAAATTTACTGCAATAAAAAACTTTATTTTCAAGGACGTTTTTGAAAGTTTATAAAATTCGGTGTACTGTCTTTACTTGGTGGTCCAGAAAATTCTATGTGTGTTGCAGTTGATAGTTCTTTGTCCAGGGGTAATGATATGCGTTTGATATTTCCATTTCCATTGTTGTTGTTGTTTATTGACTAGATATTAAAATTGATATGCTTAACAAAAATTGATAAATTCTTTTTATTAAATTGGGAAAATTGAAAAGGCCTACAAAACCCTGTTTTCAAAACACTAAGGGGCAAAATGCGCATACCGTAATCTGGGGACAAATTGATCACTATTTAACGTAGATAGGGAAAATGGATGTAATGTCGGTCCTAATTTGGGCCCATATTCAAATTCAGCAATCGACTAAATTCTCAAGAGCGACCAAAAATATCCATTGGTACCGTCCCATCTAGCTAAAATTGATAAATAGCAGATTTTTAGCGATGGGCCCAATCTTAGATCCATAGGCCAACATTAGAGCCATGTCCCTTATCTTAATAAATTTCTACAATAATTGAAAAGCGAATGGTATTCTAATCAGTAGCTATGAAGACTCCATCGTCCGGCATGATTTCTTGTAATATTTGATGTTTTGATAATTTTTAGAAATTGTTTGAAATCTAAAATTCAAAAATAACGATATGGGGTGAAGTTGGCCAACCCCTCAAATGGCTTCCCAGTTCATTTCTAGAAATTGTTCTTATTAAATGTGGACTCCTTGAATCCGATTCAGATGCTAAAGCTATTGTGTGAAAAGCATTTTCAACAGAAACGCTGAAATAGATGTCTTGAAATGCACAGTTGTGCCTAAATGTAGACAATTTTATTAAAAATCTTTCGTAACTCTAAGACGCACCCCTCATTTTATCTGTCAAACTTTCATAGCGAATCAAAACAAACATTGTGTAGTACTAGAATTTTGATTAGAATGGGGTACAACAATTGATTTGCTTGTGACCAATAATAAAAAAAAAATATTATAAAAACACATCAGGGCAATCATTAGAGTATCATTATGATATGCTTTTTAAGATTTCTCTTGATATCTAGCACCGAAAATGTTATACGTAACAATTAAAAATGCAACGCCTAACGGTCAATTTCACCCCGGTGATCAATTTGGTCCCGAATGGAAAATGCAATGAAATATTCAGAAGTTAGCATTTATACTTGATTTATGTTCATTTGTGTTCGCTGAAGAAGAATCCTTGGTCTTTAAATTTCTACAAAAGTTCTGGTTAGCAGGAGAAAAAAACCGCCTTAATATAGACAATTAACATCTGATGTTTAAATTTTAATAAAAATAATTTTAATTATACATATTAAATTGTTAATTTTAACGAAATCTGAATCCAGGGGGGACACCCCTCACCATCCCTCTACAAAGGGGGAGTTTGGTAAAGAGAGATGAAAAAACCGATTTGTACCTTCCTTAAAAGGGGTCCTAGCTCGCTATTCTAATATCTATATGCAATCTTCACACTGCCGTACTCTAACGGAACTATCAGCTCTATGCTTTCATCTACTCCATCTATCGTATAACAATTACCACTACAGTCTGTTATTTGAAATTAGCATCTTCAACTATTGTAAGGCCATTTTCTCGCGAAGTCCGCCGAAGGAAACCAACATAATGAACAGGTAGGGGAATTTATCCTCTACCCTATTGTGGTTTAGGTTTGCGAATGTAGGTTTTGGGCTTGTGAGAAAATGGTCTTACAAGGTTTGTTCACAAAATGGAGTTGAGGCCATTTCAATTGTTGGTCTTGAACTAATTCAAGAAATTACTATTTTAGCATGGTTTTTTGTGCTAAAATTGTTTTTATATTTTATCTTTTCAAATTACTTTCTTCTAAAAGTTTTTTGCACCCATTCATATAAGTACGTCTAAAGTTTAAATTATGGCAGCAATTTTTCGCCATCTTATTAACTAGCAGCTGAGATAGAAGGGGGTGAATTTTACCCCCATTTTCCCTACTAACTTCAGTTCGTGTTCGACAGAACTTTTTCCTAGCCTAGAGGCTTTCTAAAAAAATTATAAGGTACCGTAGAACGGGTTGATGTTGATCACTACCCCGTTCAATTTTCTTTGTCAGCAATCTTTTTCATGATATTATTACAAGAGAAGTTGATTAGTATTTCATTAAGTAGTTTTAAATAGTACTTCTACCACCTGGTACAATTTTGGGGAAGATATAAAATATGAAACTTTTAACTGTTCCTGAAAACACTATCAGAATTATTTAATTGCAGTGATCAAGCACTTAATTTTGAGTCACTGAATCCGAATCTAATATCATATTTCGTTAAAATGAACGATGTAGTACCGTAAAACGGGGTAACATTGATAGTTTTTTAAAGTATATTCTAAATATTTTTTACAGCAATAAATGTTTTTCAAATTTTATATTTTTAAAACAAGTACTGAGGATCCAAAAGTTTATTCGCTAGTAATTTGTTTAATGAGAATTAAAGCATCTGCACATTTTTTTTAAAGTTTCAGTGTTTTGATTTGGGGTTACTTTGATAATGCTCGATGAACGTAGGAAAAAATGGGTGAAACTCAAACAATGTAGTTCTTTAAATATGAAATTTTGAATGCGTATATAATCAGAAAACATCATAAGCAATATGAATACAGCATTGAATTTGTGATGGTTATATCGGAAATACAATTAATAAGTGATGGTTTGAGTGCTTTTCCCAACAGACCAGAAACACGAAAATTGTAACACATACTAAATAAAAACTATACACGATATCAACGGAAATACCCTAAGCTACAATATGGAACCAATGTTTCCAATTTGGAACAAGCGCAGCGAGTAAATTTAATTTTTATAATATACTATCAAAGTTACCCGCATTATCAAAGATACCCCGTTTTACGGTACAATAAAAATGATTTTACGGGAAAAACGGATGCCTACATTCAGGAGTATTTTTAATTTTTTTTTTTCCTTTATTTGTTTTCCGTCGATGTTGTTTTCCGTGCTGAGCACCAATGCTACCAACGCCAGAGAGACAGCTCTCACCACCTGGACCCTACCTATCAACCCATCAACTCATGAACCGGGGACCAACTGCTTTACTTCCCTTCCGAAGGAAGGCGTGATCAGAGATGTTATACCTCAGAACATCCCGGCGGCGCCGACTGGGATTGAACCCAGGCCTGCTGGGGTGTGAGGTAATCACGCTTACCAGTACTCCACCGGCACTGCTAGGCGTATTTAAAAAAAAAACTATAAGGGTCTGTGCCTAGGGGCACGAACTAAAGCTTGACGTAGGACCGCTAGTGGACGGAACAAATATGTTGATCATTTAGATCTTAACTCTTTCCATTTTTGAATTGGTGGCCCTGAAAAGGGCCGGTTGCTTATCAAATGGTGGCCAAAGTTTCGTATATATTTTATGAATTAGAATGTGTCTTGAGATTTTCAAACAAATTAATAGGAAGATGACCTGTGTTTATTTAGTTACAAACTGATATCTAGTAAAAGTGAGGGGGTGACGGGCCTACGCGCTCTTCCCATCTTCCTATTAATTTGTTTGAACATCTCAAGACACATTCTAACTCGGAAAACGCCTAAATGTATGTATCACCTAATTGATCATCGCTGATCAACCAATGATTTTTTGTAATTTTCGATAACTTCTAGCGATTGGATCTGCTTAAAACGTTTCAGAAATTAAGTTTAATTATTACTTTAACTAACTCTTTGGTTATTTTGGTGCTACAAGAATTGTTGACATGCTTAGTAATGTTTCGAAAATGACCAATTTCCCATACATTTTTGTATGGCGTCTTTATATTTATTTCCCAAGGAGAAAATCACATTTCCATTTATTTCCCCTGCGTACATGATGCAATTGGTTATTTCTATGGGTGATATTGTAGCATGATAATGTGGCTTCCAAAAATACATGGTTTAGAATTCCTCTGATTCTTATATTTGGTAGGCGCCATGCTTTTTTATGTGTATTTATATTTATTTCCGGGAGTGTAGTGTTGGGAATTAAAATCCTTCGACAGTGGTTTGTTTACATTTCTATAGAGAACAACTGGTGCAAGTTTGATCGAAGTAGTCGATCGCGTTAAAAAATAACCACAAATGGATCTCGAAAGAAGAAAAAATATTGTGCACAAACACCTGGAAAACCCGGAGTAGTCCGGTTCCAAGCTGGCTAAAGTGCTGAAGATGCCGAAAACAACAGTTTGTCGAGTGCTCAAAACCTACAAGGAAACCCTGAGTGGAAAAGAATCCGCGGACCTAAAAAAACTGGAACCATGGAATGATACAAGTAGTAAAAAGCCAGTAAACATCCGAACCGGCACATGAAGCAGCGTGCAACCGTGCAAGGCTCTTGTACGACTGTGTTTCGACGAAACACAAGGGCTGCACTTTGATCGATGACGAAACATACGTCAAACTCTATTTTAAGCAGCCTCCCGGTCAATAGTTTTACATCGCGACTGGACGTGGGGATGTGGAAAATTCAAGTTAATGTTTGCCTACAAGTTCGCAAAGAAGGCCATGATTTGGCAAGGGATTTGCAGTTGTGGGCTGAAAACGGAACCATTCGTCACATCCTCGCCGTTGACATCCCATGTTTACATCGAAGAATGCCTGAAAAAGCATGTATTGCCGTTCATCTGTAAGCATAGGAGCAAAGTGATCTTTTGACCCGATTTGGCCAGCTGCCACTACTCCAAGGTGATTCTGGGGTGGTATGCTGCCAACAAGATCGATTTTGTCCCCAAGCTAATGACGCCTCCGAATTGGCCGAAATTTCGACAAATCGAAAAATACTGGGAAATTTCAAAGCAGCAACTTCGACGAAGCGGCGGAGCAGTCAAGGACATCCAGCAAATGCTGGCAAAATGAAAGAAATGCGCTGATTCCGTGTCCGTTTCCACTGTCCGGGCGCTGATGGGCTCCATCAAGAGGAAAGTTCGAGATTTCGTTCGAACTTGAGAAATGTAACCATCTAATGCTGTAACTTTGAAGTTTTAATAAAAGTACTGTAAAGCAACCATTAATGGACTTTTAATCTTATTGAATCACGAATTACAGGTCTTTTTATGCGTACCAATCTACTTTTAGTCAGCCTTTACAATTGATATGTTTAACGAAAATTGTTAAATTCTTGATTAAATTATCGAAATTGAAAAGGGTAATAAAAAGTTTATGTCGCAGTAGCATACATTTAGGCTTTATATGTGTTATTTATATAATGAACCTCACAGGTTCACGCCTGATGGTTATGCTTTCCACACTACAATTCGGAGAGCGCTTATTCGATCAACATGCATCAATCAAATATTTAATATTAAGATATACCGCTGTTTCAAGAAACTACTATTTTTGTATGGTTTTTTACCTACATTGTTTTTAAATTTTATTAATTTCAATTGACTTTTTATCTAAAAGTTTTTCCCTAGGTAAACAGATAACCATCCATGCTCCGCCTGCATGTCTTTCGTTAGTACATACAACGGTTTGAAGGTCTGATCGTACTTCTCGGCGAATTCCCAGCTGTCAGACAGATCTACACAGCAAAAAATGTAGGGGAACTAGGGGCAAGAAGGTCACCCTAAGCTTTTTCAATTAATTGATTGTGAAAACTCCACCAAATCAAACGTTTATCGTATGCATAACATTATTGAGAGTATTATCCATATAATTAAATAGAATTTGGCATGGAGAATACTAAAAACGTGCTTAAAATAGGATCATATATTTTGTATTTCTTATGCATCGAAAATATAGGTATGGGGCAAGAGTGCCACCCTCACGGGGCAAAAAGGTCACACCTTGAAATAAAGGTGCATAAAAATATGTTCAAAATAAGTTCAGGTAGAATATATGAGCAATGATACACGTTCTTAGTGAAAGTAAACAATGTTATTGTCGCTTATTTCATGTAAAACCAACAAAAAATAATTTAATGAATGAAATATAACCCAGTGTGAGTTGTAATCAAGCCTCGCATAAAGGACACTAGTTTCGTGAACATGTATGGAACCACAAATTACAGTGTCCACACTTACTCCAGCCTGTTCCGTCTTCTGACTTGCTGAAACTCATCCCACAGCTATCGCATAATGCATCTTGCAATGAACTCTTATCAGCAACTTTTTGCTTTCTTGAATGTTTCGGAGTAGCTTTGGATTTGCGTTCCAACTTCCTTAGATGTTGTATGTCCTTGGAAGTCTGAGCTTCTTTCAGATTTCTCTGATAGGGGCTTGATGTTAATTCGGCTGCTTTTTCACGCTTTGTTTTCCTAGCGCTTATCTTAGTGTTTACCTTGGGCAAAGGTAGAATAGCTTCAGGAGTAACATCAAACGTACTTCCTATGGATGATATATTCGCAGTAAACTGACTGGGGTTAGGTATAGGTTCACCGGTATCAGCTTCAAGGTTCGGGAAGGTTGGTTTGTCGTGGAGGGTCGATTCATCAAATCCGTAGAAGGCGTCCTCATTGTCGTCCTCGGTGAAACAGGAAACATTGGTTTGATGCAAGGCTTGGTCCGGACGCTGAATTGATGTTGACGCCGGGGAGTCTGTCACGTCAGACGGCGCAAAATCTGCCTCGCTAAATACAAATCGGTTGAAGGGAAAAATTCAAGTTTTCCTGAATCCATTGATTGCAACAGAAGCGGATGTTGCTTGCAGATAAGCTTGTCCGAAGAGACCGCCAACGTCGTTGATGGTAACAACCTTTCCAGGATTGTGTCGAAGGAAAGCTTCAATTGCCTTGGAGAAGTTTGCTTTCAAAGGTGCCATGAAGCTTACATCGAGTGGCTGCATTCGATGACTGCAATGCGGTGGCAAACTTATCAAAAAAAAAAATCAATTCAAAAATGCTTATTTCATTCCATGCCATGCTTATAATTTTTAACCAAATCCGAGAAGCATAACATAAATCAACGTTTTAGTATAGAATTTGTGATTTTCTATTGAAGAATATTTCAATGGTGCATCAATAGATTCTAAAGAAGCCCTAGAGCACATTCATAAATCTATATTTCATATTTTTACAGGGAAATTCAAGGGTGGCACTTTTGCCCCGGGTGACCTTCTTGCCCCTAGTTCCCCTAATATCGATCAATGTAATTCAAGCTGATGTATGAAATAATGATGTAATAACAAAAAGCAGATAAAATATTACATCAATGGATGTAATTTTGTTCGCAAAATCGATGTACATCGTACAACGTTATATTACACAACCGATGGATTGACCTGGTTGCAGCAGTTTGGATGTAATATTCAACAACTTTTTTTTCTGTGTATAATAAAATAATAAATAATTAATTATTTTGTTATAGATCTGTCTGACAGCTGGAAATTCACCGTTATTAAATAATTATTCTTTAAAGAAATGAACGGACACCTTAAACATTACCCAAGTCCTGCAATTGTTCTGCGGACTTTGATCCAAAACCTTCGAAATCATTAAATAGATTCCACCTTAACGCGTATACCCCCAGACCGGAGGATAGCTTGCGCCATTTTGTTCTAAAACCGTTGAGTACTTCACCGACCTGCATTTTTTGGCCACTTCCGTTAGTTTCTTCACTCCTTCGTTGGATTTGCTCACTACGTACAAAATAGCCAACTGCAATGTATGCAGTGCACAGTCCACAAGATTCAGATGCTCCTGCACTCCTGCTGTTTTGCATCATCTTCTTCGCTCGGTAATTGAACGCTAGTGTTGCTACGCTAGCTCCACCTGTTGGAATACAATTTAAACTCAGTTCGAACATGTTTGCAACAGATGTCGCTAGATGCACTATTGTACATGACCGTATTATCAACAATCAATACGAAACTAACGATTTTAAATTGGCTCTCCACTTAGCCTATTGGTCCCAATCAAACGATTAACGTACCCCATTCTAGTCGAAATTCTAGTACTACGCAATGTTTGTTTTGATTCGCTATGAAAGTTAGACAGATTAAATGAGGGGTTCGTGGATTTTCCTATATTTCGAGGGGTGCATCGATTAGCTTGGGACCGAAGATAGTACCAGAGATGAGCCAAAAAGTTGAGTTCGTTTCTTCGGGACCTACTAGCATAGAGGTAACTCTAAGACTAGTAGGTCCCGAAGAAACGTGCTCCACTTTTTGGCTCTGCTCTGGTACTATCTTCGGTCCCCAGCTAATCGATGCACCCCTCGAAAAATAGGAAATCCACGAGCCCCTAATTTTATCCGTCAAACTTTCATAGCGAATCAATAGGTTAGTCAAGTAGGGAGCCAATTTAAAATCGTTAGTTTCGACTCGTGAATATGCAATGGTTTCATTTGTAAACGATATCGTTTCGCAACGCATTGACTCCACAGAACTTTTATCAAAATTAAATTTCCATGCACCTACTCGGCAACTCCGAAATCGAAATTTATTTGCCATTAAACATCATCGCACAAATTATGCAAAATATGGGCCATTAAACCGCAATGTCTCGGCATAAACTAAAACAATATTTTTACTCCATAAGGCATTATAACTCATAAAAATAGGAAAGTTGACACTGCTTGATTTTTATTAAAGAAAAAATTATACTTTTAACCTTTTGTCCAAAGTTGACGAAATAAATAAATAAATTTAAGAAAACAAAACTGCATTCTAATATGTACTAGTCTACGTTGGTTGCCGAAATAAATAAATAAATAAATAAATAGATAATGTTTTGAACCAAATGAACTGTCAAAATCTGACCCAATCGAACTGTAGGTATATTTGAGAAAATTTTGTTCTGGATAGTTGGCCGTGAATTTTTGTTCACGGTCCGTTCCCGTTTTCGGGAACGGTTTTTTTTTTCCCGAGTAGTTCAGAAATTGATCAATACGTTGCGTTCTCGTATACACTAAATGTTTAGTTATTTATTTAGAAACATTTTCACTAGCAATCATGCCTTCTCTTATTGTTGTAAAAAAAATAAATGTAGTTAATATGTTGATCTATTGCATTTAAAGTATATTTAAAGAGCGCGTTAGGTGGTGCCATCGTTATTTGCTTATTTATTATTCTTCAACCAGTTAATCGTTGACAACATTACTACCGGCAGGCATGGTCCTGACTGTATCATAAAATGAGGAGCAATAAAAAGGTGAACATCATAAAAGATAAAAATACTAGAAGGAAAGATGGGTGGAGAAAACAAAATACAATTCGGCAGCAGGGATGTGTACCTACAGTTTGATTGGGTCAAATTTTGACAGTTCATTTGGTTCAAAACATTATGTCCGCCCATCTCTTCCTCTGAGTATTTCTATTTATAATCATGCAAATAAATTTAAGCATTAGGCCACGGGGGCAACAATCACGAATTTCGGCGGAGCTCACATCAATGTGATGAATAAAGTGGGTGAGGATCTTGGTGAGGATGACTGCAACAGACTACTCTTTCTAGTACTCAGCACTGCGATGCTAATGTCGATTCTCTTCATCGACTTTCTCTTTGGATAACCACTGCTATGCAAATAGATTTTGCTCTATTTTTACAACATAGTTTAATAAAAGAGGTTCTCATCTAGCGTCCTCAACGTTAAATACAACAGGGAAAGTTTTTGCAACTGAGTTATTAACGCAAGAGATTGTCGATGAAGAGAATCGATCAATGCAGATAGGACCTTTTGAAATGTTTATCGAGAAATGTCAAAATCATGTGAGCTATACACTGTAACTGGCGAGTACCCATTAATGGGTGAAAAAGTACCCATTTTTTGGTAGTGTATGAAGCTGTCAAAAAATGCGTAAATGAAAATTTCAAATAGTGGGTATTTTTTCACCCATTTTTGAAAATTGTTCAGGGAACAATAATGGGTAAATTTTTACCCATTATTGGGTGAAAAATATCTTTGTTGCACCGTTAGTTTGCTGACATACTTGGAGTGCTTTTGTCTCGTTTAAAAATAAAATAAAAGTTGTTGCCCCATGTGATTTTCAATGGCAACAATTAATCCATCTTCGTTGACGCATCCACGGTGGAGTTGACTCCATCTGCGCGCTGGACACTCTATTCAAAGTGTTAACTGTTTTCAACATTCGTCCGCCAGCAGCAGTGCAGAATATTATTGATTTTGTGTTCATGTGTTACGGAATCAAAACTACCAGCACCCGGCAGATGGTCAATCGTTTAGTTTTATCGTTTATGGAATCCATAAATGCTGACGAAAACGATTCTGACGATTATTGTATTTCTAAATTCATTGTTTACGTTAAATAAAAACCAAGTTTAGTAATCAGTAATTTTTATTTTCTTTTCTTTCGAACCGTATTTTCCATACAACAAACAAATTTTCAAATATCAGATTATATCCCATTGAAATATTATTTAAAATGGGTACTTTTTACCCAGTTACCAAATACAATTAATTTTGGAAATGGGTAAAAAGTACTCCATGATTTGACGTACAAGCTCTTTACCCATTAGTGGGTAATGATGTTTTACCCATTATATGAGTTTACCTACTTTACCGCGAAATAGGCACTTTTTCACCCATTAATGGGTACTTTCCAGTTACAGTGTATGGTGCATATATATGTGGTTGACAGGGATAGGGTCCCCCTGCATTAGGCGCGAGCATCTTGCATGCAAGTAAACGATATTTTGTTTATCACGGGAGCCCCTCTCATTTTCTACGTCCTATTGCTCAAGCGGTCCGGCTGTTCGCGCATTAAACTTGGCTCCGTCTGCCAAAACTGGAAAATCGACCGGTGCTGAAGAATCAACGGTTACGTCGGATTTGAAAACAGGTGCTGTCAATCTTGGAGCATCTACCAGCGGCACGAAGGCTCAGCTGATACGAAGATATGTTATAAATAATTACACAAGCAAAAACGTTTTAAAAGATTTGTTTGGACTATTAATTTTGTGTATCGTCGATTCGCCGTTGTTTATAAATATCAGTTTAAAGGCACCAATATTTCAGAATAATTCCAAGAACTCCAGGGCAATTCCACGAATTTTATGTGTTTAGAAAATGAGACATCCGTTCCGGTCCTTTACAGAATAACATTTAGTAAACCGACAAGGGTACTCGGGTACCCTATTGTGGCCTATTGTGACCGATTTGGAATATTTTGGCACCATTGGATTCAAAAACTTATCCTCTTTCTGGACATTGCCAACAATGTCCATCCGGAATAGTCTGGTTCCCGGAAATTTGGATTTCCTGTATAATGTTCCAGAACTAAGCATTTTCTTGGCACTTTCGCTAGAATTTTGAAGGAATCGATATCAAAGTATCAGAATTTCCTTCAAAAACAATTTCAGCTTACTTGAGGACCAGTTTAAGGTTTCTCCCCAGAACGGCCATTCCGGCGTAGGTTCCCGTAGGGCCTCTAGTGGCCATAGAAGTGTTTGGGAAGAAACCCCTGCAATATCGGTATCAAAATTCATGAGTTTACAGCAGAAGACTACTCATAATTTTGTGATCATCCGATGGATTGTCCCCGGGACGGCTATTTTGGAGCAGGTTCCCGTAGGGTAACTAGTGGCCCAAGTTAAGCATCTTGAAGATTCCTTTAAATCTCAAAACTTCTTTAAAACGAGAGTTCTGAAATATTCAGAAATATAGTATTGTTAGAAGATTGATGAATTCTTCTCAAGTATTCGGCCAAATGGCATTCGGCCTCGCATTTGGCCAAATTCTACCAAACGGCGTATGGCCAAATAGCTGGACACCACCAAAGCTTTCATTTGATGGGTGTTTATCAATACCGTTTTTAATAAGAAAATAAAACACGTAAACACTAATCACCGAGACTGTCAGACGAGATATTTGTTTCGATTGTTCCGGTAAATATTGATCTGGCACTGCCGTACTTTTTCAATTGCAGAAAATCTATGAGTGATATTGTAAATTTACGGTATAAAGGGCGAACACGAAATTATTGCGACACCGAAAATGTCATGCCAATTTTTATAATGTTTAGAATCAAACCAAAATTTTAGGGTAGTTTTATACATATATTTACTTCAAAAATCAAAAGAAATGTTAATCGATGGAGCCCTGAGTGTAAAATTGAACGCATTTTCGCTTGATGCCCTCCATCAAAGTCTTTACAGTGTCATCCGGTACCAGTTTCTCAGTTTTTTTTTCCATTTTCTTAACATGTCCTTCTCGTCTTTGACTGTCTTCTTGCTCTTCCGAAGTTCCCGCTTCATTATTGCCCAGTACTGCTCCACCGGGCGCAGCTCCGGACAGTTTGGCGGATTCATGTCCTTTGGAACAAAATGGACAGAATTGGCCTCATACCACTCCAGGACACTTTTAGAATAGTGGCATGATGCCAAATCTGGCCAAAATAGCGGAGCTTCGTCATGCTGCTGCAAGAACGGCAAAAGGCGCTTCTCGAGGCACTCAGATTTGTAGATCTCGCCATTTACTGTGCCCTCAGTCCGCAAGAGCAGATGGCCTGCCAAATGAGATATTTGGAGGCGAACTTCGACATTTTCTTCTTCTTAAATTTGTCGTCCACATCGAACTTGCTCTTGCCGGTGAAAAACTCCAATCCCGGAATTTGCTTAAAATCGGCTTTTATACACGGAAACAAATCCGATTCCATTTTCATGAATAAAAAATCATGAAATGAAAAAACTAGCCATCCCATGAAATCGTAACAATGATTCATGATTTCGGGATGGAAATTCATGATTTCGGGATGGAAATTCATGATTTCATAATGCAGAGGAATCAAGACCGCTAAAAGCGTTACACGTACTTGGCAAACCGTGTTCATAAACCGAACTACATAGGCATCTCTTATTCGCCTTTTGCCTTTCATCTTATACATTACTGATAGTCTAGTGGTCAAAGTGTGGGGTTAGTGATCTCAAGGTTCTTGGTTCGAATCCAGTTTGTTTGTTGCATTATTTTATTCTTTTTACATTTTTTTGGTTAAAAGTTAAACCCATGAATTTAGCTCATGATTTCAACTCGGATGATTCATGATTTTGGGAATGTTTGCTGCGTTACGCAAAAGTTGCTCATGATATCATGAATATTATTCATGGTGTATTTTCATAACATGAAAATACGCTGTGTTCATGAAATCATGAGTCATTTATCTCATTTCGGAGATCGTATTTTTTCCCGTGTATACGTTTCGTCGTCCATCACACAGCAGCCATATTTTGTCAGCATCTTCACGTAGAGCTTCCGTGCCCGAGTTTTAGCCGTCGATTGTTGCCGCTCATCGCGGTTTGGGAAGTTCTGTACCTTGTATGTATGTAGTCCAGCTCTCTTCTTTGCATTCTGGACGTAGCTCTGCGACATGCCGATCTTTTTAGCCAAATCACTGCTTGAGACGTTGGGATTTGCTTTAATCATCCGCTTCACCTTTCCCTCCGTCTTTTTGTTCTCCGGTCCCGGTTTTCTTCCAGCTCCTTTGCCGTGGTCCAACGTCAACCGCTCCTGGAACCGCTTCAACACTCTGAAGACGGTTGAATGGTGAATGTTCAACATTTTTCCCAACTGCCGGTGCGACAGGTCAGGAAATTCCAGGTGTTTGGAAAGAATTTGTTCTCTCAACTCGCGTTGGTTCACCTCCATTTTCGTTGAATCGAAAAACACGACTTCGAGTTTGACAGCATGTACACAATACACATCAATGAGAAAGTGTGCAAAATTTGGTTGATTTTTACCCAATGGTAAAAAAGTTATGCCCTGTTGAATGTGTCGCAATAATTTCGTGTTCGCCCTTTATTACAAGCAATCAAGAATACTACTTACCGATGTTTTCATATTGTTTCTCGGAAAAGTGTCGAGAACAAACTCTCGCTGCGGATAGCTTAAGTTTTTTACCCAATCTCTAAGTCCTTACCCACTTTTTCAAGTAGTATAGCGACCGCACTTTAGCATTTACAGGAAATCGATGAAACGATATTTTAGTATCTATCCCGGACTTGTTGTTACAGCCAAACACACAACACTTTACGGGCATTTTACTACTTCCAAATGCCTGCAAACTAAACCTGAAATATGATGAAATAGAACTCCTATGTTACAAAATTTCTGCACTTTTTCGCATAAAGTAACAGATTATTTCAAAATTCTTATCGTCCACACTCTCAGTTCAAATATTTATTTTTTCACTTAACCATTTTTATTTACATGCCTTAATCAGCAATCGTTAAGACGACAAGAAACCCCGACACAATATGCTTGATAATCAAAACTTTTGGATTGCACTATACAGAAATTCCGCGATCTTCAGAAAAGTTCCAAAAACATCAGAAATATTCCAAGAACTGAAGAATCTGATATATAAATCCAAGTGGAACTACACCTGAGGCCAAAAGAAGACTTTCTATCGATTTTCATACAAACTACCCAACAAACAATTCAGAGTCACAAATAAGCATATATATTGAATAAATGCTTTATAGCAGTGTACATGCGCCTTTATTCCGCTGTTTGCTCTGATTTGATGAATATACTTATTAAAAGCTATACAAACGATGACTGTCTTCCTGATTCAACACCAGAAGTTGTTTGATCTTATAACAAACTGAATAAGTGTAATTTGCACATACATTGACGCTTTAATTCGGCTGTTTTAAATTGATTTATTAACATGCTTTATTATACGTCTAATAATTGTTTTCTAGCTCCATTATTAGATTCTATTGCATTGCTTAACAATATTAAAGAATATAAGATGAATACAGTCAGAATAAAGAATAAAGATGAATACAGTCAGAATAATAGCTCTTATACCACTATGCGTCCATGTGTTAATTTCATGCTTTGTAAATGCTTTACAAACGGCGTATCATTCTTTATTCCACAACACTGTTTCAGGCTAACAACAAAACAAAATTGGTAGCATAGTGGTTACCGTTTTCGCTTGCCAAGTAGAAGGTCGCGAGTTCAATCTCAACGTGAACCCTTTTTTTTATTTATTGTCTACGCCTAATTAATTGAAATCGTAATCATTGATCGTATCACTCACGACAACCAATTCATCGATCTATCGAAAAGAATAGCCCAGAATCCATCGAAATTAGAGAGATGGAGAGGAAACATTGGTCTCATGAAAAACAACGATGAATGAAATAATCATTCTCACATCTCCTTGAATAAGCTAGAGTTACGGCTGGGAGTGCGGATAGGTATTCAGATTCAAGCTTTTATTGTTTATTTAGCTCATGCGATGTATTCTAGGATAGCTCAGATGGCAAGACAAGCGGCTGGTGATCGGAAGGTCATAGTTCGAATCCCATCTAACGGCATGTGTGTGTGTGTATGTAATAAATTTTCTAGTATCTGTGTGGTGGATGGCTTGCTTCGACAAAAATAATGACATATTGTGTCACTAACGAGAACAATCCTGCTCTGTGCCGTTCTTATTTTGTCAATCAGTTTTGGCGTGACTAACTTTCTACCTGCGATTTCACAAAACTGGACCAACTAATTTTTATTTTATTATGAAACGCACAAATCTTGGCTACTTTTCTCGAGGTTCTAGAAGAAAAAAATCTCAAAATAATGATTTATTTCAAAGTTGGTAGTGGTAGTAAACGTGATTTTAACTGCTCGAATGAAGTGGTTAATTAAACATTATTTTACATGAGAATCAAACGTTTATATACACCTTTATATCATCGCTGTTAAAGGAAGTAATGATGTCTTATAAACGATGAATAATCAAAAATTTGATCGAATAAGCTCTGTTGCAACTCTTGTAATTCGAATAAATGCTTCTCGACATACCTTATTCAACACCAAATATTTCGATGTTGTGGTTGAATAAATTCTCCAGATTTGTGTGAACAAAGCCTGAACAGGAGTTATTATTTAAAATAGTACAAGTATTATTAAGCATGCAGTTGAATAAAATCGTCAAATAGTCGTTTCTTCAATAGGCAATTCATTGTTGGGTAGCCAAATTTGATATATTGTAACAATGTTCTGTAACAATGAATTAGCTGAAATTTTTACACAGAACTTCAAATATGCTGAATTTTACTTATATATGAAAATCAATTTTTTGGAAGGACCTACGGAAATCAGCGCGATTGTTGAGAGAATTGAAACTTCGTGTTACGATGTGATGTTATTTTGAATTTTGTCAACCAATCTCAAATCTATTCTGGTCTAGACGCTCTCTATTCTGGTCTATAATAAATATCGGACCACTCCTACACGTTTATACTTCCTTAAAGCACAGACAAACAGAAGTAACTCTTTGAAAAAGTTTTTCTTGAAAACATAGTATCTCAAAACATATGACCTCAGTAACGACATCTCTTGGGCTTCTCGCGGAAAACAAGCTTGCTTGCTAGCTCGCAAACAATATTGCATAAAAGTTCTATAGAATGTATAGAAACGTCAAAGTGATCCGATGCCAACGCTGCGGCGAGTAGTTCGCGGAACTGATAATATTCAAATCAACCGTTAAATGCATGAACGAAGATACACAATGAAGAGTTTCGTCTGTTTGTCTGTGCTTAAAGTATCATCTCGATGATTTCATGTCATTCATGATAACATTCATCATTGTTGGCCTCGCTCTACAGATTATCTCCGAGATTCTCTCGACTAGTTCTGGAACCACATACCGCCTAACAGGGTTTTGTTTTTCTTCTATAAAACCAAATTCCTTCCTATTTTACCCTTTTTCTAGAAGGAAATTTATCCCTGAATACGTCTTTCAGTCGCATCACCTTGCTTTAAGGTTTCGGTAGATGTCACAGAACTTTTGCGCTCCGTAGATATCCTCATGACTAATGCAGGACGGTCCAATAGAACAGATATTAGTCGATGTAACGATGACCAATAATCACGATCATAAACCGGGATTGTAACTCTTCGAAGCATTCCCGATTTCCGATACGGAATGTTTGCATAAGCTGAAAATATTAATACCCTTATTGACGATCCTGAGGAGGAATTAGTCTGAAGCCACTGAAAAGGAGAACGCTTTGTTTATGTTCCGCTCCGCATCACACACTCACGGGCTGTCAAAATTTACTACCGAAGGCGAATGGCAATGATACATATGCTGGACAGCCGTTGTAAATATCAATTACTTTAATACGATTTTGACTGTGAAAGCTATTGCTTATTTATAAGAAAACAAATAGAACTCAATCATATTTAGTGTTTCCTTTAAGTTTGTGCTATTTTATAGCGTAAATGAATGTATTATTGCATTAGCAATGAAATAGTGTGATAGACCATAATACCATAGATGTAACTCTAAGACTAGTAGGTCCCGAAGAAACGAACTCAACTTTTTGGCTCATCTCTGGTACTATCTTCGGTCCCAAGCTAATCGATGCACCCCTCGAAATATAGGAAAATCCACGAACCCCTCATTTAATCTGTCTAACTTTCATAGCGAATTAAAACAAACATTGCTTAGTACTAGAATTTCGACTAGAATGGGGTACGTTAATCGTTTGATTGGGACCAATATGCTAGTCAAGTGGTGAGCCAATTTAAAATCCTTAGTTTCGTATTGATTGTTGATAATACGGTCATGTACAATAGTGCATCTAGCGACATCTGTTGCAAACATGTTCGAACTGAGTTTAAATTTTATTCCAACAGGTGGAGCTAGCGTAGCAACACTAGCGCTCTGGGTGGCAAAGAAGTGCAGAAACGACTTCCAGCGTTCAATTGCCTGACGCGCACGGTGCTCGGGTCAATGTGATAGAAGCTCGAATTCACTTCTCTTTCTTGTACCTCTTCATACCGCTCCAGAGCCCGCTCATAGCTCTTAGTGACTTTTACTTCAATCCATTGTCTGGTTTCTCTATCAAAGGGGTCATAAACATGCGATGGAACAGGAAGCTGATGTAATTTGCAAATCGAGTTTATTATCCTGTTAACATTAGGCAACCCTTCCAGTAATGTGTAACGGTAGTCAGCTTCTGATACTTGAAGGCTAGATACAGTGTCAACGCCCATTTCAAATCTGTGAACTGAGTGTAATATTTTTGTTTCTCGGAAGTCTATTTTTTTTCCTTTGGTTTGTTTTTTCCGTCGATCTTGTTTTCCGTGCTGAGCACCAATGCTACCGACGTGCCAGGAAGGCAGCTCCCACACCTGGACCCTACCTATCGACCCATCAACTCATGAACCGGGGACCAACGGCTTTACTTCCCATCCGAAGGAAGGCGTGATCAGAGATGTTATGCCTCAGAACATCCCGGCGGAGCCGACTGGGATTGAACCCAGGCCTGCTGGGGTGAGAGGTAATCACGCTTACCACTACACCACCGGCGCCGTTGCCTCGGAAGTCTAATCGATTTGCAGTATTGTTCTGCATAGTATTCCTAATCTATTTCCGACATTTGGTGAAATTTGAGCAACATTTGAATTTTTGGCAAGCAAATGAAGGTTCGTTTTGTTTCTCATACAACATTCAAAATTCTCCCGAAAAATCCAGATCATAACCAAATTCAAACAAAGTTGACAATACAGTGGAAGTAATAAGTGGAAGAGCAGTGGGGAACAGGAGGTTGAGATCCACCATAACCTCCTGTTCCCAATTTTCCATCCTACCATGGCGAGGCATACGAACTACTGCTTTATATGCCATTAAAACTTGGCCTCTCGCAGCCATCTTAAAAAAGGCTTGATGATAAAGATTTAGGGTATGGGATTAAAATTTTGAAATGCTTCTAACACCTAACTTTAATAATTTATTTAAAGTACTTCATTCAAACAATGTAAAGCCCTGCCAAATTAAAATCGGTACGCTTTTTTGTCCGTTACAGCGCTCCTAGTGGTCGGTCCTAGAATTTTTTGGCATATATTTGTTTACAATCTCTTTCTTTTGAAATCCTTATTATTATTATTAAAAGTTTATGTTTTCTAGAATTGCCACGCGATGGATGAAAAAGAAGAGAATTAATTATGTCCGACATGGCTGGCTAAGAGGATCGCCCTGTAACGTGGGTAGATCACCTTTTCGTGGGGATATTACGGGATGTAAGATCTAACACCGATTCCTAGTCCTGACTACTTCAAACTAGGGGAAAAGGATTTTTCAGTAATCCAAGGAACACATCTTAGTCCTTGTTACTTTTTATGCCTTGTTGATAGTGACAAGACTTGGCTTTGTCCACCGAGGATGATCTTGAAACAAGGATAACATGAGTTAGTCTTCATCTATGTGATTTCTTATCTTCTATTCGTTGTTCCCTAGTTTGAAGGGGTTAAGACTAGGGTTCTGATGAATGGTCATTATCGGTGTCTTCCTTAATTTTGTTGCTAAGGAATCCAATTTTGACTGACAAAGGAGCGCGCCTTTGGAGGGTGTTTCAACACTTCTATGGATATAAATAGCGAGACCTTTCAATTAGATTCGGATCCTTGCGATAAATGCAAGGATGACAACTTTAAAACAATCTAATACTTCATAATTTCTCAATAGTAATGGATTAATACGACATGCACATGCAACAAACTCGGTGCTCTTCGTAGTACAGTTCGGAATATACGCATTCGGGAGGGTTTGCTCAAGTATCGGACCACAGACAAACAGACATAACTCTTCATTGTGTATCTTCGTTCATGCATTTAACGCCGCAGCGTTGGCATCGGATCACTTTGACGTTTCTATACATTCTATAGAACTTTTATGCAATATTGTTTGCGAGCTACCCAGCACGCTTGTTTTCCGCGAGAAGCCCGAGAGATGTCGTTATTGTCATATGTTTTGAGATACTATGTTTTCAAGAAAAACTTTTTCAAAGAGTTACGTCTGTTTGTCTGTGATCGGACTATTAAGAAACTGAACCAGACCGTAAAGCAAAACATTACGACCAAAACGCGGGCCCGGAAGCCAAATTGGCAGGGTTTTAAGCATTTTAAAACGTGAATCCTAAGCCTCACCTCAGAAATTTTGAAATCTGCATCATCAAACCTTGACTCTTGAGACATCTTGGCCCTACGATATACTAACTATAGACACTGGATTCAATACATTTTTATTAAATTGCTATGAGCTCACGTTCATTTATTATTTCAGTAAAACGTACTGTTGGACATATTTTGCATAAAATCTATCCTTAACCAGACTGCTTTGGAATCGAACTTTGTATTTTGTGCCTCCAATGGTGAAGCAAACTTTCCCATCACTCTTCTTACTTTTCCTCAAACGCATCGGTTGACCCCTACCACTAAATCTATCGAAAAATACTATGCAATCTAAGTGCTCAATATGCTTGGAGCATCTCTTCTCGACACTGTAGCTCACACAAATCGCTGCACGTTCGCATATAAAAATCTTACAATTACTTGCTTCCAGAACGTCTGATTTCACTTTAGCTCGTTCACTATCCACCACCAAACCGCATCCAATAACACCATCATCCAGGCAAAACAATTTATGGTTATCACTAACGCTTTGTGAAAATTTCTCCACTTCCACCTGTACGATGGCAAGCTGATGGAATAGGGATTTATCGATTGGCAAGTTACGTGTACTCTTGTCCGATAGGTCTGCAGTCAATGTTCCAAAAAAGTGAGCAAATTCTTCCAGTCGTTCAATGCAGAGCAAAATGAAGTCATCCACTGTGGGAACTAGAAAGCTGCTCGAATTCTGAAATTTTGTTGTTTTGAAATCACAATTTTTGAATGTTAAGTGTTGATTCAAGAACTTACTGCTGACGTAGGGCGGTTAAGAATGTTTTTTGCTGCACTGTTGCTATTCGTGAGATATTCACAGTAAATCGGAGGGAAATCAGTCTGGAATAAAAATAATAGGATAATAATTACTATCGGTACTGGCCAATGCAATCTTACCTTTACGTATTGCAGAAACATCGTACAAATTGCCTCAATGTTTAAGCCGTTCAACGACAAATCCATTATAATTCGGTCGTTATGCAAATGAAGCATTTTGAGAAACACTTGTCGAAATGTTTCTAACTGAGTTGCTTGATCGTCTACATGATTGAACAAATAAAAAACGGAATTTGCTCTAAGAATTTGAACGAACCGTATTTGAGAGGAAATCAATGCTCTGATATTTTTGTTGAAGTCTCTATAACAAAACCGTAGTAATTAGTATATCGGTAATCATGGATAACGAATATTTTAACACGTACAAATCGTAATGGAGAGCTGTTTCGTGAATCGGCATCAAATCACTTCCATTGAAGTCGATCAATTGAGGTTCATTAAAAAATTGAGAGATGGCTTTTTGGCGAATTGTTTTCACGGTGTCAGCAAGGGTTTTGTTGAATCGCATCTGAATCTCCTGCGTCCCTCGGTGAATACAGAACAGATGTAGTTTTTTGGAGTCCTCCCAGTAGTTAATTTCTGAGTCAAAATAATGACCACGGTACTGCAAGCTATCCTTGACAATCTCCGTGTAGATGATCAATTTTTCAAATACAAAAAATCGCGCTTTGTACCTCCGATATCGGCTCTCATCATGGATTTCAGTTTCTAGAATGCGCTGAAATTCTCCTTGGGAAAATAGATCGATCTAAAACCAAAAGTTTGCGATTTAATTTTTGATTACCTAAAGGTAAATGTACTAACCGGATTATTCCTCGAAAGAATTTTGTTACCTTTGGGTTTCAAAATCAAAGTGGAAGGCAAATCGTTCTGGAGATTGAAGCCTGAGATGGATCTTGAAGAGGACGATACAAAAAACTCGTTGGCGCATTGGGGAATGTCGCTTATCGACACAGCTGCATTCAATAGATCAACTAAATCACTTAGTCTTTCCTGAGCCTTGTGGATGGAGGATATTCGGGAAGCTGTGTAATGGCTTTCACCAAAATCCATAGTTTCTTTGAGAAACTTGTCCAGAAATAGTTTGTACCGTGGAAGTCGCTGAATTGGTTGAAGCAGAAAGCTGTTCAAATCGTGTTGAATGGACTGCAAAAGAATTTATTTTAATTTAAACCGATTGATCAATAAACATCAATCTATGAAAATAGTGTCATTACCGAAAAGAAATCTCTATGCAATTCAAAAATCATGTTGGCTTTCCGTCGATTCATGGCGTATTTCATGTAGCAGTAGAATTTTTTAGTGTCTATGAAATGAATAATGCATTCAGCTATTTGGTCCACATTTCGATGGCATCGTTGCAGTGCTGGTAGGAAATCATCCTGATGCAGTTCGTGGATCTCTTCAATGTTTCCGAACAAATTGTTCCGCTGACCACTCAATCCTTCCGGGAGATTCAATTGGTATAGCAGGGGGATATAATTCAATATACCATGCAGCAGGTTGTCGATGTACTTTTGTTCATTCTGTCGTAGCTCATCGGATGCATTTTCTGGAGGTTTATTGTTACGGTCAACATAAGGTTTTATTTCTTGGACTATGTGTGGAATACTGGGAACTGTTTCCTCTTCAGAACTGAAATCAAGACCATTGGTTTATGCTCAATTACTTACGTAACGTCTTACATACTCGGTATCAAATGTAGAGTCGCTCCAGTAGCCGTCAGCCTCTTCACTGTATGAACCAGAAGTGCTGGATCTGAAAATGAATGGATAACAGCAAATACAGTTCATAGTTTCTTTGAAATACCATAATAAGGTCTGTATCCACATTAATTCGGACACATTAAAATCATTTTAACTTATGAAATATTGCACGTAGGAGTGAAAAATTTCGCTGAGGAGCTGGGAGCTGGGAGTCATTGATGAAAAAGACTATGATTGGTGTTTACATTCCATATTTAGTGTTAAAGATGGGGACGAATGAAAAACATGTGCGCGAGCGGATTTTGTACGGACGTAATGCAAATCCTGACTTGTCAATACGAGAACTTGCAAAAAAATTAGATTTACCTAAAACACACTTCAAGGTGTGCTCAAATCATTTTCGGAACGAGGAAACCGAGAAGTGATAAAAACATTGGACGTTCTGAATACTGGTGAAGAGGATATTGAAGGAAAAAACTCAAATCTCTGCAAGTTGTCTCTGCGGGGTTGTCAACAAACGACTTAGCATTACGTCAGATTGTTGAGGAAAAAACGTTCTCTTTTATTTTAATTATCTGAAACTCATATTGTAGAAACTGAAGCTTTCGATCAGTATGGTGTTCCGGTATATATTGTTGCTGCTTGTTTATCACAATCTAGACACACTGGCGGTGTTGCTATGTCAAATGTCAAATAATCAGTTCAATTCAACCTTCGTACCAACGAAGTTATTGATGATAACTGGTTCTTGGGCATTACAGTTGTGCGTGGCATGAAGATGGGTAATTATGGTGTTTTGTATCATTCTCCCAGTTCTAGTGACCAGCGTTTCGTTGAAGTTTTAGCGAACCGGCTCGAGATATTTCTTGATTCTAGTAAATTAAATATATTGGCTGGTGATTTTAATATTAATTGGCGTGATAACCATAATTTGAATCATTTGACGGGTTTAGCTGAGTTTTTCAATTTAAAGCAAACGGTAAATGAGTATACGCGTATTTCCAGGCACAGTAGAAGTTAAATCGACCACGTTAATTCCAATTTTGATTCAATTTGTTCAGTTACGGATACTGATTTAAAAATATCCGATCATGAGATCTTAGTGATTAAATATATGATTAATGTCTTAGACCATGTTAACGATAACGATAATTTTGTAAAATTGAAGTACTGGAAGAAATATTCGAAACCGGCTGTTTCAAATCTTATTGAGAGGAGCGTGGATTTTCCATTCGCGACCGGTAACTTAGATGAATATACAGCTGTTCTTAATAACGCTTTTAAAACGTGTACCAATCAAATAGTTTAGCAAAAAATTGTTTCTTTGAAAAACTCGAACAGCTAGTACAATTTGGATCTTTTACGTCTTAATCGGAAAAGGGCCAAATGGGACAAAAAGTTTTGTATATAAAATAATGACAATCATTGGAATAGGTACACAATCGTGCGTAATAAGTATTCACAATCGATAAAGAAAACTCCTTGTGAATATGTTCAAAGAAAGATTGATCAGCATCAAAACAGCAGCAAAGAGTTATGGAAAATTTTGAAATCTTTTTTAAAACCTAGTAATTGCAAACCGCGGTTCATAACTTTTAATGGCATATTAGAACAGTCAGAACAAGTAATTGCATCTAAGTTTAATGATTATTTTGTAGACAGTGTTTCATTGATTAATCAATCAATTGAAATTGTCGATCAACCTGATGAAATAAAATAGCCAGTACACAGATAAAAATTCTGAATTTTAATTGTGATGTAAACATTCATTCACGTTAACTTGTATTTCATCTCACGCAACCGAGCAACTTGTAAACAATGTTGTTTACAAAGATGGGCTTTTGTATACAATAGGGTTAACTACCCCATATCCGGCCTATTAAGCACAACCCGCACTTAGTATTGCTTAATCATGCGCAATTTATCACCAAACGGAATGTTATTATTATTACTGATGGCTTCAAATTTTTTTTTAATCTTTCCGTACGTACCGTAAGATTTCATAAAGAGAAACCAATCGTTGAGATATTGTCAAAAGTCTAACACTTCTTCTTGACGTCAAACTCGGCCTAAGGATTCTAAACTCGGCTTACGCATTGAAACGCCATTGAAACGCCAATGAATTCACTTCGGCCAATCGGATGAAGATAAAAATGGATTCGGTCGAAGCGCTTCTTTTGTTTTTGGGAATAATGGGTGCCAACCTTCATATCACGCGTTCTCATTGACTTCGTTCCGTAGCTTATTAACTAAAGTATCGTATCAAACGCATAATTGACTTGTTAACTCTGAAATCATGGATTTATTTGATGTTTTCTGCTCGATAGGCCCAAAATGGGCGATTAGGCCGAAGTAGTTCTCTACCCTATTTGCTACATTGCATGAATTGTGTCAGAGCTTTACATGATATATAATGTAAACGTATATGATATGTGACGCTCCATTTATGTGCATCATACTGAACAGAAATTTACACTACTTTTTCGAACTGTGTAGTTGTAGATTTGAAGGTTTTCATCCAATTATATTAGATGAACTTAGAGTTATTTTTAATCATTAGGAAAATCGGCTGGAGTAGATAATGCTAATGCTAGAGTTATTCAAGATTGCTTTCATGTCATCGGCCACATCTTGCTGGACCTTATTAATGAATCATTACAAACTGGACATGTGCCACAAATTTGGAAGGAATCCATAGTGGTCCCTATTCAAAACGTTGCTGGAACGATTAAAGCCGAAGAGTTTCGTCCCATCAACATGTTGCACACATTAGAGCAAATTTTAGAACTTGTTGTTAAAGGCCAGTTGTTGGAGTATTTAAATACTAATAGTTTGTTGATATCAGAACAATCGGGATATCGGAAAGGCCATTCTTGTGAAACCGCGTTGAATTTGGTATTAGCGAAGTGGAACAATAACTTGGAGTTTTCCAAAGCGCTTGATTGATCTTAACAGTAAGGGCCTAGAAATTGTTTGAAAAGCGCGTTCAAGATCAAAAAAAAAAACTGTTTTGTTGTGCTGTTTTTTTTTTGATCTTAAACGCGCTTTTGAAACAATTTCTAGGCCCTTACTGTTAAGATCAATCAAGCGCGTTGGAATTACGAATACTGCATATAAATGGTTTGAAAGCTATTTGTCTGACAAATCTCAACGGACTGTTTTAATTATTCTGTTTCCAGTCCCGTGGGGGAATAATCTTGGACTGCCCCAGAGAAGTGTATTAGGGCCCCTGTTATTTATTATGTATATTAATGACTTGCGACGTGTTTTACGATATTGTGATATTAATCTTTTTGTAGATGATACCCATTGGGGTGTTAGAAGGCAGTCACGCTTACCACTACACCACCGGCGCCGGCCCTTGACCTCTTGAACAACGATGCCGAAGACAGTACCTTTCAATCTGGTTGGGAACTTTTATATGAGAATTTCACGTGTATACTAGCGTCGCGTAGTGAGCAAATTCTGGACTATTGAGTACCAAGCAATAGGCTTTGATCTCCTGAAAAACTTTGTGAAAGACAGTAACTTTCTATCTGGTCAGGATCTCGATATATTCCATGTTGTAATCAATTAAGTCAAATCCCACGTATTATGGTCACAGTTTTCGCGGTTTCCATTTACTTTTTCCCTATTATCCTCATTTTTTAGGTGTTTACTGTAATTAAAGTTTAGCTTATTTAGATCAAAACAAGTTTTTTGATGAATACTCGTTCGTTTGAGATCGATTGATAACTCAGCAACAAAATGGCAATGGAAAATTATTTTCGTTGTACAAAGTACAACAGCGCCAGTAACGGAGGGTTAAGGAGAATGGCAGGAGAATCAATCGAAAGTTAAGAATGTAGCTCAACATTTACAATAATATTATACCAAATTTTCATGTGCGTAGTCCACTGCAACAGCCGAACGTACAAATGAATAGGGTGACCATAGCGCATTTTAAAAAAGGTCGGAAGTTTGTATGACTGTTTTAATCAACAATTACGAAGAAACCATAAAGCCTACAATGTAACTACCAAAGGCACAAATCTAGGGAAAATGTTTTGTAGAACAACTTAATTAACAGTAATGAAAATTTTCAACTTAAAATCACTAAAATGTACGAAATTTTACCAGTTTTTTTTTTTTTTGTACTTTCATGTATGATAATTAACTGATCTGATCTGAAGATGTAAAATTGCATTTTTTATCAAAAAAAAAAAAAAAAAAATACATAAATAAATTGAGTTGCGAATTGATATGGAACCGCTCTATTGATGTAAATATCGACGATGAACATTTTGAAGAACATATTGACGCAAAATCAAAAATGTTTTATATCATGTTTCAATATTTCCCCTCATTTTCCCCTTCTATTGTACTACAGGAGCAAATGGGGCCTGTTCCTCTTTAACTTTTGTCCAAGGTGGTTGTGATTTGACTCGGAATCTCCCATCGGATACAACCATTTTAGTGAGGAGTAACCCTGTATTGATGACCCCACCAATAGTTTTGAGTTTAAAATATTGACATGAAAGTATTGATGGAAATATTGATGATGCGCTTTACGCACCACACGTGGAAAAATATTTTCAATACTTTGGCATAACATTCATGCCTTTTATTTTACGTTCGTTTTAAAGAGTTCGCGCGCGTACGGACTTAGGACTTTCTTTACTCGATGCGAAGCCTGATTGGAGAAATCCAGCAGGGTCGCAGAGAAAAACTTGAACTTGATTTCAAAGAGTAGATATGCTGCAATGGATAATCCCAGCAGGGTCGAGCTTTGAAATAAGAATCCTCTGTTTATTAGTAGTAAAATTATGTTTATTTCTGATGATTATGATAGTACATTGATTTAACATTTTAATTGATTAGCCTACCTGGCTCGTCATCTCTGTTTAGTTTGATATTCTAATTCAATATTTGCGTTTTTGTGTTTTGTTTGAATTGAAAAAGTGAAAACCTACCTAACTACGAGTATAACTTAACCTAACGTGCTAGATCACGTATGATCTGATGATTTGATCTCAGACAGGTGTATCCGAACCTTTCCAGGTTAAATACTCTCCGTTCTTCTTATGTCTGAATTTCAGCCAGGAGGTGGATCTCAGAATTTCTAGTCCGCGGGGAACTGTTTAGGACCATCCTAATGATCTTGTTCTGGATCCTTTGGAGTTTAAGGTGATGTCATTTGGCGCAACTCTCCCAGATTGGCATCCCGTATTATAATTACGGGAAGGATGATTTGTATGTAGACAGCGAGCTTATTTTTCAGGGATAGAGTAGACCTCCTGTTGATGAGTGGATACTAGACTGATGCAAAATTTGAAATATTCGCTCCACAGTGCTCTAACGGTTTCAAATCAGGTCCTGATTAGCCTCCCAAATTTTGAACTCATTTGGTAAGAAACTGACTTGGCACAAACTATTCGATGTTTATATGGAAATTACTATAAAACCAAGCTTTTTGTTCATTGTCTTCTACCCATTTTACATATTGCTTTTTCGAAAACTTCTATAATTATTCTTACGGGAAATTTTCTAAGCTACAACTTTGTGGAATATTGTTTTTCAGCCAAATGTCAAATTAAATTGTTATTAATTGTTTAAGAGATTGATAATCTTATGGCATGATCAAACAGCTGTTCTGTGGGCAACACTGTATTCTGCAGTGTGACATAGTAGCCATGATATGTGTGCTCTATTCTTCGCACCAGAAACACCAATGTTGCCTGCTCAACAGTTGAATGAGCATAATCATAAGACATCAGTGACTTGAATCATTAAAAACTTTTGTTCCGTACATTTGATTGAAAAGTGGTTTTGAACAAAGTTGTAGCTGAGAAAATTTGCTACAATCACTGCTATCTTTTTTAAAAGCATAGTGATGTGGTAAATTGTTAGATAGATATGAACAAAAACATATGTTTTCTCATAGTAATTCCCATATAAACTTGAAATGGTTTGTGCCAAGTCAGTTTCTTACTAAAGTAGTTCAAATTTTAGGAGACTAAGCAGGACCCAATTTGGAACCTTTTAAGCACTGTGGAGCGAAAATATCAAATTTTGCATCAGTCTAATGGATACAGTGATCTTATCAAGATGTTACACTTGGTTTTGGTTTTGTCAACGTGCTCCCTGAAAATCAGCTTGCTGTCTGGTGTTAGCCCGAGGTACACGACCTCTTTGGACCATTCCACCACTGTGCCGTTCAGGCAGATCTTGTTATTCTCCGACGGAACAAGTCTAGGAGATTTAGATTAGAGTGTGGAAAGATAATGACCTGGGTCTTTGCCGCGTTGAAACGGATCTTCCAGCTGTTGAAATATTCAGACAGAAGTTTGGCAGTCAGAGCTCCGATGACCCTACCCTTGTAGAGGATGGATGTGTCATCTGCGAACAGAGACAACGATCCACTATCAGGGAGAGCCGGCATATCGGAGGTGAACAGGTTGAATAGAATGGGGCCAAGGATGCTTCGTTGTGGAACAAGCACCGATGTTGAAAGCATCCGATGTGATGCCATTCAGAGAGATTCGGAACGTCCTGTTCGATAGATAGTTGTTAATTATCTTCACTAGGAAGATTGGAAGACCGTACTGCTGCAATTTGAACACCAGGCCATCATGCCAGACATTGTCGAATGCTTTTTCAACGTCCAACAACGCCATGGCAGATGTTTTCGAAACAGACTTGTTCCGTCTGAGAATGTTTGTTACTCGAGTCAGCTGGTGGACGGTCGAACGACCTTTCCGAAAACCAAACTGTTCTTTGAGTAACAAGTTGTTTTCTTCGGCAGATGTTACACACTAATCGAGTCAGTAAGGTTTTACCGAGTTTTTGAATTGCGGAACTGTCGGTAAAAGTTTAAAAATCTGTGGAAAATTTATTAATGAGAACATTTGTTCTGAACTTGTACATACTTAGTTCTGTTAACCCCATTTAATGATAGAAAATAAAATTGGTCGATTTCATTGATTCCTTACGGATAACGGTCATTTGAATTTTTACCGACTTTTTCAGCAATTCAAAAACCCAGTAAAAAATACTGACTCCTGTAAAAAAATCTTAGTGTGTAGGAGCCGGTGGTAGACTGCTCTTTCGAACAGTTTTGATAACCCTGAGAGAGGGCTTATTGGTCGGTACATTGAAGGAGAGGACGGATCCTTCCCAGATTTTCGATGGGTATGACTGTAGCTGACTTCCAGACACAAGCCGGAGGCACAGATTAAAAATCAGTGCCAGATGGTTGTAGAATCTGGAGCTCAAGTGTTTGAGTTCCAGATTCAGGATGTTGTCGAAACCTGGGGCCTTCATGTTTTTAGATGATTTGATATAGGCTAACAGTTCGTCAGTCATAATCTCGGATTCCTCGGAAACATATTGGGAATCTGGTAGGTTGCGTTTTCAGCAACCTCAGCTTCGTGAGGGCTGACGATGTTTTGTCCGAGATTATAAGAGCTGACGAAGTGTTGACCTATCTCTTCAGGAGCCTCTGTTTATTCAAATGCATTTTCCTTTTTATACCATTTGGTGTACAATGGTACATGTATGTTGAAAAGAGTCATTTGGTTAAAAAAGTGAGACGACTGGCGTGACACAAAAATGCTCATCCTAGCAATATTAGGAATAATGGATATATTTGGGTTGAGTGCCTGGCGTTGACATTCGAAACCTATCTTGCTGCGCGAACATCCTTGCCTCACACAGGATAGAGGACGAGAAAGCGCTGCAGTTCTAGTAACGAGTGGCAAACATATGGGTCACTTGAAGTTGCATAAATGCATTCTTGCCCGAGCAATGGCTCGGTGCCTGCAGTGGATAATTAAATAGACTGGTACACTTTGGTTATGGTTTTGTTAACAGAGTGGGAATAGTATACTACAATACTCTACAATATTGACATATGCAAATTTTGACGGCGAAAATATTGAAAAACATATTGACGCAAAATCCAAAAAGTTTGATTTCATGTTTCAATATTTCCCCTCTTTCCCCCTTCTGTTTGACTACAGCAGCAGATGGGGCCTGTTGCTCGACAACTTTTGTCAATGTGGTTGTGATTTTACTCGGATACAACCATTTTAGTGAGTAGCAACCGTGTATTGATGACCCCACGGATAGTTTCGTGTTGAAAATATTGACAATATTGGCAATATTGATGAAACTTCTTGCATGTGGGGTGTACTTTAGACACATCAATTTTTCCGACTCGATCGTGTATCTCAGAAATTAAAAAAAAAACACTACAAGAGACAGCCCTATGGGCTTGTACGCAATGGTGACGCAGGAATACTCATCACGCGGTAATTGAATAAACACCGTTTGGTGAGACCGGATGGAATTCAACTTTGAAATCTGTGTTAGCGATTTTCGCAGTCAATCGGTGATAATTTTAATTATCATAGCAACAATTGCACATGCGTGCAATTTTCAATAGTGACATTTTTAAAAATGATAAAGTCTTTAACAGATGCGTATAATTATTTCTGATCCATTTTTGATGAAATTATTGAAATTGGTCCAGGGGCAGCTGAGTTATTGACGTTCAAAATCTTTCATAATTTTGTTACATGTTCCATTTTCGATTTTCATAAAGTGTACCCCAATATAGAAATTACAGACGTAGTCCTACGCCAAAAATCCTGGACAATGAACTGCAGCTCGACATGTCGCTAATGAAAAACAGTGAAAATAATCCAACCACACAATGTGTAGAACGTTATGTATTTGAGTATGCACAGTAACGTAGCGGCAGGAAGGCTCACTGCAGCTCACCACCATTTCATGGAATACGAGGGGAAGAAGATCTCGATTCCGATTCACGCCGAGAGCAGTTTCGGGCGCTTAAATTATTTTCCAGGCGGCATGGCTAATGTAGCTATCATTGACTACATGCGTCAGTGTGGTAAAGTGATAGCCATTGCTAAATAGCATATTGATTTTTATATCACTTCCACTCAGTTTATTGTGATTACGATGTCCTACCAAGGATTGATTATAAAATCAAAAATACTGCCAAAAAAAAATATCGAAACATATAGGATGAATCCCTTATCTCATACCTCGAGGTGCAAGCGATAACGCGTGAATTCAATCGTCTGACGATTATCTTGGGTATTACTGATGCGAATTGTTCAATCATTTAACTAACCTTACCTGATGGGGATTTCTTCGTAAATATGTTCAAAACCCTCAGTTGAAGGTGCTTTTCTGGTGCAATTCGAATAACTGGATGTAGGTTCTTCGGCAGAATGTGTAAACACTTGAAACTGTTTCACCAAATCCCGCACACTATTGGGTCTAACTATACTTCCCGGCGAGCTTTTTTGCCTAACAATGTCACTGTTTGCATAATCGATTCTTCTGGGAGGAATTGGAGGAGGAGTACTCGAATAGATCCTAGTTGATACCGGTCGCGGGGGCAATGGTGGTAATGAAACGCTTCTGTTTATTCCTGCCATCTTTGGTTGTTTCGATCTTTTAGATCATCGATCAAAATTCGAAGTAGTAGCTAGTAGTCGCAATGTTCCAAGTCAAACTGAATGAATTTTGTGTTTTTCGCACGACACTGAGCTTTATCAGTGAAAATCTATAAGTGTGTAAACACTTCAAATTGATAAGTTTATTCGTCGATTTTTGCTGTGCTATAGATAAGGAAAGGAACAGTTTGATTAAACATTGCAGGTTGCAGGTGGCTGTTTTAATAGCCAAGATTTTGATTAATTTTATTTATTTATATTTTGTATATCGAGATGACTCATGGAAATCTGGTTAAGATGTTAATATTTGAGTAAATTAATATTAAATTGTCTAGCTCAGTGGCTTTTAACCGTTGATGTCCATGCCTCCCTTTTCAAACATTGTTCATCACTGTTCCACCTTTTTTTTCCTTGATTTGTTTTCCGTCGATCATGTTTGCCGTGCTGAACACCAATGCTACCGACGCCAGGGATACAGCTCCCACACCTGGACTCTACCTATCGACCCATCAACTCATGAACCGGGGACCAACGGCTTCACTTCCCGAATGGGATTGAACTCAGGCCTGATGGGGGTTTTTTTATACAGGGGGAATCTGCTCCCAGACACCTGAGAAGATAACTCAGGGTGCGCGGGGATGGGAGAAGTAGCGCTCCCGACCCACTAAACCTTACCCTGTGCTCTTGGCCCTTGCCCTCCGCGGAACCGCCCGAAAGCATTATGGGAGGGGGCCGGTTGCGCTATGGTGCATCACACTAGTGGTGTGTCACAGACGTGACACTCGCTACTGCACAGTGAGCAGTTCTGCAGGGCCTTCCTCTTATTGTTCGCTGTTAATTGTTCGCCTGAGTTCTAGAGCAGACGTGATAGCCAGCCAACTGTCCACGGCAGCACATGACAGATGTGACCGCTTACCAGCTGCGTGTGCTTACTTACTTACTTAAGTGTCCTGAGCGCCATCCCTGGCGCAAAGGGCCAACGTGAAAGATCTCCATCCTGGGCGATTGTTTGCTTTCGCCTTGACCTGGGCCCAGGTCAAATTCCGGTCGACTTGCTTAATCTCCTTGTTTAGGCTTCGCCGCCATGAGCCCCTGGGTCTGCCTCTGCTGCGATGTCCGGCTGGATTCCAATCCAGCGCTTGTTTGCAGATTTCATTTCCGCTCTTCCGTAGAGTGTGGCCAACCCACCTCCACTTACGTTCCCGAATTTCTGTCGATATCGGCTTCTGGTGACACCGTCGATGGAGCTCGGCATTCGAAATCCAGTTGTGAGGCCACCAAGCACGAATTATATACCGCAGGCATCGGTTGATGAACACCTGCAGCTTCTGTGTGATCTCCGCTGATACGCACCATGTTTCGCTAGCGTACAGCAGTACAGATTTCACGTTAGAGTTGAAAATTCGGATCTTCGTGCGGAGACTAATCTGATTTGACTTCCAGATGTTTCGTAAACTCGCAAAAGCAGCCCTTGCCTTCTTGATCCGTGCACCTATGTCACTCTTGGTTCCGCCGTCCGACGCTATCTGGCTGCCAAGATATTGGAAACTTTCAACCTTCTCCACTTCCTGACCAGCTACCGTAAAATTGGATGGATTTCCCGTGTTGATATCCAACGATTTAGTCTTGCTGACGTTGATGTTGAGACCTGCCGCTGAGGAGCGTTCGGCGAGATCGTCGAGCTTACTCTGCATGTCAGAACGCCGTTGTGATACTAAAGCAACGTCATCCGCCAAATCTAGGTCGTTTAGATGCTCCATTGTAATAGGCTGCCAGAGCAACCCACGGTTCGGCACACGGTCGATCGCACCAACCATTATCTCGTCGATTACGATGAGGAACAGTAGCGGTGATAGAATACATCCTTGCCTCACTCCAGCGACTACCCGAATAGGGTCAGATAGGGCTCCGTTGTGCAGCACCCTGCACGTGAAAGCCTCATACTGAGCTTCGATGAGGTTGACGATTTTATCCGGAACTCCCTTGCGCCTTAGGGCGCCCCACAGGTTTTCGTGGTTGAGTCGGTCGAAAGCTTTTTCGTAGTCAATGAAAACCAAGTAAAGGGACTCTTGGAATTCGTTGACCTGCTCCAAGATTATGCGGAGCGAGACAATATGGTCCACACAGGATCTTCCAGCACGGAATCCCGCCTGCTGCCGTCGGAGAGTCGCGTCGATCTTCTCCTGTATCCGGTTGAGGATAACTTTGCATAGAACTTTGAGAACACAACACAGTAACATAATGCCACGCCAGTTATCGCATACAGTTGGGTCCCCCTTCTTTGGGACCTTCACTAAGACGCCCTGCATCCAGTCAGCCGGAAAAGTCGCGGTGTCCCAGATATTGCAGAATAGTTGATGCAACATTTGTGCAGATAGCATGGGGTCAGCTTTGAGCATCTCTGCTGATATGCGATCGACCCCGGGAGCCTTGTTGGATTTCATGGTTCGGATAGCAGCTTCGATCTCCGGTAGGGATGGCGCCTCAGAATTGACGCGAGTGATGCGTCGCACTCTTGGCGGTTCATGCCGAGATGTTGATGGCTGGTTGACCGACGAAACTTGTAGAAGCTGTTCGAAGTGTTCAAACCAGCGTTTCAGCTGATCAGTGGGGTCGGTGAGCAACTGACCAGTCGCGTCCTTCACTGGCATCCTAGGATTCATCCTTGCTCCACTCAGGCGTCGTGAGATATCGTAGAGGAGACGGATATCGCCTGTTGCTGCGGCTTTCTCACCTTCATCGGCTAGGGAGTCCACCCACGCTCGCTTATCCCGCCTACACGAGCGCTTCACTTCCTTCTCGAGAGCCGAATACAGTTGGCGGGCCTGGTTCTTCGCTCCTCTGGTTCTCGCCCGCTCTATCGCGGCTTTTGCATTTCTCCGCTCCTCTATCTTCCTCCAGGTGTCATCCGTGATCCACTCCTTTCTCTGAGCGCGCAGCTCGCCCAGGTTGTTTTCACTCGTTTCAGTAAAGGCATCCTTGATCGCCGTCCATTGCTCTTCTACGCTGCCACCATCAGGAATATCCGCAGCTCTGGTCTCCAGTTCCTCGACGAATGACCTTTTTACTGCTGGATCTTCCAATCGGCGTGTGTTGAATCGCCGTCCGAGCCGCTCCTCCCGCCGCTGGACCCGCGCGATACGAAGGCGGATCTCTCCAACGAGGAGATGGTGGTCAGACGCGATGTCGGCACTGCGTTTGTTCCGAACGTCAAGAAGGCTCCTTCTCCATTTTCGGCTGATGCAGATGTGGTCGATTTGATTTTCGGTATGTCCATCACGGGAAACCCACGTGACTTTGTGCACTGGTCGATGGGGGAAGAGCGAACCCCCGATCACCATGTCGTTATTGCCACAAAACTCTGCCAACAGCTCACCGTTTTCGCTCATTTCGCCAAGACCATGGCGCCCCATGACACGCTCATAATCCGTGTTGTCGGAGCCGATCTTCGCATTGAAGTCGCCGATGTAGATCTTGATGTCACCTCTCGGAATTTTATCCACGACTGCATTCAGTTGACTGTAAAAGTTCTCTTTGTCCTGTAACTCGGCAGCATCGGTTGGCGCATAACATTGGATTATGGTTAGGTTGCGAACCCGCGTTCTGAATCTGGCAACGATTATCCTCTCATTGATAGGTTCCCACTTGATGAGCGCCGCATTTGCTTGGGCGCTAAGCAGGAAACCAACTCCACGGTGGCGGGGAGCGTTTTCACCTCGAATACCAGAATAGAGTAGTACCTGTCCCGACGGCAGCTTGTGTTCTCCAAAGTTTGGCCAACGGACTTCGCTTAGTCCCAGGATTTCGAGCTTCATGCGTCGAGCCTCGCTGGCGAGTTGTGCCAGCTTCCCCTGTTGGGCTAGCGTTAGTACATTCCATGTTCCAATTCTTGTCCGTTGTTTTGCGCTAAAAGTCGTTGCCGTAATATCAGTCCGTGATCTTTCTCTATTGGTTTCTGTAACAGTTGTAAAGTTTCGGGGACAGTAGGTAGTTAGCCTAAGGTCTCCTATCCGCCGTGATGGGGCTGCCATCTTGGGTATAGCTTTCGGGGATAAGCATTTCTTGTTTCAGCCGCTGGATGCCAGGCAGACGCTGTTTGAGCCGCACCTCCATGGTGGACAGACGCTCAGTTATTGTGTAGATGGGGCTGCCATCTTAGATTTAGCTGACACAATACAGCATTTCTTATTCAGCCGCTGGATGCCAGTCAGACGCTGTTTGAGCCGCACCTCCATGGTGAACAGACGCTCAGGCCGTGTAGGCCGAACCCGCTAGGGGCCCCCTTCCCTGTCAGCATATGACCAAAGCTCCCACCGGGGTTGGTTACCCGATCTTCGCTAAGGTTGCTCATATCCCAGGAGACACCACGAGGAGGTAGGGATAGGAGTTACTGGGTAAGAGGCTAATGGACCACTAATGGGGTCTATTTTATCCTTCAAGTACTCGCGGTACTGGTGGTACGCATTACCCAGTCGTTTGCCCCGCTGGCCAATGGCCAGCGGTGATGAAAAGAATATGATACTTTTACATCATCCCCTGCATCCCCATTAGCACTCTAAGAATCCGCTGTCATTCCTGCCTTTGCACATCGAGGGTTTGTGCAGGGCTTATCGACCTCCTCCAGCGTCCTTACTCTGCTGTAGTTCGTTTAGCCGCAATATCTCTCCCTTGGGTTCGATAATTAACGTTTCCAGGGCACACCACGAGGAAGTGAACTACTTCATGCCCCTAGGCAGAGGTAATCACGCTTACCACTACACCACTGGCGCCGCTACACTATTCCACCTTGACAATACAAATTGGACTAACTCGCAGACTAACAATAGATACAAGTTGGACTAACATTTCATACACTGTCATAAACATACTAGAGTCCATTGAATTGCAATGAAGTCTATGCATTCCCAAAGGTTTATACGTTTGTGATGTGCTTGTAATTTTGTAAATTAATTGTAAATTGTAAAGCACCGCATGTCATCTATGTCATCTCATTCGTTTTCATTTGCAACATTCAGAGCTTTTTTTTCTCTTTTATTTAACGTCGGTCTCTGTTCCGCAATCTAGTGCCAATCGCCGACGGACATCGATTTCCATCCATTGACGGCAATCGTATGTGCAGGAAGACAGCTTCCACACAGGATATCACACACAGGATATCGCACCCATTCAATTCAATACACATGGTTCGGGACCTGAGGCTTTACTTCCCTTCCGAAGAAAGACGTGATCAGAGATTTTTATGCCGACCTCGGCTGGGATTGAACCCAGACCCATTGGGGTTCGAAAGCAGTCACGCTTATCACTACACCACCGACGCCGGCTATTTGCAACATTCAGATCTCCCCAAAAAACTTGATACTTATGACAGCAGCGCTCGCAAGGCTATTTCCACAATATTACCAAGGACCACATCCAAGAGGACGACTCTAGCTAAGATGCAAGGAAGATTTTCATCATTGTTTTTCCACAGAGCCTCAAAGTTTAACTTTGAAAAAAAAAAACATTTCAAATTGACCCAGTGTACCATTATTAAAAAACAATACAAAGGACTTCAAAGTCTTGTGACTTATTAAACTCATACGTGAGAGATAAGGATAAAATAAAATAAAATTTAAAAGAGTGGAAGCTCTGACGCTTGTAGCAATAAACGTTGATCCAGAATTTATTTTCCAAAGTAAAGGCATAAGCTCTATACATTGGTTAACAAGTTCTTCGCTTATATTGGGAGAACTATGTAAAGATTGTATCGAAAAGTAACTTCAAACATTTCACATGTTGTTTCGCGACAATCATTCTATGTTTGTGAAGCGTATAAGCACCAACTACTTTGTTTACGTGTTAAAAATTAAGTACAGTTTATTCCATTGCATTTTGTTAGTTGCCCTGAATATATCACGAATTGAATTGTTGGTGCATTGAAAAGAGTATAACCTTAATCTAAAACCCAAAAATATCAAAAATTATTTCAGTACTACGCCAAACTGGTTGGGTTGAGTATAAGTGATGCTGGTACGATCGTTAAACAACTCGGCTAAACACTTTTTGTTCGGCTGGGTTGCTGTAGCTCTTCTATTTTCCCGCAAATAGTTGGTAAATTAACAAGTATTTATCTCAAAAATAAATAAATAAAAAAGAGTTTTCTACCACTGTACCGAAAGTGAAATGATGTCCTTACGGACCTCCAGGATCGTTCGGTTGAATTCAACTGTACACTTTGACGGTTGTGGGTAGAATAATTTTTATTTCTCTTCCATAAAGTTCTGTACCATGCTTCGAGACTATTTTTGCTTATGTTAGCTAAACGATATAATGACGACTTCAGTTGACGATAGCATGTGGCGACGGCGTTCCACATAATAATCCAAGTCAGCAAAAACATTCATTCCTCGTGGTTTATGGGAACGCAAAGTTTGATCGCTTCCCATGGATGGTAAGTGAGACCGCCATCCACCACACGCCCTATTTATAATTTTTAAAATTTTTATCTTCAGTTGAAAATTTTAAAATTGATCTACCTAAATATTCGTTTTTTTTTTGTGTACGTTCCATTTTTTTTACGATGAAATTCTGATTTATTTACCTTACTTACATCCACCACACGTTCTATTCTTGAATATATCTTCTGACCCTATCCTTATGAATCAGTTCAGTTTTATTGTTAATATTTACTTCTACATTAGGATCTTTGTCACAATTAACTGAGTATGGTCCAAGGTATTTATTTTCTAGCTTTGATCCTGTTTCATTTTTGATTAAGATAAGTTCTCCTGGTTGATAAACATAATTTTCTTTATTTATATTGTAATTCATTGTTCTTTTGCGCTTTGAAGCTAATAGTTTATTTCTGACTTCTAATTGGATCGTTTGTAATTTATACTTTAAAAGTTTACTGTAATCGTCTATGTTGTTGATAGGATCTACGCTGTTGGAATCTGTTAGATTTGAAGGTAATATGCATTGTTTTCCAAAAACTAACTCATAAGGTGTGTTATCGGTTTCTGTATGGCAGGTTGTGTTGTAGGCAAATTGAAAGTACGGCACCCAAGATGACCATTGAAACATTTTGCTACCTGAATAAATACGAAGAAAATTTCCAAGCGTTTTGTGGGAGTTTTCTAGCGCTCCTATTGATTGATGATGATATGCAACTGAGTTGAGCTTATTAATTTTTAGTAATTTGCATATGTCGCTGAATAACGCAGACATAAATTCTGCACCTTTGTCTGTTGCTATTGCTTTTGGAACACCATAATTCAAAATAACCTTTTCAACAAAAGCTGTTGCTACTACTGTTGATAATTTTTCCTTGATTGGTGTTGCTGTCACGAACTTTGTCAATTCACATTGAGTTGTAAGAATATACTTATTTCCTTCATTATCCGGTAACAATGGACCGACTAAATCCAAGTATATTTTTTCGAATGCTGTGCTAGCTGTCGAAGTTATAATCATAGGTACCTTTTTCATAGGTAAAATTTTATTTTTCTGGCATAGTTCGCACTTTTTAATAAAGTTTTCAATGTCTTGGTTGATGTTTTTCCAGAAATATCTGTTCTTGATAGTTTTTTGAGTTCTTTTAATCCCTGCATGTCCTGCAGTGGGAAGTATGTGAAAATCGTTTAGTATTATGCATTTTTCATTACCATCAGTAATTATTTTTACATCCTTGTGTAATGTATGAAGTTTTGGTATTTCTTGAAGAAAATTGTTTTCTACGATATCTTTATAAAATTTGTGCGCACTTTTAGTATTTTTTATAATTACGAGCTCGTTTATTTGTTTTTCTTTGCATAATTCTGTCAACCTTTTCATTATTCGCCGTAGCTGAACTAATGACTTTGCTGGTTTAATAATTATTTTCCTTCCACATTCAGACATTTTCACTTCAGTTGAAGTATTGTTGTCAAGTGTAATTTCTGCTATCCCTTCAGATAAAAGATGATGGCCATTCATCTTCTCTGTAGGTGATGCATTTTTGTTTGTAAGCTTTTCCGCTTGTGATCTTGTCGTTACTAACACGTCTTGATATATTTTGTTGTTAATCTCTTTCAACTCGGAAGACGAAATACGTGACAACGCGTCCGCTATCACATTTTGACTTCCTTGTATGTAGGTTATGTCAAAATCATACTCTTCAAGCGCCAACCTAAATTTAGTTAAACGACTTGAAGGGTCTTTCAGTGAGAATAGATAGACTAATGGCTTATGATCTGTGCAAATTGAAAATTTTTTACCGTATAGAAAGGGCCTAAAATGTTTAATTGCCCATACCACTGCCAGTAGCTCCTTCTCGATTGTCGCATAATTAATCTCTGCTTTATTCAATGCTTTACTGGCATAAGCTATGGGATTTCCGTTTTTGTTCGATAAAACGGCTCCAATAGCGTATCCAGAAGCATCTGTGTGTAGTATAAATTTATTGTTGTCACTGAAATCTGGGTAGTCTAGAATCGGTGGGTTTACAAATGTTTCCTTCAATGTGTTAAAGGCTGTCTTGCAATCCTGAGTCCAGACAAACTTCGAGTTTTTTCTGGTTAATTTGTTAAGAGGAATGCATATTTTAGCAAAGTTTTCAATATGTTTACGGTAATAGTTCGCAAACGCAATAAAACGTTTGACTTCATTAGCATTTTCTGGTACAGGCCAGCTATTTATGCATTCTATTTTTTGTGGATCGGGTCTTATTCCTTCTGAGGAGATGTAATGACCTAAGTAAATCAATTCCTTTTTATAGAAATTACATTTCTCAGGATTTAACTTCAAATTAACTTTTCTAAGACGTTCGAAAACACTAATTAGATGTTTATTATGTTCTTCCGTTGTCTTTCCAAATATAATTAAGTCGTCTAGGTAAACCAAACATTTTTCCATGTTAAGGCCTGACATAGCAATTGTCATTAGCCTGGAAAAAGAAGATGGACTTATTTTTAAACCCATCGGTAACCTAGTCATTTGATATTGACCGGTTGGTGTGGTAAAAGCTGTTACTGCCCTATCTTCTGGCTTAATCTCACATTGGTAATACCCTTGAGATAAATCTAAATGCGAAAAATATTTGGCTCCCGATAATGAGTTAATGACTTCCTCAATGTTCGGCAACGGGAATTTGTCGTCTTGGAGTGTTTCATTTACTTTTCTATAGTCGATTACCAAACGCCATTTTTTACTGTCGTTGGCTGACTTCTTTGGAACTAGCAATACGGGGCTGTTCCATTCAGATTGTGCATTTTGAATTATATTTTCGTTGAGCATTTTATTAATTTGATTATTTATTTCATCTTTTTGATAGTGAGGAATTTTATATGGTTTGGAATAAACTGGAGAAGTATTGGGTTTGACATTTATCGATGGTTTATAAATTGGAGTAGTGGTTAACCTGTCATTTTTTAAACAAAATATATCAGAAAATTTGACACAAATTTTTGATATCGTTCTTTTTTCATCCTCTTGTAGGTGATCTAGTTTTAATTCATTTAATAATTGACTGGCTCTTCTTGGATTACTGCGGTCTGTATCATATTCAAATGCATCATAATGTTTCAGACTTTTTACAATTGGTGTGAAAGCTTTTAAATGCACGGGATGATTTCGCACGTTTATAATTCTAACAGGTATTTTACCATTATGAGGGGTTACAATACAATTAGCAATAAAGACATTGGATGCTAATTCTTGGTTGATAACTAGGGATTGTTCTGTACAATTAGTATTAATAAATGTTACCAGCTCCGATCTCGCAGGTAATATTAAATTTGAATTATTTTTGTTAGAAAGTGGAATATTTATGACTGAGTCATTTCGCGTAAGGGATAAATACAGCAGTTCAAAATCTATTTTAGCCTTATATTTTGTCAAAAAATCAGTACCGATCAATCCTACCACATTAGATGGTAAGTTTTGAACGACATGTAGCTTAATGAAGAAATTATTTCTAGAATTCTGTAAACTAGTAAAAATATATCCTATCGACTTTGTCGTACCATTCACACCTCGTATACTAATTTTTTGGTCAAAGTTGATGTTTATCTCCGACGGTAAATATTTACGATCGATTAAACAGCAAGTTGCACCACTATCGACGATAAATTCTAGTTTTTTGTTGAGCAGTGTGAACGTTACTCGTGGTGATAGATTTACCGTATTTTCACTTAAATTAGCGAAATAAATCAATTAAATTCGCCTCTTGTTCTTCAGCTTGAGATGAGGATTGGTTAGCCTGAGAGGATGCCAAATTTGCATTTCCTCTGGCATTTCTTGTGTTTCGATTGTTACTTGTAGAATCATTATCTCTGTTCCGGTTATTTCTATTATGGTGAGCATTACTGTTATAGTTATTCCGATTATTGAAGTTGCCTCCTTGGTAACCATAATTTCTATGTAAGCCTCTATTGGGACCTCGATTGAATCCTTGGTTTTGGTCATTATAGTTATTCCTATTATGGAAATAACCACGGCCTCTGCCACGCCAATTACCACGGTATCCATAATTATTTTGTCTGCCTCTGGACGATGCAAACAAAACATTTTCTGCTACAGTTGGTACTGGAGACACTTCCAGGGCATCCGAAACAGCACTAACAAGAGTAGATGAGTTTCTTGCTTTTACAAAAAATGCAGTCTGGGTATCTGTGAGACCTGCAGTGAACGCGTCAACTGCTACCGATTGAACTATATTGGAAGCACCAGCTTCGTCAGGGAATGTTCCCTGAGAGACATACGCTGCGGCTAGCTTACTGGCAAGTTCATCCATTTGCTGACCGTATTCTGATATCTTTTGCTTACCCTGTTTCAAGCTAAGCATTTCTTTCTCTACTGCCTTCGGCGTAAGTTTGACTGCAAACTTAGCTTTCAAAGCAGTGGATGCTTGAGCAACTGTTGCGGCACCATTTATCGCTCCGTGAGCTGGGCCAATTAATCGAGTTTTTGCAAAGTCAATTACCGCCAGTTCAGGAACTCTTGGAAAATATGATCTAAGTAGTTCCAATGTTTCAACAAAATTTGAAAGCTTTGATGGATTTCCATCATATTTGTCAACCAATTTCAAAGCAATGTTCAAATCTAGCAAAGCTGCCATTTTTGATTATTTAGATAGTCGAAGTACGAAAATAATTCCTAAAACAATCCTTCTGAAATAGTCTTTGGAAAACTCCTGTGGGTTACCTAACCTTTCCTTTAAAATTTGATGAATCTCTCCATACAGTTGCCTTGTCCCTTTAATTATAAAATCAAATTTAGATCGCGGAATTTGCTCTTCGATTTCCGATAATATTTCAGTAATTTCTACGTAAAGTCGTTTCGCAATGTCCAATTTTTTAATTAATGTGATACGGGTGTAATTCCGTCTTGGTGCTTTTTTCAAATTCAAAAGTAATCGGCTCAAGTTACCTTCTATCTTAGAGATGAGTTCTATTCTTTCTTCAGTAGACATTTAGTTAATATCGATTTTCTTTTACTTACAGAGCTTCATCACGTTGTCACTATGCCGTCTCTCTCTCGATGCTAATTAATTACCAGGGCTCCGCTTTCTATTTTGGACCATATTCTCGATAACTGCATGCACATCGATGTCGAAATTACTGCTCCTTGTTTCATTCTTCCGCCAGGCAAATTTTCCCAAGTTTTGATCACTTGCTTTAAACATTCACGTGGCGCAATTTGTCCGATTCTTTATACGTCTGCGATGTTATCAAGACTCTTCGCTATTCTGAGGGCACGCTTGCGCTCTCTTCTCTTCAGCATGTTGTACAGGGTAATAACGAGCTGAATTACCACTATTACCAAAATAAGGTACAGTAAAAAGTCATGGTTTTCTAATTTTTCACTGTGGTATTCTTGATTATTTATTATACGAACTTGAGGGTCCGCATTATGAGTAACTTGTGATTTCGATGCCGTTTTCCCCATATTAACTGTGTGTTTGTTCAGTTCGTGTATCACATAATGTCTTTTTCGATTTTTGTGAATAACTGGCTATTCACTTGCCATTTTAATGATATTTCGACGCTGCGTTATGGTTGTCAACATGTAAAAATTAATGTAATAGTAAATTTTACGGTGAATTTCCGTATTTAAATTTCTCATTTGTCAGTCACACAGGCTTCAAATCAGTTTGTTCGTTTGCTCGTTTTTCTTGCGATTAACACGCCACTTTGTGATTGGAAGCAGCATTCAACACAATTAGACTCCTGATTAGTCGAACATCACTTTCACATATGCACTGCTCCGGTAATTTATTACATTGCATCGCTTGGGCTTTCCGTGCCGAGACCGAAAATAGCATACATGCACTTTACACCTTCTTTATGCGACATTCTGAACTTCGAAATCGTCTACAAATTTTACTCAACACACTACACTGCACTGGAATTGGCAGGATCGCCATGAAATGATGTCCTTACGGACCTCCAGGATCGTTCGGTTGAATTCAACTGTACACTTTGACGGTTGTGGGTAGAATAATTTTTATTTCTCTTCCATAAAGTTCTGTACCATGCTTCGAGACTATTTTTGCTTATGTTAGCTAAACGATATAATGACGACTTCAGTTGACGATAGCATGTGGCGACGGCGTTCCACATAATAATCCAAGTCAGCAAAAACATTCATTCCTCGTGGTTTATGGGAACGCAAAGTTTGATCGCTTCCCATGGATGGTAAGTGAGACCGCCATCCACCACAAAAGTACGAGCTCCCATCTTTGGTTTGGTTTTTGACGCAGACACTATGAACTACGTCTTTGTGGACTATACCGGTGCAAATTAAAAAATTGTGTTACAAAAAGTGTTAGGTTTTAAAACGCTCATAACTTGGCCATTTATTAATGGATTTAAATTCCTGTCACACCCTTTGATTCAGAATTGATGTAAGACTTGGTTAATATAAATATTATAGTAATTAGTCATTAGAAAACTGTTGAAAATTGGTCACACCGCAATCAATCAATCACGTGCTCGCTTGCTATGACTATCGAGAAAACAGAGAGAGACGACCCAGTCCGCATCGTGCTCTCTTGCCGTGCGGATCTATTTGCTTTTTGCTGAAGGAAGTGTTACTACTATCTAAAGCTACAACAAATTTAAACAGCACTTTTCAGTGCGCAACATGTAACAAATTGTCTACCTTGTTCAACCCTACCCGAGGTAACCCTTCTTGGATATCGATTTGGAAAATTCCTCTTCGATCCTTCAGATTCTTATAGTAAAGGGCGAACACGAAATTATTGCGACACATTCAACAGGGCATAACTTTTTTACCATTGGGTAAAAATCAACCAAATTTTGCACACTTTCTCATTGATGTGTATTGTGTACATGCTGTCAAACTCGAAGTCGTGTTTTTCGATTCAACGAAAATGGAGGTGAACCAACGCGAGTTGAGAGAACAAATTCTTTCCAAACACCTGGAATTTCCTGACCTGTCGCACCGGCAGTTGGGAAAAATGTTGAACATTCACCATTCAACCGTCTCCAGAGTGTTGAAGCGGTTCCAGGAGCGGTTGACGTTGGACCACGGCAAAGGAGCTGGAAGAAAACCGGGACCGGAGAACAAAAAGACGGAGGGAAAGGTGAAGCGGATGATTAAAGCAAATCCCAACGTCTCAAGCCGTGAAAGATCGGAATGTCGCAGAGCTACGTGCAGAATGCAAAGAAGCGAGCTGGACTACATACATACAAGGTACAGAACTTCCCAAACCGCGATGAGCGGCAACAATCGACGGCTAAAACTCGGGCACGGAAGCTCTACGAGAAGATGCTGACAAAATATGGCTGCTGTGTGATGGACGACGAAACGTATATAAAAGCCGATTTTAAGCAAATTCCGGGGTTGGATTTTTTCACCAGCAAGAGCAAGTTCGATGTGGACGACAAATTTAAGAAGAAGAAAATGTCGAAGTTCGCCTCCAAATATCTCATTTGGCAGGCCATCTGCTCTTGCGGACTGAGGAGTGAGCCTTTCGTGACAAAGGGCACAGTAAATGGCGAGATCTACAAATCTGAGTGCCTCGAGAAGCGCCTTTTGCCGTTCTTGCAGCAGCATGACGAAGCTCCGCTATTTTGGCCAGATTTGGCATCATGCCACTATTCTAAAAGTGTCCTGGAGTGGTATGAGGCCAATTCTGTCCATTTTGTTCCAAAGGACATGAATCCGCCAAACTGTCCGGAGCTGCGCCCGGTGGAGCAGTACTGGGCAATAATGAAGCGGGAACTTCGGAAGAGCAAGAAGACAGTCAAAGACGAGAAGGACATGTTAAGAAAATGGAAAAAAAAACTGAGAAACTGGTACCGGATGACACTGTAAAGACTTTGATGGAGGGCATCAAGCGAAAATGCGTTCAATTTTACACTCAAGGCTCCATCGATTAACATTTCTTTTGATTTTTAAAGTAAATATATGTATAAAACAACCCTAAAATTTTGGTTTGATTCTAGACATTATAAGAAAATTGGCATGACATTTTCGGTGTCGCAATAATTTCGTGTTCGCCCTTTAATCTGCTTGGAAGTCGATGATGATGAAATTAATTTGAGTAATCCATTTGATTTGCTCATGGATGATGAGAATGATCCATCATCCTAGAAAAATTCTAATAAACTTTCTCGGCTTAATGTCAAGAAGGAAAAGATTCCCCCTATTGTGATAACCACTTCCGATTTCGATGCACTTCGCATGGAACTTTTGAACTTCGTGAAAGTTAAGTTTTCACTACAAATTGGACGTCGGGGTGAATGCCGTGTATTGGCTGAAACCTTGGACGGATTTAAATGTCTTCTCAAGTATCTTACTGAGAAGAAGCACAATTTGTTTACTCACGACACCAAAACTGAACGTGTGTTCAAGGTTGTCATGAAAGGACTGCCCAGTGGTGAACCCCTGGATCAGATCAAAGATGAACTGACAAAATTACTTGGAGTTGTGCCACTCCAAGTAATCAAAATGAAAATGAAATCCCGTCCTGGCGATTCGCGCAACGGGTTTTCTAATGATTTTTATTTAGTTCACTTCAAGTCCAGTGAACTAAACAACCTTAAGGCCTTAGGAAAAGCTAACCTTATGCTCATGTCCGAGTGAAGTGGGAACACTTCAGGAAGTCTGGAGGAAATTTCCAAAGCCTCACCCAGTGCCGTAAGTGCCAGGGATGGGGTCACGGAACTAAAGATTGCTACATGTCAGCTAAATGCATAAATTGTGGTGATTCCTCTCACGTAAAAGACGACTGTCCTGTGAAGGAAGATCCTAAGAAATTTAAATGTTCAAATTGTGGTGAAAACCACAAATCCAATTTTTGGGAATGAAAGACTCGCAAAGCGATCCTACAATCTCGTTCTAAGCGACAGGTAGGAAACGCTCCACGCTTCCGACCAGGTACAAATTACTCTGCTGTTAACAACGGTCAGCGAGGAACAAATTCTGAATTCGTACCCGTAGGTACAAATATCACCCCTGCTTCAAATGTTTCATCTATATCTGCTCCCCTCGCTGTTAACAATGTTTAACGAGTAAATGGAGCTACCTATGCTGCTATTGCAGCTGGTAGAAATCAAAATACTAACCAACGTAATTCTAACGGAAATTTTGACTATTTTGACTATTTTGACTTAGGAAGCATTACTGCCCCTAAAATGGAATTTTTACAGAAATCATTAATTGACGTGATTTCTGATAGTCTAGTCTAGTCTAGTCTACACATATACACAGCCAGTACTTGAAAGAATCCTGGAAAATGATACATCTATCATTTTTCTTGTCATTATTAATGCCTGCTGCACATCAAGGATGTGAAACAAACAATAAAGCGGCCAGGCCTACTGTGTAGCGTTTATTAAATTTTTGTGGAAGTGAATGTTTACCATGTCTACTTAATAAGTATAGACAGTGGTTAACATTCAATCCACAGGTAATCAAAGAGCGGGGACATACCGTACCAACCGCTCCGTATGCAGGATTTGAAAATAGGCTATATAAATCGTTGGGAGTGACAGAGCTAAGAAAGTTAATGTACACTCCTTGGTTGTCCGATCTCCTGGGATGGAACACAGGTATTTACCCCTTGTGTTCGAGCGTACAGTCCTCCCTCCGTACAAGCGTGGACGGCACCGCCAACCCACTGCCATCCCTCAATCGATCCTACCGACCTCAGTCGAAGGACAACAGAGAGCGGTGTGCGGACGTAACCTATACGGAGGGAATGCTGTATTCGCCTAGGTTATAGCGCCCTTGCTCGCTACCATTTTCTTCTAGCGGTTGGAACCTGAGCACTAACTCTTGTCCTAGCCCTATATGGCATATGGTTATAGCGCCATTACTCGCTTTCTGAAAAGAGAAGAAGGGAAGGGAAGGAGAGGAAAAGGACTTGGGAAAAGGAAATGCGGAATTCCTTTCCTCATTAGTATTTGTATCGTCAACTTTTATGAAAACCATAAACCATATAAATCATTTTTCCTTGGTCAGAGGTATTATTACGACATTTGAATAAGATTGTCTTATCATTTGTTATTCTAAATTTAATGTTATAATGATCAACATAGCTTTGGATCATCCAATATAAATCGGTAACACTGTCCTGCAACCGATGATTTTTCTAATCCGAAAACTAAAAGTTACGAAAAAGCACTTAGGCCTTCATTAAGTTCCACTTTCACGCGATGTTCAATGTTTCGCGGTTTGCTCTTTACGCATTGTTCAGGCTATCATAACAAGCTATGACCGACGTGACGATTGCTTAAGCCCTGGTTAAACAAGTAAACAAGTTATTAAAATGAAATTACGTTCCCGAAAGCAGTCAACAATGTATCTTAAACCGGATCAAGCGTGCGCCCTATTTTTCTAAACATTCTGACGCGTTCCGCCCAATATCTATCAATTACGTTTTTCTACAACAGTAGCCTGGGATAAATCCTAATTCGACCGACACGTGTTTGTTGAAAAATTATATTCTGCCTAATATCAGTAGTCAGTAGTCATTAGGAAACTTACTTACTTAAGTGTCCTGAGCGCCATCCCTGGCGCAAAGGGCCAACGTGAAAGATCTCCATCCTGGGCGATTGTTTGCTTTCGCCTTGACCTGGGCCCAGGTCAAATTCCGGTCGACTTGCTTGATCTCCTTGTTTAGGCTTGGCCGCCATGAGCCCCTGGGTCTGCCTCTGCTGCGATGTCCGGCTGGATTCCAATCCAGCGCTTGTTTGCAGATTTCATTTCCGCTCTTCCGTAGAGTGTGGCCAACCCACCTCCACTTACGTTCCCGAATTTCTGTCGATATCGGCTTCTGGTGACACCGTCGATGGAGCTCGGCATTCGAAATCCAGTTGTGAGGCCACCAAGCACGAATTATATACCGCAGGCATCGGTTGATGAACACCTGCAGCTTCTGTGTGATCTCCGCTGATACGCACCATGTTTCGCTAGCGTACAGCAGTACAGATTTCACGTTAGAGTTGAAAATTCGGATCTTCGTGCGGAGACTAATCTGATTTGACTTCCAGATGTTTCGTAAACTCGCAAAAGCAGCCCTTGCCTTCTTGATCCGTGCACCTATGTCACTCTTGGTTCCGCCGTCCGACGCTATCTGGCTGCCAAGATATTGGAAACTTTCAACCTTCTCCACTTCCTGACCAGCTACCGTAAAATTGGATGGATTTCCCGTGTTGATATCCAACGATTTAGTCTTGCTGACGTTGATGTTGAGACCTGCCGCTGAGGAGCGTTCGGCGAGATCGTCGAGCTTACTCTGCATGTCAGAACGCCGTTGTGATACTAAAGCAACGTCATCCGCCAAATCTAGGTCGTTTAGATGCTCCATTGTAATAGGCTGCCAGAGCAACCCACGGTTCGGCACACGGTCGATCGCACCAACCATTATCTCGTCGATTACGATGAGGAACAGTAGCGGTGATAGAATACATCCTTGCCTCACTCCAGCGACTACCCGAATAGGGTCAGATAGGGCTCCGTTGTGCAGCACCCTGCACGTGAAAGCCTCATACTGAGCTTCGATGAGGTTGACGATTTTATCCGGAACTCCCTTGCGCCTTAGGGCGCCCCACAGGTTTTCGTGGTTGAGTCGGTCGAAAGCTTTTTCGTAGTCAATGAAAACCAAGTAAAGGGACTCTTGGAATTCGTTGACCTGCTCCAAGATTATGCGGAGCGAGACAATATGGTCCACACAGGATCTTCCAGCACGGAATCCCGCCTGCTGCCGTCGGAGAGTCGCGTCGATCTTCTCCTGTATCCGGTTGAGGATAACTTTGCATAGAACTTTGAGAACACAACACAGTAACATAATGCCACGCCAGTTATCGCATACAGTTGGGTCCCCCTTCTTTGGGACCTTCACTAAGACGCCCTGCATCCAGTCAGCCGGAAAAGTCATTAGGAAACCTGTTACTATATTATTTCACGGGGCGAAGGGCGTTGTTGTTAGTAACAAGTATGAATTAGATTTGAATTCATTTTGGAAAATAATGCGATCTTTAAAAACACCGTATCGTTTCGCCCGAATTATATCATTAACGGTTTTCTATAATACAGACCCAGGATTGATCAACTCAATAATGCAAATAGGCTTGAGTGCTAACCCATAATCTTCTGCTCAAGGACTACAATAGATCAATTTACTGGTCGCAGTAGTGTTTGGTCCCGAACAGAGAAGCAAAAACGCTACGAAAGACGACATTTGAAGTCCGGATAAAAAGCTATTTGAATAAAATGACGTTTCCGAAAGCAGTTAACAATGCTTTTCAAACCAGAGTTCTATCTGTAACGATTTTCTAAAATAACGGCCTGGGATAGATATATAATATCTTAATATCTTTTCCTCCCTCTTTTCCCAGGCTCAAGCATCTGTTTGAATATCCTACCCTAGCTAAGGAGCTGTTCATAAGCTACGTAGACCGGTTTTTAGAGGTTTTAGACCCTCCCCCTCTCCCGGCGTAGACAATCGACCATACATTTTTTGAAAATTTGTATGGACCGTAGACATTTGTTAACACCCCCTCCCCCTGTAAAGAGTCTACGTAGTTTATGAACAGCCCCTAAGTATATGAAAAAAAAAACAATTAAACATGAGTGAACTCACCAATTTAGTTGACTGCTGGATGCAACTTGTCCGTAAACTTCACGTGGAATTCAAAACCTTTGCTGCACATGATTCGATAATGATCACAATTTCTCATCAACAAATAAACAAATTTCGCGTTTTCCACACTGAATTTTCACCACAACATTCGTAAAATTAGTGAAAGGGAAGCCCCATTAATTGACGTGATTTCTGATATGCTTAAATCTAACTCCATGTTTGATGCTATTCAAACTGGAGTAAAATTTGCAAAAAATATTGTCATGACTTTAAAATTCAGTACTGGATTTTAAAGCATTAAATATTTTAAATTAGAATGCTCGATCTCTTAAAGATAATGAAGACAAGCTATGTTCATAACGTGCATATTGCCGTTATAACTGAAACGTTCCTTAAACCTGACCGTAAGGTTAAGAAGGACGCAAATTATTTCATTTATAGAAATGATCGTCACGATGGACCCTGTGGTGGCGTTGCCAGCATTGTTCATAGACGAATCAAACATAAAATTTTTTCTTCATTTGAAACCAATTTTTTTAAACTTTTGGAGTTTCTGTTGATACAAAATTTGGACAACTTACGTTTATAGCTGCCTATTTGCCATTCCAATGCGTAGGCCAGCAAAAGAATTTTCTCAAGGGTGACCTTCAAAAACTACCCGGCATAGGTGTAAATTCTTTATTATTGGTGATTTTAATGCAAAAAACCGCTCATGGAATAATGCTCAAAACAATTCCAATGGTAATATTCTGTTTGATGATTGTTCTGCAGGTTATTACACTATTCAATATCCAACAGCCCAACATGCATCTCTTCTGTAAGAAATCCCTCCACTATTGATTTGGTCTTAACTGATTCATGTCAACTTTGTAGCCAATTGGTTACCCATGCTGACTTCGGTTCTGATCACCTTCCAGTAACTTGTGAAATATCCCAAGAAATTATGTCTAATCCCAACAGCTCTACTTTCAATTACCATAGAGCTGATTGGGAGCAATATCGAACATTTATGGAATATAGCTTCGATCCAAACATTCCTTTGCAAACCAAAGATGAAATTAATTATGCTCTTGAATCTCTGACTACTTCTATAGTTGAAGCAAGAGCCTCCTCAGTACCAAAATGCGAGGTTAAATTCGATTCAATTATAATAGACGACGATCTTCAGCTCTTGATCCGTCTTAAAAATGTCCGTAGGAGACAATATCAAAGAACATGCGATCCTGCCATGAAAGTTATCTGGTGGGATTTGCAAAAACAAATTAAAAAGCGATTCTCTGCCCTGAGGAACAAAACTTTTGAAAATAATGTTTCTGAATTGGACCCGAGTTCCAAACCCTTTTGGAAACTCACTAATTTTTTGAAAAAACCTCAAAAGCCAATTCCAGCGCTTAAAGAAGGTGGTAAAATTTTGATCACAAATTTGGAAAAAGCTCATAAACTTGCTAAGCAACTCTAGAGTTCCCATTACTTCAGTGTGTGTCTTAGTAGTCCTATTGAGAATCAGGTTGCTCGGGATTATTAGAATATTTTCTCTCGGGAAAATATTTTTGATGATTCCTGGGGGACTGATTTGGACGAAATAAGGTCTATAACTAAAAAGTTTCAAAATATGAAAGCTCCAGGTGATGATGGAATTTTCTATATCCTCATAAAAAAACTCAACGGCGCCGGTGGTGTAGTGGTAAGCGTGATTACCTCTCACCCCAGCAGGCCTGGGTTCAATCCCAGTCGGCGCCGCCGGGATGTTCTGAGGCATAACATCTCTGATCACGCCTTCCTTCGGATGGGAAGTAAAGCCGTTGGTCCCCGGTTCATGAGTTGATGGGTCGATAGGTAGGGTCCAGGTGTGGGAGCTGCCTTCCTGGCACGTCGGTAGCATTGGTGCTCAGCACGGAAAACAAGATCGACGGAAAAAAACAAACCAAAGGAAAAAAAATTTCAAAAAACTCCCAGAGAGTACCTTGTCTTTCTTGGATTAATACTTGACCAAAAATTATATTTTAAAGATTCAAGCCAAATGTAACAAATATATAAAATGTTTGTATCCTCTTTTAAACCGGGAATCCAAACTAACAGATGTTTCCATTTGGCATACTTTCCTGATAAATGGAAAAATGCAAACGTTGTTCCAATTTTACCGTCCAATAAATTTGCTTTCTTCAATAAGTAAACATTTTGAAAAGATAATTTTGAATAAAGTGATGCTTCACATCAATACGAACTCAATTTTTGCAGATTAGCAGTTTGGATTTCGCCATGGGCATTCAACGACATTCAACGACAGCAGACTGCAGAAAAGTTTAGATATTTTCTCTTCTTATTTACAAAAATGGAAGATTTCTCCCAACGCTTCCAAAACTCAACTTATTAAATTTCCACATAAGCCTAGAGCTTCCTTTTTGAAACCTATTAGTAGTCACATAGTCACTATGAACGGAGTTCCAATTTCCTGGTCAAACCAAGTGAAATATCTTGGATTAGTGCTTGACCAAAAATTAACTTTTAAAGATCACATTGAGGGCATTCAAGCCAAATGTAACAAATATATAAAATGTGTGTATCCTCTTTTAAACCGGGAATCCAAACTTTGCCTGACGAATAAACTTCTAACATTTAAACAAGTTTTTACCCCGGCCATGCTTTACGCTGTGCCAATATGGTCTAGTTGTTGTACGACCAGGAAAAAAGCACTTCAAAGGATTCAAAACAAAGTTCTGAAGATGATTTTGAATTTGCCTCCCTGGTACAGTACTACCGAAGTATATAGAATTTCGAATGTCGAGACTTTAGTACAAATGCCCAACAAAATAATTAATAATTTCAGGCAAAAATCCTTAATTGCAACGATTAATTCCCTTTATACTTAGATAAGATTTAGTTTTAGTTTTTAGTTTTAAGATATCAATTGTTATACTGACATGCAGGTTTCAAAAACCTGTTTAAAATACTAAATTACCAAGGCAGGAACAATGTAAAAACACTTAGATATATATCATAACAATTAAGGCTGGTATGTACTGTAGTAACTAGAGCACCTAGGTTAAAATTAAATTTAATTTATTTTGAATTTGGAACAAATAAAGAGTAAAAAAAAGAGAGAGACGACTGGTTACGAGGTTATAGATTAGCTTACCTGTATGTTTTGCTTCAGAACGTCTGGGGATGTGACGCAGCAGAGGACACCCAGGTCTGAGCCTGACACAAGACAAAACCAGCGGCATTCGATGTCACTGTTTTTTTTATATGAATAGCGGAAATGGCTCTAATGTGGGCCCATCGCTAAAAATCTGCTATTTATCAATTTTATCTAGATGAACGCGTCATTAGGACGGTACTAATGGATATTTTGGTCACTATTGAAAATTTAGTCGATTGCTGTATTTATGTATGGGCCCAAATTAGAGTTGTTGAATGTTGAAAGAGTTCTCCTGTATACAATCATAGAAGGGAATTAATTTCGGACATGAAGAAGCATAACTGCCCATACAACCTCAACAGTCACATCTTTGTATGATTTACTATGATAATGGGACTGTTATACGTTTATGGGTAGATTATTTGACAGAATAACTTTATGCTACAATCACGTAAATCGTTTCTACTATTAGTTTACCATCAATTTACATCATCACCGAGACCTGAAGCACTTCTCGTAAAACATACAGTAATTACCAAAAAATTTATCTTTGTTAGCCTTGTTTCCAAAATCTACCGCGTGTTTTATGCCGTTGATTTCAAAATTAAGTCTAACGTCGGATTTTTTGCTTTGTTTCACAACTGGCATGCCTCGCACAAACTTATCGATAAATACTATCCGGATGTACTTCTCCATATGGCGATCGATATCCTTGACCATCTGCACTCGAACGCAAACCGTTGCCTTGTCACATATCAGAATCCGGTGTGAGCTAAGCGTTTCATTTCCATAACGAATTCTATCGGAATAGGCAACCAAGCCAATATTTGACGCCGGTACATTTTCGTCCAGATTGAAAAGCTTGTAGTTTTGCATTAACGACTTGCGGAAAGAGTTGATTTGAACTTCTACGAAGGCTAGCTTTCGGAACAAGTCCTTATGCGCAGTGCTAACGTCGCCATTCATTTGCTCGGACATTCGAACAATTTGAATCTGCACAAAGTTCTGGTACTTGTTCCATATCTCAATTACCATGAAAGTGAAATCGTCCGTATTCTGTGCAACCATTGTTCCACTGAGGGAAGTTCGCTGTTGAAAATATAAAATCGGTTAGCTTATATGAGAACCGTGAAATATCGGTAATACTTACTGAAGCTCGATGGATGTTTTTCATAATACCGGCTGCTTTCTTGAACTGTTTCAAATACGAGTTGTAAGGTTCAAATAAATCTTCCTAGAAAAATATAAAATGAGAATTACAAGTCAAATGCAGTAGTAGATTGTTTACCTTAAAGTACAATATGAAAAGTTCGCATATTTCATCGATTCCCACGTCTTGTTGGGCCAAATCATCATAGACTCGCTTCGTGTGGATTTCCACCAATCGATCGAAGGTGTTAATGAAGCGATTAATGTTCTTGGATAGCTCGTCCGGGAGTTCACTGAAGTAGTACTTTCGATTGATTGCCAAAATTTGGCAGAAATGTTTCTGTGCTGAGACTAAACTTTGCACCGGTTGTTCCGAATCCCTAAAAAAAATGTTTCTGTGTCTTTAACGAGACATGTAGCTAACCATCACCAGATAGGAATTCCACTACCCTTTGCAGACAACAACAGATGAGGTATATGGTAATGTGATGTAAGTGAAAACGCAACAATGAATGCTATCAAAAAGCACATATATTTTTTTTGGCTGATTTAAACCTAGATGTATTAGGAATACGCAGTCGCATCCTATAAGGATAACTTCAGAGCGTTACATTTACAATGCAACATACCATATGGTTTGTGAGCCGGACTCGTAACTGTCACCTGCAAAATGATAATTATCAGAACCCATTTCAAATGGTCTGGAATGGTGCTGTTTAACTTACGATTACTGTTATTGCTGATAACCGACAGGTTACTTTTCGTGCTGACCACACTCCCCCGATTGATGGTCATTACACTGGGTACCCGTTGTTCGCACCAATCATTATTCCTGGTAAGATCGTTTATTCGCTGGCGTTCCTGCATGGCAAAGCTCTTCATGATAGCCTCAATGTGGCCTGCCATTTTGTGCACAAGACTCATCTCAGTGTTGGTAACTTCGATCTCTTGGATACCACGTTTCTTCGCGAATACGCACAGCTTGGACTTCCCGTCGTTGTACAGACCCACTTCGAAATCTCCATAGTGGCCGCGGTATTCAAGGTATGTTTTGATCTTTTCCGTATAGACGATGCACTTTTCGAAGAAAAATATTTTTGCCGGATACCTCCGCCTCCGGTCCCAGTCGTAGATGTCCATTTCGAACATTTTGCGGAACTTACCCTGATGGAAGAGGTTGAGCTGCAAAAAGTATGATATTTGTGCTTTGTCATTTGCATAATTGATTGTAACGAATACTGTTTCTTGTGTTTACGTGTGATGATCATAAAATACGCCATAAAATGATGTGTTTGATTAGAACATTGAAAAGTACGTACTTACTCGTACGAGTGCGTTGTTTATTCAATGGAATATGGACAATAATTTCACATTTTAGTTATGAAAAATAGTTGTATTTGTCATCGAAATGTTTATTTTAATTTTAAATACAAATGATTCTTAACCCGTTACCTGTTAATTATTGTTTAAAATTCTAATTGTAGAAAAGGGATAGGTATGATTCGATATAGGTTGATAGCAAATATGCCGTCGATCTTGTTTTCCGTGCTGAGGACCAATGCTACCGACGCCAGCGAGGCAGCTACCACACCTGGACCCTACCTATCGACCCACCAACTCATAGACCGGGGACCAACGGATTTACTTCCCTTCAGAAGGAAGACGTGATCAGAGATTTTGTTATGTATGTACTTTGACTATATTACTTCTGCGTGAAGTAAACGAGCACCTACCCTACCCGTGTCCCCTCGAGATTGTCAAGTCGACGATGACAGGAGCACATACCGAGGTAACAATAGCTGCAATTTACAAACCTACGACTGGATGCCCCTTCCTTCAGATAACAACTTGAGTGCGGTAAAATCGATAGAGCTGTTTCAAACACATCGTCGGTACATGAGTGAGTCGTCGATCATCTCTTTTTGCCAGTGGTGGCGTGGGGGACTACCCCTCACCATCCCTCTCCTACGGGGGAGTTTGGTAAAGAGAAATGATCAAACCGATTTGTACCTTCCCAAAAAGTTTTCCTTGCTTGCTTTCTACTCTCTATATACAATCTTCACCAGTGGTGGCACGAGTCCTGGAGTTTAACATTTTTTCCTTAACATTTGATACTTTTTGCGATAACCATTGTGACGACACACAAAAACAAACTGGCAATCGGCAAAAATGTCATGACATTTCTAAACTGTTTTCTGCCAGCGACAGAACATTTTCGTACAAAGAAGCAGACAAGACCGGCGGCACGCGCGACATAAATTTATGTCGTGTAGAATTTTGCTGATTTCTGGCTAATTACTGCATTTATTTGATGTTTATTGCATGGAATTAAAAGATAAGAATGAAGACTGGCCACTCATAAACATTGATGTTAAAATTATGCGTAAATAAGGGAGTTGGTAATTTACTGTCACACGCAAGCCTGCAGCTAAAATTTCATTACAATAAACTGTTTGGAAAAATCAGGCTGCGAGATTTTATTTATTCTCTATCACCGCTGTTCGCTTGGAATGTAGTTATAAACGGCCGCCCGTGTGCTGGCTGTTTTGTTTCACTCTGGACGATGGTTTTTCAAAAAATGTACTGTTTCCACCTCTGATCTTCACACTGCCGTACTTTAACGGAACTGTCAACTCTATACTTTCATCATATATCGTATAAAAATTACCACTTTAGTCAGTTATTTGAAATTAGCCTCTTCAACTATGTAAATCGTTGACTTCACGCAGAAGTAATACAAAACATATAGTCAAAGTACCTGGTAATGTTAGTTTCTATGAGTGAGCTAGCTGTTCCACAAATCGTCGATTGAAATGATTGTTTACAAAATCAGATACGTCGATTCGAATAGTTACGCTTGAAATACTTGAAAAATTTAGCGTACACCCTAGTGGAACATTTTTCGACACATTGTGAATAGATATTTTTTTTAAATCTTGGCTGGTGGTTAAACAGATGTTTATTGATTTATCGATTTGGTTTTGGACTTTATTGGAAGAACCTGTAAGAAGTTAGATTAAGTTTAATAAATCGCTCGATTTGTGGACGAATTTTAGTAAAATTAGTGGAATATGAATGGTCTTTATTATGACTAAAAATGAGCAAAATTAAAAAAAAAGTTTAGTTCATTATATTTCAAGATATTATGGTTTTTCAAGGTAAAGGCGTGTTTGTGTAAAGCGTCTAGTACATGTTCAATTACCCTATTATTTGTCGCCAGGGTGCCTTCCATTCAGTTTGACTAAGAAAATGTTTTATGAAATTATTGAATAATAAGATTATATGATAATATTTTGTTTGTGTACGCAACAACAAAATATTGTGAAGTTTGTGTCTGACGCATAATACCTGCCAATTTTGCTACATTAGCGTCGCAATAAGCGATTTTGTCATTTATCTCACCCACTCTTCGCTCTTCACTCTTCGCGAAGAGGCGATCAGAAAATCGCTCATTGTGACTCTTTTGAAGCTAAATTTGCATGTTTTGTGTGTCAAACATAAACTTTACAATCTTTTCTTGTTACTTACACATACAAAATATTATCATAATATCTTATTATTCCGTAATTTCATAAAACATGTTTTTCGCCAAAATGAATGGAAGGCACTCTATTTGTCGCAATGTTTGTATCCACGCACAGGTGTCGTTAGTGGTATACGTGTGTTTTGCCTTGCGTCTTGCTCTGTATACAGTATACTGTTTTGCATTTTAATGAATGATGAACGACAATAAATAAATGATATAGTTCGTATGCCTCCGTTATGGCCTGACGGCCAGACAATTGGATTGGACTTGTCATTAATGCAGCGAAGGCAAAATACATAAGAGGAAGAGATTCAAGAGAGGATGATGTTAGGACTTGTAAAACGAGCCTGAATTTATAAAGAGGCGACATCTTATCCATTTGACAGGTCTTCTGCTCGATTGGAATAACTTTTTCTATGACTTTGACAGACAATCGATTGTTCCAATCTTGATATGTCGTCTCTTTATAAATTCAGGCTCTTTAGACTTCGATTGACAATGATGAACTCTAGCTGGTCGCCGTTAATCATGAATCAATGTACAATTAAAATGAATTTGGAACGCATTTAAATACTAAATATTCCCATGTAAAGCAACTTGAATGAACTGCTCGTGTTTAAAAGAAGGAAGCATTCCTATCAAATCAAAAATATTGATAATTAAAAAAAAACCCGAATTCAGAACAACTCGCTCAAGTTTAATAGAAGGAAACAGTTCTACAAATTTAAAACATTGATTATTTATAAAATTTCGAAATCAGTACAACTCGAGAGAACTGGTTATGTTCAAAAGAAGGAATCATTCCTATAAATAAAAAAAAAAACTATTATATGAAAATTTCTGAAATCAGTAAAACTCAAAAAAAAATATAATGTTCAAAAGAAGAAAGCATTATATTTGAATAGTTTGCAGGTTACGTAGAAAATGGCTTGCTCTTCGGCGAAACATCCTTCGGCGAAACATCCTTCGGTGAAACGTCCTTCGGCGAAACGTCCTTCGGCGAAACGGGGAAACGTCCTTAGGGGAAACGTCCTTGGGGGAAACGTCCTTCGGCGAAACGTTCCGCTCCCCATCGCGCTTACTTTGGACACCGAAAGACTCTCCGGTCGAACAATGTTTGTCGCAGCCCAAAGTTGACCATCTTCAATACGCTGATAAGACTGATAGTCCTCTACGGCCGGGAGACAGTTGGTGGTAGACCAACGCACCCTGCGTGTTTTATGAACGATAGGTGTTGCGTACCAAATGCTCCGTAGTAGGTGGAGTGCAGGTAGAGGACGGAACTCGGAGGAGGAGAATGAACCGCGAAATGCTGGGAGAACCTTCCATTGTCTACACCGCAAAAATCGTGCTACTACTGGGTGGACTGGGCGCATCGAGAAATGGTTCCATGATGCTGATAATGAACCGTGAGAGGATCAGAAAGTAATGCTCCGAGTACGAGAGCCGTTGAAAATGTATTCCAGCTCGAGCACCTCATGTCGACGATATTGACAGCACTTGAGATAATTGTTTGCTGTTGCTTTATTCAAGAGACTTTCTCTAAATAATTTTCAAGGAAAACCATGTCAATTGTCAGTGACAAAGTAGTCAGTGGCGAACAGGGGAAATTTTCGTTTTAGCTAAATTTGTAACGAATTGGAATTCATTGAGCGAAATACATCCGTTGAGCCATCAAAGTGTACAAGCGTCTAAGTCCTTCTACCAGGATTGTAATAATGTGAAAAACAAATGCTCGTAATTATACTTTTTGTTACGAGGTAAAACTTTATCATTGACAAAAGAATTAATATTCAAGTGGCGCCGGTGGTGTAGTGGTAAGTGTGATTACCTCTAACCCCAGTAGGCCTGGGTTCAATCCCAATCGGCCCCGCCGGGATGTTCTGGGGCGCCACCTCCCTGGCGTCGGTAGCATTTCGTGCTCAGCACGGAAAACAAGATCGACGAAAAATAAATCAAGGAAAAAAAATGAATATTGCGCATTGTGCACATTATACGTGCTATTAAAAGTGCAGAAACGTTAATCCCCAAACTGGCGCGTTTTCTACGCCACGGCAGCGATAGCGAATAAATCGCGAATTAGAAAAAAAAATACAAAACTTGACTTCCCCTGGAATGCACATCAGAATGCAGAAAATTCAGGGAAGTTCGCATAACTTCAAAGAAATTTGAAAAACTTCAAAGAAAGTTTGTATACCTTCAGATAAATTTTCCGAACTTCAGGAAAATTCGTAGATCATCAAAAACTTAGCAGAATTTTAAAGTGGTTCACATAATTTCAGAAATGTTGATAGATCATCACAGAAATTTGTAAAGCATAAGAACTTCAGGGAAGTTTGTAGATCATCAAAGAAATTCAAGTTGAAGATTGAAAAACATATCTTCCTAGGAATTTGTGAAAGTTCAAGGAAGTTCATAGAATAACAAGGAATTTCGTAGATCTTCAGGGAAATGTGAAGAACCTGTGGCGTGTTGAGCTGTTGAATATTTTCAGAAGAATGATCATACTGAAGTCTTGGGTGTTTATGATAATGTCTGAGCATGCTGGTATCTTTTTAGATTTTTTCGAAGAACTTTGAAATTATCTCAGGATTTTTTTTTTAGTTTGGCTAACTGCTTCTCCGGAACTCACCTTTGAATTTATTTGTCATACTCCTAATAAATTCAATGGAATTATTCTCAGAACTGAATTTATTTCTAAAATCGCTTTGGATTTTCTCCTTCCCTTGGAATTCAACTTACAGTTTCTAAATTCTTCTTATAAATAAATGTAGTTTTACTAACATATTCTTTAGATTTAGCATAGCATATGCTATTTTACAAATCGTGGGTCAACTATCTTCACAAATACCTTAGATTTCTCCTCCGGAAGCTTCTTAGGAGGGCAGTGAGTTTATAGAAGTTTATCTTTGTACAAGTTGAGCGAATTCCAAATAGAGCAAAGAATTTGCTTAGTAAAAAATAAAATAGATAAATAATGATAAAATTTCAGAGAGCACAAGTTTAGACATCTTTGAAAAAAATAGTTTCGAACCAATTCTATTGAGGTTTCCGTTTTTGCCATTTTTTTATCACCTAAAAATCACTTTCGGTACAAAAACCGCGCTTCTTCGGCGACAAAAACACAAACTTTAAAACAAATTCTTCGTGCACATTACTAGCCGCATTTACCAGGTATAATGAAGTAACTTATTCAAATTTATCATTCATTCAATTGAGAAATATTATTCATTTGATTCCAGCGAACACTTATCCATTTAATTCCAGCGAACACTTTTCCCCAAATGTTCCTGAGTTTCTACCTACATTGAACAATTAAAAAAGCAAGATCTCACAAAAATGATAACGGCAATTAAATGTCTGCTGTGCTTTTTTTAAATAAATTATCATCATGCATAACAAAGTTTACTTATTCTCTAAGCCAATTATCAAACTTAAGCAATTTAATCAAATCAATTTATTTTGCTGGCAATACAGCAAAATGGTTTTCACTTGGATTTACTGAAAGAAGCAGTGAAATTTTACTGAATTTACTGTTAAGAGCTGCACTGGCGTGCACAGGGTGGGGCAAGGTGGGGCAATTGAATCACGCTAAAAATTTGGAAAAATTGAATCACGCTAAAAATTTGGAGGTGCACATTTAATTGAAAATGTCTGGTGAAAAGGTTGCTACACTGTGGTGAATGTAGAAGCAAGGTTCATTAATATTTCTGGTGCATAATTTGCATCGGTCTGATGAATGCAAGCTTCATTGAAAACTTATGGTGGAAAATTTGCAGCATTCTGGTGCATGAAGAGGCAAAGCCTAAAAATTGCACCACAAAGGTGCATTGTGAAACAAACTTCACTTACAATTTTTGAATGGAGGAGCATGCTTTAATAAAAATTTCTGGTGCAAAATATGCATCGCTCTGATAAATGAAATGAACAGAAAATTTCTGGTGGAATACTTGCGCTGGTCTGGTAAAAGAATGTAAAGCTTTATTTAAAATTAAGCCATATTGAAAATTTCTGGTGGAAAATCTACACCGTTCTGGTGAACGGATGGGCAAGCTTTACGGAAAATTAATGGTCTTAAATTTGCATCCTTCTGCTAAATAGAGAAAAAAAAAATTAATAATAATTTCTGGTGTAAAATTTGCACCATTCTGATGATTGAAGGAAAGTTGCTGTACTGAAAATTTATGATGAAAAATCTGAAAATAGGTGCAAGCTTTATTTGGTGAAAAACCTGCAAAATTCTGATGATAGGAAAAGCAAAATGGAAGAGGAAATCTGCACAAATCAGAATAGGGTAGAGAACTACTTCGGCCTAATCGCCCATTTTGGGCCTATCGAGCAGAAAACTTCAAATAAATCCATGATTACAGAGTTAACAAGTCAATTATGCGTTTGATACGATACTTTAGTTAATAAGCTACCGAACTAAGTCAATGAAAACGCGTGATATGGAGGTTTGCACCCATTATTCCCAAAAACAAAAGAAGCGCTCCTACCGAATCAATTTTTATCTTCATCCGATAGGCCGAAGTGAATTCATTGGCGTTTCAATGGCGTTACAATGCGTTAGGCCGAGTTTAGAATCCGTAGGCCGAGTGTTACACTTTTAAAAATATCTCAACAATTTGTTTCACTTTATCAAACCTTTCGGTACGTACGGAAAGGTAAATAAATTTAGAAGCCATCAGTTATAATAACATTCCGTTTGGTGCTAAACTGCGCTATATTAAGGAAGACTAAGTGCGGGTTGTGTTTTATAGGCCGAAAAAGGGGTAGTTAACCCTGTTGGAGAAGCAATTTTTATTGAACATTAAAGGTGGAAAATTTGCCTCGCTCTAGTCAATTTAAATTTTCTGTGTAAAATTACCTGAGGGCAAGTTTATATTGAAAATTTCTGGTGCAAGATTTGCAACAATCTGCTGCATGGAGAAACAAGCTGAATTGAACATTTCTGATAGAAAAACTACAACGTTTTGGTGAATGGACGGATCACTTAAACTTGACTTCCGAGAAGAACCTCAAGGGTATTGCAGTCTGAGGACAGTTCCGAAAAAATATTTCTGGGGATGATTCCATGAAAATGCTGCGAATAATTTCTAGTGAATCCTGCAGATAGTTCCAAGATAATTTCGAATATAATACCGAGAGAATCAAATTTTGAATGAAATTTCAAAGGGTTGATCAAGGGAATTCCGAGGATGATTTCAAGCTCATTCTGGAAATTTTTTTTGTAGAACACAGAGTAAATTCTTCTGAAACTTTAGGAGAATTTCAACTGCAAGGTGTTCTGAAAAAAAAAAAGTTCTAAAATATTCCGAGAAGAACCTCAAGGATATTGAATTCTTAGAGCAGTTCCAAAATATTTCTGGGGAGAGTTCAACGAAAATTCTGCGGATAATTTTTAGTGCATCCTGCAGATAGTTCCAACCCAAGCAACACGGCTTGTCATAAAGAAGTTGAAAATACTTTGTAATGACTAACGCAAAGAATCACTAATACTTTAATATACATCATTTGATACATTTATACAACCTAAAAAGCGCAAGACGCGGAGCTTATACAACTAAAAACTGGTCTTATAACATGTTTTGGAAACATCATAAAAACCAGCGACAAAAAAAAAACAATAAAAAAAAACTTGAGCATGGGATTCGATCACTGGTCCTTGGCGTGGTAGACTTGTTACTACCTAACTAGACCAACACCGCTTGATGAAAGGTTTGTTATAAGTATCTAGCATGTTCTTGCCAATGGCATGACAATTATTTTCTCGTTCATCACGCCTTCGATCCGTCACAGTCCGGCTCAAAGGCACCGTCAATGTTTACGTCAATCTGGATTGATTTTGTATACGACAAGTTTTATAGTGGTATTAAAACAGTAAGATGCACGTTCAAATAACATTTAAAGATAAAAGCAAAAGAAAACTATTTTGGAAAATGTTGAATCAAAGAAGTATGAAGAAAACATCTTTAAACCTCATATATAACGTGGGATGTTTTCTGCATCTCTTATAATACATTTATACAACAAGCCGTTCTAATTCTTTTCCAAAAAGATGTTTTATGTGTTACTTGGGAAGATAATTTCGAAAATAGTACCGAGAAAATCAAGAATTGAGTAAAATTCCAAAGGGATTTTAAGCAATTCCGAGGATAATTTCGAATTCCGAGGATAATTTCAAGCTCATTCCGGGAAAAAATTCTGAAACTCTAAAGGAATTTCTGTTTCCAGGTGTTCTGATAAAAAATCATGAAGAGTTCTAAATAAAATTCCAGTGGACTTCTGAAATGAAATTCAAAAAAACTCTTAGGAGAGTTCTAAAATCTGAGAAGAACCTCAAGCATATTGAATTTTGAGGACAGTTCCAAAGCATTTCTGGAGAGTATTCCAAGAAAATTCTTTGAATAATTTCTAGTGAATCCTGCAGATAGCTCCAAGATAATTCTGAAAAGAATACCGAGAAAATTAAATTTTGAACAAAATTGCAAAGAGAGTTTGAGGAAAATTTCAAGGAAGTACCGATAATTTCTAGCTCATTCCGGGAATAATTTCTGGATAATACTGAGGTAATTCTTTTGAAACTCTAAGGGATTTCAGACTTCTCTGAAAATTTCAGAACATTTGTTACCGTGGTTATAAAGTTACAGCTGTTTATGTGCGTTGGAATAAATTCGGGTTTGTCCTTTATATCGTCTTTAAAACAAGTTAAATGTTCGGCATCATTTCCTGTCACCCCGACTGGCGGTACTTTGGGACAAGGTTGACATGCTGAATCCTTCGCACAAGTCGTAATTCCGTTAACAATCCTGTACTCGTTTGTCAAAATAATTTTGTGCGATTTTGTTCCATATTGTACATATTGTTTAAAACTTTTCAATGATCCTATTAGCCTTGGCATTTAGTTAAAAATTTGAAAAAAATAGAACTACAATTTTCGCGATTGTCATCAGGTATATTGATAATGATGGGATTAAATTTCCCATTCCATTGGCTGTCTGAGAGCAGTTTGCATTGAAGAAGATGAACCACCACCGGAGCAAAAAAATAGATAAAATTAGCTAAATTGAACAGTAGGCAAACAGTGGTGGGTGGACAGCACCATCCACCACGCACTTTGGAGTACTCCCTATTCACCGACTAAATACACCATAGAAGAAAAAATTGCCCCTCCTTACCAAGATTCCTGTGCACGCTAGTGAAGAGCTGTCACTTCTGCGACTTTATTTTGTTGGTCGTTCAGCAATCATATTTTGCTGGATGAATTACTGTATTTCCAGCTCGGCAAAATCCAATGAAATTTTGCTGGTTTTCGGCAATTAAAAATGGGTGTGTATGTAAAGTATACGAATGTTTTGCACTTACTTTGCACTATGTTCGAATATGTGCAAGCCCATTTATACTCAAGTTTGTACTCAAGTACGATGTTCAAGTTTACACACAGGTACAAACTCATATGATTGTACTCATGGGAGACGGCTTGCATAAAGAGCAGACGTTCTAGTTCCCTTCCTACTATGAGCGCTTCTTATATGACTTTAGGGGAAGTTTACCAGCCCGAAAATAAAAAAAAATATGTTCGGTTCGTTTTTATTTTTCTAAAAATATTGGGAAAAATTATCAAAAATCCAAGAAAATCAATTTCTTCCTTGGATTTTTGTCAAAAATTAAGTGTAAAAATATTTTTTCTATCTCATCAAAAAAAAAATTGGACTCTCAGCAAAACCAAAAAATCGATGTTTTGTAGTTCTTTGAGTCCAACTTTACCCATAATGATTTATAAAAAATATTTTTGCCTGTGATTTTTTTTTTGAAAAATTAGAAAAAAATTGATTTGTTAAGTTTTTTGATATCTTTTTTCAACATGTTTTGAAAAATCATAACGTTTTTATTTTTGCGGAGCGGTGAACTTCCCCTTAACAATTACGTTACCCACGCTTAAAAGTAGGTGAATGTTCAAGACGCAGGCCTGAGTTCCCAGCCTGCCGCGTTTGTTTTGTTATTTTATAATTTTATAATGTTGCTCCGTGCTCAAACCCATAGGCAATGTACCCGTGTACAAACCCAAGAAACACCTCCAGAACATCTATTCTTGCTTGTATCTCGAATATCCCCAAAATTTGCTGCAAAAATTCAAGATTAAGGTGATTCGTCCAGCGTTCACAAATCATAGGCACTTGCATTGCCACTTCGAGTTCTCTAGGGTGCTAATGTCGGACACTATTGCAATTTCAGGCAAACATGGGAAGCAGTTTTGTTATTGTATGTTTTCCGGTAGCATATAATTGTCTTCTGGAAAATGCAAAGTAGCAGCAGAGCCCAGGCTTCTGGATCGTATTACCTTACCTCCTAATTGTTTAAACTCACTACTGCAAATCCATCATAGGATACCGTGAGATGGACGAATATTTTCATTTGATATGTTGCTTTGGTTGTTCGATGTATCAAGTTAACATTCTCCACTTGTTAGTCGACTATTCTGTCACAAAACTCTTGTCTGCCACCAAAATTAACACACAGACTCAACCTAAATGACACATTGATGTTTGTTTGGGTAGTGTGCATTTTGTGTGTGTATTAAAATGTAGCTTTCCACCCCCGTGTGCGTTTGAATTGATAAGAAAGACACTCACAGGCTTATTTTTGTCGGGATTTTTGTTATTACGAGCCCTTAGAATCAGTACCGGCGGTGTATCAACAAATTGGCCGAATATATTGATCGCTACCGAGAAAGAATTCATCAAGTCCGTCTGCATGCATTTTGAATCCTTCTCCGAAAGCAGGTTAAAATTTTGAGTTCGATGTTGGATCACGACTAGCTGCATCTATTGCATGATTACTTACCTCGTAGCATTCGCAAATATCGTTTATGCTCATAGCCTCGTTTACGACATCTATGAACCGTTCCAAGCGTTTTTCTGCCTTGCAGAGTATTCCAATTTCATCTTTCACTGAATCCATCAGGGCATCCGCAATCAGTTTCAGAACTTCTTTGTTTATCTCTGACAGTAGCAGCTTGTACCTCGGCAATCGTTGAATCGGTTGCAGAAGGAAGCTGTTTAGTCCTAATTTATCACCAACCTGGTTTTGCCTTTCCTACAATTGGAAATTAAAATTAAGCAACGGGTGTCCAGCTACGCGTTGAATACATACTTGAAAGAAGTCCAAGTTTTTATTGCATATCTTTTCCGAGTTTGGTCGGTTCAGTGCAAACAGAATGTAGCAGTAGAATCTATCATCTTCAATTAATTTGATGAAGGTCTCAGCGATACCTTGAATACTGGCACAGTTATTGCGAAGCTTCGGTAGGAACCTGTCTCTGTGGAATGAGTATATATTTTCAATATTGCCGAAGATGTGATATCGCTGCCCTCTTAATGCTGGAGGTAGGTCTTTGTTATTCATGATGCTGATATAATTTTCGATACCCTTCTCAAGGGTTTGTACGTAGTTTTCCTCATTTTCCAACAGCTCTTTCATAATATTTGTGATGCGCCTACAGCAAAATGATTGAAGAATAAATAAGCATGTATTATTTTATGACATGACTCTCTAACATACTCAGATTTGAGGGAAGAATTCGAATCTGGCCTTGAATAATTGACTGCGTGTTCATCATCATCATCGTCGCTGGATGAGTCAAACGAATCAGTGTCACTGAATTCATCATTGTCGTAGTAAGGGCTGTGTTGGGTAGGTTCCTGGGGAATGAACACGTTTCGAGCTTCTGCTACGATGGCGTGTTCCGTGAGTTGTTCTTCGAGTTCATAATCACTGAAACAAATCAAAATGTAAACATCAAATATCATTTAGTGTTTGTTGAAGCCCAGTGGGAAATACCCATTTTTATGTTTCCAAATATGAATAATCGTTCCATTAACAAAGGTTTAGTACAGAATACGCAAATGTAAGAGCGACGAGTACACTGAGAGCACTGATAAGGGTAAAATGCATAGTTTTGAACAATGAATGGCAAAATAAACTACGTCCATATGTAATGTGTGCACTTTATTAGATTGTCAATATGACTCATGTTTGTAAAAATATCATCGTTTTGCTTGGTTTCCTTTTTAAATGAGTTTGATTGCAACATTCCCAACTAATATGCTTGAGGTCTGAGGTCAAGTGTCCGCCATTTATGATGGTTCATTGAAAAACTAGTAGTTAAACCCAATTACCTCGAATATGGCAAAGATGATCGAAAAATACAACTGATCATATTATGCCAAAGAATATTCTGTGAAATGGTCAAGGCCCTGGGAGTTCCCAAATAAAAAAAAAACTTATTTTTTGTCACTATTTCAGGGATCATATTTCAGTGATTTTAAGAGTAAGCCTGATTGCCTCTCACTCCAAATGGCCTGGGTTCTATCCCAGTTGGCACCGCCGGGATTTTCTGAGGCATTAAATCTCTGATCGCGACTTATTTCGGTAGGGAAGTAAATCCGTTGGTCCCCGGTCCGTGAGTTGATGGATCGATATGTAAGGTCCAGGTATGGGAGCTGCGTCGGTAGCATTGGTACTCAGTACGAAAAACAAGATCGACGGAAAACAAATCAAGAATTTTTTTTTGTTTCCTCTATTTGCCATCTGGTCAAGTGAGCTTTACTTTGTTCCTCTTTGAGTCATTCAACCTTTCGTCCCTTTTTGATTCATTCGACCATTTGTCCATTGGTCCTTTTATCCATTCGGCCTTTTGTACGTTCGACCTTTTATCCCTTCGACCTTTTGTCCATTCGACCTTCTGTACATTCGGCCTTTTGTCTTTTCGAATGTTTGTCCTTTTGACCTTTTGTTTGACAGGTCTGAAGGTCAAAATCTGTCGGCAATCGAACGAGAGCTTATCGCTGAATATGATGGCCCATGCTTTAAAGAATGACACTTATTTTATTTAAAAATGCTTTACAAATTATTGGGACACTTCATCAAAATGCATTATGAACATGAGAAATTTTGATTTTCAACGCTTTAATTTTTTTTTTCCTTTGGTTTGTTTTTTTCCTTCGATCTTGTTTTCCGTGCTGAGCACCAATGCTACCGACGTGCCAGGAAGGCAGCTCTCCCACACCTGGACCCTACCTATCGACCCATCAACACATGAACCGGGGACCAACGGCTTTACTTCCCATCCGAAGGAAGGCGTGATCAGAGATGTTATGCCTCAGAACATCCCGACGGCACCGACTGGGATTGAACCCAGGCCTGCTGGGGTGAGAGGTAATCACGCTTACCACTACACCACCGGCGCCGTTGACGCTTTAATTATAAACGTGTGAAGCCAAAATCCTTCCATACTTGCTAATTTTGTTATACATGGACAAGAAAGATATTTCTTGACCAACAATTCATATAGGCTGAACAACCAAACGGAAAAAATGGCTTTAATCGAAAATTTCTCGAAAATCAAAACACATCCACGCAATCTGATCGAGCAAACTTCCTTTATCGAATGGTATTGTTAGTTTGCATGGGTGTATTTTGATTCTCCAGAAATTTGCGATTAAAACCATTGTTTATGTTTGGTTGTTTCGCCTATTTCAATTGTTGGTCTAGATTCAATGACTTATAAAAATATATTTCACTTCAATTTTCAACAGTTTCAAAAACAACCGCATTATTATGGTGTCCCGTTGCGAAAAAGACACATTCACTGTGGAAATTTTAAATACTTTGAGTAAGTAAAATTTCGAATGCTCGTGGAGTACTCGTTATGACCTTTCATAGCATATATTGGTGGCCTCAAGCGGCCGACAGTTCCAATGGCTGCCTGGTACACATTTATGGTTTCGTAATACAAAAATTAAATGAAGTTAGAGTCAAAATTCCTGAAGTGAACCACTGATTTTTCACAAATCATTGGATTCCGTTCAAAATACGTCTATATATTGCTCTTACCACGACAAACAATAACCCAAAATATTTCGGCAAAATGCGCATTTAAACAAAAGATATAAACAATTAAGTTTTTTGGACCCTTTTTCGAAAAAAAAATCTTATCTTTAGATCGGGCCAATGAATTTTTCTCCAGTTTTGATATAATCACAAGAAGACATGTTTCTTCCAAAATCACTAAAATTTATTCATTAAAAATGTAATTTGTTTATAATAATTACAATTTTTATAAACAAATGCAATTTTTTTGGTGTTCTCCGCACGATACAAGATTTCTTTTTTTTAGAATTGTTCCTTGACTTTTTTCCCATACAGAACCGTTTCAACATTTTTGTCACCAGTATTGGGAGCCGAGTTATAGCAAATTTTGTAACGCGCTGCACCAAGCGCACGGCGCCGCGTCGCGCCGCTCGCGCGTTCACGCATCGGGAAAGACACGGGAAAGACGAAACGAGGAAACAAGTTCGGACCAAGAGCGCGTAGCGACTCGCTTCGCGCGCGAGCGGCGCGTCGCGGCGCCGCGCGCTTGGTGCGGCGCGTTACAAAAATTGCTATAACTCGGCTCCCAATACTGGTGACAAAAATGTTGAAACGGTTCTGTATGGGAAAAAAGTCAGGAAACAATTCTAAAAAAAAAGCAATCTTGTATCACGCGGAGAACACCAAAAAAATTGCATTTGTTTATAAAAAAAATTTGTAATTATTATAAACAAATTACATTTTTGATGAATAAATTTTAGTGATTTTGGAAGAAACATGTCTTCTTGTGATTATATCAAAACTGGAGAAAAATTCATTGGCCCGATCTAGAGATAAGATATTTTTTCGAAAAAAGGGTCCAAAAAACTTAATTGTTTATAACTTTTGTTTAAATGCGAATTTTGCCGAAATATTTTGGGTTATTGTTTGTCGTGGTAAGAGCAATATATAGACGTATTTTGAACGGAATCCAATGATTTGTGAAAAATCAGTGGTCCACTTCAGGAATTTTGACTCAAATATAAGATGATCAAAAAATCAATTCTTAAGTTTGAACATTTATGTCTTCCGTAGCCTTCTTATAATGCAAACCGAGGGGGGAAGACGGCTTTCATTTGAGTACCTCTTTTACTCAGAGTTGCTCAGAGCTACTCTGGTTTGCTTTGGGATCTGATCTTATTTGTGACGAAAACAAAATTAGTAGGGCATATAGTTTTGGAATCTGACCGTGCAAATGTCAGTTCGAAAACGAAACGAAAATAATGAATGAAGAAAATAAATGGAAGCAATATTTATATAAGGAAATAATCTCGTTTTCTACCAGTGCATTGTAGTTTTGGCTATTTTCTTAAATCACTCTGATGATGGCTTTCTGCAGGACACTTTTCTCTTTGCAGTGATAATGAAATTGACCAGGATTTTGCTACCGTAGTACTCGGGGGTCTCGGTTGCTAGAACAAAAAATAAAAACGTACAAACTATTCCACCAGACCCCCACATACGCCCCCCTAGCCCCATTTATTTTGTATCATAATAGCAACGTTATTGCGTGATGTTTGTTTTGCTAATAGGTTCTCCGATGAATTGAGTGTATTTTACGGAATAGATCACCGGCTGAAAAAACTAACGTTCCTTGGACTGCGCTGTCAAAAGAATCGAGATAATAAAATCGTTCATCAGAGAGCAAAAGTGTTCCTCAGAGTTACTCTGGATTGCTCTTAGTTTCTCACTGTCTTCCCCCTCGACGCAAACATTAATAGAGCATTTACACGTCTACGTTTTTTGGTATTATCAAGAAGAAAGCATTGTCCAAGGAATCTGACTGATCGAAATATTCACTGGCATATTTGCTTCGCTCGTCTTTGGGAATAAATAGATGTTATATTTCTTAGTTCCAAATATTGCTACTAAATCTTCAAATCTTGCCTTAAGCACATTTTCAGCATAATTATAATCTTCGTTGATTGCAAAAATAAATTTCCACTCTTTTTTGAGCTGATGTTTCGTTTCTTTAGACGTTGCCCACGGAATTCCTTAGAGATCTTGAACATGAATCCAAGCTGACGATTTGCTTTGTCGATCGTGGTTGAGAAGTGTCGAACGTACGTGAGTTTTTCATCCAACATGACACCAAGGTCTTTAACCTGATCGACACGTTGAAGTGCAGTCCCAGCAACGTTATAATCAAACAAAACCGCATTCCTAGTTCGACGGAAACAGATTACGCAGCACTGTGAGACGCACAGGACCATAAAATTACGTTCAAACCAATAATTAAAGAAGGATTTGTAGTTTCAAACAGTCAGCAAAGCCTCGAACGACTAGGTAAATCTTAAAGTCATCGGCGAAGAATAATTTACCTCCACGTAGCAGAATAAACGTTACATCGTTCACAAATAAAAAGATGAGCAGTAGTCCCAAAGTGCTACCCTGTGGAACTAATGAGCTGTTCAAGAAGCAGTACGATGAGTAGTTTCCAATGCATACAGTAACTTCACGTTGCACGAGGTACTATCTAAGCCAATTGCAGTAGGAAGCAGAACATCAAGCTTTACTAGCAGAACGTCGTGCACAACTCTATCCATAGGCGTAGCCAGAGGGGGGGGGGTATGGCAACTGCCTCCTCTAAACTCAGCAACACAAAGCGTTTACATGAAATGGCGTTCGGTAAAATGGCATTCGGCCAAATATTTCTCTAGCTCGAAACCTGGCTACGCCCTTGTCTATCAAACGCAGCTTTAAAATCAGTATAGATGGCATCCACTTGAAGTTTCTTGCATACACTTTCCATACAGAACGACGTAAAGCTGACGAGATTTATTTCCACGGAGCGGCCAGGAAAGAAGCCATGTTGACATATACTTATGTCAGGGACAGGTTGAAGAGCAAGAACAGCGGAGATATCGGATCATGTTTTCAGGACACCAGATAGAATAACGCTCGGACCTGGTGAAAGCGATGATTTGCATTTACTAATCACAGAGAGAACCATTTGCACATTTACACGGTTAGAAAAAAGTGCCCAACGGTCAGTTCACTTTTACCTACTTTTGACTAGTTTGTCTCCTTTTCGCCTGCTAATGTTGTCAAAAACGAAGGAGCAAAACCACCCAACAGGGGTAGTAAAGTGCGAGTATAATCATATTTACCTACTTTTGGGTACCACTAACTTACTTTTGGGTAGAAAGCTAGTGGAAAACTCCATACGAATTGCACACAAGTAAATGAAAACTACTTTGGTCCGCTTTACCTACTTTTGGGTTCCTGCACTAGAGTGCCGAGATGAGTGAAAAGAACTTACTTTTGGGTACTTTTTTCTTACAGTGTACAGCAAAAACATCAATGTTTACGACATCGGTTGGTACATCACGGACGGCTTGCTCAATTTCTGCTTGCGATGGTGAGTCATTCGAGAATACGCTCAAAAAGTGCCTAGCAACTCTCAGACTTCCCCCAGAAATTTTTTTCGACTTTTCCTGGATGATTATCTCCCAACAGATTCTGTCAGCATCCGTCGCAAATTTCTTTTAACTTTCCTCGAAAGGTTTTTCAGCTTCTCTGGAAATTTTTACCAACTGCTCTAAAAAATTACCAACTCTCGATTTATTGACTATACACATAATAAATTTCAGGGGAATAGTTTCCTGGTCGGTGTGGTCTATTTTAGTGGAATGTAAAAATCTCTTATACCTGGACGCAAGAAATCAGCTCTATCTCGGGATTGTTTTGATGAAATAAAAAAAAAAATAAGCTGTCAAAACAAAGGATTTTTATTGTATTTTTAGAAAAAAAAAATATATCAACAGTCTTACTCCGATTTGGTTTAGATGCACAGACGAACTTTTCTTGAAATAGCTCGTATCATCTTTTGGACACTCTGTTTGTCAACTTGAGTGGCCATTTTATTTCACCATATCTTATCTCTGCAGCATTCTAAGTAACTTGTCAAGTCTTTTTCATACTGGGTTCCTCGTGAAAACCTCTCTATATAGTGGCGCCGGTGGTGTAGTGGTAAGCGTGATTACCTCTCACCCCAGCAGGCCTGGGTTCAATCCCAGTCGGCGCCGCCGGGATGTTCTGAGGCATAACATCTCTGATCACGCCTTCCTTCGGAAGGAAAGTACAGCCGTTGGTCCCCGGTTCATGGGTCGATATGGGAAAAAAACTCTCTTTCAACATGGGTCCATCTGTCACAACATTTTTAAATCTTAATGAATCGCAACAAAACTTTTACCACATTAAGAGCAGAGCTTCCCAAATAATTTTCTGTCAAAACATTCGAGAATCAACCACTAGAACCGCTGTAAAAAATAAGCAGTGCGTCCAGATTTTAAGTGAATCTAGCTTTACACCTCACATACCGTGGTAGAGGTAACAAACCTACGACTAGGTGCCTCCCTTCAGATAGCAACTTGAGTGCTGTACAATCGATAGAACTGTTTCAAACACATCGTCGGCACATGAGCAAATCGGCGAACATCTCTTTTTTCATCTCCTCATCTATCGTATAGAATGACTACTTTAAGGGGAAGCATACCGCTCCGAAAAAAAATGAGTTTTGATTTTTCCAAAATTATTGGGAATAGATATCGAAAATCTAAAAAATCACATTTTTCTTATAATTTAGAGAAAATTCACGAGCAACAATATTTTTTGTAATTTATCATGGCATAAAGTTGGAATCAAAAAACCACAAAATATCAACTTTTCGGTTTTGCTGAGAGTCCAATATATTTTCATGATGAGATAGAAAAACTATTTTTACATGTAAATTTTCTCAAGAATCTAAGGAAGAAACTGATTTTCTTGGATTTTTGATAATTTTTTCCAATGTTTTAAGAAAAATAAAACGTGCCGCAAACATTTTTTTTTTATTTTCGGGGCGGTAATCTTCCCCTTAAGCCTGTTATTTGAAACTTGGCATCTTCAACTATGTAAAATCGTTAACTTCACGCAGAAGTAATACAAGCATAAATATAGTAAAAATGTAATAGGACTGCAGCGTTTATCAAAAGCAGGACGACCTTCATATAGTGCAGATGTGCATGATTAGAGATGAAATAAGTCGATCATTTCCTGGATTGAAAAACACAATTTCTATAAAGTTGTCAAACGGAGCTCGACAAAATTATCAAAAACGCCTGTTGCTGGCTCCGTTAAGTGAACTAGGGGAAATGAATGAAATGTCGGCCTAAATGCCCCTTATTTGGGCCCATACATAAATTATGCAATCGACTAAATTTTCAAAAACGACCAAAAATATCCATTAGTACCGTCCCAATGACGCGTTCATCTAGATAAAATTGATAAATAGTAGATTTTTTCCGTAGACTGATTTCCGTTTGCTGAGACGTTCCTGGCCCCGAATCGACTGGAACGAATTGAATGACCTTGATCTCGATACAGCAGTCGCTCACTATAATTGGCTTTTGCGCGACTGTGTTTGTGCTTCAGTACCGAAGTGTCCAAGAAAACCGCCTTGATCTAAAGCTCCTCTCTGCAACCTGAAACGAGTGCGAGCTAGAGCTCTCCGCGATCTCACTCATCGGTCATGTATACGGTAAGAAAAAACTACCCAACTGCCAGTTCACTTTTACCTACTTTTGACTAGTTTGTCTCCTTCTCTCGTTCTAATGTTGTCAAAACTTGAGGAGCAAAACCACCCAACAGAGGTAGTAAAGTGAGGGAACCCAACGTGGAGTATAATCATATTTACCTACTTTTGGGTACAACTAACTTATTTTGGGTAGAAAGCTAATGGATAATTCCATACGAATTGCACACAAGTAAATGAAAACTACTTTGACCCGCTTTACATACTTTTGGGTTCCTGCACTATAGTGCCGAGATGAGTGAAAAGAACTTACTTTTGGGTACTTTTTTCTTACCGTATACCCTTACCAAACGAAATTTTTCAATTGCGTCCGAAAATATATACGAATGGCAGTCATGGCTTCATTGATAGATATATCCAAAGCAGAATGGAAATTTTCAAGAGGATCGATGACGTCAGGCGCTTCAGCGACGACACATTCCAGAAGTGCACTTTCGCTTGCAAAACCCAAGTCAAGAAAATGAGACTGAATATTGACAATTTGACAGATAGACAATAGATTTAGCTGTCACTTTGCCGCAACGCGTCACATTTTTATTTAATGTGGGTGGCCCTTAAGAATCTTCCGATCGTAAGAAACTAGTGAGAAATTCGACAGTCAGATGACATTTTCGGAGCAACTCAGGTAAAAAAATCCTGATGATGTAGGAAGAAACTTCAGGAGGAAACCAAAAGCAAAAAGAAAGCCGAAATAAACTAACAGGAGAAGTTAAAGGAATCTTCCAGAATCAGAAGAAACTTCCAGGGGAAGTCAGAAAAACATTCCAGAAGAAATCGTAAGAATCATCATCATAAAACTGGAGCTAGCTTCAGTGGAAAGATGGAAGAAAGTTTCATGAAAATTCCGGGAAAAGTCAAAACAATGCTGGTAGGTTACAGCGCTACTTCGTAGTAATCGCCCATTTCCATTCTATCGATCAGAAAAGATCAATAATAACAATGATTTCACCGTAAACAAATCAATAATAGGTTTGTTCTGATGCGTTAGTTCATTAGCTACAACATAAATCCTGTTAGAGCGCATTGTATGAATATTTAGGCTCATTGTTCTCAAAACAAAAGAAGCGCTCCTAGCGAATCCCTTTTTTCAACGTTTATCCGTAGGACGAAGAAAATCTAATGGCGTTTCAATGCGTTAGGGCGGAATTGAAACTCGTAGAACGAATTTAGAATCAAGAAGCAGTGTTAGATTTTAAACAATATCTCAACAATTTGTGACTCTTTATCAAATCCAACGGTACGTATGGAAAGGTGAATAAATTTGTCATCTTTGGCAGAAATATTAAATTTTTTGTTTAAACTCGTTCAGAAAAGAGAGGTAAAGCGCGGGTTATGCTTAGTAGGACGGAAATTAGATCAAAAACCCTATCTGCTATGGTTAGAATTTGGCGTGGTTGTTCCAAGCCACTCGAAAATAGTTGTTTTCCTCAATGAATTCAATTGGGTCGCAAATTTTTCGAGGCCTTTATCACACTCTGCTCCTGCTGTGTTTAGAGTAAATTAAAGTTTTATAAACATTTATGAATGATTAAATAAGTTTGGGATACGACTTGACCTTTTGCCCACATAAGTAATTGTAGTTTAAAGATGACATATCTGAAATCTGATGCGGCTAAAAGCATCTACAAGAGAAACGCAATCTTATTTTTGCCTGTAACTGATCGAAACATCACCAATTTATGTGATTTTTTTGGAGGAAGGCCCTCTGAACATGATGCAAACTATTGAATTTTATTTGCACGAAAATCGCTCTAAATACAAATGAATCGAACTTTAATCAAAGATGTCATGCAATAATCAGGTATCTTTTTTTTTCCAACCATAGTTTCCCTGTATTGTAGCTTAGTAATATTTAACAAATCCTCCGCTCCACACCCTTTGTAAGATCTTACATCGAATATTTGAATGGGTGGTATACTGCCGTTATATCAATCCCATATGGAAAAAGTAGGCATTGAGAAAATGGCAGTTGAAGTTACGAATTGCAATTCCCATGTATTTGTTTGAAAAATCATCGTAAATTAATTGATATATTTTTTTTCAAGTTGAAATCAGTTAAAATGAAGATTGCTTGTTTTGTTACATCTGCGTAAGATATAGCGATCCAAAAAGCAGAACTGTAACTTGACCTCTGGACAAACTGACTTGATGTTGTTTTGTCATTTCCATGATCAGTTCATTTTCAGTTTTATCACGTAATATGAAAGTAGATGTTATATATATATAGTGGATAGCGTTGTTATCTTAAAATTGATGAAAATCCATATGTGACTGATATGCGATTATAGACAGTATATGACTTGTTCATGGTAACATAAGATATTTTGGAATCCCCCTACGTCCCATGTAAGAAAACAATTGAAAATGTCTAAATGTCCTCTTTTGAATGCTTATGTTATTATTGAATGGCCCCAAAACTCTACAAGTTGAAACCTCGAATTAGGGATCCAGTATACAAAATTAGATTGGTTCCTAATGTTTGGATTATTGCGATATTCATAAATTTTCGACTAAAGTAAATCTTTTGCCCCTCCTTACACTTCTCGACATATGAACATTTGAAACAGTTAACTCACATTTTTATATAAAAAAGACAAATATAACATGCTTTAAGGCTCTGAAGCCTACCTTCCTCCCTTGGCTGCGCCACTGCACTACAGAAGTTAGTCAGAACATGGTTCACTCCTAGATAACATACATATTTGAAAACAAGCCCCCATTCATTGTTAAATCTCCAATTCATATCCTATATAAACGAAATAGTATTCATCCATATGATATGTGTTCAAGTTATGTTGACAAGGCATTGTTTCCTACCTGCTTGTTTCATCATCGAACTCTCCTTCATTCGTTATCTTACCGCTGGCACAAATATTTTCCTCACATTCGGCATCGTCTTCAGGGTGATCCCCCGTTTGATTGATATCGCAGACCGAAATCAGCTGAATGCGTTGGCTCACACAAAACTTTCTGTCTCGCTTTTCTTCCACACAAATTTGCTCATAAATATTCTCAATCGCTTGCACTGCGTCATCCATTCTTTCTTCACTTTTATCACAATCATCAACACATGCAGGCACTTGGGGTTCTACTTCCGCCTGTGATATTTGCGCTGTACTCGAATTTACTACTTTTAGCTGATAAACCGAGTTACTGGAGGCGGATGACGTTGCTGGCGTGCTGTGGCTGCTTTCGTCATGACAGGTGAGAGTTTCGAAATGCAGCGTTAACCGACTCACGTACGAAGATTTCACTCGGCCACTACTGGCTTTTCCGCCCCCAGCTGGGAAACGCTTTTTCACTGCACTTTCACTATTTCCTAGTGGTGAGCTGCTTCGATCGCTGTCTTCGACGCAAATGCCACTATCTCGTGAAATGCGATTTGCCATGATTGTGCTTGGTTTACTCATTATGTGCAGCAATTAGCTCGTGCATCAGTCGTAGGCTCACACGAATAGCACTCAACAGAACTATTAGCCGAGCGTCGTCAACTAGCGCTGAGAACAAGAGAGAAACACACGATTAGATTTTTTTATGTATACCTAATAGGAAATCAGAACGCGACTAGATGTAGCCGTGCTTAGGATAGGGGTGATCATTTATTAGTGTACATGTGGAAGAGCTGTAACTTTATATGTTTTCGATATTTTTCACGCATACAAATACTGACGTCTACCGGCGCACTCCAATGATATCAACGTACTACATTGAAAAGCTTCTCGAAATACTTATACTTCCAAAATTTTGTTGGCAGCGTGCCAATGCTCAAAAAACCCCCAGTTTTATGGTTTAACGTGTGGATTTAGTTTTATTGATCGTGTTGTTTTCTCTTTCACACAAATCCACTAGCACTAGCCACTGAATTTGCTTCTAGACCTCTCAACATGACGGAAAAAGTCCAACCTGAAATGGTAAAAGTTTCGGAAATACCTTTTTTTTTGTTTGTTTTAAAGTGATGAATCACGGGCAGGATGATGACTTGCACTAGTAAATATGAGAATTTCTCGCAGAAACCAGTCCACTTTTGTACCCGTTCAGAAGTACTATGTACTATATAGTTAAGAAACTAGAGAAATCGATCAGAAAAGGTCAAATTGAAATTTCTCAAGAAAACTCCATATGTATAGAAACCACATCAAAGGGGAAAGTTAGGGCTTTCTGTTGGCATGATCAAACATTTTTGGCGGCCATATTAAAATTGGCTACCATATTAGATCTATTCTTAAAAAGTAGAAGGGTCTGTACCTAGGGGCACGAACGAAAGTCTTTCCGTTTTTGAATTGATGGCCCTAAAAAGGGCCGGTTGTTTTTCAAATGGTGGCCACACCACCAGTGCAAGTCGATGCCGACCGGATCACGGCGGCTCGGACAGCGGCCTAATCATGCTGCCTATTGCGGGAAGCCTTTCCTCCGGTCCATGTGGGTGTTTTAGTCGTCGTCCGTCGTCTTCGTATTGGTGCGATGCCTGCTGTTCCACGTATACGTCGTGTTCGACGCTTATCCTTCCGTCACTCGAAAGCAAATGTCGAAGAAAACAATTTGGCAAGCGTTTTTATTATCCTCCCTTCCTTTCATTGGTGAAAAGATGGGATTGTTTGGGATTTTTCGTTAATGTTTGAATTTTGATTTTTTTTTTAGAAATTAAAACGTAGTCCTACGTCAAAAGCGTTTTTCATGAGCTTACCTACAACCGATTTTATAAAGTACGCCATTAGAAAGCGGAGCTATTGATATAAGTAATTGTATCTCTGAAAATTCTCAAGAACAATCCTAACATCTATATATTAATGGAAAAGGAAAAGTTACTCGGGCAAAGTCCACCATCAAAATGACAGCAAATTGAAATCAAATTTTTATATAAAAGCTCACTCATGAAAAATAATGCCACCAGCAGGTAGAGGAATGTTTCCTCTACCAGCTAGCATTGTAATTTTGGAGAGGTAAGATTTCATTCGCGAGAAATTGACGGCTAAAGTCATTGTTTACAAAAGCAATTACGCCCCTTTGAAATGTTGGCACTGACATATCCAACGAATCGATTGGAGCATGTATCGGATAGTGTGGGCTTCGAGAAGAAGCATTGGTTTCCCCGTTTTGGAGTATAGGAATAATAACAAAAATAAACGGGCCTATGAAAATATGTGCATGTATTAAATAGTTTTTTTTTTCCTAATTGTCATTTTCACTTTGTTCGGGTTCGGAATCGCTTTGGGATTGGGTATTACAGCTGCTTTACCGAAAAATTCTGGATCTATTGCGTTAGCTATTTGATTTGCTAGCCATTACAACTGTATTGGAGAAAATTCAAGAAATTGGTCTACTCAACTGTAGCCCAAGTAACATTGGAAGCTTTTTTTATTGAGCTTTTAAAGTATTCTACAAGTCTAAATCATGATATATAGAACCCTCATAAAACCGAAATTATTACTAGGGAGATATCCCAACAGCAAATCGATGAAGAGAATCGATCATACCAGCTAGGTCCTTATGATTCTGAATGCTAGATACGATTAATGTCTGAAGTCTTTATGATTTTGGTAATTAAAACTAAAATACGATTATCTATGGTATAATGATGGTACCGTAATGCACCGAATACCGGATGGTCCGTTAATCCGGACGCTTGATTTTTATTTTCAATACGTACCTATTACATCGAGCGCATACCATAATATTTCAAGCTGAACATTGCATTAGGTCCTAAGTAACATTAATCGACTCTCTTCGTCGACTTTCTCTTTCATTAATAAGTTGAGCACATAACCGTTTCTTGTTGTGTTTGTCGTATTGGATGCTAAGTAAAAGGTTCTTTTATCGATCTGTGTGCTTGAAGATACCTGGGAATGTCTTTACATGACCGTGGGGATACAAAGAGAAATTCGACGAAGAGAATCTGTCAATGTTACTTAGGACTTAATGCAATTTTCAGCTTGATTTATGTTGTTACAATGTGGCTGATTATTGCTACTGACAATTAGTAATTATTAAGTGCTACTTTGAGCATAGGAGGCATTGATAATGAAATTTTAAAAATCAAAACAAATTTGCGCATTTCAGAACGCGACGTCAACTAGTGTGATACGGTTTAAAGCTAATGTCGTTTTCGTTTTTGCGGTGTAGCTACACCGGTGCTACACTGCCGTACACCGAAATATTTTAGGGTGTAGATATAGGATGCACCTTTGTTTACAAACAAATGATGTTGAGCTGTCAAAGACTCGTGCTTATTCCTGCTTACACTACACCAGTGCTACACCGCAAAAACGAAAACGACATAAGAATCAATCTCCGTGAGATTTAATTTACCAGTGAAATTAAAGTGAATCTTGAGAGAGTAGAGTCAAATGCAATGCTGACATAGCTTTAATGTGTTTCTTCAAACGAATTGTTTCAATTAATTCGAGATGTCCAGATAAATGGATACTTTTTCAATATGTGTTTTAATCCGGCCGGACAAAACATTACTATGCAATGATGTGTTTCAGGAGTAGCAAAAGGAGATGCTGCAAGCTATGGAGAGGGTGTAGCAAGGTGTAGAGATCCGTGGAACCGCAAAATTATTCAGTGTACCGAAGAGTACTCTGGAAGACAGAGTGTAAGAACACTACCAGACTAACAAAAAAGGAGCAGCAACTATTCCTTCCAAAGAAGAAGAGAGAACCATCGTCGGATGGATCATTTCAATGGCCCAGGCCGGATTTCCCGTGAACGAAAAAAAAATTGATGATTCAGGTAGGGAAGCCGTAAAGAGTCTTGGAAAGTCAGATTCCTTCAAAGGCCAACTGCCTTGTCGAGGATGGATTAGGCGGTTTATGAAAAGGGAACCAAGAACTGACCATGAGAGTTACCAATAATTTGGCTAAGCGGTGGGTCGTGCGTGAAGCAGACATTCGTCAATGGTTTCAAGTAGTAGGTGCGTACCTCAAGGATAGTAATGTTATGGACATACTAGATGATCCTACTAATGTTTAAAATTTTGGACGAAAGCTTATTTACTGTGGTACCTTGGTAGTAGTAGTAAAATTATGTTTATTTCTGTTAATTATGATAGTACATTGATTTAACATTTTAATTGATTCGCCTACCTGGCTCTTCACCTTTGTTTAATTTGATATTCTAATTTAATATTTGCGTTTTTCAACTAGTATACAGAATACCCCTTTGGGGTGTGTTTTGTGTGAATTGAAAAAAGTGAAAACCTACTTAACTACGAGTATAACTTAACCTAACGTGCTAGATCACGTATGATCTGATGATTTGATCTTAGACAGGTGTCTCTGAACCTTTCCAGGATGAATACTCTCCGTTCTTCTTGTTTCTGAATTCCAGCCATGAGGTGGATCTCAGAATTTCTAGTCCGCGAGCGACTGTTTAGGACCATGCTAAGGATCTTTATCTGGATCCTTTGGAGTTTAAGGTGATTCCATTTGGCACAACTGGTTTTGTCAACGTGCTCCCTGAAAATTAGCTTACTGTCTAGTGTTAAGCCGAGGTAGACTACCTCTTTCAACCATTTCACCACTGTGCCGTTCAGGCAGATCTTATTATTCACCGATGGAAGAAGTCTGGGAGATTTAGAGTGTAAAAAGATGATGACCTGGGTCTTTGTCGCGTTGATACGGAACTTACAGATGTTGAAATATTCAGACAGGACGTCCAGGCCTATCTGAAGTTTGGCAGTCAGAGCTCCGATGACCCTACCCTTGTAAACGATGGATGTGTCATCTGCAAACAGAGACAACGATCCACCATCAGGGAGAGATGGCATATCGGAGGTGAACAGGTTGAATAGAATGGGGCCAAGGATGCTTCCTTGTGAAACCCCAGCACCGATGTTGAAAGCATCCGATGGCATTCAGAGAGACTCGGAACGTCCTGTTCAATAGATAGTTGTTAATTATCTTCGCTAGGGAGATTGGAAGACCGTAGTGCTGCAATTTGAACATCAGGCCATCATGTCAGACATTGTCGTACGCTTTTTCAACGTCCAACAACGCCAAGGCAGACGTTTTCGAAACAGACTTGTTCCGTCTGAGAGTGTTTGTTACTCGAGTCGGACGGTCGGAGGTGGACGGTCGAACGATCTTTCTGAAAACCAAACTGTTCCTCAAGTAACAAGTTGTTTTCTTCGGCAGATGTTAGGAGCCGGTGGTAGACTTCTCTTTCGAACAGTTTTGATAAACCTGAGAGAAGGCTGATTGGTCGATAACTTGAAGGAGAGGACGGATCCTCCGAGGGGAAGTATCCAAGTCGGAGGCACAGATTAAAAATCAGTGCCAGATGGTTGTAGAATCTGGACCTCAAGTGTTTGAGTTCCAGATTCAGGATGTTGTCGAAACCTGTTTAAGATGATTTGATATATGCCAACAGTTCGTCAGCCGTAATCTCGGATTCCTCGGAAAAAAATATTGGGAATCTAATGTAGGTTTGTTGCCTTTTCAGCAACCTCCGCTTCGTGAGGGCTGACGATGTTTTGTCCGAGATTATGGGAGCTGACGAAGTGTTGACCTATCGCGGCTGCCTTCTCTTCAGGAGTTATTAGATGAACCACTGGGTCGCCGTAACGCCGTGGCCCGGGATATCGCCTCCTCGATGGAATGCAGACACCAGTCAACGCCTTCGGGCGTCTCTGGAAGGACACCGTAGTCGACAGTAGAGTCGACACAGTGTTGGAACTGATCCCAGCTGACACGATGAGAGTTGCGTCGGAAAGCTTGGAATCGGTTGAAGGATGAGCCCACTTCGGCCACCACCGGATAGTGGTCCGAACTCAGCTCCTGGTGGGTCACAGGTTACAAGATGTTGTTTCCCACGTTGCTGACGAAGATGTCGATGATGGAGTGCACACCGGACCGACTCAGCCGGGTGGGAGTGTTCGGCGCCAGGATGGTGTAGTGAGCCTTTTGCAGGTCGTCGTTCAGGATGGTGCCGTTTTGATTCCGCCTTTGGTTGTCCCAAGCGTGATGTTTGGCGTTCAGATCGCCACCCAGACAACCAGAAGTCGTATAAAAATATACAGACAGTATCGTAAATTTCTTCAGTTTAAGTCTACAACACATATAAGAATGACATACGTCGCATTATGTTTAAATTAAATCGTATAAATGCAAATTTCCGACTTATTTACAGTGAATTTTTTTCCATCGTGCTGTATCACTAATTAAATCGCATTACATCGCAAAACTTTTCAAATTTAATTTGTTATTACAGATTAAATCGTATATTATGCCAAATCGAATCGTTTAAAAATAAAATAAAATTTGCACGTATATGGCCTCCACTTTTGTACGTATAAGCCATTTTTTTGCATTCTATACGATTTATTTGTGTGTATATATGTTTGTAAATCACAGAAACAACTTTGAATATACGTGTATTCTGGTTGCCTGGGCAGCGATGATGAATTTTCTACGACGTCGTGTTATCTTGACAATATCCCTCCGCAGGTCTGCCTTGGATCCATCCCTGGCGTTTGCTTGTTTCGGGCAGTAGGCCGCAATGATGGTGACGGGGCCGACGGATGTGAAGAGTTCCACGCCTCTTCAACCATTTTCAGCTGGAAACTCGGTAGCAGCCGGCAGGAGATGTTGTTCCTGGTAGCGATGGCCACTCCACCACCCCCAGATCTTGTTTGATTCAACCTCACGAGCCGGAATCCAGGAATAAATATGTTCATCTCCGGTTTCATGTGAGTTTCGGTGATGATAGCGATGTCGATGCTATAACTCTATAATTTTGCTCTTGAGCGAGCAATCGTTCCAGTTTGCGATTTTGATAAGCTCACGGTCCATAACTGAGCATGAAGGTAGCCACAGCTTGGAGCTGATCGGATTTATTCTTAATGGTGTTGGCAATGTGAACCAAGAACCATCGTTGATTTCTGGCTGTGGTAAGCACGGTCTATCCTGACACCAGTTTAGCCCAGGGGCTGTGGGGAGATTCTGCGGCTGTGGACCAGCAGTCGTCTGCCTGAGTTTGCAGGGGCTCCGGCAGTGAGAGCTTGAGCAGCAGTAGCAGCGGTAAGAGCAGCAGACAATCGTTGATCCTGGAATCACTGGAATCCGTCGTCGTGGAACCGTTGGGAAGTTCTGATAATTCATTTCCGGCACCTTCTTGCTGCTGGGCTGGTTTCTCGTCGATGCTTTTTTCTGGATCTCGATGTACTCGGTGCGCTTCGGGCAGGCCTTGGTTGTAGCTTCGTGAGCAGCACCGCAGTTGGCGCAGATGGGATCGGCTTCATCGAGTCTGTCGCAGGCGTTGGTTTTGTGTTGTTTGCCACACTTGATGCAGCGGCTGACCATATGGCAATTCTTCGTTCCGTGCCCGAACAGCAGGCAGTTCGAGCATTGGGTGACCCCACGACTGACCGGCTTGTAACGCTCCCACTTCACCACTATGTTGAACAGGACACGGATGCCATGGAGGTCCATCAAAGTTGTTGAGTTCTTCTCAAGGTTAACCAGGTATAGCTGGTCGCGGTACTTGACGGCCTTGTTGTGGTGGACCATCTTGTGAATTTGGACCGGCTTCAGTCCATTAGCCACCAGCTCTTCCAAGAGGATGCCTGTATCCATTTTGTATAGTCCTCGTAGGACCAGCCTCGATGTGAGAGAAAAAACGTCGACTGTACTGCTCAACAGCCTGGCAGCGAATACTGTGGTACCGACGAGCTATGAGTTATTGCACCAAAAGGTTCGGGAAAACTGGCTCCTCCTCTCATATTGTTTCCGTACAAATCAAGGATTCCAACCAGTGTTGTTAGGAGTATCCCAAGAGGTTGGGGAGTTGGCCGATCGGATTCAGGAAGGATGAACTCAGTGGCATTTAATGAGTTCATTGTGAACGTATTTTATCCATGAGCAGGGTTGGAGAAACTACAGTTCCCAGTCTTGCTTTTCGAGGATGGACATTCGTCCCATGCCGCTTTCGACACCGTTATTTTCTGACAGAAGAAAAAGATCATCCTTGCTTCATTACCTCCTAATTCAATACACTTTATGCAACCGTTGGATGTGGCATTTTTTGCTCCCATGAAAGCTGCATGGCAGGATAATCTCAAAATGTGGAAATTTGAGAACCAAGGTGCAATGATATTACGATCCGATTTTGCTCCGCTCCTTGAGAAGGCGTTAGACAGCATGTCTAGTACAAAGGAAACGCTCGTAAACGAATTTCAAAAGTGCCGGCTTGTTCCATTTGATGAGAATGCGATTGATTATGAGTGCCTAACAGAACCAGGGATAGCCCCTGCTCCATTGAATGTTAATTATGATGAAGTATCAACTGAAAAGTGTATCGAACCCGAAAAGATGCATGAACATACTTCTAAAGAGTCTACATTCCTACAGTTTTTGAATAGCAAGCTTCAACCATCCCAGCTGGAATCATTTAGAAACCACCACAACAAATTTTTTCGGACAGGCAACGTGCAAGATGCTTCTCCGTTCGGAATTTGGAGGAATCTCGTTGACTACGTTGAAGGCCCACTAGAATACCTTATGATTGAGTCGCCGCTTATAGTAAGTATTGAAGATACTTTTGCAACGACTAGTGAGAACATCACTGAAGAGTATGATGAAGGTAATTCGGAGAAAACCATAAAGTTGATTGCAAATAACATCAATTTAGTTTCACATACCAATGGTCTCTAACAGGCTTCAATGGTTTTTCAACAGTCACACTATCAAGTCCAACTTTCAATTTTCGGGATCCCACTGAATCACTTAGGATGAATATCAACCATGACATGTGGATTGAAAATCAAATCAATTACGTTGAACCGTTAGTATAATCAACAAATACCAACGTATACTTGCATTATTAAAGCTTATTTTTTCCGATTTAGTGGAAAATAGTACTGACGCTTCCAATAACCACGATCAAGTCGATCATGCAGGAAAATCGAGTAGCGCTGCAAATCCTCCAATATGCCCTTCGAAACGTAGGCGTGCTTACCCTTCTGTGGTCACAAGCGATGCTTGGATGAGAATATATGAAGCCAAAGAAAACGAGAAACAGGAGCAAGAGGATTTGAAGAAATTGAGAATTGAAGACCGAAAAATAAAAATAAAATGTTAAAGGAAGAAGAGAACCATAAAAAATCAGAAGAGAGCAAACTAAAACCAAAGAAAAACGGCCATGTAAATCGCAAGAAAAAAACGCAGAAATGGAAGAAATAACATTGTAATTCATTTCCGATTTCCATTTTAAGTGTATTTACGTTTCGTATCTTTATAGTAATTATTATACGATTGCTCATGGATTTTAAAGAATAAATTATCTAAAATAATTTTATCACACTGCATTAAGAAATCAAGATTACTTTATATTTTCAATAAATCAACAATTGAGCAATAAATATATAGCTATGACTGTACATAAATATATTTTCTCAAAAAAAAACTACTACGTCCGGAATTTAAAGGAAAAGTGTCCGGAAATTGTATCATTGTTAAAATGCGTCCGGATTTTAAATCACGTCATGACCAAAGAATATGCCGATTTTGAACAAGTTAAATGTTATTTTATGTTATTCGTTGATTCAAGGCTAACATTCCTTGAAATTCATAAGAAATATTCCAGTCTTGTGAAAAGCGACGACAATATTTTTTATTGAAGGAAATTAATATCATATGAGTTTTTACTGTCCGGATTTCGGTGCATTATGGTATAAGTTTATGATAAAAAATTAAATCGATAAAAATCTCATATTTTTCAATTTTTCTTAGAATAATGCGTCATCCGGACATAACAAAGAATATTGTTATTATTGTAATGTAATGAAACGATTCCTTAGTCTTTCAACTTCAATCCGATTACATTTTTACGACTGAACAAATCGGCTATGTCTGGTTTATCGTTAAATAAAATGTACGCACTACAAAATGCGGCTGATTTGGAGTTGTCGATAATATAACAGCTGGTTAACCCGCCGATAAAATATAAAGGTTGCCGAAGAAAATGGCGTTGCCGACAATAGTCACACTTACCTGAGAAGTTTGGAGCATTGTAAAAACGTTTTCAAACAGTTGTTTACAGTTCTATCGGTTGGAATGGATAGAGCAGCAGGCAGCAGACGAATGTAAACAATCAACCACTGCATTGGTGTGTGTGTTACGTCGAGAAAAATCTCTGGGCGGACGCTGCGTAAATTTCCCTATATTGTACTCACGATATCAGTTATTTTATTAATTTTGTTGAACCGGTCAACCATGGAAGAAAAATATTTGTAGAAGCTGTTTTACATGAACTGTTGCATACCTTTAGTCATTTTTCCCAAAGACAATAATCCAGGACCGAGCTTATAAATGCGATAACATTATTGAACATAAATGTATTTTCTTTAAATTTGACATGGATCGTGGATGTATTGCAATAGATCGTTGGATAACGTATGTAAAATGTCAAAAATATTTAAAACAAGTTTAATCAAAATATTTCAATACTGAATATCAAAAGAACATTTTTTATCATTCAGTAATTGTCACCTTGATCGGTAAGCGTCATGGTAATGGACAAATGTTGCACAGTAAACAATGTGAAGTGTGAAACGATTGGCGACTTGTCCGAGTAAGTCATGCATTTTAAAATATGTGGAACTATATTAAAAACAACCCCATCCACATCATATTGTTCGAAATGGGAGTGAATATTGAATTTGACATCAACAAGAATGATAAATGAACTCTTATCTGTGGATGAGCTCAAATAAATTTGAAAGTTAACAGTTGCCTTGATAAAAAGAATGCTGAAATGTCGATAATCATACTCATACAATTAGTAGGTTTATCTTTTAAGGTTGACTTAAAATTCAGCCAGTTAGAGTATTAAAGAAATTGTTTTTATCAACTCTGGCTATGTGTTTGCGCCCCTGATATGGAAGAAATTTTAAGAACTCTTAAATACCTTTGATAAAATAAAATTTAACAAAACGATTCCCATCACATAACTCGATTCGTTTACAGCCGTTGTTATCAAGCCAGTTAAAATGACTCATAAAAACCATCAACACACACACATAACTGTTTATCCTCCGCAAAATTGAACAACCCTATCTATGCGACCTACACACATACACACACATTCACTTACTGTCGGACTGTTTGTCACTTGTGGTCACGAAATTGCAAAACTCGTAACGAGACAACAGCTGGAGAACGCAGAGCACTGGCGCTAGTTGTTATCACTTCGAGTATGTCCGTGTTCGTATGTATCAGGTTGGCGATTGTGCAACTGCACTTTGCACTGCTTGCAGTTCCACAAAATGGGTAACAGAGTGAAGTTATTTCTCCATTTTTCACTTTTACTTGTACTGCCACTGACTTCCTTGTTGCTGTTACTGCTGCTAATGCTAGTTTAAAATCGATCGTGTATATCCAAAGGCAGTACCACCGAGGGACCTTCAATAATGGAACGCGATAACGTCTGAAACTGCGAAAAACGGCGCGACGAGCTTCTTGCCTGGGTCAAGAGTGACTAATGCAGTCGCGGCAGAATACACCTGACTCGTAAACACGTCGCTCAACCACAACTTTGAGGAAAAGCTTTGCCGACTATCGTTGCTATCAGTTCCCGACTGATTGGATGTATTGGTTTGATTTGCTTCAACGAGCTATGATAAAAAGTATATATTCGCTGTACTATATTTTGCAGATTATTAATAAATTACAATAGCCGGGTGTTGGTAGTACGATTGTGCATAACATACATACATTGTAAGGACTTTATCTTGCCCTCGCATCTATCAATATAAGTTACATTTTAATACTATTTTGTGAATTCACTGCAGCTCGGGTGAAGCATTAATACCTGAACCGACTGTTATCGCTACAGAGTCAGCAGCCCAACCGATTATCATTGCCTTTACGTTAGTAGCCGTACTATTTCGTTTTTAACCATCAACCACACACCACCATATCTGAAATCGCTCGCATATGGAATAGCTATTGATACGGTGACTCGTTTCGAACTTTTCCTCCTCGATACGAACCTGTTGCTGCTTCTGTTGATAATGCGATTGCGACGATGGTGAAGATGATGGCAATGGTGGTAATGTGAAGGTGGTTCATTATTTATTTAATGATAGATGTGAAAACGGTATGTGATATCAGTTTGTGTATCAAGTGTATATTAACTCTGATATGTTTCATTAATACTGATAGGTTTGCTTTGTTTAAATTACTAAAAATCAACAAAAGAGTGCTGATTGATCAAACTATACATAATGCAAATACATCAAATGTAAGCTTAGGTTTCTTGAATTTAAGTATTTTACGGAAAATGTTTTGGTCGTACTAACAACCGATTGTAGTGCTATATGTTAAATTAAAATCTTTTGTTATGAACTCGTTTTAAGTCCCATAAGAATTCAAAGTTGTAAGATGCAGTTGTTTTCCTTCTTTACTTTGTAGATTGGATACTAGCGACACTTACGACTTTTTTCAGGAATAATGCTGGGGAATTCCAATCTGAACAAGAATTCCAGTACCATGACTGTCACTATTCCCGGCCACGCCCATATTTACCATAACTAGGGATAGGGAAGGAAATGTTGATGTATTACTTACTTAACGAGAGACCACCGACTTAGCAACACCCTCATGCTACGGAGTTGGAGGTTCGGGTAGTAGCACCTTATTTTGTGGATTTGCTGCCTCCTCGGTAGAGATGAAGTTTTGTGCTCTTTTTTATCAAAACAGTCACACCAAAATCAAAGATGTCCCATTTTTTTTCATTACTCGATTAACAACTAATCGATTATGTTTTGTTCGCTGTGCTGTCATTTTTCCACCAATGAGAGTGCATTACATGTTTGAAACGATGGGTGATAATCCTTTGGAGAAGTTAATGCTTACACGGTAAGAAAAAGTACCCAACGAAAAGTTCACTTTTACTTACTTTTGACTACACACTATTTTTATTTTGCTGGAAACCAGCAAAGTTTTGCTGGATTTTGCCGAGCTGTAAAATCAGCAATTCTTCCAGCAAAATATTATTGCTGAACGACCAGCAAAATGACCCGACGTAAAAGTGACAGCTGTTTACTGAAACATCAGCAATATTTACTGGATATCCAGCAAACCCGAGAGGCAATGATTTTGCTGAAAGATCAGTAATTTGTTGTAATACGATTGAATTGGAATTGCATTTAAAAATGAAATAAAACACAATCTAATGTGGTATTATACTACGCACTTTTAAATTTCGCATAAAAATTACACATAGACTAACTAACTAGATAACTGTTGTTCATAATTTAAAAAAGGTAAATATTTTCCTTTGATCCGCTTTGATCCATCGTACACTGGACGATACTCATTGACTGTCTAATCCGGTAATTGTTGCAGCTACATTAAAGCAGAGAATAGAAATATTACGAATAAGATTTTGAATTTAATGAAGAGTTCACAATAAATTTGCAATTATTCTTATTGTTTTTACCTGTAATTAATGATAGCTGGCACTGTTGTAATTGCAAAACAGAATACGCGGGAAAGTGAAGGGTGATAGTTTGAGAGCTCACACACGTTACTGAGCATCCAGCAAAATATTACAAATTACTGAACATACAGCAGAACATGTTTTTGCTGGAAGCTGTTCAGCAATTTGTTTTGCTGGATCTTGATTTCAAATTTGAGTGTGTAGTTTGTCTCCTTTTCTCCTTCTAATGTTGTCAAAAATGGAGGAGCAAAACCACCCAACAGGGGCAGTAAAGTGTGGGAACCCAACGTTGCGTATAACCATATTTAACTACTTTTGGGTACAACTAACTTACTTTTGCGTTGAAAGCTAGTGGAAAATTCCATGCGAATTGCACACAAGTAAATGAAAACTACTTTAACTCGCTTTACCTACTTTTAAGTTCCTACACTATAGTGCCGATATGAGTGAAAAGAACTTACTTTTGGGTACTTTTTTCTTACCGTGTAGGTCGGCATGATATAAACGATTACAAATATTTTACTTTTTGGTTCGTTAATCGATTAATCGATTATTCGAATGAAAATCGGCCATCATTAGATGAATGTGAAACGTCATTTCAAATGTAAGGACCGTAAATAAATAATGATGCAATTTGAAAGGGACCGCGGCTAATCACAAATTATGTTCCCACGGTAACTGAAATAATCACGACTGCTAACCGGTTGTGTAAACTGCCTATGATTGCATAGTTGCTTTGCATTCTTTACTATATAATACATACGCTCTATACGCAAACACATTTTGACGTAGGACTACGTCTTTGATTTCTATATGGGGGTACACTTTGTGAAAACCGAAAATGGAACATGTAACAAATTAAGAAAGATTTTGAACGTTAATAACTCAGCTGCCCCTGGTCCAATTTCAATAATGTTATCACCAATCGATCAGAAATATGGCTAAGCATCTCCTCCTTCCTCCTCTTCCTCCTTTGCCACGACCAGTCAATTGTTGCTTGTTAGGTGTGAAGGAGTGGACTAGTCACCACCTTCCTACTGCTGCTATTGCTGCTCACCACGTCGTCCAAAGCGAAAATGAGCTAATGCCATACAGCAGCGCTCTTTTATATCTTTTCAGGTTAAAGCAGAATGATTTGCAACCAAGTGGTATAAAAGCTACAAAGACTCCTCCCATTATGAGAAGTTTGCTATCAAGTAGCGACACTGGCTCTTTTCCTTTTGCGTACACGGCGAATGAGAACGACCCAAATTTGAGTTTAGTTCACTTATAATCGACAAATGTGCAGGAACTCAGCGATGAGTAAATTTGTCTCATGGTTTCCTGTGGAAAACCTAAAAAATCTGCCAGAAAATGAGGAAATTGACGAAAATTTTATTCAGTCTCGGAGTAGTACCAATAGACTTAGTGAATACAATCTTTACTTTTCTCAAATTCGGGAATGTTTCCCTGGAAAATCCTGGAAAAACCTGGGAAAACATGAGGCAAATTTACTCATCGCTGAGTTCCTGCAGTTTATTTCTTATTTCTGAGATAACTAAACTCAAATTTGGGTCGTTCTCATTCGCCGTGATATCACCTTGAAAGATATCGGCGCCGGTGGTTAGCGTGATTACCTCTCACCCCAGCAGGCCTGGGTCCAATCTCAGTCGGCGCCACCGGCATGTTCTAAGGCATAACATCTCTGATCACGCCTTCCTTCGGGAAGTAAAGCCGTTGGTCCCCGGTTAAGTTGATGGGTCGATTGGTAGGGTCCAGGTGTGGGAGCTGCCTCCCTGGCGTCGGTAGCATTAATTGGAGCTCAGTAAGGAAAACAAATCTCGCGTCACTTTTCAATAGGTCCTATCTACATTGATCGATTCTCTTCATCGACACTCTCTTTCGTAAATAACTCGGCTTCACAAATGTTTCCTGCCGTTGTAACAGTCACTCCATGTTGTAAATAGTAAATTAGTCATAAATAAAATAAGAATGAAATATATCGACTCCATACGCCAAAAGCTATGCCAGTAGCAAAACGACACTGGTCGATTTACTATAAAAATAGAATGCCTCGTGAGTAAAGCCACTCGACCTTGTACAATTTCTCGCAAGACCGGTCCAGTGAAATCTTCGGGAAAGTTGGGAAAAGAGAGAGTGTGGCTACACCCGACTTTGAACGAAGGACCACCGATCGGAATAATCTCTCGCATTGCCGATCTAGTTCGAAGAAGTTCGCGGGAAAATCGAACTTCCGTTAAGTTCGGCCGAGGTCACCTTCCCTAATCTGAGGGTCACGGTTTCGCTTCACTTTCGTTGGAACCGCAGATTACAGTGGAAGTGTTTCATTTTGTTCGCGTGATAGTTTCGTTTTGTTAAGTGAGTTAAAGCAACGTGGTTGTACTTTTATACTTAAATTCTAATTTCTCCTCGTTGATTGTTTAGCTATAATTATAAATCAAAAAATTAAAGCGTTGTGTCCTAGACACGACCGCAGTATGACGTAGAACCACACAAAATTGATGTTTTTCGTGTATTTTTGACTATTATACTTTATCTTAGGAGAGGGTTAGGAGAGGTATTTGAGGGGCGGGTGGGGGTGGTTTGGAGTGGTATTTGAGGGGGGGGGGTGGAGGTTATTGAGGAGGGGGGGTTAGGATAGGTTGTGGAGGGGGGGGGGGAGAGATTGTTGTGAAGGGGGGAGGGGGAGAGGTTGTTGTGAAAGGGGGAGGGGGTTTACATACATAACTTTTTCTCATTGTGGTCACGCCGTGATCCACCTTAAGCCGCTGATTTGGTCCTGCTTACTGCAGGACCAAGTGCCACGCCGTCCGAAGCGAAAATGAGCAAAAGCATGACAGCAGCGCTGTTTTATATCTTTTCAGGTTCAGAACCTGATAGGATTTCCCGCCGTTTTTTTATGAATGGGGCGGAGCAAAAAGTTTCTTATGTGCAGAATATGTAAAAAAGGATGGACTTTGGATATTAAAGGGTGTCCACGATGAAATTGCCACACACAAAATTGATTAGCAAAATTCGAGTTTTCATCCGATTGCCATCAAATTTTCAGGTATTGAGAAATAACTATTAAACTTCATTTTACCATTTTACTCGTATTTTATTTACAGTCCATACGCAAATGCCCGCACCTTGGCCTTAACCCCGGCCATAAGATTCTGCACAACCTGTGAATCAACCGTTTTTTGCATGTAAACCCATACTTTCTTCAGTTCCTCGACTGTCTTCACTACCTTAGGTCGTTTAAGAAGGTGCTGCTTCATAATCGCCCAGTACTTCTCGATGCGGCGGAGCTCCGGAGTGTTGGGAGGGTTGAACATTTTCGGCACGAAATTGACCTTATTGTCCGCATACCACTTCAGCACGTCCTTGGAGTAGTGGCATGAGGCCAAATCTGGCCAGAAGATTGTTGGGATGTTGTGGGCCTTCAGGAGAGGAAGCAGCCGCTTCTGGAGGCACTCTTTTATGTACACCTGTCCGTTCATCGTGTCACGAAAGGTGCACTCCGCTTCCCGCACGTGCAGATGGCTTGCCAAACCAGGAATTTCCTTGAACTTATCCTTGGCCGTGAAAAACAGGTTGCCGGGGATCTGTTTGAAGTCGGCCTTCACATATGTTTCGTCGTCCATGATGCAGCATTCAACTTTCGTCAGCATGTTGAGGTACAACTTCCTGGCACGGGTTTTGGCGGACTTGTTCTGCTTCTCGTCGCGATTAGGGGCCTTTTGTACCTTGAACGTTCGAAGCCCAGCCTTAGTTTTGGCCTTCTGGACAAAACTTCGGCTTAGGTGCAGCTTCATAGCCACATCCCTAACGGAGGCGTTCGGATTTCGGTTGAAGGCCCCAACTACGCGGTTGTGATTTTTGGTGTTGTACGGAATACTTTTTCCTTCACTTCTGGGCTTCCGATCGGTGGTCAACCGTTCCTCGAACCGCTTAATCACTCGCGACACCGTGGAATTCGCGATTCCGAACGTTTTAGCGATGGAACGATGCGAGAGATCCTTGTTCTCGTGATGAATGCGCAAGATTTTATCACGCACGAGCTGTTCTTTCGACTCCATTTCCGCGAGTTTTGATCACAGGACTTTAAAACTTGCAGGATGTAAATAATGCACTATGAACTAAATCCACCCAAATTTTCATTAAATTCTACCCAACGGTTAAAAAGTTAGAGCAATTTCATAGTGTGGCAATTTCATCGTGTACACCCTTTAACATCCAAATTGCATATATAGAGGTACCAAATATGTTTTACAGTCAGTTGTTGGTAATTCATCGAGTTTATGTCTCCTATTAAGCAATATTTTTTTGAAAATGTTGGCTCTGCATGTAAAAAAATAATTGTTCATACATTATTAGGGTTTGCTTAAAATTTATTTCCCGAAAAAAAATGATCGTCAAAGTCCATGTCTTTTTCGGGTTATTGTTAAGGGGGAGGGGGAGGAGGAGGGGGTTTTACATGCACGTTTTTTCAAGTCTCACTGCTCATTGTGGTGGACACGCCGTGATCCACCTTTAGCCACTGACCTAGTCCTGCTTGATGCAGGACCTAGTGCCACGCCGTCCGAAGCGGTAATGAGCAGAGGTTAGTTTAGTTTAAATGATCTTTATTTTAGTTTAACTTGGACAATTACCATATAAATTTTTACTAAGTGATTTAATTGCTTTCTTCATCTTTAGGTATGGGCAAAATTCAAAATTTGTTTTACAGAATTAGTCCTAGACTTAGTACACGGTCGACCACCTTGGTGGGATTGGTTTGTTTTGTTTTTAGAATTTGAAGAGAAACTACTTAATACTACTATTTACAGCTTAAAACTAACCTACTGTACTATATACACTTAACCTACTATGTACAAATTGCTTATTAAAGCATGTTCAGAAAGATTGCATTTTTGAATAAATTTAGTTGTCATATCATCAATTTTGGAATCTACTTTGGGAATTTCTGCCTCTTGATGGAGGTCTGCTATTCTTGTGTCGAATGGACGATCTAGGATCATCCTCAACACTCTATTCTGTGCAACCTGGATTTTGTTCCTGTGGGTCTGAGCGCACGATTCCCACACCGGGGCGGCATAGAAGATCGCGGGGGCTATGATCTGTTTGTAAACAGCCAGTTTGTTTTGCCTTGAGAGGCGGGATCTGCGGAAAATGAGCGGATACAAACACCTAACCAAGGCGGAGCACTTAACTAGGGTTTTCTCTATGTGCGAGCGGAACAGGAGCTTCTCATCGAACAACATCCAGAGATAAGTAACATCAGTGGACCACTCGACCCTTGTACCATCCATTATTACGGTACAGGAGGGAGACGGTTTAAGTTTTGGTGATTGTCTGTGAAGGAACATGATCGCTTGGGTTTTCGAGGCGTAGATTTTGATTTTCCACGTGGTGGCATAATCAGTAAAGGTGTCAAGGCATCGTTGGAGCTTGTTCGTAATTTCACGAGGCATCCTACCCTTGACGGCTATCGCGGTGTCATCTGCAAACAGAAAGAACACGCAACCGTCTCCTAGAGGAGGGATGTCCGACGTGTAGATGCTGTAAAGCAGTGGTCCCAGCAGACTCCCTTGCGGAACACCTGCTGGGATCGGAAATTGTCCCGAAAGGGAACTATTCAACGACACCCTGAACGACCTTTGCTGGAGATAGTTACGGGTGATTTTCACAAGGTATGGTGGAAAGTTGGAGTTACAAAGCTTGTATATAAGTCCGTCGTGCCAGACATTGTCAAACGCCTTTTCGACGTCTAACAAGGCCATGGCTGTGGACTTGGATACAGCTTTGTTACTCCGGATGTTATTCATCACCCGCACTAGCTGATGATTGGTGGAATGCCCCTTACGGAACCCGAACTGTTCCGGAAGAAGAATGTCATGTTCCTCCACAAACTTGTTTAGTCGGCTGAGGATCAATTTTTCGAACAGCTTGCTCAGCGCTGAGAGCAGGCTAATCGGTCTGTAGCTTGACGGTAGTGAAGGGTCTTTCCCAGGTTTGCGGATCGGGATGATTTTTGCCACCTTCCAGATGCTTGGAAAGTAGTGCAGCTCCAAGCATCTGTTGAGGATGGCAGCCAGCAGCGAGTGCACCCTCGCGCTGAGATTTTTCAACTCTAGGTTGAATATTCCGTCAAACCCGGGAGCCTTCATGTTCGTACTGTGTTTCAGCGCTGAGCAAATTTGTTCCTCTGTAATCCGTTCTTCTGGAGGGACGGCACAAGGGGAGGCATCTAACGTCTGGACGCACTGCACAACCTGGTTCTCGAGTGGACTTGGGATTGTAGAGCCAAGCAAATGCGACTGGGCAATGTGCTCCCCAATTGCATTGGCCTTCTCTTCGTTGGTGATAAGCCGTTCGTCATTGACTCTAAGTGGTGGAATGGGCTTGGGGTGAGACTTCAGCACCTTGGCAACCTTCCAGAATGGTCTGGAACGGTCGTCCAGGTTCTGAACGAGCCGCCCGAAACTCTCGTTCCGGATTGAGACCATTCTGGAAGCGATCTGCCGATTCAGATCGACCATTTCGTATTTACGCTGCAGATCCCCAGTCCGCTGAAACTGGCGTCTACGAACATTTCTGAGCCGAATCAAGAGTTTGGTGTGGGAATCAATTGCTTGAAACTTACCCCTCACAGGAACTCGTCGAACGCACTCTTCGTCAGCCACGGATATGGCTTGATGGAGACCCTCCAGGGCCCGGTCGATGTCATCCACTGTGTCGAGCGGTGGGTTGTCGTCGATGTGGCGGTCGACCACGCGTCGAAACTGGACCCAGTTGACTCGATGGTAGTCCTTCCGCTGGCACGGTGCAGGGGCCACGTTGTAGCCCAGCTCGGTCAGCACCGGTTGGTGGTCCGAACTCAGGTCGTTGACGGCAACCGGCTTGGCTAATCTGGTGTTTGCCAAGAACAGGTCCAGCGTCGATGGGTTGCCCGTCGGTGATGTGAAGGTTGGTTCGTCCGGAAACCAGACGGAATAGAGACCATGTAGTAGAATGGTCGAATAGCAGGCGGCCGTTCTGGTTCTGCTGGTAGTTCCGCCAGGCCTCGTGCCGGGCGTTCAGGTCCCCTCCGATTACAAAGCGGGCATTGGTGTGGGTTATGATGGCAAGGTCGTTCTTGAACTGCTGTGCTGTACCATTGCTAACGGTACATTGCCGGGGGCAGTAGACAACGATGAACCGGACGTTTCCGGTCGATGTTTCCACCTCAACGCCGACGGCCTCGATGATGGAAGTGCGGTAGTGGGGTAGGGTGCAGTACTTGATGCCTTTCTTGATGATGACCGCGACACCGCCCCCCCTGGAGCTGGTGCGATCAAGCCGGACAATGCTGTGGTCGGGCAGCCAGAAGCTGTCACCGGTCTTGAGGTGGGTCTCGGTGAGAAGGCCCACGTCGATGTCGTGCTTGCGGAGGAAGTCTGCAAGCTCAATGTTTTTCGCCCCTACGGAGCGAGCGTTCCAGTTGGCGATCTTTATGGGTTCACGGTCCATAATTAGCGACGAAGGAGATGATAGCTTGGAGCTGTTGTGTTCTTGTTGCGCAGGTGCGCTTGATGATGATGGCCTGGGCCAACAGTGTGACGATCTCATCCGTTGACAGCGGAGAATCGTCTGTAGCTTCACCGGTTGTATGAGCAGAGGCATGAGAGCAGCGCTGATTTATATCTTTTCAGGTTCAAGCAGAATGATGTACAACCAAGTGGTATTCGTTTATGATGACTGGGTTTGGGAAAAAGGCTTATTTCATGAAATCAGTGATAAAATTATCATTTGTACATTTTCAAAAGTTTAATTACAGAAAAATTGGATAAATATTTATTTCAACAGGTTTGTAATGTAATATCCCATCGATTGGCGTATTTGGATTTTAATTTCATCTATAAATGACAAAGTTACAAGCGTTCAAAACCTAACACTCCTTCACCACACATATTTTTGATTTGCACCCCGGTATAGTCGACAAAGACGTAGTTCTACGTCAAAACGTAGTGTGCGTCTTAGGATAGACTTTGTGTGTGCGGAAAATAAGCTAGACCAGGTAATGTGCTCGTTAAAGAAAATCTGTGCATTGTGCTTAATGTTCTTTTACCAGCCGACGGCTACGTTTACGTTTCCAACGTCATCATCTGAATAATCCCGGCAACCATCACCTTGTCCGGTGAAAAGCGATCCACATCTACATCGCTGAGCGGGGCTTTGTGGTTCGTCCACCCACGTGGAACTCGCTGGCCGTTCAACACCAACGGTCGAACGCGCATCGATTGAAGGTAGCATCGTCGCTGCGCCAGTAACAGCAGCGCAGCAATCATCAGCAGCTAAATCAACTGGTGAGTCCGTTCTGTTTTTTTCGTTGAGTGTGGCGTCCGGCGAGGGCGCCACGGAGGACCTTTTTTACCGACCATAAGGTCGAAGAGCATGAATTGCTAATATTTGGATTAGTCCAATAATTGTAAGGTTGGGGTGTCGGGAAGACAACCGTGCGAACGTATCGTCGTATATGGATGCCCACCCAACCCATCAATGTTAGACACCAGGGTGCTAAGCTTTGCCGTTCCCCGCTTGATGCATCGTCGTGGGATTCGTCAGGAAGAAACACAAGAGCACAGCACAGATAGAAGGTAGTTACTCACACAAGAATAGGACTAGGTAGAGAAAGATAATAAAGAGGAGTAGAAAAATAAAAGCAATGGAAACTTCATGAAAGCACGCTCTAGTTATAATAAAATCTAAGCTTACCGTTTTCCGTTATGAAATAAATGTTTGATTTGATTTCGATGTAATGTTGTCCTATTAAAAATTAGAATGAGAGGAAGAAAGTGTCTTCACGTTGTTTCGGGTCCGTGTAATTCTGTTGTTGTCTTCCGCGTGGTCGGAGTTTGACTTTATGTTGCGTACCTCTTTTGCTGCAACTGCGCCTCTGGCGGAAATAGGTGGAACTACCGATGAGGAAAGCTTGACGTGTAACGTCGTTTTAGGTTTGTGTGCTCTCTTACCGTGAGCTTTGGGGAAATATTTCGAGGTGTGAGAGATTATGCTGTTTTTGCAATAAGGGTTTCTACCCGTTCAAATTCAGTGGTAGTGAAGCTGGCTCGATCTCTTCTTTTTAGGAAGATTACTCTTGGACTCGCCCTGGGGCAGTCTCATCCGGGCAAACTCAACATGGTATGCGGTCTCCTTTACCGGAGCGGCGCTTAAGCCGCATACTTATCCGAGATCGACCAGTGACGGCTACACCGTCTTCGTCGAATTAGATACTAGATTGTTGCTTCTTCCATCGAAAATATCCAGCCGTGGCGATTCAATTTTGATCAAGATTGATCAAAATAATTTGTACCCCTGCTTCCAGTTTGAATACATGAGCATTTTGTGTGATCGTTAGTACTGAATATGGAAAAAAACAGGCAGATGAATTCTATTCCTACTCTTTACTGTAATAAGCTTGGTGGCCCTGAAAAGAGCCGTTTTGTTGCCAAAGTTGGTGATGATTTAACCTCCGAAACCAAACAGAGTGCGTCTCTCTCACTTCAAAACGTTGATGACATCCATGGCCGCTTACGCTTGGCGTGTTTAGTGTAGGTGACAGCATCACGGATCTCATTTTTCAGGAACACCTTCAGCACACCTCATAAATCAGACCGGAGATACGTCAGACACCGCCACGGCGAGCCAGACGACTGATGGTAGTTATCTCGAAGAATTTGCGTTTGGTTCTGAATATGGCGATGAGTGTGCAAAATATTACACAATTCCATCCTCCCTATTCGCACGCGCCCGAGGATCGGAGGCGAATGCCACTTCGACTTGTTTCTTCTACTTACTACTCTCTGGGGATTTTGTGCTGGGGAAGCAGCATATGCATGTAGGTAATTGGTGGATTTGTTAGTTAATTCGAAGCTTTTGGACAATGCTGGACATTTACCAGTTTTTCAATAGTTTCTTGTTGAAAATCAACATTCGGAAGCATTGTTATCGATGCGTAGCCATATTTCTGATCGATTGGTGATAACGTTCAAAATCTTTCTTAATTTGTTACATGTTCCATTTTCGGTTTTCACAAAGTGTATCCCCATATAGAAATCAAAGACGTAGTCCTACGTCAAAAGAGTTTACTTTACTTTCCCGTGCTTTTCTAACGGGAAAAGTAAAGTAAACGCTTTTATTCTTATGACCTATTGTTCAAATCAAAGAAACGGCTCAAAAGTTACACATACTAACTTTTAAACCACTTAGCAGAATTATTAGAATTGTTAATAGCACTTCAATTAAATCGAAGAAACGTCTCCAAATTTACAAATACAAACCTTTTTACCCTTTTTGGCGTATTCATCCCTGTTACGGCTCATGATCCTGTTCTCAACTGTTATTCGTGGAAACGACATTCAGCCTTTGAATAAATTATTTTGTATCCGTCACTTCCGTTTCCCATTCGGTGATGATTAACTTTTCTGTCTGGGTTATCCAAGCAGCTATCATTCATGTTGGCGACTAATTGCTGCAACAGCAATGCCGTCACCTTTATGAATGATTCTGAAGTTCGATTGTCGACAAAGTGTCCTGTGAACTCCTGGTTTAAATCGGTCATCAATTTGACATACCCTTCGCTTTCCTCACGGATCAAATTGAACCGACGTTGCAGGTAACTTAAAACAAAATTATCTTTCAAATGTTCATAGAAAATCAACACTGAATTAACCCTTCGATACTCACTAAAGCTTCGTTTTCACATTGATGAACTTGGTATCAAAACTTCTATTCTTGAATTTCCACACAGCGTGTAAATTTGTAGGTATATCTTCAGCAGCTAATATGACAAAAGTAGTTTTGATTCTATTACGATCTGAGGAAAAATTGCAGAATTATAACTGTCGATTAATGGGGGTGAGAGGGCTGCAACTTGGACCTGAGACTTGATTGGTGCAAAGTCAATCTGCTTAAAGCAATTTGCTGAAGTTAGAAAAATACACTGAACGAATTCCTAGCCAGTATAAGAACTTAGTATAATTTTAATAAAACAAAATAATCGATTACAATAATTAAAAAAAAAAAATAATCGAATCAATGTATAAACATTGCTTGAACATCTTTCTTTGCGTTGCAATATTTTTGAGTGTACCTTCCATTTGGGGGATGTTGCGTCCAATTTCGTGAAGTGGTTACTGAGAAACACTTTATTTCAAAACAAACATACATACATATACGCATAGACATGTTCTGTTCTGGTCGAGATAAGTCGATTGGTATATGTCACTCGGATTGAAAGTCGGTTTTCTAAGCGGTGTGCATCTCCTCTTTGTGCTGCTTGTAACTAGAGTCGGTGTATAATGAGTCACGCCAAGAGAAAAACAGTTGAACTCGCATCACGGTTTTCGAAAGATTCCCTTTCTTTTCACTTGGCAACAGAGGACTGCTACATCAACTTCAAATGACTTCTAGCGAGCAAAAAAAAGTAGCGCCTGTTGTAAATCATTATATCAGTGATTTTGTCCAATCATCTTAACAAAAAATAGTAGAAATTCTCATTACTGATCGTTACCAAACGTATCATATGACGATTCAATGTTCACTGCGTGTATATGATCATTTCTTCGATCATATTTTATATTTTATTGCAATACCTTTCGTGGACCTTTCATAGCATCGTAATGTTTGTTTACTTTGCACGATAGGTAGCCGGTTTGACAGTTCAATAGGTAGACTTGGCTTCACTCTTGGCGTGACTCATTATACACCGACTCTACTTGTAACTAAACAAAGAGAATCATGACAACAATTAAAAAAAAAAAAACATTGTTAAAAAAATGAGAGGTTATGCAACTTAAAGATGCCAAAAGAATAAAACTACATGTTAATAAAAATTGGAAATCTTTTTCAATTGTTTGAAATGATCAGTACCATCATGCATTTGTTTAAATATAGTTTTAAACAATCATGTAACTTTCATAATTTGGTTTATAGACTTCTCTGACGTTTATGAATTGCACAAGTATTAGTGCAGAACTTTGGTGAATTCAAAAGTTTTCTTGCACTAATACTTATAATTTACCCCAAGTTCTGCACTAATACTTGTGCATTTCACAAACATCATAGAAATACCTATATACCTAAAAGGTGAATCAACCTTCCCTATACAACACCAATAGCGACGAAACAGTCAGCTAAGAAAGTAGTCCTTCTCAAATGCGGAACAGCGTCGTCAACGAGACTGCCTTCATTGTAGGTTCCCCTTATGCTTTCAAATTCGTTGCATCATGATTTCGGAGAAAATAAACGTTAACCTGCATTATTGCAATAAGTTATATTTTGATCAGTGCATATTTTCTAAGGCCCTGAAGAACGAGACTTTCTTTACGCGTACCTTAGCTCGCATCTGTTCTGCCAGTGTGGTGTACCGTTCGTTGAGAACATATCGTTTTTGTTTATCTCGGAAAATCAGCGTCGTTTTACGTCCGTCCAGATATACGGACCACCGCTTACCACTCCTGTGACTGTTTCTGGCTGTCGTTTTAATGTACGGGCAGTAGAACGTTACGCTGCTGTAGGTTTCGGGTTTGCCTTGCTATTACAAATAGAAATAATAATGGTAGTTTAAGAAGATTTTAATTATTCACATATTTGGAGTCTTACCATGTCTTGTTTGATTTTCAGGCAGAGCAGTCCTGGTTTCATTAGAAACAATCGATAGCTTGCATAAGATCCTTCAAGCTTCACGATTTCGGAGTATTGTACGAGCTCAATTTCATTTAGGAAGTCAACGTCCATAATCAGCTGTCGAATGTAGTAGTTTTCGTTGATTCGCTGTCTAAGCAGTGAAAGTTGACTGTGCACGTAATGGATCTTGTAATCGAGAACCGTATTTCTGAGGATGACTTCCCCTTTGGCATCGTGAACGTCGTTGTGGATTCCTTCGAAGAACTCATAGCACCTGTTTATAAACTCAACCGGCAAGAGTAGAAATGCATCAATTGACAAAAAGATCACATTTTCCTCTCTGGGTAATCCAGTGAAATATTGTTCGAAACTCATTAGGACAGCTTCTGCGGATTTAGAGCGTTCGACGTAGCGAAGGTAAACATCAAATTCAGACTGTCTCAGGCTGTCATGGAATGTATCACAGAAATGGGTAAGATTTAGTTCTGAATTTTGATGTAGGCTCTCTTCGAATAAGCGGTAGTTGATTTTTTGTTGCATTTTGAGAATTTCCTCCAATATTTCACTTAACTCTAGCAACTGTTGCCGAACATCATTTGGAAGGGAGTAAATATAGAAATATATGCTATCCTTAAGAGCTTTTTCGTAGTACTGATGGTAGCTGACCATTTGATCAAGCTCGTCAGTGTTATTCGCAAGCTGAGAGTTATTATCAATGCTTGTGATTTCATCGCTACAATTCTGACCACAAGTGTTATAATAGCTAAAACCACTCGAAACACTAGATAAACTACTCCTGTTGCTATTGTAATGATGCAAAACAGAATTTCTTATTATTGTCAACTCTGTGCTTTCAATTATAAAGCTTTCCTTCTTCTTGCGCTTGGAAATTATTGATCGTAGAAGCTCAACTATTGTAGCAAGACTTGCAGCTTCTGGATTCTGAATGTTGATCTTGACTTCTATTGAATGATGCTCATCTTTTTCCGAAAAAATCTTCAGAATTTGCAGATTGCTAAAATCATAACACACTTCATGGTGATCGAAATGACCACGATAGCTTAGAGTTTTCAATTTCAGCTGTTCAGTATAGATTACGCATCGCTCAAAGATAAACAACTTTCCCTGATACTGACGTCCTAGTCGTAGATCGTTGAAAAACACCAGAAACACTTTCTTAAACTTGCCCTGATGTAAAATGTTGATCTGAAAAGTAACAAATCAATTAATAACGCGAAGACACTACTAAGACACCCAGGTATTACCGGTTTACATTTCTCCAAGTTTTCGGAGTCTCGGGGGTACAGGAAGAGAATTTGATTCTCACTGTTCTGTTCTCGAAGCACCGTGGCTGGTTTAGGAACACCGAACCCTAGTTCAACTTCGTCATCTTCTGTTTTCTCACATTCCACAATATCGTTCACTGCCATAGATTCATTCTGTGTAGTGATGAATTTCTCCATCAACTGTTCTGCTTTGAGAACCGAATCCAGCTGGATGCTCGATTCATGGTTTGCGTTGGATCCATTAGATTGCAATACTTTCACCATACTTGCGAGTAGGAGTCTGTACCTTGGTAACCGTTGGATTGGCTGAAGAATCAAACTTTTAACGCCAAGCTTATCACCGCTATAGTTTTGATGATCCTCGAAGAATCGTGCAAACTGTACACACAGTCGTTGAGACTTGGGATTGTACAAAGAATAGAGAACATATCCGTAGAATGAATCGTTTTCCAGATATTTGCAAAACACTTGTGCTACTTTTGTCACGTCCTTTCCGCATGCAGTCAATTTCGGGAGGAGGATTGATTTGTGAAATTGGTGAATGTACTCAATGTTTCCGAAGAGATGATACTTCATGTTGACCAGCTGCACAGGGATAGGAATGGTATCGAATACGTTGTTGATGTAGGTGGAAATACCTTTTTCCAATATGTTAATGTAATTTCGTTCAGTTTCCAGCAGTTCTTCTATGAGATACGCCAATTTTCTGAAAGAAATAAATTTGAAATAACAATGCAAATCTACGTTATGGTAACACATCTAATCTTACGTAGAATTACCATCAACCTTATCTGGATCTTTGATCGTGATAAGGTCTATTTCACTAATCGAGGTCAACGGTGCTTCTTCTGCTTCGAAGAACACGGAATCATCCGATTCGCTAAAACCATCGTCTGCTTCGTTGCTTTGTTCCTTCTCCCTAGACTGGTGGTATCCATGTACTATATAGTGAACGTAGTCTCCCGGCCACTGCAGTGATATTATCATATTACAAGCTTCGGCGAAACTCTCACAATAATCTTCCTCGTAGTCCCTAAAGAGAGAATGGCATTTGAGATGGCATGCTTTAGGAAAGCTATACATGTCAACTTACGAATCATTAGAATTCAGGTAGTCTGCCTTTTCTTTCGAAAGTTGAAGGTAGATGAACTCGTTGTAGCAATCACAAATGTCGGACACATCCGGAAAGGGTTCTTCCTTCAATGCATCTTCAATAGGCTCACTATCGTCAACTAGTTCGCTGAGTTAATTGTGAAATCAGCAATTTGGAAACAATTAAAAAATTCAATAAATCAAATTGAAATAACAGACTAATCGAGCTGCAAGACAACCGATACAGGATTAAAGTAGAAGGATCTGTGCCTAGATGTAGTACCGTGATTGGTCGGTACAACTGTTTTTGCGTTGTTCAAGAGTTTATAATTTTGCAAATTTTGGGCCTTGGAGGAATACACTCAATTATGTTTTACCGATATGTGATCTAATATTGTAACCAAATTTAAAGCAATTTGTTTCAAAAACAAAATTGAGTGTACACAAGTTGCCAAGATTTCAGATTTGAATTATTAAAATTTAATATACTGGGCCTTGAAAAAGCGTCAAGACTCTTTTCTACACTTCTATTAGAATTTTAAAGAATATTTTAGAAAAATATTGAAAATGATTTCTCAGGACGATTGTAAAGGAGCTTAGATGAAAACTTGAAGTATTTTCTGGGAGCTTTCCTGTAGAATTGTGAGATGAATTCGATGGGATTTCTGATGAGGATAGTTCCATACCAAGCCTTAGAATTTTTGCAAGCGAATCCTGAGGATAATTTGAAAGAAATTCCAAGAAAAGAATTCTAATTATTCTCTCAATTTTGTTCGTACCATCACAGCAAGCAATTGTAATTTTTGCTGTGATCTCGGTAAAATTTGTTACCACTCGACTGTGTACGAATCAGCAAAAAATTTCCGCGATGTGAACAAAAAATATCTGAAATTGAGAAATGTGTTCATTATTTATCGAAGATTATTATGCATTTTTGTATTGGATTCACAGGTTACTATTTATTATTCATTCCATCAATCAATTCGATTGAAAAACACTATTCGACTATTTTTATATTTTCAAGAAAATGAATAAATTGGGTCGTATGAATGAAGAGAGCTAAGTAAAGGCTTCCGTGATTTTTTTTATGGTTATAGCAAACACTTTTATTCAAACGGCCTTTTGCATTGAACTTAGATTTAAGCAAGTAGTTTTAAAAATCCGAAGCTTTTAAAAGGGCATATGAATTTTATATTTATCATCAAGTAAAAATAAATAAACATATCAAATTTAAGATTTCAAGACTGAAATAGTCTAGCTCAGCATTCATTAAAACATCCAAGTCTAAAATGATTTGAAAACCATCTAAACACATTATTAAGTAAGTTGAAGTTTACTTTGGTCCGATGTCCAACAATTGAAACCCATTGTTTTACGCACCATTTCAGATTAATTTTGGGCTACAAAATGGCGAGTTGACAACCTGAAAGGAGCGGAATACCTAGCTCTGGTAGGACGGGAGGCAATTCCCCCGCAAGGATATCCACAATGCCACCTGGAGGTAGCCTGACCAACACACAGAAAACCAAATCGATCACATTCTATTCGACGGGAAATTCTTTTCCGACATTATCAACGTCCGCACGTACCGCAGTGTGAACATAGATGCGGACTACTACTTAGTTGCAGTATGCATGCGCTCAAAACTCTCGACGGGGCATAACACCCGTCGAAGTCGAAAGCCGCGACCCAACATTGACCAATTACGGGACGCCGGAGTTGCCCAGGATTACACATAGCAGCTGGAAGCTGCACTACCCACGGAAGAGCAGCTTGGCGCAGCTACTCTTGAAGATGGCGGAAGGTACATCCGTTCCGCCATAGGTAGTACTGCTGCAGTGACACTAGGTACTGCAATCCTGAATCGAAGAAATGACTGGTTTAACGGCGAATGCAAACTGTTAGTAGTGGAGAAGAATGCAACACGGGCGAGAATGCTGCACGAGATTGAAAGTGGAGCGATACAGACAAGCGCGGAACAGACAAAACTCGGTTTTCTGAAAGAAGAAACATCAGCAGGAAGACCGAGATCGCGAGGCGATGGAAAATCTGTACCACGTAAACGACACAGGAAAGTTCTACGATAAGCTAAATAGTTCGCGCATAGGCTACGTGCCGCAAGCCGATATGTGCAAGGACGGTAACCTTCTCACGAACGAGTGTGATTGAGAGTTGGAAGCAGAACTATGACGAGCACCTCAACGGTGATGCAGCAGAAAACGAAGGTGGCACGGCAACAGACCTTGGAGCATGCGCAGAAGACGACAGGCTATCGGCCCCTGATCTTCAAGAAGTTGAGGAGGAGATCGGTCGGCTGAAGAACAACAAAGCGACTGGTGTAGATCAAGTACCAAGTGAGCTATTAAAATACGGTGGTGAAGCACTGGCTAGAGCGCTGCACTGAGTAATTTTAAAAATTTGGGAGGAGGAGATGTTACCAGAGGAGTGGATGGAAGGTGTCGTATGCAAAATCTACAAAAAGGGCGACAAGTTGGATTGCTGCAACTACCACACGATTACACTGGTGAGCACCGCCTACAAGGTACTCTCCCAAATTCTATGCTGCCGCCTGTCACCATCTGCATGTGAGTTCGTGGGGCAGGGAGGTGGAATTCATGGGTGTTCACACTACCACGGACCAAATTTTCGCGAATACAACGTGCCCACACATCATTTGTTCATCGATTTCAAATCCGCATACGACATCAACGGTCGAGATCAGCTATGGCAGATTATGAACGAGTACGGATTTCCGGATAAACTGACGTGATTGGTCAAGGCGACGATGGATCGAGTGATGTGCGTTGTTCGAGTGTCGGGAACACTCTCGAGTCAAGGTAATGGACTTTCGTGTCAACATCGCGTTAGAAGGTGTGATCAGAAGAGCTGGGATAGACACGAGTGGCACGATCTTCATGAAGTCAATCCAGCTTCTTGACTTTGAAACGATTGCGGAAATGTTCATCAGACTGAAGGCTGAAGCTAGGCGGATTGGACTTGCCATCAACGCATCAAAGACGAAATACATGAGAAGAAAGTAGAAGAAGTGGCGCGCAGCGGGCAAGGTGGATCGACTAAGTAGAAGGCAACCTGCGGACCTTTCGCAGACTACGAGGCTGGCGAAGTGTGGTCGTAGATTGAGTAGAGTGGAGATGACTTCTTCGGACAGCAGAGGACAACATGGCTTTAGCCTGATTGGTAAGTTAAGGTAAGTATTCAAATTGACTTTGTCCGCGGTTATTTAAAGAAAGATCATTACGTAGATTCAGAGATCGTCTGAAAAAAAAACACGCACATAACTAAAGATGGTTGTGCTGGGTGCTATTAGTCTCAGTGCTATTAGTCTTAGTTTTTCCAGATCAAGAGACCAGAGAGCGTCATTGCATCTCACCCAAAGGGTCTTGGTTCAATCCCAATCGGTGCCGCCGGGTATTTTCTAAAGCATCAAATCTCTGATCACGCCTTCATTCGGAAGTAAAGCCGTTGGTCTCCGGTCCATGAGTTGATGGGTTGATATGTAGGGTCCAGGTGTGGGAGCTGCCTGCCACACCGTCGGTAGCATTGGTACTTAGTACGGAAAGCGGGAAATAAATCAAGGAAACAAAAACTATAAGGGACATTGGGGTTGTACGCAATGGTCACATAGGACTACGTAGTCTTATATAATAAATGTTATTTGTTAACTGCAGCAGAAGCTTGTGTTTGGTGTAGGAATAGGGTTCTCTCTGTTTATTTTCTTTAGTATGACGCCCTTGGCAAAGATGGCTCACAGCGACTCATGAAGAGCTACTGATTCCGATCAATAGCGGTGCGGCTACTTCCTCCTTCTATGGATGCTCATGTGGGCTACAGCTTTCGTTGTATAGTGGAAAATAATGTTCAACGCCACGCGCCGAAAGCACTGCTGCTGCTGATGCCGACGACCGGACACCACCACACACGGTGATTGGAACTGAATCCGATCAGCGGTTGAGGCCAGCCTTGATAGCTAGCTGCTGGTTGGGAGGCTTTCGTTGTGTACTGGAGAACGCCACCACTCACGACGTGGTCATTGAAAAAACTACGTTTGGTGAGACCGTTTGGAATTCAACTTTGAAATCTGTGTTAGGAAAATCGCTTTTTGCCGGCAATCGGTGATAATTTTAATTATCATAGCAACAGTAGCACATTCGTGCAATTTTCAATGGTAACATTTTGAAAAATGATACATTCTTAAATTCAACAGATACGTAGAAATATTTCTTATCGATTGGTGATAATATGATTGACATTGGTCCAGGGGCAGTTGAGCTATTAACGTTCAAAATCTTTCATAATTTTGTTACATTTTCGGTTTTCACAAAGTGTAAATATAGAAATCACAGACATAGTCCTTCGTAAAAAAAGAGAGCCCAGAGAGAGCACGCCCAAATTTAGAGAGACGTGCGGTGTTGGTAAGAGAGCACAAAACAAAATACAAGATTAGCTCATTCCGTTATAAACAGCTCCAAAATAAATGTAAACAATAAAAAAAATCCGCAATATTTCACTTCACTAAATCTTTTAAAATTGTGAATTTTAGTATATAAGCACATTCTGCATTTTTTATGAGCACTAGCTTACACAGTTCGAAAAAGTAGTGTAAATTTTTATTCAATATGATGCACATAAATGGAGCGTCACATATCATATAAGTTTACATTATATATCATGCAAAGTTCTGAGACATTTCATGCTATGTAGCAAATATTGTATACAAAAGCCCATTGTTGTAAACTACATTGTTTACAAGTTGCTCGGTTGCGTGAGATGAAATACAAGTTTACATGAATGAATGTTTACATCACAATTAAAATTCAGAATTTTTATCTGGGTCACTTAATTTTTGACGTGCAAACACGCTGCTCGTAGATTTGTTAGTGTTTCTTTCGTTTGTTCGTGCGGTTATATTTGCTGCTATCAGTTAGTTTAGCATAACTTAGCATACAATTTCATTGAGAAATTTGCATGAACTAACCATCGCTGTCGTACTGTGGGTTCCATTGACATTATAAACAAAACATACCGTGCTAAAAAACGATATAATAGGGTTAAGGGTTAAGGGCTAATGTCGGATTAAGTGTCCCTTATATTGGGCCCATTTGTATTGTCCAGATTGAAGCACAGGATATTTTTTCGATGGATCCAATGTTTAGATCCATATATCCATATATCCTTTATTTATTATTTCGTTTTATGCGTTGATGGGCTGAGAGCACTTTTATTTTGTATTTTGCATTTAAAACTGGACTCCCAAAAGTGTGGAATCGCTGATAAAAATAGTGTTCATTGTTAAAGAAGTTTACGATTTGCTGCCTCGATATTTGTAAGATTGAATTGAAAAAGGAAGTGACTTTCATAGATATAATACTGGAACGCGTTTCCGTGTGGAATAAGAACCCCACATTTCTTGACTTGTGATTCACAAAATTCATTTTATTTTAAATGAATAAAAGTTTTCAATTCGATGCCTAGACACATTGAACGTACAAACACTTGCAGAATTTAAGAGACACTGCATTTCACACATTAAAACTGTGTTTTGATCAGTTATCCAGTTTTTTTTAATGAATTGACAAATTATGTATCTTGACGAAGTTATCTCTTACGTATTTTTTGTATGGATAGCTGTCATAATGACTTTTTAAAAATGATTGTAGCATTGCAAAAACCTATTTTGTTCACCACGATGGTGATGATGGATTTTGGATATTTGAATAATATTTGTAGTTGTTAAAAAAGTTTAAATAGTCTACAAAGGTTTGAACATTTGATCATAAAAAAAAAGAATTTTGAAGCTTATTTGGAAGCTGCTTTGAATTAGTAGCATGTACGTTTTCTGGCTGAATGTCGGGGGTTCGTGAGCATTCCGGATGTTGCTGAAAATTTCGGAGAACTTTGAGATTAGGGCGTAATTGCTTTTGTAAACAAACACGACAATCGCCGATTTCTCGCCAATTAAAGCTCAATCTAAAAAAATTAACAGCACAAACAAGTGGAAAAATGAATCCTCTATCATTTGGTATGGTTTGTTCGCGAGATTGAGTTTCAATTTACGAGAAATTGGCGATAGATGTGTTTGTTTACAAAATCAATTACGCCCAAATCTCAAAGTTCTCCGGAATTACGATAACATCAGATTGCGGGGTTGCTTTGTTGATTGTACATGAACTCTTGATCGCTGGGAATGCTCATGAATATTTGATGTGGACAAAAGGGTGAACAAAGAGGTGAATGCCTAAGCTTTTTCACATTCATATCGCTGTGAAGCAATTAAAAATTGTTGAGTTTTTTGTTTGCTAATCTGGTAAATGTTATACTTAATTATCTTAATGTTAAATCGTTCAGCTCAAACCTTTTTAGAGGTAAGGGGTGGGACCATCATCATCATCATCATCATCATTATCATCGGCATCATCATCCAAAGTAGGTTTTTACTTTGTATCGTCTTGGTGTCTTCTGAACACTTATTCCTTATGAGCCAAGGAATAAGTGCGCCGAAGACACTGAAATAATTTAATGTAAAAGCGCACTTTTATAAGCGATTCCACACTTTGTACTTATAATCTGCGCAATGCCCAATATACATATGTCTCTCAATAGAGGGGTGATGCAGAGGGTGTTCAAAACATAGATTTTACTCCACAAAGCTCAATCGATTCTAAATCAGGTCCTGATAATCCTCCCAAAATTTGAGCTCATTTGGTTACGATCTTATGTTGTACTGGTCCTTTATAGTTTATATGGGATTTACTAAATTTTCTCGCATCCGCATTTCTTGCAATTCGGATAGCATCTGCCGATTTCGTCAACTGTTTTATCAGCATATAAATCCCATATACGTCGATGCATCAATCTGTAATTTCGTCTAAACTAATGTATGGCGTATAGGAAAAACATAACTAAAAAGGGTATTTTCCTCAACTTATCGTGACATAATTAGAGTATGGCCCCAGACACGCGCTATTTTCAGAAACGTCATCTAGCTTTGCGATGATTGTGGTAGAGTTTGGATCAGTCCGCTATCAGGAGGCAAATGAATGTATGCAACAACAGCAACCACTGTTGGCTTATCGAAGGAATTTAAAGCTCAAGTTGCTGAAATAATCAAAATGCTGCCTGGAGGCAAACAAAAGCTGCTCGACGAAGAAAAATTCTTGAGGCAACATTCTAAGCCTTTAAAGTCATCGAAAATATCCCGCCATGGTGATAGTTGCGTTGTCAACCCAAGTAGAAGAGAAAGTTATTCTACTTTTGGCAGGGATCATTCGTTTTCGTTGGTGCTCTCGATTTCTGATAACCGAGTAACAGAGCATATATTCGACCTGCTGGTAGCTCAATCGCTAGGTTTAACAGAATCGGATAATATTTATAGGCTGATATTTAATATCCGAGTTAAAATTAGCCGGATAGAAAAGTTTTAAAATTATCCGGGTAGAAAAAAGTGGATAGAGATCATATTCATTACTTTTCTATCCGGATACTCCGAACAGTTTTTGTTTAGAATAGGGATATTTTATATAAAATATGTAAGGTTTTTTTTTAATTTAATTTCCATCCTACTAAGCACAACCCACGCTTTACCTCTCTTTCTTTAACGGGGTTCAACAATAAATGAAATGTTTCCATCAAAGATGACTTCTAAATTTATTCCCCTTTCCATAAGTACCGTTGAATTTGATAAATAGCCACACATTGTTGAGATATTGTTAAAAATCTAACACTGCTTCTTGATTCAAAATTCGTCCAACGAGTTTCAATTCCGTCCAAACGCATTGAAACACCATTGGATTTTCTTCGTTCTACGGATGAAGGTAGAAAAAGCGAGTTCGTTAGGAGCGCTTTTTTTGTTTACAAAACAAGGATTGTAAATATTCACACAATATGCTCTAAGGTTTTGTGTTCCAGCTTATGAAATAAAGGATCGGTACAAACGTATTACTGATTTGTGGACGGTGAAATACTGATTATTTACTGCTCGATAGAACGGAAATGGGCGATTACGACGAATTAGCCCACCCTACCCTACCCATCAATACGAGTATTTTTGGAATCGGGGTGATGTTCAGAGTCCGGAAATTGATATCCGATGCCAATTTGAAATCCAAGATGGTGGCTTCCGGTTTCATGAAATGTGGGAAATACTGCCAAATACCCATCAATGATGGATATTTTTGGAATCGGGGTGATGTATAGAGTCCGGAAATTGATATCCGGCGCCATTTTGGAATCCAATATGGCGGCTATTGGGTTAAAACAAAAAGGCAAACACCCTACAATATGGGTATTTTCGGAACGGGACGACCGATGGATGCCAAAAATCGATGTACGACACTATTTTGGAATCCAAGATGGCAGCCATTGGTTTCATATGGGTATTTTTGGATAAGAGACGACGTGTAGAGGCTGTAAATCTATGTCTGACACCCAATTGGAATTCAAGATGACAGCCATTGGTTAATAAAAACCTATGAAAAAACTTTTTTTCCTCTGTGCGGGACCTAATACCACTGAGACGAGTAATTTGATCTATTGTAGTATATCCCGTGGCCTTTGTTTAGTGCATGTCGTATTACTCTATCACTATTGAGTAATGATGAAGTATTTGATTTTTTACAGTTGTCATTCTTGCACTTATCGCATCCGACTCTAATTGAAAGGTCCCGCTCTTTATACCCTTCGGAGTGTTAAAACACCCTCCAAAGGCGCTCCCCATTGTCAGTCAAAATTGGATTCCTTAGCAACACAATTAAGGAATGACATTGATAATGACCATGCATCAGAACCCTAGTCTTAACCACTTCAAACTAGGAAATAACGAATAGAATATTAGGAATCACATAGATGATGACTAACTAACTAATTTTTCCTTGTTTCAAGATCATCATCGGTGGACAAAGCCGAGTCTTATCACTATCAACAAGGCATAAAAAGTAACAAGGACTAAGATGTGTTCCTTTGATTACTGAAAAATCCTGTGCCCCTAGTTTGAAGTAGTCAGGGCTAGGAATCGGTGGTAGACCTTACATCCCGTAACGTACCACGAAAAGGTGATAAATCCACGTTACGGAGCATGAAATACCTCACAATATGGTTATTATTGGAACGGGGAAGATGATGCTCACAGTGATGCAGTGATAAATATTATACGATATGGGCACCTCTTTGGATTCCAAAATGGCGCCGGACATCAATTTTCGGCATCTACACGTCGTCGTTCAAAAAAAAAATACCCATATTTATATATTATATACCCAGGGTTTTTACCACTTTTGGCCCATTGGCCGCAATATTGGATTTTAAAATGGCGTCAGACAAACATTTTCGGCATCTACCGGTCCGTTCCGAGAATACCCATATTGATGGGTATTTGTCACTTTCTCTGAAGCCAATGGCCGCCATATTGGATTTCAAAATGGCGTCGAATATTAATTTCTAGCTTCTTCATATCCCCGGATTTCAAAAATACCAATCCTGATGGGCATTTGAAAGTATTTCCATCTTTTTATAAAGGTGAAAGCCACCATCTGGGATTTAAAAAATGCGTCGTATATCAATTTCCGGCCTCTAGACATCACTCCGATTCCAAACATACCAACATTGATAGATATTTGACAGTATTTCTCACTTTTCATGAAACCGGAAGCCGCCATCTTGGATTTCAAAATGGCGTCGGATATCAATTTCCGGACTCTAGACATCAGCCCGATTCCAAAAATACCCAAATTGATGGGTACATATTCTATATAAAACATCCCTATTCTAAACAAAAACTGTTCAGAGTAGGTACTCCGGATACTATCCGGATAGAAAAGTAATAGATGATATCCAAAATAAAACTTTAGCTTGGATAGAGATAGACTCCGTTTATTTCTATCCACTGGATAGGTCTAACCGGATAACTATGCCAATCCGGATAATTTTGAAGCCTGTGAGTGATTGGTGATGGAAAGTGGATACAGTCTTTTTTTCTCTGCTGACATCTCTCTAGTTCGAGCAGCTAAAGTGTGTTTAGTGGTTTATGGAGGTTTACACTGCTGCGAGGAACGAAAGGCGAGAGTGCTATTTTTAACATCGGTTAAAGATGTAGCGGCAGCATATCTATAGGAGCTCTTCGAAATCGTCGTGATGTCATGGATTCCTTTGCAACAGATCGAGTGAGATCTTTCCTTTATTTTTCTCTTAACGTTCATTTCATTATTATATGGAGGGTCCACCCGATTGAAACGAAATGGATAGGGAGAGTTGAAATGCCAACTCACTGTCTTTAACATTTCGTGAATATAGGGCTGGCTCTTCTCCCCACTCATTGGGGCATCCTCCTGTTGGATGGCCTGGTTTTAACCGGTTGTATGATTCTGTTGTTGCAAAGAGATTCTTATTTATCCCATGGATGCACGTGGGTGATTTTGCTCACGGATTCACTCTTCACCACGGATTCGGCCCTTCATACAATGACAGGTTGTGTACAATTAAAGGCTACTAAGCTTGATCAAGTCGAACAGTGAGGATAGTCCACAGTCTACCGACAGTTCTCTTGCTACAGTGAGTGGTAGTTCCATATCATCATCATCATCATCATCATCATCATCATCATCTTCATCATCATCATCATAAAATGCTCTAAGTTACCAAATAATTATTGTCCGCGAACCCCCGGTGTCGAATGAATCTTTACCTTTGTAGCAACGTTGCGAGCAGGTGAGATCTGTCGGTTTGACAACGAGTGTCAAAAGAGAGACAGAAGGAACTGTCAGACGTGGTAATGAGTAGTAATACTCAGAGGGAGAGATAGGCGGAGAGCATGTTTTGAGCCAAATCAACAGTCAAAATCTGAGCCAATCTAACATTCCCATTAGAATGTTTCTGATGATTTCTTATTCTTACTAGATTAATTTAGATAGTATTGCAATCGAACAGAAATTCAATCACCTTTATGTTTCGTGTGCTTCTCAAATTCAACTAGTTTTTTGACGTAGGACTACGTCTTTCGTGAAGATGGGGGTACAATTTATGAAAAGCGAAAAATGAAATTATGAAAGATTTTAAACGTTAATAACTTAGCTGCCCCTGGACCAATTTCAATTATTTTATCACCAATCGATTAGAAACATTTCTACGCATCGATAACAATGCTTTTGACTGTTAATTTTCAAACTGAAACTATTGAAAAAGTGGCAAATGTCAAGCATTGTCCAAAAACTTAGAAATAACTAACAAATCCACCAATTACGTACCTGCATGTGCTGCTTCCCCAACACAGTCATCAGAGAATGGTTTCTAGATGAAACAAGTCTAAGTGACATTCGCCTCCGATGTTCGGGCGTGTACAACTATGGAGGATACAATTGCGGAACATTTAGTTGCCAATTCAGAACCACACGCCCCCAACGACCACACAAAATGCTGTTTTTTCCTTGGATTTGTATTCCATGCACCAATGCTACCCACACCCATACTTGGCATACACAGTTTTGGTCACGAACTGCTCATTTGCTAATAACTTTGCACACAGTAAACGGAACATAGTTCTTTTTGAAGCAGTGTTATATAATAGAGTGTAAGCTTATTATAGATATGTAAAATAAAGTAGATTATAATGCTAGTAGAAAACTGTATTTGTTTTTGCGTTGTAACAATGAGGTGAGAAATGCTCACTACACATCTCGGAATTTAAGTGTTAAATTGATTAGTGTTGATTCAAATGTTAACATTCAAAGTGTTTTTATGTTAATTCATACGCGAAGTTAGCGATTTTCAGAGTTGGTTGGAAATGCTAACATGAAGCTTTAGCGTTTTCATCACTGCTTTCTCTCTGAGATGATCATGTTGGTCATGACGAGAGGAGCAAGACAATAGTTGGGTAAAGAAGAATTGCATTATAACACACCATCGACTGGAAATGCTCTCACAACGTGGGGCTTTAGGTAGTGATGAAAACGTCGCTAGAACTATTCCACAGCCGCAGTCAGTTTATGAGCAAAAGAGGGACGCACATTTTTTGCCTGTAGACTTGGAGACATACTTCAAGTCTCCGCGTACATCGTACGGGTTAGGCAAAAGATGTGCGTCTATCTTCAAAAATTGTCGCATTAATGGCCCTTCGCTCATTTTCAACTTCTATTCAATTTTCATACTGCCGTACTCTAGCGGAACTATCCACCTACTCTCTTCTAAAAGATCATTCTCTAGCTAATAAATTATCACACTAAAGCTTCATGTTAGCATTTCCAACCAACTCAAATGTTAAGCTTTACCTAATCTTTGCATATCTATAGCCTAATCTATCAATTACTTAAAAGAAAAATAAATTTCAACATCTGAGTGAAAAGTTATTAGCAAATGAGCAGTTGGTGTGTACAACTGTGCATGCCCACACCTGGACCCTACCTATCGACCCATCAACTCATGAACCGGGAACCCCGAAGGAAGGCGTGATCAGAGATGTTATGCCTCAGAACTTCCCGGCAGCGTTGACTGGGATTGAACCCAGGCTTGCTGGGACGCTTACCACTACACCACGGGCGCCGCTGCTCTCTAGAGTTGTAATCTTGTTACCAAACTTGGAAGCAGGGGATACTCTATATAAATTCTATCTAACTCTTTTCTGAAATGAACTTGGTGGCCCTGAAAAGGCCCGTTTTGTTACATTGGTGATAAGTTTTAACCTCCAAAACCGTACAGAATGCGTCCCTGTCGCTTCAAAGCGTAGACGACATCCATGGCCGTGACGGTTTTGCGCTTGGCGTGTAGACAACCAACTCTGCCGGTACCATATTTTCTCGCTTCCCATTGGCTATATTATATAGCCAATGAGAAGCGAGAAAATATGGTACCGGCAGAGCTGGTTGTCTATACAAGAGGTTGCTATCTACGCTTTAAGCTTAGTTTCGATTCACCCGTTCAACGACAAACAAGCATCAAGTAAGCAAAGGGAAGCAAAGGCTTGGAAATGGAGGCACCAAGCGTAATCGGAAGGTTCTGCGTGAAAACATCCAGGGTTTTCCGAAGCCTGCCATCCGTCGTCTGGCTCGACGTGGTTGTGTCACGCTAAGCGCAAAACCGTCACGGCCATGGATGACGTCTACGCTCTGAAGCGACAGGGACGCACTCTGTACGGTTTCGGAGGTTACAACTTATCACCAACGTAACAAAACGACCCTTTTCAGGGCCACCAAGTTCATTTCAGTAAAGAGTTAGAATAGAATTTATATAGAGTAACCCATGGTTCACCCATTCAATTTGTCACTAAATACATCAAAATGATTCAAAAACCAAATAATTTGTTAGGGAAATAAATTATGTTCTATCTTATCGGTGGGTTAATTTTTTTTCCGTTTCACTTTCATTAACTGAGAAACCCTCATCGTATGCATTCTCCTGCTGCGCGACATCTTCAAAAACGTCCGAACCGTAAAAATTTCGTAGTCCTACGTCAACAATGCGGTTGTGTCTTGTACACCACCCTCCAACTTTTTTTTAATCAAAAACAATATTCTAGCTCTTTTGATTAATTGATCTTAGTTGGTTAACTCAATTATTATGTTGCACGTAAATCGAATCAAAAGTAAAAGTCATGTGAAATTCTAGCTTCTAGCAAGGGTTGCAAGATAATTTTTGGTACAAATCCCTGCTGCCGAATTGTATTTTGTATTCTCCGCCCATCTCTCCTTCTGAGTATTTCTAGTAAGGAGGCATACATTGAAACAGCCAGGAAAACTTATATTGATAGTATAAGTTTGTAAGTTTGTTATTAATTTCTGAATCAATTGAATTTACGAACTAACCCAAGTAACATTTCAAGTTTTATAGTGGTTTTAAAGCATGCTACAAGTCTAAATCATGGTCTACAGAACCTTCATAAAACCAAAATTGTTACTTGGAAAGTGTACTTAAATTTCCGTAAATCTAATAGGTATATGTTTACTCTACTTGTACGGATTACTCATTGTTTGGGTATATTTATAAACCCTGGACCAGGATCAATTACTTCCATTCCATCAGCGCCATAATCAGTACGAATGAATGGTTAGAATTGAAAACTCACTATGAAATCTACGTCACTTTAGCATATCATACCCCGGCAGTATATCCAAGTAACCAACAAACCCGTTAATTCGCCTTTTTGCAAAATAAGACTACTACACGGCTATGTCGATACGAATGCAAGGATAATTTGATTTGTATCCACCCAGAAGGCAACATAACTGTCGATAATTCTCTAAGATTGGTGAATATTTACTAGATATTTTTGAAGCATGATCATCGAGGATGCGTAATGACTCCAAGTTCGACACATGATTTAAATTTTCCGGAATCTTCGCCATAATTGTAGTACTATAAGTTGCCCTACATATTTTGTTATGGATGCTGAATCATTTAACAGACACCAAAATGATAGCTACGGTCATTTTTTCCTAAAATAAACACTGGAAAACAATCACTATAAACAAAAACGTTGTCTTGCGCACTTGGTTTTGTGTGAACCAAAATAATATCTTGACCATTACCATGCTTCGTTATCTTCAGTTATCTTATCACTCGGCAGGTACCACAATGCCTTCGACAAATCCTGTTGCTCCGCTGCCGTGGTGCTAGTGTACCCTGCCCTATTTGCTTCAGCATCTCTCTTGGCGTGCTTAGCTTTCCAGCCCTTGGACGAGAATCTTCCACTGATACGCTCGAAGCGATCACTAGCGCGGGACTCAAATTGGTGCACTAACTTTCGCACACTGAAATGCTTTGCACTTGCTGAAAGTAGGAAGTTGAAAATTGATTGATTTCATTCGATTCACTTTTCAAGCACCACTTTGTTTCACAATTGCATCATCGCCGATAGGGAATGTTTTTCGCTTCCGCATTGACACTGACCTGCTCTGTGGAAAAACGATGCCTTTTCTTCCATCTTGATTGTTTTCCCATTTTGTTCACTCAAATCTAACACTTCACTTGGATTTCTGTATCCAACACTCATGGCACGTGTTACCCGTCAAGGATTATCTCAAAGCAAATAGCAAATAACAACACCCGTTTCCCGAAATCCGTCTTTTGCGCACCACGGTCATCGTTCTTGTGTGCAAAAATTTGACAAACGTTTTTTTTTTTCAATAAACGTATGTAATACGCGCAACGGAAAGCTCCAACTACTGATAGCAGCTATCAGTACGCCGCACGGAGCCATGGACAAAACCTTTATCAGATGGTGATTTTCAGCGACGACGGTTGTGTCCATTCATGCTTGCATGTGTGGGAGAATGATAATGGCTAGGCCAAAAGAAGCTGTTATCAGCATGCGACCTGGCACATTTGAATAAAACGTAAATGCACTTGATGCATCCTAGAATAATCAAACGTAAACAACTGGATATGGACAGTCTACAACTGAACGGGCGGGAAGCTTTTCACAGCATTTGAAGTGTGCTGTGTAATTTATAGAGCTTTCACGGTACCAAGTTCAGTCGTATGGCACTAGGTAGCGAGAGATGTCGCGTTAGGAGAGGTGATTGCATGAACAATCAAGCGTCTGCGCAATGCATAGCACGTGCTTGATAGAATCAAGCAATGTAGGCAGCAGTGCTGATAAAAATCATTTCTTCCACACTCAAATAAGCTGAAAATGAAGGCAACCTTGAAAGATAAACCAACTATCAGCAAGAATTTGAATGTAGGGTAGGATGGTGCAAAACGCACCGTTTAATTGCTGGCGCATGGAAGCTAAAATCAAGAAAAAAAGTAATGGTGTATGGTTCATTACCATGTTTTCTACGAAGATCTAGTGATTTCGAACTATAAAACGATGATTTTTCATGATTTTCATACAAATCGGTTCCAAAATGATAGCGGGGCAAGACGCCTGATTCATGGTGCAATATGCACCGCAAAATTGGCGTTAAATGCACCGCATGGTAGACATACCCCTGCAAGTAGAGAATGCAAAAGCATGAGGTATTTCAAATGAATATTCCTTCAGTTTACATCACAAATTTGGTCTCAATAGAGTGTTAAATTACGATTCATGAAGTAAAACATCTATAAAATATACAAAAAGTGAATTCGTTCCATTCTTTTGCGATATATGCTGTTAAAAGCTTAATTTGCAGTCGATGATTTTAATAACTGTGTCATGTTTTACACAAAATGCAATTTTTTAAAGAAATCAGTACGTCAATTTATGATTTTATTATCAAGAATTATTTGTGAAACCTCCAGTTGAAAAAAAAACACAATCCGTTACCCGGAAAATGCATCTAAAGAAAAGTTATCGTTGTTTTTCTATAAGTGGGCATTTTACCCCTGGGGTGCATCATGGGCGTGCTGTTCTCCCTTACATGCTTTTGATCAAGGCAACCACTGAGTTTCGAAGTCAACAATTCAGTGCCAACATTTCAAAGGGGCGTAATTGCATTTGTAAACAATGGCTTTAGCCATCGATTTCTCGCGAATAAAAGCTCACTCATGAAAAATAATGACACCAGCAGGTAGAGGAATGTTTCCTCTACCAGCTAGCATTGTTATTTTGAAGAGGTAAGATTTCATTCGCGAGAAATTGATGGCTAAAGTCATTGTTTACAAAAGCAATTACGCCCCTTTGAAATGTTGGCACTGAATTGTTTTTGTTCATTCAAAGATGCGTATTCATTATCGTCTGTTCTGTTGTTATCAGGCCAATGACAAGTCCTATACCAACAGCAGTGTTTGACAGTAGGCAGCATGTCCCGGGCTCAAATAGTTAATTTTGCTGTGCTGAGCCGCTGTCACGGTATAACATGTTGCTTACGCGCCTGCCACTGGGCTGGTTGTTATATCAATATTCATAATAGGGAGCTGCACAGTTGGGTTAACTTAACTTTTTGACACCTGGCAGTGGTTTGTTTACATAGACTTAGAAAAAAAAAATTAAAAAAAATGTTAAACGTTTTTTTTAGATTGTTTGGAGAGGAATATTTTTCAAACGAGCATAGTCGGATATCATATCTTTTAATTCTTTTTATTTAAAACCTCAAATCCACAAAAATCGACTAACAAGCAAAGGTAAACAAACCACCACTGGATGTCAAACTGATGAATGCGGGTTCATCGCGTTCATTCGTGACGTCAGCGTGCAGCATCCTATTATCTTGGTGGGATGATTTTAAATAACAAATGCTAAATGATTTTTGTTTTACACAAATATACCGTTGTGAAACGTGTTATGTTGCTTTTTTCACTCAGATCGATGGAAGGATATTGCCTTTTGCAGAATTGATGATAATATCGAGGTTTTAGGCTCTGCAATCGATAGTATTCAAAATAATCATTTATGGCACAATTAATTTGATTTTTTGCTTTTGAGGATCGTTTCAGATTTTGACAATTTTGGATTGGAAAGTCAAGTGTCAGAGAGTAGCAATTTCAAATTTGTATGTTTTGTGGAAGCTGACATTTGTGCCTTTGAAGTTTCACGCTAAGGCTTCCTTTGAAAAATCTGTAGAAATACAGAATTATCTGTAGTTTTGGTAACCCTGCCTGCCATTCGTCGTCTGGCTCGAAGTGGTGGTGTCAAGCTCATCTCCGGTCTGATGTACGAGCAAACCCGAGGTGTGCTGAAGGTGTGCCGAGGAAATGTGATCAGTGATGCCGTCACTGAATGCGCAGCTGTCTACACGTCATCATCATCTTCCAAAGGCTTTAAACCGGTGCAAAGGCCTCAAATTCCAATATCAATCTGAGTAAGAAATTAACCAGTAATAGACCCCCATACGATAGGAGAAAATACACAACTTAACAGTAGCAGTGACAATGTCGCACACTTCCAGGGTCAGTTGTTTATAAACAGTTGCTACCGCTACCGCGTCAGCGATGCGCGCTGGCTTAACTAGGTGCTTCGCGAAAGGTCAAAGTAAACATTGGTGAGTAAGCATCCTACATAGCCGTTCCTACCGCGAGGAGCATTAATTCTTGTTAAAAAACAGACACCGACTTTCCAAGAGAAAAACTATCTGTCTCGCTTTATATGTACATACTGGAGAAAAACTATTGTGTAGAGTTTAAGTAACAAATTCATGTATAAAAGGTTTCGAAGAATAAAGAATCGGGGCAGTTGTTCTGATGAGTTTATTATCCGAGGTTTGCTAGGTGCGGACGACCACAGTTCCAACCTCAGGATAACTGATTTATCAAAGAGCCTTTTCCAAGCACTGAGCATGCCAGACGGTACCGATCTTTATGCCTTTAGGTGCAAACTTTAAGCCCCTTTTAATGAAGAACTTCTACTGCAAAGTAATCTGGTTGTAAATAGTATGATGACGTGAAGACTGTATTCTATTAGAAAATTTGATAGCCAGCTGTGGTAGTTGCTCCCCCACAGTGTCTGCATGTCTACATATTCTAATAGTTTTTTTTTCCTTTGTATACTATTTTCAAATTATTACAGAAATCGGGACGACGTCTAGAGTAATAGTCAATATTACGAATCAGTTTGTTTTCCATAAAAGTACAGAACCCTTTAAAATCAGACTCGAACAATATAGATGGCATCCCAACCAATTCTGTAGTGTCAGGTTTATTAGGAGCTACCCTTCCAATGTTTACAGGAGTCAATGTTGCTTTAGGTTCATGAATTCTTTCCATGGACATATTGGAGATTGGAGATGTGTTCAGTATTACTCCAAGATCTGAAACAACATTATTTCCTGATTGTTGTGCATCCATGTTTTCCAATTCTGTGCTTTTTCCAGCCATACATACAGACGCTTCCTCAACGTCTCTTTTAAAAATAAGTTGGATGTGATCATCCATTCTGATCGGAGGATTACCAACTATAATGGAATGTCTGATGTCAGCTTTGGTATCTTTGTGGTGCGATTTGCTTGTATATTTTGTAGATCATCAAAATGTTCATATTTATGGTGTGTAAGGATCGGAGACACCAAAACGATGTATGTTACATACTTACGTAACACCATATTAATAAAGGCAAACATTCGTGGATTCATCGACAAATTTAGCAGACAAGTTCTTTTCTTTCAGCAACTTTACAAAGTCGTTAAATGCCTGTTGGTAAAAAGGACTAGATTGATATATTGTTTTGTGATCAATACATTCCTGAAACAGGGCCTTTTTTTCATTTGTATCATAGTCCTTATTCGCCTCGTCTATTTTGACTGGATTCGTTTTGCCATATTTTTTCACAATATGCTTCACTACTTCATAGGCTTTCGTTTTAACGTAGCTATTTTGTTCCAGTATGTATTCCCATAATGCATTCAATAGGGTAAACACATCTTAGATATCGTGATTATCAAATAAAGAACACAACGCAATCTTTTAAGGGTGATACCAATCCTATCACTTTTCTCAGGGAATTATTCATCAACATCTTTGTAAATTGCTTTTAAAAGATGTGATGTGCAAAGACGTATGAAGACCATGTTACTCGGTGCATCTGGATTTTTTGCCGGTTGTCCTGCAGCTGGTGGCACGGCTTCAAATAATCAACAAGAGATAATAAATCTAAGGACTCAGGAAAAGCCTTCATATATGCTGCCGAAAAATCAATAATTATTGATTAATTTATTTTTCACATCTACGCGGTCTTTTCCGCGTATTTGTTTGGTTGTATTAATATCCTGTAATATTCTGAATTCTATATCAGTATTTAGAATACATAATTTTAAATTTAGATGTAATTATAAAACGCTTGCAAGTAGCATGCTTGCACAAAGCATGAATGGTTATTGATCTGTGTTGCTATTTCTTAGGAAGTGCGTCTTTTTTTTTTCATGATATACATTACGCATTCAGGATGGATGCACCTTATCAAATCTTGATACCCGATAACTTCCTGTTTTTCATCATATGTTGTAGAATTCTTTCTAAAGCCGTGCATTGTTTGATAGGTAATTAACCGTTTTGTAACGGGATCTATAAGCTCTTCGAATTCTTCACGTGTTCGGTGAATTTTATTCTAGAGTCAAAAAAAATCATTTTTATGAAAGTTGATTTCCCTATTATTCCGCTCACTGCTGTTGAGATCAATAAGTGGGTTGTCTATTGTGTTACGCCTTACACCATTTAATTCTGTTGTTTCCCGCAATTCTTCTTTGGAACTGCTTAATTATAAATCAGAATTATATTTGCAAAGCTCGTTTATGATCTGGCTGTTCAGAATTTCTTCATCGAATGCAATTTGAACTGCATTTTTTGATAGGTTGCTCTCAGCCACACCAGCATTATTAACTAGCTCCAGTATTTCTTTTTCATCAACCAGTTTTTCTATCTCATGTGTCTTTAACGACTCCAACGATTCGTTGCACTGCACGTCGACCATAAACTGGTTTTGAAGATCAATGTCGTAATTAATTGGAACTTCTTCCGATGGGTTTTCTGAATAACCAACATTGGTCACATGTACACTCGACATGATATGTTCAATGTCCTGTTGTTGGACAAAATCCGTCTGTTGTTGAATTTGGGTATAAGAGTTATCCTGTGTATCCCTAGTATCTACAGTAACGATATGTTGGTTCATGTCTTGGTTTGGAGACATATTCACCGATTAATTATCCTGTATTTCCATTATTGCATCATGTTCTACTTTCTTACATCTTTCAGAATTGATGTTAGTGTCATTACATGCTGCTAAGTGACCAATGTGGTAGTTCAATATCTTCACTTGCTTTGCTTTTAATACATCTTTCAAATTCAATCCCAGGCTTTTCCGCAGTTCTTTACATATAGGAGAGTTAATTTTCAATGGCAACTCCACCTCGTTCCGGAATTCTTTTAACGTATTAACGATGATTGCTTTACTTTCATTTGAATTTAAATTCAAGGGCTGTGAATGTTTTTCTTTGATGCTCCATTGTTTATTACTTTATTTGTATGCGTATCCATATGTTTTGTTGTTTCATTTATGTTGTCTTTTTTTGTTTCATCTAAGATATTTTTGTTTTTTTCTGTTTTTGTTTTCCATCGTTTTCCATGATATTGGGTCCCTCCTCCAGCCGCTATCTCCACTCGTTGTAGTAGTCGCCTATCGTTATCTATGCAAACAGGGAGGCTATGCTAGGGTTGACACGGTTCACTTTATGAGTACCATGTTCAGAGCCAGATCGGCGTGAGTCAGGAATGCCACATCTGAGCCAACCACCACCACCTAAGGTGACGAGTTTCGAACGTATCCGGAGGCCTGCCATGGTTTTATCGGGACGGGGAGATCCGTACCATTAGCCCACTCGCTATTTCAAGAAGGTGTCACCCTCCCTTACTCTGGGAGCAGAATAGCACGGCTGCTAGTCCTGCGCGGCTGATCCAATTCAGTGAGCTGTGCCGTGTTCATCATGCAATGCCGAGCAGTATGCCGTAATTAGGATCTTACTGGCGTCGATCCTAATGTGCCTGCTGACACTCCTGGGGTTGGACTTAAGTGCTTAAAGCGGAACTAACTCGCTTGACTGAGCTGCCTACGGATATTGTGGTATTTTATAAAAATTCCACAGAGCCCACTGTAAAAAAAACTCCACATCCTTAACAGCTCCCGCTGCTCGTCCGGGGTCGCTTATTCACCATATTCACGACTAACCATAATGGTCACCTGGTTATTCGCGACCTACCACCCGGCCGGTAGCTGGCAGCTAAGCTCCACATGAACCCCCATATGGTTCGGCTAATGAACTCATAATTGCAATGATGCAATGACAAACTAAGACATAATATGAAAATACAGGTGTACCTCGATATAACGTAACTACAATTTCTCAACATTGATCAACCCAATGTAGTTATGTGGGGAAAATTCTGTCAATTGTTAACCATTACATTCAATTTAAACACATTATCTTATACGTAATATGAACGGTGGTCCGATTATGCTTACATGAATTGTCGCGAGTTCTCCTTCCACCCCATCGTTGGTTGTCAAGGTGATCATGCCGTGATCCACCTTTAACCGTTGACTGGCTCCTGCTAACTTCAGAATGCAGTGCCACGCCGTCCGAAGCGGTAATGAGCAAAGGCACGATAGCAGCGCTGTTTTATATCTTTTCAGGTTCAAGCAGAATGATATGCAACCATGTGGTACTCGATTATGATAACTGGGTTTGGGAAAAACGGTAATTTCATGAAAACAGTGATTAAATTATCATTTGTACATTTTTCAAAAGTTTGTTTTATGGAAAATTGGAAAACATATATTTCAGCAGATTTATAATATAATATCCTATCGATTGGCGTACTTGGATTTAAATTTAATCTATAAATGACAAAGTTACAAGCGTTCAAAAAACCTAACACTATTTCACCACACATATTTTTTGATTTCCACCCCAGTATACAAAAAATCATTGGTTGATCAGCGATGATTAATTAGGTGATACATACATTTAGGCGTTTTCCGAGTTAGAATGTGTCTTGAGATGTTCAAACAAATTAATAGAAAGATGACCTGTGTTTATTTAGTTACACTAAAACTGATATCTACTAAAAGTGAGGGGGTGACGGGCCTACGCGCTCTTCCCATCTTCCTATTAATTTGTTTGAACATTTCAAGACAAATTCTAACTCGGAAAACGCCTAAATGTATGTAGCTCCTAATTGATCATCGCTGATCAACCAATGATTTTTGTGATTTTCGAGAACTTCTCGCGATTGCATCTGCTTAGAATGTTTCAGAAATTAAGTTTAATTATTATTTTAACTAACTCTTTGGTTATTTTGGTGCTACAAGAATTGTTGACATGCTTAGTAATGTTTCGAAAATGACCAATTTCCATACATTTTTGTATGGCGTCCTTATATTTATTTCCGAAGGAGAAAATCACATTTCCATTTATTTCCCCTGCGTACATGATGCAATTGGTTATTTCTATGGGTGATATTGTAGCATGATAATGTGGCTTCCAAAAATACATGGTTTAGAATTCCTCTGATTCTTATATTTGGTAGGCGCCATGCTTTTTTATGTGTCTTTATATTTATTTCCACCAGTGTAGTCGACAAAGACGTAGTTCTACGTCAAAACAATATTTAGTACCAGTATTTAAAAGATGTACCGAGAATAAAATAGAGGGAGTTCAAGCTAAAATATTCTGATCGCGAGTTATTCACGATAAATACCGATATTTCGCATGTATGTCCAACCCGTTTTGTGCGTGTGCTGCTGATTTTCACTGGTGCCCTATGCTTAGGGAACTTTGGTAAATATCGTAGTAGTTGAGGGGGGAGAGGCTGTGTCTCAATGAACGGGTTAAATTAAACTCGTGATTAAAAATGACAGATGAGTTTTCGAATAACCCTGCTATCCGAGTGTGGTTATTTATGACCGAATAGAAGTTAAATTTTGGCAACCGTGGCTGAGTTTTGTATGAAAACCGATCAATTTCCGGGATTTTCAAACAATGAAAATGTCACTTTTAACCACGAGTTAAATTTAACTCGGCAGTTGGGACACAGCCCAAGAGGTATTTCTCGATTACTTTTTCGAAGGGACGTATCAGCTTTTGTAAACAATGCATTTGATCGTCGGTTTGGTGTAACTGGTAGCTCACCCACGCATGCTAACACTACCATAAGATAGGGTTAAATAGTGGTGTTAGTATACGTGAGCGAGCTATCAGCTACCCCAAACCGACGATAAAATGCGTTGTTTACAAAAGCTGATAGGTCCTTTCGAAAAGGTAATCGAGATTTGTAGAACGCGGGATCATTATCATTCGCTTGCGCCATCGAGGCGACGGTGCCACCAACAACCGATGGGAACGGCGCGCAAGGTTCGAGGTGCAAAACTCGAACGCTGCGCCCTTGACAGGAACCACTGCCTTCATACTGCTACTGCTGCTGCTGCTGCTACCTGCTGACCCGCCGTCCGAAGCGAAAATGAGTTGAGGCACAAAAGCAGCACTGTTTTATAACTTTTCAGATTCAAGCAACACGATGTGCAACCAAATGGTACTCGATTATGACGACTGGGTTTAGGGAGAACGTTCATTTCATGATAAAATTATCACTTTTTATTTGCACATTTTTCAACATTTTTTGTATGGAAAATTGAAAAAAAAAACGTTTATTGTAACAGATTATGAGAGTTATTTCCTATCGATTAGTGTATTTGGATTTTAATTTCATCTATAAATGACAAATTTATAAGCGTTATACCTTACACCTTTTTGTGACGGTCGTAATTTTAGATTTTGGATTTACACCCAGTACCTTCCCGTAAGACTTAGTCTACGTAAATAATAAAAAAAACTTCGGCTGCATGTGACACGCGTTCTGTTGTTTTAATTTTCTATACAAGCTAACTTGAAAGTACCCATTAATGAGTACAAATATACACATTTTGAAGAAAAGTGACTTAATTCATTAATTAGAAAATTTGTTTACCCATTAATGAGTATCTGTTACCCATTAATGAGTAACAGTTACTCATTAATGCGTTAAAAATTTACTCATTAAAAGAGTTACGCCACTTTTCTTCAAAATTGTCTTTTTTAAACATTAATGGGTACTTTAAAGTTAGCGTGCAGACCACGTTTTGTTCTCGTTCTGTTCCTTCTTTTCACACCGGAGTAAAAGTGACGGCAAAAGATGGAAACGAATGAAAGCCAAAACAAATCAAATGATAAATTTGACATCCACGTGCACAGCTCCATGCCCATGCGCTAAAATGAACCAAGTGAACAATCAACAAAAGTTAGTAAAACTGCACGAATTTGGTTCGAACAGCTTCGCTTCAATGCGAAAGTAAGTTCATTTGACTAAAGGGTGATACGGTCAAAATTTGGTCAATATCAACTTGACGTATTTCTTTCAATTTTGCATTTAAAAAACCTGAACACCCCTCATTTTGAAGGTGTGTGTGTGTAGAATGTTGCTCCTATTTTGATTTTGGAATTCACTCTTCAGTTGTCAAAATGCCGTCCAAGCAAGAAGAGCAGCGTATCAAAATTTTGCTCGCGCATCGCGAAAATCCGAGCTACTCGCACGCAAAGTTGGCAAAATCGCTAAAAGTTGCCAAATCAACCGTTACAAATGTAATTAAAGTGTTTGGGGAACGTTTGTCGACAGCCAGGAAGTCTGGATCGGGGGGAAATCGAAAACCGGAAGCCGCTGAGACGACAAAGAGAGTTGCCGGTAGTTTCAAGCGAAACCCTAACCTCTCTCTCCGAGATGCCGCAAATAAGCTGGGTGTATCGTCTACAACCGTGCATCGAGCCAAAAAACGAGCCGGACTATCGACTTACAAGAAGGTAGTGACTCCAAATCGCGATGATAAACAAAATACGACGGCCAAAGCGCGATCCCGGAGGCTGTACACGACGATGCTGACAAAGTTTGACTGCGTGGTAATGGACGACGAAACCTACGTCAAAGCCGACTACAAGCAGCTTCCGGGACAGGAGTTTTATACGGCAAAAGGAAGGGGAAAGGTAGCAGATGTTTTCAAGCACATGAAACTGTCAAAGTTCGCAAAGAAATATCTGGTTTGGCAAGCCATCTGTACCTGTGGCTTGAAAAGCAGCATTTTCATAGCTTCCGGGACTGTCAACCAAGAAATTTACGTGAAAGAGTGTTTGAATAAACGTCTGCTGCCTTTCCTGAAGAAACACGGTTGTTCCGTACTGTTTTGGCCGGATTTGGCATCTTGCCATTACGGTAAAAAGGCCATGGAGTGGTACGCCGCCAACAACGTGCAGGTGGTTCCCAAGGACAAGAACCCTCCCAACACGCCAGAGCTCCGCCCAATTGAGAAATACTGGGCTATTGTCAAGCGGAACCTAAATAAGACCAAAAAAACTGCTAAGGGCGAGCAGCAGTTCAAGGCAAACTGGCTTTCTGCGGCGAAGAAGGTGGACAAGGTGGCTGTACAAAATCTGATGGCAGGGGTCAAGCGTAAGGCCCGGCAATTCGGATTTGGAAAAGCGGAAGCCTAACTGAATATTTTTCCTGAATTTTATACTAATTGAACTTGAAAAAGAAATTTAATTTGATTTTTTAAATAAACGATTTCACCGATTTACACGCGTTTTCCCTTGACCAAATTTTGACCGTATCACCCTTTATGAAAGATTAAATAATCATGAGTCAACCCAAAACAAACAATATGAAAACTGACCGAAAGTGGAAAGGGGATCTGCTCGAAGAGAAGGCATAATGCCTTTCAATTGAAAGTGATAGTTGACAGCTTCGTCGTTGCTTGACGATTTTTGATTGAAAGTGGCTTAGTTGGGCCCTGAATGTAGATATCTTGATCTATTTGATCTTCATCATATTTCAAGACTTTTCCCTGAAATTTATGGAACTTACCCTTAAAGATCTTAAAGAAAGAACTTCACAAAGTTCAGGACTTTCCTGTAGCTCTCAAAACATTCCTGACGTTTTAAAAACGTCTCTGAATGTTTCGGATGTTCCCTAATTTGTTTGTAACATCACTGAAGTTTTCAAAATTGCTACAAAGAGCTATGAACTTCCCCGATTTGCTTAGAACTTCTATTAAGTTCCTGTAATTTTCCAGAATTTATTAATCTGTTGTGAAGTTCTCTGATAAATATATACCTTTCTGATTCATATTTTAACTAACTATATACCTATATGATATAACCATTATAAATATATCACGCTTGTTCCTTTAGTCAGCCCGCGTTTTTACAACCATTTTTTATAGGTATCACCCCTGAATGATGACATTGTTAGCGAAAATATTAACGCCCTTAATACATTCTTAAAAAATAAAATGTCCGAAGAAATATGAATCACTTGTTATCACTGTGCAAAAATGTGATTCATATTTAAGACAAGACAGTTTTATTAATTTATTTAATAATTTCATAAGGTTAAACGACATTAAACATCAATTCACATATAACGAAGGTATCATAAACGAATAAAATTAGATTATACAGTGATTGCTGTCGTGCGTAACTTAAAAACCATATACAAAATTGCGTGTCAGAAACTTGAATCCTTTCTGTCCGAAATTCTCCTCGAAGACAAGGGCAAAAACAACCACAATTCCTTTGGAAATATAGGAACCTGTTTTCATCGGACCACGTGAATACCCATAAGGCAATACAAAACTCAAACTATTTGTAGCTGATGGACGCAACGAATGTAATTTCTAATGATTGCAGAACATTTGACATAGCACATTAGTACGTGGAATATTTTTCGATCATATGTTTGTGAATTTGTAAACTTTTAATGCGACATTTAAAGGTGCTGATTGGATTTATTTTATGTTCGGCATGTAGATAAATATTTCAGCGCCCAGTTAGTTTTTATTAATAAGAACAAATTGCTTACTGGAGTAACGATGAGTAACCACCTTCGCTGCATCATTGCTGGTTCCATTTGAGTCGAAATTGACAATTGATTCAGAATTTTCTAAACTCGAAGTATGTGTCACTTAACGAAAAACGAGTGCCGTGTACCGGTACTATAGCAGAATATAATGTAATTTAAGTCCGTAACAAATGCAACCACCAGCAGCCATACAAGACCGGAATGTAAAAACAAAATAAAGCCTAGTTTTAAAACATCTCGCATATCACGCACAAAAATTCAATTTGTGATGTCCCTAAATTTGTGTGCTTTTTGCTTTTTTTCTTTCTGGCGTGGTGGATGAATATATTGCGAGGGATGACTTATTCCTGAACGGATGGTCTTTTCACCAGGACCATAAAAGTGTACCTGCCATCCAACCATTCCAGAATCAAACTCATTTCGTCTGGGAGCGATAAACAGAGGGGTTTACTTTGCAAAAGGAAGCTATTGTAAAAAAAAAAACATGTGGGCTCAAAATGACAGCTTTTAGAGATAGATCTACGGGACTGCACGTGAGTAACAACAAAATTTTACCAACATGCCTACCACCAATCTCACCATTTGATGCTTTGTGGATTCAATCACCTATCAGTGATTCGATGCTATGATGCTTCAAATTAACTATAGACAATCAAATGCCAATTAACATCTATCACGTAAATACAATTTTCCGTTTGAGCATGGTGATTTCAATTCTGTTCTTAAAAAAAAGCAACAGTGCATAACTACAATGAAATTCGAATCATCTCGCCTGTGCATGATAGGTAGGGTGCGTTTCTGCCCTAGCTCCAACATGATCGAAAAGAGAAAGTTCTGCGGGAAAAATTGTAATGCGTCTCAGATAGCAGCACGAAAATTTGGCAGCACGTTTCGACACAACAGCATACTTTCCCAGAATGTGACGGAAGCCGAGTGCGAAGAAAAGTGTGAAAATTGAATAAAATTTGCAAGGAATTTAGCTGCCTCTAACAAATAAAGTTAGCGAATTTTCGTTCGACCAAATGCGGCACGTCGTAAATAAACAAAATTTAGATAACATAATAATGGGAATAACCGAACGTTGGTAGAACGTGGTAGCATTACTGAACCATAATTTCAGATTTTTTATGATCAATGTGTGAGCCACAAAAGTGATGCATTTTATGTCGTCTTACTGTTTATTTGTAAAACTTAAACCTATGGTATACTCTTACCGTCATACCCAATTAGGTACCTTTCATTCCACCAAAGCAAGCAGATTTAATTTCTTTTTATGTGTCAAGAAAGCTAATACCGATAAATAGTAAAACTTTTCCAGCCTACCAATGGCTGTATCGTACTGCTTGTAAATGCAGTGCGTTTCCCCTAGCACTAGTGAGTAAGGCATTGGTGATGCAGCTGAACACACCACCAACATTGCTTGGTTGCTCAACATATCAACGTTCCAGACATCTTCGAACCGAACGTTCGTACCGTAATACCCCAGCTTAATTGGTTAATCACGGAAGATGTTCTCGTCGTTACGGTCCGGTTATCAAACTTGATGAGACAAAGTTGTTATTAGAAAAGTTGGTAAATTTGGTCCGGATCAGGTCGCGACGTCTTTTCATCGATAATACGACGAACGGAATGACATTCCATTAGTTGCAGATGTTTCCTTTAGCTTTGGCTTACGAACCACCCGAATCTGGTCAGTGACGATGACAACGAGACAACGACGATTATCAATGTGTTGTATAAGATTTCAGTAAAATTTTGAGAGTATCGTTAAATTTTATGATATTATACCCAGCTGAATTTTAAACTACTGGAACGTTAAATTTCCAAGGGTTGGTTGTGCGCATTTGATTTCACGTAGCACGTTTAGTTATAACAATTAAATATTTGTCACTGTTTAGGCAACAATTGGTTTAGCATAAGCATGGGCATGATTGACTGCCTGCAGTTGTCACTCCGTTATTTCCAGATCAACTGTAATTACAAAGAGAACCAACATATTATAATTGGGACTAACATACATCTCAATGTGTAAAAACTGGTAAAAACCTTGTAATAGGCAATACCAGCGCCGGCCACGTCCGAATGCAGGAATTGAGTAGGAATGTGTTGACATGATACCCGCTTTGATGAAGGCGGAAAAATTTTCTGCAGTTTTGGCATGTTTTGGCAAACGGTGCTGTGAATTAAAGCGATGCGTTCAAGTTAAGAAAGAAACAATGGCAATGAAACTCAACATATGATGAGGCCTGGATTTGACCCATCGATTTTCTAATGCAGCCAAGCCCTTCATATCATAACCCACAACTTATGATCGAGTTGATGCTATAGCCATTCAAATCTGACGACGGCAACTGTCTCATACAACACGACGAGCAAACAATGTGAACAGTAGTAGAGAGCATCACTCCGACTCCGATGAAACAATACTTTCTAGATCATTAGGATCGGCAAAGTCCTTATGGTCATAGGATTATTAGTTTGATTCCTGTTTAATAAGAAAACAAGTATACCTCTGCATCTCCACACACTTAGAAATAACTAATTTTACACGTGACGGAATCCATGTTTGACATAAAGGATCAGACGTAAACAAATATGTCATGTAAAATTAAGTGTTCCGAGACTGAAAAGTAAGTTACTCGACGAAAAGTACGTTTGATTGAGTTGAATTTCGTGTCTATTATGACTCTATTTTATGTCAAAATTGACGCTCGTATATGTCAGTCTCAGAGCACCTAAATTTACATGATTTTTTCGAAGTGTGCACGGTTGTCACACGAAGGGCGTTTTTGTTAGTGGGAAGTATGAATTAGATCTGAATTCACTTTGGAAGGTAATGCGATCTTTAAAAGCATGGGAAGCAAATGATGCGACGATGTGACCCTTTCAACCAAAGTAATGAAGAGGTGTCTAGGATAGAACCTGTGCTCTTCTGCTCAGTAAGCAAAAACACAATACACAAACTACTGCGACCGACCCACAGAGGGCTAATCAGAGGATTTTCAGAATTAATTAAAAATATTTTTTTAATTGTTGCATTGTATACCCAAAAGATAGGAGAACAATGCTATAAACTATTTATTTCTTACTCAAAGCTCACAACATTGTGGTATCAGTTCAAATTAAGCTGTTTTGCATCGTGCAATATCGCTCGCAATGATCGTTGTATTTTTCTTGCCTCTGCTTGCTGTTATGATGGTTAAATCTGTTTGCAACAAATGTGCATTGATCAAACGAGTACTGGAGTATTTTTGAAGATATCAGTTGATTTTACTAAATTAAGGAATCGTTCAAATAGATCGTCAATTTGATTTTTTTTTCAATTATTATTCCAATATAACATGATAAGAATGTTAACATATTCTGTAATATTTATTCTGTAATGGCATCTATTGAGCATTCAAGACACAAAATTAGACATCTTCAGAATAATTACTAGTCAACAAGAAGAATTGCCTAAAAACCCATAGAATATTATGCAGGTATTTGATTGATTAAGGGTGTTTGTAATGATTACTGGTCAACAATTGTTCATACAAGAATGTCTTAGAGGCATGACTTAAGCTAGGGAACTGCATGGAAAATGTTTGGTTGAACACATAATTTAACAGTTATGAAAATTTTCAACTTAAAAACATTAAAATGCACAAAATTTGCCCACTCTTTTTTTGTACTTTCAGCATACTTTTCAATTTTGATTTGTCATAATTTACTTTAATCGAGTTCCTCTCAAAAAGCTTTGATAGATAAGACTTCATTCTTTAATTTGGTATGTTTAAATCAGAAAAAAATCTCAATAAGACTGAAAAAATATAGCTAACCAAAGATGGCTTTGAGACAAAACATAGAATCAATCAGTCAATCAGATTGACCGCCCACGGTTGCTGCTCTGTTATTACCAGATCAGCTGCAATTACACAGAGAACCAACAGATGATGTTTGGGACTAACATTCATCCTCAATGTGTAAGAACTGGAGATCTAATATTTAGCAATACCAGCGCCGGCCGTGTCCGAATGCAGGTCAACTAGGGAATGGGAAGGAATGTGTTGACGTGGTACTCGCTGTGAAGGAAACCGAGAAATCCTCTGCGCTTCCACGAGAAATCACTGGGATGTTGGATGTGGGGAAAGGTCGCACGCACACGCAGGGATCGTTTTTTGGTAGAGCGATTATAATACACAAACACACACCCACACACACACACGCGTGCGCACTCATCCAATTTCTATTTTTAGATCAGGACCCACACTGTGGTAAGTGATGCAATCGGTGTTAAAGAAGAATTTGTTTTCATTAAAATCTAGTGGGTATAGAATAAGGCAAATAGCCGGCGCCGGTGGTGTAGTGGTAAGCGTGACTGCTTTCTCACCCCAATGGGTCTCTGGGTTCAATCCCAGCCGAGGTCGGTGGGATTTTTCTGAGGCATAAAAATCTCTGGTCACGTCTTCTTTCGGAAGGGGGGAAGGTAAAGTGTGTTGATGAATGGTGCGATATCCTACGCTGGTGTGGAAGCTGCCTTCCTGCACATTCGATTGCCGTCAATGGATATGGCAATCGATGTCCGTCGGTGATTGGCACTAGATTGCGGAACAGAGACCGACGTTAAATAAAGGAAAGAAGAAGAAGAAGAATAAGGCAAAGTGAAAAATTGCAAGGAAGGGGACGACGGGCCTGGGATTGAACTCCTGACCTTCTGCAGCGTAAGCAGAAACGGTAACCACTGAGCTACCGAGCCTCGTCAGATGGCTTTGAGACAAAACATAAAATGTCATTTCCAACCAATTGGGATTCTTTTTTAACTTTGGAAGCCCAATCAACCCTACAAATATATAAAACCCGGCACCAAACAGGACCCTCTGCGTACACTCCGATGTCACTCATTTGGAACTAACAGTCGGTTGCAAACACGACCTCGGCTAGGATGAGAAGGCCTTGGTCGGACCGGCCAAAACAGCAAAACGATTGTGTTAAATTTCCCCGAATGTCGTTTCCTCGAACGCCATTTCTTCGAATGCTCATATCCCCGAATCCCATACAAACATATATCCCGTTTCCCAGAATGCCATTTCCCCGAATGTAATTTCCTGGCAATTACAGCTCGAATGAAACCCAAAAATTGATAAAATACCTTGACTGTACTACATTTCTTAGGTTTAAAGAAGACATAGGGGAAATGACGGCTTTGCATGCCAGACTATTTTCGGCAACCCAAATTGAAACACTATTTTCACTGGATTTTCTTACGAAAACACTTCGCTGAATGCATGCAAACGATTCTTTATGCTTTCAGCTTCAATTTGACTATATTTTTACCACTGAGAAAAAGCAATCTAGCAAGGTTTTCTTGAAATGAAACACACGCACTACAAATTGTAGCTGATTTCGAGTTGCCGATAATAGAACAGCAGATTTACATGCAGTTCAAATGGAACGGTTGCCGAAGAAAAACTGGTTGCCGACAATACTCGCTCTCACTAGAGAAGATTGGAGCTTTGTAAAAGCGTTTCAAAACAGTTTTTGACAATTCTTTCGACTGAAATTGTTAGAGCAGCTGGCAGCAGAAGATTGTAAACAAACCAATATTGCATATGTGTGCGTTCCTTAGAGAAAAAGGCTATAGAAAGAAGGTCGCTGCTTAGGTTGCCGAGAATACGTAAATTCCCCTATTTAAATATTTCAACAATTAACGTTAAAAGAACAGCTCATGAGAAAGAGAAGGAAAAATGTCTGTTCAAAGTAAATCAATTGCACACAATAGCGAATTCGTTTTTTAACCTGGGTCAGTGCCAACCTGACCCCAGAATAAAAAGTAGAAGGGTCTGTGCCTAGGGGCACGAACGGAAGCTTGACGTAGGACCGCTAGTGGACGGAACAAATGTGAACATTTAGTTCTTTTAATTGATCAATCATCAATTATCTTAACTCTTTCCCTTTTTTATTTGTAAGCGTATCAAATTTGTAGTATTTATTTCAATGAGAAAGTTGATGAAGAGAATCTAAGGACTGTCAACTTGAGTATTTTTGATTCATCTACCCTACCCGACTTTAAAAGGTGTATTTTGAATTTTTTGTTGTTTATGATTTTTTAAAGTTTTGTGCATTTTGGTATTAAAGTGTATTAAATTCACCCCTCACAGGATTTCCTTCCGAATTATATGAATGGGGCGGGGCGGAAAGTATCGTTTGTGCAGAATATGTAAAAAAGATTGAACTCGTGAGAGATAATTTTCTCACAAATTTGATTTTATTTTCTTTCTGGGGACTGAATATACACCCAAAGCGAATTATTCCCACTTCTCTCAAATTCTAAATGGATACACTACCTACCAGCGTGGACGGACGTTGATTAATGTCACCAATACATTCGGGCCTACAATTCCACACCTTCTATAGAGACCAGGTTGAGCTGCTTGCGGGAACTGATGACCTTGACAAATGTCCACATAATACACTTAACAAATTTATGGTGGTCCTGAAAAGGACTGTTTTGTAGTGATGGTTGAGTAATGCTGAGCTGAGCACGACAAGCTACTGATTCCGATCCTAGGCTAGCGGTGGGACTTCTTCCTCCTTCTGTATGGTTGCTCATATGAGCTCTGTGCTCGCTGCTTGCAGGCAGCCTTTCGTTGTTGTTGTTGTTGTTGTTGTTGAAAGCACTCCTGTTGCAGCAGCTACTGCTGCTGCTGGACTGGACACCACCACTTACGGTGATTGAATGAGCACCGTTCAGTGGGACCGCATCGAATTCGATTTTTAAGTCTGTGTTAGAGAATGCGCTGTTTTCAGACATTCGGTGATAATTTTGATCACCATTGCAACAGTTGGACATTTGGTATTTTTCAATAGTGACCTATTGAAAATTAACTAAGTGTTCAATTTAGCAGATTGGTAGATAAATTTTCAATCGATTGGCTTGTTTAGAATTAAAATCTATCGGCTATTGGTCGAAACTTGACCTCTTTTCGTAATGCTGTGCTTTTTGGTTTTTTGAAATTGCGTGGATTCTATAGATCCTGTGAAGATCTATCTAGCCCTGATGTATGTGTTGGTAGAGGGAAAAATTTAAACTTTGCGGGAGACGATGTCTTAACACTCGAAAGCAATTTTGTGAAATATGAAGTAAAACAAATCCTAGCTAGTTCTGCATGATGATTTTGTTTGATTTTATTTATTTGTAAAGTCGCTGGGAAATACCAGCTGGCGATTTGTTTTTTATGATAACTCCTTACTTGAAAACAGGCAAAAACTCACAAACAGGCTGCTTTTTCATGGTATACAGTGTGATAATTCAATGATCAATAAATTAACTCAACATTTAGTGGCAAACCATTCATAAATTTTTGTAACATACAAAAAATTCTATAATCCACATTAAATTTCATAGCGCCGATTGAAACAATCTTTTTGAAGTCACTACAAGGGTGATTGATTAAACGAAAGAAACGAATCGTGCGGAATGAAAGCCGAGGAAAAACTAATTGCACCAATATATTCAGGCCTACAATTCCACACCTTCTATAGACAGGTTGTGCCTTGATAAGTAGCTGCTTGCGGGAACTGATGACCTTGACCAATGTCCAAATACTACTACTGGGTGTTCAACACGGATGAGGCTGTCGAGCTGTATGTCGTTTGGAGCGAGGGTGACACGCTTGGCATAGATGACCGACCCGCAGCGACTCACGAAGAGCTACTGATTCCGATCCATAGCATAGTGGTGCAGCTTCTTCCTCCTTTGATGGTTGCTTATGTGGGCTCTGCAGCTCGCTGCTTGCAGGCAGCCTTTCGTTGTTACTGGAGAACAATTTTCAACGCCACTCGCCGAAAGCACTGCTACTGCTGCTACTAATTTGTGTGGTCGTTGAGAGCGTGTGGTTCTGAGTATGGCGATGAGTGTGCAAAATATTACGCAATTCCATCCTCCCTATTCGCACGCGCCCGAGGATCGGAGGCAAATGCCACTTCGACTTGTTTCGTCTACTTACTACTCTCTGACGACTGTGCTGGGGAAGCAGCATATGCATGTAGGTAATTGGTGGATTTGTTAGGTAATTCGACGCTTTTGGACAATGCTGGACATTTACCAGTTTTTCAATAATTTCTTGTTGAAAATCATCATTTGGAAGCATTGTTATCGATGCGTTGCCATATTTCTAATCGATTGGTGATAAAACTATTGAAATTGGACCAGGGGCAGCTGAGTTATTAACGTTCAAAATCTTTCTTAATTTGTTACATGTTCCATTTTAGGTTTTCACAAAGTGTACCCCCATATAGAAATCAAAGACGTAGTCCTACGTCAAAAAAAACGATAACAGTTTTACGAGTGAGGCGCTATACTGGTGTGCGTGAGATCGTTTCGTGTTTCTACGAACTGTCAAAAATTTTCATCCTGCTGTCTCATCGTCGTTGCCGCTCGTGTTTCTACCATTTACTGGCAGTGATTTCCGGGTTTTAAAGTAATTTTTTCTTTAAAAAGATAAAAAATGGAAGGACCGACAATCAATTTGATAGACTATGAAGTCGTGGTGGATGAATTCGAAAATGTCGTACGCCGGGGAGAAGAGTTTGTGGTGCTCCGGCATAAAAGTAGTAAGTTGATTTTTTTTTTATTAGGCCCTACCAGTTTCACGCCAGTGCTCGAAAAATAGAATCTCTCGAAGAGATTGGTGCCTCCAAGCAGGGGTCACATTGCGCATCTCGAAACGAAAAACTTTTTCATGCAAGCGTTCGTACAAAAAGTCTTTCGTTTCGAGATGCGCAATGTGGCGCCAGGTTAACCAGGCCGAAAAGCATAGTGCTGGGGATTATGAGCCAGGTGGAAACCCTAATAAACGGACACCATACATGAACGATATCACAAATCGTGCCACCGTACCACATATTGTTGGGATGATAACCCAAATAGGTTGTTGGGCTCTCCATATGGTTATCGTTTATGCGGGAATTCACAGAAGCTTTCGATTATCAACATTAACATCCATTAACAGGCATTGTGTCAATATAAGAATGGCTCAATTTCACATCCTCCTACTGTGCTTTTATCGATATATATTGAGGTCCCCAACAACTGTGCAAAGTTTAAATAATTTTTTTGTGGATTTGCTTGTGCTTGCTTAAATATATCAGTGCTAACATTTGAAAACGGCACAAAAGCCATTTGTAAACAAATGGTTTGTGGGCCCTTTACTCACTACTTGAAGTACACCCACGCGACACAACAGCAACATCGGGTAGGGGAAATTTTCCCCTTCCTGACGATGCTGTTGGTTTGCGTGGGCGTTCTTCGGGTAGCGAGTAAAGGGCCCACAAACCATTTGTTTACAAATGGCTTTTGCGCCGTTTTCAAATGTTAGCACTGATATACCATGTGATTTTCATTGATTTTCTGTTTTCTCAATTTCATTTCTCTTCAAGATAATGGCATGGTTCAAGCTCGATTGGATCAAGTGTCTGGGTTTTACGGACTATTGATGTGCCCTCCATCCGTAGGGCTACAAGATTCACTCGAATCTTCGGTTGCCACCTCACCAACTGTTAAAACCAAAACTTTAATGACGTGGACCGAAGAGCAAACTCGTACACAGCAAAAAAATAATTTTGATATCACGTCAAAGTGGATGCACTACAATCATGTCGAAAATATGGTGTAATATTACTTGCTAAAAAGGACAAAATTATCATTAATACAATGCATGAACTGACATTACGCTGCTTTTACTGCATTTGTTTATTTATGTGGTCATAAAAATGAAATTTTCGACATGATTGTAGTGCATCCACTTTGATGTGATATCAAAATTATTTTTTTGCTGTTTTTGTTATTGACATTGTACAGAAACAATGTGGATAGCGTTGGCCCGATGAAACGTTTTAAACAAGAAAAAAAAAAAAATAAATGTGGGAGTGGATTGCCGATGAAATCGGTAAGCAACTGGGTGTACATTTTTCGTACATCCAGGTTGAGAACCGATTCAAAAACGTTTCGAAGAAAAATAAAGATGCAATAAATAACAATAGAACGTCAGGAAGCTCGATAGTCATTACTCCTTACGACCAAAAGATGCAGCTAATAGCTGCGGTAGACGATTCCATAGGACCTGAAATAATAATGACACCAACATTCATCCGAAGGAAGACCAAGACGGGAGTGAACGAAAATGGTAAGCGCCCTGCCGAGGACGGACCGTCAACCTCTGAAGACCCATCATCTCCCACCGAGATCCATCATCTGCAACATCAAGTAAAAGGAGCGATGCTACAAGCCAGTTGTTGGAGGCTTACTGCATGGAGTGCGAGAGAAAGGAGCAGCGAAGCACGGAGCGAGCCAGGCAGCATGCAGATAGAATGGAACGCTTTGACCGTTTAAATGAAATCTTAAGTGAACTTTCAAAGAAATTGTAGTAGAAAATTTGTAAAATTTAATAATGTTCCTAATTTTGTTTCCTTTTAATTTTATGTACACTCAGGTCTTTTTTTACACGGGGGATACGGTCCGTGTAAAAAAAAACCGTGTAAAAAAAACCTACGAGATTTTGATTTTTTGCATGCTTAAATGTTTTTAAAAAATCGGATTTTGATGCCATTTGTAATTAAAGCATGATATGGTCCATATAGACATATTTTAAAAATTTCTGTATTTACACCAAAAATTGTGATTTTTTTTTTAAGTATGCCATTCGATTACAAATAGCTTGAAACGGATAATGTGATTGAAATCAAGTCGATAGGTTGTATCGTTGTCGAGAAATCGTTAAAAACGTACCGTGTAAATCGTGGAAAACCGTGTAAAAAAACCGTGTAAAAAAAAACCGCGTAAAAAAAACCGTGTAAAAAAGACTTCAGTGTACTTGTTTTAAAAACAACTGACAATCTTTTAACCATCAAATAAACGTTTGTCCAATTGGGTTATTATTCCAAAGAAATGATATAAATTTGGACTATATAACAATTAAGGAAAAATTAAAAACCTAACCCTCTCCTTCCAATGGTGTAGCACAGGAGAACCACAACTTTTCGGTTTGTCTCAATCTACCATTAAATAGTCAGTAGATCTTTGAGATATCCCGTATAGTCATTATACTCGTCCATCCCTAATAAACAAATACCATAACCGAACGGTACACAGCAAAAAAAGTTGTTGAATATTACATCCAAACTGCTGCAACCAGGTCATTCCATCGATTGTGTTATATTACATTGCATGATGTACTTATAAATCGCGAACAAATGTACATCCATAGATGTAATATTGTATATGCTTTTTGCTATTACATCAATATTTCGTACATCAGCATGGATTGCGTTGATCGGTATTACTTTTTTTGTGCTGTGTAACCCGGAACTATCCCACAAATGGTTTAGATGATACCCCGAACACGTCGTTAAGCTCTTTCTTATGGTTATTTTTATTAGGGACTAACTGAGGGTGCCCGGCCTTGCTCGGGATTCAATATTAGCTTGAGTTTATGCGCTGATTAAAAAAAAGCAATGGTTTTATGGATCGTGGAGTATTGTAGTAGAAGCAAACTTTATAAAACAATTACTGCATAAAGCCTTCAGCAATGTCATTACGTTTCAGTTCTCCCAGTCTCCGCAATGCCGCATTTCGTGTACTTTGGGAGCCACCGGTGGTTGACAATTGGCTGCTTCGCATTTCATCGACCACATTGAGATCGGGATCATCTTCTTCATCATCACTGATGTATGTATTATTTTCATTTATGCACACACTAATCCAGGCCTCCATCGTTCGGTAAATTTTGAACTACAGAACTGTTCGGTAAAAGTTTAAAAATCAGTGAAAAATCCAATTATTAGAATATTTATTCTGAACTTGTACAGAATTTGTTCGGTTTACCCCATTTATTGATGAAAAAGAAAATTTATAAATTTTCTTGATTCCTCGCGTGTAACGGTCATTTGAAAATTTTACCGACTTGTTCTGCTGTTCAAAAACCCGGTAAATTCCTACCGACTTCGGTGATCTGAATTAAGTGTGCAGATGTTGTGTAGCGTACAGCATGCGATAAGAAATTTGAACATCCTCTCTACGTGGAAGAAGTCAAGACGCGTCAGCTGTCGAAACCTTTGTTTAAGAATCCCGAAACAGTTCTCTATTTTTACCCTCGTTTGGCAATGTTTTAGATTATACGTTCTTTCCTTGTGTGAAAGATTGCCATAGTCTTTAAATGGCGTAATTAAATACTCTCGCAAAGGGTATGCGGCGTCACCAAGCAGATGGTACCTGCCATGGCTAATGCCAGGTAGTTCATTACTGATCGGTGATAGAGAGAAGACTCTTGAGTCGTGGATTCTACTTGGATAACCCACACAGACGTCAAGAAATCTTCTCTTCGCGTCGCATATCCCCTGGAGGGTCATTGAGAGTAAATCATGGCGATTTATGTACGTTGAACGTATTTTATGCGCTGGTTTTCGAATATAGATGTAGCAGCCATCTATGCAGCCAATTACATCCGGGAAACCAGCAACCTGTAAAGTTTTGAAATAAAACGAAACGTAAAAAAGTACAATACTAAAATTGAACAAACCCTTGAGCTCGATAAAGTTAAAGGTTTTTAATAATTATTTTTTAATGTTGTTATAACATTTCATACTAACCAGCCAAATAATAGTCAATAGATTATTTTGTCACGTATTTTGTAAAAATAAATTGAGTTAAATCTTCAAAACATTACCATTGATCTTATTATCGAATTTTACAGGGGAACCAAAACTCGTCTATATGCATTTTATTTACACAAAAAATCCTGAACTTTACCGAGCTTAAAGGTATATCAAACACAACATGTGAAAAGGGCATATAAGCTTTTTGTAAACAAACCTTTGGGGTCGTCCATTAATTATGTCACACTTTTAGGGAGAGGAGGGTTTTGGAAACTGTGACGAGTCATACAAAAAAATTTTTTTTGGTCCATACAAAAAATGTGACAAAGTGGGGGGCCAAATTTGCGTGACATAATTAATGGACCAAATTGTAGGTCTTTTTCTCGCCAACCAAAGATCGCCCACGCAACCCAACAACAGCATCGGGTAAGTAAAAGATTTTCCTATTTGTCGATGTTGTTGGTTTGCGTGGGCGACCTTCGGTTGATGAGAAAAGGGCACACAAAGGTTCGTTTACAAAAAGCTTATATGTCCTTTTCACATGTTGTGCTTGATATACCCAAGTAATCGACAAGCCCTATATTTCGCCTTTTTGTAATATAAGGCTGTTACATAGCTAATATAGGGCGTACAAGCTTTATAGTAGCCATATATCAGCCTTATAGTACGTTCAGACTACAGAGTTGTAACATGTTATAACGGTTGTCAAATAATTGCAACATAGAAACCACCATCAAGATACCGTTAAAACATGTTATAACTCTCCAGTCTGGACGGCGTTTTATAGTACGTTCAGATTGCAGAGTTATAACATGTTATAACGGTTGTCAAATAACTGCAACACAGAAACCACCATCAAGATAGCGTTATAACATGTTATAACTCTGTAGTCTGAACAAGGCATTATACCCCGTTCAGACTACAGAGTTATAACATGTTATAGCGCTATCTTGATGGTGGTTTCTGTGTTGCAATTATTTGACAACCGTTATAACATGTTATAACTCTGTAATCTGAACAAGGCATTAAACTGGAGAGTTATAACATGTTATAACGGTTGTCAAATAACTGCAACACAGAAACCACCATCAAGATAGCACTATAACATGTTATAACTCTGTAGTTTGAACGTACTATTATATTGCAAAAAGGCGAAATATAGGGCTTGTTGGTTACTTGGGAAACTACTTAAGGTGATTTAAAAAAAAACTTACACTTCTGAAATCGGTAGCAATCGCTTCCATTCCAGCTTCCGTTTCCGGGAAACGGATGATGGTTTTTGACAAATCGTAAAAGAAGTCCAACATATTTTCAGGCATTTGAAGCATTGAAAATAGCGATTTTTGTTATATTGTTGGGGTTTCTTTCTAACACTTCAATGGCCACTGGAGGTCCCACAGGAACCTGCTCCGGAAGGTCCAAATAGGCTTTCCCCAATTTTTATAACCATATTGTAGGAGTTTATTTTCAAACACTTCTATGGCCGCTGGAGGGCTATTCCAGGGACAAAACGTCAAGCAAATTAAAATTGTTTGCTTGAGTAATTTCGGGTATTCTGATATCCATACCTCAGAAATTCTATCGACAGAAGCAAATAGTGCCTTTGTGTCGGAACATAGTACCGGAAACCCGGATTTCTGGGAACCAGATGTGTCCAGATGACATTGTTGGCAGAAAGCGAATGAGTTTCTGAATCCAAAGGGGACAAAAGATTTTAAATCGGTCAACATTTAACGTTGTAGCAAGCATTTGAACTTTGTGTGTATCCGGGTGCCCTGTCGAACTATTAAAGGTGTTTTTTTTGTTAAACACATAAGGATTAAACAGCGACTTAAGTGATACTCTTAAAAAAAATAGGGACCTAGCTCCCTGAAAAGTTACACATCAACCCTGATGGACCATTTATAGTGCAAAGCCGGAATCCTTACCACAAAAAAGCATATTACTGGAATGTGCTGGAATATTACGGCGTCCAATTCCGGTTTAATGTTACAAAAATCAGACCCTTCATACCTCACGATGAGCGTTTCAGCGGTGTTTTTTTTTCAGCCGGAAGTGACGTCGGAACTAGAAATAAACAATTTGTTCGTGTTCCCAACGCAAAAGGTTCGAATATGTTTGAAATAGACTCAATTTTATTCGCAGTATGTACATATAAAACTCTATACCTCTTCCTCTGTGAAATTCTGTACAACGTCGCTGACGGAATTATCCACCCGCTTTCGCTTGTTTCTAGGATTCCTATGAACGGACATCAAAATAAACTCTTCCCAATCAGAATCACTATCCGATTCTGACTCTGATTCCAATAATTGGACGGCAGAAGCAGCCAGAACAATCAAGCCGGTTACGTCTTCCATTTTTTGCACTACGATGTTTACACGCAATCCAATATATTTGACAACTCAGATATAGTTGTATTGGTGAACCGAATCGCAAAACTGTAAAACATCACAGTGTGAACCTATCTGTTTTGGGGTTGAAACTAGTGCGAAAATAGTGTGAAACCAAGCGAATAAAAAAAAAACGTTTTGACAGCAGGTAGGTTGGAACTGGTGCTGCACTAGTGTTGAACTGTGAATAAACGAATTCGCTATTAGAAAAATTCATGTACATTTAGGTGCTCTGAGACTGACATATACGAGCGTCAATTTTGACATAAAATTGAGTCATAAGAATTCAGCTCAATCAAACGTACTTTTCAGTCTCGGAGCACTTAATTTTACATGACATGTTTATTTACGTCTCATCAATTATGTCAAAGATGGATTTCGTCACGTGTAAAATTAAGTATTTCGAATCGTGGGGCGAGAGTTTTAGTGAGGCGGCGGCACACAGTGGGACGAATTCAAAAAATAGTAGGACATGGTTATTTGCGACGATACTATTGAGTGTAGCATTTTGATGTCTTCTAGAATGTTTCTTCATTTTTTAAGTACTTTAATTGAGAAGTGAACTCTTGACGTAGGACTACGTCTTTGATTTCTATATGGGGGTACAGTTTGCGAAAACCGAATTGGAACATGTAACAAATTTAAAAAAAAATGAACGTTAATAACTCTGCTGCCCGTGGTTCAATTTCAATAATTTTATCACCAAACGCTCAGAAATATGGCTACGCATCCATAACAAAGCTTCCAAATGTTGATTTTCAACAAGAAACTATTGAAAAACTGGTAAATGTCCAGAAGCGTCGAATTAAATAACAAATCCACCAATTACCTACATGCATATGCTGCTTCCCCAGCACAGTCGTCAGAGAGTAGTAAGTAGACGAAACAAGTCGAAGTGGCATTCGCCTCCGATCCTCAGGCGCGTGCGAATAGGGAGGATGGAATGGCGTAATATTTTGCACACTCATCGCCATACTCAGAACCACATGCTCCCAACGACCACACTACTGTGTGGTGGTGTTCGATCGTCGAAATTAGTAGCAGCAGTCACAGTGCTTTCGGCGGTGGCGTTGAAAATTGTTCTCCAATAACAACGAATGACTGCCTGCAAGCAGCGAGCTGCAGAGCCCACATAAGCAACCATCAAAGGAGGAAGAAGCTGCACCGCTATGCTAGGGATCGGAATCAGTAGCTCTTCGTGAGTCGCTGCGGGTCGGTCATCTATGCCAAGCGTGTCACCAAGGTTTCGACCAATAGCAGACAGATTTTAATGCTAAACAAGCCAAACGATTGGAAATTTATCTACCAATTTGTTAGGGGGGGAGGGGAGTGGTTTACTGAAGAAGTCTGCACATTGTAGACGAAATACGCGTATCTGTTATGGATAAGCAAATAAGGTAGTGAAATTAAATGGAAATTACTAATCCTTTTCTCTCTCATTATACAAGTATTCCACTAAGACGCCCACATTCATCAGAATTCTTAAAAAAATCATAAATAACAAAAAATTCACGGGTTGATGAATCTAAAATACTCAAGTTGGCAGTCCCTTGAATGAAATGAAAAGAGTTAAGATAATTGATGATTGATCAATTAAAAAAACTAAATGTTCACATTTGTTCCATCCACTAGCGGTCCTACGTCAAGCTTCCGTTCGTGCCCCTAGGCACAGACCCTTCTAATTTTTTGATTAAGGGGGGTTTACACTAAGAATAAAAATAACTTTTTTTATGTCTTGTTGAAATAGATAAACATTTATGGAAACAGATGAAGTCATTTTAAGAAACTTTGTCGAAGACGTCAATTTTCTATCTCTTACGTGGACGAAGTTATAGGGTGAAAATGGAGCACTAACGCTAGTACACCCTTAAAAACCTTTTTTGCCATAACTTTTTAATTTGAACTACGTAGTTTATGAACAGCCCCTTACCAGGTTTATCTTTGTCATTTACGAAAAAAAAAAAAAAAGGATGAGCATCAAGTCTATCGATGACTACCCCATAAAAAATTAAACATACAGGGAATTTAACTGTCGACCGGCGAAATCGGGAGTATACAAAAAAAAGGCCTATTATTCAACCGACAACGTCGGGATTAGTACACTAGTTATTTTCGTCAAAAGATTCGATAATGTATTAAATCGGATGCCGCCGGGACCGGCCATAGATTTTATCTATTATAAAATCTGGCAATTGTATTTTTTATCGAATATTATTTAAGAGTATGTAATGAATAATGATATACAGGCGAAGTCGGTTTACGTAGTAATTATAAAATACTGGCAGTGAAACTAAGTGAGTGCAACTGTATTTTCAAATTCCAATACAACCTGTTAAGTCAGTATTAATATTTTTTTTTTAATCATACAATGGCTAGCAGGTGGAGCACTTGGCGTAACAAGAAAAAAAGCTGATAAACACAAAGAAAACGATAAGTCATATCACCAATACCTAGAAGAAAAGGACATGGAAAGTGATTCCGATGATGATCTGCAGAACTCAATGTTGCATGAACTGAAGGATGGAATTGAAAGCAGTTTTTAAGGAAATGGAGAGGCCTCGATTGAGACACGGCAAAAGGATGGAATAGTGATTATATGTGGTATCCTAGTAATGTAGACGGTGATCATATAATAAACATATCTAGCGTTGAGTATCATAAGGGCCTAAATGCGATCATCGGTTGGCTTCAGTCTTCCAATGCAAATAAGACCTGGGGTCTTAAAAGAGAAGCCCACTTATTTCCATCCACCAACTAAACCAGGTCTTATAAGTGAAGCTGGTCCTGGTCTTATAAGTGAAGTGGGTCCTTTGATTGACTTACAGATTTTCTGAATCTTGGTTCGGTACATGATATAAGACCCCATTTCTATCCACACATAAGACCATAAAATTGATGCAAATATCCAATAAGTGGGGAGGTCTTCGTTGCGTTGAAACAATTTTCGGTGCATTTGCTGTTGCTTTTGATAGCCAACAGAACCTTTTACGATACTGTATTGAACATTTTCAGTAAAAAGGGTACTATTTACTCATGCACAGAAAAAAATGCAGGGCTAAAAGCCACACGCTAAAACGCGTGTCAAAATGGTTAAATTTTCATTCATTAATTGGGACTTTCATGTCACCGTGCGCAATGGTGAAAATTCTTATAAGACCTGTCCTGTCCCAAAAATTGTTCACTCAACCGTTTTTGGTATGTCAAGCTGTGCTGACTTTCATTTTGCTTGATGAGTTATTTATTATTGTTCAGTAACAATGAGCGACTCAAATTCTTTGTGAAGATTTTTGGAGAAGGAATTCGATCGTACCAATGCTCGGTATGACAGAGGTAATTATAGTTATTCACTTTATTGTGCTACGGCACACTAAGTAGTAATTTGTTTTTATTTGTATTTCTTTAGTTCTCGACTACTTTTTCGAAGGGACGTATCAGCTTTTGTAAACTATGCATTTGATCGTCGATTTGGCGTAACTGGTAGTTCACCCACGCATTCTAACAGTACCATCAGATAGGAGAAAAATTCCCCTACCTGATAGAGGTGTTAGTATGCGTGAGCGAGCTACCAGTTACGCCAAATCGACGATCAAATGCATTGTCTACACTTTTGTAAACAATGCATTTGATCATCGATACGTCCCTTCGAAAAAGTAGTCGAGAGTTGAACAATAACAACGTGATACGTTGGCTCATTAACGAGCGACACGGGAACTGCAAGCAGAATGCAATAACCGGCTCCAACTCATCCAAGAGCACATGACGCCACCAAGAAAACGGACGTTTCCGGTGAAAACCATCGATAATGTACAAGCTGTACAAGTTGTTGTTGGCGAAATAGAACAGGAAATAATATATGCTTTAAGCAGTGTCAGCCAGGATGAATGGCTCATGTCTGACCGGTTGTTTGCCATTTTCACACCGCAGATGAAATTCACCATTTGAATTTCATCAAACATATACTAAGTAAGTTGATTCAGTTTGTTGATTTCATATTTGTTAACGGTGTTTGTATTTTTCATCAGAATAGATAACATCACATTGACCACGTACAAACAAAGGAAGAGCATATTCACAACGGCAAAGAGAAGCGAAGAAATCTGTGGCCAAGGAAAATTCCCTTTCCATAGCTCCACCTTCCAGAGCTGTAGAGCTCTTTGGGAAACCATCAGGTGCGAAGAAAATGAGAAAGGAGGAAACGCGTGCTGTGAAAATGATCGGATTCAGTGGTTCAGGGTTCGGAGGAATCTGAGGATGACATCGAGGAAGACGTTGAATCCCTAGCCTATACTCCGCTGAAATCGTCGTAAACTGTTGTATTTTCTTGGATTTTTCTCTCTAAATAATAAATAAATCTTTCAAAACCAATTGTGAATAATGATTATTTGATGAATGATTTCTTCTTCTGTACCATCTAGTAAACGCTCACTTTATATCAATAATTGTGTCTAGCAATACATTCTTCAATTGTATCTGTCGATTTAAATAGTATGTTGTCATCTAAGAAACAATTTAATTGCCCGATTAATTAGTGTATTTCATCTGGTTTATCAGTTTCATATGCCTATTTAACAGTTGACTTAATTTTGTCCATCGTACAAACAAATGAATGAACCGATTAACCATTCTTTTTTGTTTGATTTCATCAATTTCGTATGCTGATTTATTTTTCGACTTAATCTGTTACCATCGTAGAAACAATTTAGCAAACTGATCAACCAACCAGTATATTTCGTCTGGTTTCATAGAAACCCTGCTACAACTCTGTCATCCTACTAATATTTCGATTTGGTCGCTTCTGGTTGACTGATTTCCTATGTTTTCGACTACCGATTTCGTGTGACGCGTTGGCAACCTCCCCTTAAGCAGTTCCATAAGAGTCGATGTAACAATTTATAAATACGTCGGTTTCATAGTCGGTCGATCTTACCGACGTGAACTGATTTAGTCGAAGGGAAAATCGGGAGGATTTTTTATTGGGTAGGTGAAAAATAATGTTGTCAATATCGTGCGAAAGTCTGTCGAAGACAATGACAAATCTCAGCACTGATCTCAACTCATTCATCGCGGGTACTATCGCGCTCCGAAATAACCCTACATTTACTTTTTTCGCACATAACAAACATTTATACGAATCCTACATCGACTTCAATCACAACACTAACCCTGGGACGAGACTTGACAATCGGGTACACTGAACGAAAACACCCGCAATACTTCGAATGATTATTGTATTGTTCGAGCCCTTTAACAATATGCACTCAAAAAATATTCAAATCTAAATAGTATAAAAGCTACGCTAAATCGCAACTCTCCCGACCGACGCATAGCTAGGTATAAAGAGAGAGAATACGAACTTAGTATAAAAATCGATTATACATCCAATGTATAATGTGCAAGTATGCGAATGATGTTTAATGGGGCTCTATTTGGCAAATCTATTATTGCTGTACTTTCGATTGTCTTGGATTTGTTATTGAATTGTAAGCAATTGTTAAATGCTCATCAGTTTTATTTTTAACATAAGTTACATTAAATTAAGTTACAAATAAATTACATCATCTAAATTGAAAACCGCTTGATGCTTTCCGCCGTATTAACTCCAGCGCCAACTTTTGCTAATCGACGAGGTTCTCATACTCCGTCCGTCCACTGAAAAGCCAAAAATCACTATCATACATAATCCTCCTGTCCTGTAACCTGGATTTGATACGCACACTGCAGTTCTGTTACTTTTACGATCCAGATTTCTTTGAGCTGCAACCGGCCGTTCGAGACACGACCATATAGTCCGGCGTTCCCTTTTTTATGTACCGTAAAGGAGTTCGTTGCGTAGGCACACGATGTATCGTCCTTCTCAAAGTGACCGATGTTCTGTATCAAGAACCAGAATGCGGTAAGCAGACGTCCTTGATGATGTCTTTTACATCTTCTACCCTGGAAATGGGAAGTTGGAGAGGGGAATAATTTCATTCGTGTGATGAGCATGATGGAAGCATTTAATTCACTACAACTTCAAAACTGCAAGTTATTCACCCATAGGTATTCTCGTTAAGGAATACCACAGGACGTGCCATGAACGAAGTAATGCATATGTTAAATTTAACAGTAATATTAACTTACCTGCAATTATTCGCGCGAACCACGAGTGAGTTGTGCCGCAGCACATTTGCACCATACTTATGTACAACCTCTATTGCATCTGGGAAGTAATCTTTGCAATTGTTCATCTTCTGCTTATCACCAGACAGTACCAGCCCGCGGTTCAGTTCAAATGTTTGAACAAGTGCATATTGAACAGGTTCATCGAATCAAAATTGTTGCGCATGAAATCTGCAGTAATTGGATTGTGGTTCTGGAACGAATAGTCAAGCATATCTGGAACAAGTCATAGCTATAAATTTCCCAGCACAGTTGTTGGGATTTCGACTCGGATTTCGATGTTATCGATGCGATTAAAAGAGTTCACAACAAAACCGGAGTCCTTTTTCAGCTCACATCCGGCTTTTCACTTATGGTTTTTCGGAACTTACATCAGTAAGATGTTGATATTCTGTTGTTAAATATTTGAACTCTTGTCAAAGACTAAATCAACGGTTATCAAATTTCTTGCTGTTATTCGGACTTAGTATAATTTTAAAATAAATTTTAATCAAATCAATGTATAAACATTGTTAAAACATTAAATGATTAAATTTAAAACTTTCTTTGTTTACTAATATTTTTGAGTATGCATTCGAATTTCGGATAATTTTCTTATGGTTGAATTCGTCGTCAAATGATGAACATCCATATGACTGTCATCCAAATACAGGATGATTTTCGTTTGAAAATTAGCTTTAAAACATACGGCACTCAGAGGACAAACATTTAAGAATAGTGTGACATGCAAGTGCTCTTAATTAGATTTATAATTTGATTATCTACAATTCCATACTGAATAGCCATAATATGCCATTCCATTATGGGTACAAAAAATTTTCGTGGTGGGAAAACCTCCTCCATCACGAAATAGCCAAACATTGGTTTTCATCCTTTACTAATGTTCGTAACAGCTCTGATAGCGATGCATATGCTTCCACCTCGTTTGTCAGCTCACATCGGCAAATGACGTTCGATAGAATTATTTACATCATCGTTTTGAATGATTTGCGTTATGGGGCTGAACCAATTGGAAAAGCTATCGTTCGCCAAAAGCTGTCAAACCGGGAAGCAATTTGCTAACAAACACAAAAGTTTTTTTTGTTAAATTTAAATGCATTAACTTGGTAAACTGCTTTATTCGCGTAGGAAATGTAGTGGGCTTCAACATGGTATGTATTTCCCCCCGTTTATATATGTGTTTGATGGTAAAAATATTATTTTTATTTCAGCTCAAATCGTCTCATATGGATGACCCGCATAATTGTGTTGTTCCGGGATGCAAAAACCGTAGTGGACCCGGATCTTCGACGCTGTTCTTTACCGTTCCAGCAAAAAATAATAAAGTGTTCAATAAGTGGTGCAATTTCATCGTCCTCAGCGGAGAACAGAAGGAGAAAATTTGCAAAAATCACTTCCGGGATAGTGATTTTATTACATGTAAGTTGTACCAGAGATTAACCGAATGTTGTTTTTTATCATGATGCTGTTTATATTGTAGATACGCGCCGCAAAGTAATCGACACTGCAGCCCCGTCACGGAATTTACCCGATTCACCGCCGTTCATCAAACAGAACGGTTATTGCTGCATTTCATCATGCCACAGTAAAGTGCTAAAGACCCTTCTGCCGTTTCCCTCTCGGAAAAATCTGCGTCCGCTTCATCAATGGAAAAAAGCTCTTCAAATGACGAAAGGTGATAGCACCGCTGGATTGAGAATTTGTCCTAAGCATTTTGAGCTAGATGATTTCGTCACAGGCAAGAACGCGTGAAGAAGCGTTTATTTATTCCATCGCTAATCAATATTATCTTTCAGTTAAATCATTTTATCTGAGGCCGCACGCTATACCCAGCCTTCATGTGAAGCGTCTGGTCAAATATCCTCGACGGCGCGTTCGTGAAGTGCAAGATGTTCCCGGGCACCTGAGAGAGCATTCCTATTTCGAGAACTGGTTTAAACCTAGAAGTAATCGCATCTGTTCTGTCTTTGGATGTAGATTGCGAGCAGGAAATAATGTCCATCTGCATAGTTTTCCTAAGGACAAGGACAGGTACAAAGAATGGGAAAAAGTATTACGAAGTGGAAAAACACCGTCGTCAAATGCAAAAGTGTGCAGTAAGCATTTTGCTATATACGATTACGTTGCAGGTAAGTAAAATGTTTATACTTTTTATAGAAACGAGGACTAACTTTGTACTTCTTTAATCCATTACGTCAATTAAGATACTATAGCTAAAAGGAGTACATTTAAAAGACAGCGGTTCTGTTAATGGATTGCAAGCGAAGTATTTTTTTTAATGTACAAATACTAACATGACATCGACTAAATTCTTTAAAATACTAACTTGATGTATTCGTAGCTGGATCCCGATAGGAATCTAAATGAACATTGTAAAGGTTTTAAGGGGCTGTCCATAAGCGACATGAACAGTGAAAGTTATAAGATTGCAATACGCATAAGTGCAAAATTCCACTTAGAGCCTATGTCTGCACTTAACTCTTTCCCGCTCATGGTTACACTGATGCACCACGTCTTTTTTTAACATTTTATGCAAACCCTAATAAAATAAACGAATGATAACCCAAATGATTGAACTATTCCACAAATGGTTTGGATGATACCCGGAACACGTCGTTAAACAAAATAACCATAACAATTTTATAAGGGACGGCTTTATGAAAGTTCAACGGATTTTTGTGAAACTATCGTCACATGATATCAAGGGCAAATTTTCATTACGTCGAAAGTAACAAAGGTAAACAAAGTTGAGCTATCAGCCTATCAGTGTCAATCGATGCTCCTGCTATTACACTATATACTGTCCGAATATATGATCACATCCCATTTTTAAATTTATTTACCAGTCGAATTGCTCGACTGCGAATCACTTTCTCATCATCATCATGCATCAGTCTTATGCACATACAAGATTATTTTTCTTATAAGTTCAAATAGAGTGATTTTATGTTCTGTAATGTTCAATACGTCACTTATTATTCAACTTTGCATTGTAGATCATGTTACTGAATAATTTCAAATATCCATGTCAAATATTGTTGACGGTTTTAGAAATTATGGCTCATTATGGTATAACTGAAAATCTAATTATGACTAAAATCGAATATGTCATCAAGAAGTAACTTAAAGTGATATTGTTAATCTTCTGAGTGGTTTAAGATGAATGTTATTTCAACATATCTAACATTTCTCCAAATTTGTGGTGAGTTTGAAATTAAATTATCGATAATGTATTTGTAATCTGATTTTGTATTGAATCATTGAATCATAAAAAAAATGCCAGTTCCGGAAGGTAACATTGTTTGTTCAAGGTCTCGATTTATTTGTCTGAATCATACAATTTTGATGTTTTTATAATGGCAAACATATTTTTGAACATAAATACCAATAAATGATCCATAAAATATTGGAAAACGTTCCATAAAAAACATCAAAATGATCAATAAAACTTCGGAGAAAATCCTTAAAAAAATGTGAATGATCCATAAAAAATATCAATATGATCCATATTTAATGTAAAATTTAGCAACACAATTGTAAAAATGTACCGCTAAATTTTTAAGGAATGAGCATTGAAATTGTACGAATTACCCATAAACATATTGCAATTGATCCATAATACATTCAGCAGTGAACCTTAAACTACAGAAAGTGATCCATAGAAAATCATGTTCGCGCACTTAAAAATATAGCCATGTTTGTATTAATGAAAGCAACTTCCTCAGAGCAGTCTCGTTTTAGACAGCTTGAAGCTGAAATAGGTTTTATTAAACTAATATAAAATCAAAACCAATCTTAATGCTTATAATAAAACCTTTTTCAACTTCAAGCTGTCCAAAACGAGACTGCTCTGAGGAAGTTGCTTTCATTAATCCGAACATTCTTGAAGAACAACATCGGATATAACTTCAAAATGTCAGAGGGATCAACACCACCGTTGAGTGAAGAACAGAACAGCGATAGAAACTGTACGCTTTGTGAAGGCCACGGCCACGTAGATGATATGGTCCAGTGTGATGTCTGCGATTTCTGGACCCATTATAGTTGTGCTGGTAAGACCACAGCTGTAAAGGAGGTTCCGTAGACGTGCTCTAAGTGCACAAATATGCTGAAGGTGGCAAAAGGAACCAAGAAGTCTGTCCCAAAGAAACCACCTAGCAGAAATAATAGAGCGAGGAGTGATGCCGCAACCGAATCTGGAAAAGGAAGTACCAATGAGGTCAGCCTGGAAGAATCCCTAGACCAGTTGCTGCAGGAGAAAAGCGCAAATAAGAAAGCGCTGGAGCAAGAGAAATTCCTCCATGAAAAGCGATAGGAGGTTGAGCGGGAGATTTGCAAACCGAGAGTTATCTTCCGTCACTCTTTCAACAAAGATTTGGCTAGATTTAGCATTTAGGGATTCAATTATTATTTTAGTTAAGCACGCAAACGATGTAGAATGAGCTACTTACTAGTTACTTAGGGTAAATCATGTATATAGCGTTTAGGAACAAATTGTAGGTTACCAGATTTTAGGATCAAATTGTAGTATCTAGATTAAGCAAATATAGGGTTATTAAATTCAATATTTGCACGAATTCCACCTCCAACTAACCTACTTCAGTAGCTACATAGAGGTTGCTTTAAGTACAGAAGGTCCCGAAGAAATGTGCTCAACTTTTTGTCTAAGCTCTGGTACTATCTTCGGTCCCAAGCTTATCGATGCACCCCTATAAAACACGCGAAAATCCACGAACCCTTCATTTTATCTGTCAAACTTTCATAGCGAATCAAAACAAACATAGTGTAGTACTAGAATTTTGACTAGAATGGGGTACGTTAATCGATTTGCTTGGGACCAATAGGCAAGTCAAGTAGTGAGCCAATTTAAAATCGTTAGTTTCGTATTGATTGTTGGTAGCTAGTTCACTACAAATAACTACAATTTAATTAAACGATATGTATATTAACAAATTTAGGCAATTAAAATAATTTAGCTGTAAAACGTTTTCTAAATGGTTTGGAATTGTATCTTCTTTTCTTCTTTTTTCTCGTTCATACTCCGACCTATTTAAGGTTTGGTTCAACGGAACTGTGACCGTGAACACAGTTCCGTTGAACCAAACCTGACGTCTGTCATTTCTGACAGCGACCGTTACCGTAGCTCTCTGAATCTCCCACAGGGTTGTCACTGGGTTTGGCGGTACAGGGTATTCACGTTTTGGACACTGTATTATTAATTTTGATTCATGAACCATGGAAAATTGCTCCATTACTGCTTAACTACTTAGATTTACTGTCCTGCCGTGTTTTTAGGTAGATGTGCGAGCGATGGTCAAGCGTCTAGAATTAGCTTCCAAAAGAAGCTTCTATAATAATCTTCTTAAGAAAAAATGAACAATAAATGTTAATTTTATGGATCATACCTAGGGTAGGTGTTCCAGTTGTTGGTAGACGTGCTTATTTTGGTGTGTTCCAATTATAGTCTATATCGAGGGCCCCCGTCGACACCCGACACATCCAAATCTCAACTCTAGATGCTTAACAGATCTACCACTAGCGAATCAATCTTCGAAAAATATTCTTTCATTTCTCGCATCTATTGCATCGGGCCTCATCTTTTAACAGGAAATCTTCAGAATCGTCATCAATCTTCTTTCTATCTACTTAGCGTGTGCGCAGCTAGCCGAAATAAAACACAATTTTTCCTGCATCGTAGCTAGAGTCGCCCCCCTCGGTCTATACACATATGTTTTTTTTTATTTGATCAATAAACCTTGGAAAATTGCTACATTACTGCGTAGCTACTCAGGTTTACTGTTCTGCCCGTGTTTTTTTTTTGTCAGAAGAGCAGAACGATGAGTGAGCGTCTAGAATAAGCTTCTTAAAAAGTTTCTAAATGAAGCTTCCATAGGAAGCTTCTTAAGAATATTACTATAGATTCTTCTTTTTGGATGCTAATTCTAAACGCTTGCCCGTCGCTTCGCATATCTACCTTAAATACACGGGCAGGACAGTAAATATAAGTAGATAAGCAGTGGAGCAATTTTTCAAGGTTTATGGATCAAAATTTAAAAAATAGTGTCCTAAACATGAATAATATACGTCTAATTTATGGATCATGCCTATGTTTTTAAGTGTGCAAACTTGATTTTTTATGGATCACTTTCTTTAGTTTAAGGTTTATTGCTGAATGTTTTATGGATCAATTGCAATATGTTTATGGGTAATTCGTACAATTCCAATGCTCATTATTTAGAAATTTAGTGGTACATTTTTACAATTGTGTTGCTAAATTTCACATAAAATATTGATAATATTGATATTTTTTATGGATCATCCACACTTTTTTAGGGATTTTCTCCGATGTTTTATGGATCATTTGGATGTTTTTAATGGAACGTTTTTCAATTTGTTATGGATCGTTTTATCAATTCTAAAGGTGCAAACTTAGGGCTGCCTTTTATAATGTTCCAGATATAACCCCCCTTATAGTGTTTTCCATGTCATATAACTTAGGATCTTCAACATTTTTCTTTGTCTCGAAATGAATATCTACTCAATTATTCTTCCTTTAAAACATTTCTTTTTAAGAAACTAAACAATTTCTCTCTTTTTTCATGTTCATAGTCTTATTTTTATTCTTGGTCCTTCATCTCGCAAATTTAGGCTTACAAGGCTTACAATATCAAAAGTTTTCTGTAATCTGCATTAGAAATGGAACCAAACCTAAAATTTCATCAATTTTGGTGCACTGGAACTATTTTAAATAAGAATGATTACATTTGCAAAAATCAACTTATTAGCGCCCCTCGGTGTCACTTTGTTTGGGAGCGAGCTGTCAGTTTGTCAGTTTAGTGTCAAACAGTGATGTTATTATTTTGCTTTAAATATTGATTTAAAAATCGTTATGAAAGTGTGTGGATTCGAAAAAAAATATCGCTGTGCTCAGAAAACGAAGTTCTTTCAGATGATATATAAAAACTGATATATTTTTCAATATTAAAGAACCCAATTCCGTTGGACTATTTCTCATAATTCGCTTGAGTAGAAACTGATCTAGCCTGAAAATCGTCATCTCAACATTTCCTCAGAGTGCGTGTATCTCACTAGCAACTTGTTACAAGTTCCCCGGTAGCGGTAGAGCAGAACTACCGTAGGGCCAACAAAACACAAACACTAATCGGCATTTGCTCCAACCAAAGCAAAAGAGTGTCGAATAACAGTTTAACATTTATTCATTCGCACCCATTCTCCCACATTCCTACTCCTGATTCCTACTTCCTCTTCTTCCTCTCTCTATCCTTCGTACTTTTCCGGCAACCTTGTGCCTCCTATCATCTTTCCAACTATGTCAATTTTTCTTCTTATGAGTACTCACTTTGCCGGTCGGGTGCACCCTTACCGTCGCACAAACGCCGTCTCGATGATGCTGCTATTCGCACGTCTGTTCGGCTCCACACGCACAACACACCTGCGCTCCTGCCGTCGCTCTGGGTGGAGATTCACTCCTCGAAACACCGTCGATCATATCAACGTAAGTGCTCGCGGGTTCGTTTCCCTCCACGTTGGACGTCGCTTCCGTCGAGACCACTAGTTGCTAGCGGCGTGCCCCGTCGCTTCGATGTCGCAAGCACTCCGAGGAGAATAAACCTCGCCTGAGGGTTCCGCAGGTGATGCGGGCTTCGACACTGACCACGTGTCACGATCACGAGACAATCCGATCCAATGAGGTGCTGAAAGTATGGAACAAAAGCCTTCTTTTGAAGGCTTCGTCTTTCGATGCCACGATCCACCGCGGCCGGGCGCTGTCCGTGCGATCGGATCTCGTGCTGCTGATCGTCGTCAATTCTCCACGTGCACCTGTGGTTATGGTACTCTTCTCGCTGCCGGTATGTACGCTTTGTGTGGCGAGAATCTTTTGATTGCCGCGCCGTTTCCAAGCGGGCCGTTTGCAGATCTCTTCGTTTCGGATCTTTTGGACACTGCCGCAATCTTCCGATATCCGTCGGATCGAAAGGCGGTCGTTTTGGCACCACTCACCGCCGAAATTGCAGCCCGCGCGCCGACGAAGAACAATTTTCACCACGCACTCTACTCGCACTCGCGACAACCAAAGAAACGAATATTTTCGGGTTCTTTTCCGACCCACGCTCTTTTGCGTGCTGTTTGCACGGGAATCTTTTCACTTCTGCCTTTCGCTGTGTTCGACGGATCCGGTACAGGCTGATGTGGATGTGTGTGTGCGTGCGGAAGCACAGTCAGCAGACTCAATGCTGAATCATTATTCGTCAAAACAATTTGCGTTGCTCGTTCCTTGTCAAGCGATGTGACCTCTGCAGCATCTTTTGTTTATGCACGTTCGAATGTGTTTAAGCAGCAATTGTGTAAAATTACTCGTTTTTACCAAACACAGGAAAAAATTACAACCCAAATCTAAAACGTAACACAACTCTACCGTAGCGGAAGAATTGTTTATGAATCGGTGATCAAACGATTCATAAAAAATTCAAAACTCATCCCTCAGGATGTTGGTCAGAGACTTCAACGGTCAACAAAACTCTTGAGCAGACCTCAAGTTACAAAATTCAACTAAATCGAAACATAAAACGTACGCAAGCCTCGGCTGCTTGCCAGATCTTAATCTCCCATCACTACCTGAACTGCCTAATCTAAATGCTTACAACCGACAGCTGCTTCTGGCAGAACTACTTCGACCTTCGAAATCGTCTCTGACCTTGTCCTTGTCCAAGCTTCCACAAATCCGTGCCCACTACGGCGAACATTCAAACGGATTCTAGCCTATTGATATAGCAATAATAGGCTCAATCTCACACAAAACGAAAAGAAGCTTAGATATTAATGATTGGCTTAACATATTAATATTTACAAGGACTAAAATGGTTTGTATTGGTTTATGCGGTGCATCTGAGAAAAGTTGCATTTCCGCGACTAAATCGTCATGAGCCCAGAGTGAGGGGTTTTACCGCGCCCCGAATCGCGTTGCTTTGGGATGGAAATTTCATGACGATCCCCAGAGATTTTAACCTTTGGGAACGCATTCGAGTTAACTGGACACGCTTGAGGAAGTACGTGAACACCAATCCAGTCTTGGATGTGTTGTGCCGGGTTTTGTGTTTTCTTGCTTGGTAGCTGGCGTAGCTCATAGCTCTGTTGTCAGTGGTTAGTGGTTGTAGTTGGTGATGAGCTGGTTTGTCCCGATCGGCGAACGGCTTGACCACTTGGTGTGTTTTGGTGTGAGGTCTCCTCTTCCTGGTTGGCAGTTGTTTTGCGGACATAGCTTGATGATATGCACAGTTTGTCACGTCTGGCAACGGCATGTCAGCGCGAAGCATAAACATGGTCAGTTTCTCTCGCCCTGACTAACGGCCTGCCCGGTTGGGCTTCTCCTTCCTCCGTCTTGCTGTAACGACTTCGGTTGGCCGCGGAGCCTGGTGGTTTGCGCAGTTTGTCACGTCTGGCAACGGCATGTCAGCGCGAAGCTTGAACATGGTCAGTTTCTTTCGCCCTGACTAACGGCCCGCCCGGTTGGGCTCCCTTCAGTCCGCGTCACCGAGACCCCCATCGGATGCATGCCAGACTGATGATACGCACCAACTCCCTGCAGTCCTTTTCCAGCCTGTCAGGGTACGATTTCTCCCGTATCGTGAACGGCTCGCGCGGTTGCGCTAAGATCCGTAGCATTGCACATCATCAAAGACTCATCAAATCGTGCTTATCAAGGTGGAGAGGTAGTTAATTACGTTTTTGCTCATCACACCTGACGGACGTTGTCCTTCCACCCGTTAGACGGTGTTTTCGAGTCTTTCGCTCTTCGTTGACAGGCATTGCCTGTGGACATAGCTGTTACAATCCGATTTAGTCGGCCTTGATATCCTTCGCATGGTACCTTCCTTTCTTGCCGCTCAAAACGTCCTCCAAAACGTACAAGTTCGTTCCCAGGATCTCCTTCACGACTGCTGGAACGAATTTCGGTTCGAGCTTGCTGTTTATTTGATCTGCCTTCGACGACAGCACGAATGATCGCCGCCAGACTAGGTCTCCCACCTTGAATGCGACTACTCTTGATCGAAGGTTGTACCGTTGCTTCGTCCTCTCGTGGTTGTTCTTGATACGCTGGATGATGAGCTACTGTATTCGGCGAATCGCTGATAGACGCAAGTCCTGTGCCACCTTCGGATCCTCCGGCGTATTCAAGTCTTGCTGTGTGTAGAGATCCGTGTGTAGTAGTAGGTTCCTCCCGAAGTTTGCTTCATGCGGACTCACTCCTGTCGCCTCGTGCTTGGCCGAGTTAATCGCAGCGGTGATGGCCGATAAGTTCTCGTCCCATTCTCGATGATCTCCCTCCAACAACGACCGGATACAAGTGACTATGACGCGGTTCACTCGCTCCGCATTGTTGACTTGCGGGCAGTAGAATGCGGTTTTCATATGGCTTATTTTGTGCCGTGCCAGCCATGATTTGAACAGCATCGACTCGAACTGCTTTCCGTTGTCGGACAGTATTAACCTTGGACGCGAGAACTTCAGGCAAATCTCCTTCTCCAGGAACTCCACCATCTTCTGCGAATCCGCCGTGCGCATCGGCTGGACGATCACGTACTTGCTGACCCAATCCACCACCACAAGTAGCACCGTGTTTCCTCGCTTGGAGCGTGTGAGCGGCCCGACGAAGTCCACCGATATCATCTCCCACGGAATTTTCGCCGGTTTCGGGTTACCCATCTGCGGCATCATTCTTGTACCCGGAGCCTTGCACGCCTTACACGTAGCACAGTTCTTCACGTAATCGTTGATTTCCTGTTGCATCCGCGGCCAGTAGTAGTGCGCCTGCAACTTGTGCCAAGTCTTGTAGAAGCCTAGATGAGCAGCGGCTGGTTCGTCGTGGAATCTGCGGATCAACTGTATTCTATCCTGCTTCGGAACAACCTGCTTCCACTTGTGGAACACTGCTCCTACTTCGTCCTTGCAGCGACAGTTCTTGAACAGGACATCATTCGCTATCCGAAAATCTGGAAACTGGTCTCCGTCGTTCTTCACTTTTTCGATCAGCTTCGTGTACCATGGATCCTCTATCTTTTCTGCGGTAAACACTGCTTCCGCTACCGTCCTCGACAAAGCATCAGGAACTACGTTGATCGAGCCTTTTCGGTACCGGATCTCGAAATCGAACGCATTCAGCCTCAACAGCCATCTGCTCATCAGCGCTGTCGGATTCTTCATGGACTTCAGATAACTGAGCGCCGCATGATCGCAATGCACGACGAACTTGACTCCTTCTACGTAGCCTCTGAACTTTTCGATCGCCCTGATCACCGCCAGGCATTCCCGCTCCGTGACCGAGTACTTTCTCTCCGATGCTGACAGCTTTTGCGAGAAGTAGCTGATGGGATGTTCCTCTCCGTCGATTTCTTGAGTGAGGACCGCTCCAATCGCTGTATCGCTCGCATCACATGCTATGGCGAACGGCTTACCGTAGTCGGGCATCGCTAATACCGGGGCTGATACCAGGGCTGCCTTCAGCTTGAGGAATGCTTCTTCCGCTGCCGGAGTCCACCGGAACTTCGTCTTCGCTCTTGTTAGATCAGTCAGTGGAGTTGCGAGCTGCGAGAATCCTGCGATGAATCGCCGATACCAATTACAGACACCCAGAAAGCGTTGTACTTCCTTCCTGGTCGAAGGTGTTGGGAACTGCACGATCGCTTCGATTTTTTCGTCGTCCACGCGCCATCCTTGTTCATCAATCACATAGCCGAGGTACTTCATCCGCTTCCTGCAGAACATTGACTTCTCCGATGATATCGTCAGATCCGCTTGCCGTAGTCGCCGAGCCACTTCTTCGAGCAGGGCGATGTGCTCTTCGAAGGTTTCTGAGCAGATGATGATGTCATCCAGGTAGTGAAAGACCTGCGGTTCCATGTCTGCGAAGATGTGCGTCATCAGCCGTGCCAAGGCTTGACTGGCCGTGCACAATCCAAAAGGCACCACCTTGAATTGAAAGTGGCCTCTGGATGGAACGGTGAACGCCGTTAGCGGCCTTGATTTTGAGTGAAGCGGAAGCTGCCAGAAAGCATCCTTGAGGTCTATCGACGAGATGAATTTACTGCTTCGGAGGTTGTTAGTTATCGATGCGATCTGCGGAATCGGATAACCCTCGTTCACCATGATCGAGTTGAGGTGACGGGCATCTAAGCAGACGCGGTACTGACCGGTCTTCTTCTTGACGGCTACTAATGGGTTGTTCCACGGCGAGAATTGAGCTTCTTCGATGACGTCCAGTGCAATCATCCGATCGATTTCTCGATTGACCTCCTGGAGAACGTACGGTGACATAGGGTAGTGCCGTTGCTTCCTTGGTGTGGCGTCTCCTACTTCGATTCGATGTTCGTACATGGTCGTGCGTCCCAGCTTGCCATCCTGCGCCTTCGGGAACTTCGCTATAGTTCTCTCTAAGTGCCTTCTCTGCTCTGCCGACAGCTCCTTCATCTCTTGGTCTTCACTCCGTTCCTCTTTGTTTTCTACTTCGACCGAGCAGCAAACAGCCTTAACTCCGAATTTGTCCCAAAAGTTCATACCCAAGATGACGCAGTCTGGGATTGATGGCACCATCAGAACTGGGAGAACTTCGTTTCGGTTGTTGTACACTATGGGAAGGTAGACGAATTCGCTGATACTATGCCGTGTTCCGTCCGCTGTCTTGATTCCTCCTTTCACGTTTCCTTTCTGCAACCCATAATCCTCTGCCAGCTGGGTTCGTTTACCGCCGAGCAGCGAGCAGTTGGCTCCGCTGTCTAGCAGTGCAGTTAACTCTTTTCCTAATACCGATATTACAGCGTGCGGTCGATTGTCACTTCCGGGGTTGATGATTATTGAGTTGAGGTTCTTGAACTCTGGGATTTCTGAGGGTTGTTCGAGAGTATGCGGAGAGCTGCTTCCCTCTATTGCATGTTCCCCGCCGTGTAGTTTACCGCATCTGAGCGGCAAGTGAAGCAACTGCGCAGCGAATATCCTTTCCGTCCACAGCGGTAGCAGAATAACACCGCCTGCGGCTTAGGACAGTCCATGAATCTGTGTCCTTCTTCGTCGCAGTTCCAGCAGATCATTACCAACCGTTGGTGGTTTGCCGCCGATTGTTGCTGATCACTTTGCTGCTCCACTCGATCTGATCGGTCTTGTTGTTGCGGTTCGCTCCTCCTGCGTGTTTCGCCGGTTGATTCCCCTGTCTGCTGCTGATTCCAACGCTGTGGTTGCCAACCCTGCGTGCTCTGCTGGTGGTCCACCTGTTGCTGCATTCGCGGTATTGGTTGTGGCGCGTTCTGCGGGCGTAGTTGTTGCTGAGCAGACGCCGATGGCATGCTGGTGTATTGTTGACGTGGTTGCTGCAGCTGATCAGGTCCCGAATGGTTAGATCTACCGCCAAATCGAGGCTGCCGCTGGTTTTGCGCTGCTTCGTTCGGCCTAGAGCTCTTCCTTTCGAAGTTCATTTTAAGAGCGTTCACTTGCTCAACGAGCTCATCGAGCTTGTACTGCCAGTTGTCTTCCTCCGGATCTGCTGACGCTTCTTCTTCCTGAATTCCTACGACTTCTACTGCGTGCACCCTGTTGAAGCGATGCGGATGTTGCTGTGGTATTTGCACTGGCCTGCTGCTGGCCGCAGGTGTCGCAAAGTTCGGCTCTAGTAGCGCATTATGTGGAATTGGGATGCGACGCTGCCTGTTCAATAGCATCCTCGTTTCGTCGTAGCTGGTACAAATCTCTACCATTTCTCGTAACGATCGAGGCCTTGCTGCTGTAACAATCGCTGCATAGTCCGCGTTCATATTCTTCTTCACTATGAAACACTTCTCTTCTTCCGGAACTGGCGGCTCTACGAACCGGAAAAGTGCAGAGATGTCCCGGTAATATTTTGCAAACGACTCGCCGGCTCCTTGGAATCGAAATGTTGCTTCCAGACGAAGAATTTGGGAGTATCCACTTGGCAGGAATTCTCTCCGTATCTCCCGTTTGAACGCATTCCATGTCGGTAGCAATTGCTGTGAAGTAGCTCTCGCATACCAGTCAAGAGCGTCCTCCTGTAACAGGTGCTTGATGGAGATCAGCAGTGTCTCGTCGGTCATGCCCTCTGACCTGGCGAACGTCTCAACGCAATCCAAGAAAATGTTGAGCGATGTTGTATCCTTTTCTCCTCTAAATTTGAATGGCCAATTATGTACCGCCTTCAGCATCCTTCTCTCGTCCTCCCGCCTTGCTGGAGCTGGTTGTCTTTCTTGGCGAAGCAGACGAGCCAGTAGCTCGTCACGAATCCTGTGGTGCTCTTCCCTGGCTTGCGCTTCTCGGGCTCGTGCATCCCTTGTTTGCGCTTCTCGTGCTTCTTCTTCTCGAGTTCGTGCTTCTCTATACTGCCGCTCCCTCGCTCGAGCTTCCCTTGCTTCTGTATCTCTGGCTCGCAGCTCTCTAGCTCGTGCCTCCCTAGTCTCGTATTCGTCATTGACGTCGTATGGTGGCGGTGGTGAACCGTGACGACGATCCGGTGATAATCTTAGGCCGCTCCTGATGCTTCGACGATCTTCATGTGAGTTTGACAATAACAAACTTTGACCCCGTCCTCCTGAGAACGAAACCAGTCGTGGCGTCGATGACCCTGACGGTGGTAGTTCGTCCTGTTGTCCAGCGTGTTCCCCCGAATTCGCCAAATTGTTTCCTCCTCCAACAGCGCCTTGCTCTTGATCAATGGTCCTCCTTCTCGTACCGGTTGCGTTTGCCTGTTGGTTCACATTAACTTCACTTGGTTGTACACCATCACCACAGGATCTCAACACACTGACAACTTTATTGAACAACACATTCATGTGTACCGTTATCAACGTGTGAGTGTCTCTCAATTCCACCGGGGGATTAATTAAGCGTAACCGACTTCGATAGTGAGACAGTCGCGAACAAAGTTGACTGAGACCGTTTATGTCTCTTGTATTGACGGCTGTTTCGGTGAGCAAGTGAAATTGTTCAACTTGCTCTTGACAAACTTCAATATTAGCTTGAGCACTCATCACATGCTCAGAGCTAGTTGGCATGTTGTCTCTCGAGGACTCTTCTTGCAAGAGTGCCTTGAGGCGAAGCACCTTGCCTCGGTGCGTAGTGGGTCCCAAGTTGACAACATGACGTAGAGCCAACTCGTAATCTATTTCCTCATTACTCAAATGCGTATAATCCATCTCGAAATCTAGTGCGATAAGGCTAAAAACAAATAATCCTATCAAGGATACTCAAGCACAAACCAAAAACTCAATACACAAACCAAAAACTTCCGCTTACGGTAATTTAAATGTGGATTTTCAGTTGGGCGCCAGTGTTACAAATTCCCCGGTAGCGGTAGAGCAGAACTATCGTAGGGCCAACAAAACACAAACACTAATCGGCATTTGCTCCAACCAAAGCAAAAGAGTGTCGAATAACAGTTTAACATTTATTCATTCGCACCCATTCTCCCACATTCCTACTCCTGATTCCTACTTCCTCTTCTTCCTCTCTCTATCCTTCGTACTTTTCCGGCAACCTTGTGCCTCCTATCATCTTTCCAACTATGTCAATTTTTCTTCTTATGAGTACTCACTTTGCCGGTCGGGTGCACCCTTACCGTCGCACAAACGCCGTCTCGATGATGCTGCTATTCGCACGTCTGTTCGGCTCCACACGCACAACACACCTGCGCTCCTGCCGTCGCTCTGGGTGGAGATTCACTCCTCGAAACACCGTCGATCATATCAACGTAAGTGCTCGCGGGTTCGTTTCCCTCCACGTTGGACGTCGCTTCCGTCGAGACCACTAGTTGCTAGCGGCGTGCCCCGTCGCTTCGATGTCGCAAGCACTCCGAGGAGAATAAACCTCGCCTGAGGGTTCCGCAGGTGATGCGGGCTTCGACACTGACCACGTGTCACGATCACGAGACAATCCGATCCAATGAGGTGCTGAAAGTATGGAACAAAAGCCTTCTTTTGAAGGCTTCGTCTTTCGATGCCACGATCCACCGCGGCCGGGCGCTGTCCGTGCGATCGGATCTCGTGCTGCTGATCGTCGTCAATTCTCCACGTGCACCTGTGGTTATGGTACTCTTCTCACTGCCGGTATGTACGCTTTGTGTGGCGAGAATCTTTTGATTGCCGCGCCGTTTCCAAGCGGGCCGTTTGCAGATCTCTTCGTTTCGGATCTTTTGGACACTGCCGCAATCTTCCGATATCCGTCGGATCGAAAGGCGGTCGTTTTGGCACCACTCACCGCCGAAATTGCAGCCCGCGCGCCGACGAAGAACAATTTTCACCACGCACTCTACTCGCACTCGCGACAACCAAAGAAACGAATATTTTCGGGTTCTTTTCCGACCCACGCTCTTTTGCGTGCTGTTTGCACGGGAATCTTTTCACTTCTGCCTTTCGCTGTGTTCGACGGATCCGGTACAGGCTGATGTGGATGTGTGTGTGCGTGCGGAAGCACAGTCAGCAGACTCAATGCTGAATCATTATTCGTCAAAACAATTTGCGTTGCTCGTTCCTTGTCAAGCGATGTGACCTCTGCAGCATCTTTTGTTTATGCACGTTCGAATGTGTTTAAGCAGCAATTGTGTAAAATTACTCGTTTTTACCAAACACAGGAAAAAATTACAACCCAAATCTAAAACGTAACAAACTTTACAATTGACTAACGCAGCAAATGCCTTTGGGAAGTTCATGTCGAAAGCTCATGTGTTCGTTTTTTTTCAGGATCCAAAAGCTTGAAGAAAACTGCAATCCCTTCGAAAAATTTACCGCAGCTCGCTGAATTAGATATCAGCATTAACAAATACACCGTACTCAGGAAATCTTTCCGAAAGAAAACATTGTCACTGCAACTAGAAGACGACGAAACTTCTTCTATCTTATCAGCAACATCCAGTAAAGGGGCTGTAGCGTCAATTGATGAGCTAAGCAGTTCGCTAAATCAAACTAAGATTTCTGATATGATTGATTGCTCTTCTAACCTTGCGGAAGCTGCAGACACGAATGCAAACAAGGATGAAAACAACAATGTTACCAGACAGTGCGCAACATGTGGGCAGGATAATGTACTGAAAACACACCACACGACTGTGGGTATCACTTATAGCTCGAATAGTAAAGATCCGATTTTATCGGATATGCTCCTCACAAATGAAGCGCTGAACACTTGGACTGGCATACCAACAAATGAACTATTGGAAGAAATTTGTTTGGCGGCCAAGAAACTGGAGGAATGGGTGTACCCACGGAAGTTTGCCATGAACTGTACAGATCGAGTCATACTAGTAATGGTTAAACTGAAACAAAATCTAAGTTTTGCAGCCATCGGAATATTATTTGGAATCCATGCAGCTACAGTAACCAATTATTTTTCGCATACCGTCCAGATCTTGAGCAGCGTTCTACAAACATTTGTGTATATGCCATCCAAAGAAGAAATTCGGAAGAATATTCCCCTATGCTTCAGAGAGTTCTCCAATGTTACGATTATCTTGGACTGTACAGAAGTTCCGTTGGGTACACTTAAATGTTTGAATTGCCGAATAGCAACTTATTCACAGTACAAAAGTAGAAGAACAGCTAAGTTCTTGATTGGAGTTACACCAGCAGGACTAATTTCGTACCGCAGCAAGGCTTATGCAGGAAAATCTTCAGATAAATATATTTTCAACGCGGAAAAGCTGATTGACCAACTTTATCCTCATATTGACGAAGTGAAGGTGGACAAGGGTTTTATGATCGAAAATGAATTGTCTGCTAAAGGGATTAAACTGCATAGACCTCCATTTATGAAGAACAATCGACTATCACCTTCAGAGGCGTACTTGAACGAAGCCATAGCAAAAGCTCGAGTTCACGTAGAACGTATAATGCAACGAATCAAAACCTTTGCGATATTACAAGACACGTTCGATGTGTGTATGTTGGGTTACATCAACGATATAATGTCTATAATCTGTGGGATAGTCAATTTGACAAACCCGATCCTGCGTGACGATAAATTTTAAGCTATGCACACCAACAACTTTCTCATTCATCATAACAATAGTAGGCTGCAGAAGGAATACAACAACAATATAAGAGTATTTAAAAACAACAAAAATCGTAAGATATTTATATTTCAATAATTCAATGTTTTTTTTTTCTTATCCACAGGTATACTTTGATAGTATTGCGCATTTGTCACCAAATTGGACAAAAGTGTAACCGTTAACCTCAAATCGTTTTGTTGTCTTCGGTGCAGCAAGAAATAAGTGCTGCGAAAACAACAAAATGATTTGACTTAAGCGTGCACTTTTATTATACTCTTTGTATTTTTGGAGCTGATCAGTTTTAGCTGCAACCAACAAGTGCTACAGTGAATAACAATCGGACTCCAGATGTTAACCAAGATTCCATCCAAAATATTCTACGCTATGATGACTGAACTGCAATTAGTAATAACGCGGCAGAACGCGAAGGTATCGGACTTGAAATCAATTTCTCTGGATCAAATTAAAGGAGATCAACAATTTGGATTGCTAATCGATGTTTTGAATCGAATCTTCTTTCTAGAAATCACAATCAATCGTAAATCAAACCAACACTACGATATGTACTTGGCGCAGTACAAATCGATTTACTCCTCAGATGTCAACGCCACGTTTTGTTGATGGTCGTGGATGCTGGCGGTGAAAATCCTCAATAGTTGCAGATAATTGGTGGAACGTTGGGTGCTATATGCCCTGGAGGAAGCTCAATCAAAGGCGTACTATATGATTGCTTACAGTGCCATCTATCAACAAGGATGTGGAGAGGTTTAAAATGCATTCAACCAATGCATCTATAGTAGGTATCAAGGTAATGTCAGCTATTCACATTACGAATGTTTGTTCTGAATTAAATCTTTATTCTAGTAATTTAACGTGTCAATTGATCGCAAAGAGAGCCAGCACTGCGTGCAGATATCGGCGCTGTACAAATCAATTCTCTCCTTGCAAGACAACGTTGCTCTCTGTTCGTACTCACGGATGCAGACTTTCGGTGAGGATTCATGGTATTTGGTCCAGTGTATGACCAAGACATAGCCGATACGAACGCTGTAACGTTGGTCGGCTTCATCCTGATGGGATTTCAATTTGTCGAATAATCAGAGGCGGACTGAATCATTGCTGACTTTGTCATGTATCTACACCAATCGAAAAGCTACAGGACACTATGCTAGTATATCAGCCACGGAAATGAATTTTGAGTACAAGCCACAGTTCAATTACTAATCTACCGAAGATGAATATCGTATTTAAGATGTATTGTACAAATAAGTTGTTCAATAATTTTTAAACATTATTAATAGATTTTGAAACAAAAATTATATGCAAAAATCAAACAAATGTTTAGAGGTGGCTTTGTAGGTAAGTATGCGTAAATTAATAGTATAAGGAATAAACATTTAAGCGTTTCGTTTTTTTTCACTTCAATAGGCCTGATGGAATCCCAATATATTTTGTTTGCACTGTGTGGGTTGTTTGGACAACATAGTATATGTTTTTTTTATTTAAAATTAATACATTTTATTTTGTTTCTTATTGAACATGAGCTTTCAATGTGACATAAATTCTCACTTGTCACTTGGTTTCAATTTACACGGACAAACACAAATCTTAAGTGCTGATTTGAGGTGTGTCGTGAGTAACCAAACTTGGCAACATACGTGTAAAATATAACCCCTTTAATCCATTCACTACATTTTCAACGAATAATTTATCAAACTCAACTAAAATCAATAAAAAGTCGTCTTCCAAGACAGAATACAGCACAAAATCACAACTTTGACAGTTTAGAACCCACATGTTTATTTGAACCTGACAGTAATATGAATGATTGTTGTTCAGCTTTAGTTGGCCAGTTGCTGGACAGCGTCTAACATATTTTTTAACGGTTGCGTTGTTCTCAATGTCTACTACTGTCCCTAATTCTCCTGCTACAGGGCATTTGATCTCAAGGATGACGTTGCCCAACGGGTCAACACCATCTGGTGATGCAGCAAACCAGTTTTCACCAGGCTTTACTACCAATCCACACTTTTTAATCAATGGATTACGCTTCCGCTTATAACATGCGTAGGCTTTTGGCTCATTATCCTTCCCATACTTAATGGCAGCAGTTTTAATACTCGACATGCTCCAATAGCGGCTGATTTTTCTGTCCCAGTTAGGTTCAGCGTTGAAAAGATACGTATATAATTGATAACACGAGCTGGCGGTGATCCGAATAGATCTCTGTATCCTCCAATAGTTGGTTGTCTGCTCTTGAGTATCTACTGCTATTTCTATGATTCGCTTCAAATCAGCCTCCACGTTTTCACAGTACCAGGTCTTCTCAACAACTGATTCAAATGGAGCTTCGGATATCAAAACATCCGAATATCCATTTAACAGAGATCTCAACTCATCTTTTGCACAGAATTCGTCTCCATTACCACGACATTGCACAGCTCGATTTGGATCTACTGAAGGAATGTTAAGATGCCTTCCCAACTGATGTTTACTGATGGCAGATTCTTTGGCCACTGTAAAAAGAAACAATATTGAACCCCATGAGCAGATAATATTTTTTTTCAGTTACCCTTTAAAATCCGGTGGAATGATTCCATCAGTATGTTATTTTCCATAGTCTTATCCGTAGGCATTATTTTCTTTGGGTGGTTCACACAGCAGAGGTCATCAGTCCGTTTTGCACCCCAAGGAGCTGTCCTTTCACTTTTTGTGATTCCCCATGCCTGAACTGTGTCGGTGCACGACAAATACGACGCGTTTCCCGATCTAAATATATTGAATATACTTTCAAATTATTGAGTTCTAGTAATTGCAGAAATGCAAAAATTACCGATTTAGCGTCAGCATAGACGCGATAATATGTTTGCAACGAGAAGTTCCTGCTTTGCAGGAGCAAATACACACCCACTTTGATACATCCGCTGATATGGTTAGACTCGTTTTGTGTGGAATTTGGCCAGGATGTGATGATTGCAGAACATAGCCACAGTAAGTTACAGCGCAATCTGCTTTTTCTGTATATCCTATACAGACAACGTGCCCTGCATCAAACACAGCGCAACCTTCACGAATTGGCCGGACACTATCTCCAACATAATCGAGAATATCAACTAACGTGATATTAACTCTAATATCGTCCCTACAGTCATCTGAAACTAATCCGGAAGTGAACTTTTGTAATTTGATAACAGCGCGTTTTCAAAACAATAAATTTATCACAAATTTGTATTATACCAACAAAGGAAATGCATCCATTTGCTTCAATCATGTTTTTCCTACCTGCATTTGCCATTTTTTACTACAAATGAACTTTATTTAATTGAAAATAAATGATTTTGTAATTGCGTCCATTCACTCTCAAGAGGAATTCAAACGAACATCATCCATGTACTAGTTCATATTCCCACGCATAGAGTTCGCATGTGTTGTCATAGTTTTGCTGCAAGATGCCAATACCATATGCATTTCCATTTAGTATGACAGTCATTCTGCAGAGAGCATTACGCATTTCAACTGAAGGCCCTATCCCTTCTCATAACAAGTTTCATCCTGTATTTGAGAGGAAAATCATCTGATTTCAAAACAACCGTCATCCGGTTGCAGCTATCATTCGAAAAAGCGATTTCGGTGTTTTGTTTTGAATGGTCTGAGATTTCATTCGATCAGAGGATGATGTTTGTGTACAGTGTAGCGATTTCGAGCCAATTTACTGTCGCATCCGAGCCAGTTTCTGATTGGTCGATTTGACAGTAGAAATCGTGGAATAAAAAGGACAGAGGGATCGCATCGATCTGGCTGGCAGTGATGCCGGAATCAATGTTTACGACGATGGCGTTGTTAATTGTTCATATTTGCGAAAGGAATGTTGAAAAATTGAGTGTTTTAAGCGATTGATATTGTTGTTTGTTTATGGTTGTTTATATTGTGTTGAGCAAAACTGATGTACAAGCTGCTAAACTGCGGTAAAAACTCCGAATACTACTTTCCGAAGGGTATTCTTAAAAAACATTAAGAAGATTGTGAAGCTGGATTATCAATTCCCGTCCCGTTGTTTTTTTCTAGGAAGCTTTATCCAGCACAGTTTCAGCTTCAACTTATGGGTAGAACAATCACTCACAGCATGTCGTTTAAGTATTTAGGTGTCTGGTTCGATTCCAAGTGCACTTGGGGAAAACACATAGCGTATCTGAGGCAGAGATGCCAACAGCGAATCAATTTCCTTCGTTCCATTTCCGGAACTTCATGGGGAGCCCATCCGGAAGATCTGATAAGACTCTACAAAACCACCATTCTCTCGATTTTGGAGTACGGTAGCTTTTGCTTTCAATCAGCGGCGGGGATTCAATATCGTTGCATTCGAATCGCACTAGGTTGTATGCAATCGACGCATACCATGAGTCTTTAAGTTCTTGCGGGCGTCCTTCCCTTAACAAATCGTTTTGCGGATTTATCGTTCCGGTTCGTCATCCGCTGTGAAGTCATGAACCCGCTGGTGATCGAAAACTTTGAGAAGCTGCTAGAGCGGAATCCTCAAACACGATTCATGAGCTTGTACTACGAGTACATGACTCTGGACATCGGCCCCTCCTCGTTCAACCCCAATCGCGCTGTCTGCCATAATTTCAGTTGTTCTTCCATGAGATTCGATCTCACAATGAGGCAGGAGATTCAAGGAGAGCCTCACCGTTTCCTGATTGTCCCAACTATTTTTGTAAACAAATACTGCCACGTCCCCACCGAGAAGAGATTTTTCACAGATATGGGTCTATGATAATTTTTTTTTTCTTTTATTTAACGTCGGTCTCTGTTCCGCAATCTAGTGCCAATCACCGACGGACATCGATTGTCATCCATTGACGGCAATCGAATGTGCAGGAAGGCAGCTTCCACACCTGCGTAGGATATCGCACCCATTCAACACACATGGGCCGGGACCAACGGCTTTACTTTCCTTCCGAAGGAAGACGTGACCAGAGATTTTTATGCCTCAGAAAAATCCCACCGACCTCGGTTGGGATTGAACCCAGACCCATCGGGGTGTTAGAAAGCAGTCACGCTTACCACTACACCACCGGCGCCGGCTATTCGGTGATAAATGCGTCCACTGGTTTTGGAGTATTCCACGATCTTCATAGTTCCTTATACAAGCTTGAATATTCTTGATGAGCTGAAGTTTTGTCAGCTCATATAATGACGTCGCAGAACCCCGCGCCTTCGCCCGAGCCATCCAATCCATACACCAGTTTGAAAGACGAAATAAACAACACCGACGGATGGCGCCTTCTAGGCACCAGAAAGTTAAACAATGAGCAAAACGTTGATGACTCAGGGTAGCGTCTTTTGGGTACGAGGAGGGTCTGGAAGGCAGACTGGTCAGATTACGACGTGCGCAAATTACGACGGCTAAATCAACAAAAACATGCTGAAAAAGCTAGAAGGCAAAGAAAACAACAGACAGCACGAAATTATTCTAACGCAAGGAACAACATACACAGCAACAGTTTAAATCCTCGAAATCATCGAAACATGAATTCCGACAACGGTTACAGTACCAATCACAGTAATATTTTCGGCCATCGGAGCATAAATCAACATAACGACCAGGACAACATTAACAGCAATAACAAAAACAACAGTTCCTATCAGTTCCCCATCAGAAATCATGGCAACCCTCGTTTTCTTCCACCTGATCGAGAGCTTCTTTCATCAGCAAAAAATGTCTTCAACAGACCACCGGTTAATTATCAACCTTCGATGCAGTTTGAAAAAGGGGAAACTATAAATCCGTACCCAGTCAGCGGTCTTCCGAATTCACATGGTATGGCTCCGGGGAATTCTTCCTCTACATCGTGTCAGCCGTGCGCATGTAGACATGCGTGTTTTCGGCGCAACTGACGCACTCATCTGAGGTATGACAATACAGCTGAGCCCGAGGATCATGGCATCTCACATAACTTGAGGGATTTTGGACAGTATGCAGCAACTTCACCCCCTGACCAGCACGACGTAAGTGACCATGTCGCTAGTTTATCAAGTAGCTCTTTTTTAAATGAAACTACATTCTATTGCCAAAATTTTAACCGTATGCGTAGTGCATTTAAAATAAATGAAATTCAAAATAAAATAAGCGGCTGCACATATGATATAACAATTGGAACAGAAACTAGGAGGTCTGAAAGTATTAATAGTGAAGAGGTCTTTGGTAGTAAATTCAGTGTGTTTCGATGTGACCGCGATTAATCATTATCAGGTGATGGTGTACTCATTGCTGTGAATGCTACATTTCAAGCTGAACAAATTGCTGGTGCAAAACATAAAGAATTTGAAGATGTGTGGGGGTTAAAATTTTAATAAATAGTGAAGAACATCTTTTCGCTTCTGTCTACTTTCCCCCACACTTTTCCAAAAGAACCACCTTACGAAAAGTTTTTCACTGCTGCAGAACTGAAAATTTAAAGAGTAGATGCAAGAACCAAAATTCATATTTATGGAGATTTTATCCAGAATACTGTTAATTTTATACAGGATAGTGATAATAATTCTCTGCTGTTACCAATTGTAGGTGAAAACGATACTTTGCAATTCATCTTCATCTTCATCTAAGCAGCCACTTAGGACTTCATCAAATTAACCATGTTCGTAACCAGCTCAATTCCTATTTGGATCTTATGTTTACTAATTGTACAGAAGATTTTTGTATTGTAGAAGCAGCACTTCCATTATGGAAGAATGACAAATTTCATACGGTAATTAAATACTCGGTGTTCACAGATTCGCATCGGTCACGCTCAAGCGTTGTTGATTTTGAATTAGTTTATGATTTTAAAAATGCAAATGTTCCTGAATTTCACAGCAGACTGAATAATATAAATTGGCAAAACCTTTTAAAAGATTAACTCGACATGGACAAGGCTGTTGACATATTTTATACTACCTTATTCAATATCATTGAAGTATTCGTTCCTAAAAGACTAAAGAGAATAATGAACAGCACCAAATATCCTGTGTGATATACACAAGAAAACAGAAATATTAAAAACAGGAAGCAAAGAGCACACAAGTCGTATAAAAAGTTTAAAACGTCACAAAATTTAGAAAAATACGTTGTTATTTGCAGAGAACTTGAGGCAGAAATATCGTCAGCATATGAGAATTACAATTCAAAAGTAGAGAACAAGAGAGAAGCTCCCTGGAGGCTATGCGTTCAATGAGGCCGATGAAGCACTCGGCGTATTTCCTCCAGGAAATACGATCGTCATTGAGTGCTTTATCAAAAAGCTCGCATATCATCACCTTGGTATGTGTCCCTTCTCATTGCTCTATCCCGGGCAATGAGAAAGCGGACTCGCTGGCCAAGGTGGGCGCTATGGAAGGCGATATTTACGAGCGACAAATCGACTACCACGAATTTTTCACGATTTCTCGTCAGCAAGTCCTCGCCAACTGGCTACAAAAGTGGAATGATGGTGATCTGGGAAGATGGCTACATTCTATTGTCCCACAGGTGTCGATCAAACCCTGATTCAAAGGGTTGGATATGAGTCGTGATTTTATTCGTGTAATGTCCAGGCTCATGTCCAATCACTGTTCGTAAAACGCTCACCTCTTTCGTATTACGCTTCCCGACAGCAACTTGTGTACCTGTGGAAACGGTTATCACGACATCGAGCATGTTCCTTGCATCATGAGGTGAGATCTGTTCTGTGTGATTCCCTTAAGGTCCGAGGAAAACAACCCTTTAAGCCAATTTGAGAAGTCTTGGCTTGCCCCCAAGAAGCACAATTTGTCATAAACGGGTTTAAAGGGTGTCCACGATGAAATTGCCACACACAAAATTGATTCGCAAAATTCGAGTTTTCATCCGATTGCCATCATATTTTCAGGGATTGAGAAATAACTATTAAACTATATTACCATTTTACTCGTATTTTATTTACAGTCCATACGCAAATGCCCGCACCTTGGCCTTAACCCCGGCCATAAGATTCTGCACAACCTGTGAATCAACCGTTTTTTGCATGTAAACCTATACTTTCTTCAGTTCCTCGACTGTCTTCACTACCTTAGGTCGTTTAAGAAGGTGCTGCTTCATAATCGCCCAGTACTTCTCGATGGGGCGGAGCTCCGGAGTGTTGGGAGGGTTGAACATTTTCGGCACGAAATTGACCTTATTGTCCGCATACCACTTCAGCACGTCCTTGGAGTAGTGGCATGAGGCCAAATCCGGCCAGAAGATTGTTGGGACGTTTTGGGCCTTCAGGAGAGGAAGCAGCCGCTTCTGGAGGCACTCTTTTATGTACACCTGTCCGTTCATCGTGTCCTGGGTCACGAAAGGTGCACTCCGCTTCCCGCACGTGCAGATGGCTTGCCAAACCAGGAATTTCTTCGCAAATTTGGACATCTTCTGAGTGCGGACATGCTCCGGAACGCTGAACTTATCCTTGGCCGTGAAAAACAGGTTGCCGGGGATCTGTTTGAAGTCGGCCTTCACATATGTTTCGTCGTCCATGATGCAGCATTCAACTTTCGTCAGCATGTTGAGGTACAACTTCCTGGCACGGGGTATGGCGGACTTGTTCTGCTTCTCGTCGCGATTAGGGGCCTTTTGTACCTTGAACGTTCGAAGCCCAGCCTTAGTTTTGGCCTTCTGGACAAAACTTCGGCTTAGGTGCAGCTTCTTAGCCACATCCCTAACGGAAGCGTTCGGATTTCGGTTGAAGGCCCCAACTACGCGGTTGTGATTTTTGGTGTTGTACGGAATACTTTTCCCTTCACTTCTGGGCTTCCGATCGGTGGTCAACCGTTCCTCGAACCGCTTAATCACTCCCGACACCGTGGAATTCGCGATTCCCAACGTTTTAGCGATGGAACGATGCGAGAGATCCTTGTTCTCGTGATGAATGCGCAAGATTTTATCACGCACGAGCTGTTCTTTCGACTCCATTTCCGCGAGTTTTGATCACAGGACTTTAAAACTTGCAGGATGTAAATAATGCACTATGAACTAAATCCACCCAAATTTTCATTAAATTCTACCCAACGGTTAAAAAGTTAGAGCAATTTCATAGTGTGACAATTTCATCGTGGACACCCTTTACATAACTTATTTATGACAATATCAGCGGTAAAAATTTACGTCTAGTCACTTATATACAACTTATTTATACCGAAAAAAGCGCAAGGTTGGATCTATATATATAACATATGCTTGACTTGCGCAACTTATTTATGACTATAACGCAACCTATTGTATTGGACATGTTGTAAATTAATTTCATCCTTCCTACGAATGGAATTTATTTATCATCAATTTACACAACTTATTCTTCTGAGGAATTTAATCGTGCGAATAAAGTGCCTAAACTGAGATTCCGTACTGCAAACATTTATGCGGTTGCAAATTTATGATAAATCCATACATTCTACTTCCCTACAAACTCATTGGCTCTTAAAAAACGCTTAATATAATAAATTGAATTGCATAAAAAATCCTGGATAAAATTCCCTAATATTGCAAAAACACAAAAACAAATAGAATATCAACTTTCTTTTTTAATTATCTTACTTTTTTCTTTTACGAAACGTACATGTTATGTTGAAATCACAAATTAAATGTTTTTTTTCATGCTATACATTGCTTCATTGGTCAGTCATATTTTAGTGCAGTTTGTAGAATGCATTGTCATAATTGTTATCAAAACATGTTTATAACACGAAAAACAAGAACATTACTTGTATCGTATATTGAAGTTATAATTAGGTATGGCAACTCTCAATTGCTTATTTATAACACTTTTATAACTGATTGTTTTTGATGAAAATTTGCTAGCCTTATATACAACATGTCATTTTTGGAAACATGAGTACAACTGAAATAAAACTTATCAATAACATGTTATCAATAAGTTATATCTCAGATGTATTCATGATTCTAATAATGACATATGAAAACATGTTGTACATAAGGCTAGCCATAAATGTGTTTTAAACTGGTAATTGAGACATGTTATATCGAATTATAACTTCAAGATAACAAGTGCTTGTCAGAAAGGTTGAATATTTCACAAACAACAATACAACGCGTCTAAAACAGGATGTTTTAAAAGCAATTAATATATAACTTATTTACAACTGGATTTTTTTTTTTTCATGCAAGATGTTGAAAATTTTACGACTATCTTAAAGCTGCTGATGTATGTGTTTAATGTTTTGTGTTTTAGTCATCCTTTACGTTTAAGTTTTAAATTAGTTCAACATGCTTTTCCTTGTCCCTCCCTCCAAATGATCAATAAATGTAATGCCTAATTTCGAGTAAGCCGCGAGTAATCGGCCTCCGTTCTACTAACATTAGTTGTAAGAAATGATATTCACTCTGTAAAAATCACCAGTATGTAAACACAATCATGTAAGAAATATTCGGCTCCGCAAAGCTAACGCATTTGAGCTTTGACAAATAAATGGATTATAAAAAAAAGAAGTCCCATCCCGGAACTAAACGAGTAGTAAGTAAAGCGTCAACACGGACAACCCTTTCAACTTCATGGTATAGTGGAGAAAGTCGAAAGTCTCCAATATCTTGGCAACCAAGAGCAACATATGTAAGACTAGGGTTACTTTACGAGTTTACGAAATATTTGGAGATCAAGCCAGATAAGTACACGGCTCTAAATCTAATGTTGTTTTCAGTGAGGGTTATTCCGAGAGTCGAAGTGATTTTTGTCACTAGTGAAGTGACATTTCTCACTTCACTAGTGACAAATATCACTTCGACTCTCGGAATAACCCCCAGTTATTTCTAGTGCGAAACTAGTTCCACCCTAACAGCTGGCAAAACGTTTCTTTAATCGAGTGGGTTGGATCCAGATCCGCCCTGGGTCTGACTCAAACTCGAAGAGGTTCGCTCTGTCGATTTTTTGAGATCCAACCTGGGTTCACCAATGCACACAAACGGTAGCTACCAAAATCAAATGTTGTTTACATTGTTCACCATTCGCGAATGTAATTAAATATTAATCGGATTGAAAATCGAAAAAGTGCATAGAAAAATTGAGGTAAGTGCTGTTTTAAGATTATTTAATTGTATTTAATTCGTACGTTTTTTTTTTACATGGAATTTATTGAAATACTGTTATCATCTTCTTCAAGTTTGTCTGATTATGACTCCGACACCGAGATCTTGTTGAGCAATCTTGATTCCTCAAATGGCCCACAAATGAAGAAAATAAGGATTCACAATTTCTTTGAAGATTTTGTGGATAATTACAGCGATGAGCAGGTGATTAGCTTCATTTTATATGTGTAAATTAGTTTGGTTTAATTATTTTAATTGTTTGAAAAGCATTGAAAAAAATTACGAAGCCTTACACATCGGGATTTCCTATGTTTGCTTCAGTGTTTTTTTTTCCATTAGAACGATATGAAACAAATATTTACCTGAAATATATCTGAGAGATCTAGTCCATCTTGTTGTATCACATTCCCTTCATCATTCAGGACAAGCTGATAGTTCGCCAAATCGATTTCCGCTTCTATCAATTTACAATTTTAAAACAAACAAAAAACACTGAACTTCTGAAGCGCTGACACAAAAATGGGCTGTTAAGATTTCGTCGATTTCTGACTCGACCTCAGATCCAACTCGGATCGTTCGTTTATTGAGAGTCAGGATTGATTCTAACCCAGGTTAAAAACGGAAATCGACATAAACTTTCAACTCGAATATGAAACAAATATTCACATTAAAAAAAATCAATACATCCCCTCCCATTTAAGGGTATCATAAATTTATAGATTGTTATCTTTTAGAATTAAATTGCTAAATCTCTTCGAAGTTTCAAGGATCAAAAACGATGCATATGAAATTGCAACGTGCAACAGGTTGTTAATTATTTATCAGCTACACCGCGTGTCACAATTTAAAATTCCTTTGGAACCGTTCGATGTTTAAAAAGGCTCCGTCAAGCATTGTCAGGTTCACTGTTTTAAACCTAGCTGTTGCGTCTAGAACATTTGAAGATTCACGATGGAGCGTTTTAAGCGGTACTTCAATAAGCGGAAAATTGAGTTGAAAGAAGAATTTTACTCTCCGCGAACCATGTACGAAAGTGCCTGCGATACCCTTATCGGGTATTTTCACGTGAGCGGTGCAGATCGTTTGCGGGCTGATTATACTCCGTGGAATCCTCGTTTGGTTTTCCTCGTAGCGGATCTAACTTTGTACATCCTGGTCAACTGTTGGTGTTTGACGGTATTTTGGGGGCAGCTAACTGATGTTGTATTTTGCCTCGTGACGATGGGCATTGCAATACAGGTGAGATGTCGAATTCTATCGGGTACCGTGAGGATCAGTTGTTGAATCCTGTGATTCTAGGGATTTGCAAAGATTGCCAACTACACTGATGACCGACTATACGAGCTCCATGTTTACAACGTGGAACGATTCGACAAAGTAAGAGATTATCCTGAAGCTCGAGAGTCGTTGGAGACAACGGCTGTTCTCTGCAAAGTGTTTATCAAATTGTTCTGTACAATGTTTATGATGCTAACAACGTTCATACCAATTTACACGGTAGTATATTCGGTTAGCACTAAAACTTTACAACTACCGTTCGGGTTTTTTTTCCCATGGATTGATCACTCGAACTTGTTCGGATATCTTATAAATTTGTCGTACCATTTTCTGCAAATATACGAAGCTTGTTATGGGTTACTGGCGACGGATACGTGCTTTCTCTTCTTTATTATGCATGCCATTGGACAGCTGGATATATTGATTATTTACTTGAGAAAGCTGGATGAATTGGCCCTTAACTATGATAAAATAAAAATCGATCAAGATATATACCGGCTGCTGGATGATATAGCTGAAAAACACCAAGAACATATGGAGTAAGGATATTTTTTAATTCATCTCAAGATCGTTGCTAATGTCTTTATTTTTAATTTCAGGTACATGTCGAAGTTAGATTCTCTATTGAAACCGGGATTTTTCGTCAATTTTTCATGCCTGATTGCTGAAACAGTGGCATCGCTCTATGTTCAGTCTACAGTAAGTCGTATAAGTCACCGGTAATATTTTGACGATATTCATTTTTTTAAATTATTTTTTAGACCGGTGGTATCTGGTATCCTGGACTGATTGTTGTTTTGCTATGTGTTGTTCAATTATTCATTGCATGTGCATTGGGAACTATTTACTCCACTAAGGTAATAATCTACTCCACTAGGTGATAATGATACACTTTACGTTTGCATGGATTACAATGTTCAAGAATGTTGAAAACCAAAGGGACCTAAGAAAGTCTACGCAGAATGAAGAAATTTTTTGCAGTGATACAAAATGACGATCTCGATTCCCAAAAATTATATAGATATATAAAAGGTGAAATATCAAGAAATAATATCAGAAATACAAAACTAAGCAATAAAGTTATCAAATCAATTACAAAATACTTTAGCTTTGGTATTCGTATGGTATGCAAATACCAGAATTGGTTTTTAAAATGGTATTTTACATGCTATATTTTGGGTATTATTTCTTGATATATTACCATAGAGGTAACTCTAAGACCAGATGGTCCCGAAGAAACACGCTCAACTTTTCGGCTCAGCTCTGGTACTATCTTCGGTCCCAAGCTAATCGATTCACCCCTCGAAACATAGGAAAATCCACTAACCCCTCATTTTATCTTTCAAACTTTCATAGCGAATCAAAACAAACATTGTGTATTACTAGAATTTCGACAAGAATGGGGTACGTTAATCGTTTTCTTGGGACCAATAAGCTAGTCAAGTAGTGAGCCAATTTAAAATCGTTAGTTTCGTATTGATTGTTGATATTACCTCTTATGTCATGACACGATGTTACCAATACAAAGGCCGAGGAAATGTTTCTAGTTGGACCTTTTATCGACTTCCCTGGACATATAGTAATATTCAGCCATTCCATAGCAAAAAGATATGATGGTTCTCAGAATTTCGTAAAAAATTGGTAGTTTTGTTCCTTATCGCAAAATATTAGATCATTTTTGTTTTATTATTTTGTCATCATGGTGACCATTTCCATGATAAGGTGATCAAAAAATCCTTTTTCTTATTTTTTTATTTCAAAAATGACTTTGTTTTTAATAATTACTTTTGAACCACTGGGTCGATTTCAAAGATCCAAATATCAAATGAAAGGTAATTAAAAATACATTTTTTTTTCTTTAAAAATATAGGCTTTTTATACAACATATCCATAAATCAAAGTTTTCGTTTTTGAGCTATATTTTTTTGAAGTTATCAAGTTCTAGAGTTTCCGCTTAAAACACCTATGCGATTGGACTACCATGCGTCTTCATTGATTTATAGCGAAAACCCAAAAATTGGTAACTTATAAAAAAACTCAAAAACGATAAAAATACATCGCTGATTTTTTATATGTTGTGCAAAAAAAGCCTGAATTTTCAAGGAAAAATATAAAATAATAGAATTACCTTTCATTTGATATTTTGATCTTTGAATTTGGCACAGTGGCAGGTATGAATTTTTGAGAAAAGTAATTTCTAAAAAAACAATATTTTTCGAACCACACTAACATGGACATGGTCACCCTAATGACAAAATATAAAAAATATGGAAAAAAATTTACAAATTCCTCTATCCCTTTTTAACAGAACGACCAATTGGTGGAAGAAATCTACAACGTGTCGTGGTACGCATTGCCGATCCCAGCACAGAAATCTCTAACTCTCATCCTCCATTCGTCACAACACCCGGTTGTTCTTTCGGATGGATTCGATGCGATTGATTTGTTCGCTTTCGTTCAGGTATCCACCAACAGTTCGCAAATTAAAATGGAAAATTCATTCGATGTCAACTCTAAATTTCAGATCTACAAGAAAATCTACACGTATTTTACAATGCTCCAAAGCTTCAACTAAAACATGCAAAAGCATTCACCACCAACTTGATACGATGGGTGATGAACGAGGCCAAGGAAATTATTTTACACGTCAACAGATATTGTAATAAATATGGTAATCATTACCGAGAACATACGGCGACAAACGGAAAGGGAATAATGAATGTCACTTGCAGTAGCCGGGCAGGGTTGGTATAATAAGATCCTGCTGCTGTTTCGGATGATGACGAAGACGATGAGATGATGATGATGTGTTAAGAATTCTCCGGATGTCGTCTGCCGTTGGAGGACCATCGTCGGCGCGTTGGAGCATGATTTTCAAAATACCTAGGGGAAATTAAAATTGTGATGGAATGTCTTGCTCCGTTTTTGATGTCGGATTTCTTTTCTATAACTGCACAGTTGTTAGCACTAGTTGGATGGTTCAAGACATGGCACAAGTTTTCCCTCAGTAGGGGTTATTACGATTCGCATAAAATGTAATTTTTATGTAAATGTGCACATTTGCAAAGTAGCTTCTCCTTGGGAGGCAAATGAAAATATTCATCAAATAAAACTATCTATTTACGCACTCTTGCCGCACACCGAAATGGCTCTGTGAATCATAATCATCTTTCGATCCAATCTCATTTACTCTCCCTCAAATTTGCTGTCGAATGGCTGCATTCAAAGCTTCTGCTACTGCCTGTTGTGGGGTTTTCCCTCGTCCCTTTCTGATTTCCCATGCCACTGATCCAATGTAATAAAATAATCATATTAATAACAATAAATTTACAAGAAGCGGAGTTGTTCTTTTGTGCGTTATAGACACTCGAGAGCAATTCCGTTTCATCATAGCAATGGCGCAGAGATTTAACGGTTTGCCAAGCAAAATAAAGAGGGAAAGGGTTATTGCGAGTGGTGGCCATTTCGGGGTCTTGTTATCTGCTCTGGTTCATCGAAAAAGCATTTCCGATCCAAATCCATTTACGCTGTCTGCAAACAGAATGACGAATGGCTTCATTGTCTGCCGACGCAATTTATGATTTTTTTTTGTTACTGCGCTTGGAAGCTAGCGGCAAGCGATTATTTTCACAGTGATTTAAAATTAATTGAATAAAATTTGTATTTCATTAAATCAGACAGCTTTTGTTGAAATTTAAACTTAATGAATTCAATAGTAGATGCTTAAGCATTAAAATACATTGATTTTAATAATAATGATTGCTTTCTCCCCCAGTAGGTCTGGGTTCAATCCCAGACGAGGTGAAAAACCGCCAATCGCGTCTTCCATCGATAGTCTCGGTCCAAGTGTTTGTTGATGGGTCGCCTCGTTGGTGAAGGGAGCTACGTGCGAAACAGAGACAAATGGAAGAATAAAAAACAAGGTTTGTGGTTGTGTCCGAGCAGTTATGTAACCAGTTATTGATAATCAACATTTTAGCCTTGTAGCAAAAGGTAATTCTTAGTGGGTAACCAGTTCCAAATTTACCATGACATCACTGTGTCCGAGGCTTTTATTGACGTAGGACTAAAAGATTATGTATTTTGATTTGAATTAACCGAGTATCGTAGTAATTTAAAGACTTTGAAGACAGTCATAATTTACATTTATATACTTTTAGCGGTATTGAAAGTAATCAACAAATAAATAATTGTTATTGTTAGTTAAATTTATAGAAGATAATAAAAATATCAAATTTTGTCAGTAATTAAAGTATTTAATGAAATTAAGATTGTAGTCCTTTTGTTGAATCCAGATATTCGAGGGCTTTCTGAACTTCGTCTGGAGAAAACTGTATACATGATAGATTAATGTTATGGGACGGTATCTGCTCAAAACAGTTTTGGAGTTGTACGGGCGATGCTCTCGAAGAAAGTAGCAAAGAGATTGGCTGCTTCTGAGCTTGAATGAGAAGTAGTTTCATCGAAGTGGACCGAGCCAGGGATGCCCTTTCCAGCTTTCCGTTTCTTGATGAAGTCCCAGAAGCGCGAAGGATTTTGCTTGATGGTTGACTGAATACTGAGCGAATAGTTTTCATGTGTTGCATAAAGAATGACTTTGTACTCCAACTCAAGCTCACGGAGTCTAGCTTCGTCGGATTCAATTTTTGAAAGGAAATATCGGTTGCGCAAATAAAGTAGATTGTTACGAAGGCTACGTAGCTCAGCAATCCACCACGACTTGTTGTAAACTGACATCGATGTTTGTCTTTTTTGAAGTACATGACGGTTGATAACTTCCGACAGAGATTCATAAAAAAAAACTGATAGCATCTGATCCACCGGACCATTATTCGATAATCGCCCCCTCTCAATATCCACAAACATAAAATTCAACAAGTGAAAGCCACATGCCGAATAGTTAAATTTGAAACATTGATCACGTCACGCTCGTCAAGTAGTAAAATGACTGGCAACAGCGGAGAAGATGGTTCAATCAGGTTAAGATATTCCGGTAGATTGGTAAATACAAGGTCCAGCAGTCTGCCATTTGTGTTGACGAAACTATTAATCCTGCCTCAAGCCGTTGGCAAACATCGCTTTTTGACGTTATAGTGAACATGCTGTGCCATTTATCAGTGGGTTGTTTTGACAACATCCATAACCAAAAGAAGAGGAATAAGAAGAAGAAGAAGAAGACAGATAAGAAAAATAAGAAGACGAAGAAGAAGAAGAAAGATTGCTTCTGTGAAGTTCAGCTCAGACTTGCCTGCGATGACGGTTTGCAAGACGCCTTCTCCATTCTCATACACAGGACCAGGATGACTGCTGAACGCTAGCAGTAGTGGCTCGGCTGTAATGAGAGAATTAGGAGCTTCTATTAGGCTTGCAAGCGTGCATTCCGGAGTCGGAACCATTGATCTAGATGGTGAGAGACGAGCGTGAAGGGGTTGACTGGAAACGTCGGATGTATCAGATACATATTTTTTATTAATGAATGCGTACTTGCCTGTAGTAGCGGATTGGAATACCCCTAGTCCATTCTCATAAACAGGATCGGGATGACTGGTGAACGCTGGCAGAAGTTGCTCGACTGTGATGGGGGGATCAGGGGTTTCCGAAATGCTCAAGCTGGTACGTCCCGGGACGAAGCAGATTAACTCAAGTCCATTACAGGAGTGGCTGGAGAAGAAGTTTGAGCTGGCAGCAATGGTGTTATTGGTTTCCTGTACTTCAAAGGAACCCGTTATTTCAAACTCCCAGAATAACACACCCTTAGGCCTGGGTTTCTGGGTTCAAAGCCTGAGATTTCAACGATGGATAAATACCAACTTTAAAGAACACACATGAAAGAGTAGTGATGTCGTTCTCTTCTGGAATCAGTTTAACCCCAGCAGGATCTATCTCGACATTGAGATTGGCTTTGACCATAGCCGATGGAGAGATACAACCAGAATTTCTGATCCTCGTTATTATAGACAGGTATGATATTATCTAATGGCAGCTTACTACCTACATACACGACAGATTAAAATTTGTCTTCGAGTGTTTTTGCTTTATCTCAGCACACAGCTCAGCGGCGCCGGTGGTACCACACCGGTACCAGTCGTACGCCTCACCACGCAAGATGGTATGGATTCGTTGAAGAAGGATGTGTGTGTGTGTGTGTGTGTGTGTGTGTGTGTGTGTGTGTGTGTGTGTGTGTGTCTGTGTGTGTGTGTTTGTGTGTGTGTGTGTGTGTGTGTGTGTGTGTGTGTGTGTGTGTGTGTGTGTGTGTGTGTGTGTGTGTGTGTGTGTTGTGTGTGTGTGTGTGTGTGTGTGTGTGTGTGTGTGTGTGTGTGTGTGTGTGTGTGTGTGTGTGTGTGTGTGTGTGTGTGTGTGTGTGTGTGTGTGTGTGTGTGTGTGTGTGTGTGTGTGTGTGTGTGTGTGTGTGTGTGTGTGTGTGTGTGTGTGTGTGCAATCTAACCCCCACTGTCCGGCAATGTTATTATGGAAGAAAACTGCTTTTTATTACCCTTAAATTAAAGCAGGTTTAGTCCGGGAGTTAGAAGGTGTTACCTCTATTGCAGCTCCAGTCACCCATTTCAGAATGCCTGGTAATTCACGACCACTCCGAGGTCACTTTTACTTACAATAAGCCCCGCATGTTTACTCTACCTTTATCATATGGATAATGGTATCATAAACACACTTCCAGATTAAAAAAATATTATTTCCAAATCTGGCACGTACATAGTTTTGAAATTTGTTCAACTGTATTAAATCGATTTGAATGGACATTTCTTATCAATTTTGTTTCGAATACCTCTTGATTCATCTGCTGGCAGCACTTACTGGCCCTTACCGGCGACCAACGCGTCTGCCCGCAAAAGCAACAACGCCTAAATCTCAAAGCTCTTCGGACGTCCCCTCGAAAATGCATGGATTCGTTGAAGAAGGATGTCGCCCGAAATCCGATCCATCCTAGCTAACCTGTGAATTTTGTGTTGGAAATCTTCCAACGACCTCAGACGTGAATCTCCACTGAAAGTTAAATGCCATTTTTCCATTCGGCGATCTGCATTTATAATATCCATCTCAGCTATCCGCTGTTGTGGTCGACCTTGCCCATTTCTGTCTCCGTAGTCATCATACCTATCAATCGGATCAGGTCTATGACCAGACGGTGGGTAGTATTCATGGTTCCTGTCTCTACCATCGTCTGATCGATTTCTCGATCTGTTGCCAAAGCTGTCCAATCTATCGAACGGGTCAAGCTGATAGTCAGCTGGTGGATACTTTTGTTCATGCCTGTCTGTGCTATCGCTTACATTATTATACGGTCTATGGGATGCTTCGTTATCCTGCTCTCTGAACCTACTTCCCCTATGCTCACGTTGTCGGTGGTTATTCTGGTACCTTTCGTCCACTCCATGACCTTTTTGTTCTAACGGGTTCCATAAACCTCTTGTCGCGCCTTGAAAAACGATCGTCACACCCTCTGTCGTCCTCGTCATAACCACTGCCAGCTCCGTCAACCCAGTAGTTCTTGTAGCTACCTAGACCTGTGCCAGCCATGTTTTAATGTAGGACTACGTCTTTATTTTCTATATGGGGGTCACATTTAAAAAAGTCAAAAGTCAGACATGTAACGAAAAATCCCAAACACGGACGCAACGATAGAGCGCAAATCGAACAAACGACACATTGCGCATGCTCACATGAGCGAGCTTCAATGCTCGGTTCGTTCATCATTTCACCAATGAAAGGAAAGGAGGAGAAAAGCAGCGATAATAAAAACGCTTGCCAAATCGTTTTCTTTGTCATTTGCTTTCAAGCAACGGATGAATAAGCGTCGGACATGACGTATGAGTAGAACAGCACGCAGTGCTCCAATACGTAGATGACACGATGACACGAAGCACCCACATCGACCGGAGGAAAGGCTTCCCGCAATAGGCAGCAGACTAGTAAACCGTCATCCGGTCGGCATCGACTTGCACTGGTGTGGAAACCATATGAAAAACAAGCGGTCCTTTTCAGGGCCACCAAATCAAACACGGAAAGAGTTATGAACTAAATGATCAACATATTTGTTCCGTCCACTAGCGGTCCTACGTCAAGCTTCCGTTCGTGCCCCTAGGCACAAACCCTTCTACTTTTTTGTTTCCCTGGGCTGCCTTAGTGGCCCCGAACGACGGTTGTCTTTAATTGGTTGTTGAAAACCACCTAACCCTTTTTCAGTGGCGTCTACTCTATTTTACTGACAACCACTCCTAGGATCCATAGACTGCTCTTGCTGATTTTCTTGTTTCTTATCTAGGTTTTCTTCTGCTATTTTACAGACACGATACAACTCTCTCTCAAGCTGAACGATTCGCTTCCTTAGTTTTTCTGTTTCCTCTTCCTTCTTTTCGGTCAGCGTGGTCTTTGGGATAACTCCTAACTTCTTCTTTATTTGCTTCTTCGCCTCTTTTTGTTTATTTGTTTATTTGCTATGGTTGCATCAACAGACTAGAAATAGTCCCAATGATGTGTTGTAAAAAAGTACAGATTATACAGACGACATACATATACTACAGTTACTACAGTTACAAACGAAAATAACTAGGAAAGCATTGTCAAGTTACTAAAAATTTATAAGTCTTAAATTTTACACATAGCTGTTGGGCATCAAGCGCCTTCGGTCAGCAAAAAAGGCAGAGAATCATCGGCGAAGCATATTCCCTCTTTTTTTTGTTTTCCATCCTGTTCATTTTGATCTGGTTTCTGGGTTGAATCATCATCTTACATCTTCATAGAAAAGTTTCCTCAGCAACCTCTACTTAACATCCAAACATCCTTAATATACCCTTCCCTACCTGTAATGATCAGCTCGTAATCAACCTCCTCATTTGTCAGGTAATCAGGAAATTTGTAAGCCATCTTTAATTATTTTATCTCAAACTATACGTTACAAATACCCAATAAATAGTTTCTAAATTATCTGCAGAAAAGTTGAATATTTTTAATCAATCCGAAACCACTCCAAAGAACACATTAATCATAAGCAATTTCCAAGAAGGATTTTTACATTCAACTACCTACACGACAAATAAGAACACATTTTCAAATATTTGCTCCATACATAACGAAATCTACACAAGACCTTTTAGTTGGGCGCCAATATGTAGCCGGCACTGGCCGATCTCGTGTAAGAATGCGGCTTAAGCGCCACTCCGGTAAAGGAGACCGCAGGCCACGTTGAGTTTTGCCCGGATGAGACTGCATCAGGGCGAGTCCAAGTGAAAATCTTCCTAGAAAGAAGAGATCGAGCAGAAACCCCTATTGTGAAACAGCATAATCTATCACTACATCGAAATGATTCCGAAAAGCTCCCGGTAAGAGAATACACAAACCCTAAACGACGATCCACGTCAAGTTCTCCTCATCGGTAGTTTCACTTTTATTTTGGTTTTTATTTTGGTTCTGTGCGGTTGTCCTCCAAAGATTAAACAACTCACGTTTGTCAATAGTTTCTAAATATTTAAAATAAAACACATATTTGTACTTTGTCATGTTTCAAATAGTGATTAAAACAAATTGCACTTACCTGAACCAACCAAAAAAGATATTTCAGACCTCATTATCGTAATTGTATACAACCGCATACGTTCGAAAGCCAATGTCACATTGCTACAGACACCGACACATATAGTGGGAGGAACAAGGACCAATGTTCAGTTAACCGGATACTACAACAAACATCGTGAATCACATTCCGGGAAGAACAAGGACCACTGTACAATTTGCTGTCAGAGAAACATATGAACTTTTCTCATCGAAACTCTACAGCTTCTCGATTTAGTTTCATGAGTCCCCCCCCATGAGTCTCCCCAAAGGGGTTGACCTGCAAGGACCCTTACAGGATACTTTAGACAATATGTCTACTTGGGCTATCCAGCTAGGTATCGAATTCTCCACGGAAAAAAACTGAGTTGGTCGTTTTTTCTAGGAAGCATAAATAGCCCAGCACAACCGAAGCTGAGTATCTGAAGCAGAAATGTCAAAAAAGGATCAATTTTCTCCGAACAATTACCGGAACGTGGTGGGGAGCTCATCCGCATGATCTTCTAACGTTGTACCGGACAACGATTTTATCGGTTTTAGTTAGAGTAGGGCTTTTGATCTAATTTCCGCCCTACTAAGCACAACCCGCGCTTTACCTCTCTTTTCTGAACGAGTTTGGACGAAAAATATAATATTTTTGTCAAAGATGACTTCTAAATTTATTCACCTTTCCATACGTACCGTTGGATTTGATAAAGAGTCACAAATTGTTGAGATATTGTTTAAAATCTAATACTGCTTCTTGATTCTAAATTCGTTCTACGAGTTTCGATTCCGTCCTAACGCATTGAAACGCCATTAGATTTCTTTCGTCCTACTGATAAACGTAGAAAAAGGGGTGTCGCTAGGAGCGCTTCTTTTGTTTTGAGAACAATGAGCGTAAATATTCATACAATGCGCTCTAACAGGGTTTACGTTGTAGCTAATGAACTAACGCATCGGAACAAACCTTTTATTGATTTGTGCATGGTGAAATCATTGATATTATTGATCTTTTCTAAACGATAGAACGGAAATGGGCGATTACGACGAAGTAGTGCTCTACCCTACGGTAGTTTTTGCTTCCAGGCGGCGGCTAAATTACATTCCGAATTTCCATCATACTAGAACGTATCCAGTATCGTTGTCTTCGTATCGCGTTAGGATGCATGCACTTGACTCATACGATGAATATTGAAGTGTTGGCGGGCATGTTGCCACTCTGTGATCGGTTTTCGGAATCGTCCCTCAGGCTCCTCACCAGGTGTGAAATTATGAACCTACTGGTAATCGAAAACTTTGAGAAGCTTCTTGAGCTAAACCCGCAAACCCGTTTTATATCACTGTACTAGGGGTACATAACTCAGAATGTCAGCCCTTCACAGCATAATCCTCATCGTGTATGCTTCTCCGACTTCGGCAATTCAGTTAGTTTTGATTTATCTATGACTCAAGAGATTCGCGGAATCCCACAACATCATCGTTCCATGATTGTTCCAGTCAAATTTCTCTGCAATGTTTGGCCGAGTTGATTCCGCAAGATGGTTCTTCATAGATGGATCACTAATAGAGGTTCCGTATATGTTGCTGAGCTGGCGGCAATACATTATACGCTAGAAGCTATCACCTAACTTGTACCAGATCACTACTTTATTTTTACGGATAGTCTCAGTTCTGTCGAGGCTATTCGCTCCATGAGGTCGGTAGAGCACTGCTCGTATTTTCTTATAAAATACGAGAGCTTCTAAGTGCTTTACCTTTGCATGGGTCCCATCTCATTGCTCGATTCCGGGCAATGAGAAAGTGGACTCGCTTGCAAAGGTCTGCGCTATGGAAGGTGATATTTACGGTCGACAAATCGCCTTCAACGCATTTTTCTTCATTTATCGTCAATAGTTGCTCGCCAGCAGGCAAAATAAATGGAGTGAAGGGAGTTTGCGACGATGTCTATATTCGATCATCCCTAAGATTGTAACAGTCACTCCATGTTGTAAATAGTAAATTAACCAAAATTAAAATAAGAATGAAATATATCGAATCCATATGCCAAAAACTATGCCAGTAGCAAAACGACACTGGTCGATTTACTATAAAAATAGAATGCCTCGTGAGTAAAGCCACTCGACCTTATTCAATTTCTCCCAAGACGTGAAATCTTCAGGAAAGTTGGGAAAAGAGAGAGTGTGGCTACACCCGACTTTGAACGAAGGACCAGCGATCGGAATAATCTCTCGCATTACCGATCTTGTTCGAAGAAGTTCGGGAAAATCGAACTTCCGTTAAGTTCGGCCGAGGTCACCTTCCCTAATCTGAGGGTCACGGTTTCGCTTCACTTTCGTCCGAACCGCAGATTGCAGTGGAAGTGTTTCATTTTGTTCGCGTGATGGTTTCGCTTTGTAAAGTGAGTACATGGTTGTACTTTTATACCTAAATTCTAATTTCTCCTCGTTGATTGTTTAGCTATAGTTATAAATCAATACGTAGTGTGCGTCTTATGTCGTTTTCGTTTTTGCGGTGTAGCTACACCGGTGCTACACTGCCGTACACCGAAATATTTTAGGGTGTAGATATAGGATGCACCTTTGTTTACAAACAAATGATGTTGAGCTGTCAAAGACTCGCGCTTATTCCTGCTTACACTACACCGGTGCTACACCGCAAAAACGAAACGAAATTTTTTTTTTCTCTGTTCGGGACATAAAACCACTGCGACCAGTAATTTGATCTATTGTAGTATATCCCGTGTCCTTAGTTTAGTGCATGTCGTATTACTCCATCACTATTGAGAAATGATGAAATAGTCGGTTTTGATACAGTTGTCATTCTTGCCTTTATCGCAAGGAATCGATTCTAATTGAAAGGTCCCGCTATTTATACCCTTCGGAGTGTTGAAACACCCTCCAAAGGCGCGCCCCTTTGTCAGTCAAAATTGGATTCCTTAGCAAAAAAAAACAAGACATGACACCGATAATGACCATGCATCAGAACCCTAGTCTTAACCACTTCAAACTAGGAAACAACGAAAAGAAGATTAGGAATCACATAGGTGAAGACTAACTAACTCATTTTTTCCTTGTTTCAAGATCATCCTCGGTCCACGCAACCCGAGGACTTATCACTATCAAAAAGGCATAAAAAGTAACAAGGACTAAGATGTGTTCCTTTGATTACTGTAAAATCCTGTTCCCCTAGTTTGAAGTAGTCAAGACTAGGAATCGGTGGTAGATCTTACATCCCGTAACTTACCACGAAAAGGTGATCTACCCACGTTACGGGGCAAAAACGACATTAGACTAGACTTTTTGTGTGCGGAAAATAAGCTAGACCAGGTTAAAGAAAATCTGTGCATTGTGCCTAATGTTCTTTTCACCAGCCGACGACTACGTTTACGTTTCCAACGTCATCATCTGCATCCCCGGGGCAAATAATCCCGGCAACCGTCACCTTGTCCGGTGGAAAGCGATCCGCATCTACATCGCTGAGCGGGACTTTGTGGTTCGTCCACCCACGTGGAAATCGTTGGCCGTTCAACACCAACGGTCGAACGCGCATCGATTGAAGGTAGCATCGTCACCGCGCCAGTAACAGCAGCGCAGCAATCATCAGCAGCTAAATCAACTGGTGAGTCCGTTCTGTTTTTTTTTTTTTTTTTTTCGTTTAGTGTGGTGTCCGGCGAGGGCGCCATGGAGGGCCTTTTTGCCGACCATAAGGTCGAAGAGCATGAATTGCTAATATTTGGATTAGTCCAATAATTGTAAGGTTGGAGTGTCGGGTTTTTACAATAAGGGTTTCTACCCGTTCAATTTCGATGGTATTGAAGCTGGCTCGATCTCTTCTTTTTAGGAAGATTACTATTGGACTCGCTCATCCGGGCAAAACTCAATATGGCATGCGGTCTCCTTTAACGGAGTGGCGCTTAAGCCGCATACTTATCCGAGATCGACCAGTTACGGCTACAAGGTGTCGAAGTGTCCTTGGTTCAAAGGGTTGGAGGGGGGTCAAGACTTCATTCCAATCACTGTTCACTGCTCACAATCACTGCTCACTTGATCCGTGTTGGACTGGAAGATAGCAATATCTGTGAATGTGGATAAGGTTACCAGGACGCAGATCACATTATTTGGTCATGTGCTGAGCATCGTGGAGTCAGATCCGAGTTGTACGATTCCCTTCGGGCTCGAGATAGACAACCTAATATTCCAGTCGGGATTGGCTCGACGCGATCTGGAGTTTATGAAACTCATATAGGTATGTCTTCTTTAAGAATATTAACCTTATATTGTAAGTTTGATTAACCTTGTGTTTAGTTTGTGTTTTTGTTTGTTTATTTGTTTCTGTAATAATTGTATAATTACAGAGCTGATATAACGTTGAATAGAGTGTAGATAGAGTACATGTTTTAGAAATAGTGAAAATTTTGTATCATAATTCATACAAAAAATCTCCTTCTTCCTCTCCACATCCATATCCACTAACCTCGAGAAGACTGTCAATGAATACAAAATATGTCAAATATTACGAAAAAAATCGTTCAATATTTAAGGATTTTTGACGTAGGACTACGTTTTTGATTTCTATATGGAGGTACAATTTTGTGAAAACCGAAAATGGAACATGTAACAAATTAAGAAAGATTTTGAACGTTAATAACTCAGCTGCCCCTGGTCCAATTTTATCACCAATCGATCAGAAATATGGCTACGCATCCATTACAATGCTTCCACAATGCTTCAATGATTTTCAACAAGAAACTATTGAAAAACTTTGTAAATGTCCAGCATTGTCCAAAAGCGTCGAATTAACTAACAAATCCACCAGTTACCTACATGCATATGCTGCTTCCCCAGCACAGTCGTCAGAGAGTAGTAAGTAGACGAAACAAGTCGAAGTGGTATTCGCCTCCGATCCTCGGGCGCGTGCGAATAGGGAGGATGGAATTGCGTCATATTTTGCACACTCATCGCCATACTCAGAACCACACGCTCCCAACGACCACACCACTGTGTGGTGATGTTCGGTCGCCGAAATTATTAGCAGCAGTAGCAGTGCTTTCGGCGTGTGGCGTTGAAAATTGTTCTCCAGTAACAACGAAAGGCTGCCTGCACGCAGCGAGCAGCAGAGCCCCCATAAGTAACCATCAAAGGAGGAAGAAGCTGCACCGCCATGCTATGGATCGGAATCAGTAACTCTTCGTGAGTCGCTGCGGGTCGGTCATCTATACCAAGCGTGTCACCATCGCTCCAAACGACATACAGCTCGACAGCCTCATCCGTGTTGAACACCCAGCTCAGAATTACTCAACCATCACTACAAAACGGTCCTTTTGAGGGCCACCAAAAATTTGTTAAAGAGTATTATTTGGACATTGGTCAAGGTCATCAGTTCCCGCAAGCACCTAGCTATCAAGGCTCAACCTGTCTATAGAAGGTGTGGAATTGTAGGCCTGAATATATCGGAGCAATTAGTTTTTCCTCGGATTTCATTCCACACGATTCGTTTCTTTCGTTTAATCAATCACCCTTGTAGTGACTTCGAAAAGATTGTTTCAATCGGCGCTAACATATGAAATTTAATGTGGATTATAGAATTTTTTGTGTTACAAAAATTTATGAATGGTTTGCCACTAAATGTTGAGATAATTTATGAATTATTGAATTATCATACTGTATTCCATGAAAAAGCAGCCTGTTTGTGAGTTTTCGACTGTTTTCAAGTAAGGAGTTATCATAAAAAACAAATCGCCAGCTGGTATTTCCCGACGACTTTACAAATAAATAAAATCAAACAAAATCATCATGCAGAACTAGCTTGGATTTGTTTTACTTCATATTTCACAAAATTGCTTTCGAGTGTTAAGACATCATCTCCCGCAAATTTTACATTTTTCCCTCTACCAACACATACATCAGGGCTAGATAGATCTCCACAGGATCTATAGAATCCACGCAATTTCAAAAAACCAAAATGCACAGCATTATGAAAAGAGGTCAGGTTTTGACCAATAGCAGATAGATTTTAATTCTAAACAAGCCAAACGATTGGAAATTTATCCACCAATCTGCTTAAATGAACACTTAGTTAATTTTTAATAGGTCACTATTGAAAAATACCAAATATCCAACTGTTGCAATGGTGATCAGAATTATCACCGAATATCTGAAAACAGCGCATTCCCTAACACAGACTTGAAAATCGAATTCGATGCGGTCCCACTGAACGGTGCTCATTCAATCACCGTAAGTGATGGTGTCCAGTCCAGCAGCAGCAGTAGAAGCAGCAGCAGCAGGAGTGCTTTCAACAACAACAACAACAACGAAAGGTTGCCTGCAAGCAGCGAGCTGCAGAGCTCATATGAGCAACCATAGAGAAGGAGGAAGAAGTCCCACCGCTAGGCTAGGATCGGAATCAGTAGCTCGTCGTGCTCAGCTCAGATTACTCAACCATCACCTTTTCAGGACCACCATAAATTTGTTAAGAGTATTATTTGGACATTTGTCAAAGTCATCAGTTCCCGCAAGCAGCTAGCTATCAAGGCCTCTATAGAATGTGTGGAATTGTAGGCCCGAATGTATTGGTGAGATTAATCATCGTCCGACCATTTTCCAGAACACGCTGGTAGGAAGTATTAAAAATCCATATAGAATTTGAGAGAAGTGGGAATAATTCGCTTTGGGTGTATATTCAGTCCCCAGAAAGCCAATAAAATCAAATTTGTGAGAAAATTAGCTCTCACGAGTTCAATCTCTCGAAGTCCCTCCTTTTTTACATATTCTGCACAAAAGATACTTTCCGCCCCGCCCCATACATATAATTCGGAAGTAAATCCTGTGAGGGGTGAATTGAACACACTTTAATACCAAAATGCACTAAACTTAAAAATTAATAAATAACAAAAAAAATCAAAATACACCTTTAAAGTTGGATAGATGAATCGAAAATACTCAAGTTGCCAGTCCCTTGGATTCTCTTCATCAACTTTCTATTTGAAATAAATACTACAAATTTGATACGCTTACAAATAAAAAAAAACGGAAAGAGTTAAGATGATTGATCAATTAAAAGAACTAAATGTTCGCATTTGTTCCGTCCACTAGCGGTCCTACGTCAAGCTCTGTTCGTGCTCCTAGGCACAGACCCTTCTACTTTTTTCAATAAGTAACCGATATAACTTTGAGAAAATAATGAGACTTTCAGAAAAAAAACATCCAGTGCATTTTTGCCGGGGTATTGGAACATATCAAGTATGCCAACATCACCATCAGTAGTTGGACTCATAATGCTGAAAGTTTGGTAGGGAGATGTTTTCATGTCCTGAACATTTTTTTTCAATAAGTAACCGATATAACTTTGAGAACTCATTTTATCTGTCAAATTTTCATAGCGAATCAAAACAAACATAGTGTAGTACTAGCAATTCGACTGGAATGGGGACGCTCATCGATTTACTTGGGACCGATAAGGCTACTCAAGTGTGAGCCAATTTAAAATTGTATTTCTATTTCTATTTCATCTATAAATGACAAAGTTACGTTCAACTCCTATTTCGCCGCATTTTTTTATTTGCACCTCAGTGTAATCCACAAAGACGTAGTTCTACGTCAAAAATAATATTTTTTTTGTTCAATGTAAATATTTATCTCCGCCGAATGCCTCGCAGAATATAGTTGACTTCTTGCCACAACGCATCCTCGTCTGAAAGAAGATAAAATATATATTTGTATTAATAAATACATTAACATGTATTAAATGCCTATAAGGGCATGGTCGTTCATAAATTATAGGCTTACCGTGGCACACACACACACACACATACAAACACACACTATATCAAAAACAAACATTACCCTTTTTGCTAACGAATTTTCTCTAGCACCTCTATGGATGCTAGAAAATCTGTTAACCAACTGCTGTAGTCTGTTAACGTTTTGTCTTCCCTGTACTTCTTGTTCAATTCGGCCTGCCACATCAGCTGCCCTGTTTATGGTTTGCTGATGCCGGCTCTGCAACTGCTGCAACTGATGAGCATGCCGCCGGTAAAGTTGGCTCTGCGGCGGTGGCAGTTGACCCTGCGGCGGTGGCAGTTGGCCTTGCGGCGGTGGCAGTTGGCTCTGCGGCGGTGGCTGTGGTCAGACTCGAGCGAGCGTGCGGAAATGATTTGCTAGTGGCCTACTCGGATGATATCAGCGTCATCGTCACATCGGTCGGGCAAATCGAGGCGATGAATGGTCTGTTCACTCGCTTCGAGCTAGCCGCCGGCGCCAAATTGAACTTGCGGAAGACTATTGCCATTGACGTTGGGTTTTGCGAAGGCAACGCGATCATCACCCCGTGGCTGCAAACAGCGAATGTAGTCAAAATTCTGGGTGTTGTCTTCGCAAACTCAATCCGCCTGATGACGACGTTGAACTGGGATGCACAGGTAGGGAAGTTCGCGCAGCAAATGTGGTTGCACTCTCTACGGACACTAACGTTGCACCAAAGAGTCATCATGCTGAACACGTTCGGCACCTCCAGGATATGGTACCTGTCGTCGATACTGCCGCCTCTTGCCAAGCACACGGCGAAAATTACATCAACGATGGGAATGGTGGCTCACGTCCCAATGATGCAGCTAGCACGGAGCAGAGAAGACGGAAGACTGAAGTTGCATCTACCAGCACTAAAATGTAAGTCGTTGGCCATTAACCGGCACCTTCGTGAGATCGATTCCCTTCCTTATTATAGATCCCTTCTGTTCCACGTAAATCCCCGCCCAGCAATCTCTATAGATCTTCCTGACCTCAAAATAATCCTATCTAGTTTATCCCAAATTCCCCACCAAATCCAACAAAACCCCTCTGCCGATCAAATCCACCGACATTTCGTTCTCCAAACCGACCTGCCAAGGGTGGAACGTAATAGCCCGACAACCAACTGGCCGCGCACGTTGCGCAACATTGCGGCGAAGCAGCTCACTTCAGCGCAGCGGACGAGACTGTACCTCCTGGTCAATGAGAAGATCGAGCATCGCAAGCTATTTTTTGTGATGCAGCGAGTGGCGGACGAGAACTGCACACATTGTGACAATCAAACGGCGGAAACTCTCCTCCATAAATTGTGCACCTGCACTCGTGTTGGCCCGGCTTGGACGGTCCTGCAGCAGAGGATAACAGGCATTTTGGATGGATGGAGACGACTCACATTTGAAGACCTGGTGAGACCTGCCTTAATAGGAATAGGAAATACGAAACGTGTGGAAATTCTTAAACTTTTTATTAATTACATCTGCTTTGTTAATGGAAGTAACGGTAGAATTGATGTAGCTGAGTTGAATTTTCATCTAGATATAGAAAACTAATTGTAAAAACACTGACAATAAAAACTAAACTTTTTATATAAATAAAAAAAACAATACCATAAACGAACGGTACCCCGAATGGTAGAATTATCCCCCAAATGGTTTGGATGATACCCCGATTACGTCGTTAAGCTAATTCTTATGGTTATTTTAGTAGGGCATGGACTTCAAATTATTTAAAATGATAAACGGTGTGATTTTCTGAGTAAACAGTAAACTGACGCACAGAAACACAAAGATTTTTTTTTAGATTAAAGTATTTCGAGGTAAAATGGGCTTTATTTTGAATAACCTCACATGTTCAAATGGATCTACTTCTTTCCATCTTCCAAGCATTTTTGTTTTGTTTTGGCTATATGCATGCAACTTAAGTCTACTTGGACAATCTTTATCATTGAACCCATAATAGAGAATTTTTGTCTCAAGTTTTGTCCCCCAAAAATTTGTCTCAAATTTCAGGTCAATTTTTGTCTCACAATTTCCCACTAGGGAACAATATGTAACAAAGAATCTTGAACATTGAGACACATGTTTCAATATGGTTCAAATCATAAAAATGTTGTTCGACTACAGCTTAACTGATATTTGATAGGTCGTATGGTTTATCGAGTATGAAAACGATCATAAATTATGTCACGTTATTAGGGGGAGGGGGTTAACTCCAGTTTAAATTTAAAAAATGTATAGTAACGTCTATATTACTCAGCAATTCTTTAGAAAAGTTTTGTAATTGTAAATGGAAATGTCAACAATGCAGCGTCAATATAAGAATTCATGTAGGGTTCAGAACGAATTCCCTGCCTACTTAGCACAATCCGCACTTTACTTCTATGTATCGAATCTAGCTATAGGTACGGAAATTTGTTCAACTGACAGCAATCTATTTGATTACTCAAAACATTTATTAATTTGGTATTGTAATACATTAAAAAGTCCATGACACATTTCACCCCATATTCTCCTATATTTTCAGCTTAAAATTCTCTATTATATATGCATGGGTTCAATGAGAAAGATTGTCCAGCAATTTTAATGTGTAAGTAGATTTCAGCTGCATGCATTTAGCCAAAACAAAACGAAATTGCTTGGAAGATGGTAGAAGTCGATCCATTTGAACATGAGAGGTTATTGAAAAAAAGGCCCATTTTACCTGAATATACCTTAATCTTTAAAAAACTCTTTGTGTTTCTGTGCGTCTATCTACTTGTTTACTCAGAAAATCATACCATTCAGCAATGTTATACATTATTTACCCAATTTTGTCAGCCCCCTTTTTGAAAATCTTATCTAATGTTTAACGAAATCCATACGCTTTTCCAGTGGTCTTATTGTATAAAAGTATACCTTGAACATCCATCTTGAAGATGACAGAGGAAGATTTGTAATAACGATTATGTGAAATTATAGAAAAACAAAAGTCTGATGCGCGGAGGGGCTAATAAAATCGGGTCATTACTGTATCAATATTGTTCTGAAATTATAATGTGAATTAAAGGTCACTAAATATACAGAAATCAGAACTATTTAGTAGTAAAATTAAAGCTAATTAAACCCCAATTTTGAAAAAAAAATCTTATTATTGCAGGCAACCTTTGGGGTCATTAAAAAAATCACATCACTCAACATTTTTAAGAATTAAATTAAATATAGCTCCACTTTTACCCCATACTTTCCTATATAGTATACCTCGTATTCCCCTCATATCTCATGAACTGTTGTTTAAAGACATACTATTCTAAAACCATACATAAAGTGCTTATGTTTTACGAAAAATAGAGCTGTGAAAAAACATTTCCTCCAAAAAGTAGGGGAAAATGGGGTAAAATGGTCCAAAACACATACCTACAAGGCTCTCATACTTACTTGCTTTCATTATATAAAGTTCATCAATACTTTCATTATATAAAGTTGAAAAAGTAATTGGACCAAGTTTTGGATATTTGATTTGAAATTAAAAAAAAAAAGTTGGGTAAGGTTTTTTAGAGTGCATATTTTTTTCGAATAGTCTCATCCATTATCTGCAATATTGCTCAAGACACCAAACCAATCGGGCAAACAGTTTTCGAGTAACAATTTTTTGAAGATAAGCTTGATATTTTTATATTTTATATAATATGTTTCTATAGGCCCTTTTCAAAAATAAGGCTGGATTCAAATTGCCGATATGAAGATGCAACATGGCAAAGTTGGTCATAAGAAACGTTTCAGAAAATTTTCAACCAAATCAAAAAATACAAAAATAAACCGATTTGCGAATTCGTAGGGAATTGCTCATTAGTAAACATTGCCCCGCTCTCCTGTCATATTTTCATTAGTGCATGAACTTAAATCCATCGGTGCCCTCGTCCATATTCTCCGGAGGGGCTAACTTTTTGATTCCACACATTAGCACACACAAAATCCACTTACTTGTAATTAACGCAGTGATCTCACGAAAACTAGCCTTTCACGAAAACAAAATGAAAATAAAGAAACAAATGATAAAAATAAACTCCAATTTTCACAATTTTACCCACGCAAACTAAAATAACATTTCTCACAATCACACAATCATGACCTATCAGCTGGGTGGCATGCCGCCATGTTATTGAAACCAACATCTGAAACGTCACAATTCCAGTGTGAACTGCAAAAATGGCGTGACTGAATTGTCTTATTTTTATCAAATGAAATTATTTTCCCTTTTATGCCATATAAATGGTTGACTTCGTGGTAGAAAATCAGAAAATAATATTTTATGAGTCCTAAGTTTATTTTTCACAAAATGTAAGCAAAAATATTAAGAATATCCATAATATCAGTTACGCCTTTTTTGAAATTCTGGATTGAATCTTCTATTTGTTTACAAATTATGAGCTGTCAGTGGGGCCCACGATTCGCGGGCCCGCAGCGATGTTAGCTCTTTTCAAGGCAAGGCAAACAAGATAGGGATGCCATCCAGTTGTGACCTATACGTTACCAGTTTATTGGAATGAATCAATGAATCAGGTTTGTGCTATGATATCCCTAATAGCGAATTCGTTTATTATTCAGTTCCAACCTGAATTGAGTATCAAGATTGGGTCGGCTTGTTTTCTGACAAACGTCAGTTAGGTCGTTTGCTTATAAAACATACCTCAGGTTGAGGTTCGACCTGACAAAAAGTTCGGGTTCACACGGGTTGGAACTGGTTCCAACCCCGATAATAAAAGAATGCGCGTGAAGAAGAGTGATATCAAGCTGAACATTGCATTAAGTCCTAAGTAACATTGATCGATTCTCTTCGTCGACTTTCTCTATCGTTAATAACTTGTGCACATTATCGTTTCTTGTTGTGTTTGTAGTATTAGATGCTAGATAATAGCTTCTTTTATCGATCTGTGTGCCGAAAATACCTGAGAATGTCTTTTCATGACCATGGGGATACAAAGAGAAAGTCGACGAAGATAATCTGTCAATGTTACTTAGGACCTAATGCAATGTTCAGCTTGAGTTTTTACAGCGAACACAAAATTTCTCGCAGCTAACAAAAAAATTCATCTCACTAACACAAGCAACACCTACACTGAACCAAAAATACATATTCCTGTTATGTGGAAGACTGATAAATTTGAGTTATAAGAAAATCCAATGAAAAAGCTATGCTTGAAAATGTACATCTAGTTTTCACTGGAAATCCTATCTATGAGTGCTCGTTGCAAGGCAGCCTATAATACATGAAATAGGTTGTAGTGTGAACGGGGTATAAGCTTTACTTTTCACTTCAATATCATATACATGTCATAAATAATCTAATTAAAATTTATATCAAAATCACATGAAATTTAATTCTTCGATCGATTCTAAAAATAAACCGAAAAATAAACATTAAGCAGTGGAAGCTTTCACAGTTGCGTCGTTTTTTTATTATAGCTGATTTGCGATTCGATCCAGGATTGTTGAGGTGTGATGCTGTCGGTGTCTTCGCTCGGTTCCACTGGGCCACGGCTGACTTCGAGATTGAGCTCGTTCAATTACCATGAAGTAATAACAGCTCTCCCGACATGGAATATAGTGCAACGTTATGCTCGTTTTCCTAGAGTGAAGAAAAAAGCACTGACAAATTTATGTTCCGCTTCTGTGGTGTACTGTGTGTAAATCTTTCATGATGCCCCTGTGTTCAATAAAACAACCTTTACATTATACCAATTCATGAAACTGGTTCATGAAATTCCAGTACTAGTGCTGGAATCTGGATAAGCCGTGAAGAAGGCTTTCAATTATTATTTTAGCAAAGTAAATATTACAGTAGAATCATTATTTTTTTAATCTCAATACATGTTTTTCGGGAACCCCTTATCTTATGGGACAGTAACAAATAAAGATCATTCAATACATTTTGATTAATTTTTGCGATATTTAGTTGGACTAGCAATCACGTTCAATGAGTTTACGATAGTATAATTTAAAATTTAAAATGCACTGGAATTTTTTTTCTGAAAGACTCATTATTTTCTCAAAGTTATATCGGTTACGTATTGAAAAAAAAAAATGTTCAGAACATGAAAACATCTCCCTACCAAACTTTCAGCATTATGAATCCAACTACTGAGGATGATGTTGGCATACTTGATATGTTCCAATACCCCGGCAATAATGCACTGGATGTTTTTTTCTGAAAGACTCATTATTTTCTCAAAGTTATTTGGACGCTGAAAGTTCGGTGAGATCATGCTTTGAGAAGTCAATAGTGTATGTTGGTTACAATTTAAAACATAACAATTCAGTTGGACCTGCTCGCCTAGTCTGTGCGCCAGCTGCTTGTCCGCGTACTACGCTCGTAATGTGCGGGCAAGCAGCTGACGCGCAGGTTCAACTGGGAAACCGCTGTAAACAGTCATTTTGCTCGCGCGATACAGCGGTACCTTTTTCATTATCCGCTGTAAGTAAATATTCTGCTCGCGCGATACAGCGGTACCTCTGTATCTTTTCGTCAACCGCTGTAATACAATATTTTGCTCGCGCGATACAGCGGTACCACATCGTGAATGTGCCCTATCGGCTGCTCGCGCAAAACATTGCTCGCGCATTTAATTGCAGTGTGAAATTAATCATATACTTTGTTTTATTGGTGAAGTTTTCGGTGATATATGTGAAGAAAAATTTTGAAAGCATTCATCATGAGACTCCAAAGCTTGCCTTGATTAGTTTCTTATACACTCCCGGAAATAAATATAAAGACACATAAAAAAGCATGGCGCCTACCAAATATAAGAATCAGAGGAATTCTAAACCATGTATTTTTGGAAGCCACATTATCATGCTACAATATCACCCATAGAAATAACCAATTGCATCATGTACGCAGGGGAAATAAATGGAAATGTGATTTTCTCCTTCGGAAATAAATATAAGGACGCCATACAAAAATGTATGGGAAATTGGTCATTTTCGAAACATTACTAAGCATGTCAACAATTCTTGTAGCACCAAAATTACCAAAGAGTTAGTTAAAGTAATAATCAAACTTAATTCCTGAAACGTTTTAAGCAGATCCAATCGCTAGAAGATATCGAAAATTACAAAAAATCATTGGTTGATCAGCGATGATTAATTATGTATGTATCACACATTTAGGCGTTTTCCGAGTTAGAATGTGTCTTGAGATTTTCAAACAAATTAATAGGAAGATGACCTGTGTTTATTTAGTTACACTAAAACTGATATCTAGTAAAAGTGAGGGGGTGACGGGCCTACGCGCTCTTCCCATCTTCCTATTAATTTGTTTGAAAATCTCAAGACACATTCTAACTCGGAAAACGCCTAAATGTATGTAGCTCCTAATTAATCATCGCTGATCAACCAATGATTTTTTGTAATTTTCGATAACTTCTAGCGATTGGATCTGCTTAAAACGTTTCAGAAATTAAGTTTAATTATTACTTTAACTAACTCTTTGATTATTTTGGTGCTACAAGAATTGTTGACATGCTTAGTAATGTTTCGAAAATGACCAATTTCCCATACATTTTTGTATGGCGTCCTTATATTTATTTCCGAAGGAGAAAATCACATTTCCATTTATTTCCCCTGCGTACATGATGCAATTGGTTATTTCTATGGGTGATATTGTAGCATGATAATGTGGCTTCCAAAAATACATGGTTTAGAATTCCTCTGATTCTTATATTTGGTAGGCGCCATGCTTTTTTATGTGTCTTTATATTTATTTCCGGGAGTTGGTAAGCATGTCAACAATTCTTGTAGCACCAAAATAACCAAAGAGTTAGTTAAAATAATAATTAAACTTAATTTCTGAAACATTCGAAGCAGATCCAATCGCTAGAAGTTCTCGAAAATCACAAAAATCATTGGTTGATCAGCGATGATCAATTAGGAGCTACATACATTTAGGCGTTTTCCGAGTTAGAATTTGTCTTGAAATGTTCAAACAAATTAATAGGAAGATGGGAAGAGCGCGTAGGCCCGTCACCCCCTCACTTTTACTAGATATCAGTTTTAGTGTAACTAAATAAACACAGGTCATCTTCCTATTAATTTGTTTGAACATCTCAAGACACATTCTAACTCGGAAAACGCCTAAATGTATGTATCACCTAATTAATCATCGCTGATCAACCAATGATTTTGACGTAGGACTACGTCTTTAGTTTCTATACTGGGGGACACATTAAAAAAATCAAACCTCAGAAATGTAACGAAAAATCCCAAACACGGACGCAACGATAGAGCACAAATCGAACACACGACACATTGACCATGCTCACATGAGCGAGCTTAATGCTCGGTTGATCGCTCATATTTTCACCGATGAAATGAAGGGAGGAGAAAAGCAGCGATAATAAAAACGCTTGCCAGTTTTTTCTTCTTTCGTCACTTGCTTTCGAGCAACGGACGGATAAGCGTCGAACATGACGTATGAGTGTAACAGCACGCATCGCACCAATACGAAGACGACGGACGACGACGAAAACACCCACATCGACCGGAGGAAAGGCTTCCCGCAAAAGGCAGCATGACATGACCGCCGTCATCAGGTCGGCATCGACTTGCGCTGGTGTGGCCACCATTTGTAAAGCAACCGGCATTTTTCAGGGTCACCAATTCAAAAACGGAAAGAGTTAAGAGTTAAATGATCAACATATTTGTTCCGTCCACTAGCGGTCCTACGTCAACCTTCCGTTCGTGCCCCTAGGCACAGACCCTTCTACTTTTTTGAAATTTTCGATAACTTCTAGCGATTGGATCTGCTTAAAACGTTTCAGAAATTAAGTTTAATTATTACTTCAACTAACTCTTTGGTTATTTTGGTGCTACATTTATTTCCGAAGGAGAAAATCACATTTCCATTTATTTCCCCTGCGTACATGATGCAATTGGTAATTTCTATGGGTGATATTGTAGCATGGTAATGTGGCTTCCAAAAATACATCGTTTAAAATTCCTCTGATTCTTATAGTTGGTAGGCGCCATGCTTTTTTATGTGTCTTTATATTTATTTCCACTAGTGTATATAGTAATTAAATTATTTTTAGGAAATTTTTGAAATCTCAATTTTGAAAACATGGGTTAAAACTGATCAAACCCTCAAATCAATGGCAACTAAATTTATAGTTACTATTCTTACTAAATTTGGGTTCCCTGGATCCAAATCGGATGTTAAAATCCATGTGCGAAGTCTAATGTTAGCAGAAATTACATAAATATGTTCTTAAAATGCTTAGTTACGCCTAAATGTAGGCAATATCATTACGTCTAAATGTAGGCAATATCAATGTTAATTTCACAGAAAATCATTGACTTCTCCATGTTGAAAACATTTTATGTGCCCCCGGATTACGGTAGCCATATAAATATATATTTCTAACACGGATTTTTGCATCTTATTTGAAATCAGAACCCAGGAATGTTTGAGAGGGTACCCAATTTGAAAAATTACCTAAGCGAGGGTTAAAACATCGAGATAGCCAAGTAATGAAATTGGGTTGTTAGCAGAATGCTTAAATAAAACAGCAAAAAAGGTTATTTTCCATTTAATGCTTAATACATTTTGGTATCCATCCACGAATTTCGACTACAATTTGCAGTCTTCATCAGTGTTATTCCCAATAAGGACTTATGAAAATCGAAACCCCTTAAGTACCATTCTCTAGGTAAAAATGTCGACATTACAGGTATGAAATGGAACTACAACCTGTAGAAACGGAACCTATCGAACTAACAATAATTAAAAGATTTAAGTAAAGTGAAGAAGAAAAATCTATACAACTCTCTTATTTGAAAAATCTCCAAAGGCATGGTAGCCATAATAATGAAGTAATGAAATTAGGTTGTTTGGATGGAATGTTAAGATAAAAAAGTAAAAAAGGTTAATCGAGATAGTGTTAAGAAGTGTTCTTGAATAAAAAAAATTTAAAAATTTTTAATTTGTGCAAATAACAATTATCATTATAGCATCTCATAATTCCAATATGGTTTTGTCTGTAATGAGCAATTGCAAGCCTGGTTCTAAGAAAACGATCCTACAATCATCTCATCAATAGTAACAACGCCATGGTTCGGCAGTTCGTATACACTAGTGGAAATTAATATAAAGACACTTTAAAAAGCATGACTCCTCCTTAATTTTTAATAATTAAGAATCAGATAAATTCTAAATCATGTACGTTTGGAAACCACATTATGATATTATACAATATGAGTCTAAGAAATAACCAATTGTATCATGCACGTAAGAGAAATAAATAGATTTGTAATGTTCTACGTCGGAAATAAATATAAGGACACCATACAAAATTGTATGGGGAATTGGTCATTGTCGAAACATTATTTAGCATATCAACAATTATTGTGCCTCCAAAATAATCAAAGAGTTAGTTCAAATAATCATTAAACCTAATTTCTGAAAAGTTTTAGGCAGATTCAATTGCTAGAAGTTTTCAAAAATCACAACAACTATTGCATGATCAGCGATGATCACATAAGACATACATACATTTTGGCGTTTTGCGAACTATTTTCTTTATATTCATGTCGATTGCAAACTATTTTCTTTATATTCATGTCGATTAAATTCGAATGTTCTTTGTTATGTCGGTTGGAACTCCATATACCTTTTCAAAAGTCGTGTTCAATGATTATTTGAACTACGTTATTGGTTATTTCGATGCCACAATAAGCTTAGACATGTTTAAACATGACTCCGAATGACTGATCCATATATGGGTTATTTTCTAATAATGATTAAGCTTGTCTATATTTATTCGGGCACCAAAATAGCCAATAACCAAAAAAATAATTATTGAATTTGATTTTTACAAAGTTTGGCGGGAATCCAACCAGCTGAAATTATTTGATAATTGTTTTTTAACTGACATTGATACACAGAAGCTAACTCGGAAAACCCCTAAATGTATGTATCTCATATTTGATCAACGCTGATCAACGAATGATTTTTGTGAAGTTCGAGAACTTCTAGCGATTGGATCTGCTTATAACTTTTCGGAAATTAAGTTTAATGATTACTTGAACTAACTCTTTGATTATTTTGGTGTCACAATAATTGTTGACATGCTGAATAATTTTTCTAAAATGAATAATTTCCCATACATTTTTGTATGGCGTCCTTATATTTAAATCCGAAGGAGATAATCACAATTCCATTTATTTCTCCTACGTGCAATTGTTTCTTTCGTAGGCTCATATTGTAGCATTGTAATGTGGCTCACAGTGTAACCAGTCTCACATACTAAGTTTGCTTGGGGCATCTGGGGCTGTATCATTTTCTGAAAATTAAATCGAATGTTAAAAGTATAATTTAAGTGAATTACTTTTACGAACCCACTTTTGCGAAAGGCTCAATAAATAGTTCATTATTAGATCAACCTTAATCCAATAGAACACCGTATAAGGCATCCCCTTTTCAACTGTGCTCCACGCGCACATTTTCGGCAGCCAGAGTAATTAACTGTAATGCCTATGTAAACGACACGAAAAAGTAGGCGTCCACTCCCCAGTTTATGTACAGATGTATGCCGAAGTTGGATGTTGCGCAACACATAATTCTTTCCCATTGCTTTACTGTCGCTTGTGGCTGCCGTCGGTCGTTTACTCGTTCGTACACCACCCAATGGTGATGGATGCTTTTTTTCTGTACAGGGTTGGGGATTGGTTGGAGGGTTGTTTGTCCCGCTCGGCCTCGATGGAGACTGCAGAACAGGAACAACAACAAGTAGCGATACATAATAAAATGTGGGCTCCAAAACGAGATGCGTGCAGTATAGGGAATATTTTACTCGTTTTTCTCACTCTCGCTTTTCGAATTCTAACGTTACTACTGGCAACGACCGTCAGCTTCCGTTAGGCTCCCCTGCGTAAATGGGACCGACAATCCAATGACAGGTCACGTGGAGCAAGCGTCGATGGAAATTGATGTGTGTTGAAATGATTATTCTCGAATTTGGGAAAGTGATTTCGTTTGCACGAGTCTTGTTGGAAGATGTGAGGCCAAGAAAGAGACGAATCTAATTCACGAATGAAAAATACAGATATTCCTCGTTATAACGAAACTGACACGTTTCTCATCCACCGTTGATTTCTTGCAAAGGATAATTCAATCACACAAATCCAAATTACCAAAACACGGAGGAATTGTCTGCTCTGTCAAATGCTGTTGTTACTTTGTGTGATTGAATGATCGTTTGCGAGAAATCAGCGATGGAAGTGAGTTGTGTCCTGTACAGTAACGATATATCGAGGAATGCCTGTAATATATTTTGTATTTTCAATTCGTTCTCCGATGTAATATAAATGCAAAGCCACAAATTCCTTCTTGATTAGTTGTATTATATGTTATTCAATGCCATCGAATGTGCTTTATCACCATGCAGTTATGTTAAGGCTTGGGGGATTGCCGGGAAACTGGTTCAACTTTTTGTGTGTAGAAGCCACGCTAAACATACAATTCACTAAAAATGACCACGCTACACAGAATCTTCAGGGGGGTAAAATTGATGGTTGCGGTTTTAGTTGACACGTAGAAAATTTTCGGTGATAGATATCAAGAGAAATCGTGATAGCATTTCATCATGAGACTTCAATGATTGCTTTGACAAGTTTCGCACACCAAAAAGTAGATTTTACTGCATAAATTTAGATTTTATTTTACTGCAGTCCAATATCATTCAATGTCAGTATTCAAACAAACGGTCTTAGGATTGTAACGACTGAATGTGAAAGTGATTTTTTGCTATTGCAAACTTCGTTTGCACGGAATATTGTACATTTTTACAACTTTTCTATGTACATCGTTAGCATGTAATGCTGCATATGAAATGTAGGCTATCTTCTACATCGTTCATTAATTGGCTACAGGCACAGCATAATGAGTAACCTAAGAAACTACTCTTTAGCTAGCCAATATAATTTTTGGGTTAAACAGTTCCGTTAATTCTACTGATTTTGACGTAGAACTACGTCTTTGTCGACTATACTGGGGTGCAAGTCAAAAAATATGTGTGGTGAAGGAGTGTTAGGTTTTGAACGCTTGTAACTTTGTCATTTATAGATGAAATTAAAATCCAAATACGCCAATCGATAGGATATTACATTACGAACCTGTTGAAATAAATATTTTTCAATTTTTCTGTAATTAAACGTTTGAAAATGTACAAATGATAATTTTATCACTGATTTCATGAAATAAGCCTTTTTCCCAAACCCAGTCATCATAAACGAATACCACTTGGTTGCACATCATTCTGCTTGAACCTGAAAAGATATAAATCAGCGCTGCTCTCATGCCACTGCTCATTACCGCTTCGGACGGCGTGGCGCTAGGTCCTGCATCAAGCAGGACTAGGTTAGCGGCTAAAGGTGGATCACGGCGTGTCCACCACAATGATGAATGATACTTGTAAAAACGTGCATGAAAAACTCCCTCCCGCTTAACAACCCCCTCCCCTCCCCCTTAACAATAACCCGAAAAAGACATGGACTATGTATGACTATCATTTTTTTCGAGAAATAAATTTTAAGCAAAACCCCAATAATGTATGAACAATCAATTTTTTACATGCAGAGCCAACATTTTCAAAAAAAAAAAAAAAAAATGCTTAATAGGAGACATACACTCGATGAATTACCAACAACTGACTGTAAAACATATCTGGTACCTCTATATATGCAATTATATTAACATACAAAGTCCATCCTTTATTACATATTCTGCACAAAAGAAACTTTTTGCTCCGCCCCATTCATAAAAAACTGCGGGAAATCCTATCAGGTTCTGAACCTGAAAAGATATAAAACAGCGCTGCTGACATGCTTTTGCTAATTGTCGCTTCGGACGGCGTGGCACTTGGTCCTAGCAGCAGTAAGCAGGTCTTAATCAGCGGCTTAAGGTGGATCACGACGTGACCACAATGAGGAAAAGCAATACATGTACCCCCTCCTCCCTTCATAACAATCCCTCGCCCCCCCCTCAACAACCTCTCGCCTCTCACTCAACAATCGCTCACCCCCCCCTCCCCTCAACAACCTCTCCCCCCCACCATCAACCTCTCCTACCCCCCCACCTTCAAATGTGTAAATTGTTTTGAGTCAACCATAACCGAAACATTGAAATACTTGAAAATTTTAAGATAAAGTATAATAGTCAAAAATGCATGAAAAACATCAATTTTGTGTGGTTCTACGTCATACTGCGGTCGTGTCTAGGACACAACCCTTTAATTTTTTTTTTTTTTGTGTTCTCTTTTCAGTATTGTCACAGGTGTGGAGCATTGCAGTTTGAGAGCTTTGTGCCAGGGATGTACCAGTCCCCGCTTCATCCGACCCCTCCCCGTCGAAAAAACCGGTGGTATCGTCCTAGAGGAAGAGGTGTTGCTGCAGGAGTAGCCGGTGGCACTGGAGCGGCTGGAGGCATGACCACATTGATCACACTCGGACATTTTCCAGATACCTCCGGGGAAGTGGCCAAAATCTGACTTGGATTAAAACCCAACATAAAATTACATTAGAATGCGATAATAAGGTCATTGGAAACCTCACTGCCTTACTAACACACCCGGATATGTTCCGGCTACCCCAGAGGAAGTGTCGTGCGGAGGCCAGGAAGGCGCGCACGGTGACAAGGAAAGGCAATGACGTGGAGCAACAGAACGGCGAGCGGGGCCACCAAGACAGAGAGGTCCAAAAGGCTGAGGAAAAGGAGCAGCATAGTGGCGAGGGGGGGCACCAAGTCGAGGAGACCCATCAGGCCAACGTGGAGACCATGAAGCGTCACACGGAGGCCTTGGAAGGGCAACGACGAGGTGCAACAGAGCGGTATCGAAGAGGTCCAGCAGATCAGGAATGAGGGCGGCGAGGATGAGGTGCTGCAGAGTGGCGAGGAGACCGAAAAGGTCAAGAAGGGTAACCACGCGACCCAGCAGGGTGCCGAAGAGACCTAGCAGGATGATACTGCGGTAAGTATGTCACCGGAGGTGGAGGTAATTGAGAAGATGTCCTTGGACTGCGAAAGTGGTTCCTTGGAGACATCAGATGCCATGTTGAACATGGCATGGGATCTGGAGGAGGGTAATTTGAAGGTAACAGGAAAAAAACCTGCTTCACTTAAGTCCACTAATTTGGACATGTATCGGAACCTAGCCAATAATGAGTTCTTCAAGATACCGTGCAACGATAAAGAGCTTGAAATCTGCGGTCTCGATTTCAAATTTCTTTATGATCGCGAGTTGTTATATGCGAGTGCTGTTGAAATTAGCCTTAAAATCTTTTTGTGAGAGTTTATCGATATCAATTACGTAGTTCTCACCGAATTTGAAACGAAAACGCTGTTTAGAGAAATATTTGGTGAAGATGCTAAAAACATTGTTTCTAGCATCTTAAAGCATGATGTAATTTTTTGTCCCATCCATACACCGAACCATTGTTTTCTGCTTATAATTTACAGCCGTGCTCATTATTTGGATTCCCAAAATTTGAGCGGCAACCAGTTAAAGAATCTGAAAACGGACTACTTGAGTTGTTTCCTAAAATCGCTGAAACATTTTGGTAGCATGGGGGTTGATTGGTAATCTCAATAGCGAGAAGCAAACAGATGGATACAATTGTGGTGTAATTGTTGCTTTCAACGCTCAACGGTTCATGAAACTGCTTAAGAGTGAGGGAGATCAAGACATTATAAGCGCAGATTTCTGGAGACGCTCAATTCAAAAAGTAATTGTTGAACACATGATTTTTGAAAATCGTGTTAATAGAATTTGTTCGTTTTATGACAAAACAGTGCACGTTTTGGACAATGGCGAAATTGATCTGGCTGAGTTTAAGTGCGATGAGTGTTTGAAAGCCTGGAAACCAAACATTCAAAATGCAGACATAAAGTACGAAGAATTTGAAAACGAGCTCCCTACCGATATGATAAAGAAGAAGTATCCAAAGTCATATATGGGTGGAGTTAGTTGGGATTCGATTTCCAATAACTGGACACGCTTCACTACAATACATTTTAGTGAAGAAGATATCAAAATGTGTTTTATTGATCAACATGCGCACAGCATCAAAAAGAAGAAGCCTCAAAGAGGTGGTCTTTTTGATAAACTGATACACCCAGTTCTGTCGAGAGATAAAATGAACGTATTTGAGAGGAACTGCATTTACTGTGTGGCAAATCAATCCCACAGTAAAGGGTCGATCATTATTTATGGTTACTGCAAGCATCATACCATGTAAAGCCATGCAGGCTCTTTAAGTAAGTTTCCACTCTTCCGCAAGCAAATGGCCTTACTTTTGATGTACTGTTTAATCAGAACCAAATAAACCATGAGAAAAAAAAATGACTCCACCTTGCAAAGGATTGGCCATGAAGCGTTTGAAAAAACAAACACTCCAAGAGCTTCCGAAACAAATTCGTCAACAACAGGTAGTTAAAGTTGATGATTCAGTGGAAGATACAAAAAATTGCACCGAAACCCAATCTTCCAACATCATTAAATATGCCAGACATAAGGCATTAACTGAAATTGATGACCATGAAGACCTCATTAAAGCCCTTGAAACTAAATATGACGAATCAATCCAAGATTCGTCCCTTTGGAGTCAGAATGTATTCCGATGCAGGACATTACGTTGTGCACAGAGATAAAACGAAACAAACGAAAACCTCTGGCACACATGGATGAAACTGCAAGCGTGTTCAAGTATTTGAAGCATGCGCCAAACACTGACCTACAATTACTGTTGCTAGTAATTAGAGCTAAAAATTGCTCCCAGGATAGTATGAAGAGTTCTGTTATTCCGCTGTACTACCACATAACATCTGATACTCATGCTATTACTTTACAAGCTGGGCTAGGGTATTATTTGGCCTCATACATGAAGCGCCATAAACATGACGGACTACCGTTTAGTGGAATTGTTACCAACAACTCGAGAGAAAATTCATGCTCTGTGTATGAAAAGTTCAATAAAATGAACTTGCCAGAATACATTAAAAAATGTTATGAATGGTTATCTTTCACCCTAGAGGAACAACGCAACACTCTAAAAGACGTCGGTGTAATTTATCTTTACGATGCTCATCTAACCAAAAAGCAATATAAATTGGTAGATGAATCATTTGTTGGTGTAGAGTGTAAGTTGAGGACAACAGCCAAAATTATTGCTGCAATACAAACAAATTCCATTCTACCAGGATGATTTGACAATATTGCATAAAGTTATTGATGAAGTTCAAATAAAATGTCAGAACTTCTCTGACCGCATGACATTTTTAGAGACTTTCATGAAAAGATACTTGGATCTCCTTCCATTTTGGATACTCATTTTCACCGAAGCTGTTGGTATTGATCCTGAGCTAGAAAAAAAACAGTCAGGAAAAGCAATGCCGCCATTGAGGGAAAATTTTCGGAGATTAAGCTATAACTTGAAACAATGAGCTTGAAACTAGGCCACGGTAGAAAAAGTAAGAAGTTGTATACAAGATGCGACCGTAGATTTGACGTAGGATTACGTAAGGTAGTTATGATGTCGTAGCCAAAGTATAGTAAACATTAAATTGATTTCTGAATTCGATTTCAGTGAAAAATTTCGATCGGTTGAAATTCGGAAGCAATTTGACAGTTCTGTCTGTGAGGTGCTCTGTCGATGTTCATTATTATTATATTAGTCATTTGTGGTCTTGAAAATTACCGATGGGTTGAGAGCTAGTTAAGAACAATAATGTGGAAATTTTTCCTCGATGTTTTAGGAAATGATAGCAGTGCGGAAATATTATGTGTAGGGGAAAATGAATGTAATGTCGGCCTAAATGGCCATACATAAATTCAGCAATCGACTAGATTTTCAATGGCGACCAAAAATATCCATAAGTACCGTCCCACGTTTATCTAGATACAATTGAAAATAGCAGATTTTTAGTGATGGGTCTTAGATCCGTAGGCCAACATTAGAACTATTTCCCCTCTAATAGGGAAAACACATCAATCACAGAATATGAGCCTACCGGACTATACGCCTACGTTTATGCTTTTTGATTATTATTAAGAGGCAAGGTTATTTATTGGCATGATGCTCTTATTAGAAGGGGCTTTAAATTTGCATCAATAGGCTTAAAGATCGGTACCATCTGGCATGCTCAGTGCTAGGTATTAATATTCGGCGACTGTGTTAGGGAAACATCTTTTCCCATCCCGGAAACGCCTCGTTTTCTGATGACAAAATTACGCATTTACGTGCCAAAACGCAAATATTTTTTGCTTTATTCAATAGATAATAAAAAAGCGATTATGATAGGAGGAATTTCTTCCGATTCTGAGTAATTTGCAGATAGTTGTAGCAATTGCCATCAATTGTGGCCTTTTAATTATTTCGTTGTTGATTTGTTGGCCAACTTACTAAGTCATTGCGAGGACTGCTTATTACAAAAAAAAAATAGTTGTATTTCAATCTCCGATCAGTGTTAATTCAATAATACATGCCAAAGTGTGTATGGATGTACTATGCAGAACGCTGACAATTTATTTGGTAGAGGTTTACAATAATAAGCAGCAATTTAGTAACAGAAGGCCACTTCATATATCTTGTTCGTATGTATGTATTTCTACCTGTAAGTCGAGTAGTCACAATCAATTCTAACGCATTAAGAATAGTGTCAAATTGTTTGCTTATTTATTATATGCCATACAAATTATCATAATAGATAACCATTTAACACGCGATACACTCATTTTTGTAGGTTCATGTACAGCTAAACACAATTGTATTAAATCATAAATGTGCAACAAAAGTACAGTTTCTTCCAGCAGAAGGTATAATTCTCAACATATCTGATTTGTCATCGATCTACAATCGGAAATGTGTACATATCACTAATACAGCTTCTTCGAATTCTTTGCAGTATATGAACAACTATTAATTTTAGTACCGACACTTTTATCAAGGCTATCAATAGTTTACCGCTGTGATTAAAGTTACAGACAGCTTCAAATTCTATGCAACCCACTTAAAATTTTGTTAGAAGAGCATGGCATTTGAATCAGCTATGACTAAAAGTCCAGTTCATTTGAGTAAAAGTTAAGCTTTGAGCAGCAATTTAATAAAGTGGGAATTCTGCCGTTAACTTTCATGTAAAATGTCACCGTTAAAAATTGTATAATTCTCACATAACATGATCACAAAAAAGCGCTTTATTTCGCTTTTCTTTTTTGAAAAAAATTAGTAGACAAATTTACCATAAAGAAGAAAAATATAATGGTCATATTTGTTACAAAAGTTACGCTGGTCACAAGCCCGGATTAAGGAAGAGTGACACTATATTTGACAGGGGGTAGGTCATTCCGCACACCAATCTTGCCGATTGTACCGGCAGTGCCTGCCATAGCAAGCAAGCTGGGATTTTTTGAAAAAAAAAAACTACAAGGGACAGCAGATCGGTTTAGTTACCCGGCGCCATACCACCCTTCAGGGCATTCCAAGCAACATTGCATATATTCAGGCGTGAAGGAATGTACCGCTGTAAAAAGACACTATTTTGCAAATTAAAACGCAAAAAGTCATGCCAAATAACAAAACGAATCAAGATTAAAGGTAACTAACTTTAATTTGAACTCAGCATCCCATTCTTCATTTATCATCTAAACAAGGAAGACACAAAACGTTCCTTCAAGTTCTAGGAAATAAAAAATTCCAATGAACTTAAATGCAAACCCTGGTGGAAAATACCATTTCTTTCGACTCAAACGCAAAGGGTGGTAGTTTTGAAGTATCCTTTGACCTGAATATCATTCAGGATCATTCTCAAGGACCCATTTGATAATTCCTGTAACATGGAAGTGATGCCATGAATATTTGAAGCTGACTATGGGAGATGGAAAATATGAAAATTGCAATTCCTAAGAAAATTCAATTTCTTTCGACTCAAACGCAAAGGGTGGTAGTTTTGAAGTATCCTTTGACCTGCATATCATTCAGGATCATTCTCAAGGACCCAATTGATAATTCCTGTAACATGGAAGTGATGCCATGAATATTTGAAGCTGACTATGGGAGATGGAAAATATGAAAATTGAAAGTCCTAACAAAATTCCATTTCTTTCAACTCAAACGCAAAGGGTGGTAGTTTTGACGTATCCTTTGACCTGAATATCATTCAGGATCATTTTCAAGAATCCATTGGACAATTCCTGGAACATGGAAGTGATGCCATGAATATTTGAAGCTGACTATGGGAGATGGAAAATATGAAAATTACAATTCCTAAGAAAATTCAATTTCTTTCGACTCAAACGCAAAGGGTGGTAGTTTTGAAGTATCCTTTGACATGAATATCGTTCGGATTCATTCTCAAGGACCCATTAGGCAATTCCTGGAACATGGAAGTGATGCCATGAATATTTGAAGCTGACTATGGGAGATGGAAAATATGAAAATTGAAATTCATAAGAAAATTCCATTTTTTTCGACTCAAACGTAAACGTTGGTAGTTTTGAAGTATCCTTTGACCTGATTAACATTGAGAATGATTCTTAAGGCCCCATTCGACAATTCCTGTAACATGGAAGTGATGCCATGAATATTTGAAGCTGACTTTGACATGAATATCGTTCAGATTCATTCTCAAGGACTCATTTCATGTAACATGGAAGTGATGCCATGAATATTTAAAGTTGACTTCGTTATATAAAAACCCGAATTTATCCACCTATGGTGTGATCAGACCCTTCTTACTTATTCAAGTTTATTTATTTTATTGTGATTATCAGTGACCAAGCCCCCCACCCCCGTGTCATCCAGTGACGCTACGCCACTGCCTGGGGGTACCCGGAATATATCCGGGTGTAGTCTATTTGGTGAGGCTACCAATCACCTTATCATCGTATTTTAATGTGATTTAATGGGTTTTCATTCAATTCATATTCAAGCAACTTCCCCGGGGTACCCGGAACATGTCCAAGTGTGTCCAATGTGGTCTGGAACACTTAACACGACTTGCATTGATCTTATTTTTGAATTCTGTAGTAATTTGATGTGTCGCTTGATGGTTTTGATACGTTTTCCGTTAAATCCAGCGTGAAGGCCCATATTCACCGGATCTTATTCCGGCCATATCTCCGGAACCGGTTCACCGATTCTATAACCTTTCAATAGCGTTCAATGGGACCCCAAGACCTATCATTTGGCGCCGAGTTTGTCCAAATCGGTTGAGCGGTTGCTGAGAAACGCGAGCGCATTCATTTCGTTAAATACACACACACATACACACATACACACACACACAGACATGTTCCGATCTCGTCGAGCTGAGTCGAATGGTATATGACACTCGGCCCTCCGGGCCTCGGATCGATAGTCGGTTTTTCAAGTGATATCTATACCCTTCTTTGTAAGAAGGGTAAAAATATGAAATTTGAAATTCATTAAAAATAATAATTTATTTCGAATGCATCATTTCAGACCTCGTTACAGGCAATGCACCGAAGAGCTATTTCACCATGGATGTAATATTTTTCACCACAGTTATTGTTTGTAAAACAGGAAATATGAACACATCCGTTGCACGTTATGCACGTTTCTTTTTCGTCATCTTCATTTATCTCCATGCCACAATTGTAGCATACTTCACCATTTTTGTAGCTTAGAAGCGCTTTTAATGATTCGTTACGTTTGCGGTCCGCGTTAAACTTTACCGTGAATGTATTCCGACCTGTAAATATAAAATAGTATGAATTATTGAGTTTTGTTTTAAAGTTTTTTCGTGCTTTCGTGTTGTCGCACTTTTTCTCGTTTGAATATTCATAATTTTTTAGTTTCAATTTTTTTTTTTGTTAACCTTACCGTTGAAGATTTTCTCCGCAAAACTTTGTGCAAATAAAGAACAGTTGTAGCCGTCGCTTTGTTGGCAACATGGTTTGTCGACCAGAAACCATTTTTTTTTTTGGCTGGCTTGCTTACACCTCTTCCTATAGTTTTAGCAATCAGCTTGAACTGGTTGGAAAACATTTTAAAAAAATCTGCAGTGCTCATCGTTGTATGTTTGCGAAAAGAATCGTTGTTTGCGTCAGATTTATCGTTGTATTCCGCAAAATTAGTGACGAGAAACTCATCATGCGTTTTAGGCGTCATAGTTGAGGAATCCTTTAGCGCCTCATTTCTGGCCTCACCTCTTATTTGTGGGACTCGGTAGATTTTCTCACAATGTCGTCAAGGCATGTTCGTGGCCTTCGCGACAAACAGTTTTCGCCCATCTCCAGGGTTACATTTTGGGAGTTCAGGGAAATATTCGAGGAGCATTAAATTACACGGATGATCATTAGACTGATGCAAAATTTGAAATTTTCGCTCCACAGTGTTCAAATGGTTTCAAATCGGGTCCTGATTAGCCTCCAAAAGTTTAAACTCAGTATCGGCGAATTCCGGTCCATAACCGACTTCTTTGACAATGTTCGCATTGGCATTGCTCTGTATCACATTTATCGTTTATTTCACCAATTTCTTCAACTTTGTCCGTACCTTTCAATAATGCATTCCACTGTTGATGATTAACCCGGTAGTTAGCCAGCAGTAAGTTTAAATTTATTATATTTACAAACTTTCGCTTTTTCACTGCTCGTGGAGCGATTTTCAATAATCCGCACAACTCTTTGTACTCAACCATATCCAGGGTGAACCCTTGGATTTCTTCATGGTCTACCATGAATTTTGCAAAAACAATTTTTTCATTCTGTGAATTTCCTGCTCATGGTTGGATGATTCAGTATTAAATATAAAGTCATGTGTTATGTAAAAACGAAGCCAACATATTAAAATAAATATGCATAATATACATTGCATTTAAGATACGATTAATGATATGTTCATCTTTCTTACAAAGAAAGGTATCGATATTGCTTGGAAAACCGATTTTCGATCCGAGTCGGCACGATATTACCAATCTGGAGGCAGCGGGTTTGATTCCCGGTCCGGGCGAGGGAATCTTTCGAGTTGGAAATTTTCTCTACTTCTCTGGGCATAGTTTATCATTGTGCTTGCCACACAATGATCTAACTAACAAGTTCATGTATTGGTTGGCATGGATAGCACTCAATAAACAATTGTAGAAGTGCATGTACAACACTAAGTTGAGTGCATACGAAAGCTTCTTTAAAGAACGTCAAAGCCAGATAGTAGTAGATAATAGAAAAAAATATGCTGAAACTAATGCTGCTAGAAAATGAAAGTGTTTGTTTTAAAACTTGATTTACAGTGGTTTTTCTCTCACTGTACTGTTCATTATGTTCTCAAAGATCTTTTTTTTTACCTTCAACTTCTTCTCATACCTCATAATTAGGGACAGTGGAATATTGGGATTGGAAGTTTCCTTGAAAATCCTGACATGGCTGATCATTATAATAGCATCTGGCATTATAATAGCATTTGTTGGATTGTGCTTGGACCCTTGATAGCTGGGTATATTTGTGAATATTTCAGGTGGACGCCTATAACTTTTTCACTCTTATATCGCTGTTAAGCAACTGTAACCTTAGAGGGAATTTATATCTTTTGTAGAAACCAGTTTGATTTTGTTAGCTAATCTGGTTAAATTGTATAGATACTCAGTTCTTTTTTTAATCGGTTATTATTTATACAGCTTCACAATCATCTTGAAATGTTAGGTTACTTCAAAACTACCACCCTTTGCGTTTGAATCGAAAGAAACTGATTTTTATTAGGAATTGAAATTTTCATATTTTCCATCTCCCATAGTCAGCTTCAAATATTCATGGCATCGCTTGCATGTTCCAGGAATTGCCAAATGGGGCCTTGAGAATGAATCCGAACGATATTCATGTCAAAGGATACTTCAAAACTACCACCCTTTGCGTTTGAGTCGAAAGAAATTGAATTTTCTTAGGAATTGTAATTTTCATATTTTCCATCTCCCATAGTCAGCTTCAAATATTCATGGCATCACTTCCATGTTCCAGGAATTGTCCAATGGGTTCTTGAAAATGATCCTGAATGATATTCAGGTCAAAGGATACGTCAAAACTACCACCCTTTGCGTTTGAGTTGAAAGAAATGGAATTTTGTTAGGACTTTCAATTTTCATATTTTCCATCTCCCATAGTCAGCTTCAAATATTCATGGCATCACTTCACATCACGTTTTTGGGTTCGCTAACCGCATCCACCGAGTTGACGCAGCAGGACATTCATGTTTCTCGACGAATTGAACCATAAACGAACCAAACTCAAATTGGTTTTCTCACCACACTCGTACATTTTCCTGGTCAATGGAGTTTTTTTCCGAAATTGTCTGTTCCTGCTGCTGTGATGTTGTTGATAGTTACACAGTTTAACGAGTCGCTTTTGTTTTTCTCGGTTGGTTCATACTAAGTTTTGTGATAGTCTCACAATAGATTAATATTCAGCATGATCGTAAGACTGTTGGTATTGGAGAAAATCATCCGAAATATGCAGGTTCAGGTAATCCGGATCGATAAAAATCCTGGAATGAACAAAACAAAATCCTAAATTAAGTATTGGAAACTGAAAATGTCAAACAAGCAAGCTATACAGTTTCAATAGACCTTTACAAGCAGACTGTTGAAAACTGTTTAAATTAATAAGAAATGTTTGTCTAAAATCTAAAACAAAGTTCGAAAATTACTGCGAGCTTACTAATGGGCCGATACTTTATGCTACACAAAAAAGGCTAATCATAAATGCATAATGCATTTCGGAAGCAGCCGTAATTTCAGCAAGTAGAAACTCGATCGATGATTAACATAGTTAAGCTTTGATTGGTTATCAGAGTCTTACAAAAACATCCCCCCTTTGAATAAATATAAAAAATCGAAAACGAAATTTATGAAATAGGTGACGGTTGCCTGATGATTGGTGACGGTGACGGTGACCGGTTCCGGCGGCGTATGACAAGTTGACGGGACGACCCAGGCTGCGGGGTTGATTCCCGGCTAGGCGACGGCTGCCTGATGCTTGGCGACGATGACGATGACGGTGACGGTGATCAGTTCCGGCGGCGTCGTTTCGCGGTCCTAATCGGAACAGGTGATGGACCCTGAGCTTTCCATTGAGAGCGTGTTGTCGGTATCTCGTTCGGGCTGGACTGTCAAAAAAAAATAGAGGTTACTTTGATTAGCAACGCATACTGCTGCACTGAATCAAATATACCTCATATAAAAATGAAGCAGTGGTGAAGCTCCACTCACTCTCAATACCACCACTATTACACATGCTAGCTTACTTTCGTTTACTGACATGTATCTAGTTTTAGCTATATGCCCAGTAAACGAAAGTCAGTGTCCGATTTGACTTTAATGCGATTTGACTTTAACGAAGCATGTAATAGTAATAGTGGTGGTCGAGGCAGAAGGCTTCGGCTAGATACCAGTTGACTTATGTCCCCAACCCCGAGCCCGATCCCGTTGAGCACAAGACGACCACGGTGATTATTAACATAGTTAAGCTTTGATTGGTTATCAGAGTCTTACAGAAACATCCCCCCTTTGAATAAATATAAAAAATCGAAAACGAAATTTATGAAATATTTTTTTTAATTTTGACATTGCTCAATAGTGCAAACATTATCACGCATACGGTTTCTACGATTTTACGGATAATACGGTTTATTTTCATCGTTTTTTTTCGGGAGGGCTACCCAAAATTCACAATGGACACAAGGGCGTAGCCAAGTTTCGAGCAAGGAGGAGCGAAAAAAAAATTAATAGGAAAATTTGGCCTAATGCCATTTCACCGAACGCCATTTCACCGAACGCCATTTCACCGAAAGCCTTTGTGCTGCTGAGGTTTGGGGCCCTCCCCTGCGCCCCTCTGGCTACGCCTATGAATTGACAACATCTACTATTTCATTACTTCATTATGATAGCTACCAAGCCTTCGGGAATTTTCTTTATTAAAGATTGGTATAGATTTTTTTCCTTTAGCTTACTTAAATCATTGGTTTTTTGGTAAGGTAGGTTCCGATTCTACACATTTTAGTATTTTTATACATGTGATCTTGACATTTCTACCTAGGGCTGACTACTTAAGGGGGTAAGATTTTGATAAGTTCTTTAGAGAGAATGACACTGATGAAGACTGCACATTGTAGTTGAAATACGTATCCGTCATGGATACCAAAATTAATTAAGTGTAATTAAATGGAAGATAACATTTTTTATTCTGAATAATGATAATTGATCCTTTGTTGATTTTGAAGTTAAATGTTTAAGTAATTAATTATATAATTATTATTGAATTGAGCAACAAAAACAGCCCTACGTCAATATATTGTGGACGTGATTAGGACAGAGCCCTTAAATTCAACAAATCCAAAAAGTGCATGCTTATTCATGCATCAATTGGATTTTTGTTTGCCTCCTTATTTTCTGTACTTTCAGCCGAAGGCTGATTTGACTCCCTCAATAGGAAAATTACCCAACTATTTCCCATTTCATACCAAAACCAAACGCTTTTCCTCTACCAATGTCCATAAGCATTTGCGATCCCACGCCGATACATAGGGGCTTGTCATGTCATCAATAATCCAACTGTTCCTCAGTTCTCAGCCTATTAATTGCTCTAGTGATAAATCCAATTATGACCAGCCTTGCCACTTGATTTAAGACCTAAACACCATCCTGCCACTCTGGGATTAATGTCGCTTAGTTAAGACTGCAACACAGCCAGCGAGTGGACCAAGATCTCAGAGTATAGTTCATCTTTATAGAGAGCCAGCTAAATTGATTAGTGACACCGACCGAAGCACAACGCATAAATCAAATCCCATACATGTAACACATACATAAGAAGCTAATTTAAGAAGATGTTCGTCGTCCACGTCCGAAGAAAAGCACTCGATCAAATGCTTCCGTCTGGAGGACAGCTCTATCATTTCGACCTCCTTCTTTCGGTTGTGTGTTCAAACTTACCGAATGTTCGAGGTTTTTCCTCATCGGCAAACTGACAAACAGCTTAATTGAACGTTTCTGAACCGCAACTGGGAAAAACGCAACGACAAAGTTCCTGCTGATTACGATGCTGGCGCTACTACTGAGAAAAGATACCTACCTACCTACATACTTCCCATGTCTCATACCGTATTGTTGGCTGCCAGTGCCTACGCTTCTCCAGTTCGGTCTAAAGGAATGGAGCAACACGTTTTTCATCTGACGAACATCACGAACCGGACGGATAGCGCCAAACTGGTGGAAGCATGTAATTTAATAAGTTACGCAATTTGTTTTCCCTGCAAACGTTTCGATGAGGGGGAAGCTGGAAGAAAGTCCTGTATTATCGAAAATTCTGATGGTGCATCTGGTTGGAGGGATTCTTTATGTTTGATTTAGAAATATGATACAGTTTTTTAAAATATGATTTCAAATTTTCAACCGCACATCTTCATTTGATTGGAATTTTAAAATACAAAGTTGGGGACTCACTAATTACTGATCATCACAGTGGCGCCGGTGGTGTAGCGGTAAGCGTTATTGCCTCTCATCCCAAAGGGCCTGGGTTCAATCCTAGTCGGCGCCGCCGGGATTTTCTGAGGCATAAAATCTCTGATTACGTCTTCCTTCGGAAGGGAAGTGAAGCCGTTAGTCCATGAGTCGATAGGTAGGGTCCAGGGGTGGCTTTGCGTATCTCGATTCGCCCATCATTTTGTTCTTCCGCTTCCATGGGTTCGCCGTCTAAATCTTCAAGGTACTCACGAAAACTTCATTTCCTTCTTCAGCCAAGGTTTCCATGGGCGGTTCGAACGTTCCATCATCCGGAGAGTGGCTTCTCTAGGAGGGCTTCCGGCAACCATACGATTTTTCCGAAGCTATGCTAAAAACGGCGGCATTCAACCCGGCAGATCTCACCACACTTTCTTCATACGAATTTAAATGTTTGGTCATTTTGGGACCTCCTCCCGTTTTTTTCATGCTGTTGATGTTATGGCGTAATTTATTTTAACATTATGTTTATAGTCCGCCCACACCTAAAATTAATGATAAATAAAAAATAAAAATTCTAAACAACTATTCTTAATTGAACTTACGTTTTTCCACTCTGGAACATTCCACAAAGGAGGACCTCGCTCGTTAAGTGCATGTTTCAAACTGTCCCATAATCTGTGGGAATTTCTCTTGGCAACGGGGGTTTTTAATAGACCCCGAGCGAGATCTGGATTATCCTCCATGAATCCCGTTAGAAATGCCACTTGCGAGGAGTTAATGCTCAATGCATGTCGTGGCAATTCTGTAATCCTAAAATAAAACGTGATTAATTATTGAGTTTATTAAAAAAAAAAACTTTATGTTTATACTTACATATTGGTTCGTCCACGGTAGAAATGAAATAAAAGCAATTAAATTCGTTTTACGTATTTCACGTTTATCTCGCACTCGCGGCGAACAACTCCAACTTGTCGAGATATTTGTTTTCGATTCGTGCTCAAAATTGCTCGAACATAATGTTACGCAATACCGAATTATGCTCGAAGATCTAGTACTACCTTGTGCATTTCACTCGTTTCGAGCTCGATTCGAAATCGGTAATGTCAAATGTGGTCGAAACGAAAAACAAATACTCGAATCGAGATGCGCAATGCCACCCCAGGTGTGGGAGCTGCTTCCCTGACGCCGGTAGCATTGGTACTAAGTACGGAAAACAAATCAAGGAAAAAAAAACTACTGATCATATTGCAGATTGCAAAAAGCTATCGTCATATTGGAGTCATTGTGCGGAGTATCGTGGAGTCAGATCACATTTTTATGATTCCCTTCGGGCTCGAGGTAGACAACCTAATGTTCCAGTTCGGGATATTTTGGCTAGACGCGATCTGGAGTTTATGAAACTCATATATGTTTACTTTAAGGATATTAACCTTAAATTGAAAGTTTGATTAACCTTGTGTTTAGTTTGTATTTTGTACATGTGGGGGGTTTTTTCAATGTTTGTTTTCAAGATGAATAGAAATAATTTCATGCTTTAGGATTAATTAAATAGTTGTATCGTAAACCACATTTCAAACCTCCTTCTTCCCTTTTCCCATCCAAAAAATTGTAAGTCTCCACTAACCTCGAGACAACCACGAGTAGTCGGTCCAGTTCCTTTAATTTTAAATTTAAGACAGTAATAATGTATAACGCAAAGGATAACTCGGCTCTGTAAAGTTTATTCGATTGAGCCTGTACAAATAAAGTAATTATAAAAAATATATATTGGAGTCTGTTCATAAAGCATGTAGACACCTTTAAGGAGAGATAGGGATTTGGCGTAGGGAAGTGGCACGCCTATCCCTACTAATAAAAAGTATTCATAGCGAAAACGCTACGCTTGGGCCTAGCTTTGATTGGTTTTTCACTTTGTTATGCTGCTTATGAAAAGATCAGTGTCATCCTGATTTGGCGAGTGTCAAAAATTTCCAAAAACTTGGTTTGGCGATTGCCTACACTAGGGAGAAGGGGATCTATAAGGTGTATTCCGTCTTGAGCAATATTTCACGCGCGGGGCTAGATTGTGCGAAGGTACGAGAGAGAGAGAGAGAGAGAGAGAGAAAAAAAATGCTAGCTGTCTCTCTCATGCCAACGCAAATTTTGCTCCGCTCCGCTAATGCACGCTCTGATGTGAATACCCCAATAAACTCTCAAAAATTGTATACGTAGTATATTTGTTTATTTGTCGTCAATCAGTGTAGACCGTTTTACAATAGTGCTGTGCCTTACATCGAAGACAACAAATCAAGAAGACTGGCAACTTTGCCAGAATCCAAGCGACAGATACAGTGGCGCTGCGCTTGAGTGAAGATGGAAGCAACGCATAGACAAATTAGCAAATACACAAACCCTTCTTCTGAGGATGTAATCTTTGCTATCAAATTCGTTCGAAGCATTTACCTTTGAGCGGCAGATGACGCGATTGTACCTGTCTCATAGCGTTCGTATGAGAAAATGGTAGAGTTGCCAGTCTTCTTGATTTGTTGTCTTCGCTGACATGCTATTTAAAAAAAATCCGTTTTATTTGAAATTGTCAATAAATGTAGACCACATATACAAATATCTCAGAAATAAAAATTGTTTTAAACTCTACGAGATGAAAGCCTAGCAGTTAGTGTTCTCCTTACTGTACCTTTAGACATCGTTAGATCTATACGCTTACAATAATTATTATAATCTCCCATCATTCTATTGATTACACCATTTTTACCATAATTCGTTCTGTGAGGTGACAGTGAGAGTGCGCAGTAGGCTCTGCCCGCAAACGGTTGGTTTTAATTTCGCTGTCACAAATTCCGTGTTTTCCGCGTGCTGTTTGGCTTGTACCAATGAAAAAAGTAATTCGTTTTCATTATTATCATGTGAGTATAGATTCATCATGATTAATTTATCGGTGTTTTAATATTGTAAATTATTGTGAAAATTCCCGGGTTAGAATTTTTTTGAATAGTTGTGTTGCTGTAGCGTCGTGCTAGTGTGTTTCGGTGCTACGCCTCCACTCCCGGAAGCAACGTTTGCCGTGTCTTTTTTACGTATTTGGTATTGGCGTTCTTTTTTTTTTTAATTCTTTATTAAAGAGATTTTTAGCCTTAGGCTAGTTCATCTCTAGTATTGGCGTTCTGCCCCCTGGACAATAACCGGGAAAGATGATTTTGCAGATTAGACTACGATCCTTCCACGTCGAGGACACAATACATAAGCGGTGAGATCTAACTGATTACAACTAGATATAAAAATATGAAATGCATCCTACTAAATACGTGCCATCTACAAAGCAGGAATTGCTTTGATGATGGAAGTGTACACGCAGTACCAATATACATTTTATATCGGTACTACGTGTATGCGGGGCTTGTTGTAAGTGAAAGTAACCTCGGAATGGACGTGAGTGACCAGGCATTCTGAAATGGGTTACTGAATCTCAACAGAGCTATCGCCTTTCAACTTCCGGGCTAAAATTGTTTGCAATGAGACCAGTATAATAATAATAGATTATATTGCAAACATTTTTCTTCCATAAAAACACTGCCGGACAGTGGAAGTTGGATTGTATATACATACATACATACAATTCGTTCTGTGAGGTGACAGTTGATATAAATTTCGAGTTCTTAACATGCGTGATGGTACGTACAAATTTAAGCTTGATAATATTTTTTTTCTGAATTAACGCGTTGTGAGATAATATCATTAACAAAGGAAATCATGGAAATTTCTCTTCGTTTCTTAAGTTTTTATCAACATGCAGCGGGACTCATAAGAAGGAAGGGTAAAAGAGGTCCAGCCTAGTTTCCTAAGAGCAAATAACAAAACCTGTTTTCAACTGATTCTATACGATTTATATAAGGTTCATAGTATAGAGCCCAAATCACACTGCAATACTCAAGAATTGATCTCACGTAAGCTATATAAAGTATTTTGGGTATATATATATGGGTCTTTAAAATAATAACTAAATCTTTTTATAAATCCCAACATATTATTTGATTTGTGAATTGTGGTTTTGACATGATCCACAAACGTCAACTTCGAGTCAATAATTACTCCTAAGTCCCTAATTTTATCGTACCTTACTACCAGCTGGTTTTCTAGAGTACATGTAAAATCTAGAGTAGTGTGTTTTCTGGAATAAGATATCATATTGCATTTCTTAACATTAATATCCAGCAGACTTTTAACGCACCAATTGTAGAAAACATCCATTTCATTTTTTAAATGCAGCAAATCAGAATTGTTAAAGATTTCCATGTACAGTTTCATATCGTCAGCATATATGAGCACATTTATGCGATTTGACACAAATTTCACGTCATCTACAAATAAAATAAATAATAAAGGACCTAAATGAGATCCCTGTGGAACTCCCGAGGTAACATTAACTGGCGATGACAATTTTTCTTTAAAGCGGACCATCTGTATTTTTTTGTGTCAAGTATGCATTACGAGAACATTACTGGATTTCTTATACATATATGCTTAAGAAAAAGCGAGCAAATTGGTTACAAATATCCTCACTATCAGTGCTATCAAACTCTTCAAACTGCATGCGTGATGCGAATGTACATGACTTCATTTTTTCAATCCTTTAAATATGTCGAACCTCTTAACGGAATCCCTTTATGAAGAGCTTTGAGTGGGTTGGTTTATTTCGTTTAAATTCCGTTGTAATTGCTTATCTTTTGACAGATACGCGTATTTCGTCTACTACTTGCAGACTTCATCAGTTCCAAGTACTCAACGGAAGCCCTAAGTATGCACCTTTAGTAATGATAAAACGATCCATAAAATATTGAAAAAACGTTCCATTAAAAAGTAGAAGGGTCTGTGTCTAGGGGCACGAACGGAAGCTTGACGTAGGACCGCTAGTGGGCGGAACAAATGCGAACATTTAGTTCTTTTAATTGATCAATCATCAATTATCTTAACTCTTTCCGTTTTTTATTTGTAAGCGTATCTAATTTGTAGTATTTATTTCAAAGAGAAAGTTGATGAAGAGAATCCAAGGGACTGTCAACTTGAGTATTTTTGATTCATGTACCCGACTTTAAAAGGTGTATTTTTTTTTTGTTATTTATGAATTTTTAAGTTTTGTGCATTTTGGTATTAAAGTGTATTCAATTCACCCCTCACAGGATTTCCTTCCGAATTATATGAATGGGGCGGGGCGGAAAGTATCGTTTGTGCAGAATATATAAAAAAGGAGGGACTTCGAGAGATTGAACTCGTGACAGCTAATTTTCTCACAAATTTGATTTTATTGGCTTTCTGGGGACTGAATATACACCCACAGCGAATTATTCCCACTTCTCTAAAATTCTATATGGATTTTTAATACTTCCTACCAGCGTGTTCTGGAAAATGGTCGGACGATGATTAATCTCACCAATACGTTCGGGCCTACAATTCCACACCTTATATACAGACCAGGTTGAGTCTTGATAGCTAGCTGCTTACGGGAACTAATGACCTTGACAAATGTCCAAATAATACTCTTAACAAATTTATGGTGGTCCTGAAAAGGAACATTTTGTAGTGATGGTTGAGTAATTCTGAGCTGGGTGTTCAACACGAATGACCGACCCGCAGCGACTCACGAAGAGCTACTGATTCCGATCCATAGCATAGCGGTGCAGCTTCTTCCTCCTTTGATGGTTGCTTATGTGGGCTCTGCAGCTTGTTGTTACTGGAGAACAATTTTCAACGCCACACATCGAAAACACTGCTACTGCTGCTACTAATTAAGACGACCGAACACCACCACACAGTGGTGTGGTCGTTGGGAGCGTGTGGTTCTGAGTATGGCAATGAGTGTGCAAAATAGTACGCAATTCCATCCTCCCCATTCGCACGCGCCCGAGGATCGGAGGCGAATGCCACTTCGACTTGTTTCGTCTACTTACTACTCTCTGACGACTGTGCTGGTGAAGCAGCATATGCATGTAGGTAATTGGTGGATTTGTTAGTTAATTCGATGCTTTTGGACAATGCTGGACATTTAACAATTTTTCAATAGCTTCTTGTTAAAAACCAACATTCGGAAGTATTTATATCAATGCGTAGCCTTATTTCTGATCGATTGTTGATAAAATTTTTGAAATTGCACCAGGGGCAGCTGAGTTATTAACGTTCAAAATCTTTCTTAATTTGTTACATGTTCCATTTTCGGTTTTCACAAAGTGTACCCCCATATAGAAATCAAAGACGTAGTCCTACGTCAAAACATTCAATTGATCCATAAAACATCGGAGAAAATCCCTTAAAAAGTGTGGATGATCCATAAAAAATATCAATATTATCAATATTTTATGTGAAATTTAGCAACACAATTGTAAAAATGTTATGCTAAATTTCTAAATAGTGAGCTACGCATAAACATATTGCAATTGATCCATAAAACATTGAGCAATGAACCTTAAACTAAAGAAAGTGATCCATAAAAAACAAGTTTGCTCACTTAAAAATATAGGTATGAGCCATAAATTAGACGTATATTATTCATGTTTATTACATTATTTATTGATCCATAAACCTTAAAAAATTGCACTGCTTATCTGCTTAAATTTACTGTCCTGTCTGTGTATTTTACGAGGTATTTTAGGTAAAGGTGCGAAGCGACGGGCAAGCGTCTAGAATTAGCTTCCAAAAGAAGATTCTATAATAATATTCTTAAGAAGAAACCTATGGAAGCTTTCTTTAGAAACTTCTTTAAGCTTATTATAGACGCTCGACCATCGTTCCACTCTTCGGACAAAAAAAAACACGGGCAGAAGAGTAACCCTGAGTAGCTTCGCAGTAATGTAGCAATTTTCCAAGGTTTATTGATCAAATTAAAAAAGGGTCCAAAACACGAAAAACAAAGGTATATCTCATAGAATATAATTGGAACACACCATAATAAGAACGTAGATTCGGAGAGCTACGGTAACGGTCGCTGTCAGAAATGGCAGACGTCAGGTTTGTTTCAACGGACTGTGAGTTTAGATAGGTTGGAGTAAGAACAAGAAAAAAGGGGCTGAACAGCGCCGGTGGTGTAGTGGTAAGCGTGATTACCTCTCACCCCAGCAGGCCTGGGTTCAATCCCAGTCGGCGCCGTCGGGATGTTCTGAGGCATAACATCTCTGATCACGCCTTCCTTCGGATGGAAAGTAAAGCCGTTGGTCCCCGGTTCATGAGTTGATGGGTCCATAGGTAGGGTCCAGGTGTGGGAGCTGTCTTCCTGGCACGTCGGTAGCATTGGTGCTCGACGGAAAAAACAAACCAAAGGAAAAAAAAAGAAAAAAGAGGATAAGAAAGTACAATTCCAAACCATCTACAACACGTTTTACAGCTAAATTAAGATAATTGCCTAAGTCGAGTACAAGACACTGAAGAAGTCTGCACATTGTAGACGAAATACGCGTATTTGTCAAGGATAAGCAAATAAAGTAGTGGAATTAAATGGAAAATACTAATCCTTCTCTCTCTCATTATACAGGTATTCCACTAAGACGCCAACATTCATCAGGATGCCTAAATTTGACATTTTGAGATTATATCCGATGTTGTTCTTCAAGAATGTTCGGATTAATGAAAGCAACTTCCTTAGAGCAGTCTCGTTTTGGACAGCTTGAAGCTGAAATAGGTTTTATTATAAGCATTAAGATTGGTTTAGACTTCATATTAGCTTAATCCAAACATGGCTATATTTTTAAGTGTGCAAACTTTCTATGGATCAATTTCTTTAGTTTAAGGTTTACTGCTGAATGTGTTATGGATCAATTGCAATATGTTTATGGGTAATTCGTACAATTTCAATGCTCATTCTTAAGAAATTTAGCGGTACATTGTTACAATTGCGTTGCTAAATTTTACATAAAATATGGATGATATTTTTATGGCTCATTCACACTTTTTTAAGGATTTTCTCCGAAGTTTTATGGATCATTTGGATGTTTTTTATGGAACGTTTTCCAATATTTTATGGATCATTTATTGGTTTTTATATTCGAAAGTATGTTTGCCTCCTTTGATACAAAAGCTAAAGCTTAGTAAACAAACTTTTATTAAAATTCCACAAAGGTGCAGACATTATTTTATTGGCTATTAGGAATACCTACAGCCAAATTCAAACTTTCATTAATAGTAGGCTCGAATAAGGTACAAATCTGATAAGATTTAAAACTGTTGGCAAAATAACGTGGCAAATAACATAGAAATTGTAAAGTTGATTGCAACACTATTGCCTCAGTTTGAAGGTGCAGCAGACAAGTTAGAGAGCGCCATAGCCTCATTAAATGCAATAAACACTCTAATCAATGACAACAATAAGACTATCGCAATCCAAGTGATATTATCACGCTTGGAGGGGAAAGCACGTTCCGCTGTGAACGATGCCCCCGAAACAGTTAATCAAATCATTATCAGCTTAAAGGAGAGGTGTAAAAGAGTACAATCTCCTGAAGCTATTGTTGCAAAATTAAATGCAACTAAACAAACAACGACATTAATAGATTTTACAGAAAAAATCGAAAAATTGTCAGTAGAACTCGAGAAAACTTATCTAGCGGAAAATTTTCGACTAGATACCCGGAAAAAAATAACCATACAATTACCATACAATAAACTACAATTACAACGAAATCTATTGCCAACAATCGATCTTATTGTGCGTATATAGTACACGAAATTTCAACAGATTGTTATTAAAATAGATGTACAATACGTCCCATATAGTAAGAGTTTTCAGCAATAGAACAACAATACAATTAGTGGTAAACGGCTCAAGTTTGTTCGGGAAAAAGTGATATTTCGTATGGTTAAGATACATAAAGACCCCCTTGTTCTATTGTGTATTCCCCCATTTACCATATATTCTATTGTAAAATCAATACATTCTTTTGTAATTTTATCGTTGTGGAGAATACGATTTATTGTAAATACAGTAAACTCTATTGTATGGTTACAATACATTTAATTGTACCTCTACGGTTCTTTTTTTACGGGTTCGGCTTCCAGATTGTCAGCAAAAACAGCAATTAAAGCTTAAGCAAAAGGGGTAAGAAATCCAGCTGGACAGTTTGAAAACCTTGCCTCTGCAGTTAGCTACAGAACTTGAAGCTGACCAAAACCAACAAAAACAAATGTTTTGGACAAATTTAAGCCAACCTCGGTTTGCAAATCCACCCCGATTTACAACCTCAAATTATCGAGGAAGAGGATCAAATTATAGAGGCAGGAGTTATTCAGCTCACCACTTTAGCCAAAATCATTTTCATCTCGCAATGGAACATATCGTTTTCAAAATGTAACAGATCGGTTCCGAAATCAAAGCAATAGAGGAAATCAACAACAAAATAGTCGACTTCAATATCCTCATTATCGTGGACGTGGAAGTGCGAACAAAAACATGTATGTTGCTCGACAAGAAAATCATGAACAGCAACAGCAAGCCCAACAACAACTACAACAATCTCATTCATCAGACAATTCTTTTTTAGGAATGTCGTACGGGCAGCGTCTTACTCAATGAGAGTATCTGCCTCTAATTTTGTCTTGCTTAAAACTGATCTAACAGATTCACAGTGTTCTTTTATCGTAGATTGTGGGTCTGATATATCAGTAATTAAATCAAAATGTATAAAACCTAGTAAAATATATTTTCCAAATCATAAGCGTAATATAATTGGTATAGGTAAAGGTATGCTAACTACAATAGGGAGTACCAATAGTGAAATTACGATAAGTGAACATATGATTAAACAAATGTTTCGCATAGTTGAAGATGATTTTCCTTTTCCGACAGATGTAATAATAGGAAGAGATTTTTTTGTAAATTATCGTTGTACGATAGATTATGAGCTATGGTTATTAAATATAAATATAAATAATGAAATTATAACCATTCCAATAGAAGATAATATAAAGGGTGACTTCGTTTTACCAAGTCGATGCGAAGTGATTAGACGAATTAAAAACATAGATATCGAAGATGCTGAACTTCTTGTTTGTTCACAAGAAATTCAGAAGCGAGTATTTATAGGAAATGCTATTATAAATAAAAAAAATTCCTTATGTTAAATTTATTAATACTTTAAATGAATATGTAGTGGTTAAAATTTTTAAACCAATTGTAGAACCCTTAAGTTGTTACAATATTATGAAGATTACGCAACCAAGAAGTAAATATTGAATGGAAGAGTTGATTCCAAAACTTAATGTTGAAGAAGTATCAAGTGATGCTAAGAAAAATCTTTATAATTTTGTCATGATGATGTATTTCATCTCTCAAATGACAATTTAACAACTAATAATTTCTATAAACAATCGATGGAGTTGACTGATAATACGTCCGTATACATTCCAAATTATAAACAAATATATTCACAACAACCCGAAATAAATAAACCGGTTATAAAAATGCTTGAGGAAGGAATAATTAAACCATCCGTATCGCATTTCAACTCACCTTATATTATTAGTCCCGAAAAAATCTGACAATGGAAAGAAATGGCGTTTAGTCATAGACTTCCGTCAGTTAAATAAAAAAATACTACCCGACAAATTTCCGCTACCAAGAATTGATTCAATTCTTGATCAACTTGGTAGAGCACGATATTTCACTACATTAGACTTTATGTCTGGTTTTCACCAGATACCTTAGGAAAATAATTCAAAAAAAATTTACCGCATTTTCTACTCCTGATGGCCATTACCAATATACAAGATTACCTTTTGGTTTGAATATATCACCAAACAGTTTCAACGGATCGCAATGGCAGTATTATCACCGGAATGTGCATTTGTTTATGTAGATGACATTGTGGTGATGGCTGTTCAGAGAATCATCATCTCAAAAATTTTCGACGTGTTTTAGAACGACTTAGAAAATATAATTTAAAATTAAATCCCGAAAATGTGTCTTTTTAAGAAAGGAAGCCACATACTTAGGCCATAAAATATCAGATAAAGGACTAACACCAGATGATTCAAAATTTGCAACTATTGAACATTATAAAATACATCAAAATGCCGATGAAGTTAGACGATTCGTTGCATTTTGTAATTATTATACAAAGTTTTGCCTTAATAGCTCGACTACTTAACAAACTTTTACGAAAAAATGAAATATTTTCATGGACATCAGAGTGTCAGGAATCATTTGAAAATTTAAAAATTAATTTACTGTCACCGCAGATATTACAATTTCCGGATTTTTCAAAAAAAAATTTTTTTTTTGACAACTGACGCTTCATCTTTTGCATGTGGTGCAGTTTTGTCACAAAATATCAATGGAAAAGATTTACCAATAGTCTTTGCAAGCAGAACCTTCACCAAAGGTGAAGCTAACAAAGCCGTCATTTAAAAGGAATTGGCCGCAATACATTGGTCAATACATTATTTTAAACCTTATTTATATGGACAGAAATTTCAAATTAGAACAGATCACAGACCACTAGTTTACTTGTTTGGGATGAAAAATCCGACATCCAAGTTAACGAGAATGCGAGTAGATCTGGAAGAATTTGATTTTGAAGTTGAATATATGGCAGGTAAAGAAAATGTAGTTGCAGGCGCTTTATCACGTATAACGCTTAACTCTGATGGTTTAAAATCCATGTTCGTTTTAACAAGAAACATGGTAAAACAAAACAAGCCTTCAAACACCAATCCCCTTGCAGGCTGATCAACTCAAGATGTATGACAGCATATCGAACGAAGAAGTAAGAAATATTCCAAAACTTGAAATTGATATCATAAAAATTACAAAGAAAAAGGAAATACTATGCGCAATATATATTATGAGAAAATATTACAGAATTAACCCACAAGAAACTGTAGCTTTAGAGCACATGTTTCGGGATATAGAAATGGCAACCAGAAAAATCCAGATAAAAATAATAGGCCTTGATATGAATACGCAGCTCATAAAACAATTGGACCTCAACAAATTAAAGAAAATCGCGAAAAAATGGGACATCTCTGATTTGGGTGTGATTGTTTTGATAAAAATGAGCGCAAAATGTCATCTCTACCGAGGGGGCACACGCTAACTTCTGCTTACTCACCAGGTGAGTCGACCGTACTCACTTTCGTCCGATGTATCGAGTTGTCAAAAATTGAGTAAACGAGAAATGTCAAACTGAGTAAAAACCACTCAGTCAGCAAAATCCTGGATTTGGAAAAAAAATGCCAGTCATTTCGGAGGTAACCTCAGAGAAAATGTTACTTAAAACCGCCTGAAATGCCTTCAGGTAAGTACGATTTGTTTAGGGAAACGGTGTTGAACCATTTTCTGCTCCGGTAGAATGAATCCGTAGCAGGCAATTTCCATTTCCTTGAATAAAAATCAAAACAAAAACCCAAACAAGAACGTCGTTTACTCAAAAGTGAGTCAACATAAGGCAACTCAATTTTGAGTAGCTCTACTTGCCATTGAGATGAGTACATTCGCCTCAATTTTGAGTTGACCAGAATAAGCGTGCAGCAAAACCACAAAAAAACCTTGAATACGGGGGGTATTCATTGGATGAAAGAGACCTTGAAAGAGGACACTAAAATAAAAAGTTTTTCTTCCGACAGTTTCATATTAGTATTCATCTTTGACTTAGATGCCTTCTACCATATTCCTTCATTTTTTGAGTACTTTATTTGAAATCGTGTGTGGCGTGTAATTCAGTAAGACATAGTGGATCCCAATGGTTGGGATAAATCGTAGTGGATCCCAATGGTTGGGACAAAACATGGCGACCGTTATTTAAATCTGCAATCTACGGGAAGTTGCAAGTAACATCGCAGTGAGTAACAATTGCGCGACAGACACCCAAACGCCACGGGTAGTGTAGAGTACAGTACAGTGCAGTATGAAAAATCAGCAGTAAAAAAAAACAAAAAAAAACGTCAATACAGCGCTAATAAAAAGGTTGTTCTGCAGTGGTAAAGAACAGTATCCCTTAAATCCAGTGTGATAACGAACGATACAAAATGGGTTCGTCCGAATCTAAAGAACAAGTTCAAGACGTCGAACAATTGGAGGACCAACAAGTGACAGTGATAGAAAATCAGCAAATCCATACAGAATACGTAGGAACGTTGCTAATTATGAAAATTTTAAAATTAGCAGTTGAAGACCCGAATAAACCATAATAAAAAAAACGAAAAAAAAAAATAGCAGTTGCGCATTGCAAAAAGCAAGCGCTGAAAACGGCACGTTCCATAGCCGTCATTCAGAATTTGTGAGAGGAGACGAAACATTTGAAAGCGAAACAGTTGTGAAGAAAAATGAAGAAACAACGTGTGTCAAATGTACAGGTGTATCACAGTGTCATCTTAAATGACCTTAAACAAAAACAAATAAAATTTAAGTCCCAATTTTGTACACAAAGTCTCAACGATGTACCGGCGCCGGTGGTGTAGTGGTAAGCGTGACTGCTTTCTAACACCCCAATGGGTCTGGGTTCAATCCCCAGCCGAGGTAGGTGAGATTTTTCTGAGGCATAAAAATCTCTGGTCACGTCTTCCTTCGGAAGGGAAGTAAAGCCGTTGGTCCCGGCCCATGTGTATGTGTGTTGAATGGGTGCGATATCCTACGCAGGTGTGGAAGCTGCCTTCCTGCACATTCGATTGCCGTCAATGGATGGCAATCGATGTCCGTCGGTGATTGGCACTAGATTGCGGAACAGAGACCGACGTTAAAATAAAGGAAAGGAAAAGTCTCAACGATAAACAGACAGAGAAGAAAGCAGTCGTGACAATTAAAAATTCAAAAACACAGAAAACGGTAGCGATTTAACAAAATCAGTGCATCGTAACCTATGCAGCACCAAGAAATAAAATAGAAGATCACCAATGTCTGGAAGAACGCGCCAAGGAGAACGTGAGGCAGTGGGGAGTACGTTGCAAATTTGACGTTGAGAAAATCCAAGCCTTGGCCGCTCGACTTAAAGTGGAATGCGGAATGAAAACACCTAGGAAACATTAAACCCAGCAATGCAGAGGGAGCAACGCCAACAGGAACGGTGACGCGAGACAACGAGAACGACAACGCGGCGAAAACCATACCAGCTAATTAGGACGACAAAAAAAAAAGGCTCAGCAAACCAGCTGATAGAGTAAGTGATTATATATTTCGTATTTAATGGACACAGAAGTAGATGCGTTAGTTCACAGTCTCACCAATATATCTTGAAACATACTTTAATGGCAGCCCTAAGTATGCACCTTTAGTAATGATAAAACGATCCATAAAATATTGAAAAACGTTCCATTAAAAACATTCAATTGATCCATAAAACATCGGAGAAAATCCCTTAAAAAGTGTGGATGATCCATAAAAAATATCAATATTATCAATATTTTATGTGAAATTTAGCAACACAATTGTAAAAATGTTATGCTAAATTTCTAAATAGTGAGCTACGCATAAACATATTGCAATTGATCCATAAAACATTGAGCAATGCACCTTAAACTAAAGAAAGTGATCCATAAAAAATCAAGTTTGTACACTTAAAATTATAAGTATGAGCCATAAATTAGACGTATATTATTCATGTTTATTACATTATTTATTGATCCATAAACCTTGAAAAATTGCACTGCTTATCTGCTTAGATTTACTGTCCTGTCTGTGTATTTTACGAGGTATTTTAGGTAAAGGTGCGAAGCGACGGGCAAGCGTCTAGAATTAGCTTCCAAAAGAAGATTCTATAATAATATTCTTAAGAAGAAACCTATGGAAGCTTCCTTTAGAAACTTCTTTATGCTTATTATAGACGCTCGACCATCGTTCCACTCTTCGGACAAAAAAAAACACGGGGAGAAGAGTAAACCTGAGTAGCTTCGCAGTAATGTAGCAATTTTCCAAGGTTTATTGATCAAATTAAAAAAAGGGTCCAAAACATGAAAAACATAGGTATATCCCATAGAATATAATTGGAACACACCATAATAAGAACGTAGATTCGGAGAGCTACGGTAACGGTCGCTGTCAGAAATGGCAGACGTCAGGTTTGTTTCAACGGACTGTGAGTTTAGATAGGTTGGAGTAAGAACAAGAAAAAAGAGGATAAGAAAGTACAATTCCAAACCATCTACAACACGTTTTACAGCTAAATTAAGATAATTGCCTAAGTCGAGTACAAGACACTGTAGAAGTCTGCACATTGTAGACGGAATACGCGTATCTGTCAAGGATAAGCAAATAAAGTAGTTGAATTAAATGGAAAATACTAATCCTTCTCTCTTTCATTATACAGGTATTCCACTAAGACGCCAACATTCATCAGGATGCCTAAATTTGTTACTATACCTATAGTTTAATTTAATTGTAGTGATTTGTAGTGAACAAGCTACTGAAGTAGGTTCGTTGGAAAGAGAATTCGTGAAAATATTAAATTAATAACCCTTTATTTGCTTAATCTTGATACTATAATATGATACTAAAATCTGGTAACCTACAATTTGTTCCTAAACGCTATATTTATACTTGATTTACCCTAAGTAACTTGTAAATAGCTCATTCTACATCGTTTGCGAGCTTAACTAAAATAATAAATGAATTCATCAATCCAAAAGCTAGCTAAATCTTTGTTGAAACAGTGACGGAAAATAACTCTCGGTTTGAAATATCTCCCGCTCAGCCGCCTATCGCTTTCCATTGAGGATTCTCTTCCTCCAGCGCTTTTCTCCTGCTTTAACTGGTCTAGGGATTCCTCCAGGCTGACCTCATTGGTACTTCCTTTTCCAGATTCAGATCCGGCATCACTCCTCGCACTATTCTTTCTTCTAGGTGGTTTCTTTGGAGCACGTCTACGGAACCTCTTTTACAGCTGTTGTCTTATCAGCACAACTATAATGGGTCCAAAAATCGCACACATCACACTGGATCATATCATCTACGTGGTCATGGCCTTCAAAAAGCGTACAGTTTCGATCGCTGTTCTGTTCTTCACTCAACGATGGTGTTGATCCCTCTGACATTTTGAGATTATATCCGATGTTGTTCTTCAAGAATGTTCGGATTAATGAAAGCAACTTCCTTAGAGCAGTTTCGTTTTGGACAGCTTGAAGCTGAAATAGGTTTTATTATAAGCATTAAGATTGGTTTAGACTTTATATTAGCTTAATCCAAACATGGCTATATTTTTAAGTGTGCAAACTTTCTATGGATCACTTTCTTTAGTTTAAGGTTTACTGCTGAATGTGTTATGGATCAATTGCAATATGTTTATGGGTAATTTGTACAATTTCAATGCTCATTCTTAAGAAATTTAGCGGTACATTTTTACAATTGCGTTGCTAAATTTTACATAAAATATGGATCATATTGATATTTTTTGGCTCATTCACACTTTTTTAAGGATTTTCTCCGAAGTTTTATGGATCATTTGGATGTTTTTTAAGGAACGTTTTCCAATATTTTATGGATCATTTATTGGTTTTTATATTCGAAAGTATGTTTGCCGTACTCAACACCACTTGGCACTGATGAAGTCTGCAATGACATAATTGAGGAAAAAGATAAAGTCTTATGTAATTTGAAGCATCGCATGATGGGTTTTGATCCAAGTCTGAAAGTGGCCACTTCCCTGGGGTTTCCCGAAAATTGACTGATTTAAAGCATAAAGACACTGAATGAACTGATGCATTGAACGCCAAGGGATTCTCCATATTTGCGATTGCTTCCCTCTGCGAGGATCAGCATTGAAGGGAAAAGGCATGTTAAAACGTTTCCTGTCAAACTTCTACAGGTAAGCAACGCAAAACATCATGACCACCAAACCGGGAAGTTCTGCACGGTGACGATTACAGCACTTGAGGAGGTTAAATCAGTCGCTTTTCTAAGTCAGGACGATAAAGCGCGGGTGGCTATTAGCTTAGCAACTGCCACTAAACAAGAACCAACATTAATACATGTGGAATATAAAGTAACACTCCCTGACCACTACGGCGTGGTAACAAAATAATGTTTTTTTTCCTTTACGCAGGAATTGATATAAGGAGAAACGGTCTCGGAAAACCAGATACAGATGAATATTCTGGTCCAACATACGTCGCCCATAGATCAGGAAGGCATGCTTCTTCAGACATCAGCCGTTTTGATGGAAATAAATGCGTTTGAAGAAATTTTGAGGTGTGGGGGATTCATCAAATCCATTGTGATTATTATTGCGCATTAAACTGATGCAAAATTTGAAATTTTCGCTCCACAGTGTTCAAACGGTTTCAAATCGGGTCCTGATTAGCCTCCGAAAGTTAAAACTCATTTGATAAGAAGCTTACTTGGCACAAACCATTTGAAGTTTATATGGAAATTACTATGGGAAAATAAAACTTTTTGTCCATTGTCTTCTAGCCTTTTTGCATATTATACTGTTAACATGTTCTATTGCTATTTTTATGGAAATTTTTATCAGCTACAACTTTGCAGCAAATCATTTTTCATCCAAACGTCAAATTAAATAGTTATTAATTGTTTAAGAGATTGATAGTCTTATGGCAAGATTAAGCAACTGTATTGTGGGCAACACTGTATTCTGCAGTGTGACATAGTAGCCATGATTAGAGTCGGTGTATAATGAGTCACGCCAAGAGTGAAGCCAAGTCTACCTATTGAACTGTCAAACCGGCTACCTATCCTGCAAAGTAAACAAGCATTACGATGCTATGAAAGGTCCACGAAAGGTATTGCAATTAAATATTAAATATAACCGAAGAAATGATCATATACATGCAGTGAGCATTACATTTGTCATGCGATACGTTTTGTAATGATCAGTAATGACAATTTCTACTATTTTTCCTTAAGATAATTCGACAAAATCACTGATATAATGATTTACTACTGCCGTTAATTTTTTTCCTCGCTAGAAGTCATTTGAAGTTGATGCAGAAGTCCTCTGTTGCCAAGTTAAAAGAAAGGGAATCCTTCGAAAACCGTGATGCGAGTTCAACTGTTTTTCTCTTGGCGTGACTCATTATACACCGACTCTAGCCATGATTTTTGTCCTCTATTCTACGCGCCATAAACACCAATGTTGCCTGCTGAACAGTTGATTGAGCATAATCATAAGACATCAGTGACTTGAATCATTAATAATTTTTGTTGCTTACTTTTGATCGAAAAGTGGTCTTCAACAAAGTTATAGCTGAAAAAAATTCAACAAGCTTAGCTATCGTTTTCTAAAGTAGAGTGAACTGATGATTTTTGAGATAGAAATGAACCGAAATTATGGTTTTTCCATAGTAATTCCCATATAAACTTCAAATGGTTTGTGTCAAGTCAGTTTCTAACTAAATGAGTTCAAATTTTGGGAGGCTAATCAGGGCCCAATTTGGAACCGTTTGAGCACTGTGGAGCGAAAATTTCAAATGTTGCATCAGTCTATTGCGCATGCTGAGAATCCACGACACATGAAGTTAATCAATTGCATGCTGTCTTTCTAATAAAGCGATTATTTGCAGTCGAAATCAATCAATATAACGATTAATTGTGTTGACGGTCAATCAAAAAGTGGTCTCCAGTAAAGTTGTAGCTAAAAAAATATCTTATGAATACAGATAGCATCGCAACCAAATGAGTTTAACTGTGGGGGAATTCGATCGGAACCAGATTTGGAATCAATTAAGCTGTGTGGAGCAAAGCCATAATTTTAACCTTTTTAACAACCCTTCTATGCATAGGTACTATTTTAATACAATTTTGTTTTGTCATGATTTTTCAGTCAATTGATTAGGACTGTCATCCCGCGTGACTACCTTGTTCATTGTTAAAAAAAAAGCGAAAAATCTCCAACACTTCCATTGAGTTATTCCGCTGATTTGTTGGAGGAAAGCTTCTTCGCAAACTAGCTCACACAAATTGTGAAACTTTGTCAGTTTGGATCCATTTCTTGAAGGTATAATTTCATGTCTCCAAGCAGAAGACACTTTACTCGAACCGGACATGCAAAACATGACACGCTCTGCATACACAGCGATTGCGACAACGACGACCACTGTAAAAGTTTTCCAAAGTCCTCGGAAATGTGCGAACCAATAAACCCTCTTAATTTATTCCAAGCACATTTGTAGCAATAGTGCGGTTTTCTGACACCCACCCCGGTGAGTGTCGGTCTTGGCAGAAATTTGCATGCAGGACATGTGTTCTAATGTTGATGGCGTTTCTAGGTGTATAGAATGCACTGCATGTGTGAACAAAGTTGGAGAGTCCGCTGCTCAAAGTGTGAACGAGTTAGTGTAACGTCTTCACTGCCATATACATAGTTCCCCTATAAGGTTTAGAGAACTTACCTTTTGGAATTCTTCAGTGTGTGAAATTGAAGGTGCGGTTACAAATAAATACTTTGTATTTCTGTCACTTAAATACTATATGAATACATTAAATTTCTTAGTACAAAAACCTACTACACATGGAAACAACTTTAACACTATCACTGTATGAGTAAAGCAAGCAGTAATAGATGTTTTCAAATGTGAATCGTATCGCGGTGGGTTCATCTGTTTTTAGGTCATTTCAAAATTTTAAATTGTTACAGCCCGCCGCATAGTGATCAGAGATGGCAAAATTACTACCTTAATTGAATTGTGTATAAGATATTGACTTAATCAAAAAAGTGTCTTCAGTGGAATTGTTAACTAAAACAATACAATTCTACAATTTAAAAAAAATATCATACCTTCTTCGCAAAAGTTGTAAAACTACTCAAAATATGAAACTTCGTTGAAGACACATGTTTTCTATGCCTAATAGTTTTGGATAAATTGACCATTTTCTATAGTTACCCCTTTATATTGAGTTTTTAATTATTAATTTTTTTCATAATAATTTCTCAACCAAATAATGTTCCAGATAAATGTAAACCCAAGTAAAACTACATGTTTTTGCTAAAAACAGTATGTGGTAGAGTATTCCTTGAAAAGTGGGTGTCCCACATCTAATTGCATCACGGAAAAAAACGCTGTTGAAAATTACCCATTGGGTATTTTCTCTTGAAAATTTAGGTAAAAGTAGTTGAGAGTGTATTGTTTACACTGTATTTTTATCGCGAATTGATTTTGCACAAGCACCTGGAAAATCCTTAACTCTCTCATTGGGACATCGGAAAACAACTCGGAATCGGGCAGTCAACGGTGAGTCGTGTGATTAAACGTTACTACGAAACTCTGAGCATCGAACGGAAGGAGAAATGCGGTCAGAATGGATGTTCTATTAGTGATCAAGATCACAAGCGTATCGTGAAAGCGAATCCCAATGCTTCGGTCAGGGATGTGGCCAAAAAGTTGAATCTGTCCAAGTTTTTCGTTCAGAGAGTCAAGGATCGGGAGGGACTACATCCGTATAAAGTGGAGAAGGCTCCAAATCGTGACGAACGGCAAAATACGGTGGGGAAGTCACGGGCCCGGAGCCTCATTGTCTCATCATGGATGATGAGACTTACGTCAAGGCGGACTTCCGGCAGCTTTCGGGGCTACTGTTCATTACCGCCCAGCACAAGTTTAATGTGCAGAAACTTTCAAAGTTTGCCAAGAAATACATGATTTGGCAAGCGATCTGCTCATGTGGCAAATGGAGTACGCCGTTCGTGACTACCGGGACTGTAAACGGGGAAATCCACCTAAAGGAGTGTCTACAGAAGCGTCTGATTTCTCTGTTAAAGCAACACGAGAGCCCTACAATCTTCTGGCCGGATCTAGCTTCGTGCCACTATTCAAATGTTGTCCTGGAGTGGTACGAAGCCAACGGGGCTACTTTCGTACCCAAGGACATGAACCAACGCAACGCATCGGAACTAAGGCTTATCAAAAAATACTGGGCTATTATGAAGCAGGCACTACGGAAGCACCCAAGAAGGTCAAATCTGAGGAAGACATGAAGAAAAAGTGGGTTTCCGTACATAAGAAGCTGCAGCCAGATGTTGTACAGAACCTAATGTGTGGAGTTAAGCGTAAGATGCGAGCGTACGGTTATGGTATTGAAGTTGAATGAAATAGATATTCAAAAGCTTACTAATGGGTTATATTTTATTACTTGAAAGTTTTGAAAAAAATCGGCCAACTAGGTAATTTTAAGCGGTGCCGGTGGTGTAGTGGTAAGCGTGATTACCTCTCACCCCAGCAGGCCTGGGTTCAATCCCAGTCGGCGCCGCCGGGATGTTCTGAGGCATAACATCTCTGATCACGTCTTCCTTCGGATGGGAAGTAAAGCCGTTGGTCCCCGGTTCATGAGTTGATGGGTCGATAGGTAGGGTCCAGGTGTGGGAGCTGCCTTCCTGGCGTCGGTAGCATTGGTGCTCAGCACGGAAAACAAGATCGACGGAAAACAAACCAAAGAAAAAAAAAAAAAAACTAGGTAATTTTCAACAGTTTGTTTTTCGTGATGCAATTTGATGTGACACCCTGTACAAACAGTGTACCATAGCGTACCTTCAAGGATTTTGAACGTACCTAGCTAATTCCTTGTTTTAGAGTGTCCTGCTGAATAAACGTTTGATTTTTCGAAAATCTTCATAAAACCTTCTAAAACCTTCGCCAAAGTAGTGTACCAATAGCGTACCTTCCGAATCTGAGGTTCATTTTAACGTATCTCAAAATTTACTATACTTACTTAAAACCACCTTAAAACAAGTATATTGAAATACCCTTGAATACCTACATCCAGCTAAACATTCTGTTTATCCCTGAAAGAAGATAACCAACAAACATGGGAGAAGGCATTTTTAAATATATTTAAGCAAACATTATCAATCTGTATAGGTACAGGTTGAACGTACCTCAAGGCAACTCATGTTTGAATTTTTATGATTATTTTAGAAATTTCGTAGTTTTGTGAATATTTTGGGGCATCTATATTAACATGAGTTGCCTTGTTCAACCTGTATCCATGCACATTTTTTCTAGAACTTGTGAGAATATTTTTAGGAGATTTAATTCTCAGAATTCTGCGAAATATTCACAAAACTACGAATTTTCTAAAATAATCCTAAAAATTCAATTTTTCTTAGAAAAGCATCCATCCTATCCATAAAAACATGAGTTGCCTTGAGGTACGTTCAACCTGTACCCATACAGATTGATAATGTTTGTAGATATTTAAAAATGCCTTCTCTCATGTTTGTTGGCTATCTACTTTCAGGGGTAAACAGAATGTTTAGCTGGATGTAGGTATTCAAGGGTATTTCGATATAACTTGTTTTGAAATCACGTTTTTGGTCATTCAGTAGCGTATAATAAGTGTATTGACGCATTTCGCGCCAAATCGTATTCGGAGCTGGCAGCACCCTCTCAGATTTCAATGAAACTTTCTGGATGTGTGGACCTTGACTAAATATGCCACTATAACTTTTTCCGCCGATTTTTTTTTAAAAATATTATGGAAAAATGACGACTCCTACAAAAATGTGTTGTATGGATGACTTTTAGGAAATTGTCCAAGTTATCGAAAAAAATACTGAAAAAAATATGATTTGAGACCTACACTGAAAAAAATCGATTTTTTAAATTTAAAGTCGATTTAAAAAAAATGGCCATGTTTGATTTGGATGAAACTTTGCCTCAAGATAGGTAATTATGTTTACTACCATCCGTCCATACATCTCGAGATGGGCATTTATAAGGAAAAAAAGTTTTTCTAACAAAAACTTTTTCATGTATGAACTAATTTTTTTTTTATTTGCCATTTTCACACAAAATTAAACCAGTGAAGCTCAAAATCATCTCAGAATCCATGAAGCTCAATTTGCGATTCAATTTTGTCTAATCAGCACTTAAGTTCACTTTGATTAATCGAGAATTTCATATGAAAAGGGCTCATGATGCATTTCTCGCCAAATCGTATTTGGAATTGGCAGCACCCTCTCGGAGTGCAATAAAACTATTTGGACATGTAGACCTTGTCAAAAAATATCATTCCCTTATTCTGTTGTCTACTGCTGATGCAAAATTTGATAATATGTGAGAGAAAAAAGACAAGATTTTTCATATATCATTTATTTATATATTTTCAATGTTTTAAACCTATTTTCATGCTATTTTTTCCTTTTTTCCAATCAAGTTAAATATTTTTGGTCCATCTTCTGAATTAGAATACCTTTTTGCCGCTACTTTGTCACCGGTTATAGGCACAGAACTGTGGAATTTCTGGGTGCCAGATATTGTCTTTGTGCTGTTATATAGTTCTTCGAGTTCTTCTGACATTTCGATGTACTGTTCAGTGGATATGTACTCGAAACGTAGTTTTGTGATATTTTTATCAGTTTGTTCAACTGCCCAGTTATATAATTCTCGTGGAGTTGTTATGGTGTTTCCATAATCTCGAGCAAGACTAGCTCTCTTTGCCATTCGCTTGAGAGTGCCACCAATCGCATCACAGGGACCTTTTCCATGAGACGTTGCAAAAAAATGCCATTCTGCTTCTAATCCATGCTTTGACTGAAATCTACACAGACTGGCAAAGTTTTATTTTTTATTTTTGTTTTGTGACGCTGCCCATAAAAGTAATTTTAGAAAAATCTATCGATTGTTTAATAAAATCTATAATTTTTGAGATGAACAACTGAACTGCAACTGTATCGTGAGTCATTACTTCTGATATGATAATGAAGCTAACATTTTCAAGTTTATTGTCTTTCTTATAATAAACTTCAAATGGATGTATTGTTGCTTGAGAATTATTCCAGTGATATCCTTGAGCAGCGTTTTGGATAATGAATGAATAATTTTCAGAAAAATCACAAATTGCTAGAATTTCGCCTTCTTTTAATGATTCTTTTTTATTTCTTAGAAAATATGACTGTTGTTTGTAAATAGAGTCATGAGTCATAAGTTTGTTAATTTTATCAATGAGATACGGAACAAATTCATCAACAAGCTTGATAATCGTTTCCAAATTACAACGATCAGTATTTAGCCACTGTTGAAACACAACATCTTGTTTGTCATTTGATTCTAATAGCAAAGTAAGTTCCTCTTCAATAGTTCATTGGAAGCACACTTTTCGCAAGCACGGAAAAAGCAATCAGGTGTTCTAGTAGAAATACTACATAGCATTTTTTCTATTATTGCATCTAGTGACATAAACTGTTGATCATTAATTTTACATTTTCATGAATTGTACAAATACATACATTATGTATACACTATGCTGCTGCCCACTAGTTGACGGTTGGATATTTACTTCATTTCCAACCGATCGGCGTTTTTTCATAACTGGACTTCTATTATGAGATATCACGCTACGGCATGACTCACAAATGCTCATCGTTTCATCAATTTCGTGGTTATATCCCATAGAATGTATTTTTTCTACCATCGTTGACGATATGGCCCGTAACTTATTTCGGTTGCATCTCGGATTATTTATATTTGCACAACATTTCAATCCTTTGAGCCTTAATTTACTACTTTGGTCCATGATAATAATTTTACTACAACTTGTCTTGACAACTTTCGTTATCAGATTGACTGCTGCTTGTATGAAATCAACCTTAGTTTTATAGTGCTCATAGGTAGAATGAAGTGGTAGGTATATAATGTTAATGGTTTAGGTATAAATAACAGAAGGGCATATAGAATTATGATGCGATACGTTGACTTCACAAATCGTTGTTGATTCGAAAGATGATCTCAATTTAAATTTTATGCATACCTAATTCTTAATGGATAATTTGAGCTAAGAATTCTAAGATGCTATAGGAGTATCGGATTTTGCCTCAGTAGTAAACAATATAATCAATTATATTATTTTCTAATGATATAAGCCCTTTTCATATGGAATTCTCGATTAATCCAAGTGATTAGTTGCTGATTAGACAAAATTGAATCACAAATGGAGCTTCATTTGGTTCTGAGATGATTTTGAGCTTCACTGGTTTAGTTTTGTGTAAAAATGGTACGTTAAAAAAATCAGTTCAGACATGAAAAAGTTTTTGTAAGAAAAACTTTTTTTTCCTTACAAGTGCCCATCTCGCAATGTATGGACGGTTGGTAGTAAACATAATTATCTATCTTGAGGCAAAGTTTCATCCAAATCAAACATGGCCATTTTTTTTAAATCGACTTTAAATTTAAAAAATCGATTTTTTTCAGTGTAGGTCTCAAATGATATTTTTTTCAGTATTTTTTTTTTCGATAATTTGGTCAATTTCCTAAAAGTCATCCATACATCATATTTTTGTTGTAGTTGTCATTTTTCCATGATATTTTTTTGAAAAAAATCGGCTGAAAAAGTTTGGCCCTTCTCAAATGTTAGTCTAGATAAATTTTGGAAAAACTGAGTATGCAAAAGTCCTTATTTAATCAAAGTCTACACATCCAGAAAATTTTATTGAAATCTGAGAGGGTGCTGCCAGCTTCGATTCGATTTGGCGCGAAATGCGTCAACATCGCTTTAGCCTGATTGGTAAGTTAAGGTAAGTATTCAAATTGATGATGATGATGATGATGATGATGAAAACTTTTTGCGAGTTCATAACGTGCATACCGCCGTTGTAACTGAAACGCTCCTTAAACCTGACCGGTGCTGCAAAATCTCGACAATACACGGTGATAATGACAATTCTGCTCTGGTCACTCATTTGAGCTAACAGTCACAGTCAAAGCAAACCATGTAATTTGTCAATGTCTGCGACGAATATGTAGATTTTTATATTAACTAAATTTGTAATGAAATGAAATGCCTTGAGCAACACAATTACATGGCGCCGTTAATGTGAACAATCATCTACGTCCTGAACTGCTTGGATAACAATCATGTGAAACAGAATGCACGAGATTACACTTTTTCCTACCAGGCAAATCTTTGTCATTGGCAAAAAAATGAAAGAGATTTTGACAAAAAGTTTTTTTGAGGATCAAGTCTATGTGACGCACAATTTTGTCAATATCGTGCGAATGTCTGTCAATGACAATGGCAAATCTTAGCAGTAAACCTGGCCATAAGGTTAAAATGGACGCAAACTATTTCATTTATCAAAATGACCACCTTGATGGAGCCTCCTGCTCTTGGTGGAGATGTTGCCATAACAAATGACGATATACAATTTGGACAACTTACTTTTATCGCTGTTTATTTGCCATTCCAATGCGTAGGTCATCAATACACTCCCGGAAATAAATATAAAGACACATAAAAAAGCATGGCGCCTACCAAATATAAGAATCAGAGGAATTCTAAACCATGTATTTTTGGAAGCCACATTATCATGCTACAATATCACCCATAGAAATAACCAATTGCATCATGTACGCAGGGGAAATAAATGGAAATGTGATTTTCTCCTTCGGAAATAAATATAAGGACGCCATACAAAAATGTATGGGAAATTGGTCATTTTCGAAACATTACTAAGCATGTCAACAATTCTTGTAGCACCAAAATTACCAAAGAGTTAGTTAAAGTAATAATTAAACTTAATTTTTGAAACGTTTTAAGCAGATCCAATCGCTAGAAGTTATCGAAAATTACAAAAAGTCATACATACATACATTTAGGCGTTTTCCGAGTTAGAATGTGTCTTGAGATGTTCAAACAAATTAATAGGAAGATGACCTGTGTTTATTTAGTTACACTAAAACTGATATCTAGTAAAAGTGAGGGGGTGACGGGCCTACGCGCTCTTCCCATCTTCCTATTAATTTGTTTGAAAATCTCAAGACACATTCTAACTCGGAAAACGCCTAAATGTATGTATCACCTAATTAATCATCGCTGATCAACCAATGATTTTTTGTAATTTTCGATAACTTCTAGCGATTGGATCTGCTTAAAACGTTTCAGAAATTAAGTTTAATTATTACTTTAACTAACTCTTTGGTTATTTTGGTGCTACAAGAACTGTTGACATGCTTAGTAATGTTTCGAAAATGACCAATTTCCCATACATTTTTGTATGACGTCCTTATATTTATTTCCGAAGGAGAAAATCACATTTCCATTTATTTCCCCTGCGTACATGATGCAATTGGTTATTTCTATGGGTGATATTGTAGCATGATAATGTGGCTTCCAAAAATACATGGTTTAGAATTCCTCTGATTCTTATATTTGGTAGGCGCCATGCTTTTTTATGAGTCTTTATATTTATTTCCGGGAGTGTATAATTTTCTTAAGGGTGACGTACAGAAACTTTCCCTTTGTAGGTCTAAATTCTTCATTATTGGTAATTTAAATGCAAAACACCACTCATTAATAATTCTCAAAGCGATTCCAATGGCAATACTCTGTTTTATGATCCTTTTTTTCCTTTTGGTTTGTTTTTTCCGTCGATCTTGTTTTCCGTGCTGAGCACCAATGCTACCGACGTGCCAGGAAGGCAGCTCCCACACCTGGACCCTACCTATCGACCCATCAACTCATGAACCGGGGACCAACGGCTTTACTTCCCATCCGAAGGAAAGCGTGATCAGAGATGTTATGCCTCAGAACATCCCGGCGGCGCCGACTGGGATTGAACCCAGGCCGGTTGGGGTGAGAGGAAATCACGCTTACCACTACACCACCGGCGCCGTTAGCTGTTTTATGATGGTTATGCAGGTTATTACACTATTCAATATCCAAACAGCCCAACATGCTTTTCTTCAGCAAGAAATCTCTCAACTATTGATTTGGTCTTAACTGATTCATGTCACCCTTGTAGCCAATGCTGACTTCGGTTCTGATCACCTTCCAGTAACTTTCTAAATATCCCAAGAAATAATTTTTAATCCCAACAGCTCTACTTTCAATTACCATAGAGCTCATTGGGAGCAATATCGAACATTTATGGAATATACTGCCGTTATACGCATAAGAGTCCCACTGTGCATTAGGATTGCATAGAACATGGGACAGTTATGCGTATAACGGCAGCATAGCTTTGATCCAAATATTCCTTTGCAAACCAAAGATGATGTTAATTATGCTCTTGAATCTTTGACTACTTCTAAAGTTGTAGCAAGACCTGCCTCAGTACCAAAATGCGAGGTTTAATATGATTCAATTATAATAGACGACGATCTTTAGCTCTTTATCCGTCTTAAAAACGTCCGTAGGAGGTAATATCAAAGTAAACACAATCCTGGCATGAAATTCATGTGGAGGGATTTGCAAAAACAAATTAAAAAGTGATCTCCGCCCTGAGGAACAAAAATTTTGAAAATAATGTGTCGAAATTAGACCCAAGTTCCAAACACTTTTGAAAACTCCCAAATTTTTTGAAAAAAACCTTTAAAACCTATTCCAGCGCTAATACTAAGATTTTGTTTCTTTAGTTTTCTACTGTACGTTATAAGATTACATTTTTTTAATATTTAAATTCAATAAACTTTTATTACACCATCTGTGAAACATATGTATTTCATAGTTGAATATGGTAATTTCAAATAACAGACTAGAGTGATCATTTTTATATGATAAATAAGGAGATGATAGTATAGATTTGATCAACTCTATTCTATTATCTCCCCATCTATCGTATACAAATGACCACTCTTGTCTGTTATTTGAAATTAGCATCTTCAACTATGTAAACCGTTAACTTCACGCAGAAGTAATACAAACAAAATATTTAAAGGGTGTCCACGATGAAATTGCCACACACAAAATTGATTCGCAAAATTCGAGTTTTCATCCGATTGCCATCAAATGTTCAGGGATTGAGAAATAACTATTAAACTTCATTTTACCATTTTACTCGTATTTTATTTACAGTCCATACGCAAATGCCCGCACCTTGGCCTTAACCCCGGCCATAAGATTCTGCACAACCTGTGAATCAACCGTTTTTTGCATGTAAACCCATACTTTCTTCAGTTCCTCGACTGTCTTCACTACCTTAGGTCGTTTAAGAAGGTGCTGCTTCATAATCGCCCAGTACTTCTCGATGGGGCGGAGCTCCGGAGTGTTGGGAGGGTTGAACATTTTCGGCACGAAATTGACCTTATTGTCCGCATACCACTTCAGCACGTCCTTGGAGTAGTGGCATGAGGCCAAATCCGGCCAGAGGATTGTTGGGACGTTGTGGGCCTTCAGGAGAGGAAGCAGCCGCTTCTGGAGGCACTCTTTTATGTACACCTGTTCCTTCATCGTGTCACGAAAGGTGCACTCCGCTTCCCGCACGTGCAGATGGCTTGCCAAACCAGGAATTTCTTCGCAAATTTGGACATCTTCTGAGTGCGGACATGCTCCGGAACGCTGAACTTATCCTTGGCCGTGAAAAACAGGTTGCCGGGGATCTGTTTGAAGTCGGCCTTCACATATGTTTCGTCGTCCATGATGCAGCATTCAACTTTCGTCAGCATGTTGAGGTACAACTTCCTGGCACGGGTTTTGGCGGACTTGTTCTGCTTCTCGTCGCGATTAGGGGCCTTTTGTACCTTGAACGTTCGAAGCCCAGCCTTAGTTTTGGCCTTCTGGACAAAACTTCGGCTTAGGTGCAGCTTCTTAGCCACATCCCTAACGGAGGCGTTCGGATTTCGGTTGAAGGCCCCAACTACGCGGTTGTGATTTTTGGTGTTGTACGGAATACTTTTTCCTTCACTTCTGGGCTTCCGATCGGTGGTCAACCGTTCCTCGAACCGCTTAATCACTCGCGACACCGTGGAATTCGCGATTCCCAACGTTTTAGCGATGGAACGATGCGAGAGATCCTTGTTCTCCTGATGAATGCGCAAGATTTTATCACGCACGAGCTGTTCTTTCGACTCCATTTCCGCGAGTTTTGATCACAGGACTTTAAAACTTGCAGGATGTAAATAATGCACTATGAACTAAATCCACCCAAATTTTCATTAAATTCTACCCAACGGTTAAAAAGTTAGAGCAATTTCATAGTGTGGCAATTTCATCGTGGACACCCTTTAAAGTAGGGAAAATGGATGAAATGTCAGCCTAAATGCTCCTAATTTGGGCCCATACATAAATTCAGCAATCGACTAAAATTTCAATAGTAACCAAAAATATCCATTAGTACCGTCCCAATGACGCGTCCATCACAATTGATAAATAGCAGATTTTTAGCGATGGGCCCAATCTTAGATCCATAGACCAACATTAGAGCCATTTCCCCTATGTATTTCATTCTGAACCACATTCATGTCGTTATCGCTTCCTATTTCTAAAGATAGCTTCATGTCATCAGCGTATATAAGTACTCTGATATTTTTTAAAATAAGATAGATGTCATTAATGTACAAAATTAAAAGAAGAGAACCTAGGTGTGAGCCCTGGGGAACCCCTGACGTGACTTGTCCAGAATTGACTTAGATGTTTTCTCGTTGAATCTTGCAATTTGCTGGCGATCAACTAAATACGACTTAATCATTTTCCAGCATGCTTTCTCGTACTGAAATTCGATATTCGATTATTTCTACCAATCGAACGATTTACCGACATCCCTATTTGTTTGGTTAAATTAACTTAGGCTCGATTTTTAGATTCAATAGAAGTTTCTTCTACCTGCCTAGGAGTCACTTGACTAACACTTTTCAGGAAAGACGTAGACATTTGTCCTTCGCCAATAGTGGAGCGCACCCTTTAGTGCTGTCTCAGCTGCAAAATTGCTGCCGGTTATGGGATTTTTTATATCCTCCATATAGCATACACGCGGTCCAAAATACAGAAAGAGCCACAGGAATAAATGTGAGAAGACGGCCACGTAAATTCACCTTTACTACCGTCGTCCCTCGAAGAGAAGCCCCACATTCGAAGTTGGGACATGATGTCCTGGCTGGGTTGACTCCTGTACCAGCAGCAGCAGCAGAGCCTTTCACTTCATTTCGCTGTGAACCTGATGTGGCACGGGCCGTCTCTTTGTCGTTCGTCCGTCCATCACGTTGGAATATCCACCTACTCACATTGTGCTCTGGGCACAGTCAGGAATAAACTCACAAATTCTTCGACTTTAGTATCGAGGACCAGGCACTGGAAGAAGCGCTATATTCTGGTGAATTTTATATCCCAACAACAACCAAAGGGAATGGGTTCGCTTTCTGAAGCACATTTTTGTTTCACGATATTATTTATGCCCCGACTGTCACACGCCGCCTGTTTCCTTCTCCGTCGTGGACACCGGAAAGGGGAAGTTTAGATTTGCATATATTGCATGTTTATTAATTCAAAGCGGGTTTTTCTTCCTGTTTAGGTGTGTTGGTGTGTTTTGCGATGTCAGAGTGGGAACGGCATGAATTATAGCTGTTCAGAATTTAGGAATGTGTTTAGCTGGTCGTGTGGTTATTATAATATTTTACTAGAAACCACAGTCTTATATACAACTCTGGGTCCTCTTTCGATTGTAGGCACGCATCCTGAAGTATAGCATCTTTTGCATTAATTGCATGGTCAAATAATTGGAAGAAAAATAGTAGGAAACTGCTGAATCCTCGAGGGAAGCATTTGCCCGGTTTGTCTTACGAACATTAAAATCTAATTAACTCTTTTCGTTTCCCAAGCACGTTTCCGTTCTATAGAAAGCAGTGCAGAAAATTAAGACAATTGTTGAATCGGACGGAACTACCCCGCGGACTGGTTGTTGAAACTTGTTTGGCATTATTCAATGGGTAGTTCTGGAAGCTAAAGAAGCTATAAATTCCATTTTAAATTTAATCATACACTCGTAAACTTTATTATATCTTATTCTGTAAACGAAGATGTCAGTCAAAATGTAATCATATAAACTTTTCCTTTAAAACGTCCTATGATTAATAAAAAAAAAATTATGTCATAAGAACCTAACAAGAAGCACTCCTCCTTCGCCGCTTTATTAATCCATAAACCCAATAACAATCATTTGTGAATAGAAGATTTTTATGATACACAACCTATTATTCATACCGTTTCTTTTGTGACGTCTAACCATTCAGTTGCGTTTGGGAGGAGGGTTATTTGACTTTACGATCGCCGCGTCAATGGAAACGTTTCCTCTTCCAAGGATCACTGTCTATTTAGATGATGAAAGTAATTTCACCAGCGATTTATGATATGATGGGTGCTTTGCTCGTCTGGTTGTTTCGTCATATGTTGCGAAGGTAAAATAATTCTTGAGTACCTATTCATAAAGTTGTGATGACCATCATCATTAATATTTTCCGATAATTATGAATTACGGGCGTGTCGTTTAGGAGAAAATAGCCATTTATAACACCCTTGGTCATCTCAACTGCATGATGGTCGATATGCATTAAAAAACAGAAAAGCTATAAATGAATTGTGGATGATGCAGTTACGAAAATAAACTAAATATACCGCTTATAAAACATGAGTGGCAAAAAACACATTACAAACATTTAAAGATACACGATGCAGAGTCCAAATGTATGACCGTCATGTCATGATGGTTGACTTGACTGAAAATATCTCTTGAAATTTTCTTTAGAGCACATTCCGAACGCTATTACGACCTCGGGCATGAAATTACACTGTGAGTTTTCTGGTGGCTGATATTTATGCCTTGGAAGTTGAGAAGAACTTAAATGCATTCTACTAGAAAGTGACGATGATGACAAAGACGTGTTTTACACGCAGCCGGAACGAGTATGCGACAGCTGCCCAAACCATGGCGTCAAAATCGATAGCGGAGATCTAAACGCTCAGGTTGGCCAAGAGAAGGAATTTAGATCGGTTATCAGAAAGTTCAGCGCTCACCAGTTTACGAACGACAACGGCCTCAGACTCGTAGATTTCGCCGCCTCCAAGAATATGGCCATACGTAGTATTTATTTCTAGTACAGCCTCCCATATCGGTACACCTGGAGATCACTACTACAGATAGAATCGAGAAATCGACCACGTTCTGATTGATGGAAGACCTTTCTCGGATATCATCGACACACTTAGAAAAAATGATGTAAATTTAGGTGCTCTGAAACTGACATATACGAGCGTCAATTTTGACATAAAATTGAGTCATAATAGACGCGAAATTCAACTCAATCAAACATATTTTCGAACTTTTCAGTTTCGGAGCACTTAATGTTACATGACATGTTTGTTTTCGTCTCATTCTTTATGTCAAATATGGATTCCGTCACGTGTAAGATTACGTATTTCTAAGTGTGTAGTGTCAAAGCAGCCATTAACAGCGCAGCAAAAGGTGCCATTGGGTTTGTCGAATGGAATCACGAACCGATTGGTTTGACGAGGAGTGACAGACGATTTTAGACGAGAAGAATGCAGCGCGGGTGGTGATGCTGCAGCAAGGTACCCGTCAAAATGTGGAGCGATATAAACAGAAGCGAAGACAGCAAACTCACCTTTTCCGGGAAAAGAAGTGTCGCTTGGAAGAGGCAGACCCGCAAGTTCTACACGAAACTCAACGGATCCCGCAAAGGCTTTGTGCAACGAGCCGAAATGTGATAAAGATGGAGGTATCTTGACGGACGACCGTGAGGTGATCGAAAAGTGGATGCAGCACTACGATGAACACCTTAATGGTACAGAGGCGGAGAACCAAGACAGCAGGAGGAACGGCTTTGTTACAAGTTGTTACAAGACAAGTAACAAGTCTCACGATAAGTTAAAGAACAACAAGCCAGCTGGGAAGGATGGTATCGGATCGGAACTTATCAAAATGGGCCCGAAAAAGTTGGCAACTTGTCTACAGCGACTGATAGTCAGGATTTGGGATACAGAACAGCTACCGGAGGAGTTGAAATGGGGAGTAATATGGCCAATATTCAAGAGAGTTCGAGGTGGTGGATGAATTTGTGTACCTCGGATCATTGGTGACGTCAAATAACAAGTGCAGTAGACAAATTCAGAGACGCATTACTGCTAAGGTCGCGTAAATTTCATCTCCACACTAAGTGTTCCATGTACAAGACGCTGATAAGACCGGTAGTGCACTACGGGCATCTATGGTGAACCCAGTATCCAGAAGGCCGATAAAGCTGGAAGGGTACAATGGGCGGGACACGTTGTAAGAATGCCGGATAATAATCCCGTAGAAATGGTGTTTACCTCAAATCCGGTTGGAACAAGACGCAGAGGAGCGCAGCGTGCTAGGTGGTTGAACCAAGTGGAGCAAGATCTAAGAAGTGTGGTACGCTCGAGGAATTGAAGACAAGCAGCCAGGGATTGAGTTGGTTGGCGCAACATTGTTATGCTGGTCAAATCCTGAGGGACATCGGATCAGCAAAAGTATGTAAGTATTGGATCCTCTTTCGTTACGTGGGGACCCGAAAAAAAAATTACAACGTCTTCTACAGTAGAAACGATGATCTAACCATAATTTTTGTTGTCTCCCATGAAAAACATTGTTTAATTTCTGTAAGATAAATTAGACAAAAAAACAAGTTTTTTATAGTACAGCATTTTTACAATGTTTTGTGTTGTTAAAGGCGAGTTAAAGGTTTAACATAGTTTTATTTTCTTTATTTGAAGCGAAATTCCCTATGAGAATATTGTGGTAATGAAAGTTGAACTTTTTTTTTCGTAGAATCTTTATTACTTACAAGAAGTTTCAATTATAATGTTATAATGGTACAATATAACAAACACATAGCATATTTTATTACTCTTTTCATTTAATTCAAAACATTTGTTAATCGTTGTTAATCTACCCAAAGAATAAAATCTATTGAACAAACGTACATTTTGTCCAGAACAGAAATTCTTAAGCATTTTTGCAATGAGCTATCAACTTTTATGAGCTTAAGTTCTTTGTTATTCAATCTTCCGTACAAAGGATATTTGTTTGAATCACATATCTCTATTGGAAAATACAAAAAGAAATAATCTCTCTCATTACATAAAATAGTTTTAATAATACCAAACTGGTTTGTTTCTTTAACCATCATACTAAATGTGGAATCGCAACAAGTTTGTCGATTGTAATTTTTGATTTCTGTTTCTTTCGATGTTTCTTTATCAGCTTTGAAAATGTACCGGTTAAATCTCAATATTTTGACTGCTTCAAAAGAAGTTATTGAGTATGAATTAATCACAGAAGCAGGAATTTGAAACATTTCCTTGCACTCTGGTTGATGTTTGTTAGAATCACAAAATTGTATTACGTTTTCTTGACAAGATTCTAAATAATGAGTGTTGTATCGTGCGTGAGACAGAACATATTTAGTAGCAATTTGTAAAACAGGTTCTTTGGGCCCTTTCATATACTTTTTTAACATTCCATTGATATCTTCATATGAAAATAATGAGAAGGCCCATAATGGACCGTAATTTCGTACGCATTCTGAAATATGAAGCATCAAGTGAACATTGTACGTCATCTGTTCAGAACCATAGAGTATTTCAAATTTCTTCACAAAATAAGTCAAACTTATTTCACATTCATTAATTATATTTTCGGTTAGTCCATCGCACAACAACCTATTAATTGTTCTTGAAAATGATACGAAATGGTCATAATAATTTACGGGAAGAACATCATTTAAGCACACTGGACCATAAATGAGCAGCCAGTTTTGCCACTCGTTGGCTTTCCAAGATTTCCTTTCCGAAATTTTTCTAGGATATCTTGAGATCTCAGCAAATGGATGTATTGATTCAAGTAAGCTGTCTATGTCCTCCATCCTATCTTTTATGTAGCACTTCAATTTAGGATGTTCAAACCAAAGCTTGCAAAGTTGTTTCGATACTCCAAGGAGCACTGCGTGCATGTAGTCCACTGGACAATAATTGACTATATTAAAGTTTGGTATGGAAATCAAAGGTGATATACCCTTAACACCTTGGACAGTCTCTCCTCTTCTGTGAAAAAGAGCCATTGCATTAAGCACGTCAACATTTTGACGTGCAGGAGTGTTGGCCTCAAATGTGTACCTTATTTGTCTTTCCACTAAGCTTCCCGGATGTATGCAAAAGCTGCAAGCATCATAACCGTTAAACTGTCTTATTTGCTGGAGCTTGCAACGGGCAACACTACCTACACAGCAACAAATAGCTCGTACTTTGCACAACATATTATTCTTTAAAGTCACACCGTATTCTGTTAGATAACTTAGCTGATCAAAAAATGGTTTAAGAAAGACACCTAAATCAGGTTCTCCGTGCGATAACCATAGACCGGCCACAATTATATTCTTGCGAATAAAACGGAGTTCAGGAGGTAAATTGTTTATGGTTACAATTATAGGCCAAAGGGACTTTTTTGCGTTGGAATTAAACATAGCAACACCATCTGTGTTGAAAGATATGAATATATCAGTCAGTCTGGAAAGGCTCTGGATTATTTTTCCATCCATAATATCATTGATAATACCATCGTTGCGAAGACCATGTATATAGCTTTGAATAGAGGTCCAGTTTCTCTGCAAAATGTCTCGTAAGTTTGATATAAAGTCAAACATCACGAATGTACATTTTCTATCGCTTTGGCAAATACGGCAAACGTCACTGGAACTGGTTCCTAAGTAGAATCCACAGCTTTTACAGGCAAAATGTCGATTGAACTTTTTACCATCGAAAAACTGTGAGAACTTGTAGAATGATGACGGCATTGAATCAAAGCCCACAATCACATTGATCAATCGTAGAACATCTTCCAGTGCAGCATTGGACAGGTTATGCTTAATGTAAACATGGAGCAGCATAATCATTACTTCAACTTTGGTTACGGTTAAGTCCTTGTGCAGCAGATCTTCGGAGAACATTGAATCCTATAATAAATAAATAAATTTCAATCATGTGAGCCTAATGATGCAAACACTCTACCTCTTCATCTTCCGATTCATCAAATTGATGAAGATCTGGTTCACTGTCATTATATTGACTGCTGATGCAAGAAGCAGTGTAGTTGTCTTCTTCATCATCTGTGTTATATGATTCATCATCAATGTGGTGCGAATCATTTTGGTCCTTTTCATTTTTCGTTTGTGAAATGCAGTTGTAGGTGCTAGCACCTTTCTCGTCTGAGCCGGCATCTATCTTCAAACGACCCGATCCATCCTGCTTATATGCATCTAAGTTATTCGAACCATCCGACAGCAGGACCGGAGATGCAGGAGCAGGATCCTTTAACAAAAAGAAAACATAATATTGTATTGATTAACCAATTTGTTTATAAATACAATTACGCCCAAATCTCAAATCACTCCGGATATGTGGTACAAAGATTTATTATTTACCTGTGATTTTGATCCAATTTGGACCACCGGAGGAATGCTTATGGAATGCTCAGAGGTAGGAGCATCGACAACAGGAAATTGTGCAGTAGGACCCTGCAACAACTCATCTATCGGAAGAATCCTGACGAATAGCTCATTTTTTTTCACAACGACTGCTGCAGTACGGATCCGTTTGTTTACCTAAAATAAAAATGAATGTTCCTACATATGGATCGATTTGTGATATGTATATGTATGTAATTCCAGGATTAATTCTACTTACTTGAGATCGACGAGCGTATGGGGTTGATTGATTTATAAAAAACAACTTGTTCATCCGTGAATTTCTCATGTTTTTCAAAATAAACTTCGTATAAACATGAAAGGAAAGAAATTAAAGTGCGGCACAATGCATTCACAAAACATTTCAGGGGAAACAAGTTAGAAGGGTCTAACTCGAAACGTAAATAATAACTTCAAATATCGATTTCGCTTGACTACGAACACGCAAACTAACTTCACCATATATGTTAAATCAAATTTTGTTCTATCAGATTGTATAGTTAGCTTGTATGGGTGTTTTTATTCGCGAACAATCGCCGTTAAATTCATTGTTTACGTTTCGAGTTAAGGCCCTTCTGACATGTTTTCCCTGATTTAAAAGTTAGCGAATTTGTTTAATTCCCAGGTTGAAACCAGTTCCAACCCAGTGCAAACCCGAACTTTTTGTCAGTGCGAACCTCGACCCGTACCAGGATATAAAAACAAACGATCAAACTGACATTTGCTAGAAAACAAGCAGAGCCTATCTTGATACCCGATCCAGATTGGAGCTGGATAGTAAACACATTCGCGTGTTGTTCTGATATTATTCAATGTCGTACAACGCAGATCTGGAAAAGTTAATTTGTTATCTTTTCTATCCCTGCGATATAGCTTGTGTGACGTCAAATGTGAAGGAAAAATGCAACTAACTATAGTTTATCATTGCCAGACCTGTTGTATTGAACGTGGGATTGGTTGACGTTGACGAGATTTTTCATATCGACAAAAAATCGCCATTTTGAAGCTCAATTCAGTGTGGTCCAAGTTTTTTTTTTATAAAATGCATCCGAAAACTCGAAAAAAATGTAATCGGAGTGGCAGCGATAATACAGGTAAGTTACAATCAAAGCCGTATGTAAGTCGACAATAAAAATAATGCTTGTATTTATTGAATAGCACTTTCTACAAAAAATAAACGTGTTCGTATTCGGAAGGAGCTAGCTGATCGAAAAAAAGCTGCCGAGGAAAACCAAGCGTACTTACAACCAATGGTAAGATTATTTGTTTTTAGCTTTAGAGATACCTTTCCATGTTGACTCCTATGCATAACATTAACATGAGTTTGTTTGCTCATACTTGTGTGTTTGATTCTGATCGTCCTAATCTCATAAACATAACCTCGCACAAGCGGCGAACCAACACTTGAAACATAAATAGAGTGCTAATGCTTCCCTAATTTTCCTACATTATCGTTTCAGTTAACATCAGCTCTGTCACAAAATGCTGTGGCAAACTATAGCAAGAGTGGCCATGAATTCATCAACGTTGATATGCAGAATTCAATGAGCGAGTTGGATCAATCGTTCAGCAATCCTTTGTACATATCAGGCACGAGTTCTACCTTTGGTATGGTCATCACCACTACACGTAATGCTGCAATTAATGGACAAGATACACAGTCGGATAACGGACAGGATACACAGCCTACCATTGAAAAGGATGTTCACAATAACGATGGTCCGTGCTCTTATGCTAGAGACAAAGATGCGTCAGTTAAACATAAGAATCCAGGAGACAATACCGAACAGATGGACGACGCCGTGGATAATGTTGAGCTTGTATCCAAAAGTTCACATAAGCAAATGCCAGCAAGCCAAGAAGTGGAAGAAGGGTGCCCAGTATCGAATTCTGAACTCGCTGTAGGTTCAGATTCTGAAATCGAACTCGAATGCTCGAATGACCATAACACACGTTTATTGCAACGGTGCAATAAGCAGACAGAGACCCTAAGAAAATACAAAAAGAAGATTGATGCCAAGGACGTACAAATTGCTCAACTGAAAGATTTAGTTGTGCATGCGGTATCAGAAACAAAAGCGGCAAAACAGGATCCGAACGCAAAACTCGTAAGTTGTTATGATTTCCAAAAAATCTTTAAACTTAAGGAGTTTTGGAATTTATTTACATATTTTTTGAACGAAAAATTAATTTAGTATGCTTTTTCATAGTTTATTTAAATATTCAACATTTAATCTACAAACCAGACTCGTACTAAACATCGTATTGGTAAATAAACTGTTTGTAAACCCACGTATTAGGTACATGCTGTGAATTTTGTAAACTAAATTTTATATCAAATGTTGAATATTTAGTCAATCTTTAAGAACAGCACAAAACTTATGCCAAATTTCTTTATTATTATTTTTTTTCTGACACCCAAAGTTTGTCAAAACGTGTAATATTACCTCTGAATGCTAAAAGCTGTTTTCTCCTACTTAAAACTTTTTTTTTATTATTTGCAGACCTTCACTTCTGATGAAAATCTGAACATCACGACTGCTGATATTGAACACATCAACGCCTTATCAAAGAGCGTTGCAGCTTTTGCACAAAACTTGGCCATTCATTTTTACGGAGCTGATGAACTCAGCAAGAGGTCCGTCACTGGAAGGAATTATAAAGGAAAAAGTAGTGGTTATCAGCCCCCGCCTGCGATTTCTCCCACCAAATTAAACTTTATTTACAGTGAGTATCACAAAACATTGCTTTTTTATTAGTCGTTCATTAATGATTATTCTTTCAAATGATATTTATTTGTAGCCAAGGCCAGTGAGAGGGTCGCGCTCCAAGTGGGAAATCGGAATCACGAGCAAATTGCATCACTTAGTCACAAGTCAATGATAAATCGAGCGCTCGCGGAGAAGATAGCAAACCTTAATAAAGCACGGAAAAATGCTACACATCGCAATGCTCCTGGGGAATCCACCAACCAGGAACATGACTGAAGGATACTGTTTGAGATACAACCGTATCTTTTTGTTTCACTCCATTTTCTTAACTATTATTTGAAATGAATTCATATTGTTTTGATTATTCCTTGGTTTACTGCATTCAAACCATGTAACGATTTTAACTCATCATTTTTTGTTGTTGTTTTATTACCAGTTGTATTTTATAAACTATGAACAAACTATCAATAAACAAAGATCAACACAGACAAAATAAAACAAAATCTCTTATTCAAATAAATAGAAGAATAGAAATACTATACCATACAATTATTAAAAAATAAAAAATATCTTTCCGTCAAAACAACAATTAAACCACAATTTTTGTTGTTTCATAGACGCTTTTTTGGAAGTAATTCAACAATAAAAATTACTGTTATTCAATCCAAAATGTATGAGAAAATTCCTAAAATTTTATTGTTAAGATACTTAACAACCCCCCTTTTTTATTGAAAAATTGCAAAAACAATGTTTTTTACTGTCCTCGACCATAATTTTTAATGTTTAATTAATGTTAATTATACTACGAAAACCATTGTAAAATTACTGTTAATTTAAATACTGTTACAATATTTATTATTGTTTTAACACTGTAATTTTTTTTCGGGGACTCTACCGTTTTTTTTTTGCATTCGATTACCCTCTTCTGGTCCACAATTTTCTGCGTTAGAACTCCAGCTACGGCATCATCGCTTGCATCGGTGTGTATGAGAAATTCCCGATCCAAGTGTGGGTAAAATTGAAGCCGTTATTAACTTCTATTTAATTGCCTGAAACGCTTCATCCGCCTCAGGAGTCCATCTCACATTTTACTTTTGCGATTTGAGAACTTCTGAGAGGGCCGCGGTCGTCTTACTATATTCGGCGATAAACCGCCGATAATTGTTAGAAACTCCTAAAAAGCGATAGTTGATGGTGATAGTTGTACGACGTTCGTACTCTACAACAGGCCTTATCATCTCAGGATCGATTCTCAACCCCTGAGAGGAAAGTATGTAACCCAAAAATGGAATTTCGCTTCAGCAGAAATGGGGTTTTTCTAACTTAATGGAGAGATTAGCTTCTCGAAGGCATTTGACACCCCTTTTAGAAGCCGTACGTGCTCCTCGAATGACTCCGATACTATGACGATATCGTCTAAGTATACGCAGACAAACAGTTCCAGTGCACTATGACCTAACACTTAGTTCATCAAACGAGACAGCGCCGCTGAACTGTTGACTAAACTGAATGGAAGGTGGATCAACTGGAACATCCACTTCCCCTGAACACTAAACGATCAATACTTACGTGATCCCTGTGCCAGAGGGATCTATGAGAAAATCTATTTAAGATCAATTGTTGTTGAATAGTTCGCTCGAGGCAAGCTACCTAGAGTACGTCCAGGGTGATGATAGGGATAGGCGTAACGTACGGTTCTTCCATTAAGTTTACGTGCATCGAGAAACATTCGAATTGACCCGGAAGTTTTTCGAATTGGAACTAATTTTAAGGACCGATCCGAAATGGACTCTTCAATCATTCCACGTTCCAGCAGTCGCTCGATTTCGGCAAATAATCCGGCCTGTATTTTTGGGGCAATGGGATACGGGTATTTGGTTTGCTAGACTTGCACTCCTCTTTAAGAAAAAATTGAGTTCGTGTAATGAAGTGGTCTCGATAGTGTTAAAGCCTTGAAAACATTTATAACATCTTTCCAGTGTTTCCCGTTAGCGGTGCCGGTGGTGTAGTGGTAAGCGTGATTGCCTTTCACCCCAGCAGGCCTGGGTTCAATCCCAGTCGGCATCGCCGGGATGTTCTGAGGCATAACATCTCTGATCACGCCTTCCTTCGGAACGGAAGTAAAACCGTTGGTCCTCGGTTCATGAGTTGATGGGTCGATAGGTTAGGGTCCAGGTGTGGGAGCTGCCATCCTGGCGCGTCGGTAGCATTGGTGCTCAGCACGGAAAACAAATCAAGGAAAAAAAAAGTGTTTCACGTTGCATTTCGGTTAATCTATGTTCTGGGCTCTCTCGATTGGGTGTTGCCTCTGAACTTGCCTCTGAAATCGTAGAAATAGCTGGGTAGATTCCAAATGTTCTCCAGCAATCAATTCCGCAAATACAATCTTTAGTCAGATTGGGTGCTACCAAAGTTGGCAAGACTCTAGTTTGAAGGTAAATGGAACCATGATTTCTAGTGGGGAGCCATCTGCCGTTTGCAGTTCCAGCGTTAGAATAACTTTAAAACGGGAATGTTAGAATAACTTTAAAACGGGAATGAATGGAAAAGTTCCCTTTTTCAAATGGTGCAGGTTTATGTAATAACGTTTTTTTTTATTTTAAAGTTATTCTAACAAATACACCGTGCGAATATTTTTTCGAATCAGGGCGATGAATTACTTGAGCTTGAATGGCCGCACATATGGTAGTTGATACTCCAAGATTGTCAAAGCTAGTAACATTGCACAATGAACTAAGTGCATGTGGCTTGGGTTGAGCTGTACTTGTTGTGAAAACTCTATTCTTTATTCTGCCAATAATGGCACCGGCCACGTCCTTGCAGTCATTGAGGAAAGGAAGGAATGTTATGTCGACCACCGGTGTTACTAGAGACTGAGTTTACCTCTGCATGTCCACGGTTGACACTGGAAGAATTTTGGTTAGTAGGAAGGGTAAATATGATCGGGAATTCACCATGGTAAGTGATGTGATCGTTTGTTGGCATCGCTACGTTTAGAATCCTTAATACGAAGGAGCTTGGGATTGGGGATTGGGGCCTCCCTTAGCTCAGTCAGTTAAGGCGTAGCTACAAAGCAAGACCATGCTGAAGGTAGCTGGGTTCGATTTCCGGTTCGGTCTAGGAATTTTTCGGGTTGGAAAATATCTCGACTTCTCTGGACATAGAGTTATGATTGTACTTGCCACACAATTATACTAAAGACTGGACTCGGAAACAATGCGACACTTTGTTTTGGATGTAACTTTTTATCGCGTGGGTAAAAATTAATGAAATTTTGGGTAATACTAGTTTATAGTGTTATGTATATGTGTGCAAAGTAGTAGTTGTGTCAAGTAGTTTTCAAGATGCATTCGAAACAAGAAGAGCTACGCCAGCAAATCTTGGGCGCGGTGATCGATAATCCTGGTCAGTCGCACAGATGGATCGGCAAAAGGCTTGGAATCCACCATTCCACCGTGTCCCGCGTTGTGAAGATGTTCCAGGAGACGAAGCCCATCGAGCAGTGCGCTGGAAGCGGCCGAAAACCGAAAACAGAATACCCAGAGAAGGCGCGGAAGATAAGGCAATACTTTAAGAATAACCCGAACCTTTCCACCCGAGACGTGGCCAAAAAGGCTGGGCTACGTGTTTTTAAGGTCAGGAAGGCGCCAAACCGGACTGACAAGCAAAACACGGTGGCCAAATTGCGTGCGCGGAAGCTGTACCGTGAGTGGCTGGTCAAGCCAGGCTGTCTCGTCATGGACGACGAGACATACATCAAGGCGGACACCAAACAAATCCCCGGCCTCGAGTTTTTTGTCGGCACGTCCCGCATGGAGGCTACGGAAAAGTTCCGGAAGAGAAATATGGACAAATTCGCGAAGAAGTACCTGTTGTGGCAGGCGATCTGCGAGTGCGGACGGTACAGCAAGCCGTTCGTTACAACCGGCACCATAAACGGGCAGATTTATCGAGAGGAATGCTTGCAGAAGCGCTTGCTGCCCTTCCTCCGCTCTCACCGTGGTCCCACGCTGTTCTGGCCGGATCTCGCTTCGTGCCATTACGCCAAGCCTGTAATGGATTGGTACGAAGCGAAGGGCGTTAATGTGTCCCGAATGAGGCGAACCCGCCAAATACACCAGAACTTCGTCCGATCGAAAAGTTTTGGGCGATAATGAAGAAGAAGTTGAAGAAAAGCGGAAAAACATTCAAAATCGATGAAGCTTTGAAGAAAAACTGGGAGAAATTGTGTAAGGAAGATGGGCAAAGCCTCGCCCAAGATCTCATGAGCAGTGTTAAGAGAAATGTACGAGCATTCAGCTTGGGGGAGGAAATTCAATAAATACATTATGCCAAAACATAGCTAATATATAGTTATTAAATCCCTGATAATTTGAGAAGTATCCGATTTAAAATGAATTTTTGGTGATCATTTTTGTGTGTCTCATTTTTTCCGAGTCCAGTCTTTAATGCAAAAATGGTACAGGCATCGAAAGCCCTCAATTAATAACTGTGGAAGTTCATCTAGAACAGGCCTAAAAATACTCGTTACAGCTAAAATACTACTTTTCGCAATTATGTAACGATGAGATATTATAATAATTATTTTGTATACGTAAGATGCAAGTAGATGAGGTAAAGTTTGTGCATGACACATAAAATCTGTAGATTTCGCTTCCAGAGTGTCGGAAAATTCAAACAATGTTGTGAACTAAACATTACCCAATTATTGTTGGGTAATTATTGGTTCAAATCACTTCGTTTCAACGCAATTAGTCACAGAACAAATTTCATTCAAAGAATCATCAACAAATTCCATCTTCGACATCCAAGGAAGGATCACATTTACCTTCCGAAAAGTGCTTGGCTCCTACCTTCTCTCACTGGCAGTTCAGTGGTCTTATTTTAAATACCAACCCATGCATAAGAGATAAGGCTACTCCAGCAATATGTTCATCTTTTATTATAGTACTTTACCCACCACTTGCATTCACGGATATTTTCCCATACACGCTGTGGTAGCTTTTCGACTGAATAATCGAAATACTCCGATATGGTGCTGCTAGCAAGGAAGCTGGACTAAGCAGTAGAAAATTCTGTGTTGCATCCGCATCCCAAAAACATACACATCGGGGAAGAAGGGGAAGCATGCAACGAGTGGCTAGTCCAATGATGGCCAGAAAAATGCACAAAGTCATTGAGCCAAAGCCATAAATTTTCGCTAGTTTATGTTTATATCCTACAACATAAATCCGGCAGCACGGAGATCCTGAAGCTGAGGGAGATTTGGGAAGAGGCGGAGCGAAGAGTGTTGGCGAACGGGAATAGTGATGTTGTGCAGTGCATTGGCAGCTGCTTAAAGGATCGACAGTCCGACGCTTGATGTCGTCCCAAGAGTCCTGCTTCGTTTGGATAGAGTTCCAAGAAAAGTCGAGATGGGGACCAGGAAGCAAAAAAAAACGCTGGACATTCACTGCCTGCGAAGCAACCTCGTTTCGAAGAATGCAGCAGTAGTGGGTGGTAAATAAAACACAATTCAATATAATTTTACAATCTAGTTAAACTTGCATTAAGTATGTTTTATGTTGGAGAATTTTACGGCTGCTGCGGCAAAAAATAACCAATGTTTCCAAAGCCACGGAATCTAACCCTCGAAACATAACAGAATACAGACAACTATGGACCCTTTTCCAATTACCTGGATGCGTAGTAAAATTGTTTTCATGTATCTTGCTCATCTTAGTCGTTGAACCAATGTGATTTAGACAAGAAGAAAATAATCAAATATTACCCCGGTACACTATGATGACTACTACCGACCGCTCTATATTGTCATCATATAGCTCATTCTGGTTGACTCACTCAATCGAATAAACTTTACAGAGCCGAGTTACATTATTGATGTCTTATATTTAAAGTAAAAGGAGCTGGACCGGATACTCGCGGTTGTCTCGAGGTTAGTGGAGATTTACAATTTTTTTGGATGGGAAAAGGGAGAAGGAGGTTTGAAATGTGGTTTATGATACAAATATTTAATTAATCCTAAATCATGAACTTATTTCTATTCATCTTGAAAACAAACATAAAAAAACCCACATGTACAAAATACAAACTAAACACAAAATTAATCAAACTTACAATCTAAGGTTAATATTCTTAAAGTAAACATATATGAGTTTCATAAACCTCAGATCGCGTCTAGCCAAAATATTCCGAACTGGCACTCACTCATGTATCCTGCGCATATTCAGTGTAGCATACGGCCAACGTGACAGACTCTCATCCCATCCTGGGCGACTGATTTCTATTAGGTACATTTCTGTTAATTTGTCACTATGAGTAGGGCCCCTGGGTCTACATCTGCTGCGATGTTCTAATCCAACGCCAGCTTGGAGATTTCACTTTGGCCGCTTCGTAGTGTGTAGCCGACGCACCTCCACTCCCGTCCTCGTATTTCTGTTGATATCTGCTTTTGATGACATCGACTATGTATTTATTTATTTGTCATCAATCAGTGTAGACCGTTTTACAATTGTTGTAAGTGCTATTTTTACAATTTTGTCTATGTTATATATTTTTATAATATGTCTTAAGAACAAGTAGAGGATTTAAAATATTGCTTTAATTTGTCAAGTGTAAAGTCAATGTTCTCGCAATACTTATTATACACTCCCGGAAATAAATATAAAGACACATAAAAAAGCATGGCGCCTACCAAATATCAGAATCAGAGGAATTCTAAACCATGTATTTTTGGAAGCCACATTATCATGCTACAATATCACCCATAGAAATAACCAATTGCATCATGTACGCAGGGGAAATAAATGGAAATGTGATTTTCTCCTTCGGAAATAAATATAAGGACGCCATACAAAAATGTATGGGAAATTGGTCATTTTCGAAACATTACTAAGCATGTCAACAATTCTTGTAGCACCAAAATAACCAAAGAGTTAGTTAAAATAATAATTAAACTTAATTTCTGAAACATTCTAAGCAGATCCAATCGCTAGAAGTTCTCGAAAATCACAAAAATCATTGGTTGATCAGCGATGATCAATTAGGAGCTACATACATTTAGGCGTTTTCCGAGTTAGAATTTGTCTTGAAATGTTCAAACAAATTAATAGGAAGATGGGAAGAGCGCGTAAGCCCGTCACCCCCTCACTTTTACTAGATATCAGTTTTAGTGTAACTAAATAAACACAGGTCATCTTCCTATTAATTTGTTTGAACATTTCAAGACAAATTCTACCTCGGAAAACGCCTAAATGTATGTAGCTCCTAATTGATCATCGCTGATCAACCAATGATCCGAAGTGAAAATGTTATACAATATAGGCCCAAGAATGCTAACCTGAGGAACTCCTGCTCTAACAGGTAGTCGATTAGATTTGGAATTTTGATAATTTACCTGCATAGTTCTGTCAGTTAAATAATTTTGAACTAATTACATAATATAAAGTGGAAAATTAAACTTCTTCAATTTAGTAATCAAACCTTCATGCCAAACACTCTTCTGTAGAAATTGAGTTCGTATTGATGAGAAGCATCATTCTATTCAAAATTATCTTTTCAAAAATTTTACTTATTGAAGAAAGCAAACTTATTGGACGATAGCTAGAAGCTTCAGCTGAATTTGTATCTGGCTTTAAAATTGGAACAACTTTTACATTTTTCCATTTATCAGGAAAGTATGCCAAATGAAAACATCTGTTAAATATTTTTACCAAGAAAGACAAGGTACTCTCTGGGAGTTTTTTGATGAGGATAAAAAAAAATTCCATCATTACCTGGAGCTTTTATATGTTGAAACTTTTTAGTTATAGATCTTACTTCGTCCAAATCAGTCCCCCAGGAATCATCAAAAATATTTTCCCGAACAAAAATATTCAGATAATCCCGAGTAACCTGATTCTCAATAGGACTAGTAAGACCCAAACTGAAATTATGGGAGCTCTCGAATTGCTTAGCAAGTTTCTGAGCTTTTTCCGAATTTGTGATCAAAATTTTACCACCTTCTTTAAGTATGGAATAGGCTTTTGAGGTTTTTTCAAAATGTTTGTGAGCTTCCAAAAGGGTTTGGAACTCGGGTCTAATTTCGAAACATTATTTTCAAAGTTTTGTTCCTCAGGGTAGAGAATCGCTTTTTAATTTGTGTTTGCAAATCCCGCCAGATAACTGTGACAAGTCACTCCGTTCGTTCACTCAGTCACAATTCATGCATTTAGCAGACACGTAACATTGTTTAGTTCCGTGACCCAATCCCTGGCACTTACAGCACTGGGTGAGGTTTTGGAAATTTCCTCCAGTCTTCCTGAAGTGTTCCCACTTCACTTGGACGTGGATCATAAGCCTAGCTTTTCGTAATGTCTTAAGGTTGTTTAGTTCACTAGACTTGAAGTGAACTAAATAAAAATCATTAAAAATCCCGTTGCGCGAATCTCCAGGACGGGATTTCATTTTCATTTTGATTAATTGGACTGGCTCAAGTCCAAGCAAGTTTGTCAACTCATCTTTGATCTGATCCAGTGATTCACCACTGGGCAGACCTTTCATGACAACCTTGAACAGACGTTCAGTTTTGGTGTCGTATGTGAAAAATTTGTGATACTTATCAGTAAGATACTTGAGAAGGCTTTTGAATCCGTCCAAGGTTTCAGCCAATACACGACAATCACCCCGACGGAAAATTGAAGTGAAAATTTGAATTTAACGAAGTTCAAAAGTTCCATGCGCAGAGCATGGAAATCAGAAGTGGTAATTACGATAGGGGGAATTTTTTCCTTTTTGGCATTAAGCCGGGAAAGTTTAGTGAAATTTTGTCTGGATGAATGGTCATTCTCATTATCCGTGAGCATATCAAACTGATTGCTCAAATGAATTTCGTCAGAAGGGGGATCAGCAGATTGCCCTTTTCTTTTGCGTTTGGGTGCCATAGCGGCAGAAGAAAGTTTCTCCAAATCAACTTCCAAGCAGATTTCTATAAGAATTCTATAGGAATTTTCCAAATCGATATTCAAGCAGGATTACCTCGGGAACGGTCCACACAAGGATCGAAGAGGAATAAGAGACGCACATAGAAAATTTGAACTTAGCACTAAATTTGGTGTAGCTTTAGGTAGTAGTAACACTTCCTTCAGCAAAAAGCAAATAGATCCGCACGGCAAGAGAGCACAATGCGGACTGATTAGAGTATGCCTTGATTTATCTCTATAACTAAGGGCCGATTTCTTCACCTCCGCTTAAAAGTTAAGCGAGGTTTAACAACAATTTAAGCCTCGTTTAACTTTTTTCTGATTTCTTCACTACCGCTTAACGGCTAAGCCGAGTTTAAAATTTACCAGGTTTAAGATAAGTGTCGCTTAATTTAAGCGGTGGTCTGAGGTGGTTTAGGAGCGTTAAGCGAGCACTAAGCGGCGATATTCAACTTTTGATTTTCTTCACTGTACTCCGTTTTGGTGGTTACTTCATATTTCGAAATAAATCTCGAAAAATAATCTACTAGAATAATGTATGGACACCACCAACACGTTTGGGACCAGGTGCATTGGAGATTATTGGAAAGCGACGAGGAAAATGGTGAGGAAATCGATGGTTTACAATTAGCACGTAGCCAATATAAAATGCGTGCTCGCATCAGCATTGACACCTGGGACGATCAGGATTTCTTCATGAGATTCCGGCTTCAGAAAAACACCATGGCGATGGTCCTGGAAATTATTCGTCCTAATAAAGAAGTCGATGAAACAAGGTAGGTAGTCCGCATAATGGAATTGCATATTATAATATTGCGTCAATTTGAAAAGATGCATATTAATCATTATTTGGCGATTTTATTTATTGTGGTACTTGCAATTTTCAATAAAGCAAGTATTTTCGGAAGCCAAAAAATGCTATTAAATAAAGTAAAAACTCCTCCCAAAGGGGGAGTTTGGTAAAGAGAGATGAAAAAACCGATTTGTACCTTCCTTAAAAGTTGTCCTAGTTCGCTATTCTAATATCTATGTACAATCTTCACACTGCCGTACTCTAACGGAACTATCAACTCTATGCTTTCATCTACTCCATCTATCGTATAAAAATTACCACTACAGTCTGTTATTTGAAATTAGCATCTTCAACTATGTAAATCGTTGACTTCACGTAGAAGTAATACTAAAAACATATAGTCAAAGTCATTGCATTCGATTAATATAGATCACGACACATTCGTCCGCTTGTACAATTATTGGTCACTCTTCGATTTTATGTATTAGGATCGATGCAGATCGCCATTGCCGATTTTGCTGGCGTTTGTGTTTCGTCGGTGTGCCGCATTATTCGACGTGTTTCGCTTGAATCAACTCAAGTACGCCAACGCTTTATAAGGATGCCAAAAACGCAAGATGAGCTACATGCAGCAAGTCGTGATTTTTACGCCTTTGCAAAATTTCCTCGAACTATTGGTGCAATTGATTGTACCCACATCAAGATACAATCACCTGGTGGTAATCAAGCTGAGAACTACCGAAACCGAAAATCTTGGTTTTCACTGAATGTACTAACAGTCAGTTCAGCAGATTTGAAAGTTTTGAACATTGTCGCAAGATGGCCTGGAGCATCAGACGACCAACACATTTTCAATAATTCAACATTGAAGATGCAGTTCGAGCGGGGTGATTTTGGACACTTCATAATCGTTGGCGATTCCGGATACCACAACACTAAGTATTTGGCTACACCTTTTCTCCGATGTGAAACGTCAGCTGAAACACTATACAACGAAAGCCAAATCCGTACCTGGAATGTTGTAGAACGTTCTTATGGCGTATTGAAACGGCGATTTCCAGTATTGTCGTTGGGAATACGTGTAAAAATATCAAAAGTTCAGCTCATTAGTGTAGCGTGTGCAGTATTGCATAATATTGGAATTGATGCTAAGGAAGTGGAGCCGCCAGCAGAAATCGAAGGATTTGATGAAATGTTAGCTGCAACTGCTGTTCCAGATTGTCCTAATATGGAAAGAAGCGCAACGGGTTGTGTTCGTGACCATTTAGTTTAACATTTTTTCTCACAGTTATAAAAAGATAATGTTTGATACTATTTTAAAATAAACTGTGTAAACTGCAACCTTTTATTTACTATTGTAGCAAATTGGATAACAAACAAAAATTATTCACTCTCTGATCCGGAACTGTTCATTCGTCCTTCTGTGCTCTTCTCATACGTGTAGCTCAAGAGTTTCATCCGCATCGCATGCTCTTCCCTCAAGTGTTGATAGCGAAGCTGTTGCGATTGTAGCTTCATTTTCTTTGTTTGGAGAGTAATATGTGCTGACTCGAGTTCTACCTTGCGCTTCTGGACTTCGAGCCGATGGACTTCTTCTAACATTTCTTCGTCACGTTCTAACAACTTCTTTTTAAGATCCAGTTCGACTGCAGACTTTTGACGCTTCGTATGGGTTTTCAAAACACTGCTCATGGGCCTTTTTAACATTGCAGGGCTGTAATTTTCCCACTTATCTCCTCCTCGTGTTTGTGCAGAATTAATGCACCGACTAGGACCGGCAATTGCGTCTGGATCACCAACTGGTGATGGAGTGGAAGGTGATTTGAGGGAAGAATTATCAACACGTTCGTTGCCCCCAACTTTCTGTTCTATCAAGTAATTATCTTGGCTACTCAAATTAACTTCTGTCTCCTCCAAATATTCGACCACATACGCATCTTCAGTCATCACTTTGTTCGAACCATCTGGCATTGCAGCCTCCTCCATTGTGATGTCAACAGCGTTTTCGTCATAATCATCGTCATCGTCGCACATCGATCGAAGTCCATCGACCGACAGTGCAATAACCTCGCGAAGCTCAGCCAACACCTCAGATTTTGGCCGCCATTCGTCAGGGCCTCGACCGCCGCCGGTAGCCTTACGCGACATCTTCTCTTTAGAAGCAGCTTGACGGATAGTTTTTTATGTTTTCATATTTCTTCTTTAATACTGTAGAAGTTCGAACCTAAGATTTAAAAAAACAAAGCCTTTTAGATAAATTTGTACAGCGGAGAAGTGGTGATTAAATACTATGAAATATGTAACTCACCGTGTTGAGGCAATTTGCATTAAACTCGGCGGTGATTTCCTCCCACGCACTGGCTTTATCATCATTCCTCTGCGTATCGCTGGCCTTACACTCAATGACATCTTTGCGGTTTAATGCCAATCTCACCAGCAGCTCCTCTTCTGCTTCCGAAAAATTAGCCGAGCGAACTCGCTTTTTTTGTTCGATTTTTGGTGGCATTTTCTTTTCTACGCAATAAAAAAGCAAACAGGCAAACTCAGATCAAAACAAATCTCACTTGCTAAAAATGACGTTTCGGTTGGAAATATACTGGAACGATATTGGAAAATTTGCTAAACCAGATTTACGGTAAGCGGCCGCCTCAAATTGTTAAACCGACGTGAAGAAATGCAATTTTTAAGCGAGGCTTAAAACTGACGTTTAAATTTAAGCGAAGCTTACGGTAAACCAGGTTTAAAGCGTTAAGCGGGGTTGGTGAAGAAAACGGCCCTAAGAGATAGATAATTTATGTTTTTTGTATACATATCAGCTGTTCATAGACAACTGAGTGGTTACCGGATGGTCCTCTTTGATTGTAGTATGCCGTGATTCGTATCTATAACTGAAAGATAGAAAAATGCTGATTTTTGAGCTGTTCATAGATACTGAGTGGTCACCGGGTGGTCCCCTGGAAGAACCGGATCATCGAAAAAAAAATACTTCTTGTATTTCATTACAATACGCCATAATTCGTCTCTAGTAATTATAATCGGCAAAATTGGTAAATCATTTAGCGCTATTGTAGATGACATATGATTTTAGAAAACTAGCTTCGGAAGTCTCCTTTCGCTTTCATTTTACTCAACTAAGGGCACATATCATCAGGAATAACTTTATTTCACTTCACTATTTAGAAAAGCATTTCGCGTGAGATATAATTAGGAATGATTTTGAACCTTAGTTTTGCAAGAAGTAAAGGTTTTCGGAATCTTGAATCACATAAAGAGTTGGGAAAGTGCTGTAACTTTTCGGGACAGACGTGTCAGTCGGTTTTCGGAAAACTGTATCGGAAACAATTTAGGTAAAGACACTACTTGTCTATCTAACATCTAATGTAATAACATTTTCTGACGATTTCGAATCGCGAAGTTTCTTCATGTCCAAATATAAATGTTTGCAGAAGATTTTTTTTTACAATGAATATTTAGTGACTAGTAATAGCATCAACAATAGTAGAGCTCAGAAGTCTAGATTCAGTTGTGGGCCCACAAAGCACGAATTAAAAAAATAAAAACCCCTGAGGCCCTGCAGATTAGAATGGTTTTTCGCAAACAAAATGAAAAGTTGATACTGATAAAACGGATTTTGATGCGGTGATTTCAGGGATTGGACTTGTACCCCTGAACTCACTAGCAGCACACTTGTCAATGATCAATTCTAGCTACTTGTTTGTGACTTATGTCAGTCGCAATCAAGTTGCAGCTAATTCTTGCGACATACCGCACCCCCTGCACCCTGCATTTCAGCTTAGGTGCCATCCTGCAAGATTTTGTATCTGGAAGGGCTAATATGTGATGCGTTCAGTAATTTTAATCGTAGGATAGTGTGTCAAGGATGACTACTTGCACTAAATTTTAATACAAATACCTTAAGTTACTAACAAGCCCTATATTTCGCCTTTTTGCAATATAAGGTTGATATACGGCTACTATAAAGCTTGGAAGGGGCTTATTGGTTACTTGGAACGCCTGGAGTATAGTATGCACTGGATAACAAATTTGACCAGACTTTGAAATGGTTGTTCTTCCGTGTTTTAGTTTTAAATAATGTTTTGATTATTCTTTGGTCATTAATTTATTTTTATTTTTTTAAACACCAAATATCGTGCATATAATTCAAAGAATTTGTCAATTCTTAGACACATGGAGTCCCAATCTTTAGTTGATTTTTCTATGTTAATTATTAATTTATCGTCAATGCTGCATACCACCACTGAACACGATTTTGCTTGCGATATGTGCAGTGCAGCAGTGACCGTTCTCTGAAGATCGAGATTATTAAGTTTATATTGCCCTTTATCTAGAGTTACTAGCAATGTTTTGTCATATTGCACTGCTTCCTTTAAAGTTTTGTATTTTTTGTGTTGAACCGTTTCTACGTAAAGGATTGTTTCACCATTTTCAGTAATACCTGTGAATTCAAAATTTATCATTTATTATAATATGTTTCGAAAAAGAGCTGCTTCTGTTACTTACCATCCAAGCAGCAGCACAAAAACGCTCTCTGGCTATCAAATAGTACACCTACTTGATTGAAGTCACCCAATTGCTCAGATTTGAACCATTTCCGTACTTGCTCCGCCGTGCCTTCATTGCGAATTTTTTGATCGTGAAGCAACTTCATGCAGTTTTTTGTGAAAACTGTGCTCGTTACGCGTTTTTATGATATTTGGGATCTGATACGCTGCCATTCTTCCGACCATGTAAAATTCCTTATCTGCAGGTCATTCGTTTTATTTGTTCTTTTTCTGTTGATCTTTTCTTATAAACATGATGTAAGAATTCCACAAAGAAAACTATTATTAGAAAATATAAATATATTGCATCTCAACAGACTCCTGCGCTGAAAACAATTTGATTATGAATCCATTGATTAGAAAAAAAAAAGTTGAATGCAAACCACATAATAGCTAAACAGTGATCTGTTTCAAAGTTTTATTACACATATGTCATACATTCTTATTTTTATGCGACGATAAATTCTAATCATTTTTCATTTACGCAGGAGTCCAATATGGTGCAAAGTACGCAACACATACACACCTGATTGTCACCGAACTCATATTCAACTTCAACCAAAGTGATGGAACGTCTTTTTTTATAACATAATATAGGTGAATACTTGTAGAATCCAAAAATGACCGTGCTGATAAATGAATTGAACTACCACACAATTTTCTAGAGTACAAATCTAGGATTAACGTTTTCTTGTTTGTTTTTATGATTATCTTAATTTTACTGGCCTTTGGTTCACGGTCATTAGATAAAATTTTTAATAGATGCCACTCTGAAATTTTATTTTTTATTTAAAGCAATTTTTGAGCAAGAAACAATTTTTGGAAAACAAAAATAATTTCTGGAAAATTGTTTTTGCAGTTCTTTGTATGTTTCCTCCATAGTGAAAATTTGTATGGGAAATTAGACTTTTTCTATATTGCTGAAATAATTTCCTTTTCATCTGACTAAACATATTTGTTTCTTCCACACTTGGTTTGTGAGTTATGAATTTTTAAAGTATGTGAAATTGTGGCCTACCTTAACTCAGTCGGTAATGATGCAGTTATAAAGCAAGACCATGCAGGAGGCTTCTGGGTTCATTTGCCGGGCTGTTTTTGGTATGTTTCGGGTTAAAACATTTCTCGACTTCCCTGGGCAAAGAGCATGATTTTACTTGCCACACAATTATATTAATGCAAAAACGGTGCAGACTTCGAAAGCTCTCAATTAACAATTGTGGATGTGCTCAAAGAACACGGCGTAATGTCCCAGTAGGGACGCAATAAAAAAGCCAAATAAGAGAATCATAAAATCGGAAAAATTGAACTGAAAGTTTCCAAGCCGTTAGTGAGCATTTAAAATAATTTTGAAGAATTTGAATTGCTAAAAAAAAGGTTATTCCTGTTTTTCTGTGTGATCTTCGTAAAAAACTAATTGTATTTTTTTTCCGGATTGCTGCGATAAATAACTTATCATTTCACTACAACAGTTTCTTCCCACGATGTTTAGTTCCAAAGGTATTCAAAGTTCGTGTTATCCGGGAAAATCTGCAGACATGTTACGAAATAACATATAAATTTAGATCAATATTTGCCAATGAATCACATAAAATGAATAGAAGCTTCATTGATAAAATTATATTTAATGTTGAGTTACTGTATGTATGGTAGAAACAGTTTTGAAAAGTTTCCCCGTTCTATAAATTTGCAATTAATTGATTGTTAGCTGTACGTTTTATAATACGTTAAAAATTTAGCCATAAACTGCATCAAGTTTTGTATCCAGGTTGAAACCAGCCTCGTCTTGCTTTATAGTTATACTAGCTGAGTGTACCCGGCTTTGCTCGGGATTCCATATTTCCTTAAGTTCATGTTCTGACTAAAAAAAATCCTATCCTCTTAGTCGCAAGCAATACGAATCATGCATGGAAAATGAAATATTTCACGTTACGTTATACGTGAACGGCCCCCAGCACAACTGAACCGTATCTATGTCCTTACCTATACGTGATTTCAAAATTATCGACGGATACTCAAGTGTTTAATGTTATTAGGTACTTCACCGTCGGTGGCTAACCTCAAATTTTGACAGTTTGGTGGTACTGTTTACATAGACCTAGCCGATATTTTGTTGAGTGGATTTTTTTCAATAATTTTTCTTTTCATCGCCTATTTCCTCGTTATTTTTTAAATGAAAACTCGAAACATCAAAAATATTTTTTCGAAAAAAATTCTAAGTCCGGTGAATTTTACCACTGAACTGTCAAAGAGTTCATGCGTGACGTCATCTTGTAGTACTCAATTTAAAATTTGCTCGGTGGACTGAGCTGAGGAAAATCATCTTCACGGTGAATAAAAGAGCAGCCGATTTGTTTGACGTAAATAGAACAAAAATGAATAGAAAAAAAATCGAAGAGCGATCTCTCGCTGAATCAAGAAAGGCTGAACAGCACAGAAGCCTGAACAGCACAAAAAGCTGAAAAGTACGAATAGCTAAATGCTAAAAACCTGCAAAAACAGCGAATTAACGTACATCGAAGACCGAAGCTTTAAGTACCTTTTAGTAAACGAATGTTCGTTGCTATACTTCTCTGACTAAAAAAACACGGGAAGGACAATAAATCAGAGAGCAAAGCAGTAGACAAACGTTTTTCAAAGGTTAATGGAGGAAAGAAGCTTATAGTAAATGCATATCTGTCGCTACGCTCCTCTGACTAAAAAAAAACACGGGCATAACAGTAAATCTGAGGGCTACCCAGTAAAAAAGCGTTTCTCAAATGATAGTGAAGATAATATTCTTCTTAAAATGCTTTTAGTAAATGCATGCCCGTCGCTACGCTCGTCTGACTAAAAAAAACACGGGCAGGACAGTAAATCTGAGGACTACGCAGTAGAAGAGCATTTTTCAAGGATTATTAGAAAAAAGAAGCTTTAAAGAGAGGCTTTTAATAAACGCATGGCCCGTCTCTTTAACCCATTTAACCCAACAGAGAATACCGTTTACTTTTCGATTATGAGGAAAATCGAGAGAAGTATCATTAACCTAGGGCTATACCAAAAAGACTGAGTGAAACCTCTCTAGATTTAAATTTAAATCGATTTCTGGCCTGTACACGTCACCTCCTTTCCGAAAATACCCAGATTGTAGGGTATTTGAAATATTTTGGATAACGGAAAGTCTCTATCTGCCAATGATAGATTATCAAATGGCATGGATTCAGGGGCGCTTTTGACGTCACATGACCGCCGATCTTTAAATTCATTCCAGCATCTTGTATTTGGATTTGAGAAAGGACATTTTCTTTCCGACATAAATAAATAAATGATGAAAAAAAAAATTAATCTGTTTCGCTTCAAAGTGAAACATAGAAAACTCCTCTATAGAGTACAACTTTAAACTTAGCACCTTTATGGCCTCTACCTTTTGGAGGGTCACAATAAAACTACCGTCCCCTATATATAAAAAAAGTCGCACATTTTTCAATCGTTCAACATATTTTCAGTGCATTTTTCACGGTATATTATTGGTGGTGTGCAACTTTTTCGTGTCGTGCAAAATTTTTCATTTTACGCAACATTTATTGTGTCGTGCAACATTTTCCATGTCATACAACGTTTTTCGTGTCATGTGACATTTTACATGTTGAGCAATATTTCTCATTCCGAGCAACCGAGTTTTTATTATTTCACGCGAAATAAGTCGTTTCGTGCAACATTTTTCATGTCATGCAACATTTTCCATGGCGTGCAACATTCGTTTTGCCGTTCAACATACCTCGATCGCGTAACATTTTTCAACATATTCATTGTCACGCAACATTTTTGGTGCCATACAAAAAATTTCATTAAGTTTAAATTTGTTCTGTCATGCAACATTTTTACGTCGTGCAACATTTTCAATACTTCGCAACATGTTTCATGCCGTTTATTATTTTGGATGTCGTGCAACTTTTTCTTTCTCACGCAACATTTGTTGTGTCGTTAATCATTCTTATGTCGTGAAATAATTTCCATGTCGTGAAATATTTTTCATTTCACGCAACATGTTTCGTGTCGTGTAACAATTGTCATATCATGCAACATTTTTAAAGTTGCGTTATATTTTTCATGTCGTGCAACGTTTTCTATATTTTGAAAAAAACTGTCGTATCCTGCAACATTTTCATGCCTTGCACCATTTTCCATGTCGTGCATCATTTTCCATGTCGTGCAACATTTTTAGTACAACTATTAACGTAGCTTAGCATTTGTTATGCTGCGCAGCATTTTTACTTTCGTGCTACATTTTTCATATCGTGCAACATTTTTCATGTCACGCAGCATTTTTTATTTCATGCATCATTTCATGTCGGGCAACATTATATTTATTGCGCAACATTTTGAATGTTGTTTTTTTATGTCGTTCACAATTTTTCATGTATACAACGTGCAACATTCATCATTTCGTTCGAAATTTTTCATATTGTGCCACATTTTTTATGTCGCGAAGCATTTTTCAAGTCGTGTAACAGTATTCATGTCATGCAACATTTTTCATGCTGCACAACATTTTTCATAACACATAAACACCTCTATTCTGGTTTTTCAACAAATCGGATTCGACATACAAAAATTTTTTTTGTATGACGGATTCGATTCGTTCGAAAACCAGAATAGAGGTGAAAGTTTTTTTAGGTAGTGCAACATTTTTTTTATCGTACTACAATTTGCAGGTCGTGCAACATTTTTGTTTTGTAACACATTTTAAAAGTCGTGAAATTAAATATACCGTGCAACATTTTTCATGTTGCGCAACATTTGTTTCAACACCAACATTTTCTGCGTCGCACAACATTTATCATGTCACGTAAGTTTTTCATGTCATGCAAATTTTTCATGTCACCCAACATTTTCATGTCACCCAACATTTTCATGTTGTGCAACATTTTTCATGTCACGCAACATTTTTCATATCACGCAACATTTTTCATATCACGCAACATTTTTCATATCGTGCAACATTTTTCAAATCGTGCAACATTTTCCATATCATGCAACATTATTCATTTCGTGCAACATTTTCCATATCATACAACATTTTTCATGTCACACAACATTTCTCGTATCACGCAACATTTTCGTGTCTTACAAAATTTTTCGTGTCGCGCAACATTTTTCATGTGCAACATTTTTCATGTCATGCAACATTTTTCGTGTCGCGCAACATTTTTCATGTCGTGCAACATTTTTCGTGTCGCACAATATTTTTCATGTCGTGCAACATTGTTCATGTCGTGCATCAATTTTTTTGTTGCGCAACATTTTTCATGTCGTGCAACATTTTTCTTGTTGCGCAACATTTTTCAGGTCGTTCAACATTTTTCAGGTCGTGCAAAATTTTTCATGTCGTGCAACATTTTTCTTGTTGCGCAACAGTTTTCATGTCATGCATAATTTTTCATGTCGTGCAACATTTTTGATGTCGTGCAACATTTTTGATGTCGTGCAACATTTTTCATGTCATGCAACATTTTTCATGTCGTGCAACATTTTTCATGTCGTGCAACATTTTTCGTGTTGCGCAAAATTTTTTATGTGCAACATTCTTCATGTTACGCAACATTTTTCAGGTCGTTCAAAATATTTCATACTCGCAACATTTTTCATGTCGTGCAGCATTTTTCGTGTCGCGCAACAATTTGCATGTCGTGCAACATTTTTATGTCGCGCAACATTTTTATGTCGTGCAACATTTTTCGTGTCGTGCAACATTTTTCATGTCTTGTAACATTTTACATGTGGTGTAAAGGTACAAAAAATGCAAAAAAAAAATCGAAGCACGCTATACTTTTGATAGCCCCTCGGCTTAATCTTCGGACCCCCCGTCTTCCCAATCACCCTATAACCATCTTCTTAAAGTGAGGAATACGTATGCCAAGTTTGGTAGAAATCGGTCCATGCGTTCCAGAGTTATGCTGGAACATACATACAAACATACAAACATACATCCACTTTTATATATATAGATAGAAGATAGATAGATAGATTACCCAAATACCCCCATATCCCAAATAATAGAATTATTCCATAAATGGTACTCTGAAGATGTCGTTAAGCTAAATAACCATACACATTTTATTGGGGCACTTTGTATTGATCAGATTGATAATCCAGTATTAGCGTACACCCAAAATGGGGAAAACAAAAACAAAAATAGAATATAAAACAAATTACCATCCATGATCCACATCCGAACCAGAAGTTGAACCAGCCATCTTTTATTGATTCAATTCGGATGCCTTCTTCAAACATCGCAATTTCTAGCTTGTACGACTGGCATTTGCTTGGCGATTTTTTTTTCTCGGTCGCATAGCTGTTCGCACCATGATAGTAGAAAATCAGCAAACCACAGCAAGTAACACAAAAATTAACTACTATAATAATCAGATCCTTTTAGTTTGTAAATATTCAATGCAATATATGTTAACCACTCCGTGATTCGTGGGTTGGGATACAGTGCAAAAAAAAAAAACAACAACAAAGGACACACACCGAACAATTTGTTTCTCACCGTTCTCTCAAGTATAGTCCAATTTATTGCTAGCAAAAGTACCGTAAAACAGGGTAACATTGATAGTTTTTTGAAGCATATTCTAAATATTTTTTGCAGCATTGCATGTTTTCCAAATTTTATATTTTTAAAACATGTACTCAGGTTTCTAGAGTCAGTTCGTTAGTAATATGTTTAACGGAAATTATTGCATTTGCACTATTGTTTTAGTCTTGTGACCGACCTCAATATTTTGACTTGGGGTTACTTTGATAATGCTCGATGAATGTAGAAAAACATGCGTGAATCTCAAACAATTTATTTCAAGAAATATTAAACTTTGATCAGAAACACAATAAGCAACAAGAAGACAATACTTAATTTTGATGGCTATATCGGAAATACGTTTCATAAGTGATTGTTTGAATACTTTTAAAACAGGTGAAAATCAAGATTTTTTTTAATGTTTGAAAAATATGTAAAACATTTAATGTAAAAACTTTGCACGATATCATGGGCAACACACTAATCTACAATGTGGTAGTAATGTTTACAATTTGGAAAGAGTGCAGAAAGTAAATTAAATCATTATATTCTACTATCAAAGATACTCGCATTATCAAAGATACCACGTTTTACGGTACACAATTTTCTATTGAAACACGCGGCTAACGTAAATGATCTGTATTTGATCTCGATCGGTTAGCTTGACCGGTAATTTTATTTCGCTCATCTGTTTACCCCGATACCTAACATCGTGTTTGCTCCTATTATGTGTATGTGCATGTTATCAATACTATCAGTGTACGTGTTTGTATAATTTAGGGATGTTCAATTTATTTGTGTATAACTGTTTTAATTTTAAACTAAAGTTAATGTTATTCACTTACAGTTTTTAATTTTAATACTAATTCTAATTAAATAACAATATTATTGCGCACATACTGATTTCAGATCACTGAAGTCGGACAAACTTTGCCAATTTTTTTTTACTATTCATCTGTTCATTCGGTTTTTAAATGACCATTACACGTAAAACATCTAGGGAATTGTCAATTTTTATTTTTTATCATTACATGGGCCAAACTGAACGAATTAGATTTTTTTATAATTTTAAAACTTTTACTGAACAGTTCCGTAGTTCAAAACTTACCCAACAGTGGAGGCCTGGATTGGTGGATGAATTAGTGCAGAAATACACAACCTACACTACTAGCCAATTGTTAAGAATTGACTAGCTCAGGTAGTAATTTCCTCTCAAGGTCGACTAATTTAATTACTTTAGGGAGAACACACGAACAACAAAACAACTCACCAAACAGACAGACCCAATCGGGAAACCAAGGGCTATGCTCCAAAAGAAAGTGGCACAAACACAGTTAGTTAGCTTATTTATATATTTTTCCTTTTAGATACATTTAACACGGGGGGGTACGTTGCGGCCGTGCTGGAACTGGTGGGGGCTTTTCTACGGTGCATGCATGTCGGGAGAAAGAGAGGGAGATAGCTTCGGGTTCCCTTGATTGCTAGTGGTTAGGCGGTTGCTCTGGTGTCAGTGGCTCCAGACTGGGACGGGGTTCTTCGCGTCCATCGTGAATCGTCCGGCTCTCCCGTTCCTACTTGCCGCTGATTTCGCAGTTTACGGAGGGTAGATTGCTCCGACTTTTGGTCCGTTGTTTCCTAGTCTTTGTCCGGGATGCTATCCGACAATCCTCGTGTTCGCAAACGGGGCAGTAACGCATTGCATATTGGGCGCTAGCAAGCGGGAACGATCAACCGGACCTCACTAGTCCCTCACCGCACAACGTTACGCCTAAATTGATGATAAATCTGTTTCCGAAACACGGAGGGGGCCAATATGCACAATTTGAAATAAATGCTACGAAAGCATACATTTAGGCTTTATCGTAGCTAATGAATATCAAAAGTCTACGCCTGATGGTTATGCTTCCAGGATTGCATCATACCATAATTTTTTTTTTACTTTGGTTTTTTTTCCTCTGTTCGGGACCTAACACTACTGCGACCAGTAAATTGATCTATTGTAGTATATCCCGTGTCCTTAGTTTAGTGCATGTCGTATTACTCCATCACTATTGAGAAATGATGAAGTATTCGATTTGTTTACAGTTGCCACTCTTGCATTTATCGCAAGGATCCGAATCTAATTGAAAGGTCCCGCTATTTATACCCTTCGGAGTGTTGAAACACCCTCCAAAGGCGCGCCCCTTTGTCAGTCAAAATTGGATTCCTTAGCAACAAAATTAAGGAATGACACCGATAATGACCATGCATCAGAACCCTAGTCTTAACCACTTCAAACTAGGGAACAACAATTAGAAGATAAGAAATCACATAGATGAAGATAACTAACTCATTTTTTTTTCTTGTTTCAAGATCATCCTCGGTAGACAAAGCCGAGTCTTGTCACTACAAACAACGCATAAAAAGTAACAAGGACTAAGATGTGTTGCTTGGATTACTGAAAAATCCTGTTCCCCTAGTTTGAAGAAGTCAGGAACTAGGGAACAACGAATAGAAGATAAGGAATTTTGTTTTGGTTTGTTTCGATCTTGTTTTCCGTGCTGAGCACCAATGCTACCGACGCGCCAGGAAGGCAGCTCCTACACCTGGACCCTACCTATCGACCCATCAACTCATGAACCGGGGACCAACGGCTTTACTTCCCTTCCGAAGAAAGGCGTGATCAGAGATGTTATGCCTCAGAACATCCCGGCGGCGCCGACTGGGATTGAACCCAGGCCTGCTGGGGTGATAAAAATAATAAATTTAATAAAAAAAAACTTTTAAAAAAACCGAATAACTTTGAAATTTTGAGGTCAATCCGTTGCAATTAAAAAAAAAAAACCAAAATTGACCGCATTACGAAGAGTGGTCAGGTTTGGTGGTGACTGGTGGTGTTTTACAGTAATATATGTATCTGTATTACTGTAAAACACCTGTTGCATCGACTGAAAGCGATAATGCAACCGCTTTCGTCGGGGCGGATCGTGAGCTCATCGCGTCGCGTAAAGAGTTCCTGTAGCAGTTCAAGGGCGACGAATGGCGAAACCATTGCTCGGACAACGGGATCAAGTTCCGGTTTATCCCCGCCCGCTCGCCACACTTCGGTGGCATTTGGGAGGCGGGAATCAAATCATTCAAATACCATTTCCGTCGCATCATGGGACTGAAAGCATTCTCGGTGGATCAGTTCCACACCGTCGTCACGCAAGTTTGATCAGTGCTCAATTCCCGCCCCCTATCGCCGCTCACTGATTCTCCCGATGATCTGGCGGCTCTGACGCAAGGACATTTCCTGGTCGGGGAACCACTCGTCGTAATCCCGCAACCAGATCTGAACCACATTTATCCTAGACGGCTCAGTCACCTACAGGATATGAAGAAAACGCTGCAGGACCTTTGGGCTCGATGGTCACGTGACTATGTGAGCCAGCTTCACCAACGGACGAAGTGGAGGAAGCACCAAACCGATCTACAACCAGGTCAACTAGTCCTTCTGAAGGAGAATACGCCACCGCTCCACTGGCCTTTGGGGCGTATCGTCGAGACCATTCCGGGCAAGGACGGCCGAATTCGAGTGGTCGTCGTGAAGACTACTGGCGGCCGCTACAAGCGAGCCGTGACTGACGTTTTTTCATGTAATTATAGGTAATATCTATACATTTTTACCTGGTGATAAATCATTCATTTGCTGGTCACCACCGGACCTGCTGGAAGACTCTTCAATAGAGTTTGTTTCAAAGCATGATTCGTCAGATCTTGATTATTTTAAAATTAAAGCTTTAGTATATTGCCACAGATGGTTTTTATTTTTCAATGTAAAAACACTTACCTTGCTGACGGTTGACCACACGATTCGCATATTCTTAGCTTGTTTTTTTTTTGCAGCGTTACGCTCTAGAGCTCGCTTTGTACGATAATTTCGTTTTCTAGTCTTCTGCAATGATCGACCCATGGGTCAAATATAATCACTGGTGACTGTCAAATACGAACAATCGTCGCCTACCTCGCATAACTGGTTCCAAACGACAACAATGAGCGTAAACGGTGAGGCCATGAAATTAGCGGTATTTGAACCAGGCTTCCGGAAATCTCACGCGTACACAAATGCGACAGCGAGCTGTGAGACAGAGCGTCGCATGACTCTCAAATCCATGGTGTGCTACATTAATTGTACAAAAGAGAGACCAGAACGATGCGCGCGACAATCTACACGCTCTCAACAAATTCAAGCGTCTCAATTTTTTTTTGTCTCACCGCATTGCTCTCTCAATGCGACGCATGTATTCAATCACATGCGACTGTTTCATTGCAACATCTCTATGCGCTCTCTCAGGGCGCCATCGCCGTGCGCTGTTTCGCATGCCTTGACTCTCGCGGTCCCATCATATGTGATGTTGTCGGGTGACGAGAGAAGGGACTGGAAGAGTTTGTTCACAGAAGACTTGTGTGCCCTTTTCAAATGGGGTGAAGTTTTTAAATGGTTCCAGAAATATCTTCTAGTATAGATTCAAGCAGACTCAACACATGGTTCCAGAGTTATACTTAAATCACCGTAAGATCACCACTCATGATCCTAGGAAGACGCAATTGCTTGTCGAAAGGATGCTAAAGGAAGGTAAAGGAAGCGTTGGATGGCAACCTTACGGTAGTTGGGATCAGGGATGGAAAATCGTTTACATTCATTTCGTGCATTCATTTACATTCATTTGTATGTAACTTTTTCCATCAGCAGAATACCGTAAAATGATGTATGAAGCTTTTGTGGCTTTTGATATTAACTACAACTTTTGTAAATAATTAAAATCTAAATCTCTTATGCATGAAGAACGAGAGCTGGCAGAACATATTATTGTTTTTCAGTGAATGCAATTTACATTCACTGAAAAACAATGGATTCATCATGCATAAGAGATACCGCTAATAAAGAAACATACAAAAGCTTCAAACACTATTTTACGGAATTCTGTTGATGAAAAAAGTTAGCGGCAAATGAATGTAAATGAATGCACAAAATGAATGAAAATGATTTCCCATCCCTGGTTGGGATACCGTTAGCATGTTAGCACCCCAAATAATACCGGAATATCTGTGAAACTATGTGTCCTTCAACAATTCCTTATGCGGAAATCTTCTAAAATACATTTTTGGAAGCCTCTGAAGCTTTCAGCCCATTTGGTGGAAAAATAAACAAGTTATTGCGCATTTGCACCAAATTAGACTCAGAATCCCTCAGAATACTTTTACTCAGACCAGTAAAAATATAAATGGATTTTTTTGAATGTAAAATAGCACTACATTTTACTATGTATACAAGATCATATAGTCGGCGTTAAGTCAGAAGCGACTAAGTAGCAAAATAAAAACAAAAAATAAATTAATGATATCATAAGATCAAGAACTCCCTCAGCTATATTTCACTTTTTCGGCCAGATTTGAAAAATTAGAGTAGCAAGAGAAAACGGTCAAATGATTTGTCCCATTACATAAGACACAATATTGAACAGCCAACTTTAAATTCGTTTTTCTCGAAATCAAAAAAAAAAAAATCACAGTTCGGTCTGACTTGACCGATCATATCAACACGCTAGTAATGATAGAACTCTGAAGATTAATATTTGTATTTTGTCTGGCTTGAGTGAACACTTTTTTAAGGGATTATTTTCAACGCAGAAGTGTACTTTGCTGCAAAAACGTTGGTGGTGACTTCTTATTACATACACACAAGTCTACACTTAAAAATTAACCAAGTTTAACATGTTGTAAATTTGTTCTGTTATGATCAATTGAGTTGAAATTTTGACTCAAAACTTGCTTTTCCATTAACCTTTGTCCGATCAGCTATGCACAAATTTTAATTTTATTGTCGCCTTCCACCAGGTGCTTCAAAAAACACGTGAAATTCAAAATATTTGTAGTTTTGCGTCAAAATTTCGGCTCAATTGCTCATAACAGAACACATTTACAACATGTTAAACTTGGCTAGTTTGTATGAAAACGACCTTTGTCCGATTAACCTAGCACCACAGTGTACGTAGGTACGAAATGCTGGATTAAGGTTAATGTAATAAATTTAGGAAAAAGTTGTGTCATATCTGTATTACGGATTGTTGCTAAGCTTCTTGCTTCAGGAATTGTATTGAATACCTGTCACAGGATAGTTCATATCAGCCACCATGATGCTGAATTGAAACAATCAATTTGCGATGACAGATTTCTAAATAGTCCTAGTGTTAGCACCGTGGACCCTCGGTGAAATTAAAAAAAGCATATGTATTAACGAGCAAATAAACCACAACTTGATTGTACATTTCGCTTACCAAAGCCACATCTCTTCCTTCGTTCGTTATGAATGGGCTATTTTTCAAGTTAATCCTTTAATCAACGAAAATTGCCGCTAGGAAAACTTTGTTGGTCATAACCATCCGACACCTCTTCTCCATGTTCGATAAGAGTGTAGTAGCTAGGTAGCTTTCCATCGTTTTCAAAACAAAACAACACTTTTCCCACATCAAGAACACGAGTTGGTCTTCCAGTTGAGTTTGTTATTTCGATGTCGCATTGAAACGTCGCTTAGCGACGTCTCATTGAGAAAAGTGCATGAGCTTCGGCTCACGCGACGTCACATGATACTTGTTCTCATGAAACGCATACATCCGGAAATGTGCTGTGCTTACAAAACAGTGCGACACACTGACATTATGAGAATGTGAGATGCGACAAAACTGAAGAGAGAGAAACAGAGTGCTACAAATCTCTTGCGCATGAGACTGCTATGACTATGAGACTATTCGTATTGCGTCTCGCATACGGTAGCGCGCGCACTGGAAGCCTGATTTGAACTCAGACATAAGGGAAATGGCTCTAAAGAAGGACTATGGATCTAAGATTGGGCCCATCGCTAAAAATCTGCTATTTATCAATTTTATCTACATAAACGCATCATTGGGACGGTACTAATGGATATTTTTGGTCATTATTGAAAATTTAGTCGATTGCTGAAATTATTTATGTGCCCAAATTAGGGGCATTTACACACTTAGAATTTTTTACAGAAATCTGTAAAATTTTACCGAAATCTCAACAGTTTCGCAGATTTCCTGTTATTTTTCACAAATATCTGTGAATTTTTCACAGATATCTGTAAATAATTACCGGAAAACTGTAAAATTGTTTACCGAACGTTCAGCTGTTGAGATTTCGGTAAAATTTTACAGAAATCTGTAAAATAAACTTAGTGTGTAGGCCGACATTACATCCAATCCCCCTATATCATTGAAGTTTTGTGCTTGCTATTTCGAGAATCTCAGAAAAATATTTTCGGATTTCAGGGCTGGCCATGTAGGGGAGAGATTAGACATTAGAGCCATTTCCCCTATACTATTATTCAATGTACAGTATCGGGGAAGACTGCTTCGTCATAACAATGCTGAACCCATATTTAGATAAATTCTCTTGAACTGAAATAACCAGAAAAAAAATATTTCAGACCTCAGGAAGGGCCATAGACATTATAATTCAAGGTACAGTATCGGGGAAAGCCGGTTTTCCATGAAATGCAGTGCACCATACTTAGGTAAATTCCCTGCTTCTGAAATAACCGGTATTTGACCTGATATAAAATTGAAGTTGCCCAAGTAAACAAACACATATAATCATGTTGAGTGAACTTCTATACAACCAAAACAAGTCATTCAAACGTTTTTTAAACTGTTATAGAACATGCGTATTGCTTAGGCAATTCAAGAATCTATCTATTTCTGGATTTCAGGAATGGCCATAGGAACTATTCTTCAAGGTACGCTATCGGGGAAAGCTGGTTCTCTTTAAAATATGCTGAACCCACATTTAGGTTAATTTCCTCTCACTGCACTATTCATCAAGGTGTGGTATCAGGGATGGCTGGTTCATTAAAAAATGCTGGTAACCACATTTAGGTAAATTTCCTCTCACTGAAATCTCAGGTATTCGAACTCAAATATCATTGAAGTTTGTCCAGTTAATGAAACTCTGAAAAATATTTCTGGATCTCAGGAATGGCCATAGGAACTATTCTTCAAGGTTTAGTATCAGGGAAGGCCGATTATCTATAAAACCACATTTATGATAATTTCACCTTACTGAAACACAGGTATTTGAACTCAAATATCATTGAACTTGGTCCTTTGGCATTTCAAGAAACTTGAAAAATATTGCCGGTTTTCAGGAATGGACACATTAATTTTTCTTCATGGTTTAGTATCGGGGAAGGCCAGTTCTCTATGAAAGTGCTGTACCTACATTTAGGTAAATTTCCCCTCACTGAAATCAATTGTATTTGAATTCAAATATCATTAAAGTTGGTCTCTTGGCAAATCAAGGATGGTCATAGGAACTATTCTTCAAAGTGCGCTATCGGGTAAGGCAATTCTCTTCAAAAAATTCTGAACCCCCATTTAGGTTAATTTCCTCTCACTGAATCACCGGTATTTGAACTCAAATATCATTGAAGTTGGTCCCTTGGCATTTCAAGAAACTAGGGAAAATATTTCCGAATCTCAGGAATGTCCATAGAAACAATTCTTCAAGTATCGGGGAGGTCGGTTCTCCGTGAAAATACTGATCACCACATTTAGGTACATCCCCTGATACTGAAATCACCGGTTTTTACCTTACCTATCATTGAAGTTTATTTTCAAAAAGTTTTTAAAATATTTTCAGATCTCAAAAATGGCCATAGGCACAGCATTGGGGAAAGCCGGTTCAACACAAAAATGCTGATCACCATATTTCCAAATCTACGTACTCCCGACTGACATTTGTAGAGGAGCACATCATTCTGTATACTGGAACGGTCACATGCGATGCATCGGTTTATGACGCTAAAATACGAAAGTACTAAAACGCATATTCGGTTGTAGTACACATCATTGCACTGTTTATTCGCGCACTAGGAGGGTGGTTGCATTGATTGGAAAATAATTACTAAAAATTTTGATAAATCAATATCCAGATCTATTATTCTGAATATTCAAGGTTGTCTTATTCTAAAATTACAATTATATTTTGGCTAACAAACGTCTTCTAGACAAGCGAGCTCGCGCACAAGGAGGGCGGTTGCATTGATTGGAAAATAATTAAAACGATACTGGCGGTATGCGCATGTGCAGTAAAAATAAATGTATGTAATTCATGACCAACAGAATGAACAAATGAATAACACCGGTATAGAATTTCGATTGTGAGACTTTAGAACAAATGTCTAACAAAATAATTAATAATTTCAGGCAAAAATTGCAACGATTAATTCTCTTTATACTCAGATAAGATTTAGTTTTAGTTTTTAGTTTTAAGATATCAATTGTTATACTGACATGCAGGTTTAAACAAACCTGTTTAAAATACTGAATTGCCAAGACAGGAACAATGCAAAAATACTTAGATATATATCATAACAATTAAGGCTGGTAAGTTACTGTAGTAACTGGAGCACCTAGGTTAAAATGAAATGTAATTTATTTTGAATTTGAAACAAATAAAAAGTTAAAAAAAAAAAAAATAACACCGGTATGAGAAATGACTTTTATCTCTCCACAGTAGGCTTTCGAATAACTCTTGAATGCATTGGAGCAGATTGTCAGTACACATTTCTGATGGCTCAGATGGATGGACAATGGTATAACAATATAAAGGTCACGAGTTCGATGCTGTGATTAGGAGGTTATTTTTTGTGAATTCAAGTAATCGAACAGTAATAAATTTTTTTTTATAACACAAGTGAGTCTGTTTTACATTTTGAATTTGGAATTTGGTTTATTATGTTGATGAAACTATCCGAGGTTGAACCACTGATACACACCACGTTTCGATGGCTTCCATAAACGAGCACAGATTTTAAAATGAATTTGAAAACTTGAATGATGTAATATTAGTGGCTGACTACTACTTGACCTATAAATTACTGGAAAATTTGCCCACATTAAACCTGGAAACAGATCCTGCATATTTAGGCTTATCGTTACCATTCAAGCATTGAGGAACCTTCTTTTGAACATCTACAAATGCAAATTAGGAGTATAGGCAGAGATTAGATCTCGTACCCTAACCTCCGTAAGTGATACTTTGAAAATGTTGCTGGTTTTGTCCGAAATTTTAATTTTCCTACAGCTCCACCTACAGTGATGCATAGAGACAGCGTGATTTTTTACCTTTTACTGCTAGATTCGATTTGAAAATGATTAGTTGCTCTTTTATTTCATAGCGCCTCTCGAATGCTTCAAGCTCCTTGTTCCGTATATGTTGCTGAACTGGCGGCAATACACTATACGCTAGAAACGATCGCCTCACTTGACCAGATCACTATTTTATTTTTACGGATAGTCTCAGTTCTGTCGAGGCTATTCGATCCATGAGGCCGGTAAAGCACTCCTCGTATTTTCTCATGAAAATACGAGAGCTTCTGAGTGCTTTATCTTTAAGATCTTTTGTCATCACCTTTGCATGGGTCCCATCTCATTGCTCGATTCCGGGCAATGAGAAGGCGGACTCACTTGCTAAGGTGGGCGCTATGCAAGGCGATATTTACGATCGACAAATCGCCTACAGTGAATTTTTCTTCATTTATCGTCAACAGTCGCGTCAACGCTCACTTGTTTCGTGTTGGGCTGGGAGACAGCAATCTCTGTGAATGTGGACAAGGTTACCAAGACGCCGATCACATCGTTTGGTCTTGTGCTGAGCATCGTGGAGTCAGATCTGAGCTGTGCGATTCCCTTCGGGCTCGAGGTAGACAACCTAATGTTCCAGTTCGGGATATTTTGGCTAGACGTGATCTGGAGTTTATGAAACTCATATATGTTTACTTTAAGAATACTAACCTTAGATTGTAAGTTTGATTAACCTTGTGTTTAGTTTGTGTATTGTGCGTGTAATTTTTTTTTTAATGTTTGTTTTCAAGATGAATAGAAATAAGTTCATGTTTTAGGATTAATTAAATATTTGTATAATAAATCATATTTCAAACCTCCTTCTCCCTTTCCCCATCCAAAAAATTGTAAATCTCCACTAACCTCGAGACGACCGCGAGTAATCGGTTCAATTCCTTTAACTCTAGATTTAAGACATTAATCATGTATAATGTAAATGATAACTCGGCTCTGTAAAGTTTATTCGATTGAGCCTGTACAAATAAATTAATATAAAAAAAAGTTGCTCTTTTACTGGCATCTTTAGGTTCTTTCTTGTTCCACCCTCATGAGATATTGTAGAGGAGACGGACATCGTCAGGTGTAACAATTATCTACTGTTCATCCACCTACGCTCGCTTGCAAACAATAAAACAATCATATCTTATCCTTCTTCATACTTGTATGATGAAATCATTGTTTCTATAAAAAAGATCTTTCCCTCTCAGTTCGAATCCAGAACCCTTGGATCACAAAACAGGAGCTAGTCTACGGACCTAAACTATCTTGTAATGCCAGTTTGTTTGAGGGCAAACAAGTTATACTTTATGATCATTTTTTTTTTTTTTTTATTAATTTATTTGTACAGGCTCAATCGAATAAACTTTACAGAGCCGAGTTATCATCTTTATGATCATGACAAACTTTATAATTGCGCATGCGCAAAGTTCATTTTGCATTCATCGGAAGCAGTGTTCGGAAAATCATTCTCAAATCTCTCTACGAGAATAAACTCGCATGCGAATGCGGCAAACAAAATTCACGCTCGAGATTTTCATGCATATTCACGCACTCACACTCACAACGCCGAAAAATCATTCCAGCTTTAAACTCACAAAAACCACGTAAACGTCAATTGATATCATGTCTATGCATGTTGCACACTTAATTCAGATCACCGAAGTCGGTAGGAATTTACCGGGTTTTTGAACAGCAGAACAACTCGGTAAAATTTTCAAATGACCGTTACACGTGAGAAATCAAGAAAATTTATAAATTTTATTTTTCATCAATAAATGGGGTAAACTGAACAACTTCTGTACAGTTCTGTAGTTCAAAATTTACCGAATGACAGAGGCCTGGATTAGTGTGTGTGTTAGTTTTCCAACCCCTGATGCACAAACAATAGTAAGAACAACGAATAACGCCAAAATATAAAGCAATGAATTTTTGAACCTGAAAACTCATCGGTGATTATTGCGACGTTGAATTTTGCAAGGCAAAACTCATAGGCGCATAAACTCATGCATGAGATTTGAGTTTTTGAGTTTTTCCGAACACTGAATCGGAAGTGCTGCCAGTGTTATGATAATATTTTCAGTTTTCAGCTCCAGTGGTACCTTAAAGGTGTATTCAGATCTGAGCGATGTTTCACGCGCGGAGAGAGATTTTGCGAAGGTACGAGAGGGAGAAAAGTACTAGTTGGCTCTCTCATTCCAACGCAAATTTTGCTCCGCTCCGCTAATGTACGCTTAGATCTGAATACACCTTAATGGTTGAAAGTTTTGTTTCGAATGTTTATTTAGCACAATTGCTCGATTTACGCCGTGAAGTATGCAATAGTTGTTAATGATGCATGCAGGATGGTATGGTCGCCGGCGTCGGTGATGTAGTGGTAAGCGTGACTGCTTTCTCACCCCAATGGGTCTGGGTTCAATCCCAGTCGAGGTCGGTGGGATCTTTCAGAGGCATAAAAATCTCTGGTCACGTCTTCCTTCGGAAGGGAAGTAAAGCCGTTGGTCCCGGCCCATGTGTGTTGATGAATGGGTGCGATATCCTACGCAAGTGTGGTAGCTGCCTTCCTGCACATTCGTTTGCCGTCAATGGATGGCAATCGATGTCCGTCGGTGATTGGCACTAGATTACGGAACAGAGACCGACGTTAAATAAAGGAAAGAAGGATGGTATGGTACTGGATAACTTCATTGACATTGAGGTTAGAGGAACAAGTAAGCAATTAATTTTCGCTTCTTAGTTTCGAAGATGTTAAATGCAGGGCTGAGGGACGTTCCTAGCCTTCATTTTCAAATTGTAGTTATGCCTCGTAGCTTCGACCAGTGACGTGGTGTATGAATGAAGATTTCCGTTAAGCTGGGTTTACACCGTGTGAAAAAAAAAATGTAGAATTCTGCGATTTATAGCGCACAAGCTATTAACGCTAGATTTGGCGTAAATCTACGCGATATTTCATGTAAATTTAAGCGTAATATCGCATAAATAAGCAATATGATATAAAAGCTTGTAAAAATTTCGTTGTTTATGCGAACTAAAGCTCAAAATTAAACGGGAGGTGATTTTACGCGACAGTTAACATTCAGATTTTTTTTCTGTGTACACAAGCCAAGTAAATTGATCATCTCAGTTGAATTCAATTGGCTTGAAAAGTTGTGCCTTGATCAACTTTTTTTCAATTTAAGTAAGTTGATCACGTCAGTTGAATGGCATTGTTTACACGTTCAGTTCGCGTTCAAGTCAGTTGAATTCAACTGAGTTGATCAATTTACTTGCCTTTTCAAAACCCAGCTGTTATCATCCTTTCCACTGTTGTGCTGGAACTGATGGTAGGAAGCCATTTGGTAGACCCTTTTGTGGATAAAATTTCCAGTATCTTACACACTTAGAAATAACTAATTTTACACGTGACAGAATCCATCTTTGACATAAAGGATCAGACGTAAACAAATATTTCATGTAAAATTAAGTGCTCCGAGACTGAAAAGTTCGTTACTTGACGAAAAGTACGGTTGATTGAGTTGAATTTCGTGTCTGTTATGACTCAATTTTATGTCAAAATTGACGCTCGTATATGTCAGTCTCAGAGCATCTAAATTTACCTGATTTTTTCTAAGTGTGTATCTTTCTTTATTAAAGGAGACTTTCAGCCATCGGCTGGTTCATCTCTGAACATTTCCAGTGTTCTTCCTCTTTCTCTACGCCCAGTGTTGCTTGTTTTTAATATCAGGAACCTAGTGATAACAAGTTAGGATTTAGTCTAGTCTAGTCTAGTCTAGTCTACACATACACAGCCAGTACTTGAAAGAATCCTGGAAAATGATACATCTATCATTTTTCTTGTCATTATTAATGCCTGCTGCACATCAAGGATGTGAAACAAACAATAAAGCGGCCAGGCCTACTGTGTAGCGTTTAGTTAATTTTTGTGGAAGTGAATGTTTACCATGTCTACTTAATAAGTATAGACAGTGGTTAACATTTAATCCACAGGTAATCAAAGAGCGGGGACATACCGTACCAACCGCTCCGTATGCAGGATTTGAAAATAGGCTATATAAATCGTTGGGAGTGACAGAGCTAAGAAAGTTAATGTACACTCCTTGGTTGTCCGATCTCCTGGGATGGAACACAGGTATTTACCCCTTGTGTTCGAGCGTACAGTCCTCCCTCCGTACAAGCGTGGACGGCACCGCCAACCCACTGCGATCCCTCAATCGATCCAGCCGACCTCAGTCGAAGGACAACAGAGAGCGGTGTGCGGACGTAACCTATACGGAGGGAATGCTGTATTCGCCTAGGTTATAGCGCCCTTGCTCGCTACCATTTTCTTCTAGCGGTTGGGACCTGAGCACTAACTCTTGTCCTAGCCCTATATGGCATATGGTTATAGCGCCATTACTCGCTTTCTGAAAAGAGAAGTAGGGAAGGGAAGGAGAGGAAAAGGACTTGGGAAAAGGAAATGCGGAATTCCTTTCCTCATTAGTATTTGTATCGTCAACTTTTATGAAAACTATATAAATCATTTTTCCTTGGTCAGAGGTATTATTACGACATTTGAATAAGATTGTCTTATCATTTGTTATTCAAAATTTAATGTTATAATGATCAACATATTTTTTTTTTTTTCCTTTATTTAAGAGATTTTTAGCCTTAGGCTAGTTCATCTCTAAATGATCAACATAGCTTTGGATTATCCAATATAAATCGGTAACACTGTCCTGCAACCGATGATTTTTCTAATCCGAAAACTAAAAGTTACGAAAAAGCACTGATGCCTTCATTAAGTTCCACTTTCACACGACGTTCAATGGTTAAACAAGTAAACAAGTTATTAAAATGAAATCACGTTCCCGAAAGCAGTCAACAATGTATCTTAAACCGGATCAAGCGTGCGCCCTATTTTTCTAAACATTCCGACACGTTCCGCCCAATATCTATCACTTACGTTTTTCTACAATAGTAGCCTGGGATAAATCCTAATTCGACCGACACGTGTTTGTTGAAAAATTATATTCTGCCTAATATCAGTAGTCAGTAGTCATTAGGAAACCTGTTACTATATTACCACATATGTATCCTTCTTTCATGAATTTGTTTTACGAACATGATCTAACACAACCTTTTTCTATGACAAAACTATATTCTGATAAAATTGGATCATTGCCTAGACCATCTATTGAAACTAAAGAACAAAACAATTGGCCATAAAATCTACCTGTAATCATTTTTTATGACTGCAAAAAGTTTGAACTCTGGAGTTCGAAGGTGATAGCTTTACCGTATACCCATTAGCCCATTTCAAGATCGCATGCTTCCGAAGATTTTGCTTACAATAAGCCCCGCTCCGGTACAGTATCGATGCTGATAATGTACTGAAACTTTCTATAAAACAGTAGCGCAAAATTTGATTGACGCGTATTTAATGATTTAAAAAAAATATTTACGATAGAATTACCACAAAAATTAAGGAACGAGCTCACCAAATTAGTATCCAGAAAAGAACGGCACGGCTTAACAGGGTTTAACCAATGGGAATCTTTTCTTTCCATGCTGATTTCACGGTCTAAATCACTAACACTGGCACAACACGGTTACTAAATACGTAAAAACTGAACTGGACTGTACATTTGGAAATAATTCAAACGAAAATTCTTCCGGATGGCGTAGCGCCACCAGCCAAAACGCTGACAGAAGCTTATCGCAAAAAATCCCGACAATAGAAAACAAACACGTTTAATCGCGGCCAAGGCACACTGCGATCGCCCTAGTGATAACAAGTCAGGATTTAACATTAAACAGGTAACTTTTGTAAACGGCACATAAAGCTTTTGTATACAAAAATCGTAAGTACATGCGAACCAAAGTAGCCCAGATAAACCACTACCAGTATCGGAAAGAGGAGCATTTCCCCTACCCGATGATGGTTTGCGTTTTAAGAGCGTTACAACTTTTGTTTACAAATGCTTTTGTGCCGTTGTCATATTTTACGCCTGTTGTGTATTGAGGAACATTCGATACAGCCCAAAATGCACTCCGGGCAAAACGACCTAGGCGACTTTTCATAGTATTTCCTTTTTTAATTCATACATTTGGCAAGCAACGGCGCCGGTGGTGTAGTGGTAAGCGTGATTACCTCTCACCCCAGAAGGCCTGGGTTCAATCCCAGTCGGCGCCGCCGGGATGTTCTGAGGCATAACATCTCTGATCACGCCTTCCTTCGGATGGGAAGTAAAGCCGTTGGTCCCCGGTTCATGAGTTGATGGGTCGATAGGTAGGGTCCAGGTGTGGGAGCTGCCTTCCTGGCACGTCGGTAGCATTGGTGCTCAGCACGGAAAACAAGATCGACGGAAAAAACAAACCAAAGGATTTGGCAAGCCACAGTGCTAGTTTAGTACTTAAACTATCATTTCGGCACAAAAAATCTCAGAATTAAGAGTGTAATAGCTATAAAATTGATTTTGTCTTCTTGTTTGAAAACATGCCCATTTTTGTTACATGTATGCCTTATTTTTGATTTCTTAATGTGACACCCAGTATAGTTAAAAAAAAACACGTCAAAACTGCACCTAGAGAAAATTTTTGAAGACTATAACCTTTTTCGTCCATATTTTGCCTAAACACATTTCATCGCTCTATCTAACAACGCTTCCATCCCTAAAATCCTCATAATGAAGAAAGCACTTGCACGTGCAACAACAAACAGGAAATCAGCTATCCAAATAAAAAGTATGGCTTTCCCTAATGGTCTTTCGCTTGATTTGGGGGAAAAATACTGCTTACGAACCTACATACAAATACGCTGCACTAGCGGCTGCTGGCCCTAAGAAAGAAGGCAGAAACTGATGGTAATTGTTGGATTATCCATAAGTCAAGCGGAAAATGTCGTACGTGACGATGAAGGATTTGGCCGGAATTTTATTATGTGACTTTGATAAGCTTTTTTACGAGCTGATGCTGGTGCCTGGCATCACATAAACAACTCTGGTCCGATGTGAAGAGTGATGCCAGCGGTATGGTAGGTACCAAAACTATGCATGGTGTACGGGCTTGCGCTGGACCCTCCCTCCTCTCTAATATACATTACATTTTGTCATTTCAGCTAATAAGGTCATAACATTAGATGGTGTGTTCTGCGAAATGGCGTGTATCCACTACACTTTGGATATTTCTAGGTAGTGTATAAGGAAGAAATATCGGGGAATCATAAAAACTGTCTTGACGCAGAGTGGAATGTATGTGCTGGTTTGTGAAAAACCAAGGAGCTCCGTGGCGGTCCCTGTTCAAACGCGAGTTGCCATCGTAGCAAATGCGAAAATTGTGGCACTAAATGGATTGTTTATAGTTGCGACGTGGCTAACAGAGTAAGGAACTGTTTATTCCGGAAATATCCAGTCATTTCGCTTGATCTAGTCTACGTTCGTACTGTTGTGATCTAAAGTAATCCGCCTTGCTCAGCCACAGTTTACTGATGGCATCAGATTTTATAACCTGAATGGTTATACTGGTAAGCTTTTAAGTGCTAAATCATCTTTAATATCAATAGATACTTCCTATTGGAAGCGCTTTGGAACACACTTCCTCTGATGATTCGTATTTTTCATTCAAAAATATCCAGAAAAGTTTGGCATTTTGATGAGAATTCAGCAGCCAGCCTTACCTGGAACTGGAACATTATTTCAGAAATATTGCTCTCAAAAAGATCGAAAACTTTGAACGCCTGATGGACATTTGCCAAGCAATCAACAATCTTCCTCCGAGAGGGGAGCAATAATAGTAAAAGTTAAATTTAATTTCATTAGTTGAAACGAATGGAATGTAACGAACGATTCCGGAGCAAATCAAGGATCGGTGTCGCGCTGCTGCCGCCGCGAGGGGCAAAGGTGAAGGAGGGTGAAAAAGTTTTCATCGTTCCACTTTTTGTCAATTTAATTAGCACAATTAACAAGAGTGCTTTTCTATGGTTGATTTCATTATTGCTTGCACAATTGTTGCAGAAATGTGGTGTTTATCGTCTACTAAGAGGGGTGATTTAGTTTAATGGTTCTCGGTTTGGGAAGCGGTAAGTTTTGTGCAGTTTTCCGCAAATGATGACTTTTGTATTAATTTGGAAATTTGGTTTCAATTACAGCAACTAACTTGCAAGGATTTTTAATGTTGAACACCTAGGTCAATGATTGCGTTCATTTTGCAATCCAAACCTGTGAAATGGATGATAAACAATAAAAGTATTTAAAAAAAAATTATTTGCAAGAATTTCCACAAAGCTTTCTGATTTTTCTACATAATTCTCGCAACGTCAAGAGGTAAGTAGATGAATCCATTTTTATACTTGCATTCGTCCGCTGACATTTCATAGGTAATTTCCCTGAAATCTATTAAATGAGAACGTCTCTGTTGTTATCGATGATGAGACTATTGGTCGCGTTCGGGAGATTAAATATCTTGGCGTAATTATTGATGGCAACCTTAAGTTCAACTCTCACATTGACAATGTCATCAAGAAAATTTCCAAGAAGTATGGAATTCTATGTTGACTGAAAAACGATTTAACTATTACCAGTAAACTACAGAATTTCTAGTCCGCGGGGGACTGTTTAGGACCATCCTAAGGATCTTGTTCTGGATCCTTTGGAGTTTAAGGTGATGGCATTTTGCGCAACTCTCCCAGATTGGCATACTGTACTCGATTACAGGAAGGATGCTTTGTTTGTAGACAGCAAGTTTATTTTTCAGGGACAGGGTTGACTTCCTGTTGATAAGTGGATACAACGATCTCATCAAGATGTTGCACTTGGTTTTCGTTTTGTCAACGTGCTCCCTGAAAATCAGCTTGCTGTCTAGTGTTAAGCCGAAGTAGACTACCTCTTTTGACCATTCCACTACTGTGCCGATCAGGCAGATCTTATTATTCACCGACGGAACAAGTCTGGGAGATTTAGAGTGTGGAAAGATAATGACCTGGGTCTTTGCCGCGTTGATACGGATCTTCCAGCTGTTGAAATATTCAGACAGGGCGTCCAGGCCTCTCTGAAGTTTGGCAGTCAGAGCTCCGATGACCCTACCCTTGTAGACGATGGATGTGTCATCTGCGAACAGAGACAACGATCCACCATCAGGAAGAGCCGGCATGTCGGAGGTGAACAGGTTGAATAGGATGGGTCCAAGGATGCTTCCTTGTGGAACCCCGGCACCGATGTTGAAAGCATCCGATGTGAAGCCATTCAGAGAGACTCGGAACGTCCTGTCTGATAGAGAGTTGTTTATTATCTACACTAGGAAGATTGGAAGATCGTACTGCTGCAATTTGAACACCAGGCCATCATGCCAGACATTGTCGAACGCTTTTTCAACGTCCAACAACGCCATGGCAGATGTTTTCGAAACAGACTTGTCCCGTCTAAGAATGTTTGTTACTCGAGTCAGCTGGTGGACGGTCGAACGACCTTTCCGAAAACCAAACTGTTCCTCGAGTAACAAGTTGTTTTCATCGGTAGATGTTAGGAGCCGGTGGTACACTGCTCTTTCGAGCAGTTTTGATAACTCTGAGAGAAGGCTGATTGGTCGATAACTTGAAGGAGAGGACGGATCCTTCCCAGGTTTCCGGATGGGTATGACTTTAGCTGACTTCCAACACGAGGGTAAGTAGCCAAGTCTGAGGCACTGATTAAAAATCAGTGCCAGATGGTTGTAGAATCTGGAACTCAAGTGTTTGAGTTTCAGATTCAGGATGTTGTCGAAACCTGGGGCCTTCATGTTTTTAGATGATTTGATAAAGGCCAACAGTTCGTCAGCCGTAATCTTGGATTCCTCTGGAAAAATGTTAGGAATCTGATGAAGATTGGTTGCATTTTCAGCAACCTCAGACTCAAGAGGGCTGACGATGTTTTGTCCGAGATTATAGGAGCTGACGAAGTGTTGACCTATCGCGGCAGCCTTCTCTTCAGGAGTTATCAGATGAACCGCTGGGTCGCCGCGACGATCCAGTGGGGTCAGTGGTGGAATGGGCCTAGGCTTGTTTTTAAGAATTGTTGTAAGTTTCCAGAAGGGCTTAGCACAATCTGGGAGAGAGCGGATCTTACTAGCAAAATCGTTATTTCTGAGATCCACCAACCTGGCCTGAATGATCTTTGTTAATCGATTACAATTGGTCTTCAAGTTAGGCAGGCCAGTACGCTGGTACTGCCTACGAATGGTGCTACGGAGTCTAATGAGATCTTTGGTAAGGCTGTCAAGGTTTAGAGTGTTACTCATCTGTCTGGATACTGGCACGTGTTGTTCTCTGGCCCGGGAAATACCTCCTCGATGCTTTGTAGACACCGGTCAACGTCTTCGGACGTCCCCGGTTGAACATCGTAGTCGATGGTTGTGTCGACGCAGTGTTGATATTGCGCCCAGTTGACTCGATGATGTTGCGCCGGGAAGCCGAATCGGTTTACCGAGGATCCAACTTCGGCCACCACCGAGTAGTGGTCCGAGCTCAGCTCCTGGAATGCCACAGGTTGCGAGATGTTGTGTCTCATGTTGCTAACGAAGATGTCGATGGTCGCATAGACCCCAGACCGACTCAACCGGGTGGGAGAGTCCGAGGCTAAGATGTTATAGTGGCCCTCATGCAGGTCTTCATTGAGGATAATGCCGTTTCTATTGCTCCGACCGTTGCCCCAAGCTTGGTGTTTTGCGTTCAGATCGCCAGCGATGATAAAGTTCCCGCTCCTCCGGGTGAGTTTGATGATGTCTTTGCGGAGAGCCACTGACGACCCGTCTCTGATGTTGGCTTGCTTGGGGCAGTAGGCCGCGATGATGGTGATTGGGCCAAGTGATGTTCTCACCTCCACTCCGATGGCTTCAATTGTTTTCAGCTGGAAGTTTGGTAGCAGCCGGCAACTGATGTTCCGTCTTGCAGCGATGGCCACTCCTCCACCTCCAGAGCAGGAGCAATCAAGTCTGACGAGCCGGAAGTCGGGAAGCAGAGGCAGGAAAACAGCGCTGTTTTATATCTTTTCAGGTTCAAGCAGAATGATGTGCAACCAAGTGGTATTCGTTTATGATGACTGGGTTTGGGGAAAAGGTTTCGTTCATAAAAACAGTGATAAAATATCATTTGCGCATTTTTGAAAAGTTTTTGACGTAGGACTACGTCTTTGATTTCTATATGGGGGTACTCTTTGTGAAAACCGAAAATGGAACATGTAACAAATTAAGAAAGATTTGGAACGTTAATAACTCAGCTGCCCCTGGTCCAATTTCAATAATTTTATCACCAATCGATCAGAAATATGGCTACGCATTGATAAAAATGCTTCCAAATGTTGATTTTCAACAAGAAACTATTGAAAAACTGGTAAATGTTCAGCTTTGTCCAAAAGCGTCGAATTAACTAACAAATCCACCAATTACCTACATGCATATGCTGCTTCCCCAGCACAGTCGTGAGAGAGTAGTAAGTAGACGAAACAAGTCGAAGTGGCATTCGCCTCCGATCCTCGGGCGCGTGCGAATAGGGAGGATGGAATTGCGTAATACTTTACACACTCATCGCCATGTTCAGAACCAAACGCAAATTCTTCGAGATAACCACCATCCGTCGTCTGGCTCGCCGTGGCGGTGTCTGACGTATCTCCGGTTTGATTTACGAGGTGTGCTGAAGGTGTTCCTGAAAAATGAGATCCGTGATGCTGTCACCTACACTAAACACGCCAAGCGTAAGCGGCCATGGATGTCATCTTCGTTTTTGAAGTGACAGAGATGCACTCTGTTTGGTTTCGGAGGTTAAATCATCACCAACATTGGAAACAAAACGGCTCTTTTCAGGGCCACCAAGCTTATTACAGAAAAGAGTAGGAATAGAATTCATCTGCCTGTTTGTCCATATTCAGAACCACCGACCACACAAAATGCTCATGTAATCAAACTTGAAGCAGGGATACAAATTATTTTGATCAACCTTGATCAACTTTGAATCGCCACGGCCGGATATTTTCGATGGAAGAAGCAACAATCTAGCATCTAATTCGAAGAAGACGTCAGGAAACATTTCTGGATCAACAATAGAATAGGGCCCATCAGCATTTGTAAACAAACCGTTCCAAAGCCTCACAAATCGAAGGCCGTTCACACAAACCAACACCAACATCTTGTAGGTAGAAGTTTCCCCTATCCGATGATGGTGTAGGTTTGTGTGGGTGGCCTTCGCTTTGTGAGTAAAGGGCTTTGGAACGGTTTGTTTACAAATGCTGATGGGCTCTTTTTTATTGTTGATCCAGATTTGTGAAGCCTATTGAAAAGTGACGCGAGATTTGTTTTCCGTACTGAGCTCCAATGCTACCGACACCAGGGAGGCAGCTCCCAGAGATGTTATGCCTTAGAACATGCCGATGGCGCCGACTGAGATTGGACCCAGGCCTGCTAAGGTGAGAGGTAATCACGCTAACCACAGACGCCGATATCTATCACGGCGAATGAGAACGACCCAAATTTGAGTTTAGTTATCTCAGAAATAAGAAATATAGTGCAGGAACTCAGCGATGAGTAAATTTGCCTCATGTTTTCCCAGGTTTTTCCAGGATTTTTCAGGGAAAAATTCCCGAATTTGAGAAAAGTAAAGATTGGATTCACTCAGTCTATTGGCACTACTACGAGACTGAATAAAATTTTCGTCAATCTCCTCATTTTCTGGCAGATTTTTTAGGTTTTCCACACGAAATCATGACACAAATTTACTCACCGCTGAGTTCCTACACTTTTGGCGATTATGAGTGAACTAAACTCAAATTTGGGTCATTCTCATTCACCGTGTACGCAAAAAGAAAATAGCCAGTGTCGCTACTTGATAGCAAACTACTCATAATGGGAGGAGTCTTTGTAGCTTTTATACCACTTGGTTGCACATCATTCTGCTTTAACCTAAAAAATATAAAGCAGCGCTGCTGTCTGGTATCAGCTCTTAACTCTTGATTCGGCTCAGAAATGTTCGTAGACGCCAGTTTCAGCGGACTGGGGATCTGCAGCGTAAATACGAAATGGTCGATCTGAATCGGCAGATCGCTTCCAGAATGGTCTCAATCCGGAACGAGAGTTTCGGGCGGCTCGTTCAGAACCTGGACGACCGTTCCAGACCATTCTGGAAGGTTGCCAAGGTGCTGAAGTCTCACCCCAAGCCCATTCCACCACTTAGAGTCAATGACGAACGGCTTATCACCAACGAAGAGAAGGCCAATGCGATTGGGGAGCACATTGCCCAGTCGCATTTGCTTGGCTCTAAAATCCCAAGTCCACTCGAGAACCAGGTTGCGCAGTGCGTCCTGACGTTAGATGCCTCCCCTTGTGCCGTCCCTCCAGAAGAACGGATTACAGAGGAACAAATTTGCTCAGCGCTGAAATACAGTAAGAACATGAAGGCTCCCGGGTTTGACGGAATATTCAACCTAGCGTTGAAAAATCTCAGCCCGAGGGTGTACTCGCTGCTAGCTGCCACCTTCAACAGATGCTTGGAGCTGCACTACTTTCCAAGCATCTGGAAGGTGGCAAAAATCATCCCGATCCGCAAACCTGGGAAAGACCCTTCACTACCGTCAAGCTACAGACCGATTAGCCTGCTCTCAGCGCTGAGCAAGCTGTTCGAAAAATTGATCCTCAGCCGACTAAACAAGTTTGTGGAGGAACATGACATTCTTCTTCCGGAACAGTTCGGGTTCCGCAAGGGGCATTCCACCAATCATCAGCTAGTGCGGGTGATGAATAACATCCGAAGTAACAAAGCTGTATCCAAGTCCACAGCCATGGTCTTGTTAGACGTCGAAAAGGCGTTTGACAATGTCTGGCACGACGGACTTATATACAAGCTTTGTAACTCTAACTTTCCACCATACCTTGTGAAAATCACCCGTAACTATCTCCAGCAAAGGTCGTTCAGGGTGTCGTTGAATAGTTCCCTTTCGGGACAATTTCCGATCCCAGCAGGTGTTCCGCAAGGGAGTCTGCTGGGACCACTGCTTTACAGCATCTACACGTCGGACATCCCTCCTCTAGGAGACGGTTGCGTGTTCTTTCTGTTTGCAGATGACACCGCGATAGCTGTCAAGGGTAGGATGCCTCGTGAAATTACGAACAAGCTCCAACGATGCCTTGACACCTTTACTGATTATGCCACCACGTGGAAAATCAAAATCAACGCCTCAAAAACCCAAGCGATCATGTTCCTTCACAGACAATCATTAAAACTTAAACCGTCTCCCTCCTGTACCGTAATAATGGATGGTACAAGGGTCGAGTGGTCCACTGATGTTACTTATCTCGGGATGTTGTTCGATGAGAAGCTCCTGTTCCGCTCGCACATAGAGAAAACCCTAGTTAAGTGCTCCGCCTTGGTTAGGTGTTTGTATCCGCTCATTTGCCGCAGATCCCGCCTCTCAAGGCAAAACAAACTGGCTGTTTACAAACAGATCATAGCCCCCACGATCTTCTATGCCGCCCCGGTGTGGGAATCGTGCGCTCAGACCCACAGGAACAAAATCCAGGTTGCACAGAATAGAGTGTTGAGGATGATCCTAGATCGTCCATTCGACACAAGAATAGCAGACCTCCATCAAGAGGCAGAAATTCCCAAAGTAGATTCCAAAATTGATGATATGACAACTAAATTTATTCAAAAATGCAATCTTTCTGAACATGCTTTAATAAGCAATTTGTACATAGTAGGTTAAGTGTTTATAGTAGAGTAGGTTAGTTTTAAGCTGTAAATAGTAGTATTAAGTAGTTTCTCTTCAAATTCTAAAAACAAAACAAACCAATCCCACCAAGGTGGTCGACCGTGTACTAAGTCTAGGACTAATTCTGTAAAACAAATTTTGAATTTTGCCCATACCTAAAGATGAAGAAATCATTAAATCACTTAGTAAAAAATTTATATGGTAATCGTCCAAGTTAAACTAAAATAAAGATCATTTAAACTAACTAACTGGTATCAGCTCATTTTCGCTTCGGACGGTCAGCAATAGCAGCAGTAGGTCGTGGCTGGTCGTGGCAAAGGAGGTGCCAATCGTCATCGCAAATTCTTCGAGGTAACCACCATCCGTCGTCTGACTCGCCGTGGCAGTGTCTGACGTATCTCCGGTCTGATCTACGAGGTGTGCTGAAGGTGTTCGTTGAAAATTAGGTCCGTGATGCTGTCACCTACTCTAAACACGCCAAACGTAAGTGGCCATGGATGTCCTCTTCAATAAAACGGCCCTTTTCAGGGCCATCAAGCTTACATCAGTAAAGAGTTGGAATAGAATTTATCTGTGCTTGTTTGTCCATATACAGAACCACAAGCCCCCAACGACCACACAAACTTGGAAGCAGGGGTGCAATTGATTTGGATTGATTCTCGTAATCAACTTTCTTTTTGAAAAAGATTACTACAAATTTGGATCGCCTACAATTCAAAAACGGAAAGAGTTGAGATAGGGTAAATGTTGGCTTCGGCACCCATTGACTGTTTTCGGCAACCTAAATTTAAACGTTAATTTCACTATGTTTTCCCATCAACGCACTTCCCTGAATGTGTCCAAACGATTGTTTAGCCTTTCAGCTTCAATCTGATTATATTTGAACGATCGAGCAATCCAGTAATGCTACATTTTTCTTCAAATAAAGCATACGCACTACAAAATGGGGTTGATTTCGAGTTGCCGATAATAGAACAGCTGGTTAACACGCAGTTCTAATGGTAAGGTTGCCGAAGAAAAAGAGGCTGCCGACAATAGTCACACTCACCTGAGAAGTTTGGAGCGTTGTAAAAACGCTTTCAAAACGTTCTGAAAAATTCTGTCGATTGGAATGGATAGAGAAGCAAGCAGCAGATGAATGTAAACAAACAGACACATCATATATGTGCGTGACGCTGAGAAAATGCTAGTAGAAGTGCAGACGCTGCTTAGATTGACGAGAATACGTAAATTCCCCTAATAGATATTTTTGATCAATTAAAAGAACTTAATGCTCTTCACATTTATTCCGTCCACTAGCGGTCCTACGTCAAGCTTCCGTTCGTGCCCCTAGGCACAGACCCTTCTACTTTTTGATTAAAAATTTGAAAAGTATTTATTTCAGCAGATTTGTTAAATAATATCCTATCGATTGGCGTATTTGCATTTTAATTTCATCTATAAATGACAATGTTACAAGCGTTCAAAACCTAACACTACTTCACCACACATATTTTTTGATTTGTACCTCAGCATAGTCGACAAAGACCAAGTTCTACGTAAAAAAAAAAATACATTTTATGTCTTACTTCTAAACAATATTATATCCAAAAAACTAGACTAATCAGTAGATTGGTACATTGTTTAACTTTGAGTGTTGAGAATAGAATTGAAGTATTGCATCAATTTGGCTTTTGTTATTGTTGAGTCAATAGTTTCGCTATACTTATTGTAAGTTATCATCATCTGATTCAAAGGTCTAAATTTGGCATAGTTTGTACGATGCAATACAATTATTTCGATTTCGTAGTTGCTGAGTGGGTATGTAAAAATTAATTACATTGAATTAATGCTATGCTTATGTTATGTTGTAAGATAATTTGTCTAGTATGTCATTAAGTGGTTTAAAATAGTATTTTTTTAAAGTTTTCATTAACAAACGATGCATTCTACCACTCTAAATGTTCACTTTTGAGGATGTGATAAAATATGTAAATTTTAACTGGTCCTTAAAATCCTATAAGAATCAATTTATTTTGGTACTGTGTGCGGTGAAATTACTTATTCTACTTAATTTTGGGTCGCGGTATCCAAATTTGAAATCCGATTTTGTTAAAATGAACGATTTGGTATCATGGAAATGATTTTATGAGAATAATCGCTGTTAATTGCCTACATTTAGGCGTATTTTTTAAAAATTATTTTCACATATTTTGGTATCATGGAAATGATTTAATGGGAATTATCAAAGTTAATTGCCTACATTCAGGCGTATTTTTTCTAAAATTATTTTTCACATATTTTGGTATCATGTAAATGATTTTATGAGAATAATTTCAATTCATTGCCTACATTTAGGCGTATTTAAAAAAAAAAAATATTTTTCACATTATTTGGTTGCATGGAAATGATTTTATGAGAATAATCGAAGTTCATTGCCTACATTTAGGCGTATTTTTTTAAAATTATTTTTCACATAATTTGGTATCATGGAAATGATTTTATGAGAATAATCAGTGTTAATTGCTTACATTTAGGCGTATTATTTTTAAAATTATTTTTCACATAGTTTGCTGCATTTTTTTTTTGTAAACCATAACTTTTGACGTAGGACTACGTCTTTGATTTCTATATGGGGGTACACTTTGTGAAAACCGAAAAATGGAACCTGTAACAAGTTAAAAAATATTTTGAACGTTAATAACTCAGCTGCCCCTGGTCCAATTTCAATAATTTTATCACCAATCGATCAGAAATAACAATGCTTTCAAATGTTGGTTTTCAACAAGAAACTATTGAAAAACTGGTAAATGTCCAGCATTGTCCAAGAGCTTCGAATTAACTAACAAATCCACCAATTACCTACATACATATGCTGCTTCCCCAGCACAGTCGTCAGAGAGTAGCAAGTAGACGAAACAAGTCGAAGTGGCATTCGCCTCCGATCCTCGGGCGCGTGCGAATAGGGAGGATGGACTTGCGTAATATTTTGCACACTCATCGCCATACTCAGAACCACACGCTCCCAACGACCACACCACTGTGTTCGGTCGTCGAAATTAGTAGCAGTGCTTTCGGCGTGTGGCGTTGAAAATTGTTCTCCAGTAACAACGAAAGGCTGCCTGCAAGCAGCGAGCTGCAGAGCCCCCATAAGCAACCATCAAAGGAGGAAGAAGCTGCACCGCTATGCTATGGATCAGAATCAGTAGCTCTTTGTGAGTCGCTGCGGGTCAGTCATCTATGCCAAGCGTGTCACCCTCGCTCCAAACGACATACTGCTCGACAGCCTCATCTGTGTTAAACACCCAGCTCAGAATTACTCAACCATCACTACAAAACGGTCCTTTTCAGGGCCACCAAAAATTTGTTAAAGAGTATTATTTGGACATTTGTCAAGGTCATCAGTTCCCGCAAGCAGCTAGCTATCAAGGCTCAACCTGTCTATAGAAGGTGTGGAATTGTAGGCCTGAATATATTGGTGCAATTAGTTTTTCCTCGGCTTTCATTCCGCACGGTTCGTTTCTTTCGTTTAATCAATCACCCTTGTAGTGATGTCGAAAAGATTGTTTCAATCGGCGCTTACATATGAAATTTAATGTAGATTAAACATTTTTTTGTATGTTACCAAAATTTATGAATGGTTTGCCACTAAATGTTGAGATAATTTATTGATTATTTAATTATCACACTGTATACCATGAAAAAGCAGCCTGTTTGTGAGTTTTTGCCTGTTTTCAAGTAAGGAGTTATCATAAAAAACATATCGCCAGCTGGTACTTCCCGGCGACTTTACAAATAAATAAAATCAAACAAAATCATCATGCAGAACTAGCTAGGATTTGTTTTACTTCATATTTCATAAAATTGCATCGTTTCCCGCAAGGTTTAGATTTTTCCCTCTACCAACACATACATCAGGGCTATATAGATCTCCACAGCATCTATGGAATCCACACAATTTCAAAAAAACCAAAATGCACAGCATTACAAAAAGAGGTCAGGTTTCGACCAATAGCAGATAGATTTTAATTCTAAACAAGCCAAACGATTGGAAATGTATCTACCAATCTGCTAAACTGAACACTCAGTTAATTTTCAATAGTTATCAAAATTATCACCCAATCTCTGAAAACAGCGCATTCCCCAACACAGACTTAAAAATCGAATTCGATGCGGTCCCACTGAACGGTGCTCATACAATCACCGTAAGTGGTGGTGTCCAGTCAAGCAACAGCAGTAGTAGCAGCAGCTGCAGCAGCAGGAGTGCTTTCAACAACAACAACAACGAAAGGCTGCCTGCAAGCAGCGAGCTGCAGAGCTCATATGAGCAACCATACAGAAGGAGGAAGAAGTCCCACCGCTAGGCTAGGATCGGAATCAGTAGCTCGTCGTGTGAGAATCAGTAGCTCGTCGTGTGAGAAAATTAGCTCTCACGAGTTTCAATCTCTCGAAGTCCCTCCTTTTTTACATATTCTGCACATACGATACTGTCATGTATATTACTGTGGAAGCTGCTATCCTGCACATTCGTTTGCCGTCAATGGATGGCAATCGATGTCCGTCGGTGATTGGCACTAGATTGCGGAACAGAGACCGACGTTAAATAAAGGAAATGATAAGCCCAACATTAAATTAAATGTAATATTTACAGGAAAATGTTGGTTATTCTTTTATTTTATGATCAATTGCAATACATCTATTAACCTTATAAAATTTTCAGATAAAAGATTAATGGTCAATAATTGGACCACATTTTTGGACTCTTGGTCCTGGATTATTGCATATGGCGATAACGCCTGATAGTATGCAACCATTTATTTAAATAAGCTGATACGTATATTTTACTTCGATTATTGACCGCATCCATAAAATCAATAAAATAGCTGATATCGAAAACTAACGATTAAACATCTAACAGAATCACTCAATGATTATTCTGGCTGAAAATGTAATTCCAAGATGCATTCAGTCATGTTTTATGGGTGTACAATTATAGAATTTCATAGCAAATGTTGCGTGTAACAAATGAACTCTGAGGGACATTCAATCATTTAACTATACACAATGATTTTACCAATATAAATTGCTGATGAGCGCTGTAAATGCTTCATCAATCACATCACATACCATCTATCATCTTGAAGAAGTGTAGTTCTGCTATCTCGCAACCTCTAGCTACTATTTTCATCCGCTTGCTCTCATCCGGATCTTTTTCTAAAACATGGAAGATATCATTCGTTTTTTCGTGCCATAACGGCGTTAAACTTGAGGGTTTAAACTACATGTTATGTGCTACGGTTAAACTATTCGAGCTGATTGGGCTACAAATGGTGAGTCGACAAACTGGAAGGAGTGTTGTCCCAACAGCTCTGGTCCTCACAAGTTCCTACCTCACGCTTCCACGGGTCAGCCGATGACAAAGACCGCCAGCAAAAGATGCTGGTAGCGTAGCCTGGGCAATGTCACCACGATAAAAACATGGATCCGGATCGTGGTGATAGCAAAGTGAGGAGGTGCGACCCTCGAGCGTCTGTTCACCATGGAGGTGCGGCTCAAACAGCGTCTGTCTCGGAGCGAGCGGCTGAATAAGAAATGCTGTATCACGTCAGCTACACCTAAGGTGGCAGCTCCACCAACATGATGTAGGTATCGCGACCCCGGTAAGGTAGCATACTGAAACCCCCAACATTACTCAGAAAAACGAACAAAGAGAAAACAACGAACGGAATTTTCGGCAACCGACCCGGCAACGAAATAAGGACAATGAATGGAAACTCGGTACTTGGAATGTCAGAACCTTAAATGAACCTGGACGAGCGGGCCTTTTGGCTCGTGAACTGCAAAAAGTGAATGTGAGCGTAGCTGCTATTCAGGAAGTACGGTGGCCTAGATCCGGAGAACGTGAATTCCGGGCGGTGGATCCCATCGCCAACACTTCCTTCAAGTCTCATATCTATCACTGCGGTGGCGATAGGGCAGAACATGTAGTAGGGTTCATAGTGATCGGGAAGCAGATGAAGCGTGTTATGCGGTGGAGACCGGTAAGCGACCGCATCTGTGTATTAAGGATTCGGGGCAAATTCTTCAACTACAGCCTGATCAACATCTATGCGCCAACCAACGATAAATCCGATGACGTGAAGGACGCGTTTTATGACAGTCTCGATAAAACTTATGATGAGTGCCCAAAACACGACGTGAAGATTGTAATCGGAGATGCAAATGCGCAGGTCGGGAGGGAAGATTTCTTTCGTCCAATCATTGGTACAGAGAGCCTACATACAGTAACCAATGATAACGGCCTGAAACTGATAAACTTCGCCGCTGCTAGAGGTATGGCCATCAGTAGCACCTACTTTGCACGCAAGAATATCCGAAAGCACACCTGGAGACACCCAAATGGCGAAACTTGCACCCAGATCGATCACATGTTGGTGGATGGCCGGCACTTCTCAGATGTCATTGATGTAAGGACTTTTAGGGGGCCTAACATTGACTCAGATCATTATCTTGTTGTCTGCAAAATTCGGGCGCGTCTATCGACCGTTACGAATTCAACGAACCGGAGATCGATGCGTTTCAATATCCATCGCTTGTCAGTAAAAGGTGTTGCTGCAGAGTACCGCCAGAAGCTTGATGAGCGGATTAGCGAAATCAACGTGAACGAGGACCTCAACAATCTGTGGAACACAATCCACGGAGCGGTGAACACAACAGCACAAGAAGTGATAGGTACAGCTCAAAGACGCCCACGTAATGGCTGGTTTGATGAGGAGTGCCAGAGGTTGACGGATGAGAAGAACGTTGCCAGAAGCCGGATGTTAGTGTCTGGTACCCGGCTGAACAGAGAGCGGTACAAGGTAGCAAGGGCAGCTGAGAAACGAACCCACCGCAGAAAGAAAAGGCAATACGAAGAACGCGTGATTGCTGAGGCGCAAGAAAGTATGGAACAGAACGATATGCGAAGGTTCTACGCGACTGTCAATGGTGTGCGGAGTAAAACAGCGCCATCTCCCGCCATGTGCAATGACCTTGAGGGGAATTTGCTGACAGATAAAACAATGGTGGCTGCCAGGTGGAAAGAACATTTTGAGACATTGTTGAATGGAGAGAGTGAGGGAGTATCGAGGAACAGAGTAAACATCGCAGACGACGATCAAGCTGTGGAGCCTCCAACGCTAGACGAGGTTAAAAAGGCAATACGTGAGCTGAAAAACAATAAGGCTGCTGGGAAGGACGAGCTCCCGGCCGAACTTTTCAAACACGGAAGTGAGCAGCTGCATCAAGCAATCCACCGTATTCTAACGAAGATATGGGAGGACGAAGAACTGCCTGCTAGCTGGTTGGATGGCCTCATTTGCCCATTATTCAAAAAAGGGCACAGACTCGAGTGCGCCAATTATCGAGGAATAACTCTTCTGAATTCGGCGTACAAAATACTGTCACGCGTTCTGTTTAAAAGATTGAGACCGCTTGAGGAGTCCTTCGTCGGTGAATACCAGGCTGGTTTTCGTGAGGGCCGATCAACGACGGATCAAATGTTTACCCTGCGTCAAATCCTTGATAAATTCCGGGAGTACAACTTGCAGACTCACCATCTGTTTATTGATTTCAAAGCAGCATACGATTCAGTGAAGAGAAATGAGCTTTGGCAGATTATGCTAGAACATGGTTTTCCGGCGAAACTAATTAGACTGATTCGCGCAACGCTAGATGGATCGAAATCAAGTGTAAGGGTTGCAGATGAGATTTCGACCTCGTTCGTGACCTTAGATGGATTGAAGCAGGGTGATGCACTTTCAAACTTACTGTTCAACATTGCTCTTGAAGGAGCGATTAGGAGAGCTGGTGTGCAGAGGAACGGTACCATCATCACACGATCGTACATGCTCCTTGCCTTTGCGGACGACATCGATATCATCGGAATTGACCGTAGAGCAGTGGAAGAGGCGTTTGTGCCTTTTAAGAGGGAGACGGCGAGGATTGGGCTCGCGATAAGTTCTACCAAAACGAAGTACATGGTAGCCGGTAGACAGCGTGGGAGCAATAGTGGTGTTGGTAGTGTAGTGTTGTTAGATGGTGAACAATTTGAGGTAGTGGAAGAATTTGTGTATCTTGGAACACTAGTGACATGCGATAATGATGTTACCCGCGAGGTGAAGAGACGTATTGCAGCTGCAAACAGGGCTTTTTACGGATTACGTAGCCAGCTGAAGTCCCGTAGCCTGCAAACGAAAACGAAATTCGCTCTGTATAAGACGCTGATACTTCCGGTAGCCCTCTACGGCCACGAATCGTGGACGTTAAAAGAGTCTGACCGGAGAGCATTTGGTGTCTTCGAGCGTAAGGTGCTGCGAACAATACTCGGCGGTAAACAGGAGAATGGCATCTGGCGGCGTCGCATGAATCACGAGTTGTACCAAGTGTATAACGGTATGGATATAGTGAAGCTTATAAAACACGGCAGACTACGGTGGGCTGGGCATGTAGTGCGGATGCCGGAAGAACGACAAGCAAATATTATATTCAGCAGAGAACCCGGTAGAGGTCGTCGACTCCGGGGTAGACCTCGGACACGTTGGCTATTTGCAGTTGAGGAGGACATCAGGTCGCTAAACGTTCATGGCGACTGGAAGCGATTGGCTCAGGACCGAGTCCAATGGAGAAGAGTACTTCGTTCGGCGTTGAATCAACCTGGCGATTCGTAGCCCATCAAGTATCAAGTAAGTGTCCTCGACTCAACTACGTTTCCGCGACTCAACATGGTTTCATGCCAAAGAAATCCACCTGCACCAATCTGGTTCAATACACGTCCTATATCATCAAAACTATAGAAGCTCACAAGCAGGTCGATGCAATCTACATAGATTTTTCAGCTGTTTTCGATAAAATCAACCATGAAATCTTTATAACATAGCTTGAACATCTTGGTTTCTCTGGTTCGTTGCTAAATTGGCTTAATTCTTATGTGGTTGGTCGTTCAATGTTGGTTTAATTTCAAATCAGAACACACTAAAATTATTTTACCGAAATCTCAACAGCTGAACGTTCGGTAAACAGTTCGATGATTTTTCACAGATTTCCTATAATTTTTAAACGAATATCTGTGAAAAATCACCAAATTGTTTACCGAACGTTCAGATGTTGAGATTTCGGTAAAATAATCTTAGTGTGAACCATTCCATGTCATATCTGGTGTTCCACAGTGCAGTCATATTTCTTATTCTTGCTGTACCTGAATGACGTGAAACTAGTGCTCAAATGCTGTAAGTTCTCGTATGCCGATGACTTCAAACTCTATTATGTAATAACCTGTCAAGAAGATGCACATTTCCTTCAGAAATAACTTAACCTTTTTTCTAAATGGTGCGCAACGACTCGCATGAGTTGGAATGCTCAGTAATTTCCTTTAAACGTAAACGCTCTGTCATTTCACCATTGCCGGAACGACTCTAAAGAAAGAATCTACTGTTAAGGATTTGACTGTTCTGTTAGATTCGAATCCTATTTTTAAAAATCATGTAGGATATATAGTTATGTATGGACCCAGCCATCATTCCATAGCAACCCGAACCCAATCCACGCGGACAGATAGAATCAACCAACAAGTAAACAGCTTACGCAGCGCAGCGCAGCAAATTCGGCACCCAGCTCACCCGAATAATTGCATCAGCCAACCACGAGGAGAAAACCGACGAGTCAACAGTCAACGAGTAGCAACGACCAGCACGGGGACCCGTCGTCGCGACGTTCAAGAGTGCCTGGAAAAGCGGCTGCTACCATTCCTAAAGCAACATAATAGACCTGTGCTGTTCTGGCCGGACTTGGCGAGCGCCACTATGGGAAAAAGGCAATTGAGTGGTACGACGTGAACAACGTGGTTGTGGTACCCAAAGACCACAACCCTCCCAACAGTCCAGAACTCCGCCCTATCGAACGGTATTGGGCCTTGGTCAAACGGAATCTAAACAAAACTAATACATCCATGGAAAACGAGCAGCAGTTTAAATCTAACTGGCGTTCGGCGGCGAATAAGGTCGATGAGACCACTGTGCAAAATTTAATTGAAGGGGTTAAGCGGAAGGCACGGCAGTTCGGATTTGGCAAACCAAAAGAATAAACGAACATTTTTTCCTTTAAATATATGAATTGAACTACCAAAAGAAAAATTAGAAAATTTTTGTGATATGAATTTTGACTCAATGAAACGATTTTTTTGTCGACCAGGTTTTGCGCGTTCCAGTCTTTATAGCGATATGTTTATGGGTCATTCATCTATGCTAATTTATTAGTACTTTTGAGGCACATTTTAAATGTTGTTGCTATATTTTGCATATTTATTAATTCAAGTGGATCAATCAACAATTTTAGGAATTTAACTCGAATGTTGTGAGTCATTTCTACGTTTTGAAGGATAGATTTCCAATATTTTATGGATATTTTTAAGTGTTTCTACGCAAAAGTACATTTTCTGAAAAATACTCTCAACTATTGCACGGAACAATTCAAACAATTTTCTGTTACCAGTAAGTTAACTATCATAGATGCACTTTCAAAGTGGTAATTGAAGCATGCTTCAATCATCTAGATATGTCTAACACGTATTTTTTGTATCAACACGTAAGCTACTCTTCCCTCCGAACTCCCACAGGAACTCGCAGTGTCTTTGGTTTCATAATGACTCACTACCGGACGAAACCTCCTCCAAGGAACCTTTGCTTTGATTCATTCATTAAGTTTCGAGTGTGTGGAATGAAACATGAGTTTCCTCACAATATCTTCTCAGCAGCAACGCTTTTGAATGCGGGAGCAAAATGCTAGTCATGCTTTGCCTTAGAGAGCAAATTAGTCTGTACTCCTTTGGTCCCGTTTGCTAGTGTGCTTGCTTATATTGGAGGCTGCATTTCACTGCTGCTGCAGTCATGGCTGTGCTTGCAGGAGGTGTACGGATGGCTGGTCTGGTGGTGCCAGTTGTTGCTTATGGGACACTTCTTAGACTTCTGATGAGAAATATGAAATTCATCACTTCGAGCAGCCGGTCTGAATGCAGATTAGGTATGGTGTCAAAAACGTGATTGCTGCAGTGCTGCTATGGGCGAGGCTGCTGCTTAAGGTGGATTTTAGACGAACGACACGAACGGGCAGCACGTAATGGCACTTTCCAGTAGATTTTTATCATGTTAGTAGAAAAATCACCGTAATATGCATTAGCGTTTGTTGCGGATCTTTTTTTTTTTGAATGCATATGAAGGGTGACATTAGTCATAGAACCGGTCTGACATGGTTTGACTGGGCTGGTTCTGATCCCCCTTCCCTCTTCACCAATTTTAAATCAGCGAATAGCGATAATACATTATGTTCATAATTTGGAAACTTTCTGACTTACATGTTACAATTCATAGAACTTAACTGTACATAATCTTCAAACCCCAAACGTGACTTCAGCCAGACCCAAGCTAGTAGCAATAAAAAACCCGCTGAAGATGTACCATTAAGTATGCAATTAACATTATTTATGATGTAATTAAATCTTAATACTTGCCGTCAGCAAACTTGTAGCAATGGAGCATTTCTAGCTCAAATCGTTAAAAAAAATGTCAATTTTGTCTCGACCCCTTCTGATTTGAATGAAACATTGCTCACGTGTTCGCTGCTACTAATGGTTGCATTTTTCATTTAAATATGATTTTTTCCTCCAGAGTAACTTTTGAAAAGGGCGTATTAAAAAATTGATTATTTTTTATTCAAAAAATCATAACTTGAAAACTATTGATCTGATCAAAACGGCATATGAAAAGAAGTTTTAGGTAATTAAATTATCTTTGCGGAAAAAATACACTGAAAGAAAAAACTTAGTAAATTAGTATTTGAAAAACGTAAAACGATGATTATCTCAAAACACCCCCCCTTCGATCTTTATAATTTTTTTTTTCAAGAAAACTGAAAAAATGCCCTAATATTTGGTAAAAAGTGTATACTGGTACCTTTCTTAAAAAAAAAATTATAATTTTTGAAATTTTTGTTGGTCTTTACAAGTTGGTGAAATTGCATATATTTTAGTAAAATAGTAATTTATTTAGATTCTACGCATAATTTTCAAAAACATTGCATATAGAAACTTTTTTCCTAAGTCCAGCCGTTCTCAAGTTAATGCAAATTAAAAAAATATAATTATAACAATTTTCAACATTTTAGGCCATTTTCAAATGTTCGTCGAGATGTCCAGCAACGAGATTTTATTTCATGATTGTATATTAAAAACCAAACAATTCATTCTCAGATATGGTAGCTGTCAGACTTACCCGTTTCTATCTAGAGGCAGCGGAAGAGAAGCGCGTTGATGTGGTCAAATGAAGGATTTGTTGAGATAAGAAACAGTATATATTTATTATTTTATTTTACAACTCATATTATTTGAATACATTGAATTATTTCGGTGTATCGTTTGAATTAGAGAATATTTTTACTGCAATTTGGTTGTTTGAAACTGGAATATAGCAATGATATTTTCGAGTTCCAGGAATTGGTTTCACTTTCTTAAAAATTGGATCAAATTCCGTGTCAGCCTTTTTGTATTCTTCCGTAGAAACATAACAAAATGACATTTTTGTTTGAAGATCTTCTTTACGACTATTTGCCCAGTCGTACAGTTGTTAAGGGTTTGTTATAGGGTGCTCGTGTTGCTTAGCTAAACTTGCTCTGGTTGCCATTCTCTTAAGGGTACCGCCAATCGCATCACAATGACCTTTGCCGTGTGAAGTTGCAAAAAAATGCCATTCAATTTCTACATTATGCTTATCTTTAAATCCACAAATGCTAGCAAAAAATTTTATGTTTTTGTACTGTGATGCTGCTCCATCTGACATAAAAATACACTTTTGGACTGTTATTTGCAACTTTAAAAATTATAATAATTTTGAGATAAACAACTGAACTGCTACTGTGCCATGCTTTGAAATTGATTTTGGTGGAGGTTTACAACACTTGAAATTGTTATCCATCGTAAAAAACTACTTGCTTTTTAACTTGAAACGCTAAGAGAGATGAACTGAATGGTACAGGTGAAGATCGTCCCAATATATATATGTAGCAGAATAATTACAATGTTGACATTATACCTATCTTCATTAGGTACAATTGATTACAACTTTTTTAAGTGTGAGTGTAAGAAGCCTCCACGGGGTGCCTTTTTATGTAGTTGTGATATCGCGGGATGAGCTCTTAAGGCACAATATGGTATACGTCAGAGAAGTACCTAGAGAATTTTTCTCAATTACAGGTTTAATAACATATTTGTTTACCTGTTTATATTTTGAGCCTCTGTTATGACATACACAATTCTATCCAGGTATACAACTAATAGAGGACAGAAAAAAGGCACATGAGTGGGTTTGTTGATTATTTGGGTATATTTGAGAGTATTTACTTATAAACTTGTTTCTTTTCCGCTGCGTCTAAATAGAAACGGGTAAGTCTGACAGCTACCATATTTGAGAATGAATTGTCTGTTTTTTAATATATATTCATGGAAAAAAATCTCGTTGCTGGACATCACGACTAACATTTGAAAATGGCCCAAAATGTAGAAAATTATTATAATTATTTTTTTTAAATTGCATTAACTTGAGAACGGCTGGACTTAGGAAAAAAGTTTCTTTATGCAATGTTTTTGAAAATTATGCGTAGAATCTAAATAAATTACTATTTTACTAAAAAATATGCAATTTCACCAACTTGTAAAAACCAACAAAAATTTCAAAAATTATAATTTTTTTTTTAAGAAAGTTACCAGTATACACTCTTCACCAAATATTAGGGCATTTTTTCAGTTTTCTTGAAAAAAAAAATTATAAAGATCGAAGGGGGGGTGTTTTGAGATAATCATCGTTTTACGTTTTTCAAATACTAATTTACTAAGTTTTTCTTTCAGTGTATTTTTTTCCGCAAAGATAATTTAACTACCTAAAACTTCTTCTCATATGCCATTTTGATCAAATCAATAGTTTTCAAGTTATGATTTTTTGAAAAAAAAAATAATCCATTTTTTTATACGCCCTTTTCAAAAGTTACTCTGGAGGAAAAAATCATATTTAAATGAAAAATGCAACCATTAGTAGCAGCGAACACGTGAGAAATGTTTCATTCAAATCGGAAACACTCATGACCAACCGGTTTGCGTTTTGGGCTGGAAATGCTCAATGGCGACTTGCATGTGCATTCTTACTCTCTCCAGATCCTTCGTCTCTCCTTTGTAGAAAAAGTAGAAGTAGGTAGCAGTGGAACGCGAAAAAAACACTTCCGGTCTTCTTTTTCCCGGTGGAATTCACCCGCCACTTACGCCATTTAAGGACGACGAAAGTGAGATGTTGCGCCATCCAAACGAGCGAACAAACGAACTCCTTTCACCTTCATAAATTTTGGAACACTCGTTTTATTTGGCTGTCGGCAAGAATGTGTTTTCCTTTCCTCCCGTGTTGCGAAAGCATCTGTTTCATCACAAACAAGGAAATGTGATCTCAGGAGCAAGATAGCTCGTTTGCTCGGGAAGCACGATCTTCCCCAGAATAAGAAAGTCCAAAACGACGAAGATTACCGGCGAGTCATTATACATCCGGAAAACATGTTTACAAGGATGGTGAGTGTGCCGACGTCGTCGCAGTACACTTGGTTCCATAACGGAATGCGTTTCTGCTTCACGCGAAAAACACACTTTCCTCCTAAGGCAGCTTAAAGCGCTAGTTTCATGGAAGGTCACCTATTGTTCCTGCAGCTCTACCGATGGCAACGGCCGGCAAGTGGGGGAAATTAATTTATTTTTAAATTTATTACTTTTTCATCCGACAGAGCAAATAATTTCATTTCTAATATACTTTACAGGTCAACAATGACGGCTGGTAATGATGGCGTTCTAGTGACGATGAACTTCTAGTGCAATTTTTCAACTGTCTGTGAGGCTTGGTTGCGAAGTGGAAGCGTGTTGGTCTGTGCTGTCTCATAACTTTATTACCTCATAATTAATAGTGGGACCAGTCTCCGTCTATGCTTGAGAAGCTGTCCGGTAGAAAAATGTTTCAGAGATGGTTGTAGTAGAGGAGAATGGTTGATAATCCAGATAATTAAGAAGCTGAGTGAAAATCTCATTTGAAAGCGGTTAATGCATTCTCCCTATGTAATAAATACTCTTATCCTTTAAAATATGGTTTATTTTTCTTAACATAGCTTAAACATATCAATGCTTGCAACTCTGTGATTGATCAGTATCAGTTAAATTGCACAATGAATTAATTGAAAACTCGCCTGAACCGTCAAAACAGTACACTGAATGTGTACCTTCATACACCTACACACTCAGTAAAAAACCTAACCCGCCGTTTAGCTCAGTATCTATTTTTTCTGGGATCTTAGTAAAATTTCTGTTTGTTAGCTGCAGGGCTGATAGCGTGTTACTTTTCAGTGACTTTTGTCGTGCATCTCCTTATTATTGACGGATCCATTTTCTTGATTACGGATATGAGTGGAAGACACTGCACTTCTACTTCTACCAAGATTACGACCACCACCTTAACCAAAACCGCGGACACTTCTTTGTCCACCGAATCGCCAATTTCCAGAATAATTTGGACGAAAGTTGCCATGACTTGGCCAGGGTGCTCCGTATAGTTGCTGTGACACGGCCGCTACCTTTGCCACCTCAAACTTACCACGATACCTTTGAAATTCTTCTTCATTTGCGTTTTCCAGCACTCGATTACGAACAAGGTAGGGTTTATCAAGTTTCGATGGGTCAAAACACAAACTCGACTGTCCAAGGCACCCTTGGTAATAACCCTAACCACAGCCTCCATTGCTTCATCGTTGGTGTAGTTGCACAATTTGGCAGCGGTACTCACTCGCCGCACGAACTGCATACTATTTTCACTAGCATTCTGAGACGGACACATCAATTTGCCTCTCTGGGCAAGGATGTTTTTCCTGGAGCCGAAATAATCGTTAAAATGCTCCATAGCATTTGAAAATGGAGCCGTTGCCTCACACACCCTTCCCGGTCCTTATACTGTTGTATACAATATGTCTCGCAACTTTGGTTCAGCCTTGATTTTAAACAAACCAAACATAGTTTGTTCGTCCGGTGCGTTGATTATCTGGATCGATGAATGGAAAATATCATGTATGAATTTTTCAAGTGACACAGATGCGTCTTTTAAACTTTAAAATTTATAAATTATTATTTAAAGTTCTTAGTCCCATCAGGCATGTTTAGAGAATGGTGGGATTGGTTTGTTTGAAATTGGAAAAGAATACTACTTATAACTACTACATACAACTACAACTAACCTACAACACCTAGAGAGCAACGACCGCAGGTACGTCGTATTTATACCCAATGTAATTTTCCCTCTTTTTTACCAATTGATGAATCTACGCGAAACTGCACCAGTGCATGCGACACCTAGGTTTGAAATCCAAAACCACAAAAGTGATGATGTACTAAAAAATATTCCATACGATTTGACAGCTAGAAAAACGTCATTATCATTTTCACATCATTTCCATCTGCTGGCCGACCGTAACGTGGATTCATCAATCATCAATCTCCATTACTCAGGTGCTTTCGAATTTCCCTTCATTAAGCAAAAGGAATTTTCAGTGTAGATTGCATCGACCTGCTTGTGAGCTTCTATAGTTTTGATGATATAGGACGTGTATGGAACCAGATTGGTGCAGGTGGATCTCTTTGGCATGCAACCATGAAACGTAGTTGAGACAATGATGCTTGAGGAAGTCGAGGACAATCAGCTCAAATAGTTTAGACGTAGCACATAACATGTAGTTTAAACCCTCAAGTTTAACGCCGTTATGGCACGAAAAAACGAATGATATCTTCCATGTTTTAGAAAAAGATCCGGATGAGAGCGAGCGGATGAAAATAGTAGCTAGAGGTTGCGAGATAGCAGAACTACACTTCTTCAAGATGGATAGATGGTATGGTACACAGTTCGAAAAAGTAGTGTAAATTTCTGTTAAGTATGATGCACATAAATGGAGCGTCACATAGCATATAAGTTTACATCACAGACAAACAGACGTAACGCTTCATTGTGTATCTTCGTGCACGCATTTAACGGTTGATTTGAATATTATGAGTTCCGCGAACTACTCGCCGCAGCGCTGGCATCGGATCACTTTGACGTTTCTATACATTCTATACAACTTTAATGCAATATTGTTTGCAAGTTAGCGAGCAAGCTTGTTTTCCGTGAGAAGCCCGAGAGATGTCGTTACTGAGGTTCTATGTTTTGAGATACTATGTTTTCAAGGATAAATTTTTCAAAGAGTTACGTCTGTTTGTCTGTGTTTACATTATACATCTTGTAAAGTTCTGAGACATTTTATGCAATGTAGCAAATATTGTTTACAAAAGCTCATTCTTAAAAACAACACTGCTTACAAGTTGCTCGGTTGCGTGAAATGAAATACAAGTTTACATGAATGAATGTTTACATCACTATTAAAATTCAGAATTTTTATCTGTGTATAGAAGCATTTACAGCGCTCATCAGCAATTTATATTGGTAAAATCTTTCCTTTCCTTTATTTAACGTCGGTCTCTGTTCCGCAATCTGGTGCTAATCACCGACGGACATCGATTGCCATCCATTGACGGCAATCGAATGTGCAGGAAGGCAGCTTCCACACCTGCGTAGGATATCGCACCCATTCACAACACACATGGGCCGGGACCAACGGCTTTACTTCCCTTCCGAAGGAAGACGTGACCAGAGATTTTTATGCCTCAGAAAAATCCCACCGACCTCGGCTGGGATTGAACCCAGACCCATCGGGGTGTTAGAAAGCAGTCACGCTTACCACTACACCACCGGCACCGGCTATATTGGTAAAATCATTGTGTATAGTTCAATTTTTGAATGTTCATCAGAATTTACGCATCATTTGCTATGAAATTCTATAATTGTACACCCATAAAACATGGATGAATGCATCTTAGAAAGACATTTTCAGCAAGAATAATCATTGAGTGATTCTGTTAGATGATTAAACGGAAGTTTTCGATATCAGCTATTTTATTGATTTTATGGATGCGGTCAATAATCGAAGTAAAATATACGTAGCAGCTGATTTATATAAATTGTTGCATACTTTCAGGCGTTATCGCCATGGACAATAATCCAGGACCAAGAGTCCAAATCCTCCCTTAGCTCAGTCGGTAAAGGCACATCTACAAAGCAAGACCATGCTGGGCAAGACGGTGGCTGGGTTCGATTCCCGGGCTGGTCTAGGAATTTTTCGGGTTGGAAAATCACTCGACTTCCCTGTGCATAGAGTATGATTGCACTTACCACACAATTATACTAATGCAAAAATGGTACAGGCATCGAAAGCTCTCAATTAATAACTGTGGAAGTGCATCTAGAACACTAAGTTGAGAGCATGCAATAAGCTAATATGTCATACGCAATAAGCTTGAAATGCGAGGAAGAAGAAGAAGAAGACGAAGAAGAAGAAGAAGAAGAAGAAGAAGAAGAAGAAGAAGAAGAGTCCAAATCTAAATAGAGCTGGAATTAGGGCGTAACAGCTCTTGTAAACAATGAGTTCTCTCCATGATTTCTCAATAGTCATGACTCTCCCTGGCAAATCGACATAACCATCGAGTAGGGGAAGACTTCCCCTATCCGATGGATTTGTTGGTTTGTGTAGGCGTACCTTGAGTTCATAGAAATTTACGATAGAAGTCATTGTTTACAAAAGCTGTTACGCCCTCATTCCAGCTCAATCTAGAAATGTGGTCCAATTATTGACGATAATATCTATATTCTATTATCGGAAAATTTTATAAGGTTAATATTGTCGCGCTTATGTTAAATTCTCATTTGGTGACGGTTGAAACGCGCCGCTCATATGTGCGAGCAACCCCACCCATAAGAATTATACACAGGTGTGTAACTTAGATAGTGTTTTATGGCAGCGGCTTGCGGAGCGAATCCTGGATAAATACCCGCCACCGCCATGTGTTATGTGTTAATTCAATGGGCGCAATCGTACGGCCATAAACAAAAAATTAAAAAAGACTAAAAACAATTAATGAATCCAGGGTTACTTCCACTCACTTGCTATAAAAAAATGTTTTTCGGAATTATGAAATCATGAAATAGTATAATGCTAATAAGTACTTGTAAGTTACAAGAAGAGGCCACGAAGTATATGTTTGACACATAAAATCTGTCAATATTGCTTGCAGTGCGTCACAATCATCGATTTTACGACTCGTGAGCGCTCACTCTGAGTGAACGCTCACGAATCATAAGATCGCTGATTGTGACGCTCTGAAAGTGGAATTGACAGGTTTTATGAGTCAAACACATACTTTACACCCTCTTCTTGTTACTTACAAGCAGGGATGGAAAATCATTTACATTCATTTCGTGCATTCATTTACATTCATTTGCCTCTAACTTTTTTCATCAACAGAATACTGTTAAATGATGTATGAAGCTTTTGTAGATTTTGATATTAACTACAACTTTTGTTAATAACTAAAATATGCATCTCTTATGCATGATGAAATAGAGCTGGCAGAACATGTTATTGTTTTTCAGTGAATGCAATTTACATTCACTGAAAAACAATGGTGGGTTCTAATCACTCTGATTCATCATGCATAAGAGATACAGATTGGAGTTTTTTACAAAAGATGTAGCTAACATAAAAGCCTACAAAAGCTTCAAACACTATTTTACGGAATTTTGTTGATGAAAAAAGTTAGAGGAAAATGAATGTAAATGAATGCACGAAATGAATGTAAATGATTTTCCATCCCTGCTTACAAGTACAACATATCATTATAACATCTAACGATTGCATAATTCCGAAAAAATATTTTTTTATAGCAAGTGAGTGGAAGCAACCCTGAATGAATCATTACTTCAACAAAACATGTTTTTGTTTTGGCTGGAAACGTCTAATTCTATCTGCAGATAGTTTATGCCGTCCGTCAGTGAGCATCCAGAGAAGGGTCGATTTCTTAATATTTTTTATATTGCCTTTGCAATCAGAAATTTAAAATGTGTGCTTATTTCCTGTTCTACAGTTCTGCAGTTTCAGATTATCATCAAAATTTGAAAATATTCTGCTTGCTTCGTAAACTGCTTGTTCATCTCGTGCTCCGTTAGTTGTTGTGTTGTCTGATATGCCTTGTATGATAGGATCCACTTCAGCAACGCTCTCATCATTTATGTCTAGATATTGAACTGTTTGATCGTCAGTGGTTCCTGCTTCAACAAACTCTATTTCTGGTGCATATTGGGCGCTGTTGATGGAATCCACTATGTTTACTAATGAGCTGTCTATTCCAACGCTTTGTAACATTTGATGAGCAATGCTGTGAGCCTTTTCTACAGTTTGTATGATATCTTTACTTGATGGAATACTAAGTGCAACCCCGGATTCACTCTGTTGGTTTATAATGAATGGAAACTTAATCTGATGCTGATTCTTGTTCATGATATATCTCTTCATGTAGATTTTCCGTGAATTCTTTGATCGTGAAATTTACCACGGTCTGGTTGGTAGTTGTCATAGACCTCATTTCTCTAAATAACTGTTCGCATAGTTGGCTTGATAGATAAGATATGATGCATTGTTCCGGAACCTTGTTTTCACAGCATTTGTCGATGAACAAAATTATTGCATGAGCATTTAATTCGAAGCAATAATATGCATTGGCGGTAATAAAATCTGACGTTACTGTTTTGTTGCGTAGACAAATATTTCGCCAAGCACGGACTACTAAAGTAGTTATTCTAAAACAGTGAAATAAAGCCGTTATGTTCTGTTTATCATATGATTTATTACTAATCAATAATTGTTTTTATAGTTTTCATAAGTTTCACGCTAATTGAATAACACATTTTACTTACCATAAATCCTGTACACGTTCAATCAGAGGGACATGTCTTTCGATAAATGAACGGTGCATTCGATACATGAACTCTAAAAATACGACTGTTCCAATACTGTCTGGTACATTATTCTTGAGAAAAGTCATCATTTCTCGATTAATTAACTTTAATGTTAGTAAGAAACTCATTTTGTCTTTGAGCTCGATATCAGACATACACAAGCCATGCTTATCTTTGCTGTGATTTTGTATTAACGCTTTCAAGTGATATTACTAGTATACGTACCTATTTTTAAGATTATTGTTTTCGTAAGTCTAACAATCAATTAATTAGTTCTAATGTTTCTACTCACCAAGTTTTATATTCCCATTCAGCAATCGGTTTCTAAATTTGTTCAAAGTTATACCATATCTTGCACATTTATTGGCGTCGTTGCACTATAATCCACTCTGAACCAATGACCCCACGAGGATGGAACACAAGGATTATCAAACCCAGCTCTTTGTTTCATGGCCTTCATTAAACGCGAATCACCATCTGATGCATGTGACACTACTGTTATCCCTTCACGGCGTAGAAGAGCTTCTGTGTACTCCCAGCGGTTCATGACATCTTTGTATAGAAATTTATTGTTTGAGCATGTATGATACAAGACATATGGCACTGCTCCGCTAGCGAGAGGGACAGCTACTTGGACATAGGCATAATCTCCAACTGGGTAGGTTTTTAAACAATGTACGATATGATATGGTGAAATGGCTTTAAAAATGTTTTGGATGGGTAGTCCATTGGAATCCAAACCGGGTACGAGTCCTTAAATGGAATCGCTAGAGTAATCATATTCCGTTGCAGCTTTGATTCTTGTTCCGTCTTCACACAATGCAATGACTAATGGATATTTGTTTTCTATTAAATGTTTTTTTCAATCCTTCGATGTCAAGGACACTCTCGTTAATATAAATAGTGTATTGCTGCATGTGCCTTTGTATAGTCTTCTTCAACATAGTAGTTACGTTTGAGGAGATATACTGATAGTGAGCTTCTAGTAGTAAATACTCAAACGTGCATAAATCCTTTTCTAGCTCGTCGTATCTTCGAGAATGGATATTACTGTCTTTCACTCGATCGTGCATTGTAACTAGCTTTTCTAGAAACGAAGAATTGTTCAAATCAGAGGCATAAATATTATCATTGGGAATTTCGTTTAAAGCATTGTCTGCTGGCAGCTCGGCTGGAAATAAATTGGTTGGATTATAATTTTGATAAATAATTTATTCAGAACTATTACTTTCTTCATCAGACAAATTTTTGTCAGCATAATCATGATTATTCCGTTCACAGTTGATAAATTTACCAAATTCTGACTCGTACTCGAATCTTGAAATATTGAAAGGAAAATAATTTGCATCGTTGTCTTGGCTGTTATGAACGTTGAAGGAGCTGTCTTGCGTCACGTGTTGCAACGAGCGTTCGATTGTATTTTCCTCGACAGCGAGCGTTGACGAGTTATGTTGGTCGTCCTCTTCTTCCATGCCTGTCCGAGACCGTTCGTTGTCGAGACCAGTCGAATTATTCAGATGTTCAGCCAAGGAATTCAGCAAATATTCTGGATGGTACTGCGAATCAGGTTCGTTATCGTTGATTCGATGACTATCTCGTTCACTCGGTCGTTCTTGTGCAACGTTATCAAATACTGCTTTGCTGGAAGCACATCAGTTGCTAACCTAAAAGGCATAGATATTTGAGTTAATTTACAAAAATAGCAAATATATCTACATACCATACGAGGACCAATGTTTTGGTGGGCGTTGCTATTGGTTTGGCTGGAATCATAATTTTTTCTTGATTTTGTTCGCTTGTATTCCCGTTGATGTGTCCGGTAAGGTCATTGGCGGCATGATCGATAGTATTATCCTTTGTCACGAGTGTTGACAAGTGCTGTTGATAATCTTCTTCTTCCATGCTTGTCCTAGACCGTTCGTTGTCAAGATCAGTCGAATAGTTTGGATTTTCAGCCGAGGAATTAAGCAAATGCTCTGGATCGTACTGCGGATCAGGTTCGTTATTGTCGACTTTAAGATCATCTCGTCCACTTTGTCGTTCTTGATCAAGGTCATCAAATACTGCTTGGCCTGAAGGATCTTCAACAGCACAACGGTCACTAACCTAAAAGGCATTGATATTTGAGTTAACTTGCTAAAAATAGCAGATATATCTACATATATACACATATATACACATACGAGGACCAATGTTTTGATGGGCGTTGCTATTGATCTGGCTGGAATAATGCTTTTTTCGGGTTTTTGTTCGAGGGGCACTTGTAGCTTCGATCAGAGTTAGTAACGGTCAGTTTGGTCAGTTACGTTTGACGAAAACCAAAAATAAAATACCGTTATTAACATTTTTTTAAATATTGGACCACTTTTTCAAGCAGTTTGGGCTTTTCATGCAATTTTGAAACATGTAGGTCGTTAACCTTACGAATTTTTGATGGTTGATAACTTTTCTTAATAATCTAAAATAAATGAAATAAAAAAAAAATATTCTCAAAATTTAATATCTGATCGATGCTAAAATAATACCGTGGATCAATGACTGATTATATTTACCATTAAAACTAATGCAAAAACTCGTTCGTTGAAAGGACCTTTTGTAACGTATTGCAAGCATGATTTTTATTTCGCAAAACATTTCGAGGGATTTCCGGCCTTCATGTATTTTCCTGTGTCTTTAGTCATTAGGCTCATTAAATTAATTAATTATTTAAATTTCATCAAATCGAAATGCCATCTTTAGAAATAACCGAATACAAAAATGTTCGATAATATGAATATTGATTTAAAAAAGTGCCGTTACATTTGCAAACCAATTTAAGTTTGCTGAATCATACAACAATAAAAAAATCCAATATTTTTGGTCACTACATAATATTAACTAACTAATCATGAACCTTATAAAATGCTTACCATAACCGCTAACAACATTTTATTAACTATTGTTAGGGTAAACGCTCCTATAGTTGCGGTACGTTAGAAGCGTTAGGTTCCTATAGTTGTGTATGGAGACTCCATACACAACTATAGGAACCTAACGCTTCTAACGTACCGCAACTATAGGAGCGTTTCCCCTAGTAGATTTTATTTCATTTCACAAATTACTCGCTGGTTCAGTGTGGTTTATCGTATTTCCAGCATTTTTATATGACCATGTCCACCCGATGTCCGCGCATTTATGTCCTTCGGAACCAGGGGCCTCATTTTGCAAGCGTTAATACAAACAAATGCTTCGTTTCGAATTGCGCAATGAGGTCCCAGATCCTCATACAAATCGTCACGAACATGCAGTCACATACTCGTAAAAAAGAACTCAAACATCTTACCTGGTTAGCTCTTAGCTCATCCGTGCAGGTGAGAAATTGACCGGTAGTGAAGTCAGCATCCACTGGAACAAAAGCACCTTCAAGAAATGAGCAATAACACGTAAAGGTGAGTGTGAATACTTTTATTTATGTTCTTCTGCAGGACCCGGCTTTCCGGAAGTTTATGAGGAAAAGAATATTTAGAGGGTTGCTAGCTGCAGTCAGGGTATACACCTCCATTCGATGTGACGTCGTTGACGGTCGACGGAGGGCTTTTATGATCAAAGGAAGCTGTTTCCTATAATGCCGCTGTGTGACATCTTGTTCTTTTTCTTGCCTCCTATGTTGTATTCTTTGTCGTTTGACTTGACTTGAGGGGAGTGTATTGCAGTAGAATAAATGTCATCATTAATGTTTGTTTTTATTTTATTATGTGATGTGAGTGTGCCCTCGATACATTATGTTTTTGATTACCGAGGCATCGCATATAGCGTCCAAAATATGAGTTTTATAAGATTCCTGGGTGTTATTCCGAGAGCCGAAGTGACTTTTGTCACTAGTGAAGTGAGAAAAGTCACGTCGTGGTGACGTGACTCTCCATTTGATTTGCACAGAGAGTCACGTCACCACGACGTGACTTTTTTCACTTCACTAGTGACAAAAGTCACTTCGACTCTCGGAATAACCCCCCTGTGTATGCAATAATTCCCTTACGAAAGAAGACGTAGCCAGAGATTTTATCGCTTCAGAAAAATCCCAACGAACTCGGCTGGGATTGAACCCAGACGCACTACGGTGAAAATCGCGCGTTCAACACAAAACCCCATGATCGGATGCAGCATGGGACACAATAAACTGTCATAAATATCTGGAGTGACTTGCAAGCATTTGAATCTGAGTCACTTCGCTATACAAAATGTTTTTCGGAGTGATGAAATCATTGGATCCTATAATGATACTTTGTCCTTGCCAGTTAAAAAATATGCTAGTTTCGCTGTCAGAGAGTCACAATTACCGATTCAATGATTCGTGAGTGTTCACTCATAGTGTGTTCTCATCAATCATAATATCGTTGATTGTGACACTCTGATAGCAAAGTTGACAGATTTTATGTCTCAAAAACATACTTTCTCAACCTCTTCTTGCAACTTACATGTTCAAAATATCATTATGGCTTTCAATAAATCCATAATTAAAAAAAAAAAATAAAAGCTACGTGGTTAAATTGTTCCAAATGCTCATTTTGGAATATTAAAGTTTTCAAGTGTATTTTTTTTTCACCAAAATATGATTTTTCCGTGAATATTTTTTTTTCTTATAAGGATATCCAGTTTCCTATAACTTTGTCTCAGACGGAATTTCAACTATAGGATCCATTTCGAAGTACGATTTATTGGAAAACGTCAAATACGCCAATTTGAAAAATATGGCGCGAGTCCAAATAACCGACTTCTTAGTCAAACAGCGAACAATTACGTAAAGATTCATGGAATTCGGAGAGGTAAAGTCTGATATAAGGTTTTTTTTCGCTTTTGGCCTGTCTCTTCTTTTCCAATCAATTTATTAATAAAGGCTCAAATGTTCAAAAGGACGGTACGGATCCGAGAAACAGCAAATAATGTTATAATAATAAAAATCCATGAGAAAAATATTAATGAGTTATTTTTCCTTCTGATTTCTGACGTTCACGCAACTCCCTTTCTCCTTCCAAACGTGTTTCCTTCCACAGCACCTGCCGCTTGGCCTACTCTTCGTTCTTAATATACTTTCCTTCTTCATACAGTCCACAATTCCAAATTTTTTGAAGCAATATGCGTCATTCAAATTGGCCGGAGCGCGGACAAAACCTCTTAAAAAGTGTTTTTATTTTTTATTTTATATTTCTCTAGGTTTCCCCCACATTGAATACCGTTTCCGCAAAATTTCGTGATTCTTGGATAAGATTTTGATTTTTGACAACACTTTGAACGTCAACTGATTTTGATGATTTGTATGTTGCAAAACTAACTCACTTAAAATATCTGTTACACCTTCATTTTTGTCCCAAATTGATCACAATAGGTTTCATTTTGAAGGAGAGTAAAACATATTATTCCTAGTAAATAAACTTGTCAAGGTTGTGTAGTAGATGGAGTTAGTGTGGAATACAGAATTAGCAGAATCGAGTGAGCTTGTAGCGTCATAGACCGTATGTAAACGTAATCTCATTGGTTCGAGAAGTTTGATAGGTTAGCAGCTATAAATATTAGGTACATAAGCTCGTCGACGGCACACTTGCCGGGCTGAAGGACAACATCCGGGGTCTGTCCCAGTTCATCATCTCTCGTCGGTCTCTCGGCAGTCGTACAGACCTCAACACCGTGATGTAACGCAGTGCATTAACTGCCTCTCTTACGACCATGGTACGAAAAATTGCCATATGAAGCCACGCTGTAACAAGTGTGGAGGTACCCACGCGACAGCATCCTGTGGTCAAGCTGATGACAACGCGCCAAAGTGTGCCAACTGCGGTGGAAACCACCGTGCGTTCACTCGCGACTGCCCCAAGCGAGCGGAATTCATTAATATTCGCCAAAAGGCGGCAACAGGCAACCAGACCGGTCACCACCGCAATAATTCTGCGCCCCGGCCAACACTGATGCTCAGTACCCTGCAATCAAGCCCCGTCGACTGGTACCGTCTAGTACCGCTTCCCTTCAACAATCAACGAGCCCTTAGCACCCCCGCTGGGTATTCTTCAACAGAGCAAGTGGCCTCCAGCTGCGATCAGCCCAGCATCGCCTCACTACTGCAACGGCCTAGCCGAACCAAGGTTCCTCCACTGCTCCTGTTTAGCGTATGCCACTGCTGTGCTGTGTCAGGTGAGTCCGTCGACGATTCCCCATTTCCCTCGGAGAAACTTGTGACACTCGTGGCATAGGTCATCATCATTCTGCGCGCCTGCAAGACCCGATCTAAACAGTTTCATGCTGCCTTGTCCCTTGTCACTAAGCATGGACCGTGAAGTTATAAAGATTGCAAATTGAAACGCTTGTTCGCTGAAGAACATGCATATCGAACTGCTTGACTTCATTAACGCCAAGGAGATCGACATTGCCATCATCACCAAAACCCATCTAAAGCCGGAAGTCAACATCTACCTATCGAACCTCCAGCTTTTGAGACTCGACAGAACCAGTACTAGAGAAGGGGGAGTAGCCGTTGCTGTGAGGCGTAATATCAACACCTGCTACCGAACTTCCAACTCAAAATTATCGAAGCCATCGGGGTTGAAGTCAACACATCACCATCATTGCGACTTACTGCCCCAGACTAGTCAACAACAGGGATGCGTTGGCAGCGGACCTTCGACGAGATATCATCAAGCTGACTCGGCGGCGGCAAAAATCATCGCTATTACGTTTAAAGGCACGCAGTTAAGTTTCGGCCAATTTGTAATGAAAACTCAAAATCGCATAATGAGCCTTCTTGAAATAGAGGAATTTGTGAAATACGAAAATAAACTGTTTATGATATGTAGAAATTGGGCGCTAGGATATTTTGAAGAGCACCTGTTAGCATTTGAGGCAAAAGAAAGAATAGTTACAATGAGCATTCTGAATATTGATACAATCGATGGATCACCGTTTAGTGTTCATGAAGTAAAAGGTAAATACTATTTCAAAAAAATTTATTACCTTGGATAGGTTTATTATAAGAACTTATAATATAAGACACAACGAAATGAATTTCATTAGAATTAAAATTTGAAAATTTATGAGATATGTAAAATCAGTGATCGATTATTCAAAGAGTTTAATTAATTCACAGGAAGTATGAGTTCATTATTTGAAAATCGACTTTGACTTTATATTCAAAACAGGAATCATCCAACCATGAGCAGGAAATTCACCGTGAATGAAAAAATTGTTTTTGCACAGTAGACCATGAAAAAATCCAAGGGTTCACCTTGGATATGGTTGAGTACAAAGATTTGTGCGGATTTTTGAAAATAGCCCCACGAGCAGTGAAAAAGCGAAAGTTTGTAAATATAATAAATTTAAACTTACTGATGGCTAACTACCGGGTGAATCATCAAAAGTGGAATGCACTGTTAAAAGGTACCGTAAAACGGGGTAACATTGATAGTTTTTTTGAAGTATATTCTAAATATTTTTTACATCAATTAATGTTTCTCAAATTTTATTTTTTTTAACAAGTACTGAGGATCTTAGAGTCAATTCGTTAGTAATATATTTAACGAAACTTATTGCATTTGCACTATTTTTTTAGTCTTGTGACCGAACATCAATATTTTGATTTGGGGTTACTTTGATAATGGTCGATGAATGTAGAAAAAAATGCGTGAATCTCAAACAATTTAGTTAAATAAATATGAAACATTGTATGAGTATATAATCAGAAACACCATAAGCAATAATAAGACAACATTGCATTTGTGATGGCTGTATCAGAAAAACCTTTCATGAGTGATGGTTTGAGTGCTTTTTAAACAGGCAAAAAGCAAGAAATTTTTTTTTCAATATGTTTGGCAAACATGTAACACAAACTATATAAAAAGTAGAAGGGTCTGTGCCTAGGGGCACGAACGGAAGCTTGACGTAGGACTGCTAGTGGACGGAACAAATGTGAACATTTAGTTCTTTTAATTGATCAATCATTAATTATCTTAACTCTTTCCGTTTTTTATTTGTAAGCGTATCAAATTTGTAGTATTTAGTTCAAAGAGAAAGTTGATAAAGAGAATCCAAGGGACTGTTAACTTGAGTATTTTCGATTCATCTACCCGACTTTAAAAGGTGTATTTTGAATTTTTTGTTATTTATGAATTTTTAAGTTTTGTGCATTTTGATATTAAAGTGTATTTAATTGACCCCTCACAGGATTTCCTTCCGAATTATATGAATGGGGCGGGGCGGAAAGTATCGTTTGTGCAGAATATGTAAAAAAAGGAGGGACTTCGAGCGATTGAACTCGTGAGAGCTAATTTTCTCACAAATTTGATTTTATTGGCTTTCTGGGGACTGAATATACACCCAAAGCGAATTATTCCCACTTCTCTCAAATTCTACATGGATTTTTAACACTTCCTACCAGCGTGTTCTGGAAAATGGTCAGACGATGCTTAATCTCACCAATACATTCGGGCCTACAATTCCACACCTTATATAGAATCCAGGTTGAGCCTTGATAGCTAGCTGCTTGCGGGATCATGACTTTGACAAATGTCCAAATAATACTCTTAACAAATTTATGGTGGTCCTGAAAAGGACCGTTTTGTAGTGATGGTTGAGTTATGCTGAGCTGAGCACGACGAGCTACTGATTCCGATCCTAGCCTAGCGGTGGGACTTTTTCCTCCTTCTCTATGGTTTCTCATATGAGTTCTGCAGCTCGCTGCCTGCAGGCAGCCTTTCGTTGTTGTTGTTGTTGTTGGAAGTACTCCTGCTGCTGATGCTACTACTGTTGCTGCTGGACTGGACACCACCACATACGGGACCGCATCGAATTCGATTTTTAAGTCTGTGTTAGGGAATGCGCTGTTTTCAGACATTCGGTGATAATTTTGATCACCATTGCAACAGTTGGACATTTGGTATTTTTCAATAGTGACCTATTGAAAATTAACTAAGTGTTCATTTTAGCAGATTGATAAATAAATTTCCTATCGTTTGGCTTGTTTAGAATTAAAATCCATCTGCTGTTGGTCGAAACCTGACCTCTTTTCGTAATGCTGTGCATTTTGGTTTTTTGAAATTGCGTGGATTCTATAGATCCTGTAGAGATCTATCTAGCTCTGTTGGTAGAGGGAAAAATGTAAACTTTGCGGGAGACGATGTCTTAACACTCGAAAGCAATTTTTTGAAATATGAAGTAAAACAAATCCTAGCTAGTTCTGCATGATGATTTTGTTTGATTTTATTTATTTGCAAAGTCCCCGGGAAATACCAGCTGGCGATTTGTTTCTTACTTGAAAACAGGCAAAAACTCACAAACAGGCTGCTTTTTCATGGTATACAGTGTGATAATTCAATAATCAATAATCGTGCTTTTTCATGGTATACAGTGTGATAATTCAATAATCAATAAATTATCTCAACATTTAGTGGCAAACCTGTCATAAATTTTGATAAAATACAAAAAAATTCTATAATCCACATAAAATTTCATATGTAAGCGCCGATTGAAACAATCTTTTCGACGTCACTTCAAGGGCGATTGAATCGTGCGGAATGAAAGCCGAGGAAAAACTAATTGCACCAATATACCTACCCCTACCTTTGATAGCTAGCTGCTTGTGGGAACTGATGACCTTGACCAATGTCCAAATAATACTCTTTAACGCAATTTTTTTGTGGCCCTGAAAAGGACCGTTTTGTAGTGATGGTTGAGTAATTCTGAGCTGGGTGTTCAACACGGATGAGGCTGTCGAGCTGTATGTCGTTTGGAGCGAGGGTGACACGCTTGGCATAGATGACCGACCCGCAGTGACTCACGAAGAGCTACTGATTCCGATCCATAGCATAGCGGTGCAGCTTCTTCCTCCTTTGATGGTTGCTTATCAAGAGCCACATGTGAAAATGACATACAAGCTTTTTGTAAACAAACCTTTGTAGGCCCTTTTTTCGCCAACCGAGGGTCGCTTACGCAAACCAGCAATTTCATCGGGAAGGGGAAAGTTTCCCCTACCCGGTGATGTTAAAGGTTTGCGTTGGTGTCATATGGGTGGCGAGAAAAGGGGATAAGAAGGTTTGTTTACAAACAACTTGTATGCCCTTTTTAAATGTTGTTCTTGTTATGTGGGCTTTGCAGCTCGCTGCTTGCAGGCAGTCTTTCGTTGTTACTGGAGAACAATTTTCAACGCCACACTGCTGCTACTAATTTCGACGACCGAACACCACTACACAGTGGTGTGGTCGTTGGGAGCGTATGGTTCTGAGCATGGCGATGATTGTGCAAAATATTACGCAATTCCATCCTCCCTATTCGCACGCGCCCGAGGATCGGAGGCGAATGCCACTTCGACTTGTTTCGGCTCCTTACTACTCTCTGACGACAGTGCTGGGGAAGCAGCATATGCATGTAGGTAATTAGTGGATTTGTTAGTTAATTCGACGCTTTTGGATAATGCTGGACATTTACCAGTTTTTCAATAGTTTCTTATTGAAAATCAGCATTCGGAAACATTGTTATTAATGCGTAGCCATATTTCTGATCGATTGGTGATAAAATTATTGAAATTGGACCAGGGGCAGCTGAGTTATTAACGTTCAAAATATTTCTTAATTTCGTTACATGTTTTCGGTTTTCACAAAGTGTACCCCCATATAGAAATCAAAGATGTAGTCCTACGTCAAAATTATATGCGATATCAAGGGGAATGCTCTAAGCTACAATATGGAACCAATGTTTCTCATTCGGAAAAAAGGTAGATAGTAAATTAAATCATTATATTCTAGTATCAAAGTTAACCGCATTATCAAAGATTCCTCGTTTTACGGTACGGACAAAGTTGAATAAATTGTTTTTTTTTTTTTTATTTTTATTTTATAAGGCTCAACCGAATTACTTTTACAGAGCCGAGGATTTTCGTTCACTATAAAATACATCTTAAAACTATAGTCAAAAGGTACAACACAATAAACATTTTATCTTCCGCTGTCCAATAAGCTTCCTCCACCGCTTCCAATGGTTTCATTCTATGGCAGATTTGCCAACGAGGGTCAGAGCGCTTCCAAGCAATAGACGCAAAACGTGGTCCGTACTCACACATTCATCACGAAACGGTTGCTTTCCAAAGTCGATGACGCATCGACTGAAAGAACTGCTGATGAAGAACAATGAGGAGGACCACGCAATGGTTGCTGCCGAGTAAACAGACGATCGCGTGACACACATTGAGAGTGGTCTGCTTCTGTCGACAGCCGAGTGAACACTGAAGTTGAAGAAATTGGTGAAATAAACGATAAACGTGGTACAGAGCAATGCCAATGAAACTGTCAAAGAAGTCGATTATGGACCGGTATTCGCCGATATAAGTTTACGGCTTTCAGATATGAAGATTTGCAGTTTACTGTTGAGTTCAGTGCTGAAAAATGGAGAGAGTATAAGTGAAACTTATGTGCCACTAGTGGCGAGAAGCGGTACTAGTCGATGGTGATAAATTTATGACAGCCGGTTCAAATTTTAGTGTTCGAATTATAAAGTACTCAAAAAAGTTCAAAACTTCAAGGGACAGCCCTATGGGGTTGTACTTAATGGTGACGTAGGACTACGTGGTCTTATATAATAAATCTTGTTTGTTAACTGCAGCAGAAGCTTGTGTTTTGTGTAGGAATAGGAATTTCAGCGGGGTGCTCTCTGTTTATACTCTTTAGTATTCCGATAAATAGCGGTGCGGCTTCTTCTTCCTTCTATGCATAGCAACAGTTACACATTCGTGCAATTTTCAACAATGACTTCTCTCGATGATTTTTAGGAAGCCTTACTCTACTGATTGCGTGAGCGAGCCTTGACTTTCAAGACATCATCGAAAGAAGTCATTGTTTACAATAGCTGTTACGTCCTAATTCCAGCCTAATATCTTGATACGGGAACTGACATCCGATTGATTACCTTGACAAATATCAGAAAAAATTATCTTTTACAAATTTATGATGGTCCTGAAATGGACCGTTTTGTCGTAATGGTTGAGTAATGATGAGCTATTAGGGTGTTAAACACAGATGAGGCTGGTGAGCTGTATGTTGTTTGGAATGAGGGTGACACGCTTGACATAGATGACCCACAGAGACTCACGAAGAGCTACTGATCCCGATCAATAGCGATGCGGCTTCTTCCTCCTTCTATGGATGCTCATGTGGACTGCAGCTTACTGTTTGCAAGCAGCCTTTCGTTTTGTACTGGAGAACACCACCACTCACCACGCGGTGATTGAATAAACACTGTTTGGTGAGACCGGATGAAATTCAACTTTGAAATCTATGTTAGGGCAATCGCTTTTCCAGGCAATCGGTGATAATTTTAATTATCATAGCAACAGTTGCACATTTGTAAAATTTTCAATAGGACATTTTGAAAAATGATAAAGTCTTAATTTTAGCAGATGCGTAGGAATATTTCTTATCGATTGATGATAAAATTATTGAAATTGGTCCAGGGCCAGCTGAGTTATTAACGTTCAAAATCTTTCATAAATTTGTTACATGTTCCATTCTCGGTTTTCACAAAGTGTACCCCGATATAGAAATTACAGACGTAGTCCTACGTCAAAATTGTAAGCTACGACCATCTGAAAGCATACAAAACATAACCTTAATAATATCGAAGCATCAAAAAACGCATTTTCATCAACTTGCCATGGCATTGCAATGAAAATTCATATAACATTATATATTTTGAAAAATTTCCTGTCTGTATCATCCATGATGGATGATACAGGTAGACATTTTTTTCAGAATATATAATGTTATATGAATTTGCATTGCAATGCCATGGCAAGTTGATGAAAATGCGTTTTTTGATGCTTCGATATTATTAAGGTTATGTTTTGTATGCTTTTAGATTCTCATCCCGAAATCGACGTCCAAGTCAGTCTAGTCGATATACTGGATTACGTTGGGGATTCCGTGCGACCTATACGAGAGGGACTAGCTGTCTTAGAGGCCCAGCATATTGTGTGCCTAGGCTACACCAGTAGATCAGCGAGAATCGAGGCGAAAGGGTTTGTCCTACAAAGTTCCCATCCCGGGGAGCGGCCACATGAAATTAATCTAAAATTTCCCTACGACAACACACTTTGGGACTTGACCTGTACTTGTAAAGCTGGAACCAAAAGGTGCAAGCATATAATTGCCTGCCTTTCGCAAATAAGCCAGTGAGTATAGTGTATTAAAAATATATATATATATATATTTTTTTTTTGTTATAGTCACTTTAACGCCCTTGGGTCATTCGTGACTTGTCCGGGGGTGAGATTTGAACTCGTGACTTTGGCGTGAGAGGTGTATGGATGCTAACCACTATGCTGGGGTCGCCCCTATTAAAAATATTATTTATATGCTGTATTTATGCTATCGTTTCAAGTTTAAAACCTTGGAATACATATCCTGCACAGATGCAAACGCAGGCTTGGGGCCACTCAAAAGTTGAAAAAAAAAACAACCTTTGGGGTGCTCGTCTGGTTCAGGAAATGTGCTGCGTACGGAAAGCAAAGCCACTGACCAGCGTCGACGACACATTCAGGGTAAACTTGTTGTCTGATGCATTCGCGAAGCTGGTGGCAGGTAATATTTGTTTTGATATTTTGAATTTAGATGCACCATATATCAGTCTCAGTTTAATTTTTATAATTTATATAGCTTTCATATTTTAAACTGCAGTTTTTGTTTTTCAGCTACTCCAGATTCTTCTATTTCGAAGCATATTTCTGGGCGTCATTACAATCCAATACAGTTTAGATCCGGCATAAGTACTGTTGGTGTTCTTCAATCTCGAGTGTGTTGTTCGGTTGAAGATCTGCAGCAGCTGCTATTCAGGTGATACGGTCAAAATTTGGTCAAGGGAAAACGCGTGTAAATCGGTGAAATCGTTTATTTAAAAAATCAAATTAAATTTCTTTTTCAAGTTCAATTAGTATAAAATTCAGGAAAAATATTCAGTTAGGCTTCCGCTTTTCCAAATCCGAATTGCCGGGCCTTACGCTTGACCCCTGCCATCAGATTTTGTACAGCCACCTTGTCCACCTTCTTCGCCGCAGAAAGCCAGTTTGCCTTGAACTGCTGCTCGCCCTTAGCAGTTTTTTTGGTCTTCTTTAGGTTCCGCTTGACAATAGCCCAGTATTTCTCAATTGGGCGGAGCTCTGGCGTGTTGGGAGGGTTCTTGTCCTTGGGAACCACCTGCACGTTGTTGGCGGCGTACCACTCCATGGCCTTTTTACCGTAATGGCAAGATGCCAAATCCGGCCAAAACAGTACGGAACAACCGTGTTTCTTCAGGAAAGGCAGCAGACGTTTATTCAAACACTCTTTCACGTAAATTTCTTGGTTGACAGTCCCGGAAGCTATGAAAATGCTGCTTTTCAAGCCACAGGTACAGATGGCTTGCCAAACCAGATATTTCTTTGCGAACTTTGACAGTTTCATGTGCTTGAAAACATCTGCTACCTTTCCCCTTCCTTTTGCCGTATAAAACTCCTGTCCCGGAAGCTGCTTGTAGTCGGCTTTGACGTAGGTTTCGTCGTCCATTACCACGCAGTCAAACTTCGTCAGCATCGTCGTGTACAGCCTCCGGGATCGCGCTTTGGCCATCGTATTTTGTTTATCATCGCGATTTGGAGTCACTACCTTCTTGTAAGTCGATAGTCCGGCTCGTTTTTTGGCTCGATGCACGGTTGTAGACGATACACCCAGCTTATTTGCAGCATCTCGGAGAGAGAGGTTAGGGTTTCGCTTGAAACTACCGGCAACTCTCTTTGTCGTCTCAGCGGCTTCCGGTTTTCGATTTCCCCCCGATCCAGACTTCCTGGCTGTCGACAAACGTTCCCCAAACACTTTAATTACATTTGTAACGGTTGATTTGGCAACTTTTAGCGATTTTGCCAACTTTGCGTGCGAGTAGCTCGGATTTTCGCGATGCGCGAGCAAAATTTTGATACGCTGCTCTTCTTGCTTGGACGGCATTTTGACAACTGAAGAGTGAATTCCAAAATCAAAATAGGAGCAACATTCTACACACACACCTTCAAAATGAGGGGTGTTCAGGTTTTTTAAATGCAAAATTGAAAGAAATACGTCAAGTTGATATTGACCAAATTTTGACCGTATAACCCTTTAGTGATGACATCACAACAACAGTAGGGATTGGTCCCACGCTTCTATCTCAAGAGGATCAAGAGTTTTACGAAAAGGTTGTGTCCGTAACCCAGGGGGATGTCGTAGTGAATTTGCTATGATTTCTTTCGTAAACGATATCGTATCACATCGAATTGATTCAATAGAACTATTGTCATCCTTAAATTTATGTACACCATCTGGCATAAATGCATCCAAATTCAAAGCCCTGTTTTTCCTTGATTTGAACTTCGATGAAATTCTTCAAACTTTCTTGATGTTATTTGAACGTATCTGAGTTTGTCATTTTTACCTGAAATTCTCAGATATGTCTTAAACTTCATAGTACTTTCCTAATTTTATTTAATTTTGCCTGTCACATACCACCCTAAAGTTTACCCAAATATCTTCACGTTTAAAGAACTTTTTGAAGAGCATCATTGAAATTCATATAATGTTGCTACAGTTCACAAAACTCTCTTGAAGTTCGTAGAACTTACCAGAACGACATTGAACTCCCCAGAAGCTCACAAAACGTCCCTGAAGTTGGCATAATTTTCCTGAAGTTTAAAGAGCTTCTCTGAAGATCGAAGCACATCTTTTTGAATAATTTTCCTGAAGTTTGTAGAACTTCCCTGAAGTTCACTGAACTTATCTGAAAGTTGTTGAATTTTTCTACTTCATTGGAGGAAATTATTTAAAGTTTGCAGTACTTTCCTAAAATTCACACCAGTTCCCTATAGTTCGCAGAATTTCCTAGAAGGTCGCCGAACCTTCCTGAAAATTTCTATAGACAAAATATGGGAACTGCAATGAAGCTCTAGCAACTCTGTATTAGTTCAAGGTGAGGGCTACCTAAACTCACTGGGCAAGAGTAACTAACTTCATGTGAGTTTCATTCCTGTATTATCGAGTCAAACATATCTATTAATTTTTAAAAATCCAAGCTAATTTTTCGTCCCTCAGGATGATTTAGTGGTAGGTATTATCTTCGCCAGCTGCTGAGTACAAGACACAAAACTTTCGGATATCTACTATCTCCTTTATTGAATTCCGGTAAAAATCTTTCAACGATCGTCGCTCCTAAAGTGGCTTCATTTTTTCACAGAGTCACTTTTCGAAGCACAACACGCGAGCTCTCTATTTTCTTCATGAGATTTACGTGGCTGTCTCGGACTGTCCTGCTCGCTTCTTTCTCTTTTATTTTTATGAGGGAAGAGAAATTAAGCAAGATATTATGCTACGAACAAATATTAATTGATTTATCACAATGTTCAAAATCAATATGGATCTTACTTGGGAGTCAAAGAAAACTTCTTTAATGCCATTTGGATTATTGCAATCAACTTTTGAACCTTATTTGACTGCATTTGTACAATTCGTAATAGTTGTATGGTCAATAGTCCATATACGTCTTCATAATCGGCTTTGTAAACTTCAAAATACTTGTTCTCAAAAAACCCAAGATGAAATATTTTAAAACCATCACAGATTTGATTGTTAGGATCAATACTAACATCCTGTGAAGAAAAATCTGAGGTACATGAATGTTGCAAAAAAAGTGCCTTCAGACATAGCGTGTGACTCCTGTAAAAAAATCTTAGTGTGAATGAACACTGAAATTTAACGAATTACCCATAACAATATTGAAAATGATCCACAAAACGTTCAACAATGAACCATAAACTAACGAAATTGATCCATACAAAATCAAGTTTGAGGAGTAAAAATATTGGTATGATCCATGAATTAGACATATATATTAAAGTCCTACACTGATGTTTGAACCTTAATCCATAAACCTTACAAAATTGCTCCTCTGAGAGTGACATATACGAGCGTTGATTTTGACATACATTTAAGTCATAACAGACGCGAAATATAATTCAATCGAACGTACTTTTTGTCGAGCAACGAACTTTTCAGTCTCGGAGCAGTTAATATTACATGACATGTTTGTTTACGTCGCATCTTTTATGTGAAATATGGATTCCGTCATGTGTAAAATTAGTTATTTATAAGTGTGTACTCAGATTTCCCGTGCCAGAGGAGCGGAGTGATGGGAAAGCATCTAGAATAAGCTTCTAAAAGAATCTTCTAAAATAAACTTCTGTCAAACGCGAACCAGCTCGTGATTGGTCGATTTGAAGTGCGTAATATAGAGATAGATACTCACCAAAAAATTCTGAATTTTACTGATGATGTAAACATCCATGCATGCAAACATTCATACATGTAAACTTCCTTTTCACGTAAACTAGCAGCTTGCAAGAAATGTTGCAAACAAAAGTGGACAGTTGCATACAATATATGGAATATTGCATTACATGTCTCATAAATTTACACGATTTATAACGTAAATTTGTATGATTTATGACGCTCCATTTATGTGCATCATAGTAACGGAAATTTACACTACTTTTTTTTAGCTGTGTATAGATAGAGATAGAGATAAGAGATAGAGAAAAAAAGAATAAGAAGCCAGTTGTCTCCTCTTCCTCTTAGGTGTTTCCTGAGACCATTATTGACTCAATTCTGATAATTAGCAGAAAATTTGAAGACATTGAAGACTACGATAACACATGCACATGCTTTGTTGTTTCGCAGCGTAGTAAAAACAATCAAGTAATTGCTACCATGTAGAACACGCAGTACTTTGTATTGTGTACTCAGTATTTTTTTTTATACCACACACAAGGAATGTTGCATGAAATTTGAGAAACGAGAGACATTGGCCGCGTATAACAGTTATCGCCCTATTGTTGAATATTCTGTTGTATGCACTAAACTTGGATATTAAAAAACACTTTTGCTGAAAACCTCTTAAATAAAGAAACAAAAATAAACACTTTTTTTTAGAAACCTGCTAATTTTTACCTCTTTAATACACTTTTCGTGATCTTTGACACTTTCAATTTATGTACTTCTCCAATGAGAATATTGAAAATAATCGTGAGACAATGTGGAATCGCTTCTGTATGTCAGCAGTGTTGCAAAAAAAAAGATAATATACTCTCGGATGTAAACATTAAGTTCAAACGTCGACTAATGACGTTAAATTGCTATCGTTCAATAGTGTGAAGTAGAATAACGTGAATTTTTTATTTTGTTCAGAAAAAGGTTCTCAGTATTGAAATAGTGCATGAAAGATTAAACTAAAAATTTCGACTTTGTTCATTGTTATCAAAAATAGGATCCCTTCAATATCAAGAAATGGAAAGTTAACTGTATACCCAAGAAACAATTCCATTTCTCTCATGGTCGTGTAGGTCATGATTTCAACTTAAAGAATGCCTTAAACCCTGAATAAAACTTGGAATGTTACATGGGTAGTGTCCTTTTGAAGCTCTCTGAAGGAGCTATGGTGATTCGGTATATTTTTTAGCACAGCAACCTATAATACAATTCGTTAATTTCGAAGGTAAACCTTCTAAAATGCATACATGCATGACTTCAAAACATTACAGAGAGCTTATTATTGATATTTTGGATTTTTACAGTACAAAAAAGTAAAAAAAAATCAGAATAATATAATAGAATTTCATACTTTGGTTCCGTATTTCTCCACTGTCCTATTTTTTTTTTTAAATAAGAACTACATTGCCGCGTTGTAGTGAAATAAAGTAATATGTGTTTCTCAGCAACCACAGCACCAAATTTGACACATCAAACGCCAAATTAAAGGTATCGTGGTCTCATTGAACGCAATTGAATATGTTTAGATTTCGGTATACTTGGTTCTTACCATGACCTCAGCAAAAGGAAGAAGACATTTCCACCAAATTATTTAATTAATGAGATCTCGAACTACCAACACTTATGAAGTAAAATACAATCTGCCGGATAATAAAAACAGTGCTTCTGACATGGATTCCTCCCGTTCTAATACTGGCATCCAACAGTTAAATTGAATCGTAGACTTTTGAGATAAATGGTTTAACGTTACTGAATTTGATACACTTCTTACCATCCGCTGGTCGGCTCTTTCTTATAACACTGTCTCATTCCATTTTCCCACCACAAGAAACAAATGGTCACAAAATAACTAGAGCATCAAGTAAATGATCCATTTAACTATCCCGAAAACCAACTCTCCAAGAAAAATCACTGTTTAACGAGCCATTGCCGGACGCTCTCTAGAAGTGCTCGTTGGATAAGAATTATTTTGCATGCGGCGGAAGCTCGGCTCCGGGAAAACAAAAACCCATGGCGTCGGTCGCCGCCATCCTGGGTCCGGCTGAACTTGTGTGTTGTAAGTCCTGCTCGAGGAGAAACCATGGTTTTTGACAGGAAATGGAGCAAATGGTACTCTCATGTAAACTGGAACGTCGTATTTAATATTGCCGTTCTCATAAATCATCTGCCGGGTTGGAGTCGAGCGTGTGTTGTTTTACGGTCGAACATAGAAGGTATGGGGGAGATATGGGTGAGATTATCATTAAGTGGAAGCAACGAACGTATGAACTATTGTGCCGTGCTTGACTTTTGACCGAGCGAGTAATTAATTACTGTACAACTGGTGGATTACCCTATCTGAGATCTAGAGGAACGTTTATTCAAGATTTGAAATGTGATCTGATGTACAATTGAATTATGTTTTCGGTGGTTCTTCTAACCAAAGACTTGTGTAAGAAAGCATCGAATATTGCGCTATTCCAGCCATAAATTCTGAACTTCTCTGAAAAACTTCCTCGCATCAAATGAAAGCAAAACTAAACGATACAGCTTTCCACCCGTTTTATGTAAGATAAGAGGTAGCAATTAGTGAAACCAATGCAATTTAAAAAGTTTTTAGCACATCTGTTTTGAAATATGCAGCTCAGCTGCGATTTATTGCATCGAGCGAAAAATACATCCTGAAAGTATGGTCTTCCAACTTGCCACTTCTAGCGAATGTACTTTCAGTTATGTAGGTATATTGATTAAAATTTCTCTCATCATTCCTTGCACAAAGTTTACCATTAAATCTTCTACCACCCAAGCCGCAATTGAAAACAGAAGAACAACCTTATGGTTTAATGCTTACTTCCTTCCTCGATCCTTCATTCTGAGGCCGATGAAAATCCAATGAAATTAAATATTTACAAGCCACCGTTTAAATTTCGTTTGCCAGGTTTTATTTTCCTCTAAGGCGTTTGGGTTAAGATTTTTCCTGGTAAATAAAATGTAATTCCGTCCCGGCAAAAACGGTCTCGAAGCCAAAACACAAAAACCCCAAGTGCTGTCGGTTCACCATGATGTGTTTGTGCTTAGCTAACAGAATTTCATCTCAATTTGTTATGAGTGAGAAGAGCAAAGGGTACCCTATGCAATGTGCGCTACTGTTTTTCTTCTCCACTCCTGCCCTGACTCTCCACGGTTCCAATCATCACCAGTTCCGGTCCGTTCATTCGGCGACAGTAGAAGGAATTGCATTTCGCTGGAACATTCCGAGAACGAGATCCTTATTCCTGAGGTGAGTCCATCTCTTTCTTGTCTAGCTTTTACGATCGACCAAACTCAGCAAAACTCATCACGTTGAAGCAATTCGGGAAGCAGAATACGAATGAGCATAAATTTCGCCTTCTTGGAGATGCTTTTCCCCTAAGCTGCTGGGCGAGCGACGTCGTTCATGCAGTATGTGCCGGGTTGGGGAAATGTTGCACTTTATGAGTTGTAATAATTTATTTATACATCATGGGTCGGAGAGCTTTTTATGCACCTTTGTTCATTCCGGGGGGAAATGGTTATGTTGGGATGATTTCCCGCATTTACGTCTTCAGTACCGAGCTGCATGCGGTTGGGTTATTCGCATGCTGTAGTGGCTGTTGCAAAACCGTGTTTAGCTGTCCGGCGATTTCTAGAAAACTTTTCAATTCGCATCGATGCGTAAATATAACAACACACACGATCAAAAGTTTGAACTATTGAATAGGTTAAGCATACACTGTTGAACTGTAGTGTACAATACGGTTCGATCACCAAATTTGAAACACTGAGTTCTATTAGATAGTGTTGTGGATTCTTAGATTAATGACATAAGAACCGTATTGCAAAAATAGAAATCTCACTGCTTTTCCAACACGAAATAATATGATCACCAATAATATAAGTCTGCCATTCATAGGTACAAGGTGGCAGTAATAGTGGTTTTAGAAGTGAAACTCTGCTCGACGGTGTACTGGTTTAATATATGTATATTTGACACATGAGCCATGAAAGTAGACCTAGAGATCCGTGATTTTTTCTAACTTGCATATAATCATTAGTATATAGGAAATACGACATTAACATATCGATTCTGATACCGAGTGGCCAGAATACAGTCCCTGGATATCTTATTCTTCATTTATCATCTAAACAAGAAAGACTCAAAAGGTTCCTTCAAGTTCCATGGAATAAAATATTCCAATGAACTTAAACGCTAACTCTGGTAGTAAATTCCATTTCTTTCGACTAAAACGCAAAGGGTGGTACTTTTGACGTATCTTTTGACCTAAATTCCAATCAGGATCATTATCAAGGACCCATTCGACAATTCCAGGAACATGAAAGTGATGCCATGAATATTGAAAGCTGACTATGGGACATGGAAAATATGAAAATTGAAATTCCTAAGAAAATTCCATTTCCTTCGACTCAAACGCAAAGGGTGGTACTTTTGAAGTATCCTTTGACCTGAATATCGTTTAGAATCATTTTTAAGGACCCATTTGACAAATCATGGAACATGAAAATGATGCCATGAATATTTGAAGCTGACTATTGGTGATTTTTCTAATTGCTGATCGAACAAAACATTTTGTTTTAGAACTGAATATCCAATTTACTTTCAAAATACTTTCAGCCTTATTGAGACGTTTTAACCTTTCTATTGTGATGGAGTTTTCCTTGTTTGGAAGCATAAAACCCAATGAACTGAAATGTCTCATTCTTATCGAGATATTCCATGATGTCAATTAAGCTATCCAGTATCATACCATCCAGCATGTACCAATATCTAGTACAGGAAGCCATCCAGTACCATACCATCCAGCATGCATCATTAATTTACAATTGCATACTTCACGGCGTAAATCTAGCAATTGTGATAAACATTCAAATCAAAACTTTCAACCATTAATGATATTACATGTAATTTAACCATGTCTGATGGGAAAACCAAGTGAAATATCATTCCAGTTTTTCACCAAGAATATTCTAGAATACCAAAACAAGACATTTAAACATTAAGACATCATGCTAATTGTTTTAAAATTGTCTGATAGATTTTTTAATTCAGAGAGGAATTCTTCAAAGAAATTTTAATATTCGGGATGGAAATACTGAGAAAAATATTATTAAAGTGATTAACCCAAAGCATTCATATCCACACTCCATCAGGAAAAGTATACGACATAAAAAAGTAAAAGGGTCTGTGCCTAGGGGCACGAACGGAAGCTTGACGTAGGACCGCTAGTGGACGGAACAAATGTGAACATCAATCATCAATTATCTTAACTATTTCCGCTTTTTATTTGTAAGCGTATCAAATTTGTAGTATTTATTTCAAAGAGAAAGTTGATGAAAATCCAAGGGACTGTTAACTTGAGTATTTTCGATTCATCTACCCGACTTTAAAAGGTGTATTTTGATTTTTTTGTTATTTATGAATTTTTAAGGTTTGTGCATTTTGGTATTAAAGTGTATTCAATTACCCCTCACAGGATTTCCTTCCGAATTATAAGAATGGGGCGGCGGAAAGTATCGTTTGTGCAGAATATGTAAAAAAGGAGAGACTTCGAGAGATTGAACTCGTGAGAGCTAATTTTCTCACAAATTTGATTTTATTGACTTTCTGGGGACTGAATATCACCCCCCGAGCATCTAGACAGCTCCAGTGTAATGCTAATGTACCCCGAAAATTCTGGTACTCTGGTTCTGTCAAATCGAATAATGGTGGAGTTAATTTACAATTGGTCTTATTTTTTTATCAACTTTTTTTTTCCCGGTTTTAAGTTTTTTGTTTTTGTTTTTAACTTTTTATAAAAACATTGATATTTTTTCTAATAGTCTTCCAATCGACTCAGCATGACGGGATCGGAAAATGCCTGTCTATTTATGTGTGTGAGAGAGCGCGTAAGACAATTTTCTTATATGTATTTCTCGGCAACCACTCTACCGAATTGAACGCAACAACAACCAAATGAAAGCTACCATGATTCTATAGAATGTTAATTAATAGACTTTCAATCGATTAACTGGTCCCGGACATATGGACGGAACAAGACCCTAAAATCCGGGAACTAAGTGATGTTTGTCGGCAACCACATAACCGAAATAAACGAAACCCTTTAATCGGGTTACTGCCCAGTGCCCACATAGGAAATAACCATAAAAGTGCTTAAAAACCTGTGCAGGTTCCGAACTATGTGTCATATGGTTAAACCATTTGGGTTATGGTTCGTGTATGGAACATTTTTATTAGGGTGGTGCTTTCGGGGTAATTTTTAAAAAGAATATCAGAATTTACAGAAATAAGAAGTGCCAGATCACACCACTGGTGGATTAATAAAGTAATACGACTCACTCAAAATTTATTCTTGGTTTGCTTTCGAAGTCCACATGAAGTGAAACAAAAACATGTTTTCTGATGTGAAAAAAGTTGTGCCACCAACTTTGGCTGACCCCATTGTTTACGTACGGTGGAGACATCTACAATTTGCAAGTGGGTACGTGAAACTAAGGTTTTCTGTCTAGATGCTCGGGGGGTGCTGAATATTCACCCAAAGCGAATTATTCCCACTTCTCTCAAATTCTATATGGATTTTTAACACTTCCTACCAGCGTGTTTGGAAAATGGTCGGACGATGATTAATCTCACCAATACATTCGGGCCTACAATTCCACACCTTTTATAGAGACCAGGTTGAGCCTTGATAGCTAGCTGCTTGCGGGAACTGATGACCTTGACAAATGTCCAAATAATACTTTTAACAAATTTATGGTGGTCCTGAAAAGGACCGTTTTGTAGTGATGGTTGAATAATGCTGAGCTGAGCACGACGAGCTACTGATTCCGATTCTAGCCTAGCAGTGGGACTTCTTCCTCCTTCTCTATGGTTGCTCATATGAGCTCTGCAGCTCGCTGCTTGCAGGCAGCCTTTCGTTGTTGTTGTTGTAGCTGTTGTTGTTGAAAGCACTCCTGCTGCTGCTGCTGCTACTACTGCTGCTGCTGGACTGGACACCACCACTTACGGTGATTGAATGAGCACCGTTCAGTGGGACCGCATCGAATTCGATTTTTAAGTCTGTGTTGGGGAATGCGCTGTTTTCAGACATTCGGTGATAATTTTGATCACCATTGCAACAGTTGGACATTTGGTTTTTTTCAATTGTGACCTATTGAAAATTAACAAAGTGTTCATTTTAGCAGATTGGTAGATAAATTTCCAATCGTTTGGCCTGTTTAGAATTAAAATCTATCTGCTATCGGTCGAAACCTGTCCTCTTTTTGTAATGCTGTGCATTTTGGTTTTTTGAAATTGCGTGGATTCTATAGATCCTGTGGAGATCTATCTAGCCCTGATGTATGTGTCGGTACAAAGAAAAAATGTAAACTTTGCGGGAGACGATGTCTTAACACTCGAAAGCAATTTTGTGAAATATGAAGTAAAACAAATCCTAGCTAGTTCTGCATGATGATTTTGTGTGATTTTATCTATTTGTAAAGTCGCCGGAAAATACCAGCTGGCGATTTGTGTTTTTATGATAACTCCTTACTTGAAAACAAGCAAAAACTCACAAACAGGCTGCTTTTTCATGGTATACAGTGTGATAATTCAATAATCAATAAATTATCTCAACATTTAGTGGCAAACCATTCATAAATTTTGGTAACATACAACATAGCTGCTTGCGGGAACTGATAACCTTGACCAATGTCCAAATAATACTCTTTAACAAATTTTTGGTGGTCCTGAAAAGGACCGTTTTGTAGTGATGGTTGAGTCATTCTGAGCTGTTTGTTCAACACGGATGAGACTGTCGAGCTGTACGTCGTTTGGAGCGAGGGTGACACGCTTGGCATAGATGACCGACCCGCAGCGACTCACGAAGAGCTACTGATTCCGATCCATAGCATAGCGGTGCAGCTTCTTCCCCCTTTGATGGTTGCTTATGTGGGCTCTGCAGCTCGCTGCTTGCAGGCAGCCTTTCGTTGTTACTGGAGAACAATTTTCAACGCCACACGCCGAAAGCACTGCTACTGCTGCTACTAATTTCGACGAACGAACAACACCACACAGTGGTGTGATCGTTGGGAGCGTGTGGTTCTGAGTATGGCGATGAGTGTGCAAAATATTACGCAATTCCATCCTCCCTATTCGCACGCGCCCGAGGATCGGGGGCGAATGCCACTTCGAGTTGTTTCGTCTACTTACTACTCTCTGACGGCTGTGCTGGGGAAGCAGCATATGCATGTAGGTAATTGGTGGATTTGTTAGTTAATTCGACGCTTTTGGACAATGCTGGACATTTATCAGTTTTTCAATAGTTTCTTGTTGAAAATCAACATTCGGAACCATTTTTATCGATGCGTAACCATATTTCTGGTCGATTGGTGATAAAATTATTGAAATTGGACCAGGGGCAGCTGAGTTATTAACGTTCAAAATCTTTCTTAATTTGTTACATGTTCCATTTTCGGTTTTCACAAAGTGTACCCCCATATAGGAATCAAAGACGTAGTCCTTCGTCAAAACCAGCGGCAAAAAATTTAAACAAAAATGAGCATGGGATTCGAACACAGGTCCTTGGCGTGAAAGATTTATTACTTCCTAACTAGACCAACTCCGCTTGAAAAAAGGTTAATAAGAAACCTCCGAAAACCTCATAAAAAACTGTCAATGACTGCGTGAAGGACAGTCCGGCTCAATGGCGCCGTCAATGTCCACGTCGATCTGGAAAGTGCAGAATCTCTTCAAGAGCTTTAGAAAACATCTTTAAATCTCATATAAAACATGGGATGTTTTATGCATCACTTTAATACAACAAGTCGTTCTAATTATTTTTCAGAGTGGAGGCGAACCAGCCCAAGGCTGAAAGCCACCATAATAAAGATTAATTAATTAATTATTTTTCAGAAAGATGTTTTGTTTATTTCTTGGGTAGGTAGGGTCCAGGTGTGCCTCTCTGGCATCGGTAGCGTTGGTATTCAGTACGGAAAACAAATCAAGGAAAAAAAAAGAATTAGAATGCTTCAACTATTGAAACTTACAATTGTTGGTGAACCTTTGAACATTGGGATCCTATCAGGGATGGTCCATTAATTATGTCACGCGAATTTGGCCCATTTTCAACCCCCCCTCCCCCCTTTGTCACATTTTTTGAAGGTACCTTAATTTTTTTTGTATGGCTCGTCACAGTTTTCAAAAACCTCCCTCCCCCCTAAATGTGTGACATAATTAATGGACGACCCCTCACGAATCAATGGGCGATATACAGTGGGGGAAATTCGTTTAAACGCAATGTCATTTTTGCGTTTATTTTCAAATATAGTTTGTCATAGCCCATCAGAAGTCTCGTATTTGAGAACACAATTTGATTGGAAGTTCATAATGACTTTTGAAAAAATCCCAAAAAAGGTGATTTTGGGGGGGAAATTCGTTTAAACGCACTTTTAGTTTTATTAATCAAATCGAGTTCACAGTTCAAAAATCAACAATAAACAATAGTTAATACTTCGTTTGCTTTCCGTTTTTCTGAATAGTTTCGAAAATTCTGTTCGGCATTGATTTCACCAGCTTCTGCAGAGTTGTATCAGGTATCAAGCTCCAGGCTTCTCTTACGGCTGACTCAAGTTCACGAACTGTTTTAAACTGCCTTCAGCCTTTGTAAACCTGTCGTGCCAGGATGCCCCACAAGTTCTCGATAGGATTTAGATCCGGACTACGAGCTGGCCAATCCAAAAGACTGATGTCTCGTTCAGAAAACCATTTCAAAGATTGCTTGCTGACATGAATTGCTGCATTATCCTGTTGAAATACGAAATTTTCCGGCATAACGTCTTCAGTAAATGGGATCAAAACATCTTCCAGAAGCTCCAAGTACTTTCCCGAATTCATCCTGGTTGAAATGGTGGCAATAGGGGTCTTTCCATGGATCGAAAAAGCGGCCCAACACATTAGAGTACCACCTCCAAAGTTCCTGCTCAACTTAACCTGCGGAGATTTCCTCAAATCGTGCCAATAATATGCGGTGCAGTCTGGGCCGTCCAAATTGAATTTCTTCTCGTCAGAAAAATGTATTTTTTAGCGAAATTCAATCTGGCGCTAATGTGGGCCGGTTGAAGATTGGGTTTTTTTGCTTTTTTGGTGTACTTTAAGTGGCCACTTCCATGTAGAATCTGCCGTACACGCCTCTTAGAAATGGAAAGCCCCATTTCTTGCTTGATTTGCGCAGCAGAGAAGTTTCCAGAGTCTCCCATTTGTATGATTTGGTTTCGGACACGGTTGGTGATCTTCGAATTTCCCTTTGTTTTCTTTTTTACGCCATACGTCTTGCCTTTTTTCAGCAGGTTCCTGATTGCTGCTTCCGATCTGTGGATCACACGTGCAATTTTGCGATTGCTCTCACCGCGACTTTTGAGTTCTCGAACCAGTATTTGCTCCGACTGGCTTAAATACTTTCCTTTACCCATTTTGCCGAAAACAAGCAACAACTACCGCGCAACGCAAATTTAAACTCGTGTTAATGGCGAACGAGGGCTATACAGTGTAAATATGACAGATGCGCAAGATAACAGGAGCATAGGTACGCTCAATGCGGCTTTACGTTAGTGTGCGTTTAAACGAATTTCCCCTCTAAAATCACCTTTATTGGATTTTTTCAGAGACCACAATGAACTTCCGTTCAAATTGTGTTCTCAAATACGAGACTTCTGATGGGCTATGACAAACTATATTTGATTTTTTGTCTCGATCTTTTGTGTTGAAAATAAACGCAAAAATGACATTGCGTTTAAACGAATTTCCCCCACTGTATTGTGGTAAGCACTGTAGTAAATAATGGTCCTATAGAAAAGGTGCACCATTCAATAATTTCAACGGACTTACGCTTTAATTTACCGTTTACTAATATGTTTAAGAAACTTCTAATTTCGCCAAGTAGGTTTAGGCTATGTAGAATTTATCCTATCTTTAGAAATAGTTAGTATTAGATTATGAATTCATCCTCATCAGTTTACGTAATGCATGTGTTACCTTTATGTGCGAACAAATAGCATGATCTCGCGAGAATATATTACAAATCACCAGAATAATCACTTAACCTACTAATAGCTGGCGTAACTTTTATTTGCGTTATCTACTTTTAAGCTTATTTGTCTAATTTTCACCGTTAGATATAAGTTCAGTACTGTAATTACTAGATTAAGCTAATTCACGTATCACTGTTTATCATTGATCATTGTTCTGAACTCCAATGTCGTTTTCTACCTCTCTTTCCCTCTTCTTTCATGGTTGATCGGCCACTGTGGGGATCGTAGCTCGTCCGACCACAGTTGAATTGTGACGGGGGGTCTCGTCGTGATAGAAGTTTTAAAACATTTTTGGAATTTTATGTATATTTTTTCCAGAGAGACTTTATTTTTCTCTACGCCTTTGTCTGAGACGTCATTTCGATCAGAAGTGACATTTTCGTGTTACAATTTATTGAAAAAAAATACAAAGACGCCAATTTGAAAAAAAAAACAAACACATCATCCAAAATGGCCTAATTTTTGTAACAAGGTGAATGATTGCCCATAAAACAAGATTATGCAAAATTTTTCCGAATCGCCATTTGGCGTAGAGCTGCTCTATATGTACTCCAGTCTAATAAACCAAATAACAATTTTGTAGACCGTGACTTAGATTTATAGAATGCTATAAAACCTCTATAAAGCTTGCAATGTTACTTGGGAACGTGTCTATTTAGACATCAGCAGTCTAAAACAATTCCCTATGAAAACGTCATTCTGAAATAACATTTCTTGAGCATGGTGACAGTAATGTCTGGTTGCGCTTGGCACTTTTGCCACAACTTTCCTACCAGAAAATACGAAGGAAAAGTTGAATAAAACAGGAAATCCCTCCAGGCCGCTCGGTGCGGGTGATAAATAAAAATGTTACAAACTGCTGTTGCTTCCGGAGGACATTCCGTCCCCTGTTGCTTGTTGCCGGTGCCTTGGCTGAAGCAAAAAAAAATCGGAAAATGGCTCATCATACCTCTATTTAAGCAGCATACCTCGTAAAGAAGCGAGCGTCCAGAAGCATGCTGTGATAATTTCCAGTTGCCTTTGGGGATTGTAGAAGACGTTGAATGAAAATGCAGTTACAATTTACATAAGCTATTTAGAGACAATTTATGATTGTTATTTCAGGCAGCACATTTGAATAAAATTAGACAAATCACAAACCTCGCTCCTTATTATTATTTAAACTGATGGATTTATGAATGTTTATATTGTTGATCTGCAATAATATAAACATTTAAAGCAAGCAATTCCCCTACAGAATATCACCAACACGCATAAACATATTGCAGAAAGCAGACATAAACGGGCAAAGAGAGCATTCGCAGAAGTAGCCACCAGCAAGAAATGGGCGAAAATATACATGAAAGGAGAACGAGAGAAAATTGAAAAAGAGAACGCAAAGAAACGAAGGATTGAGAACGACAAAAGAAAAAGGTTGAGTGACAAGAAGAGGAGGAAAGAAAGTTGTAAGCAAGAAAGTACATGAAAGCATTACAACTTGAAAAGGCAATGGCAACAAAAGAGAAGAAACAGAAGAAAGTTGTGGAAAAGAAGCAATGAAAGATCTACATTTTTATGATTATTACTCTTTTTTTTTGTTGGTTTCTTATATGGTTGTAATTTTCTTTCACTTATCCGCCATTAAGGAACCGCTTGATGCCAGTGGGTCGGTGGAGTGTTTCCATTATCGATGTATTATAGATGATTCGGCAGTCTTCTCTTCAGTTTGCTAGTATCTATTCGACAACATTGGCCAAGGTACACCGCCCAGTTTAGTCCCGTTTTGTTTCGTCTACTACTTGCAGACTTCATCAGTGCCAAGTACTCAACACCACTTGGCACTGATGAAGTCTGAAAGTAGTAGACGAAATACGCGTATCTGTCAAAAGATAAGCAATTACAACGGAATTTAAAGGAAATAAACCAACCCACTCAAAGCTCTTCATGAAGGGATTCCGTTAAGAGGTTCGACAAATTTAAAGGATTAAAAAAAAAATCAATTATCAATCCTTTGAAGCAATTGGAGCATCAATCAATCTAACGCTGATATGTAAACGAGTATAGATATTTTTTTTATATCTGTTTATTAGTTTTTGTTTGTCTTGTCCCCCGTCTCGATGAGTCGCCCGTTGGTCACCATAGCCAGTCGAACTCCAAACAAATCTTGAACCACACTAAATACCCAAGTAACATTACAAGTTTTATGAAGATTTTAAAGCATTCTACAAGACTAAATCATGGGTTACAGAACCCTCATAAAACGCAAATTTTTGCTTGGGTACCGTTCATACTGGCGACATCGCTCTGATGAAACAACGAAACCCTGCCCCCAAGCTCGTCCTCTTTTCCTATCCTTCGACAATGTACCCCTCTAACCTCGGGTAAGTCGCGAGTATTCGGCTCAACTCCTACTAGACATAGAATTGAGTGAACAAAGAACAATGAATTATCGGCTCCGTTAGCTAACGCGATTGAGCCTTACAAATAAACGAACTAGGTAAAAAAGTATTGATTTTGTGGACTCGCAGCCAAACAACTTCTAAAAAATAGTTCATTCTAGCTTGCAACATGTTTTTTTCATAGGTTTGGATCGATTCATGAATGTACGGATGTGGATTCAAAACATGTGCAATTTAAATACTTTTTTCTAACAATTAAAGGTAATTTTAAGACCTGGTGTTTGCAAATAATTGTAAAATAAAGATTAATGTATAGGAAAAAGATGTGAGCATAATTTGATAGCATTATTTTATATTGACCGTTAATGATTCTTTCGTGCTTAGGTGTATGGATTTCGGCTCCACACTGTATGTAGTTACACTTCTTTAAAATAGTTCCAGTGCACCAACATTGATTAAGTTTTGGATCCATTTTTAATGCTAAACAACCTAATTGCAGTACACAGTTGGATTTTTTTTTATTATCGTGATGGAAGTATTAATGATTGTTATACCTATAACAAACACCACAAGAAATGGTTCTGTAATTAAGTTATTTCGCAATAGAAAATTGATGAAGGGAATCGATCAATGGTACTTAGGATTATATGCATTGTTCGGTTGACTGAGTTCAAACAACTTTTTTTTATATATTTTTTTTTTTCAAATACCTATAAGTGGAAATGATGTCAACCATAAATTAAAAGTAACGTTATCAATGGTAGTTTAACTTCCTGTGATATTAAAATAGGTATTACTCGTTACAAAACTGATGCCTCCCTCTCCATTTGGTTAACAATTACATGAAAAAAATATTAACAAAAATTAATTCAGCACAGATTACTTGGCCTTAATTTTGGCCATTTTTGTACAGTCTTTTTCAAATTCTTCGATTGAATTCGCTACTTTAAAGTGTTTCCGTAGATATCCCTTGGAAAGTGCCCAATAAGTTTCGATTGATCCGGCGTTTGTTGTTTGCTTTGTACCAAGCTACCGTGTCTTTCGAGTAGTGCACTGACACCAAATCGGGCCATCATGTTGACGGATCATGGGTTGCAGACACCGCTTGCCAAACCATGGCCTTTTAATTCAAAGTGCACTTGGAATACCAATATTCCGTATTTGAAGCAAAAACGTCAACAGAGGATCAACTTTCTCCGTTCAATTTACGGCACATGGTGGGGTGCTCATCCGGTACACTTCATAAAGCTTTATAAAACAATTATTCTCTCTGTTCTAGAGTACGGCTCTTTCTGCTTTCTCTCGGCAAGAAAAAGTCACCTAATAAAATTGAAACGAATTCAATATCGTTGTCTGCGTATTACTCTCGGCTGTATGCACTCAACGCATAACATGAGTCTCGAGGTTCTGGCAGGAGTAACACCCCTCCAGAACCGTTTCTGGGAACTCTCTCTCAGAATACTAATCAAATGCGGGGTGACAAACACACTTATAATTGCAAATTTTGAAAAAATTCTTGGGCTGATGAACACACAATCTCGATTTTTGAGAATCTACCACCACTACATATCGTCAGATATGTGTCTTCCTTGTTACACTCCAGAACGTGCTCACTTCACCAATCGCTGTTCCTCAATTGAATATGATCTGACCATGAAACAAGCTACTCATGGGATTCCCCATCAACCTCGACCTATTATTATCCCATGTATTTCTATTGAAAAGTACAAGTCAATTGCATGAAAAGATATTTTACAGACGAGACCCGTCTCTTCGCTGGCTTCGGTGTCTTCAATGAAAACTCTAGCGCCTTCCGCAAACTTCAGGAACCTTGTTCCGTATTTGTTGCTGAGCTGGCAGTAATTAACTTCGCATTGGGGATGATGTCCAATATGCCCACAGACTATTACTTCATCTTCTCGGATAGTCTCAGTTCGATCGAGGCTATTCGGTCGATGAAACAAGGTAGGCACTCATCTTATTTCCTTTCAAAGGTAAGGGAGCTGGTCGAAAGATCATATATAATTATATCAGGCATAACATTTGATAACGGCACAAAAGCATTTGTAAACAAACTTTCTAAGGCCCTTTACACGCGAACCAAAGTACGCCCACGCAAACCAATACCACTTTCGGAAAGGTGATAGTTGCCCCTATGCGATGATGTTGTTGGTTTGCGTAGGTGTATTTGGGTTCGCGTGTAAAGGGCCTTAGAAAGTTTGTTTACAAATGCTTTTGTGCCGTTATCAAATGTTATGCCTGATATGATCTTCATTACGGATAATGACGTAACCAGATAGCAACTTTTGAATACCCTCGAGGCCCAAGGAAGACAACCCTATGTTCCTATCAGAAACGTGATGGGAACTCGCGATATCTGCTAAATGCAGACGGTTTATGTGTTTCTTCAAATGTTTAGTATAAGAATTTAATTACTTTGTCTTTAGTATCTCTTTATTAGATTTTTTTGTCTTGTCCCACCGTCTCGATAAGTCTCATCGTCGCCCACTGTTCACCCACTATAACCGGAACTCCAGACGAATCTAGAACCGAACTACCATTCATACTGGCGACAACGCTCTGATGAGACAACGAAAACCCACCCCTAAGCTCCGCCCCTGATTCTATCCTTCGACAATGTACTCTTCTAGACATAGAATTAAGTGAATTTTGTTACAAACCGTGAACAATGATTTATCTGCTTCGTAAAGCTAACGAGATTGAGCCTTTCAAAAAAAAACGAACTGGATAAAAAAAAAACCATGGCCATCTTACCAAATTTTTGGTCAAAATTGATTCATCGGGATCGTCAACTTCCTGACCATCACGGACTGTGTAGTATTGGCTTCCTGGAAGCGTCTTACAGTCAAATTTGACGTCCATGATAACACACGCCAATTTTCCGCACAGCAGGTAATAATATAGTTTCCGAGCCCTCAGTTTGACGGATGCGGCTTGTTTCTGACTCAATTTCGGCTTCTTCTGCTTTTTGGACGTTTTAAGCCCTTTTCTTGTCTTAGCACGTTGGACGTTACTCTTCGATGCTCTGAGTTTTTTGGCCAAATCTCGAACAGAGGCACTTTTCTTATTGACGAAAGCTTGGTTATCTTCTGCTTTACTTTTCGGTCCACCGGTCCCGGTTTACGGCCAAATTTCGATGTGTCCTCGAAGGTAATTTTTTCACCGAACTTCCGGATGGCGGTTTGGACTGCTCCGATACTTACTTCCTCCATTTTCGCCAATTTCCTTGCTGATAGGTTGGGAATAGTTCACCATTTGTGCACGATCTGTTTACACTTTTCCGGGAAATGTCTCGCATTTTCATGATTATGTTAAAAATGCACGTTACGCACACAAACTTGTTGAGCAATAAGTAAACAACAATACACATCGATGAACTTCATCGGGGTAGAAGGGTTAGATAGGGGAAATTGATGTAATGTCGGTCTAAATTCCCCATGATTTGGGCCCATACATAAATTCAGCAATCGACTAAATTTTCAATAACGACCAACAATATCCATTAGTACCGTCTCAATGACGCGTTCATCTAGATAATATTGATAAATAGCAGCGATTAGCCCAATCTTGCATCCATAGGCCAACATTAGAGCCATGTCCCCTATATGAGTTATAAATTTATTTGTTTGACAACGTCGATAGGCTCAAGGTTGCTTTAGAGATGGTTTGAAAACGTAAACCATCATTATCGTCACAAATCGACTAATCGCCTTTAATGAATTTTTCTCGTTAACTGGCAACAAAAGTTAAATGATGGTGATTTAGGAGGAAAATGGCTACATTCTCTTCTCCCACAGGTGTCGAACAAACCATGGTTTAATTGGTTGGGTATGGACCGTGACTTTATCTGCGTCTAGACATGACGCTCATGTTCAATCACTTTTCGTTAGACTCACATCTCTATCGGATGGACTCTCAGACAACAATCTATGCGTCAGCATGTTGCTTGGTCTTGTACTTTATACTGTGTTGGCAGATCTGAGTTCTGTAAATCCCTTAGGACGCGAGGAAAACAACCTGTTGCACCCTTTAAAGACGTTCTGGCTAGCCACGATCTCGAATATATGAAGTTGATTTACAATTTTCTAAAGCGGATTGATTTGAGGATTTAGGAATCTTTAGTAGTTTTTTTTTCAATTGATCACAGCAAAAAATAAATTTAATGTTACATCCAAGAGGATGAACTTCAATCATGTCGAAAATCTGATATAATTTTTATGGCCACAACAAATTAGTTAGTAAAAGTAATGATAATTTTGTCCTTTTTGGCAAGTAATATTACGCCATATTTTTGTTACGAATGAAGTGCATCACTGTGATGTGATAGGGGAAATGGCTTTAATGTTGGCCTTTGGATCTAAGATTGGGCCCATAACTAAAAATCTGCTATTTATCAATTTAATCTACATGAACGCGTCATTGGGACGTACTAATGGACATTTTTGGTCGCTATTGAAAATTTAGTCGATTGCTGAATTTTTTTATGGACCCAAATTACACAGTAAAAAATAAAAATTAATATCACATCTTAATGGATGCACTTCAACCAAGTTGAAAAGAATGTGTAACATTACATCTCTAATATGATGCAAAAAAAGACGTAACCGGAAATTTCTCAAGGTGTTATACAATGCACGTACGGTTATTCAACCTAAAGCAAACCAACGTAATCCAAACGTACGTAATCCAAACGAACGTCTTCCAAAAGAACGTAAAAAAGCAGTCATACAAATAAATAATGGATTTGGCAATTCTAGCGAGTTCATTTTTTTAAAGAAAATATAAATAAGTAGTTTGAAATTGTGGTCCTTTCTTTATTGTCAACTAAAATATCACGTTTTTATACGTACAGAGCCAGATGGCACTAAAATGCAGTCAAATGATCTTAACTTAGCTTAATATTATTCGGAAGTTTACTTATAGTACGTTCAGACTACAGAGTTATAACATGTTATAGTGCTATCTTGATGGTGGTTTCTGTGTAGCAATTATTTGACAATCGTTATAACATGTTATAACTCTCCAGTCTGCACAGCGTTTTAGACTTGTACTTCTTCATTTACTTTCATTTACTGCCTGTACTTAGGAAATCTCGTAAGCAACGCGCAAACTTGTCGCTGCTGTTTTCCCACAATCGTTGCTGTTGAACGAGTTTCCTTGTCTGGGATTATTTAAAAAAATGTACATTTGCAGGAATTCCAGCATTTTTGATACCCGTTTTGGATACTGGAAAAATACACGTAATAAATAGTTAGCAGTTGTTGAACTGCCATAACTATGTCTGTGCAGCCGTTTGTGAGAACGGTGTTCTCCGCATGCATGTAAAAAAACGGTTGAATCACCTCGATCTAGAATAACAGAAAAGAAAAAGAAAACATGAAATACACCATAGATTATGTAGCTACGGATCTAGCATAAATTAAACGATAAGTATTAAGGTTCAGTTTACTTGACGTTATTTTTTCTTCAAAATTCAAGAGCAGCCTTTTTCAGCAGATTACAAAAAGCTCACGTCATTTTATGAAAAACAACAAAAGAAATAGAGTGACGAGAGCTTTTTACATTCTGAAACGATACATAGAAAAACCAAAATGCTCTTATATTTAAAACTTTTGTAAATAATTTTGTAAATAATTAATAATAATTTTGTAATTTTCTAAGCGATTCCATTCTAACGACTGACATATTTGAAAACACATACACCCTTTTGAAAGAAACATAGTCTTGTGTTGAAATGGTATATTGACTTGAGCAAAACACATAATCTCCCATATAACGACGACGCAAAAAACCTAAAAAACACAACAAGCAACATACGTTTATAATGAACATCAGCATTAGAATGATACAAACTACATAAATTTATAGGCAATCATTTGTCTTTTTGATGAAAAATGTATATCCTTCAATAATCGAGACCGCCTTGGATACGTCCATGTAAATGATTTGTAGAAATTTTATTTAATAAAGATGTAGAAAACACTGATTGCTCATTCACGGGAGACTTGTTTGTAGAATGAAGCCGAAACTCTAATCGAAGCTTGGTGTGATATCCAGAAAATTAATTGGAAATCTATCTTGAAGATGCTCTATTTTGCGATAAATCATGCTGCAGAAAATGAGCATTAAAGTTAAGAATAGGGCCTCTATGGGTAGAGAAAAGGTGAGCTGTGGGGGGCTGAATCCAATGAGGTACAGAGAGAGGTGAAGCAGATCGTGAAATATTGTTGTATTAGTAAACCAAAAAATCAACGTAAACGCAAGTAGTGACGTCACTCATTTCTTGTATCGTACAGGGGTTTTACTCACACAACTTAACCGATTGCTTCACCTCGGTAATCCAGCTCATTGGGCTGAATCTCCACCGCTGTCACTTCATCCACTTCCAGAAAGAATGTTATATCATGTCTTCATTCTGGAAGCGGAGGAGGTGGCGGCGACGACGACTTAAATCACAGAATTCTCCCGGGAAAAGTGACGCAAATGGATGCCCCACAAAATTATATGTGTTATTTACCTGTGATGAAGACCAGGGCGGCTCAGGACACAGCATTCACGCACTGCGGCGACGGTGACTCCTCGGCACCGATGGTGGTTCCTTCGACGACAGCGACGGTGTTTCAACCACAGCCAGAAACGTGTGACGAACACGGAACAAAAACTGGAGTTCCCTCCTGCTTCTCCTCCTCTTCCTTACGATGACGGCAACTGCGATCGACGGAACTATGATTAGCTGCAAATAAAAACAAACAATTTAATTTTCGCACTGCGAAAGTGGACTTGTATTGTGATAATTTACCTGTGATGAATACCAGGACGACTCGGCACACACAATTGACTCACTGCGGCGATGGTGATTCCTCAAATGGCGTCGACACTGAAATGGCGAATTCCTCCTCCTCCTGAAATGGCGATTCCTCCTCCTCCTGACGGCGTCGGCAACCGTGATCGACAAAACAAAGTCAGCTGCAAAAAAAATATACATAATTTAATTTTCACAATAGTACAATAGCACCGTCTTTACTTACCCGTTTCGTTTTGACACTACGAACACAAACCAAAATTTCTGGTTGAAGCGAAAGTGAGAATAACAAATTTCGCGCTTGAAAATGGAATTACGCAAGACTTTGTGTACATGTTGTAAACGTCAGAAGGGTGATTAAAGCAGTGATGGCACTACCCGTTTCACTGCGATGCGTTAGCACCAGTGTTGCTGTACAATTTTATGCTGAGCGTGCGTAAATATAACGCTACCGGGGGGTAATATTACGAAAAGTTTCGCACCTTCATGGAGTGCATTTCTTTGAATGTGAGTTAATCCGCAAGATAAATGTAATTTTATGTAGACTGGTGAAATAGAGATTCAGATATCAGATTTGAAAAGTGCAGTGAAATTAAATCAAGTTAGGGTAAAATCAACTACGTTTTGTATTTACATGAGTATTTGAAGTACGTTATAGACAATTGCGCAGCACCATTTTAATATTTTTTTTCGCTGTGTAGGAGCATTTAGGCCAACATTACATCCATTTTTAGTTTAAGGTTGATTGTTGAACGTTGTATGGATGATTTGAAATATGTTTATGGGAATTTAAATGCTCATTATTTGTAAATTTAGCGGTAAATTTTTACAATATGATGCTAAATTTTACATAAAATTTGGATCATATTGATAATTTTTATGAATTTTTTTTCTTAGGTTTGTTTTCCGTCGATCTTGCTTTCCGTGCTGAGCACCAATGTTACCGACACCAGGGAGGCAGCTCCCACACCCTACCTATCGACCCATCAACTCGTGAACCGGGGACCAACGGTTTTACTTCCCTTCCGAAGGAAGGCGTGATCAGAGATGTTATGCCTCAGAATATCCCGGCGGTGCCAACTAGGATTGAACCTAGGCTTGCTGGGGTGAGAGGTAATCATAATTTTTATGGACCATTCACACGATGTTAGGGATTTTCTTCGGGGTTTTTCATTTTTTATGGATCATTTATTAGTTTCTATATTGTTTGTTGCCGCCTGGAACTGGTCTAGATGTACCGGATGGTACTTCGATTAATTTAGCGTATTTTAAAGGGTTAGAAAGCAATTCAGTGATTTTGAGATTTTGATTGAGATCGTTCCGTTAATATAAACTACCGTTCCGGACCAAGATCAGTACACCATTTCATTTCTTAAATGTACGGATTTCGGTACCCACGCGATACCCTTCCTATTTCTTAGATATTTTGAACAATAGTGAAACCTTAACTTCGGTAACATGCAGGGTATGAAAACACAGAGAACAAACAACATTATAGAATTCTCTGAATGCCCAAGTATAAAAGCAAATTTTCAGTTCGCGGTTGATGATCGTAAAAAAACCATCCTCGCTCTGATCAAATTTTGCACGTTACGGTTTCAAAATCAAGGGATGGTTATCCATTAGTAATTTCTGCGTTGACAAACGTTGCTCGAGTGAGCCACGTAAGATTCAAGGAAAGACAATATATCTATGAGTTTTTCTACTCACAAGTTATAAGTTTATCCATAATAAATTAAACTAGTTAAAAGTGATCCCGTTTACTATTAGCATAGAAAATCCTAGCAGTGCCTCACATCATCAAAAGTAATAGGTAGAACTTGATGGTCCAAACTGCATTGAGGAAAAAAGATTTCACAACATGCGAAAGGTGGTAAGAATCATAAAACTTGTGCTAAAATATTTTAATTACTCCTGAATGAAGTTTTCTCGGTAAGAACTTTCTTCCTTTCTTTAGCTCCTTTTTTATATCACCAGACGGGTCGGTACTTAAATTGGTCGAATTGCATTGCAGCCACTGCACTGTCTGTCGGTCTACGTCTGGATGGCCCCTGGAGCCATTTCTTAGCAAGAAAGGTCTATGCCGCCAACGCTGCATCCGTGGGAGAAGTTCAAGGGTGTTCGTTAAATGAGCTCTAGTCTAATGAGTAGTAAGAGATTGGTCGTTTTGAGGAATTTTAGTGTTTCCAGACTGGAACATGAACAGAATGAGGCAAGTTTACTGAAGATTTTTGAGATTCATTCCTCTTTCGTTATTTGATTGTTGTTGGGATCGTGCTTGGATTTCCTAATGGATGAAACTGAATATAACAACAGCCAATCCTATATGTATATCTTCAAAAATGAAGCATTTCCAATTAACTTCTAGCAAGAAGCCATCGATGATGGGAAATGAGGGAGCAACTTGGGGAGGTTGTTTTTATAACCTGAATATTTGTTCAACCAAATAAAAATACTAGTGAACATATGCATTTCTAATATATGATTTAGTTTTTAAACTGCATATTTCATTAATTTTCATAGATGAAAATGTAAATAAACATAAATATTTAATCTGGCGTGAAGCTGATTATGCCTTTTTTTTCAAACAAGGCAATATGCAGAAGTTAGCATTTATAGTTAATCTTCCTCAGGTGTTAACTTTTTGTAACGAACAAGGCCATATTGACCTGAGTTTCAAACTAAATTTTAAATGCATAATATTGAAACAGATAGTTTCGACTCATTCTGTGATCAATCGCGATCTCAGGGAAAACTAGGGCAAAGAACGATTTACTTGCACTTACCGTTTTACCATACTCCTACTTAAAAACAGTTTACTGTAATTAAATTTTAGCTGCAAGCTTGTGTGTGACTGTAAATTATCAACTCCCTTATTTCTGCATAATTTTAACATCTTTGCGTATGAGTGGAAAGTATTAATTTTTATATGTTAATTCCATTTAATAGACATAACATATATGCCGTATTAAGCCAAAAATCAGCTAAATTCTATGAGACATACATTTAGGTCGCAGGTCTTGTCTGTTTCTTTGTGTGAAAATGTTGTTGCTGGCAGAAAACAGTTCAGAAATGTCTCGACTTTTTCCGTTTGCTAGTTAGTTTTTGTGTGCCTTCACTATGGTCATTGCGAAAAGTATAAAATTTTAAGGAGAAAGTGTTAAAAAGCAGTACTTGTGCCGCCACTGCTCTTGACTGCATAATGAAAGCACAATATGATATCAGACTTATGTCGTGACATTTGAAATCAAAATGAGTTTTCATTATGATAGGATCTAGGGATTTCTTTTAAAAAAATCTGCAAACACAATCAATTTAGGAATTTATTTCTTTAAAGCTCGAGTCATTTAATATCTGGACGCAAAAAAAACGGATTTATCTCACAACCATCACAATGAAATAAAAATTTTAAGTACTCAAAATGAAGGCTATTTATTGCACTTTAAAGGAAAAATAGCGAAAAAATCCCGCATTTTTTTTAAATCCACATCATATTTTGGAAACTCTGTTGGCTAATCTGACCGGCCGTTTTGTTGCACCATTTCGTCATCTCTGTCGCTTCCCGAGTCACCTTTCCACTCTTCTGCAACTTCTGTTTGACAATTGCCCAATATTTCTCATTTGGGCGGAATTGAGGGCAGTTTGGTTTCTTCGAAGAAATCTACTCCGTTGTCTCGATACAACTGTAGAACTTCTCCGCTGTAGTGGCAGCTTGCCAAGTCAGGCCAAAACTTTACAGATCCATTGTAAGCCTTAATGTACGGAAGAATACGTTTTTTGTCCGCAGCTGCAAATACTTTCCCAGATCATAAGCTTTCTTGCAAATTTACTGGGAAAAACGAATTTGAACTTGCTAGGGACATCATCTCGACCAGTGGCTTAATAGAACTTTTGTCCGGGAAGCTGCCCATAAACCTTCACGTACGTTTCGTCGTCCATAAGGATGCCTTCTTCGTACTTTGTAAGAACCTCATTGTACAACTTCCTGGCACATCTTTTGACCACTAGGTTTTGCTTCAGTGTCCGGTTCAGTCGCTTTCTGGTCCGAAAAGATCAAAATCCTTCTCGCTGACCTTTTGACGATGCTTTGGCTGGCATTGAATTTCCTGACGATCGTTCTCAACACCTTCAAATGCAGCTGCTGATTCTTAGTTCCAATTCTTGGTTTTACGATATTTGCTATGATCTTGCCGATCAATAATATGCCGCTCACGGAAACGTTTGAGAACACTACCCACGGTCGATTTAGCCAATTTCAACGACTTCGCGATTTTTGAACCTGACCACACCGGATTTTCCAAGTGGATGTAATAAATAAATTTTCGGTTCGCAGCTTACATCAAGTAGGGGAAATGGCTCTAATGTTGGCCTATGGATCTAAGATTGGGCTCATCGCTATAAATCTGCAGCTTATCAATTTTATCTAGATTTACGCGTCATTGGGACGGTCCCAATGGATATTCTTGGTCGCTATTGAAAATTTAGTCGATTGCTGAATTTATGTATGGTCCCAAATTGGGGGAATTTAGGCCGACATTGCATTTATTTTCCCTATTTTTTTCTTGATTTGTTTTCCATCATTCTTGTTTTCCGTGCTGAGCACCAATGCTACCGACGTCAGGGAGGCAGCTTTCACACCTGAACCCTACCTATCGACCCATCAACTCATGAACCGGGGACCAACGGCTTTACTTCCCTTCCGAAGGAAGGCGTGATCAGAGATGCTAAGCCTCAGAACATCCCGGCGCACAGTGGTTTGAATGCTCAATATCTCGAACTTTTTATTTGCGCCTTCAGCAAAATTGTAGATAATTTTAATACAAAAATCTTTGCTGAACACATCAATCCATCAAACACATGGTTATCGATGTACTCATTTTCGAACAACGTAACTTCAGTCGTTTCAGAAACATACTGGATTCGCAGCAGTCGACAGTACCGAGTTGAGGAGGGACGTGTGCTCTGGAAAAAAAATGTTCCCATTTGATTCCAGTTTGATCGGCACAATGGATGTAACAAAAATATTTGCATCGGATTTAGTTCCATCTTCATCGCCAAATGCTTGCTTGTGTTCGCTTAATCCAGTTGTGCCATTAAATCCCCACTTAATCGTTAATGTCATTTTCTCCAATTCGTCATCCCTAAACTTTTCCACCATGCACGCATTTGCATCAACAATCCTCATTGCCGTGTGCTCCAAGAGATCCTTTAGTTTCACTTCTGCAGACGTTTCCCAAAACTACTAACCCTGTATTGGGATAACAGCACTTTGTAGTAGGACGGATAAAAAGGCACATTCCGATCCAGAGCTCCATTACAAAGCTTTTCGTACTGCTCTTTCGATAAATTAAGATCCAATATTAACGCAAGAGCTTCCGTCTCCGAATAGGGTACAAAGACATTTTTGGATGATTGCATAGCCGAAACCATTTTCACGGCTCTTGTCGGAGTTGTTTGCGTTGCCTGTTTTACAATGAACGCTGCATCTTCTTTACCATCCTCACGTAATTTCATTTGGGTTGCAAATGCAAGTCCATCTGTTGGGTAGTTAGACCGCATTGCAGAAGTCTTGCGGCTCTTAAAAACCTAGCTACTTTCTTCGAACGCCAAAGATTTTCTTCAACGACGGGAAGATCCAGAAGTACAAGGAAAACGATCAACAACTTTCTGTGGTAGTTTGAAGGGGCTATCGAAATAACCACGACTACTTTCAAGCATGTATGACATGGTCTGGTTGTGGTTCTCCCACAGTTTTTTTTTTTAAATATTTACATGTTACCTTCACAAAATTGTTGACTTCAGCTGCCACTTCTGGCATTGAAACATAATCAATGCCGTAACAGTCAAAAACTTCTCTGGACACAACGTTTGATTTATCAATGTCGTTTCCCTTAAATTCTTTCCACAGTTTAAAAAGCTGATGCCTGTCGATTTCAACAGAAATTTTATTTGATAACTTATAATTTAAACTATTTTTGAAATTGTCACAAACAAATATCTTCCATAGATAACTCATTTATATCATGAATTGGAAATTAACACTGAATACCTTATTAACTACATGGTTGCACTTACCTTGATTGTTGAAAGACATGCTTTTCTCACTTTTCGGATCCATGCTGAAAAAATAACCTCCACTTCACTATAAAAGGATTATTTTCTAAGTAATATGCGTTTAATGAAGCAAAATTGATCCATGTGTGACCAAACTTTGTTATATTATCTCTGAGCCTACTTTGATTCAGTCTTTGACAAATGCTCGCTGTCACTGAACTATGGAACGGCCTTTTAAAAATACAAAACAATCAACGAGGATACTAAAAGTGACAAATGTTTCAACGGAATTTGAGATCACTTTTGAACAAGCTTTCATCCTATTCAAGATTCACCTGCCGGATTTTGCCGAATTTTTGTCTGTGAGGGTACAAAATATGTAATTTTTTTACTAAATTTGTGAATAACTCAGTCTGTGCAATCGATATCTTTTGATTGTCTTGAACAAAGTTTTGTATTTTGATAAAATAGAAATATTTGTAGAACTTTATAGTCTTATAAAACCTATAGTTTTTAAAATATGTTATAAAAACTAAATTTTGTTGAACAGTCATATAAAACGCTACGTATCTCAAAAACTAAGGCATATAGAGGATTGATGTGTTGAGCAAAGATTTTTGTAGTAAAATTATCTACAGTTTTGCTGAAGACACCACGTACCTATATTGTAAATGTAAAACGTTAGATTTTGCAGCGCCGCCTGTCGTGGAGTTCCGAACTAAAACCTATCACTAGTCTTTGCGCCTTATTTTAAACAAAAACTCTTTTAAAGACATCATAATGAAAACACCGACATTGAAGGCGCAAATAAAAAGTTCGTGATATTGAGCATTCAAACCACTGTGCTGCGGCGCCGAACGAGAATTAAACCCAGTCCTGCTGGGGTGAGAGGCAATCTTGCTTACCACTGCACCACCGGCGCCGCTAGGCACGCCAACAAAATAAACCGATCGCAGCGGTTATTGATTGACTCAATCTTTATTTTAGGAAAACTAATAGGTCGGAATTCAATGAACTGGCATTTATAAAGTTTTGCATTGAACTACATTGTGCACAATATGTTATGTAATACCATTCCATTTTTCGTATGATATATACACAGAATGTAAAAAGTAAACATTTATATTTGATACATATACCAGTTGGTTTGCATACACGCCCAGAAATGTCCCCTTTTCAAATGTTAAGCTTGAAATAGCATGGATAAATATAAAAACTTTTATTAAATTTTAAACTTTTAAATGTTTTTTCATAAAGATTTGTATTGATACTTTTTTTCTTACTGTATATGTAAAGTGATAAATTTCGCATTCCTTATGAAAAAAAAAAACAGTTCTTCACCTTCCTGGACTTGCTTCATATCTAGATTATTATTTGCAAATCAGTTGTCTTCCTTCATGCTGAACAGAAGAAAAACCCCACCGTGCTTTGTCAGCGTGATTTTTCTCATTGTAACAAATCTACAACATTTCATCGCCATCACCCAATCACTAGCTCTCCGTATTTGATGTGACTTAGAATGAAATTGTTTGCACAAATAAGCCTGATAATTTGAAACAACAATAACAAAAAAATGGGAAGCAAGGTTGAATGTGAACGTTTGCAGCTTTGGACGACGACGACGTGGCAGAAAAAAAAACACCTCAGTGAATCACTCGGCGACATCGTCCTCGGCGTCATCATCTTAGCTAACAGAGTAGGGGTAAACGCCGTTTGGTCGAATAACAACTGAACTACACGGTCGCGACGAGGAGGGGTGAATAAATATCAAGGTGTGAGTTTCCCGCCACTCATCAGTTGTTCTTCTCAACGAGAAATCTTTTGCTCTGATGAGGGTGGGAATTGCGATGCAAGGATGATGGTTTTGGTCTGGAAATGAATTATTTATCAAGAAAATATAGGATGGGTTTTTATTTTCAGGCTTCCTCTTCTTGTTTCAGTCAATTAAGTTTGTAACGAGATTTTTTCCGGATGAAGCGTTGATGAATCCACAGGAAATTGGTTTGACGGACGGATTATGAAACGAGTGTTAATTAACTTGTGCTATTTATTCAAAATGACACGGCTTATCCAAATTGGCAGAAAGTAGAACAGATCGAACAATAATAAATTTGCTTCATAGACAATGTTACGTAATCACGGCATCTGGAGACTAATTATTCACATTTCAGTAGAATCTACTTCAATTCGAGAGCACAATCTCTCGTTGCACCTTTGGGTAAGCAGTGCTCAAAATTTAATCAATTTATTATGCTAATTCTGCACTTCATCACAAACGCCTCAGAGAGCTTCTACAGCACCGGCAGCAAAGCAGTGGAAAAAGCTCCGGCACTGACTGACTATCACTTGCCAAGAGTAGTTCAGGTGTTGATACTGATCCGTCATCAGGAGTATAATGTCTGTCTGAACTCCGGGGCACGTCATCATGATAGAAGGGCAATTTCATCTGATACCTACGAACGTGTATCCGTTTTGGCTCTGTGTCTTCATATTGTACTGCCACACATACACACAAAGCATGAGCAGTCTCGTAATCTCAATGCTAATGATGATGAATTTTCAAACCATCCCCATCCGGAGAAAGACGACGGCCACCGACAAGAGGACGACATCAATCTCAATTTCGACTGAATGGTTAGTTATTCCTGCGGCGTGATTGGATTGAATAAGGAAAACTGATCCTGTGTATTACAACTGTTTAATTCGGTCAAGCCAAATGATTTATGCAGTTTTTGACGTTCTCTATGAAATCCGGGTTAATCGATGCATGATCGGTAATTGGGTAAGTGGGGCATTGATTCCAAAATATGACATCATTTTCAGTGTCCGTTAACCCCCTCTACGACCATGGATATTTTGTATTCAATAAACCAATTCGATCCATGGTCAAAGCACAACAATGGCTTCAAAAATTCAGACATGACAATCGCCAAAAATGTTTTGCATTTGCATGTAGTCATGAATAATAGGGTAAGGCTACCGTTAAATTATTCGCCTATGTTAAAAACTACAAGGGACAGCCCAATGGGACGAACTGTTGCCGTAGGGGTACACACCCATTTTAATTCGTTGGAAACCAGCAAAATGTTTCCGAGCTGGAAATCCAGCATTCCTTCCAGCAAGATATGTTTGCTGATCCAGAACTAATTAAGCATTCCTTCCAGCAAGATATGTTTGCTGATCCAGAACTAATTAACTGACATTTTCTTCATACTTAAGAACATTAAAGTACTTGAGCATGTATATGACATGAAGCTCTTCATATAAATAAGAAATGCCTCCGACGCAGAAATATTCCAGAATCAAATAAATCCATTCTACACTTGGTGTAGCAAAAGTCTACTCTAACGCAAAATGTAACGCAATAAAATTTAGTAGGACAATTTGAACCCCTTGCATAAACATTCATTTAGGAAACCCAATAATTGTTGATAAATGAAAAATGGTAAGGGCGTAAAACTGGGCACCAAACTTACATTTGTAGAACATTATAACACTATCATACACGCAGAAAAATTGATTTTTGTTTCAGGGCCTAACGTATTATATCACTATTACACCAAAATATATTTTTGCATCAACAAAACGGTTTTTAGAATTAACAAACAAATTATTTACTCTACAACCGGTTTGTTGATTCAAAAATATTTTTTATTTGAATTAACCGAATAATATATTTAAATCAATACTAAAAATATATTAGGCCCTGAGCCAAAAATATATCCATTTGAATTTAAAAATCATTTATCTGCGTGTAAGCAAATCAAATAGAATGCTGGGCTTCATTAAGAGGTTCAGTTACAATTTTCAGGACCCATACATTATAAGATTACTGTACACTACATATGTAAGACCTATTCTGGAATACTGCCACATAGTATGGAGCCCATACCCTGCCATACACGAAGAACGCATTGAATATGTCCAAAAGCAATTTCTTTTTTATGCTCTTCGACGACTTATTGAACTGCATTTCCTCTATCATCATATGAAGCACGCGATATGCTCATTAATCTACAAACACTAAAGGAACGGCATGAATTTGCAATGTTTTTCCTTATCAATGACATTATTTCTCATTACATAGGATCTGCAGCAATACTCTCTCAACTAAATTTTAATGTGCCCGTTAGACCTCTTAGAACTCAAATTGTATTCAATCAAAACACATGCAGAACAAATTACGTAAAAAATGGTTCCATCAATCGAATGATGCACCCGTATAACATAAATTGCAAAGAAATTGACATCACTATGTCCAAAAACACAATAAAAATTCGATTTCCTGTCGCTACATGTCACCACAATTCGATAAATACCTATTTTGTGTGTTTTTTTTTTTGCAGGGAGGAAACCTTTAAAAAGGCCATCGTGCCACCGTTTGACGACTGGGCGCACAGTCGCGGTGACACGGTGTGTGGGATTCTTACCGCACTAAAACCTCCTTGGACGCCTTGCCCTTTTCCCCCGGAACCACTTGTCGTATTACTTCGGAGGGGGCCGTGCATTACGCACCTCATTTTATCTCAGCTAATTGGCGCTTCCAGTTCGCTGATCGTCTGTCCAATTTGTGAGCTATTTAGCTCCCAGCGTCACGTTCTACTCGGTTATCCCCGGTGGGGATTCAGCCTACTCTGACGGAGAGTTCTCCCGGCTTCGGTTTTCAGTTCGCACTTGTGTGAGCACATTACTACTTTCTAGTTGGCCTTCTCGCCATTTTTGCTGCAGCGCTGACATGATCTGCGTTACTGCTCTGCTGACGGCGTTAAAGATGCCCTACTCTCGACACATTTCTTCGACAACATTCTCCGTGCTAAGGGCGAGCATATCCTCTCGCACAGCATCAAATCTAGGACATTCGAAGACCAAGTGCTCCGGTGATTCTTCCACATTCCCACACTCCGGACAGAAGGTGACGTTGTGTGTCCGAACCGATACAGGTACTTCCTGAAGCAGCCATGACCAGACAGGAACTGCGTCAAGTGGAAGTTGACTTCTCCATGCTTCCTGTTCACCCAGGTCGAAAGAATCGGTATTAGCCTGTGTGTCCATCTACCGTTCTCTGCTGCATCCCACTCCTGCTGCCACTTAGCCATCGACACCGTTCTCACCATTTTTCGTACTCCTCTGATTTCTCTCGTCGTATAGCACTCGTAGTCATCCGCCACGGTGATTCCGATTGGGATCATACCGGCGATAACGCATACTGTCTCCATCGAAATGGTTCTGTACGCACTCACGACTCGCATGACCATGAGGCGGAACGTAGTGCTCAGTTTCCTTTGGTTCTGCTTCGTTTTCAGCGCATCAATCCAGGCTGGACCTCCATACCTTAGTATCGATGAGGACACACTAGCCAGAAGACGCCTCTTGCTGCTGCTTGGACCAGAATTCTTCGGCATGATTCTCGATATTGCGTTGATGACCTTCGCCGCCTTCTCGCAAGCATATTCGATGTGGCTGTTAAAGTTTAGCCGGTCGTCGATCATCACTCCCAGATACTTCAGCACGCACTTCGAAACAATGGTGTGCTCTCCAACGGTGATTTCTGCCCGCTGCACTGCTTTGCAGCTACTGACCTACATCACTTCTGTTTTGTGGTGGGTTATCTGCAGCTTCGCTCCTTGCATCCAGTTACCAATCGTATCTATCGCCTCGGCCGCCAGCATTTCCACTTCTTCCAGCGTCTCACCGGTTACCGTCAAGACGACATCGTCCGCAAAGCCAACGATCTCAACTCGTCAGCACGCCATTGTACATTCCGTTCCACAGCGTGGGACCTAGAATGGAGCCTTGTGGAACTCCCGCCGTGATTCTATGCGATTTCTGACCCGTGCCTGTCGGGTAGAACAGGACCCAGTTCTGGAAGTAACTACTTAGAATCCTGCAGAGGTAGTCTGGAACCCTCATTCTATGGAGCGCCCTGGCGATGGTCTCCCAGCTGGCGCTATTGAATGCATTCTTCACATCAATCGTAATCACGGCGCAGTATCGATTTCCTCTCAGCATCTGTTTGGAAGCTTCCTCGGCTCTGTTAATCACTGTCCGAATTGCATCCACCGTCGATCTCCCTTTACGGAATCCAAACTGCCTCTCCGACAATCCGTGTTCACTCTCTGTGCATTTCGTCAGCCTGTTCAGCATGATCTTCTTCAATAGCTTTCCAACTGTATCCAGCAAACATATAGGCCCATACGATGCTGGATCCCCCGGCGGTTTTCCGGGTTTCGGCAGCAGCACTAGCTTCTGTTTCTTCCATCGGTCCGGGAAGTGACCTTCATCCAGACACTTCTGCAGCACTATCCTAAACATGTCCGGGAACGCCTGGATCGCCGCCTTCAACGCCACGTTGGGGATTCCGTCCGGACCGGGAGCTTTCTTCGTCTTCAGCCCTTTCGCCACTGCTACGAGTTCCTCGTTGGAGACTTGTCTACCTTCGGTGTTGTCTGCCTCTGCCTCGCTGTACGGTGTAGGTGGCCAGGTCATTTGGTCATGCGTCGGGAAAAGTCCCTCCACGATGACTTTCAGCTTTTCTGGGCACATTTCAACGGGCGTCGTTGGACCTCTAATCTTCGCCATCGCGACTCGGTATGCGTCACCCCAGGGGTTGGCATCAGCGTCTCGGCACAGCTCCTTGAAGCAGTTTGACTTGCTCAGCTTTATCTCCCGTTTTAGAGCGGCCTTTGCTGCTCGAAACACCACCTTTCGCTCTGCTCTGTCTGCATCAGTTCTTGCCCGCTGCACGCGCCTTCTGGTTCGGAGACAACTAGCGCGGAGGGTGCTAAGTGCCTCGTTCCACCAGTAAGCTGGGCGCCGTCTGTTCCTTGGCTCCGATTTCCTCGGCATGGTTGTGTCGCATGCCCTCGTTAACGATTAGGTCAACTCGTCCGCGCTTTGGTCTGGGACGCTGCTGTCTACCCGGAGAGCTTCTACAAAGAAATCCTTGTCGAATGCCTTCGTCTTCCACCTCCGCTTGCTTACTTTCGTTTTCCACATTGCCGTAGGTATCCGTTGGCCAAAGCTGTACCTTATCGCCTGATGGTACCATCTTTGCGGAAGGTGCTGATGGTTCCTTCGTTGGCCAGACTGACGTCCAACTTTGCCAGAGCTTCCAGCAGGCTATACCCTCTTGCGTTGGTACATCTGCTTCCCCAGTCCACTGCCCAAGCATTGAAATCTCCACCAATGACGATTGGTCTCCGTCCGGTGAGCTCCCCGGTGAGTCTATCTAGCATCTGGTGGAACTGCTCCATTGTCCATCTCGAGGGTGCATAGCAACTACATACGAAGGTTCCATTAATTTTGGCGATCACAAAACCTTCGTAAGACCTCGTCACCACTTCTTGTATGGGATACCTGCCCATAACTTGTATTGCCGCCATCCCTGCTCTATCGGCCACCCAGTTATCGTTATCGGGAGGGACTCGATATGGCTCCGCAATCATTGCAACGTCGCACTTTGTTTCCGTTGTCGACTGCCACAACAGTTGCTGTGCTGTGTCGCAATGATTGAGATTTATTTGGGTTATCTCCATTACTATTGGCCTGCTTTCGCCTTTTTGTAAGCTGGGCACCTGAAACTTCCCGTCATATGACCGTTTCCGTCCTCCTTTCTGCAGAGCATGCACCTCGGTTGCTTCATACAGTCTTTAGCAACGTGCCCCTTCTCTCCGCATTTCCTGCACAGCTCCGATTTATCAGGGCCTTTGCAGTTTCTCGCCTGGTGACCAAAGTTTATGCACTTAAAGCATCTCTCCATTTGCTTGGTAACCCGAGGGATAGCTTTCAGGGGGCATACTGACCACCCAACCTAGACTCGTCCTGCCTTCAGCAACTCGTTAGCTGCGTCCGTCGCAAGTCGTATCGACGCCGTTTGTGTACCACCGTACGCCTTCCTCAACCGGATTGTCATAGGTACATCTCCCAGATTGCATTGCACCTTCAGCGCACATCGTACCTCGTCTTCCGTTGTGATCTCATCCAGATCCTTGCACTCGACCACTGACTCCTGCGATAAGGCTCTTACGTTCGCGTTCTCGCAAAGAGATGTTTCGACGAGTTCCTTGAAGGCTGAACTCCTCACCGACGGGTCCTTCTTCAGCTCGAAGAGCATCTCGTCTTTCTGGGTGCGCCTGGTTTTCACCACGTTCTCGCCTAGTTGCTTCAACTCCGGATCCTCCCTCACTTTCCGGAGGAGTGCTGCGTATGTCGTTTTGTCTTTCGCCTCGATAACCAGAGCGGCGCCCTTACTTCTCTCCCTACGATGCCTGGGGTTTTCTTTCTTCTTGACTTCCTTCTTCCTCTCTTCCGTCTTCTTCTTCTCTTCATCTTCATTCTTCTTTTCATTCTCCTTCTTCTTCTTCTGTTCCTTCTTCCTTTGTTCCTCTTCCTTTAGATTTTTCCTCTTCTCCTTCTGGTTTTCGACTTTACGCCAATCACTGTCTTCTCCATCTTCTTGCTCATTGCCCCCGTATTCGTCGTCCTTATGTTTTTGGGGTCCTCTTCGTCTCCTGGCGTTTCCCTATTTCTTTTCTCCGGACGTGGATTCGTTGGTCCCTTCGGTATCTCCTGCGCTTCAGCCAGCATTGCATTCTCCTTGGCCTCAAGCAGAGCCTTTTCAGAGGCTCTTCTTCTCCATTCTTGCAGTTCCCGATCTGCCACAGCTATGCCGGATTTGATGACCGTCGCTAGTAGCTTGACCTCCTTGTGTATGTTGTTCTTATCCTTCACGAACACATAGAGTTCATCCATCATTTTGGTTCTCCCAAGCTGCGATTCTTGCTGTTTGCCACTGCTGGATTTCGGTGTGAATATTTGGCATGGCACCGCACCTAGCTGCTCTCCTTGGGATCCATCTCCGTTTAATACAAGATCGCAAGTGTTTATTTCAGGAGCTTATCGCAGAAGGTGTGAACAATCGGAAGAAACTGTTGCCTGCTGTTATGAAACAAAATTTTCATGAGAAATACCGGAGCTGGCTCGATGAAACGTTAATGGTAAGATATATTATTATGTTAAAACTACATTCTATTATTTTTATTAAATTGAAAATTTCATTTGCCTATTCTATGATTGTTGACTATGAAGGTAGAGTGTTTCTAGTAGAATGGTTTAACCGGTTGAAGGTTTGTTGCGTTAAGTGTGGCATTATCAATGATGCCATGTACGATCTTACTTTTGAAATAGATCTTTATTGAATCGAATTATCATCAGATCATTAGGCATACTGGGTGACATGCGGAGTCGGTGTTGTTCCAGTAGAAGATTTATTCCAGAGAAACACCGCTCTACCGACACCTCTGTTGCTGATGCGGATAAAGCGAGGTCGTATATCGGTTCATCGTCATAACGCCGAGACTCCCAGTTCTTCAATATATCGGTGCTGGATGGGAGCCGCATTTTAGAATTTTCCAGATCTAGAAGGATTCAACTTGGATCTTGACGCACGCTGACATTCTTCTTCAATCATGGTTTCAACATCGTCATCGCTTGACTTGGTAGCGCGAGACATTCTGACAGTTCTCATTGTTGTTGAATTGAAATTTTTTTTAAAGTTTTCAATATGTTCGCAACTTTCAACATATGTAAATTTCTTAAATTTAATTACTTTGTTATACAAAAAAGTTCAATCTTTTTTGGAAAATAAAGCATACAATGTACACAATATATAACAACATAATTAATTGAATTCATTAATTATTTGCACGTATTCTGCGGCTCTACATACACTAATGCAAGCCTTCAATGTTCGGTCATTTTAAAACTACGGAACTGTTCGGTTAAAGTTTAAAAACTAGTGAAAAATTCAAAATAAGAAAATTTAATCCAAACTTGTTCAAATTTTATTCAGTTACCAAAAAAAAAAAATCGTTGATTTCATTGATTTCTAGGCTTTTTTTATTATCCCGGTGATCAAAGACATTTCGGTTCACATTGCATCATATGTAGTCAAAAATATAAATTATCGATCGTTTAAAAAAACTGCATAAATATTTGATTATACTTACGATCGCCTTCAGCCTTTCTTCCATTGTAACATATGGCGAGTCGATAAAGCACCAGCGTTGGTCGAATACCAAAGCCGCACGGAAGGCATCATTATCCATCATACGTATAGCTCCACCCTGTAGTACTTGTTTAAGACTTTCTGGAAATCTATTGGCAGCATGAATCTTACTGAGCTTTAGTTGACATATTTTCAGGAGCTTGAAAACGTCTCCTAGAATCAAATCATTCACTTGCAGAGCTTTTGTTAGAGCAAAAACCGGTTCAAATGCTGCGGTGAACTCTTCAATGTAGGTCCAATCATCCACTGTTACGTGCAATTCTTCAAACTTTTGACCAATATCCTCGAAAAATGCTTTCCTGCTATGTAACGAGTTGGTCATTTCATATAGAGAGCCCCATCTCGTTTTCACATCTATTTTGGGCAGCGAAACCTTCTCAACTTCAAAAATGGGTTGTATCCAACTTTCCGGCACGCTTTAACCATTTTTCGGACTTTTTTTTAAGAATGTCGCATTCTTTATCCACAGCATCATTTACAACCATATTGATAGTATGGGCTGCGCATTTTAGTGTAGCAATACAGGATTCTTTTCAGGTTCTGAGCAGTTTGCTCATCGGTTATCTCCATCATCGATAGTGTGCGAGTGGAGACTTTTCCACATGAAGTATTCGAGCGTTAATCCTGAAAAACTTTCGGTTCGGCACGCACAGCTTCATCGATTTCCAAACAAAAAAATGTCTTCAACTCATTTGCAATCATGCCCCTAATGATATTAGCGATAGCAGGGATACTTGAAGCGATAGCTACACTATGGACGGGAATGTTTAAGCTCTTAGCTAGCGTTCCAAATGTAGCGCGACAAGCGTGCGAGTTGAAGAAATTGAAACAAATCGAATTAATAGTCGCCATTTCAATTAATCCACAATGGAACTCAACAGGATCCACCTGAACAGATACCCGAGCAGGAACGAATATCCCGATACCTTAAATGGGTATGGATGAGCATGACATAAGAGGTAAAATACCAAAAAATAATACCAAAAAAATGTTCCCACAATACCATTCCAATACCAAGTTATGATAATGCAATACCAAAACAATACCACACAGGTAGTCTTTTGGTATCCAAATATAATTTTTTGTTATTTATAAAGTATTTTGCATGCAAGTTTTAGGTATTGTTCTTTGGTATTTTACCTCTTATGTCATGCTGATCAATACCAAATTTTGGTATCAGATCAAAATTAGGTATTCATTAGTCTTACCTCTCACCCCAGCAGGCCTGGGTTCAATCCCAGTCGGCGCCGCCGGGATGTTCTGAGGCATAACATCTCTGATCACGCCTTCCTTCGGATGGGAAGTAAAGCCGTTGGTCCCCGGTTCATGAGTTGATGGGTCCATAGATAGGGTCCAGGTGTGGGAGCTACCTTCCTGGCACGTCGGTAGCATAGGTGCTCAGCACGGAAAACAAGATCGACGGAAAAAACAAACCAAAGGAGAAAAAAAAGGTATTCATTAGTTCCCAAGCGGCACACTTCGTTCGAAACAAGTTGCTGCAACTTAATTGTGATCGGAATCAGTTGTACTCAAGTAACCACAATTGTTCAGTGACAAGTGTGCTGCTAGGGTTATTTTCTCCTGCTCAGGTACGGTTTTCTAACTCTTTGCTGAAGATGGCAAGGAGATCGATTGTTCGGTTTTTATGCGTTTGTAACCTGTGGTTCCAATTTTTGCAGCGGTTTCTGGGTGTATTTTAGCCATATGCATTTTAAAACTACTCAATACACTTTTGAGTCTACCGGTGCATCTAGGAAATTTGAATATACACACATTATCTTTCTCATTGTAATAAAAAAAATGTGTTCTGAGATTAACATTAGGCGTTTTACTTAGTTTACAAGGAATAAACAAACGATTGCAATAACTTGCTTTAATACACATGCATTGGTAGAAAACCTCAGGATGATAAGTTCTCTGGCATTGTCATCCAAATATCTTGACGCTAAAAAAGTCAGACAATTATATGCGCAGCTTAAACAGCAGATCTGGACACAGTTTCCATTCCTCAATTAGAAAATACCGCCATCAATGCATAAACAATGAACCATTTGTTGTGGTAGTGAAAAAAAACTAATTTTATAATTGCATCATTTCAGCCATATCCTATAAGTTTTGCAGATGAGCAAGCCGGTGAGAGGTACCATACACGGTCAATATGGTCAAATGCATCTTACTCGGAAAACGTCGCTAGAGAACAACTTGAAAAATATGATGCACCTCTCATTTACTTGGTCAGAACCGAAACACGCTGATCAAGATGTGCGAGCAGGACGAACATGGAAAGGAATAAAGGATGGGCTGTTTGAGCGACAGATGACATTTTACTATTCCGAGAAAGATTGTTCGGATCAATATTTGATTCACACTAATTTGTTGCAGCAACTTTTCAAGCAGCTCAACTGTAATATATATTTTAATAAACAATTATTTCACTTTGAATAAATTACTAAATTACTCACAAGAAATAATCCCCTCTAATCCCTCATGCTCCGAAACTGGTTATGCTGCTGTTTTGCGTTCCAATACTAGTCCTAAATAGGTAAGTTTATAGTTTCTAATTGTTTTGCATTTAACATTATTCTGTATAGGTACTCACAAATCAATCAATTAATTTTACTTGTTTATGGAACTACACAGATAAAAATTCTGAACTCACGTTAACTTGTATTTCATTTCACGCAACCGAGCAACCTGTAAACAATGTTCTTTACAACAATGGGCTTTTGTATACAATATTTGCTACATTGCATGAAATGTCTCAGAACTTTACATGATATATAATATAAACTTATATGATATGTGACGCTCCATTTATGTGTATCATACTGAACAGAAATTTACACTACTTTTTCGAACTGTATAGGTAGGGTAGTGCAAGCCAAAATGTACCCCTGGGGTATAAAAGCCGCATGGTTTTTCGTAGTTTTCTCACAATCAATTCGCGAATCAAACGTGCAGCATTGCTAGTTCATTACAAAAAAAGTAACGAAAAACCGTACGGGGCCATTTAATCCCAGGGGTGCATTATGGACTGTACTCCCCTATTGCCAGGCATTCTCGCTCCGTTGCACAATGCCTCTCTAAGTAGGGGAGAACAGTTCATAATGCAGCCCTGAGGTAAAATGGCCCCTCGTGGATTTTATTTACTTTCCCATCACTATTTCTGGAATTGTTTCTGCTAAAATTCTAGTTTGAGTACTGCATGTTGAAATCACGAACTGATTATGGGAACGTTATGAGAAACCACGTTGGCCATTTTACCCTAGGGGTGCATTTTGAGGTGATGGATAATTCAAGATTGGTTGGATTTTGGCGGCATCCATGACAGTCTGTCTTTCATTGGCGTAGCTACTGGGTTTGCCAAGGGGGCCAGGCCTCCTATAGAATTATCTAGCACCCCCCCCCCCCCAAATGTTTTGTGTTTTTTTTTATTCACCGGTATTTTGTCAAGCTTGCAAGTTCGATGTTACTAATCTTTTTTTAAAGTCCTTTATGTTTACGTTCTGGACTAGCAGAAGCAATTTTTATAAATTATATTATATCAATATTTAATCGATGGCATAAAAAGACGGCTGCAGGCTCTGCAAAATGGTAATGAGCCCAGCGATTTTTCTTTAACTTCTGGGAACTTTGTAAACTGCAAGGATTTCTAATAAGTTCAGGGAACATGGTAAAAATTAAGGAAATTTTGGGAATTTCATAGTTATACAAAAAAAATCGAAGAAACAAGAAACTTGGAAATGTTCTGAAAAGTGCGCAGAAGTGGAAAATTTATTTAAGTTTGAGAAGCTTCGTAGAAGTTAAGGGACATTATTTTATTTTAGGAAAGCTCATACATATTTTCAGGGCACTTTTTTGGATCCTCATGGTCTTGGAATAGTTGTGGAAATTACGTACATATGCAAGAGATTTCGTTCGTGGAACTCATCGAGAAATATAGAAGTACAACAAAGTTTGTCGAAGTTTAGTGAATTTCGTAGCATTTTGAGGAGCTGCGTAAAATTTCATATAAGTGTAAGGAATTTTTTAAAAGGTTCAGGGAATTTTGTAGAAGATCTAAAGATAGTTCAACAAACTTCTAGGAGATCTTAATTCGAAAAAGCTCCACGAGCTTCTTGGGGGTTTTGAGATCTTCGTTAAATTTCAAAGGAACTTTTCAGATGTTCAAGACTATTTTTAGATCATAGGTGCCTTTCCAGAAATACAAAGATGTTCAAAGATCTCCGTAGAATTAAGAGAGATTGACAAAATATGGAATTTGGAATAAATTCAGGGAACTTCGTAGAAGTTTGGGAAATTTAGTAAACCTTAAGGTTCAATTTACTTTGATACTTTTTGGAAAATTTCAAAAGCAGTTTTTTCCTACGCACTATTTCAGATTGCAAAAAGCTCGCACTATTCGATTCCTTTTGATATTTTACACAAAATTACGCGAGCTTTTTGCAATCTGAAATAATGCGTCGGAAAAAACTGCTTTTGAAATTTTCCAAAAAGCATCAAAGTAAATTGAACCTTAAGGGAGTTTTGTAGACGTTCAGGAAACGTTGCATAAGCTACAGGATATTCTTTCAGACATCCTTCCTAGTTAGCAGGAAATATTCAAAAGATCTCCATATAGACAAAGATATTAGTAAAGTTCTCTGAATATTATTCCAACACCTCAGGTTGATCAAGTTCTGAGGATCTCCAACTGTTTAAAATTCAATGTTCTTTCAAGACTGTAGGTTGTTCAGGAAGTACCGTAATCCGGAGGAAAATTGATCATAATGCGTTGCACTTTTAATTGTCTCGTATAACATGGTCGGTGATAGATATCAAGAGAAATATTAAAAGTATATCATCATGAGACTCCAATTAGCCGGTGCCGGTGGTGTAGTGGTAAGCGTGACTGCTTTCTAACACCCCGATGGGTCTGGGTTCAATCCCAGCCGAGGTCGGTGGGATTTTTCTGAGGCATAAAAATCTCTGGTCACGTCTTCCTTCGGAAGGGAAGTAAAGCCGTTGGTCCCGGCCCATGTCATGTGTGTTGTTGAATGGGTGCGATATCCTACGCAGGTGTGGAAGCTGCCTTCCTGCACATCCGGTTGCCGTCAATGGATGGCAATCGATGTCCGTCGGTGATTGGCACTAGATTGAGGATCAGAGACCGACGTTAAATAAAGGGAAAAAAGAAGATGAGACTCCAATGATTGGCTTGATGTGTTTTCCTAACAAAAAGAAAAATTTATTGCATAAATTTCAATTTTAAAGAGCTGACGTTAAGTAGCATACAATGTCAACATCCAAATAAACGATCATAGGACTGTAACTATTGATGTCATTACCATTCAAGTATCATTAGTATTAACTAAGCTAAGTGTCAATGAATCCGAATTATTTTAAAAATTGAGGTAGAATATCAAATTCAAATATCAAGAAATCCGGGGTTTTTTGCATAATTTTGAATGAAATTGCCTACATTTAGATGATTTGATTTCTTTATTATAGAGACTTTCAGCCGTTGGGTGGTTCGTCTCTGCACTGCCTACATTTAGGCGCGACTTGCATTTAAGACATCTTTTTAGCGTTTCTGCTGAAAAAAAAAAACTTTTCACACAAGGGTTTTAGCGAAGACAACAAATCAAGAAGACTGGCAACTTTGCCAGAATCCAAGCGACAGATACAATGGCGCTGCGCTTGACTGAAGGTGGAAACAACGCATAGAAACACAAACCCTTCTTCTGAGGATGTAATCTTTGCTATCAAATTCGTTCGAAGCATTTACCTTTGAGCGGCAGATGACGCGATTGTACCTGTCTCATAGCGTTCGTATGAGCATATGGAAGAGTTGCAAGTCTTCTTGATTTGTTGTCTTCGGTTTTAGCATCTGAATCGGATTCAGGGAACCCAAGAACAATTAATAGAAATGCACTGGGAAGCCATTTGAGGGGTTGATCAATTTTACTAGTTATTTATTTATTTATTTCGTGAAGCAAAGTAGACTACATACAATGGTTACAATGTTTTACTTACATACTATGCATTATTTCTTTTATGTTTTAGTTGGGTTTTAATTTCTTCTTTTGACATAGTGATGCTAATGACTTCACTGTTAAGATTATACTGCCGCATCATGCGATTAAAGGGGCCATTTTTTGCGTAATTTGTTCTGTGTGATTTTTCTGAGAATAATTTTCGTGTTCTTAGATGCCGACAGGGCCAGGGTGTGTAGAAGTTTAATTGTGAAAGTATTTCTGATGATTCTATGCGATGTGAAATAATGTCATTGATGAAGAAAAGCATTACAAATTCGCGGCGTTCTTTGAGTGTTTATAAGTTGATGAGCATACAGCGTGCTTCATATGATGGAAGAGGAAATGCGGTCCAATTCAATTTCCGAAGGGCATATAAAAGGAATTGTTTTTGGACGGATTCTATGCGTTCCTCGTGTATGGAAATGTACGGATTCCATACCAGGTTGCAGTATTCAAGAATAGGTCTTACATATGTAATATATAATAATTTGGTAGTGTATGGGTCTTGAAAATAATAGCTGAACCTCTTAATGAAACCCAACATACTATTTGCTTTCGTTATGATTGTATTATAATGTTCTACAAAAGTGAGTTTGGAGTCTAGGATCACACCTAGGTTCCTTACTATTTTACATTTTTCTACTTTTTGGTTGCCTAAAAATATTTCAAAATGAGGTGTGGAATTCTTCTGTGTCGCTAGAATTACTTATTTCCATGAAGAGCTTCATGTTACCTGCATATATAAGAACTTTTATTTTTTTAAGTATGTAGGAAATTGGGCCTAAATGAGAGCCCTGGGGCACCCCAGAGGTGACCGAAATAGGTTCTGAAAGTTTATTCTGAAAACGAACTATTTGTTTGCGTTGCGTTAAGTGTGATTGGAGCCAATTCAGAAGTCTAGATTCCATTCCTATTTTTTGCAATTTAAAGAGTAATAATGGTATGTCGATTCGGTCAAATGCTTTACTGAAGTCAGTATAAAGAGCTTCCACGTGCTTGCCATTGTCCATTGCGTTAAGAATGAAGGTTACAAATTCAAGAAGATTAGAGGTAGCTGAACGACCTTTAAAGAAGCCGTGCTGTTTGTTTGTAATTGGATTTTTTACTTACTGAAAATTTTTATCGTTTACGATTGATTCAAAAAGTTTTGGGATGCAAGAGATAATGACAATTCCACGATAATTACGGATGTCAGATTTCTTGCCTGATTTGAAAATAGGCACCAAATGAGACGATTTCCAAATTTCAGGGAATTTCCCATTTTTCAGAGACATATTGAAAAGGCGTTCTAAAGGAAGGGTAAGTTGTTCTGAACGATTCTTCAAGAATACAGGTGCAATTCCGTCAGGTCCTGGTCCTTTAGATGCGTCCAAACTTTTTAGTGCATTGAGGACTTCATGTTGACATATTTGATGTTTTAGTTGTGGATTGAACCACACTGGCAGTTTGTTGTTTTGTGTTAGCCTTCTTCTTTTTATTGGTACGGTTTCTGAAATTATGTTACGAATAATTGAATGAAATCTGCCAACTTCATTGTCGACATTTCCTTCAATTCTTATTATATTTTGCCAATTTATTGTACATAGTCTACGTTTGGCTTATTCGTAATTTGCTTTATGATATTCCTGCACTTCCTCGTACTCCCAGTCGCTGGGACAGTGTTCACTGTTTTCTCGACAGCAACCATTGTGTGGTCCTCCTCATTGTTCTTCATCAGCAGTTCTTTCGGTCGATGCGTCGTCGACTTTGGAAAGCAACCGTTTCGTGATGAGTGTGTGAGTGCTGACCACGTTTTGTGTCCATTGCTGCAATGGACGCGCTCTGACCCTTGTTGGCATACAACAATTTGCCATACAATGAAACTACTGGAAGCGGCTCCAGTTCTGATGGAGGAGGCTTTTTGGATAGCGGAAGATAAAGTGTTTATTGTGTTGTACTTTTTGACTATAGTTTTAAGATGTATTATATAGTGACCAAGAATCCTCGGCTCTGTAGAGTTAGTTCGGTTGAGCCTTATCAAATAAATTAATAAACAGTCGCTGGGAGAAGAAGTATTTCGTATGAAGATTGAATATTCAATTGCTGAGCGAAACACTTAATTTTTCCATAAAGGTGATAATGATGCATGCACACAGAGATCTTCAGTACAGTTTGTAAATAAAAGGTCTAAATATGCATTTTGCTGATTTTTCACGTGGTTAATTTGATGTAGACCTAAATATGAGATTTTGTCAAAAAAAAAAAAAAAAATGTGATGTTTCGACTTCACCTACGATTGGAAGTAAAAATGATTCGTTTTCAATGTCAGTGATAAAGTCTGCGTTGCGTTGGTTGAAGTCACCATAAATATGCAGTTTTACTTCTGGTTCCATATTTGACATGACAGTTTCGACAATTTGGAAAAATAATTCAATAGAATGTTTATTCGCATGTTCAGGTGGGAAATACACAGAAGTAAAAATGTGTGTTTCACCAGCAATAAGTGCTTTGGTCCATACATGTTCAAATTTTGTGTTTTTATTTGTTTGTATTTCTTCGGAAGCAAAGTCTGCATTGATGGCAATGAGAACACCACCTCCAGACTTTTGACGTAGCACTACGTCTTTGATTTCTATACACTAGTGGAAATAAATATAAAGACACATAAAAAAGCATGGCGCCTACCAAATATAAGAATCAGAGGAATTCTAAACCATGTATTTTTGGAAGCCACATTATCATGCTACAATATCACCCATAGAAATAACCAATTGCATCATGTACGCAGGGAAAATAAATGGAAATGTGATTTTCTCCTTCGGAAATAAATATAAGGACGCCATACAAAAATGTATGGGAAATTGGTCATTTTCGAAACATTACTAAGCATGTCAACAATTCTTGTAGCACCAAAATAACCAAAGAGTTAGTTAAAGTAATAATTAAACTTAATTTCTGAAACGTTTTAAGCAGATCCAATCGCTAGAAGTTATCGAAAATTACAAAAAATCATTGGTTGATCAGCGATGATTAATTAGGTGATACATACATTTAGGCGTTTCCCGAGTTAGAAATTGTCTTGAAATGTTCAAACAAATTAATAGGAAGATGGGAAGAGCGCGTAGGCCCGTCACCCCCTCACTTTTACTAGATATCAGTTTTAGTGTAACTAAATAAACACAGGTCATCTTCCTATTAATTTGTTTGAACATCTCAAGACACATTCTAACTCGGAAAACGCCTAAATGTATGTATCACCTAATTAATCATCGCTGATCAACCAATGATTTTTTGTAATTTTCGATAACTTCTAGCGATTGGATCTGCTTAAAACGTTTCAGAAATTAAGTTTAATTATTACTTTAACTAACTCTTTGGTTATTTTGGTGCTACAAGAATTGTTGACATGCTTAGTAATGTTTCGAAAATGACCAATTACACAGACACAGACTTCAAAATCGAATTCAATGCGGTCCCTCTGAACGGTATGTGGTGGTGTCCAGTCCAGCAGCAGCAGTAGTAGCAGGAGTGCTTCAACAACAACAACGAAAGGCTGCCTGCAAGTAGCGAGCTGCAGAGCTCATATGAGCAACCATAGAGAAGGAGGAAGAAGTCCCACCGCTAGGCTAGGATCGGAATCAGTAGCTCGTCGTGCTCAGCTCAGCATTACTCAACCATCACTACAAAACGGTCCTTTTCAGGACCACCATAAATTTGTTAAGAGTACTATTTGGACATTTGTCAAAGTCATGTTCCCACAAGCAGCTAGCTATCAAGGCTCAACCTGGTCTCTATAGAAGGTGTGGAATTGTAGGCCCGAATGTATTGGTGAGATTAATCATCGTCCGACCATTTTCCAGAACACGCTGGTAGGAAGTGTTAAAAATCCATATAGAATTTAAGAGAAGTGGGAATAATTCGCTTTGGGTGTATATTCAGTCCCCAGAAAGCCAATGAAATCAAATTTGTGAGAAAATTAGCGCTCACGAGTTCAATCTCTCGAAGTCCCTCCTTTTTTACATATTCTGCACAAACGATACTTTCCGCCCCGCCCCATACATATAATTCGGAAGGAAATCCTGTGAGGGGTGAATTGAATACACTTTAATACCAAAATGCACAAAACTTAAAAATTCATAAATAACAAAAAATTCAAGATACACCTTTTGAAGTCGGGTAGATGAATCGAAAATACTCAAGTTGACAGTCCCTTCGATTTTCTTCATCAACTTTCTCTATGAAATAAATACTACAAATTTGATACGCTTACAAATAAAAAACGGAGATAATTGATGATTGATCAATCAAAAGAACTAAATGTTCAAATTTGTTCCGTCCACTAGCGGTCCTACGTCAAGCTTCCGTTCGTGCCCCTAGGCACAGACCCTTCTACTTTTTTTTTTTCTAGAAAGTGGTTAAATTTTATTCATGGATGCATAGCCGTTTTTTTTTCGACTTTCTCATTTTAATGCAAATAAATGAAGCTAGGAAGGTTGAATTGGATCCATAAATATGGGATATATTCTAATCCATAACATTTACATTTAAGTAAAACATTCGCTAAATGAGTAGACACATACAATACTTTACCTTTGAGAATCTTATAAGAGATTCCTCCAAAACTTTCTCAAGATCTTCCATTTTGATCGGCTCATCCAAAACGGTAGTATGCAACCAATCCGGCCTGTTTCCTGTCACGCTACAGGTTTGGTTTGTCTCCTGATAAATCAACATAGAATGTCATAATTAATTAAACTTCGTGATAACAACAAACTGTTTCACAAACATTTCCACAAACATAAAAATAAACTAAAAGTAAAAACATAACACTTAAAATGTCCAAGTTTTTCTTACAAAGATGTAGATTTCAGTCGTGCCGGAATACATTAAAATTGTTTCCAAAAATTTCTTCGCTTCTTACGCTTTCGTCCCAGCTAGTTTCAGTTCCAAGAATTACATTGAAAGATGAAGATAAATTTTTTTTTGTTGAATTTCTTTCATTTTGGCTTAGCTTTTCATGCGGTTGAAATTTTGGCGATACACCAGGATTTCAGTCGCATTCTGTTGAGAAGGCGAAAAAGTTTTTGGAAGATTATTTATACTTACATTTCTTTTTTCTTCTGAAAGTGTCCGAAGAGTGTTGTCGTTTGATGAAAAGGTTCCTTCCGAAGTGTGCGTCAATGTCGATGAAAATTTTGGGTGCTGTAGAATGTATATGCGGCTTCCCGTGTGTGCTGCAGTCGTTGTGTGCGTTCACTAGATAAGAACGCACGGTGTGATTCCAGGTCTGCCAGGGCGTCAATGCGTGGGATTCCAAGTTCTTCGTGGACGTCCAGGAAAATTTCGCGCAAAAGTTGTGTGTCCGTTGGTAATCCTTCGGCTGGTAGCATTAAAGTTGAACTTGTTTTCGTTATTCCGCGGACACATACTGAAGGCGGTTGGTTATGCAGGAAAGACAGATAGGTTCGCACAGTATCCATGATTTTAGGGTCCCGCAGGCGTGCCTTCAAAAAGCGTCTGTCGCCGGCTGCAGATTGTTCCGTAAGCCTTGCGACAGGCGGGCGCATTGGGTCAAGGAGTGGTGGGTCAGGCTTTTCGGTGTGGTAAGGGTTAATAGTTTCCCCTTTTTGAAAATTTATAAATTTCGGTGTATAGTCTTTACTTGGTGTGGTCCAGAAAATTGTATGTGTGCTGTGGCTAATAATTCTTTGTCCAGGGGTAATGAAGTTCATGTGATATTTCCATTTCCGTTGTTGTTGTTGTTGATGTTGTTACTGTTGTTGTTGTTATTTTTGATGGTGTTGTTGTCAGTGGTGGCGTTGTTGTAGCTGTTGACTTTGTTCATGTTGTTATGGTTATGATTGAATACTTTCTGGTGGTGTCTTTTCCGTTGCTTGCGACTTCTTATGGCTTTTTCTTGCTTTTTTTCCTGAAGTCGACGGGAATGTTGTCTTGCGTCAAATTCTGTCCAGTCCCGTCTCCATATTTTTTTTGCTTCCTACGATACGTCAGCTGGACGTGGGTTCTTTGGTGTCCAAATGTGATGAAATTTAAAATTTAAGATTTCAAAAATTTCCTAAAATTTAACAAAACACCCAATATTATAAGAAATGGAGGACGATGGAGCCCTCATAGCTACTGTTTTAAATACCATTAGCTTTGCAATTTAGTTTATTATACAAATTTAATTGTTTACGTTGAATAGTGATCAATTTATCCCCGGATCAAGGTATTCAAAATTTTCCAGCTAATTGAATCTGATTGATTCTTGAACGATGAATCTAGATTTTATGAACATGTTTGTACATTTTCTACAGGGATGATCCGTGCCTTGGTGATTTAGCTATATTTTCACGAATTAGCACTCCAGCAACTGAATTCCGGGCATACATTTAAATGAAAAATTGAAATTCACAAACTGATATATTGATATATGTATATATCTAATGTGTATAAATTTCTTTCTTTTCGATGAAATGTATGCCTGGAATTCAGCAGCAGGATAGTTTGAACGCCTTAGCACATACAAAAATTCGTGCCTTTTGTGTGTATTTTATGATTAAAAAATCTCGTGTAAATAACTTCATTAAAAAAATCCCAATGCTTTTGTAAAAATAAATTCAATTATTATCTAGTCACAAACAGGGACACAATCATTCAAGTTACGAGTTCATTCTTTTCGATTAGAATTAATGTTAAATCTTGATTGACTCCAAATGTTAGTAAGTCCGATGTATCGAATAAAAAAATGTTCTGAATAAGTGGTTTATTACTTAATCTTGAACATAGTTCAGTCCTAAATGTATGAAATTTACCATGTTTCAAATTAAAACTCCTAGAATTTAATTTTGGTTCCTGTCTGAGATTTAACTGATGATGAAATATTCAGAATCTTAAAAAAGGATAGTTACAAAATTCATGGAATTATATAACTCTGCGCATTTTCTTAAGTTTGAGATGGTTAAATTTTTGACATCCGGTCGCTATGTGATTTCATTACAAAAAGCATAAGCAAAGGATCATTGCTTGTTCAAATTCAGTAAGTTTTAAGGCTCCCCCAATCGAGGTCCCAATTATTGCTATGAAATAAATATAATTTATTGTTTCACCATTAAAATAAAAGTAAGCTTCAATGTCATATTATTGGTCACTGAAAAAATGTACCCAAAAACGAGCATCTTCGCGAGTCTTTATTTAACCGTAGTTTAGCAAAATAAAAATAAATCGACAGGCCCCCTCCAGATAAATTTTCTAGCTACGCCAATGCTGTTTTCCAAATACACATAGCCGAGGTATTGGATACTGATCCTACAAAACTTTGACTTCTGGATGTTGATCATCAACCCTGCTCTAGCCAACCGTTGTCCGACAATATTGATCAAGTAAAGGTGCTCGATTCTGAAGTTAATAAAATATCTTCCAAACGTACACGAACGGTTCTTGGTCGTGTCAGAGTCAAGTCTTCTTTTACTTCCTCAAACATAATCGATGATTCGAATTGAAAACGAGGGTCATAGATTGAGAAATGGAAAATACGACACCCTATCAATAAAATATCATCACCAATTCATATTAGATGAAGCTCGAAACGACGAAGGCGAGGATGATGCGACATTTACCATTTCTGGACCGATAAAAGTATATGTTGCAGTAATAAAATTGGAAATAAAAATGGGCAAATTTACTTCCATAGGCGCTAAGAGTAGAACTGTTCGTAAGACGAGGTCACGTTTTCAAAGTGTTGTAATTGTCGATGATGAATATTTTATCAATATTTTGCTGCTCTGTCAGTTTCCTTGGAGCTGAAGGATTGTGCTAAACGAAGAGGAAACGATGAACGATGTTCGAATTCCAATTTTGGGATTGTCAAAATACGTCATGAAACAAGAATTTAAAAGCAATTAAAATAAAATTCAGACGGTTTAGGAGTACTAAAGCTATAGTAGGAAAAGCTTCTATGCAGACAAACGACCGTCGTGGGAACGGGGAATTAGATTTATTTACTTCTGTCGGATGCTTCTACCTTTAGGGGTCCCTCGTGAGTTTGTGAATGGCACAATCGAATGCAACAATAAAGACAGTCGTTTTAAGGAATGTACATTTATCTGAAATCGAATATTGTACTGCAAATGTGGTTGTTAGAGAGAATTGGTAAGCAAATGCAGCAAATAGTAGATGCAACCGTTGAATAATTGTTGTGTCCGAGTGCTTTAAAACTCATTATCACAGCATTTAATATTCCAACGTGCTCCAGTGGAAACATTTTCCAACGTACGGAGTTTCACAATTTTCCTACACTCAATTTGCTTCGTACGACTATTTTTGCAATCCCTCATCCCTGAAATCGCCCCAACCCCATTTCGTGGTGATGCTCATTCATATGTGACCAGAGAGGAAAATTCGTTCTTAAAAAGATCGTTTCACCTTGAACCTGGTTGGCCCCAGTTGCCAAGAGAAACAATATCGTTCACACATAAATCAACCTGGGGACAGAGAAAAGATAACTGAATTCCTCCGACAGCCGAAAGAAGGCATGACTGCAGAGTATACACATACAGGAAAGACGACAGAAGGTAAGAACCTTCCCATGTCTTCCAGAGCACATCCAGTAATGGCCTAAGGGTTGCTAATTTTCCGATGCTACAGGCAATATTCCTGCTGCATCCGATGAGAAGTGGAATGTGTGAAAATTAACAGAAAAACTTGCCACCAACCAGTCCGGGGAGGGATCAAAGAAGCATGTAAACTAGATTTATGAGATGCTTTCTTCGCCGTCCATAGAGTGGACCTGTTCTATGTAGCACATTTCTACGTGGGATTTGTTGCAGAAGCAATGTGTTATGAAAAATTGGATTTTTGATATATTACCCCGGAGAAAAGGTGTTGCTTATGTCTTTATTAGTAGGGTAGGTGTACCATTTATGGCTATACATTCCTAATATGGGATGTTCCAATTATGATGTATGGAATTACCATAAACCATGATAGGAGCACTCCATAATAAGAACGTCATAGCCATAACTGGTACATCTATCTTGTGTAGAAATAGAATAAAAATTGCTTTTAGTTTAAAATAGTTTTTTTCTCTGTTCGGGACCTAACACCACTGCAACCAGTAATTTGATCTATTGTAGTATATCCCGTGTCCTTAGTTTAGTGCATGTCGTATTACTCCATCACCATTGAGAAATGTTGAAGTATTCGGTTTTGATACAGTTGTCATTCTTGCCTTATTCGCAAGAAATCGATTCTAATTGAAAGGTCCCACTATTTATACCTTTCGGTGTTTTGGAACACCCTCCGAAGGCGCGCCTCTTTGTCAGTCAAAATTGAATTCCAACAAAAATAAGCAATGACACCGATAATGAACATGCATCAGAACCCTAGTCTTAACCACTTCAAACTATAGGGAACAACGAATAGCAGATTAGGAATCACATAGTTGAAGACTAACTAACTCATTTTTTCCTTGTTTCAAGATCATCTTCGGTCCAGGCCACCCGAGGACTTTTCACTATCAACATGGCATAAAAAGTAACAAGAACTAAGATGTGTTCCTTTGATTACTAAAACTTAAAATAGTATTAACCACATCATCACATGATCAGCTGTTTTCTGAGCGGATGTGGGATAAAAAGTCGAAGGGCATCTTTATCTTTATCTTTCTTTATTAAAGAGACTTTCAGCCATCAGCTGGTTCATCTCTGTCTAAGGGCATAAGGTTGAAGGACAAAAGGTAAAAGGACAAAAGGTCGAATAGACAAAAGTTTGAAATGGACAAATGGTCGAATTGATCTTAGAGAGACAATATATCTAATAGGTGGAATAGAAAAAAGGTAGAAATGGATAAACTGGTCCAAATGTTGGAGTATAAAATGGGTGGCTAACTCTATTTTTCCTTACTTTGTAGCATGGTCACTTTTATGTAAACATAAAAAAAATCCAGCTGAAATGACTATTGAAATATGGATGGGCTATTGTAGTTCTGTTGTTAGGCAATCCTCACATACGCATATAAAAAATGACGTAAACAAAAAATTCACTTGCATCTGAAGTAATACTCAAACTCCAGAGAAGTAAAACATGAACTAGGACACTGTCTTCTACTCCAGCAATCAATTAGCCGAAAAACCAAGACAGTTGACCGTAATTTTTTTTCGCAAGAAAAATCCTGTGAATCATGAACAACTATCTACTCCAGAATTATATTCCGAAAACACGATTGAGTTCACTTTCCACAATAAATTACCTGTGTATCCCGAAAAACTATCTCCCCAGATATAAAACCCGAGATCGGTGATAGAATTCGCTTTCCCCAATAAATGTGTTGCAAAAAACACTCCAGATTTAAATCCTAATCAAGTTTTCCACACCACGACATAAACATTAAAATCATCAATAACAATTCATATGAAATGTTATGAGAGTGTACAATACCACAACACTTATGAATCACCCCTTGTATCGGTCACCCTGGGAGAGAGTCGTCACTCACTCCTTTGGAACTCACACACTCAAAGCGCTGCCAACGTGACGGAATGGACGGAGCAACGAATGTCAAAAAGTGATAGTGAAAAAAAAATGTGAAAACTAATGTGAGCTGAATGTTGCTGATAAAACTAAGGAAATAAGGACCAAAACTAGTGAAACTACTAAAGTGTTGCCAGGGAAGTCATAAATTACTGTATCGTTTGATGTTTTTCATCTAATAGAATTGTTCTGGGGATTACGGGGGCCTTTTGTTTCTCGTTTTAGGAACATCCTTCCTGATGATGGATGTAAACAAGAACCTGCAAAGACTGATGTGTAGAACTACTGAGGTTAAACTAACAGAACTTCGAAAAGATGATTGGATTAATAACAAATGATGGTCATTTTGGAAATTTTTACCGATGCAAAGCTGCAATGGAATATACAACTACCTTATGCTATGAATGCTACTGATGCCACTAACTGGAACTCGCAGCACTAAAACGCAACTAAATTGATTAAAATATGAAGACAAAATACTGGACAACAATCTAATAAGAAAATTAAGTCAGAAATTATAAGTGAATTCATTGTGTACGTCATTTTTTATATGCGTATGTGAGGATTACCTGCCAACAGGATAACAATAGCCCAACCATATTTCAATAGTCATTTCAGCTGGATTTTTTTTTATGTTTACATAAAAGTGACCATGCTACAACTTAAATCATGAGCAGTTCTTTGTAAAATTAAGATAACACACAGTTACTGTGCGTGCTACTGCAGTTTAAGAAATAAATAGCTGCCTTTCTCTAGAATATATTCCTTCTTTATATCATGAGCAGTTATTGGTAGCATTTGCATAGCATTTTTTACAAGTTCTTTTAAATTTTGACCGAAAATTGTTTAAATTATATTTTGTCAATTTTAATCTTGCTTTCTTAAACTTATGCACTTCGACTTTTTCCCATTCGTCCTTTTGTCCATTCGATTTTTTGTCCATTTCGACCTTGCGTTCATTTGATCTTCAGACCTTTTGTCCATTCGTTCTTTTGTTTCTCTAAGTTCATTTCGACATTTTGTCAATTTGACAATTTGCCCATTCGACCTTTTGTCCCTCTTAGAGAGGGTCTAGTATGAGAGAGCAGCGGATTCAAAACAAACTGCCTTGGCAACCTATGTCTAGGTGATTTCTAGCAACACTGCCATTGCAATCAAGATAGGCACTGCTTGATTGGCTCTGGCTTTGACAGTTCGTTTGGCTCAAAACCAGCCAGTCCGCTCCTCTCTTATACTAGATCCTCTCTAGTCCCTCTAAGCTCATTTCGACCTTTTGTCCATTCAACCTTTTGTTGCTTCGACCTTTTGTCCTTTCGTCATTTTGTTTTTCGACCTTTTGTCATAGATTCTTCCTGAGTACAGCTCTTGATTGATTATTAAATATGCACTCCATGCTAAACCTACCCTGATCCTTCTGAAGTGTAATTTCCTCGCCAAATACATGTGCGATTGGTAATAGTCATTCTTGCGTAACGCACATTCTTCGGTATGACGCAAAGAAATTGTTGAACATGCTCAATTTCGCTTTTATGACACTTTAAAATGACTCCCCTGCTTTTACATGATGAGGACGTGAGTGCGTGGAAAACGGCACGCAAAATTTCCCAGCAGGCATAAGGAGGCAAACACCCCTTTTGAGCGAACACAGAGGACATTAAATAAACATCGCACGCGTCGCAACACGACGAGTATCGAATTGGCAATGTGCTGCGTTTCTAGTGCGTGTGACTGTCGATTAACGACGAACTGACGCCTGCCATTTGAGCCTACAGCAGCAGTGCGATAGTCGCGCAATATGTGTGTAGTTACATAGCAAGTGAACAAGCCATATTCCTAAGCAAACAACAGCCCCAAAACGCACTGATACTGCTATTAAGATGTTAATTTCCCATCACGTAACTCAGCCTTCGCAGAAAAGTTTTCCAGAAGCATCAGTTTGGTCTTAGGATACGGTCACATAACAGAAGTGGAACTTCGGATCCAAAAGTTTCTACATATTATTTTTGTGAACACTAGCGCACCTAGCGGTAGAAGGCAAGCTTTGCTCGCAGTTTATATGGTGTGAATATGCATTGAAAACCCGTGTGAAGTGCATCCACAAGCATCGCTTGGTAAACGAAAATGTTTTACCTTTTTTGTTACACTGATTCATTTACACTTCCATTTCTGTTCTGTGATACGGTGCAGGAATGTTTAGGGGCCGTCCATAAACTACGATGACAGTCATTATTATTATAATTTATTAATGACACTTTATCACTTCTGTGACAATCGTGTCGTTCGATGACAGTTTGAGACATTTCCTTCCTCGACGTCAGCAATCATTCATACAAATTGAACCTTTGACTTATTTCTTTATCAAATATCAAAAATATATCTGGTACTATCGTAGACAAACCAATCATACTTTAGATTAAAATCTTACAACAAACTAAGATTATTTTACAGATTTCTGTAAAATTTTACCGAAATCTCAACAGCTGAACGTTCGGTAAACAATTTTACAGTTTTCCTGTAATTATTTACAGATATCTGTGAAAAATTCTCAGATATTTGTGAAAATTTACAGGAAATCTGCGAAACTGTTTACCGAACGTTCAGCTGTTGAGATTTTGGTAAAATTTTACAGATTTCTGTAAAAATTTCTAAGTGTGAATGCTAAATTTTTACGAATGCGTCCCAACTAACAATTTTAGCGGCAGATTACCTTGTATATGCAAAAATTGGCATTTACAGCTAAATTTTGACTGTATAAGCTAGTCTGCAGCAAACATTGTTTGATGGGATGGAAAATTGCAGAAAATAGGAATAGAGCCTGGACTTTTGAACTGGCTTCAATCATACCTTACACATCGGACCAGGGTTCTCATTTAGGCCCACTTATTTTTATTTTGTACATAAACGACATTTTCTAAATAGGGGAAATTGCTCTAATGTTGGCTTATGGATCTAAGATTGGGCCCATCGCTAAATATCTACTATTTATCAATTTTATCTAGATCTACGTCATTGGGACGGTACAATAGGCTATTTTTGGTCGCTATTGAAAATTTAGTCGATTGCTGAATTTATGTATGGCCACAAATTAGGGGCATTTAGGCCGACATTACATCCATTTCCCCTACTTAAACAAATAAAACTGCTTGTATATGCAGACGACATGAAGCTTTCCATGAACATAAGTAATTCTAGCGATGCAGAAAAACTCCAGAATGAAATCAATATATTCAACACCTGGTGTAGTAAAAGTCTACTTCAACTGATCGTAAAAAAATGTACCGCGCAATAGCATTTAGCAGAAAAATAGAAACACCACATATTGAAATATCACTAGGCAACCAAATAATAGAAAAATGCAAAATTTTAAGAGATCTAGGTGTAATCCTTGAATCCAAACTAACTTTTATAGAACATTATAATACTATCAATAGTAAAGCAAACAGAATGCTAGGCTTCATTAAAAGGTTTAGTCATAATTTCGAAGACCCATACACTATTAAGCTATCATATACCACATATGGAATATGCAATGCTTTTCTTGATCAACGACATTACTATATTTCATTGCGCACAGATTCGGCAGAAATCCTCGCACAATTAAACTTTTACACGCCTTTTCGACATCTTAGAACACGGAATTTATTTTCTGAAAAATCTTGCAGAACAAACTATGTAAAAAATAGCCCAATCAATCCCTAAAACAGTCTAGAAATAATGCATAGTATGTAAGTAAACATTGTAAAAATCATTGTATGTAGTCTACATTGGCTTGACGAAATGAATAAAATAATCGAAATATTAAAACATTATGGCTAATTAGGATGTCATCTTTAGGTTGTGTTCTTTTTCAGGGGAATAAGTCAGAAGGGCCTACCTCGAAACGTAAACAATGAATTGGATCGTCGTTTTTTCCCATAGGGTTGCTTCCGCTCACTTGCTATAAAAAATGATTTTCGGAATATTGGAATCATTAGATGTTATAATGGAATTTTGTACTTGTTAGATACAAGAAGAGGTTGAAATTATAGTGTTTGACACATGAAACCTGTGAAATTTGCTTTCAGATAGTCACAATCAGCGGTTTTACGACTCGCGAGCGCTCACTCTGAGTGAACGCTCACGAAATATAAAATCGCTGATTATGACACTCTGAAAGCGAAATTGACAAGTTGCATCTGTCAAATACATGCTTTGCCACCTTTTCTTTAAACTTACAAGTACAAAATATCATAATAACATCTAACGATTTTATAATTCCGAAAAACATTGTTTCATAGCAAGTGAAACCGTTGGATTGAAACCGGACCGTGGCACGCTTTTGGCGACGCACTCACACGGTCCAAGCTCTCGGAAACAATGCTCCACGGGGGTTGTAGTGGAAGGGACCTCGTCGACAAATTCCTAACGACCTTTTCCTATTCAAATAGGTTATCTTTTAAAAACTCCCTCTTTATTCGAGAGTTGCGCCAAGCCTTTCGAATGGCGACGGGTTATTAATGTCTTAAATATAAAATTTAAGGAATTGAACCAATTACTCGCGGTATTATCGAGATTAGTGGATGACAATTGTATGGATCGGGAGAGGGAGAAGGAGATTTTAAATATGATTTATGATTAAAAAATAACGGCGCCGGTGGTGTAGTGGTAAGCGTGATTACCTCTCACCCCAGCAGGCCTGGGTTCAATCCCAGTCGGCGCCACCGGGATGTTCTGAGGCATAACATCTCTGATCACGCCTTCCTTCGGATGGGAAGTAAAGCCGTTGGTCCCCGGTTCATGAGTTGATGGGTCGATAGGTAGGGTCCAGGTGTGGGAGCTGCCTTCCTGGCACGTCGGTAGCATTGGTGCTCAGCACGGAAAACATCGACAGAAAAAACAAACCAAAGGAAAAAAAAATGTTTTAAAAATTTCACTATTTCTAAAACATGCACTTAATCCTATCAACATTATATCAACTCTGTAATTAAACAATTATTACAGAAACAAATATACAAAAAAACAAAATACAAACACACACAGACACACAAAATACAAACTTAACACAATGTTATTCAAACTTACAATGCATGGTTAATATTCTTCAAGAAAACATAGGGGAAATAACGGCTTCGGCATGCCAGACTATTTTCGGCAACCCAAATTGAAACACTATTTTCACTGGATTTTCTTACGAAAACACTTCGCTGAATGCATGCAAACGATTCTTTATGCTTTCAGCTTCAATTTGACTATACTTTTACCACTGAGAAAAAGCAATCTAGCAAGGTTTTCTTGAAATGAAACACACGCACTACAAATTGTAGCTGATTTCGAGTTGCCGATAATAGAACAGCAGATTTACATGCAGTTCAAATGGAACGGTTGCCGAAGAAAATTTGGTTGCCGACAATAATCGCTCTCAATAGAGAAGATTGGAGCATTGTAAAAGCGTTTCAAAATAGTTTTTGACAATTCTTTCGACTGAAATTGTTAGAGCAGCTGGCAGCAAAAGATTGTAAACAAACCAATACTGCATATGTGTGCATTCCTTAGAGAAAAGGGCTATAGAAAGAAGGTCGCTGCTTAGGTTGCCGAGAATACGTAAATTCCCCTATATGAGTTACAAAAACACCAGATTGCGTCCAGCCAAAACATCCCGAACTAGAGCATTAAGTTGTCTACCTCTAGCCCGAAGGGAATCATATAGCTCAGATCTGACTCCACGATGCTCAGCACAAGACCAAATTATGTGATCTGCGTCCTCGTAACCTTGTCCACATTCACAGAGATTGCTGTCCCCCAGCCCATCACGGAACAAGTGAGCGTTTAACGAGTAGTGATTGGACGTGAGGCGAGACATCAGACGTATGAAGTCTCGACTCACCTCCAACCCCTTGAACTCTTCGACACATTAGGGATGATCAAGTATAGCCATCATCCCAAACTCCCTCCACTCCATTTATTCTGCCAGCTGGCGAGTGACTGTTGGCGATAAATGAAGAAAAAATCATCGTTGGCGATTTGTCGATCGTAACTATCGCCTTCCATAGCGCCCACATTAGCAAGTGAGTATGCCATCTCATTGCCCGGAATCGAGCAATGAGATAGGACCCATGCATAGGTGATGACAAAAGATCTTAAAGATGATGCAAGTCGATTTGATACTCCACATAAAATAAATTGGCTTTCGGAACTCAGATTGCAGATAAACCTTGATTTGAGCAGAAAAGCAGGTATGCTGATACGGCTTATATCATAGTATGCTTTGCCAGATTTTTTTTTAATCTCAATGTTGATAAACATATTGTGCTGCCATCTCTGGATACAATAGTGCCATGGAGTTGAGAAGTGATACGAAGAAGTGGTTGATCGGTCAGCCCATTACCAGGTTCACCGGTGGAAAACTTCCGAGTAACCGAGAAGTACTGCAGCTCTTCTTTTTTGATCGCGCACAATCTCGCTCCACGATACGACAATGCTGCTAGAAGGTGGTTCAATCGGCAGAACATGTTTGGGTCAGAGCTCGTATTTCAATGAGGAAAACCAAGACTTTGGAAAAACTTCACGGTCGGTGGACAAGCATAAAAAAGTTTCGCATTGACGAAAAATTTGTTCAGCAAAGAAAAGCCTTCAACGTACGATTGGCCAACCTTTTCGATATGGCTCATTCGAATGCCTTGGAGATGATTACGGAAGCAGGGGATCGCGAATTTCTCTTAGCGTAGAGAGAAATAGGAAGACCAGGATTCATGTTGGGCTAATGCAGCGACGCATGTGATGACGGTAAGAGTCTGAAGGAACCGGAAATCAAGGAGAGGGCCGGAAAATGCATCAATCAAACAGCTGCTATCAATATATACTCTAAAGTGTACACCGAAAAGGTAAAGGTTTGTTGAATGTGTAGGATACACTTTATCAAGTGTTTTAAACACAGGCGCCGATCGAAGATCATGAAGAAAATTCAGATGTTGGTTCTGATGGTTCTTCCAACTAAACCGAAGCAGCGTAAAGTGGTGTCGCCAGAGCTTTGCAAAGTATTGGATCGATGTGGAATTTCGGATCGCAAAGCAATGATAGTTGTTGCAACGGTGGTGAAAAGTAAGGGCCACAATCTTCAAGATTAATCTGTATCGATTCTATGACTTCCCCCAATATCACTACCCCGAACACCATAACCCCGAACGCCGTTACCTCGAATGCCACTACCCCGAATTTCCTACTACCCCAAATGGCCATTACTCCGAATACCCTACTACCCCGAATAGCCATAAACCCGAAATTAAGACAAATGGAAGAACAGCATGTGATCAAAAGAAGGGTAAATTTTTAAGAAGAAAATTTTCTTTTGTAGTTTAAACTGAATACAAATGATAAAAATAACAATTTAAAATTGATTTATGTTAATCAGTGAAGCACAAGTTCACTATGATTCGCGAACTTTTTCCTAGGTGAACTTCGTGAAAATTCGCGAACCCTTCCAATGCTGTATTTTGTATTTTTCAGAATGACACTCTCTAAATTCTAATAAAATAAATTATTAGATTCTATAACATTCCCCAGAAAAGCATTCCCCAGAATGTACCATACCCCAGAAAAGATGATGAAATTAGTAATTTATCACTTTTTTTGTTGGTCATTTGATATGATATTTCAGTTTTATATTACAGAAGAGGCGTCCATAAATAAACAGGTCCGCAAGTATCTTGCAAACTGATTAATACCTTCTGAATACCAATTTTCTCGATACATACGTACGGGTTAGGCAAAAATGTGCGTATATCTTTAAAAACTGTCGCATTAATAGCCCTTCGCTCATTTTCAACTTCTATGCAGTTTTCATAATGCCGTACTCTAACGGAACTATCCACCTACCCTCTTCTAAAGATCATTCTCTAGCTAATAAATCATCACACTAAAGCTTCATGTTAGCATTTCCAACCAACTCTATTGATTATATATTTTCCTTATATATTAAAAGAAGGGAAAAAACAAATTTAGGATCTCACTTATAGGGGGATAAATTGTGTCAAAAGAAGGTAAACTTTCCCAAAGACCACATAAATGGATGAATTTCTCAATACCGATGCCGCAACTATGGAGGGTTATCTGTATCATATTCTCTCAATGTAAGATGAACAGGCGGAAAAAAGAAGACATTATTAGAAATCAATTCACCGCCATATGTGCCACACAAAGTTGCTGCTTGAGTATTCTACAGTTTCTGCACATGCAAAAGGTAGCCCCATTCTATGTTTCGTTATGCAGCGAGCAGTATGATCGTTTTTCGCAACAAATAATAATAAACAACAGATACGAGAGGGTCTACCAAATGCACTTGCTCTAGTTCAATACTGTCATGATTTCAATTGGGATCTAGAAACAATCCGATGAGTCATACAGACATCATTCCACGCGATGAAATCATCACAAAACACATCTGGCTCCACTGTACTAGTGGGTGGAGAAAGCCTCATGACGATAGTGCCTTCATCATCCAGGCAAAGCAGCAACATCGGCAACCGCTGCGCTCTGTCCTGTTTGCTCGCATATATTTCCGATCTTCATTGATGCTTGCTCATCGATATCAGCGCACCACAAGAGCTGAAATCATCAATTCAAGATAGCTGTATGTTCCTACCAAGATCCTTGCCTTCTGCTGCTCGAGAGGCAATATTTCGCACAACCTAATACGTGCCTTGGATGTTGTTTCGTTTCTAGACGTACGCGCACGCATCTAAGACCTTACCTTGGTGCCCAACGGCGGAGGCGGCACATTTTGCTTTCGTTATCATTATTCTTTTTCCCGGTGCTAAATTTATTTCGTGTTTTCTTATATTTCGCGAGCCGTAGGGGAGGGGATGGAGCTGCGAACAAAAAAAAATGATAAACTTGGATCCAAACCAAACCGCACCCTATAGGCAGGCGCTAGGAGGTGGGATCAGGGAGTTAACGAAATGGAAGGAAAACTACCCCACAAGGAGCGTGGCGATACGTAATTTAAAATGATTGTAAATTTATGCAAATCTAATCGATAGGCTTTTGGATGAAAGTTTGGTTGGTTAGGTTTGGTAATAAGCTGGATTTGAAAGGAAGCCCTCTGAAAGATCGGTTCAGTAGGATTGCGATTATAAAGAAAATTATCGATAATAACAATAAATGATAGGTGCTGGGATAAAAAAGTAGCTTCATGATTTGTTTCGCAGAAAATGCATGGTGGAAACGATGAAGTTAATCTAAGAACCTTTCGAATAATTGCTTTTTTTTTTTTTTTTATATTAATTTATTTGTACAGGCTCAATCGAATAAACTTTACAGAGCCGAGTTATCATTTGCATTATACATGAATAATGTCTTAAATCTAGAGTTAAAGGAATTGAACTGATTGCTCGCGGTCGTCTCGAGGTTAGTGGAGATTTACAATTTTTTGGATGGGGAAAGGGAGAAGGAGGTTTGAAATATGATTTATCATACAAATATTTAATTAATCCTAAAACATGAACTTATTTCTATTCATCTTGAAAACAAACATAAAAAAAAAAACTACACGCACAATACACAAACTAAACACAAGGTTAATCAAACTTACAATCTAAGGTTAGTATTCTTAAAGTAAACATATATGAGTTTCATAAACTCCAGATCACGTCTAGCCAAAATATCCCGAACTGGAACATTAGGTTGTCTACCTCGAGCCCGAAGGGAATCGCACAGCTCAGATCTGACTCCACGATGCTCAGCACAAGACCAAAGGATGTGATCGGCGTCTTGGTAACCTTGCCCACATTCACAGAGATTGCTGTCTCCCAGCCCAACACGAAACAAGTGAGCGTTTAACGAATAGTGATTGGACATGAGGCGAGACATCAGACGAATGAAGTCTCGACCCACATCCAACCCCTTGAACCAAGGACTCTTCAACACCTTAGGGATGATCGAGAATAGCCATCGTCCCAAACTTCCTTCACTCCATTTATTTTGCCAGCTGGCGAGCGACTGTTGACGATAAATGAAGAAAAATTCATTGTAGGCGATTTGTCGATCGTAAATATCGCCTTGCATAGCGCCCACCTTAGCAAGTGAGTCCGCCTTCTCATTGCCCGGAATCGAGCAATGAGATGGGACCCATGCAAAGGTGATGACAAAAGATCTTAAAGATAAAGCACTCAGAAGCTCTCGTATTTTCATGAGAAAATACGAGGAGTGCTTTACCGGCCTCATGGATCGAATAGCCTCGACAGAACTGAGACTATCCGTAAAAATAAAATAGTGATCTGGTGCAAGTGAGGCGATCGTTTCTAGCGTATAGTATATTGCCGCCAGTTCAGCAACATATACGGAACAAGGAGCTTGAAGCATTCGAGAAGCGCTATGAAATTCGTTAAAAATACCAAAACCAGCGGACGACTCTATTAGTGATCCATCTGTGAAGAACGATCTTGCGGAATCAACTTGGCCAAACTTTGCAGCGTAAATTGACGGAACAATCATGGAACGATGATGTTCTGGGATTCCACGAATCTCCCGCGTCATAGATAAATCAAAACTAACTGAATTGCCGAAGTCGGAGAAGCATACACGATGGGGATTATGCTGTGAAGGGCTGACATCCTGAGTTATGTACACGTAGTACAATGACATAAAATGAGTTTGAGGGTTTAGCTCAAGAAGCTTCTCAAAGTTTTCGATTACCAGTGGGTTCATAACTTCACAACGGGTGAGGAGCCTGTGGGACAATTCCGAAAACCGATCCGATAGTGGCAACATGCCCGCCAACACTTCGAGACTCATCGTATGAGTCGAGTGCATGCATCCTAACGCGATACGAAGACAACGATACTGGATACGTTCCAGTTTGATGATGTGAGTTTTAGCCGCCGACTGGAAACAAAAACTACCGTACTCTAAAACCGATAAAATCGTTGTCCGGTACAACGTTAGAAGATCTTGCGGATGAGCTCCCCACCACGTTCCGGTAATTGTTCGGAGAAAATTGATCCTTTGTTGGCATTTTCGTCTCAGATACTCAATGTGGGATCTCCAGGTGCATTTGGAATCGAACCAGACCCCAAGATATTTGAAAGACATGGAATGAGTGATCGGCTTACCCAAAAGTTGAAGCTTCGGTTGTGCTGGGCTATGCTTCCTAGAAAAAACGACCAACTCAGTTTTCTCCGTGGAGAATTCGATACCTAGCTGGATAGCCCAAGTAGACAAATTGTCTAAGGTATCCTGTAAGGGTCCTTGCAGGTTGACCCCTGTGGGCCCTGTCATAGACACTACGCCATCATCTGCAAGTTGTCTCAACGTGCAGTTGTCACTTAGACAATTGTCAATTTCTCTGACATAGAAATTGTACAAAAGGGGGCTTAAACATGAGCCCTGGGGGAGACCCATGTAGCTAAATCGAGAAGCTGTAGAGTTTCCATGAGAAAAGCTCATATGTTTCTCTGACAGCAAATTGTACAAAAAGTTATTAATTAATGGGGAAAGGCCACAAGCGTGGAGTTTGTCTGAAAGGACTTCAACCGATACTGAATCAAAAGCCCCCTTAATATCCAAGAACACAGAAGCCATTTGCTCTTTTTTAGCAAAAGCCAACTGGATTTCTGTGGAAAGCAACGCGAGACAGTCGTTCGTTCCCTTACCCCTACGGAAACCAAATTGAGTATCTGAGAGTAGGTGCACGATAACATCGCGATGGGACGATACGAGTTATGATCTGACGCGGGTTTTCCAGGTTTTTTAATGGCTATAACCCTCACTCGCCTCCAATCATCTGGAACAATATTGAACTCCAGGAACTGACAAAACAAGTTCAACATGCGCCTCTTAGCGACGTCTGGGAGGTTCTTCAACAAGTCGAACTTGATCCTATCAGCCCCCGGAGCCGAATTGCGACACGAAAGGAGCGCGAGTGAGAGCTCCAGCATTGAAAAAGGCTGGCTGATCTCGTCTACCGAATTCGTCGTTTCGCGAGGAATCATCTGTGCCGGCACGGAATCAGGACATACTTTTCGCGCGAACTTGAGAATCCACCGATCCGAGTACTCCTCGCTCTCGTTGTTTGAAGACCGGTTACGCATCCTTCGCGCCGTGTTCCAAAGCGTATTCATCGACGTTTCGCGTGATAAACCGTCCACGAATTGCCGCCAGTATCCGCGTTTCTTGGCTTTGATGAGGCTCTTGAGTTCGTGTTCAAGAGTCGAGTACGCTTCGAAATACTCGGGTGTTCCGCGTTTCCGGAAAAGCTTAAACGCGTCGGACTTTTTACGATAAACCTCAGTGCATTGCTGGTCCCACCAAGGGGTAGGAGGTTTCCTACGAAAAGACGTTCCTGGAACCGGCCGAGTTTGAGCTCGAAGCGCGCTGTCCAAGATCAGATTGGAGAGGAAGTTATATTCCTCCAACGGTGGAAGCCCTTCTACCGACGACACGGCTTCCTCTATCGCGGTCTTGAACGTTGTCCAATCGATATTACGGGTGAGGTCGTACGCGACGTTAACGGATTCCGACGGATTGAACCCACTGGCAATCGAAATTTTGATCGGCAAGTGATCACTACCGTGGGGATCCTGGATCACATTCCACGTGCAATCCAACGCTAATGAATTAGAGCAAAGTGTGAGGTCTAATCTACTTCCATTTGAGGATGGACCAGCCAAACGTGTTACTTCTCCATTGTTAAGAATTGTCATATTGAAGTTATCACAGAGGTCATATATCAAAGTAGAGCGGTTGTCATCATACACTTCCCCCCAGCCTGTACCGTGGGAATTAAAATCTCCCATAATCAACCGTGGAGTAGGAAGAACTGAACAGATATCTGAAAGTTGTTTTTGACTAATCGAAACTCGGGGAGGAATATACACAGAAGCAATACAAAGGCTCTTGCCTTTAACAAAAGCCTGACATGCGACAACTTCAATACCTGGAAATTGTGGAAGATTCACTCTATAGAAGGAATGGCACTTTTTGATCCCCAAAAGTACTCCTCCTCCACGCGAATCCTCACGATCCAGTCGAATAATGTTAAAATCATGAAAAGGAAGATCGATATCTGAAGAGAGCCAAGTTTCACACAGAGCAAATGCATCACAATCGTTATTGTGAACCAAAAACTTAAACGATTCTATCTTAGGAATAAGACTTCGACAATTCCACTGTAGAACAGTGATCAAATCCCCGACCTCGTTTGGAAAATTATCCATCGAAGGAGATGATTGCTGCAAGGAGGGGCCACTTTAATGTCAACTGCTTCAAGAGGGTTTTCACAGTAGGAAGCATTGCCAGAACAATGCTTTTCAGAGGATCAGAAATATCGAGGTAATTGAGGATACTGTCCACAATGTTATCAAATGAGAACAACCCAGATGAAGAAGGGGCTTGTGTTCTGAAAATTGGGGCATCGGGGGTTTTGGATGTCCCCGGGAGAGGTGGAAAATCCTGGGTATAATCAGTTCTGCGGAATCCAGGAGGAGTAGAAGTCTCCTTTTTTCCACCACTCCTTGATTTGGGCAAACTGATTTGGGGTTCTTGATCTGCAACTTTCCGCGAACGGATGCGTTTTCGTTTCCGGGCAGAACCTTCCGGAAAACTGAAAGAAACTCCCTCCTCAGCCAAGTCAGAGCCAGACTCGTCATCTGACAAAAGAGCGAAGGGATTAGTTTCGTTGGTCGATGGCTTGGCTGTCTTAAGCATTTCTGCAAAAGACCGCCTGGAACGTTCTTTAAGAGAGCGCTCTAGTTTTTCCCCGCGTTGGTTGTACACCGGACACGACGAGAGACCATGAGGAAGAGATCCTTTGCAGTACACGCATTTTGGTGCCGTGACTGTGCAGGCGCCATCCTCGTGCTTCTCCCCGCATTTGGAACAGCGTGCCTTGCTGCCACAGTGAGAGGCCGTATGTCCCAACTGTTTGCAGTTTTGGCAGATCATGACCCGAGGAACAAACAAGCGCACAGGTAGCCGAAGTTTTCCCAACTCGATGTACTGAGGAAGGGCTGAACCAGAAAAGGTCACGCGAAACGAGTCTGTGGGGGTAAAACTCTTTTTACCCTCGCTGACAGATACTGAGCCCAGTTTTTGGACATCCAGTATCTTCACCGGGGGGAGCAAGGGGTTCTTGAAACGGCCAACCGCCTGCTTCTCCAAGATCTCGGGGGTCAGACTCGCTTCGGTGACCACACCTTCGATCTCCACATCACGAGCTGGTATGTAAACCCTGTACTCAATCGTAAAGAGCTGGGAGGCAGCAATCTCGTTAGCCTGCTTCAGGTTAGAAACGACAACACGAAGTTTATTATGCCTAACCTTCGTGATTTCGGTCACGGCCGAGTATCGCTTCGTCAGATCAGTGGAAATTTGCATCAAGTTCAAAGGTTTGTTTTTGGGCTGAAAGTAGACAACCCATGGCCCAGTCGAGTCATCTGGATAGGCTCGCGATCGGGGGCTTTTCTGAGACGAACCATGAATGACAGGACGTTTTCGTCTTTTCTTGCCATCGAGTGGCAAACTGGTTTCATCTTCCGACAAAATGTCCATATCGTCTTCTGACGAGACGTCCATTTTGCCGTACTAGTGGGAGCGGTAAACGCTCTACCACTGAAACGATGCTTAAAACCACACAGACACAATAAACAGAAAAAAACTACAAACACAGAAACACAAAATTAAATTTAACTGATGGGCGAGAGAAAGAAACAGGAAAAAAAAACTTATCTGCTATACTACTACCACCGAGTGATTACACAGCAGCAGCGGAGCGACGCGCAGCGTGGGTGACCTTCGATGCGCGTGTGCGGGCGATCTTTGTAGTGGTGTGCTTGTATTAGGCTCGGCACTCAGCTGGACACACGATGATGGATGACCGGTATAAATGCGGAGGCAGATGGTGACACTCGATGACGATGATCTGTGTATGCGGTATGCGTGATCACGCACCGATGGCAAAATGGTTGGCGAATTGGCAATCGCAAAAACAATTTTCCTTCCGATGATGCCGAAAACACACTTTCTTCTCAGAAAAAAACTCACTTTCAGATAATTGTTTAGCCGGGTACTATGCCAGTAATCACTAAGCGAGAAAAAACTGATAACTTAAACCAACCGAATACCGAGAAAACTTCCGAAATACCGGAGCGCGAAACAAGTCGACTGTACTTCTTGCTAGGTCGCAGTGGGATGGAATAATTGCTACTATCTTACAATTTATGAAATAATCAAATGTAATTATTTTGAATCAATAAAATGATTAAACAATGTAAAATGTTTCTCGAGCAATAATGGTGTTATTAAAAAGGTATAAACCTACCTTGCAGTTGGGGCGAGTCATATATGAGGCTGTCATTGCTCCCGCTATGTTATATGGTACTCAATTCGCCGTCCTCACCAAATATAATAGGAAATCACTGAGAGGATACGAGAGACAAATAGTGAGAGGTATGGCAAATTTGTCGTGGGGCCTCATAGCCTAGTCAGTAAAGGCACGATATTGCCAAGCCGGAGGCGGCGGGTTCGATTCCCGGACCGGTCGAGGGAATCTTTCGGGTTGGAAATTTTTTCGACTTCTCTGGGCATAGAGTATCATTGTGCTTGCCACACAATATACAAATTCATGCATTGGTATTGGTATCGAAAGCTCTCAATTAATAACTGTAGAAAGTGCATTTAGAACACTAAGTTGAGAGCACGCAATAAGCTAATATGCGCTAAGCAATAAGCTTGAAATGCGAATAAGAAGATGACAAATGGCAAGTTTGTGTCGCAGGGATGAAGACGCGGCTCTGCCCGTGACAGTGAACATGTTGTTGCAGAAGCGTAGGATCACCAAAAAGGTTAGGATGTATCAGATGAGATGGTAGGGTCATGTGCAGGGCTTCTGTCTGTCCTTTTTTTCATGCGCAGTCAACATAACCATTCATTCAATTTCATATACCTAGTCTTTTGTGTGCGGTACTTCGTATACCATCCGTTGTTCCACGCTACTTTCCGCATTCATACTTCCAAATGCACAGCTTTACGAATAGGTAGAAAAATCAGCTTTTGTTCCCTCTCGTAAAAAATCCTCTCTCGTTTAGTCACTCTGCTTCGTTTTGATTTTTTTCACATTTTCATTTCGGTCAAGTTCCCTTTGTCGTTTGCTGCAGTGAATGACTGCAAAAAAAATCAGTTCTACGGCAGTCACCTCTAGCGCAGCTAGCGTTTGAAAACTAAGCAGTGTTGTTTTTAATAAGAAACTGGTTGAAATTGGAAAGAAAAATCGCAGGCAAGAGGAAGTTTCGTGATTTGGCGAAGGATTTCGTTGTGCAAAATTACGTGGGTGTGTGGTGTAGGTTGAGTGGTAATGAAAGTTGTTAATATTTCCAGAAGAATTTTGATGCGGGAAATTTTGTGCGTAATTTTCGCAGTACACATTTTGCGTTGGCCAAGGAAAAGGTTTTTTTAAGGAGGGTGAGGAAGTGGAAGCAAAATCGAAGAAAATGAAAAAAACGTCCGTGGCTATTAATGAAAAAATCATTGTCGATTCATTGAGGAATATGCCTTTGTCTTCGATTGACTGGCCCGAAATGCGTGCGATTCTTGACACGCTAGCTAGTGCGTTAGGTAGCAGTTTTTCGTCGGGGAAAACCAAGAAATACATTAACAAAAAATTCAGAAAAACATTCCACATGAGATGAGAGGAAAGTTAATTTCACTGAAGATCGACTCTGCATCGCGACATAGTCGTCATATTTTTGGATCAACGTGCAATTTGAGAATGAAGACCAAATCGTCATAAGAACCCTTGGTAAGATATATATTTTTGTTCAACCGTAGTGCCTCAACAAATTGGATGGTGTTGTGCTAGTGGTCACCACTATTTCATCGCTGTTTTTCAATTGATTGAAGGAAAGCGCAGAAAAAGCGGTGAGCAGATAGTATCACTCCTAATTTATTTATCATTTCAATCTTAGGTGCGGTTCCATTGCAGCATACCTCACTTCGGCAAACCCCCAAAAATCAGTCTTCCGACAGCGCCATACACACAGCTTTTTTAATTAAACTTCTGAGCAAATCATTTCTTACATTTACATATTTTGGACATCGCTGTTTGTTTTCATTATTTTTGACGCGTATAACGGAAACTTTTCCAATATTCCGAAGTAGTGCTTCACCTTACACCCTTGTTTCTAAGAGCATTCGTTCTTAAGCTATGTACTCTTATAGCAAGTGATGTTCTGAAAACTTCGAAAAGTTGAACTGAAATTCGCTGAGATAAACTCTATTTTTTTCCTTCCATCTAATATAAACTCTACCCAAGGGCAACATTTTATTAAATTTTGATACTCTGATACCCTTTAGCCCACTCGTAAATAAAATAAACGTAACATTTCCCTAACCACCCTTTATTAGGACAAACCTTGTTTATTAATTTATTTGATAAGGCTCAACCGAATTAACTTTACAGAGCCGAGGATTCTTGGTCACTATACAATACATCTTAAAACTATAGTCAAAAGGTACAACACAATAAATACTTTATCTTCCGCTATCCAAAAAGCCTCCTCCATCATAATTGGAGCCGCTCCTAGTAGTTTCATTGTATGGCAAATTGTTGTACGCCAACGAGGGTCAGAGCGCGTCCATTGCAGCAATGGACGCAAAACGTGGTCAGCACTCACACACTCATCACGAAACGGTTGTTTTCCAAAGTCGACGACGCATCGACCGAAAGAACTGCTGATGAAGAACAATGACCACACAATGGTTGCTGCCGCGAAAACAGACGATCGCGTGGCACACATCGAGAGTGGCCTGCTTTTGTCGACAGCCGAGTGAACACTTAGGACAAACATGTAAGATACTAAAGAAATGACCCCAGTTCGATTGCTTTACCGTTTATTTCCTCAAATTCGATACATTTTTTTACGCTAGAGATTGCTAGGTTGCTAAAACAACAGGCTGAAAATGTTCATAAATTATCTTTAGCATATCCATGACTAACCTTTATACAAGGGTGTTTAAAAATATAGATTTTGCTCTACCCTGCTCAATCGATTATAATTTCTGACTATTCTCCAGAAATTTGAACCCATTTGGTTGCAATCTTATACTGCTCTTTGATTTTTATAAGGAAATTATTACGAGAAAATTTGAGAAAGTTCTATCAAAAAGTGGTCTCCAAATTTTACATAAGAAAAGATAGTAGGCATACCCGTATATCATTTTGGAAAAAGGCTAAAACGAAGAAAATAAAACAAAATATTTTTTTTCCTTGTAATTGCCATATAAACCTCGAAGGGCTATTGTAGTATGAAATTACAAGCAAATTACAACTCAAACGCAAAAGAATAATCTGGACGGACCTGCTTTGGTGGAGGTAGAGCAAAATCTGCAAAATCATTGCAGGGGTTTCTTTCCAAACACTTCTATGGCCACTAGAGACCCTATGGGAACCAACTCCGGGACAATCCATCGGATGATCACAAAATTATGATAAACAGTCTCCTGCTGTAAATTCATAAATTTTGATACCCATATTGTAGGGGTTTCTTCCAAAACACCGGAAACCTGCTCCGGAATGGCCGTTCCGGGGAGAAACCTTAAATTGGTCCTCAAGTAAGCTGAAATTGTTTCTTGAAGGAGATTCTACTTTGATATCGATTCCTTCAAAATTCTAGCGAAAGGCAAGAAAATGCTTAGTTCTGGAACATTATACAAGAAATCCGGATTTCTGGGAACCAGACTATTCCGAATGGACATTGTTTGCAATGTCCAGAAAGAAGACAAGTTTCTGAATCGTATGGTGCCAAAAGATTCAAAATCGATCAAATTTGGCCGTAGTAGCAAGTATTTCAATTTGTGGAAGTACCTTGTCGAGCTCCTAAAGGTATTTTTTTTGTCGATCACATAACGGTTAATTACTTGGCTACAAAACCATTGCTGATAATTCCTTCTTTTATCAAACTTTGATTTGAAAATAGCTGGAAATTAATATTTGCAAAGATCAAATCGACAAAGAGAATCTGTCAATGTTACAAATGATCTGATTCATTGTTCGGCTCGGTAGGAAGAAAGAAGTCGATTTCATTTTTGTACGTAAAAAGTATTAACCAGAGATTGGTTTGAAAACAGCCGAGTTATAGCGGTGAAGATAACAAATTTCCGACCGCGTTTATCGGGAGACTCGTACAGCAAATGAAAACAAAATACGCAGCGTACTCCCGGTCATTCTACAGCTTCAACTTTCAACATGCACGATAAGCGGGAGAATGAATGAATTGAAAAATCGGCAAACACTGCACAAGCAATCGACAAAAGGCAGAACGACTGCGCCATTTTGCCAGTCAAACCGACGTGCTTGCTTCGCACATTGAATGCAGAAAACGTACGCGATCACGCAGTCACAGTCGATATGCGATCCCCTTTCAAGCCCTGCTTGTCATGTGCGCCGACGTCCATCCTCACAACCTCTCACAACTTCACGACTAAAATTTACTCGGCTTCGCCCCTGTCGTCGTAGCTTTACATGGTGGGACAGTATAATTCAGAACATGGCGCAGAATGGGGACCTCACGTATGACGAGTGGAAGGATTTGGCCTTGGATCGAGAGAAGTTCGACAAAAAATTACTCGATATATTCGAGAAAGATGAGTCAGATTGCAGTGATTGGGGTAAATTATTATTATTATTTTTCCCGGATGTTTTTTTTTGCGCTATTTTTAACGAATTATCTCTTTTTCTTACAGAATCTGTACACGATGCTTCGTAGATGCTTTGGCACTCGGATCCTTGTATAAATACTCAATAAATACGGTCGAAAGTCAATCAAAATATAACATACACACTTAAAAAAATTCATGTAAATTTAGGTGCTCTGAGACGGACATATACGAGCGTCATTTTTGACATAAAATTGAGTCGTAATAGACGCAAAACTCAGCTCAATCAAACGTACTTTTCGTCGAGTGCTGAACTTTTCAGTCTCGGAGCATTAATTTTACATGACATGTTTGTTTACGTCTCATCCTTTATGTCAAAGATGGATTCCGTCACGTGTAAAATTAGGTATTTCTAAGTGTGTAGTCTAGTGTAATATTTAGAAAAGGTGCACACTTCGAATGTAAATGATTCCAGGCCAACCTCCCACGAATAACTACACCTCCTGACAAGGTACACCCTGTATCAGAGGCTTATCTGTCCACCCCAATGAGCCCCAACCTGCGAATAATCGACGCTGCTACTCTCCTCTCACATTGCTATTTGCATAGGGACAGGTCAGGCGAAACGTGTCAGAAGGTCCAAACTAAAACGTAAGAAATGTTTAGAATGAACGTCTCCCACACAAACCAACCAGGCCATCCGGTAAATCTAGATGACTAATTCAATACGTAATATCTTGCTTTATCAAATTATGCAGCGCAAATAGCACGAAAGTTGCTTGCATGGTAGTGGTCATCGAAAGAGAAAATCGACGAAGAAAATCGATCTGCACAGATAAGCCCCATCTCCAGCCCTGTATTGAATTGGTAAGTTTGTAACGCTCCTTTCTGCTCCCACAAAGTAAACGATTTATGCGCCACCTTCAGAAGTAGGACCGTTACTCAGGTAACCCGGGATGAAAATGCCTTCTCAGGGCAGGTTACACAGTTGTCCCAGAATCAGAGGTCTCACTTTTGAGCCCAAACGTCGTACGGCAATCAAACAGAATTCACAAAAAAAAAAGACAACTCAATAATCTGTCATAGGGCAATTGTTTAGGAAAAAATAAAATTAAACCAATGTGATTGTGTGACGCGAAGTAAAGTGGAGAGCTACTATTAAACTAGACGTAATTTATCAATTCAATTAATCGATCGCGTAATTCAAAACGACAAAATTTATCAAGCTTAACCGATATTTCAAATTTTAACCACCAATCTACATTGATCGATTCTCTTCACCGACTATCTCTTTCGTTAATACCTTGGCTGAATTCATATTTCGGGCTATTTTTTTTTTTCTACATAGGCAGTTAAAAGAAAATATTACTAAGCGGATGATAAGAACACTTGAACATGTTTTTGGAGCCGGGTTATTAACGGAAGAGAGAGTCGACGAAGAGAATCGATCAATGTAGATTGGTCTGTTTGAAAAGTGATTCTCGCGTCAGGCACTGCTTGAGTCCGGTACTAGCCTCCTGGGCGAACCTCCTAAACGAACACGCACTAACCGCCCACGTTGGTTACAAATTTGGTCGTTCGAGTTTAATTAACCTTTATTACGTTTTAAATTAACACCTTTTAACAATTTTTAAACCACTTCGAAATAACTTCGACTTATATCTTCAAAGCACTCCACACAATTGAATAAGATGACCCCGGATAGATTGGGTATAGCCTAAATTTTACTGCGCAATTTCCTTCTATTGGTAGATTACAGAGAGGTTAAACGAAGCCGTTTATTGTTTTATTAATATAATAGCCAGAATCTTTTAACTCTCTACGACGCAATTGATCTAAATATGGGGTTTTAACTACCGGGTCAAAAATAGGTGGTGCAGTGGTGGTTTGTGTCTTCGAAATAGCTGAAACTGACAGTATATTTAATGAAACGCTTGGTCAGCCTGTTTTGCTGGAATTGGTGAACGGTTAGTTAAGTTCACAGTACATTGATAAAATCACGATGGGATTACATTGCGGTTACAAGTTTGTCTAGTAGTTTACAATCTATTAAGTAAAAACTGTATTTCAAATAAAGGGTGATACGGTCAAAATTTGGTCAAGGGAAAACGCGTGTAAATCGGTGAAATCGTTTATTTAAAAAATCAAATTAAATTTCTTTTTCAAGTTCGATTAGTATAAAATTCAGGAAAAATATTCAGTTAGGCTTCCGCTTTTCCAAATCCGAATTGCCGGGCCTTACGCTTGACTCCTGCCATCAGATTTTGTACAGCCACCTTGTCCACCTTCTTCGCCGCAGAAAGCCAGTTTGCCTTGAACTGCTGCTCGCCCTTAGCAGTTTGTTTGGTCTTCTTTAGGTTCCGCTTGACAATAGCCCAGTATTTCTCAATTGGGCGGAGCTCTGGCGTGTCGGGAGGGTTCTTGTCCTTGGGAACCACCTGCACGTTGTTGGCGGCGTACCACTCCATGGCCTTTTTACCGTAATGGCAAGATGCCAAATCCGGCCAAAACAGTACGGAACAACCGTGTTTCTTCAGGAAAGGCAGCAGACGTTTATTCAAACACTCTTTCACGTAAATTTCTTGGTTGACAGTCCCGGAAGCTATGAAAATGCTGCTTTTCAAGCCACAGGTACAGATGGCTTGCCAAACCAGATATTTCTTTAATAAACTTTGACAGTTTCATGTGCTTGAAAACTTCTGCTACCTTTCCCCTTCCTTTTGCCGTATAAAACTCCTGTCCCGGAAGCTGCTTGTAGTCGGCTTTGACGTAGGTTTCGTCGTCCATTACCACGCAGTCAAACTTCGTCAGCATCGTCGTGTACAGCCTCCGGGATCGCGCTTTGGCCGTCGTATTTTGTTTATCATCGCGATTTGGAGTCACTACCTTCTTGTAAGTCGATAGTCCGGCTCGTTTTTTGGCTCGATGCACGTTTGTAGACGATACACCCAGCTTATTTGCGGCATCTCGGAGAGAGAGGTTAGGGTTTCGCTTGAAACTACCGGCAACTCTCTTTGTCATCTCAGCGGCTTCCGGTTTTCGATTTCCCCCCGATTCAGACTTCCTGGCTGTCGACAAACGTTCCCCAAACACTTTAATTACATTTGTAACGGTTGATTTGGCAACTTTTAGCGATTTTGCCAACTTTGTGTGCGAGTAGCTCGGATTTTCATAATGCGCGAGCAAAATTTTGATACGCTGCTCTTCTTGCTTGGACGCCATTTTGACAACTGAAGAGTGAATTCCAAAATCAAAATAGGAGCAACACACACACACCTTCAAAATGAGGGGTGTTCAGGTTTTTTAAATGCAAAATTGAAAGAAATACGTCAAGTTGATATTGACCAAATTTTGACCGTATCACCCTTTAGTGGCCGTTTGTGTGAAAAAATACGAACTTGGATGGATACCAAGAGTTAAGATAATATTATGATTGATCTCTAAAAAACTACACAGATAAAAATTCTGAATTTTAATAGTGATGTAAACATTCATTCACGTAAACTTGTATTTCATATCACGCAACCGAGCAACTTGTAAACAATATTGTTTACAAAGATGGGCTTTTGTATACAATATTTGCTACATTGCATGAAATGTGTCAGAACTTTACATGATATAGGGGAAATGCAGGTAATGTCGGCCTAAGTGTTCCTAATTTGGGCCCATACATAAATTCAGCAATCAACAAAATTTTCAATAGCAACCAAAAATATCCATTAGTAACGTACCAATAACGCGTTCATCTAAATAACATTGATATATAGCAGACTTTTAGCGATGGGCCCAAATTAGGGACATGTAGGCCGACATTACCTACATTTCCCCTATAATGTAAACTTATATGAAATGTGACGCTCCATTTATGTGCTATGATGCACAGAAATTTACACTACTTTTTCGAACTGTGTAGAAACAAGTAGAAAATTTTGTTTCGATCATGTAACTCTCGTCTTTCGTCTAGATTAATGGTAAATTTATGCCGCGGATACACTTGTATGACCAACTATGATCATGAGCATTATTTGTGTATAGTTTTCGGATTTGCTCATAATTTATTAGGTATACAAATAATGCTAATGTTCATAGATTGACATGCAAGTGTATCCGCGGAATTAAAATGATATTCCTGTCAGATTGATCAACACATTTTTGGAAGCAGTCTCTATATGTTTACTACCTTAACCTGTATATTTGTCGGCTGAAAATTGATGGGAGAGAGAGAGGAGTTATTTATGGAAGAGATAGGGAGAGAGGAATGAAGGCTGGCCAGTGTGTAAAGACCATACAATTTTTTTCTAATTTGTATGAAAGACTGTCCACGCAGGAGGGGTCTAAAGCCTGTCAAAGACTATCTTCGTATTTTATGGTCAGACCCTATTTGCACAATGCGGCACATTATCAGCCTTATTATCAAACATTGAAATCATTTTCAATCACCATAACACGTTGAAGTCCCACAAAATACATCTAGTGGCAAAACATGCTAAAATTAATTATGAAAGTAAATTTCAAATTTATCTTGAGCGATAAACTTTCACATTTTCTTCCTGGAGCGAAATTTGTCTGCTTTCTGCTGCAGCACCATCGGGGATAACAACAGGAAGCTCTCGCCTCTAGAGTCAATAACGATGCACCCAGCAAAATCTGGACCATCCCATTGCCGGCATCTGGGCGCTTTTCTCGCTGTCAACCAGCTGCTGTAGCAGTCGCGCACACCTTCATCGAGAGAAGCGAACCCCAGCAAATAATCAGGATAATCACATCATATATATTGGATGTTTACGGTGGCGGTAATTTTATTACAGAGATTAATTGTTCCACATTTTTGGAACTTGCCAAAGTGAGTCTTACCACTGTATGTGGATGCATAATGCCCATCGTGTGTTGAAAACAACAGGACCCGGTCGTCGGTGGCGGCGATGACGCGAATTCTGGTGATCCGGAAACAATGTCAAATGCACTTCATTTGCTGCACCCTCCCTGTCTTCTTGGCCCTAGGTGCTAAATGGATCCACTGGCGTTGATAATTTTAAGCATTGAATAATCGAATTTTGGTTTTACCTGGTCCAAATGGGTCAACAGTACGCCACACAGGATGTGAGTGAGTTGAGAGATGGATAACATTTCGGTGGCTGAAGGGAAACTGCTTCCGGAAAATTTTCATTATTTTGCTGCTGGCATTTGGTTAATGGAACTATGAGAAGCGGGAAGCGTTTATAATTATAACAAACTGGTGACGCAGAGTTGATCACTATTTAGTGATTGGAATATCAGAAAATTGCCGGGCTAAGCTGTTATTTGTTGTAGAATCATGAGTTTATCATAATCAAACGATCGAATATTTTGTTTGGTGTTTTTTTTTTTTTATATCATCATCATAGGTTTTGCTCTCAAGCGGGTTCATCAGCTTTATGGTTAATCAAAATACGACCACCATATCAGCAGATTGTGCATTCTATGTCTACCACAACCGAACAAAAACGAGCAGCAATAATTAGGGAATACGAAAGCTGTTCTTTTTTCATCGAAATTTACACGTAATTCCCGACTGCAAACGTGAGTACGGTGCTTAATGAGCCTGCTACTGACATACCTACCAACAACGGAGAATCTTCGCTGCCATTGAATCACTAATTCACATCTCATCTCCCAGGCTCTTTCCAGCGCTGGTCAGCATTTTCCGTAGCCTTCGCACTCGTTCGGATGATTTTTCATCCGGACTGGCCCCCTTTTTTCTTGTTTATGCCGCGTCCACAGGAAGAAGAATGGCACTTTCGCTTGCTGCCTGAATCTCTTTTTTAGCTAGATATCTTGATTCTGTTTTGCAGACAGTGGCCATATCCGCAGCATCATCTTATCTTAATTCGAGCAAATTGTAATAATTTCCGAAGCGCACGATTTTCGCAGTTAATAAAAATGAATCCTTCTGACGTGATTCGCAAGTTTGGGGACGCTACGTCAGAAACGGGGTTGAAAGTTTGGATTGTTTGCAATGAAGGGAATGTTTGCTTTCTCGAATGTTGACGTCAAAAACGGACGGTGGACATAATTTTTTGCTCCTTTCGACTCTTGCTCGGCCATCACGTACTATGCATTAAAAAAAAGTTCGTTCTGTTGGTTAATTTTTCATGACGGTTTCGCGAGATGAGTAGAATAATGTTCTGCCGATCATAAAAAAAAATCATCAAACATTCATTCATATACTGGACAGACACGCGCATTTCGTGTAGAACGTGCAGACTACTTCAATGTCTTTTAGGTACTAATACTTAAAGTTTGGGGCGCTCAGAAACATTTTCAAACTGTGGTCAATCTGGATTTCGCTTCCATAATTTTCGGATTTTCATTATCGATTTCATCCAATCGAATATTTTTCCTTAAATAATGACAATTATGTCTGAGGTCCTGAGCGATTCTCAGCGCATCTCAGTATGCATGGTGGGCACATTATCGTTATAATTCCAGGGTCAAAGTATCATATAGTTTTCGCATTTATGAGGCATATTGACACTGAATACCCCTAGATGAACGTAAAATTCGTGACGTGCCACATCATTCAATTTGTTCCCCTATCCACTTAGTTTGTGTTCCACGGTAAATAACAAGGCAAAGAAAATTCGAACAAAAATATTCCAGGGTGTCTACTCAATCCAAGGAATCAAATTCCCTGAGTTTTCCAGGTTTTTCCAGGTGCCTACAAATTATACACATTATTATTTTATCTATTTATCCATCTTGAATCCCTTTTATGTACTTATTGATTTATGTTATTTTCGATTATTCAAACTTGGGCGTTGGTACTTATATGTCGGCACAGCAAAAAAGGTATTGAATATTACAGCAGAACAGATGCACATAGGTTGTTTGATATTAATTTGTACAATTTATGTTTAGTAAATGCACGTTAGTGCAATGTAAAAGTACCTCCACTATTGGTGCATTTATCCTACACATAATTTGCGAAAAGAAATTATATCCATGGGTGTAATATTGTATTTGGTTTTTGCAATCACATTAGTTATTCATACAGTAGCATGCATTACATCAATCAATATTACATGCTTTTTAGGTATTTGTGTAGTATTTTTTAAATTCAAGAATATAAATACAATTAAGAACCCTGTCTATACTATTTCGATAAAACGATATATCAAAATTTGATAACAATATGCTTTCAAAAACAAAATATCATTTTGATCATATGTTTGAGTCCAACTCTGTTTGGAAGATCAAGACTAGAAATACTCAGAGGGAGAGATAGGCGGAGAAAACAAAATACAATTCGGCAGCAGGGATTTGTACCTAAATTATCTTGCAACCCTTGCTAGAAGCCAGCATTTCACATGGCTTTTATTTTTGGATCGATTTACGTGCAAAATAATATTGCTGATTGCACCAAAAATGCAAAAAAATTGATAAAAGTGCACTTTTCCGTCAAATCGTTTTGATGTCTTCGGAGCACTTATTGCTTGCATCATAAGGAATAAGTGCACCGAAGACACCAAGACGATTAGACGTAAACTTGCAGTTTTATCACACTTTTTAATAAGTGAAAATGCGCTTATTAGTACAATTTGGTGTGAAACGCACACATTTCTTGATGCCATTAATTAACCAAATAAGATAAATTAAACAATAGAGTTAGAATATTGATTTTGATTCCAAAAACAAGTTGAATTTGAGAAGCACACGAAACATAAAGGTGATTGAATTTCTGTTCCATTTCAATACTCTTAAATTAAATCTAATAAGAATGAGAAATCCTCGAACAATATCTAATGGGAATGTTCGATTGGCTCAGATTTTGGCAGTTCATTTGGCTCAAAATAATCTCTCCGCTCATCTCTCCCTCTGAGTATTTCTAATCAAGACAGAATAAATCATGGTTTCACATGTCTAAAATCTCTTAAGGTCCGTTTAGACTATCTGATTTCTTGGTCTGATTTTGACCGCCGCCATAATGAAAAATCTGCTCGAATTTACTTTCGACACACTTTGTCGAACCCCCCTGTTTGCTGGTGTTCACACTGCACAAAACTGTATCAGGAATCAAAAGTAAATACTTCCATCATGAATTACAAGAAAATTGCTCTAGTTCCGGCAGACGTATTTGCTTTTATTATTTTAAATAAAATGAGAAGGAGAAGGTGAACTTTGTGGAGTAGGAAATGGTTGCCCAGGAGGAACACCGGCAGGGATCTGGCTCATCTTGTCCTTCAAGAGTTGCGATATGAAGATGAAAATGGATTTCAAAACTTCGCCACGATTTCGATACCAACTTTAGACAAGCTAGTGGGAAAAGTTCTCACTAGATATACAAGATTCCTTGAGTTCTGAAAATTTCTGTTAACAACTCAATTCTGCAAGGTCTTCAAACCTTCTGACGTTCCTGAAGTTTTATTTCTGTTCTCCGGTAAAATTTCTTTAAAGATCAACAATCTTTCCTTACAATCTGCTAATTTCTCGGTAGTTCTACAGATTTCTTTGAAGTTCTGTGTGTTCTTCAGAAGTTCTGCAAATTTTCCTAAAAATCTACAAAGTTCCTGAATCCCTGAAGATTTAAGATCCTTGAAGATCAACAATTATCTCTGATGTTCACAAAATTTCTAATAATCTACAAACTTCTTGACAGTTCTGTAATTTTCTCTGCAGATTTTCATGATTCAATGAATATCTGCAAATATCTCTGAACATCTATACAATTTTCTAAAGAATTAAAAGAAATTTTTGAGCTTTCCGGAAGTTCTAGGAAGTATTCTGAAGTTTTTCTAATTTTTCTGAAGCTGTGCAAATATCTCTAAGGATCAGCGAACTTACCTGAAGTTCTGTAAATGTCTTTCAAAATCCAAGAGCCACAGTAAAATTCTGAAAATTTATTTAAACATCTGCTAATTTTTCAGTAGATTTACGATCTATCCTCTGAACTTTTCTGAAGATCCTAAAATTTATTTCAAATTCTGTAAAGTTTTCTGAGGTACTGTATTTCTGCTCTAAAGATCTACGAACTGCCCTGAAGTTCCATAAATTTCACAGTAGATCTCCGAACTTTTCTAAAGTTCTTTAAATTTCTTTGTGGATTCTTGATCTAAAGATCGGCGAACTTTCCCGAAGATCTGTGAGTTTTGCTGAAGTTTTGCATTTTTTTTTCTAAAAACGTACGAACTTTCTGACGTTCTACAGACTTCTCTTAAGGTCTACGGACTTCTTTTAAGGTCTACGGACTTCTCTGAAGTTCTTTAGATCTACACAGCTAAAAAAAAATGGAAGTAAAAAATTTCCGCACATAAATGGAGCGTCATATATCATGCAAGTTTAGATTATCGATCGTGTAAATGTATGAGACATGTCATGTAATATCCCATATATTGTATGCAACTGTCCACTTTTGTTTGCAACATTTCTTGCAAGTTGCTAGTTTACGTGAAAAGGAAGTTTACATGCATGAATGTTTGCATGCATGGATGTTTACATCGCCAGTAAAATTCAGAATTTTTTGGTGTGTATCTATTTCCGACTTCCATGGAGTTCTACAAAATATTGTACTTTTGTACTTCCCTGCGATTTGTTTTTGGAATTGAGGTGCTTTTCTGACATTTAACGAATTTTTCTGAAGATCTCACATTGTGTGAAACTGTGAAACTTTCTATCAAATTCCTGCAAATATCTTTAAAGTTCTGTAAAGTTGTCTTAAGCTCCGTAGCTCTATTCCCAAGATCTACAAATAAAAACTTGAGGCTCAATAAATTTCTCAGTAGATCTGCAAACTTCTCTGATGTTTTGTAAATTCCTCTTGGGTTACCCTGAAGATTTGAAAATTTCGTTGAAGATTACCTCAAGTTGTCAACATTTATCTGAAAATATTTGAGCTTCTTTGAAGTTTTAAATGTCTCTCTCAAGATCTAAAATTTTTCCTGAAATCGTGTAAATATTTTTTTATTTTAACCGCCGAACTTCCCTGAAGTTATGCAATTTTTAATGAAGAGCCATTATCATATCTGAGATTCTTGTGATTTTTTTTCAGAAATCCTGTAATTGTTTTCAAAGTTCTGTAACTTTGTTCTGAAGATCTACGAACTTTTCTGATGTTGAATAATGTTTCGAGGATCTCCAAACTTCTGTGAAATACTTTATATTTCACTGTAGATTCTTGGACTCTGAAGTTATGCAAATTTCCCTGAAGATTTGCTAAATTTCGCTTATAGTTTTACAAATTGATTTGAACTTATTTTTGCTTGCTTGAAGTTTTGAAAATTTCTTTGAACATTTATCTGAAGATCTACGACCTCTCTTGTGATGTTGTTTTTATGAATTTCTGTTAATTACTTTTAATTTGTTTGTAGTTCTGTTCTCAAGATCTACGAGCTACCCTGAAGCTCAACAAATTTCTCAGTAGATCTCCGACCCTCTCTGAAGCTAAAAAAAAAATTCTATGTGGGCTCTCAGACCTGCTGTCTGGCATGCTTATTCTTATACAATACATGCTTCGTATGCTTCCTTTTGCCAGTCTCTCTTTTTCGGCTGTTTCCTTTTTACGACGATTTTGATCCTCCACATACAAATCAGCGAAGAGCGAGCGTGACAAGGCTCTCTGAATGAACTTGTCTTGTTTGCACACGTTGTCTTAGATGTCAGATGCTTGTCAAATCCAGTGTCCTTAAGAAACGTTTCGAGAAACTGAACGAAAAACTTCTTTTGAATTAAGAATGAAGTGATAATTGGAAAATTCCCTGAGTGGAACCAAAATTCCCTGAATATTCCAGGATTTTCCAGAAAAAATAAAATTCCCTGTAACTTCCCGGTTTTCCAGGTTTTTCCAGGTAGTAGACACCCTGTATTTGATCACGGAAAGGTGGCTCACACCACTTGCTTTCAGTTAAAAAGTGCACCACGCACTAGAATGGATGAGCTTTGGTGACGGACATTTTCATTTCATTTGAGAAATTGAATGGTCAGTTAGGGGAAATGGCTCTAATGTTGGCCTATGGATCTGAGATTGGGCCCATCGCTAAAAATCTGCTATCTATCAATTTTATCTAGATGAACGCGTCAACGTACTAATGGATATTTTTGGTTGCTTTTGAAAATTTAGTCGATTGCTGAATTTATGTATGGGCCCAAAATAAGGAGCTTTTAGGCTGACATTACATCCATTTCCCCTAATTACATTAAATTACAACCGAATGTCAAAAATAGATCAACTGCACAATACAACCAGGAGTGATACAAAATGGACAGGAGCATGCGTAAAATTTTATCGAAAATTCAAATTCATAGGGAATCAAGGTTAAAGACAGTCTAATTTTCGATAACGAGGACCATCCCAAATGATATTCTTAGTTTTACTATCACAGCTTTGAGGAGGTTTACAAAACTTAAAATTATCTTGTATTATCTCATAAATCCTGATAGACAGGATAGATCATTGTTGGAAATATCGGGGGAATTATCGATGCTAATTTCGCAAAACGTTATTTCCCGAGAGAACTTTCTTGTTTGAGATTGAGAGGAACTAATATCACTCCCACTATGACTCACCTGTTGAAATATATTTTTTGCTATAGCTTCCTTGCACAACTTTTCGATCCCGATATGTGATGAAATAGATCGCGAACTATTCCTCGTGAACTTTATTTATTGGTAACTCGTTAGCAGCCATTAAATTTTAAATTGCTGTTATGAGTAACGTAAAACAAGAGTTACAGAAAGTGAAAACATTTTAAATGCGTCCTAAATGTATACTTCTACCAATTATTATGTACCGGTAGCTCCAACATGTATGCAACCTAAATACCTTCATGCATAAAGCATAACACCTAATCTAGAATAAGAAAACATCAGCAGAGTGGCAGAAATTATGCGAGATAATTTCTTTCTTCTCCGCGACGAAACATAACAAACACGCAGGCAAAAGAACGTAAGAATTCAATAAGAAACACTTATGAATTTTATCCATAATAAATGAGTGTAAATTTCATTGATTTGCCTTATGAAAAATAATGTTGACAGAAAATAATAAATCGGAGCAGACTGGAACCGGAAAATGGACGATGAGGTTAGGGGGCCCGTGTGTTGACCACTCGTCTTTCAACGTTTGAGAAAATTAAATGGTTATAGGCGATATAAGAGCTACCTCATGTTATCCGAAAATCATTCATAAGTCGCCTTATGAAATTCTTAGGTCTATTTACCTAAGTGTATGAGACAAGAACCTCAGCTAGCTCGTTTCTCGATTTTTTGTGAAATAGGTTGAGAGAGCGAAATCGGAATTCTCTTTCGGAATCTTTTGCTGAGCTATTTCGCTCTTCTCGTTCGCGAGCTTTTGTTCTCATTTCGTTCGCGATTTCTGCATAGCTAGTTCTTCAGCAAAATGATTATCTGAAGAACTGCGAAAGGTATTCAAAAATAGTAATTTTAGTGACTAAAATTAACAAAAAAGTAACCATTAAGTGACTTTTAGGACAGAAGAAGTGACCAAAAGAGGAAACCGAAGTTTATAAGAAGATTTGAAGCATTTTGTCAATATTAGTTATGTTTCATCCTGTATGATGGGTATCTATTTTAAACAGACATGAGTGAGTGATTGATTTTTACACTAGCCTGCTGCTGGCTACTCTTTCATTTTGTTCAATTTTCAATATAAATCCTTTTTTTTCAGTAAACAGGTTACAATTCAAAATTGTTGTACAAAATGTGTTACATTTTAAACATTATGCTGTGAGAAATAATTATAATTATGAGCATGATCATGACTACCCAAGGTTGCTACTCTGTTATTGCCAGATCAGCTGTAATTACACATCCTCAATGTGTAAAAACTGGTGATCTAAATCTAGGCAATACCAGCGCCGACCGCGCCCTAACGTAGGCCAAGAAACGAATGGGTAGAAATGTGTTGACGTGACATTCGCTTTTATGGAAGCCGAGAACACCTCTGCACTTCCACGAGGAATCACTGGGATATTGGGTAAGAGAGTTGGGTTTGCAGCAGGATTCGTTTTGGTAAACGATAAACTGCATTGATGTTCTAGCGATCATGCAATGCGAAGGAACTTGGGATTGAACCCACGATATTCTGCTCAGTAAGAAAAAACGTTTACCACTAGAAAACGAGCTCCTTTTATAACACATCTGTTTATATGTCGTTAATCAGTGTAGACCGTTTCACAGTAGTGCTGTTGCCTTACATTCTATTTTAAAACATTTAAACGTTTTATTTGAAATTGTCAATCAATGTAGACTACTGTTGGATCGCACCATCGGTGCCGGGGTCTGCAACATTTGAATATGAAAGCGGCCACAAACAAATGCCCCCCGGCGTGATGGTAGCAAAGCGATGCATACTGAGCAACAATTAAAGCTGTGCTGCTCCTTGCTTCAGTGATAGTGTTTTTGTATGTTTAGTTGTACTTTTATAATTTTGTTTATTTAAAGTACTGAAACAATATTTTTCTTTGATTATTTTGATTGTTTGGTGTTAGTATATAACTGGAAATAATTGTTGTAATCTATCTATCTATCTATATATATAAAAGTGGATGTATGTTTGTATGTTTGTATGTATGTTCCAGCATAACTCTGGAACGCATGGACCGATTTCTACCAAACTTGGCATACGTATTCCTCACTTTAAGAAGATGGTTATAGGGTGATTGGGAAGACGGGGGGGTCCGAAGATTAAGCCGAGGGGCTATCAAAAGTATAGCGTGCTTCGATTTTTTTTGCATTTTTGGTACCTTTACACCACATGTAAAATGTTACAAGACATGAAAAATGTTGCACGACACGAAAAATGTTGCACGACATAAAAATTTTGCACGACATAAAAATGTTGCACGACATGCAAATTGTAGCGCGACACGAAAAATTCTGCACGACATGAAAAATGTTGCGAGTATGAAATATTTTGAACGACCTGAAAAATGTTGCGTAACATGAAGAATGTTGCACGACATGAAAAATGCAAATGTGGGTTGAATTCACCCTAAAGTGGGTAGTATACATGGACAAAAAATGATCCCAAAACATGAGCGCAGTTAAATTTAAAACTGCAAAAAAGGATAAACTCAAAAGTGAGTAACATTTTATTCAAATTTGAGTGAAAAGCACTAATATTCTTGCAGATGTTCAAGAAAAATAAAATTAACCCATTTTTTTTTAGCAAATCCACCTTTTCCAGTATTTGAGTAAACTATACTCCAGTTTGGTTAACATTTATTGTCCGTGAACCTAAACCAAGCAACTGGAGTGACATCTAGAAGTGAATAGGGTAACTAATATCGTTTTCATTTTTGCGGTGCAACACCAAGCGCGAACAAGCGCGAGCCATTGATAGCTCATCATCGTTCGTTTGTAAACAAACGTGCACCAGATAATTACACCCTGAAACATTTTGGTGTACTACGGTGTAGTTCTCATGTGGCTACACAGCAAAAACAAAAACGACATGCTGCCATTATCCGTCAAAATAAGAAGTAACTGGTTTACGATTCAATCGTTCGAGAAAAGTTTGTTGTGCGAAAGATAAACATAAAGTGTGTTTAATTGAAAAATTCTCCCCGCTAGAGACGGTAGTGATCTGCATCTTCGCTATGCTGTTTACGTTTTCCGATCGCATTAGTGAGAACATCGATCGTTAGTTAAAGCGCTTATTATCTGCAGTAGCTGCAACATGTTCTTCTACCTGCTGCAATCAGCTGCTGATACGTAAGCCTAGGATTGACAACTCAGGTGTTATGTGAAAAACGATTGCAAGAAGAAAATTGAGATGAAGTAGTAGTGAAAATTTCCGAAAGTAGATATCATAATTCCATAATTCGAGTGCGCTACAAATCATTATTGTCAAAGACGGTATGTGATGTTTACATTTTGAAGACAGTTTGTGATGAGATTGGCATATGCATGTTTCTGTAGATCAAGTGATTATTCATCATAAGTGAAACATATTCTGCTTTTACAGGATTCGACATCTTAATGCTTTATTCAGGTAAAACCCTAATCAACAACTGAACCGTCTCAGATCCAAAAGCGAGTGCATAGAAAAATAAGAGAAATAAGGTGAAAATTAAGAAGCTCAAACATCAATTCAAAGAAAACTCTGTAATCAAGTAAATCGATTATTTTTGTGAATTTTTTTCCGCATCAGTACCCTTGCCGATCGTTGAAAAACGTACTGCATTCCATGGTTGAATCATCGTAGCAGAAATGGTGAGTAAAATTTCACTTTTTCTTACTAACAAGCAATTTTTCACTGAATTTAATATGATTTGCTCGCAAAAAATAAGGAATCTTTTTTCTGAATGACCCGTTTTCTCAATACCCATTTTCCGTAATGTTTTTTTTTCACGGATGCCAATTTATACGATGAATAATACGAAACCATCCAATTGATACGTCACGCTCCTAGAGTGTTGGAACATTTCTGGCTACGTGACAAGGAATGTATTGAGAATAAGAAAGAAACAAACCTTGCAAAGGGGGAAGCAAGGGGAGGGCGAAAACTTGCTAATTTCACGTGACGTCAACTTTACGTAAAGACAGACAGTATGGTGATTTCCCGTATTGGTGTTTTTTAACCGTATCGTCCTGGCTGTTCCATTAATTAACACCTTCCATAATCCATAGGTTTTGTTCACCGATTTCCATTAAATTAATGTTCCTTATTAGCAGATACAGCTTGAAAAACGCTAGCTTCTTTGGCAAAGAATAAAAGTAAGGCCGTCGCAAATATTTTTCAAAGTTGTTGTCCCGTCCCCCTTCAAAATCCTCTCAAAAAATCAGGGGGAAATAAAATAATTTAGCAATTTTTTCCTTCGTATGCGTAACTTAATCTAAAATTATGTAGATCAACCTTAGTATACATTCCAAACAAAGAAGTGTAGGAATTAATATGAAAACATAAATGTTTACACGTCTTACAGATCATTCCATAGGTAGATAAATTCCAGTTTTTTAATTTTTTCAAAAAAAACCTACATTATGTGATTCTGAGATATTGCTAGACTGCAATGAAGTGAAATTCCTTTTTGCATTGAACTTGCTTAAAAATCTTTAAAAGATGTGTTCAAAAGTGCAAAAATAAATTTCTTTTCTTTTTGTTTTTTATTTGTCAAACCCCCCCTTGGGTCTTGAGTCAACCTTGGGACAAAAGCGTCGAAAGATATTTGTAATGAGATATTTGCTTGAGAAAATATTTTTTCAGTTTTTTTGGATTGAACTATTTTTTTATTTATTCATCCTGTAATATATCAAGCATCGGTATGCTTAAATTTTTTACGTTGTCATTCTATAGAATTCATAAAATTAACAGATTTATTTGAAAATTTATAGAGTCCGGACGAAAAAAGAAAGAATAATGGTAAACAGAATGGAGTATTGAAAACAGCATTCGGAAAACATTGAATGTAAGAAGACATTAGTTTCAAAGTTGATAATGTGTTTTAAAATAAAATAAATGTTAGGTTTCAGACAACACTTGAAGCACCAATATCAAACGTATATTCAATCTTAACAATAGCTCCTAATAAACGTAAGTGCGTTGGTCGAGTGCAAACAAAAGCCAAAAAAGTAGAAGGGTCTGTGCCTAGGGGCACGAACGGAAGCTTGACGTAGGACCGCTAGTAGATGGAATAAATGTGAAGAGCATTAAGTTCTTTTAATTGACCAAATATCTATTATCTCAACTCGTTCCGTTTTTGAATTGTAGGCGTACCAAATTTGTAGTGATCTTTTTCAAAAAAAAAAGTTGATTACGAGAATCTATCAAAATCACTTGCACCCCTGCTTCCAAGTTTGTGTGGTCGTTGGGGGCTTGCGGTTCTGAATATGGACAAACAAGCACAGATAAATTCTATACCAACTCATTACTGATGTAAGCTTGATGGCCATGAAAAGGGCCGTTTTATTGAAGAGGACATCCATTGCCACTTACTCTTGGCGTGTTTAGTGTAGGTGACAGCATCACGGACCTAATTTTCTACGAACACCTTCAGCACACCTTGTAGATCAGACCGGAGATACGTCAGACACTGCCTCGGCGAGCCAGACGATGGATGGTGGTTATCACGAAGAATTTGCGATGACGATTGGCACCTCCTTTGCCACGACCAGTCAAGTGTTGCTTGTTGGTTATAGAAAAGTGGACTAGCCACCTTCCTACTGCTGCTATTGCTGACCACGCCGTCCGAAGCGAAAATGAGCTGATACCAGTAGTAGTAGTAAAATTTACGTTTATTTTCTGGGTTTTATGTTTCAACATTTGATTTAACATTTCAATTGGTTAGCCTTTGGCTCTTCATCTTTGTTCTAGTTAATTGGTTATTCTAATGTGATGATTGCGTTTAGCGCTAATTTACAGGATACCCTTTGTGGGATTGTTTTGGTTTGAATTTAAAAATTTGATAACCTACCTACTTGAGCACCTAACTACTTAAACTAGGTTGCCAAATCACGAATGATCTGGTGGTTTGATCGCAGACAGGCGACTCTGAACCTTTCCAGCGTGGAAGTCTTTCGCTCCTCGAGTGTTTGAAGACCGGCCAGGTGGTGAATCTCAGAATTACGAGTTCGCGGTGGACTGTTAAGGATCATTCTGAGGATCTTGTTTTGGATCCTCTGAAGCTTTAAGTGGTGGCACTTTGCACAACTCTCCCAGATTGGCATACCATACTCAATAGCCGGCAGAATGATTTGCTTGTGGACAGCAAGCTTGTTTTTGAGGGACAGGGTGGACTTCCTGTTTATCAGAGGGTAGAGCGACCTGATCAAGATGTTACACTTGGTGGATGTCTTGTCCACATGGGATCGGAATAGCAATTTGCTATCGAGGGTGAGACCAAGGTAGACTACTTCACTCGACCATTCAATGGGAGTGCTATCAAGATGGATCTTGACGTTAGCGGGCGGAACAAGCCGAGGTGAATACGAATGTGGAAACAGAATGGTTTGTGTTTTAGCTGCATTGATACAAATCTTCCAGCTCTTAAAATAGTCGGACAAAACATCCAGGCCTGATTGTAGTTTACTCGCCAGAGCACGGATCACTCGACCCTTATAGATGATGGAGGTGTCATCTGCGAACATTGACAGGATACCACCACCCGGCAGGGGAGGAACGTCTGACGTGAAAATGTTGAATAGGATAGGCCCAAGCAGGCTACCTTGAGGGACCCCTGCATCAACGTTGAACGTATCAGAGGAGACATTGTTCAAGTAGACCTGGAATGATCTGCCCGACAAGTAGTTTTTGATGATCTTCACGAGGTAGTTCGGAAAGTTGTATCGATGCAGCTTGTACACTAGACCATCATGCCAGACATTGTCGAACGCCTTCTCGACGTCCAACAATGCCATGGCAGATGTATTGGAAACGGACTTGTTCCGCTTGATGATGTTAGTAACCCGTGCGAGTTGGTGGATGGTAGAGTGGCCTTTCCTAAAGCCGAATTGCTCTTTGAGAAAGATGTTATTATCATTTGAAAACACCAGCAGACGGCTGAGTATCAATTTTTCGAATAGCTTCGAGATGGAGGACAAGAGGCTGATGGGGCGATAGCTTTTGGCACTGGTAGGGTCTTTGCCAGGTTTGTGAATTGGAATAACTTTGGCTAACTTCCAGCATGCAGGGAAGTAGCCAAGCATTAAACACTTGTTGAAGACCACTGCAAGGTGCTTGAAGAAGTCAACACTCAAGTTTTTCAGCTCGAGGTTGACCACTCCATCGACACCAGCGGCCTTCATGTTCTTTGTTGATTTAATCGCTGCTATCACCTCATCAGCCGATATTCTACTTTCTTCAGGGACAACTACGGGGGTGGCAGCGACACTAGCCATTGCCTGTGATACTGCAGGCTCGTGGGGACTCACCATGGCGTGGCCAAGGTTATGTGAATTTACAAAGTGTTGTCCAAGAGCATTGGCCTTTTCAAATGGGGTTATTAGTAAAGATGGGTCCGAATTTTGGTTAGGAGAGGAAAGGGGAGGAATGGGCCTCGGCTTATTTTTCAAAATCTTTGCCATTTTCCAGAATGGCTTAGCACAATCTGGGAGAGAGCGAATCTTGTTTGCAAAATCGATATTTCTGAGATCCACCATCCTGGCTTGGATGATTTTGTTCAAACGGTTGCAATTGGTCTTCAGGTTAGGCAGCCCAGTACGCTGGTACTGCCTACGAATCGTGTTGCGGAGTCTAATGAGGTCTTTAGTAGGCCTGTCAAGGTTCAGAGTATTACTCACCTGTCTGGATACTGGCACATGTAACTCCCTGGCCCGGGAAATTGCTTGATCGATGGAGCGCAGACACCGGTCAACATCTTCGGACGATTCCGGTTGGACATCGTAGTCTACAGCGGTGTCGACGCAATGTTGGAACTGACCCCAGTCAACACGATGATAGTTGCGCCGGAAAGCTTCAAATCGATTTACGGAGGATCCCACCTCAGTCACCACCGGGTAGTGGTCCGAGCTGAGTTCCTGATAGGTGATAGGTTGAGCGATGTTGTTGCCCATGTTGCTGATGAAGATATCGATGGTAGCGTGAACACCGGACCGACTCAACCGGGTGGGAGTTTCCGGACTCAAGATGTTGTACTGCGCTTCCTGCAGGTCGTTGTTCAGGATGGTGCCGTTTTGATTGCGCCGATTGTTGCCCCAAGCTTGATGTTTGGCGTTCAGGTCGCCAGCGATGATAAAGTTTTCCCGTCGTCGTGTTAGCTTGATAATATCTCGTCGCAGATCTGCTGCCGATCCGTCCCTGATGTTGACTTGTTTGGGGCAGTAAGCCGCGACGATGGTGATGGGGCCGATAGGAGTAGAAACTTCCACCCCTACGGCTTCGATGATCTTCAGCTGAAAGCTGGGCATCAGTCGACAGCAGATGTTTCTCCTTATTGCAATAGCCACTCCTCCTCCTCCAGAGTTGGTTCGATCTAGCCTCACGAGCCGGAAATCGGGAAGGTAGACGTTTGTTTCAGGCTTCAGGTGGGTTTCAGTTATGATGGCAATGTCGATGCTTCGTTCATTGAGAAACTCAACAAACTCGATGTTTTTGCTCTTCAAGGAGCAAGCGTTCCAATTTACGATCTTGATGGCTTCACGGTCCATACTTAGTGACAAGGGACAGGGCAGCATGAAGCTGTTCAGATCGAGTCTTGCAGGTGCGCAAGATGATGATGACCTCGGCCACGAGCGTCACAAGTTCCTCCGAGGTGAACGGAGAATCGTCGACAGGCTCACCTGAGACAACACCAGCGTATGATAATCCAGGGGCGGTGGAGGGACCTGGCATTGGCTGGGCAGCAGCGAGACGATGCTGGACTGTTCGATTGTTAGGAATACTCACATGCTTGACTTGTTGGTTGTTGAGCGGAAGTGGTTCTAAGTTCGGAACATGTCGACGGGGCTGGAGAGCTGGGTACTGGACTTCCGTGCGTGCAGGAGGCGAACGATGATTACGGAGGCGACCGGGCTGGTTATTGATCGTAGCCTTCCGACGGATATTGATGAACTCCACTCGCTTGGGACATCCGCGATTGGAGGCTTGGTGGTTACCACCGCAGTTGACACACGTTGGCTCGATGTCATCATCTTGCTCACAGGACGCAGTGGAGTGAGTTCCAGCACACTTGCCGCAGATAGTCTTCATATGGCAGTTTTTGGTGCCATGGCCGTAGGAGAGGCAGTTCATACACTGCGTTACATCACGATGTTGGGATTTGTAATGTTCCCAACTGATGATGACCTGAAAAAGGTCCCGGATTTTGGATCTCAGAGCCGCTAGACTGGTGGATCCCTTCGTGAAGTGCACCAGGAACAACTGGTCACGGAAGCTGATGTTGTGGTTGGAACGCCGGTTTATTGGGAACACCGCCTCAGGTTTGAGCCCAAGCCGCTCCAGCTCGGATTTAACCACAGCCGCCTCGAACGACGGTAATCCACGCAATACCAGCTTCAGTGGCTTGCTCGATGGCAGATCGTGCGTGAAGAAGTCAACGTTGTTTTCCTTTAGGAAACATCCTGTTTGATTGTACTCCTCCAGGCTGGAGCACATGATTTTGGTGCCGATGCTGCAAAGCTTGAAGCGAGGCAGCAGCTTGAGTTTTGCCAGCTCGGCACGCAGCTTGGCAACATCCTTCTCCGGCGTGAAAAGCGGGGGAATCCGCTCTCTTGCAGCGATGGGAACGACGTCACCATCGCTATTTTCTTCGGGGAGCACCGCAAACTGGTTGGCTTGCAGTACCCGTTTTCCGGCGTCATCCTGCGACGCGCTGTGCTGGATTACCACCTTCTTTGAAGGGCCCGCTGCTGAATCATTGGTACGTTTACGCACCATTTGTTTCGTGTTGGCAAGTTGTAGTAAACTTGCCAGAACGCGCGAAGGTGGCGACGCTTCCACGGCGCAACGCGACAGCACAAACCGAATCGAAGTGAGAACTCGAGCGAAAAAGAAAACGAACTGAACAGCTCAACAGTCGAGCAAAGAGTGAGCTGATACCAGACAGCAGCGCTGCTTTATATCTTTTTAGGTTAAAGCAGAATGATGTGCAACGAAGTGGTATAAAAGCTACAAAGACTCCTCCCATTATGAGTAGTTTGCTATCAAGTAGCGACACTGGCTATTTTCTTTTTACGTACACGGCGAATGAGAACAACCCAAATTTGAGATTAGTTCACTCATAATCGCCAAAAGTGTAGGAACTCAGCGATGAGTAAATTTGTCTCATGGTTTCCTGTGGAAAATCTAAAAGATCTGCCAGAAAATCAGGAAATTGACGAAAATTTTAATCAGTCTCGGAGTAGTACCAATAGACTGAGTGAAACCAATCTTTACTTTTCTCAAATTCGGGAATTTTTCCCTGGAAAATCCTGGAAAAACCTGGGAAAACATGAGGCAAATTTACTCATCGCTGAGTTCCTGCACTTTATTTCTTATTTCTGAGATAACTAAACTCAAATTTGGGTCGTTCTCATTCGCCGTGATAGATATCAGCGCCGGTGGTTAGCGTGATTACCTCTCACCCCAGCAGGCCTGGGTCCAATCTCAGTCGGCGCCACCGGCATGTTCTAAGGCATAACATCTCTGGGAGCTGCCTCAATAGGTTTCAATAGGTCCTATCTACATTGATCGATTCTCTTCATCGACACTCTCTTTCGTAAATAACTCGGCTTCACAAATCTGGATCAACAATAGAAAAGAGCCCATCAGCATTTGTAAACAAACCGTTCCAAAGCCTCACAAATCGAAGGCCGTTCACACAAACCATTCCTGCCGTCTTCGTCGAATTAGATGCTAGATTGTTGCTTCTTCCATCGAAAATATCCGGCCGTGGCGATTCAAAGTTGATCAAGGTTGATCAAAATAATTTGTATCCCTGCTTCCAGTTTGATTACATGAGCATTTTGTGTGGTCGGTGGTTCTGAATATGGACAAACAGGCAGATGAATTCTATTCCTACTCTTTACTGTAAAAAGCTTGGTGGCCCTGAAAAGAGCCGTTTTGTTTCCAATGTTGGTGATGATTTAACCTCCGAAACCAAACAGAGTGCGTCTATGTCACTTCAAAAACGTAGATGACATCCATGGCCGCTTACGCTTGGCGTGTTTAGTGTAGGTGACAGCATCACGGATCTCATTTTTCAGGAACAATTTCAGCACAGACCGGAGATACGTCATACACCGTCACGGCGAGCTAGACGACGGATGGTGGTTATCTCGAAGAATTTGCGTTTGGTTCTGAATATGGCGATGAGTGTGCAAAATATTACGCAATTCCATCCTCCCTATTCGCACGCGCCCGAGGATCGGAGGCGAATGCCACTTCGACTTGTTTCGTCTACTTACTACTCTCTGACGACTGTGCTGGGGAAGCAGCATATGCATGTAGGTAATTGGTGGATTTGTTAGTTAATTCGACGCTTTTGGACAATGCTGGACATTTACCAGTTTTTCAATAATTTCTTGTTGAAAATCAACATTCGGAAGCATTGTTATCAATGCGTAGCTATATTTCTGAACGATTGGTGATAAAATTATTGAAATTGGACCCGGGTCAGCTGAGTTATAAACGTTCAAAATCTTTCTTAATTTGTTACATGTTCCATTTTCGGTTTTCACAAAGTGTACCCCCATATAGAAATCAAAGACGTAGTCCTACGTCAAAAATGAAAAAGCAACGTGAACATGAAACTTCCTTGGCAAGGAATAAACGTCTTGCTGCGTTGCGTAAAAAAGCTAGGGCATCTAGAGCTTCAGAATCTGAAGCACAGCGTGAGGTCAGATTACAGACTATGGCATACAGAGCTGCAGAATCCAGAGCGGCAGAGTCACATCAACAACGTGCGGCTCGACTACATAATATAGCAGAGAGAGCCTCGGTATCCAGAGCTGCGGAGACAGTTCAACAGCACGACGATCGAGTTCAACATATGGCAGAGAGAGCAGTGGCATCCAGAGCGGCAGAGTCACATCAACAACGTGCGGCTCGACTACAGGTAATGATTGTGATCGACGAGATATTGTAATTCAACGACGAGGTGAATCATTGCAGCGTATTTCAGAAACTCATCGGTCTTATGATGCTTTGCAATACCCGGTGATGTTTCCCCATGGTGAAGATGGATATCATTTCAATCTGAGACAAGTCGATCCTACAACAGGTGAATCGACGAACAAGAAAATTTCAGCAATGGATTTTTATGCATATCGACTAATGATTCGAGATGATGAATGCAATCACATAATGAACTGTAGACAACTTTTTCAACAATTTGTCGTTGATATGTATGTGAAAATAGAAAGCGAGCGTCTTCTTTACATACGTTTGAATCAACGTAAATTGCGAGTTGATGATTATGTTCACCTGAAGGATGCTGTAGCAAATGATGGAAACATTGACAACCTTGGTGCGTTAGTCATATTACCAGCTACGTTTACAGGCAGCCCCAGACATATGCATGAATACACGCAAGATGCAATGACGTATGTCAGGATGTATGGTAGACCAGATCTCTTCATCACCTTTACTTGCAACCCAGCTTGGACTGAGATCACGGAGATCCTTACCAATGGTCAATCAACTAATGAACGTCACGATTTGGTGGCGAGAGTGTTCAGACAGAAGCAACTGAAACTGATTGAAGTCATAACCAAGGGCCATATTTTTGGAGTACCAAGGTGTTGGATGTACACAATTGAATGGCAAAAGCGAGGATTGCCACACTCGCATAATCTAATCTGGCTGGTGAACAAACTTCAGCCAACACAAATCGACGACGTCATATCTGCTGAGCTACCTGACCCAACCGAAGATCCAGAGCTGCATGCAGTGATAACGAAAAACATGATCCATGGACCATGTGGCAATATCAATTCAAGCTCACCATGTATGAAGGACGGAAGGTGTACAAAGAAATACCCACGAAATTTTATCAAAGAAACGCAGACTGGCAATGATGGTTATCCAATGTACAGAAGGCGAGGTCCAGAAGATGGAGGACTAAAAACGAAACTTAAGATACGCAATACAGAAATAGAAATCGATAATAGATGGGTCGTGCCATATTCTCCGGTGCTATCGAAAATGTTTCAGGCACACATCAACGTGGAGTACTGTAACAGCGTAAAATCGATAAAGTACGTTTGCAAGTATGTGAACAAGGGAAGTGATATGGCTGTTTATGGTATAAGCAACGAGCGAACAAAGGACGAAGTGATGCAGTATCAGCTGGGAAGATACGTCAGTAGTAACGAGGCAGTTTGGCGTATTTTCGGATTCCCGATTCACGAGAGGCATCCTACTGTTGTTCATCTTAGCGTCCACTTGGAAAATGGTCAAAGAGTTTATTTCACTCCGGAGAGTGTCTCTAGGTTGGTTGATCATCCACCTAATACGACATTGACTGCATTTTTTCAGCTGTGTCACGAAGATCCTTTTGCAAAAACTTTGTTGTATCCTGAAGTACCTCGATACTATACATGGGACGCATCGAAGAAAATTTTCCACAGAAGGAAAGTTGGACAACCCGTCCCTGGTTATGATATTTTTGCGAGTGACGCCTTGGGTCGAGTGTACACGGTTCATCCTAACAACGCTGAATGCTATTTCCTAAGGATGCTTCTTCATTCAGTTCGCGGACCAACGTCTTTCGTGGAGCTGAGAACCGTGAACCAAGAAGTATGCCAGACATTTCGGGAAGCCTGTCAGAAATTAGGTTTATTGGAAGGAGACCAGCACTGGGATGACGCTTTGCGAGAAGCTGAACTGATATCTCTTCCAGAGCAAATTAGATCATTATTTGCTATAATATTGACTTCATGTGCTCCATCGAACCCAAAAACGTTATGGGAAAAATATAAAGAGGCCCTAAGTGAGGATATACTTACTAATCTCCGGAGAAACAATCCAGAATTACAAATCACGTATGATCAGGACATTTTCAACCAGGCTTTGATTATTCTGGAGGATAAATGTCTGGCCATGATCAATAAAACGTTACCGCTACTCGGCCTGCCTGCACCGATACGAGATAGGCAGAACGTACTTGATGCAGATTACATACGGGAAAAGAGCTACAATGTCGAGGAGTTACAAGCATACGTTGCGGAAAAGAAATTACTCCTTAACCAAGACCAGAAAAACGCATTTGAACTGATTATGGATCAAGTAGCAAAACAACAAGGTGGTGTCATTTTCCTGGATGCTTCTGGAGGCACGGGGAAAACTTTTTTGACTAATTTGATCCTGGCAGAAATAAGAGCTCAAGGAGAAATTGCTCTTGCCGTAGCCTCTTCTGGAATAGCGGCAACGTTAATGGAAGGAGGTAGAACAGCTCATTCTGCACTAAAGTTACCATTTGACATCGCCAGACAGGAAAACCCTACCTGCAACATAAGCAAGACAAGTGGTAAGGCACAGGTGCTCAAGATGTGCAAGTTGATTATCTGGGATGAATGCACAATGGCCCACAGAAAATCTCTTGAAGCCCTTGACACAACACTGAAAGATTTGAGAGGAAACAATAACTTGATGGGAGGAGCTCTGGTATTGCTCTGTGGAGACTTTCGTCAAACGCTGCCCATCATTCCGAAATCAACACCGGCAGATGAGATCCATGCATGCTTGAAATATTCATTGATATGGAAGCATGTCACCAAGGTAGGATTAACTGTTAAATTGGCAACAATCCAACAAAAATAATAATCAAACTTTCTTCCAGGTTACTTTGAAACAAAACATGAGAGTCCATTTGGGGGACGATCATGCACAAGTTTTTGCCAACAGCCTTCTGGAAATTGGAGAAGGAAAAGTAGCAGTTGGCTCCTCAGGCTACATTAAATTGCCACCTGATTTTTGCAATATGGTGTCATCTGTAGCAGAGTTGATAGATGTGATCTATCCAGCGATTGTTGAAAATTATCAAGACGTTAACTGGTTGAGAGAAAGGGCAATCCTTGCAGCTAAAAATGAAGACGTCAACGATATAAACAACCAGATACTTGCTATGGTTCCAGGTGAGCAGCTATAATAACCTATCATACAAAACGACGAAATGCTCCTTAAGCCTGTATAAAATGCTCCTAAACTACGTAGCTACTCAGGTTTACTGTCCTGCCCGTGTTTTTTTTTTAGTTTGAGGACCCTGCTATGGGCAAGAAGTTTCTGAAAGAAGTTTCTGAAAGAAGTATTAAAGAAGCATCTACAAGGAGCTTCTAGAAGAAGCTTTTAAAAGATGTTTCCAAAACGTTTAATGAAAAAGCTCTTCGCTGCGCTCCTCTGCATCAAAACACGTACGTGACAGCAAATCTGAGAAGATCCGCAGTAAAGAAGCATTTTTAAAAGACTGAGGAGGATTTTTCAGAAGTTAAAGTAGCATTTCATCGTTATACAATAAATAAATTTTCTTCTCCTAGGTATGGTTATTGAGTACAAGTCCATCGATACCGTAGATGATGCTGATGAGGCCATAAATTTTCCACCAGAATTCTTAAACTCACTCGACCCAGCTGGAATGCCTCCGCATCGCCTTTTAATCAAAGAAGGATCGCCTATCATTCTCCTACGGAATCTTGACCCGCCAAAACTTTGCAATGGCACAAGACTGTGCGTGAAAAAGATGCTCGGCAACGTAATGGAAGCAACTATCTTAGCAGGAAAGGGAGAAGGTGAATCAGTTTTTATTCCAAGGATACCACTCGTGCCATCGGATCTTCCTTTTACGTTTAAGAGGTTGCAATTTCCCGTAAGACTTGCGTTTTCTATCACGATCAATAAGTCACAGGGGCAGTCAATCAAGCACTGTGGAGTGGATTTGAGGTCACCATGTTTTTCCCACGGTCAACTTTATGTTGCTTGCTCAAGGGTTGGTTCACCAAAGAATTTGTGCATTCTTGCTCCGGGTGGTGAAACGAAAAATGTTGTTTACCATCAAGTTTTGTATTGAAGTTGAATGCAAAACTCGATATTCACATGTTTGGTGAAGAACCAAGAAGAAATGCGTTGTAGAAGAAGAAAGATATAAGAAACAGTGAGTTGAAAAGGTAAAATATACAAAAATATCATAAAATTTGAATTAAAAACCGAAAGAGAAAATGAGATGAGTTTTTCTGTGTTATTATTTCCTGCACGTAAAATGTTTTTTTTTTTTCATTTTGAAGGAACTCAGTAATATCACGAAAACAGCACAGCTTCCGTAAGTATTGAAACTACGTTTAAAATATTTAAAGCACTTACAACACAGACAAAAAAATTAATCCAAAAATTAACTTACTCACTTTGGCAAAAAGTGAATCTGCTTACTTTTGAGTAAGAATTTACCCGGCTTTTCTAGGAAAAACTTCTCGAATTTGTGGAAAATCTAGAGAGGTTTCACTCAGTCTTTTAGTATAGCCCTAGGTTAATGATACTTCTCTCGATTTTCCTCATATTCGAAAAGTAAACGGTATTCTCTGTTGGGTTAAATGGGTTAAAGAGACGGGCATGCGTTTATTAAAAGCCTCTCTTTAAAGCTTCTTTTTTCTAATAATCCTTGAAAAATGCTCTTCTACTGCGTAGTCCTCAGATTTACTGTCCTGCCCGTGTTTTTTTTAGTCAGAGGAGCGTAGCGACGGGCATGCATTTACTAAAAGCATTTTAAGAAGAATATTATCTTCACTATCATTTGAGAAACGCTTTTTTACTGGGTAGCCCTCAGATTTACTGTTATGCCCGTGTTTTTTTTAGTCAGAGGAGCGTAGCGACAGATATGCATTTACTATAAGCTTCTTTCGTCCATTAGCCTTTGAAAAACGTTTGTCTACTGCCTTGCTCTCTGATTTATTGTCCTTCCCGTGTTTTTTTAGTCAGAGAAGTATAGCAACGAACATTCGTTTACTAAAAGGTACTTAAAGCTTCGGTCTTCGATGTACGTTAATTCGCTGTTTTTTGCAGGTTTTTAGCATTTAGCTATTCGTACTTTTCAGCTTTTTGTGCTGTTCAGGCTTCTGTGCTGTTCAGCCTTTCTTGATTCAGCGAGAGAACCCTCTTCGATTTGATGTGTTCATTTTTGTTCTATTTACGTCAAACAAATCGGCTGCTCTTTTATTCACCGTGAAGATGATTTTCCTCAGCTCAGTCCACCGAGCAAATTTTAAATTGAGTACTACAAGATGACGTCACGCATGAAGTCTTTGACAGTTCAGTGGTAAAATTCACCAGACTTAGAATTTTTTTCGAAAAAATATTTTTGATGTTTCGAGTTTTCATTTAAAAAATAACGAGGAAATAGGCGATGAAAAGAAAAATTATTGAAAAAATCCACTCAACAAAATGTGTAAACAGTACCACCAAACTGTCAAAATTTGAGGTTAGCCGCCGACGGTGCAGTACCTAATAACATGAAACACTTGAGTATCCGTCGATAATTTTGAAATCACGTATAGGTAAGGACATAGACACGGTTCAGTTATGTTGGGGGCCGTTCACGTATAACGTAACGTGAAATATTTCATTTTCCATACAAAATGAAATGTTTCACCATACAAAATGAAATATTTCGCGTTACGTAATATTTGAACGGGTCCTTGTGTGTGAATCCGATAATTAGCTTATTTGATATTTGATGCGTTTGCTTATAGAGAACTAATAACAGCAAGATTCGTAATAACAGCAAGCTACAAAAGATACTAGAAGCATGTTAATTTATTGATTCCTTTACAATTAACAAAGATGATAAAGTCTCGCAGTTGCTAATTAATTTAACTAGCATGATTCGTATTGCTTGCGACTAAGAGGATAGGATTTTTTTTAGTCAGAACATGAACTTAAGGAAATATGGAATCCCGAGCAAAGCCGGGTACACTCAGCTAGTTATATATATAAGTAACGTTGTTCCCTCCGGCCAGGCCTGATGCCTGGCGGAGGTAATACAAAGTGAATAAAAGCACATTTCTAGTGTTTTCTACGGAACAAAATAGAATTGTCCGCCGAAAAATAATCGGCCTATAGCTAATCTCCTCCAGTCATCATAAACACAACTTAGGGCCTAGTCGCATCCTGGCCAAACAACTACATACAAAAATATCTAAGAAATAAAAATTGTTTTAAACTTACCGAGATGAAAGTTTCCTAAGAGCAAATAACAGAAACTGTTTTTAAACTGATTCTATATGACTTAATATTAATATTAAACTTAATTTCTGAAACGTTTTAAGCAGATCCAATCGCTAGAAGTTATCGAGAATTACAAAAAATCATTGGTTGATCAGCGATGATTAATTAGGTGATACATACATTTAGGCGTTTTCCGAGTTAGAATGTGTCTTGAGATGTTCAAACAAATTAATAGGAAGATGACCTGTGTTTATTTAGTTACACTAAAACTGATATCTAGTAAAAGTGAGGGGGTGACGGGCCTACGCGCTCTTCCCATCTTCATATTAATTTGTTTGAACATCTCAAGACACATTCTTACTCGGAAAACGCCTAAATGTATGTATCACCTAATTAATCATCGCTGATCAACCAATGATTTTTTGTAATTTTCGATAACTTCTAGCGATTGGATCTGCTTAAAACGTTTCAGAAATTAAGTTTAATTATTACTTTAACTAACTCTTTGGTTATTTTGGTGCTACAAGAATTGTTGACATGCTTAGTAATGTTTCGAAAATGACCAATTTCCCATACATTTTTTTATGTGTCTTTATATTTATTTCCGAAGGAGAAAATCACATTTCCATTTATTTCCCCTGCGTACATGATGCAATTGGTTATTTCTATGGGTGATATTGTAGCATGATAATGTGGCTTCCAAAAATACATGGTTTAGAATTCCTCTGATTCTTATATTTGGTAGGCGCCATGCTTTTTTATGTGTCTTTATATTTATTTCCGGGAGTGTATAAGTTCCATGGTATGGAGCACAAATCACACTGCAATATTCGAGAATTGATTTCACGTAAACTATATAAAATGTTTTGATGGTATATGGGTCTTTAAAAACTAAATCTTTTTTATGAATCCCAACATATTATTTGCCTTGTGAATTGTGATCTACAAATGTCAACTTCGAGTCAAGAATTACTCCTAAGCCCCTAATTTTATCGGACCTTACAACCAGCTGGTTTCCTAGAGTACATGTAAAATCTAGAGTAGTGTGTTTTCTTGAATAAGATACCTATAATATTGCATTTTTTAACATTAATATCCAGCAGACTTTTAACGCACCAATTGTAGAACACATCAATTTCATTTTTTAAATGTAGCAAATCAGAATTGTTAACGATTTCCATGTACAGTTTCATATCGTCAGCATATATGAGCACATTTAAGCGATTTAACACAAACTTCACGTCATCCACAAATAAAATAAATAATAAAGGACCTAAATGAGATCCCTGTGGAACTCCCGTGGTAACATTAACTGGTAAGGACATTTTTCCTTTAAAGCGGACCATCTGTGTTCTTTCCGTCAAGTATGATCCAATCCATTTTAAAAGTGTACTTGTCATACCTAAACATTTTAGTTTAAAAAGAAGTAAGGGAATGTCTACTCTGTCAAAGGCCTTACTAAAGTCAGTGTATAAGGTTTCAACGGTATAACCTCTATCCATTGCTTCAATAGAAAAGTTTACAAATTCCAAATGATTAGTAGACGTTGACCGACCTTTAAAAAAAAATCATGTTGATTATTTGAAATGCGATGCTTAACCTGGAGAGCCAGGTCTATTTATGTCATATCCTTGTTTTTAATGGCGATTTTTAATCTGTCCTTTGCTTCAGTAAATAATCTGAAATTGGATTATAGTGTATTAGTTTTTCAATCACCACCGTTACAATTATATGAGCTTACTTATCTGCAGTACGTCACTTTTCATTCTCTTCCTTTCGCATTGACTGTAGCTCTTCTTCCGTTTTCTTTATGGACAGTTCCAGTTTGTCTTTAGCTTTTGCATCTTCCTCAATATTTCGTTTTTTCTCAGCATCTTCAATCTCTTGTTGTTTACTTATCGCCTCCTTCCTCCTTTCTTCATCTAAGAACAACATTGTAGCGTTGATGAGCACCATGTACCATTTGCAGAAGTTCTTTGGTTACAGGAACCAAACGAGAATGATTGTTGAATTGTTTGAGAACAGCTTTAACAGTCATTAAAGCGTTCAGGCAATGTTGCTGATTGATGAGCGAAACCGACAAAAATTTCCACGCGAGGGAACTACAAACCAAAACTGTCTCTGTTCATCAGTCACACACCGCTTCAAGAGAAGAGCGAAAGAGTGTGAAATGAACAAATCCCAGCCGGTACCGAGGAAACTCGGGCACTAAGTGAGTGCCGCTCGAGTTTCAGGCCGCGGTGATATTCTAAGGAAGCCTTAGCGTGAAACTTTATAGGCACAAATGTCAGCTACAAACTTGAAACTGCTACTCCTTGTTTGCTGTGCTACTACAAACAGAGAGTAGCAATTCCAAATTTGTATGTTTTGTGGAAGCTGACATTTGTGCTTTTGAAGTTTCACGCTAAGGCTTCCTTAGAGTATCACCTTAAATCACTGAGTGACTGAGGCAATTATTGAGCAAGATTTTACTGGTTATTCTGTATGAATACGGAGACATGACAAAGAGAGGGAAAGAGATTTTTTTTTCTCTCTGCCTGCCGCAGTCAGCGTCCTGTTTCATTGGTGAAGGTGATTGTTGTTATTCTTACTGATGCAGATTTGTTGTCTTCACCTCGGTCTTCACCCACTGAGCAATGCTCACCTAAATTTTGCTGTGGGGCAGGCGAAATAGACGAGTGCACGGATGGATTTGAGTTCACTCACTGGACAAAAAGTGACACAACAGCGGGGCCCTTTTTACTAAAAATGAACACATGAATAATACTCGCGTAACATTTGCAACAGGCCTATCATCTTTTGTACACAAAACTTGTTGAGCCCTTTTCGTGCGAACCGAATACGCCTACGCAAACTAAAAACATCATCGGGTAGGTGAAATTCTCCCCTTCCCGATAGTGCTCTTGGCTTGCGCGGGTGTACTTCGGTTCTCGTGAAAAGGACCTAGCAAGTTGTTTTCAACAGTTGATAGGACCTTTTCAAATAATACGTGAGCATTAATCATGTGTTCATTTTTCGTAAACAGGGCCTCGCTGTTGTGTCACTTTTTGTCGAGTGAGTGAACTAAAATCCATCCGTGCACTCATCTATGGTTTGCAACAAATGGACGGTTTTGCGCTAACGAGGTATTTTGAGGGCAGTGAGGGAAATATGGACACTTTCTGTTTTAATCCATAAAATAGTGTCGCATAAATTATAATGTACTAAATTTATTGCTTTAGCTCACGAATCACGAATCGATATCAGACAATAGTTGCATACTTTATTTAACTGGCTTAAAATCCGCTTCTTGAAATGCAACCTTACATAGAACAAGAAAGTCACTCCTACATTTAATACGTGTTTTTACAAAAATGTCCAACAACCGGCATAATTTTGGAATTTCAATCTCCGAAAGTTTATTTATAAATAGTTTTCATTTCGGAGATACTCTTCTCCCATCTGACCTTATATTCACCGCCCCCTATGTAATAATAAGTAACGAAAAATCACACTCTCCCCACATACGTTACGTAATTTGTAATTCAAATCGCAAAAGATTATGTTATATTTCTTTTTCAGTTTTAAAATTGTCTCGTTCTCATCCATGCACTGTGCGTTTATAGCAAAAATGTGACGACCTTGGCGTGACGCCGAATCAATCTTCAGGTTCATCAGTCGCCCATTTGCACGCATAAGTTGTTTAATTTCACTTGCCCCTTTCTCAACCAGGCTTGAAATATAAGCTCTTGAAAGGGTACCCCGGCTGGTTTAAGAAGAGTTTTGGTACTATTATAGTCCGGGAATCTTTGTGGCAAGCTGCAACGTTCCCAGAACAACGTTTGTTTTGTTTGTGTAACACTCGCGCTTGCACGGGATTTCTTCGTGGATGGCTCTTCTCCAGCGTCTTCACTTTTGCAAAACCCAAACTTTTGGCCACCACAGCGTGGTGTGACACCATGTGCCACTTGAAGTGCCCCGCTATGATTTTGTTTCACTCATATGTGCACTTGGCGTCGGGATCAGCATTGCACCGGAAAACTGATCCTCCTTCCGCCGGTTCTTCCTTCACGACACTCAAAACACTGGCTCTTTTAGCGGCTTACGCTTTGTCATCATCACACGCGCACGAATACAGTCGAAGATAAAAAAAACACACCCAGAGACAACTGGTTCACTGAACAGGTACACTCACTCTGAGCCAATGTGTCTCAATCAACACACTCTGACTCAGATCACGAGCTAGATTCATGGTGAATCAGAACGACTAAGCTCTATGACTGAGATAGAGAGAGTCTGGTTAGATGAACACATTTCAGCATTTCAAGCTGAACATTGCATTCCTAAGTAACATTGATCGATTCTCTTCGTCGACTTACTCCTTCGTTAATAACTTGAGCACATAATCGTTTCATGTTGTGTTTCTCGTATTAGATGCTAGATAAAAACTTCTTTTATCGATCTGTATGCTGAAAATACCTGGGAATGTCTCTACATGACCGTAGAGATACAAAGAGAAAGTCGACGAAGAGAATCTGTCAATGTTACTTAGGACCTAATGCAATGTTCAGCTTGATTTGTCTGTTCTCTCGCTGCGTTGAGTTGGAATATTTTTGTTATTGCCTCTATCCTATACGTAGTGAGAGCCTGGTAGGAAAATGAACATAGAGAATTGCATCTTTCAAATACTGGTACTGAGTGTTCATTGATGCAAATATTTGCAACATGGACGAGTGCACCGATGAATTTTTAGTTCACTCACTTGAGAAAAAGTGACACAAGCTGCGGGAAATGTTTACAGAAGATGAACTTTTCCTTAATCGGCTCAATCGGAAGTTTCTCTTACTCTTCGATAGTTCAAGTTCGTTGTTCTGTGCAATCCGTGACCTTTTCCTCTGTCCCGATTCCGTCCCCTTGAGGAGTATTCAGTTCCTATCTGAATCAGGGTTCTTTCATTCATGGTCTAATGTTAATTTCAAGTTGAACATTGCATTAGGTCCTAAGTAACATTGGCAGATTCTCTTCGTCGAGTTTCGCTTTGTATCTCCACGGTCATGTAGAGACATTCCGAGGTATTTCAGCACACAGATCGATAAAAGAAGTTTTATCTAGCATCTAATACGACAAACACAACATTTATTTATTTAACCACCATCTTTGACATTTTAGCCTTACAGACTGTTTAAAGTGACTTAATCCTATTCTTAAAAACTGGTCTACTTATATTAAAATCAAAAACATCACACACATCATTAAACAGTCTGCAACATCTATCGAGAGGATTGTTATAACCGTAAGCAGTACGATGTCCGGAAGTCCACAGAAAGTAATAGTTGCGGAGACGGCGAGCTGGAGTGTGGAAATTGATGTTCCCGAGCAAACAACTGCAGTCAATATGATTACTAATCATGTCAAATATGAACATCCTCTGGAGAAAGACTCGGCGATTTGTTAGTGTTTGCAGTCCAATAAGCGCACATCTATGCTCGTACGGAGGTAAGCTATCTGGATTTGTCCATGGCAGACGTCGTAATTCAAACTTTATAAACTGTTTCTGGATTCTCTCGATGCGCAGTACATGAACTGCATGATATGGAGCCCAAATTTGTACTCCATATTCAAGAACACTGCGGACCATAGAGCAGTACAGTGCTTTCAGGGCGTACACGTCGTCGAATTGTGCAGTATTGCGGTGCAAAAATCCTATCATGGAGTTGGTCTTTGCAACTGTCATGGATATGTGCTCGTTAAACCGTAGTTTGCTGTCCAAGATGAGTCCAGATGAACCTTTCCAGCGGCGATTGATTCATAAAGTAATCAAAAATGATCGGAGAGTGAGAGCGGGTAAGGGTAATCACTTGGCATTTAGCAGCATTGGCTTGCATTCCATTCATCTGACACCAAGATGACAATCGCTCTATATCAGCTTGTAATGCGCAACAATCCACGATCGATTTGATCACACGGTACAGCTTAAGTTCATCCGCATATAACAACATGAAACGATTATGTGCTCAAGTTATAAACGAAAGAGAAAGTCGACGAAGAGAATCGATCAATGTTACTTAGGACCTAATGCAATGTTCAGCTTGATTTGTTTAGAGGCGGAATAGCAAATATCAAGAGCAAATTTTCATTATGTCGTAAGTAACATTCGCACCAATCCGAGAAAAATAAAGTTTTGTTTTGATGACCGAAAAGTTATTCCTATTTCCAAGTAAACACAATCTCATAGTGATAGCAATGTTTAACATATTTAGCAGGGTTTTAATCATACAAATGCAAATCGCTAGCTTTCATGCTAAAAAATACTGGTTTTTGAGTCAAAAGTTATTATACGTCGTTTGGTGGCCCCTATTGTTACTTAAGTCAAAGTGTATTTACCAGGATATTCGGGAGAATTATCAATTACGTCTCCTTACGTGCAGCCCATTCATCTTTTTAGGACCACCGAAATCATCTTAGCAACAAACAGTTCGATTTATTCACTTTAATAATGAGAAAGCGAAACGACGAACGTACACTTTTCACGGGTTTCTCAGCACTGTTACTTAAGTCAAACGGCATCTCCATAGAAATTGGGTGACTTAAGTAACATCGAAAACTATTTTGATCGGAAGGTGATTACGTCAAAAAGCAATTTGGCTGGCAAATAAATTTAAAAATGGGATGTGATCCTATATTCGGACAGTATATAGTGTAATAGCAGGAGAATCGATTGACACTGATAGCTCGACTTTGTTTACCTTTGTTACATTCGACGTAATGAAAATTTGCTCTTGATATACTGTTTAAACTAATCCTGCGCTTCAGTCCAGCTTAAGCGCTCAACACTTCAGCGAGGTTCGGCCTTCTGGTTGCTTTTTTGGAGTGCCAGATTGCGTGCCTAAGTGGAGCTCTACTACACACAATTGAAAGTTTTTGCTTCAAAGTCAATGGAACATTTGGAAGTCGATACAGGAGTGCAGAAACTGCTAAATTCCGTGAATGTTTCTGCACTCCTGCGTTGAATTTCAGTCGTTTCATTAATTTTCACAAACATGTTCCTTTTTTCTCACAAACATTTCTGAAGTCAAGTGCTCGAGGTAAAACGGAGAAGGATGATGACGTAAAGAATCAAATTTACTGGTGCGATCAGTAATTTTGGAATTTCGTTTGATGACTGTTTCAGTAAACCATAATTAGTACTGAAAACTCGGTGTTCTATTTTACTGAGTTTTCATCATTTCTCGGTAAATTCAGTACATACAATTACCGCATTTAGTAGTTTGTATCAAAAGCTAGTGATCATGAGTAGTTTTATTAAACATAACTGAATGTTCGGTAATTTTTGTGATTTACAGTTCGATTTGATTCGACTCGATTTTATCAGATTGATTCACGATTAAGTGTGTACACAGTGTTGATCGTGTCGAAAGTAACAACCTGACAAAATTTATAAATAACTACATTTTTGGAACTTTTATTGGTTCACCATTGAATTGATATCACTATACATCGATTTTTTGATTTGTTATTGTTCACCTAACCTCACTTTTTGTATAACGGTTAGCATAAGTTGTATGCAAAATGGGATTTATTTATTCCACGCACTGCAAAAATTTATTGTTTCTCCCGACAGTAAAAAGCCACTCCCGAACAGGAGGAAATAACTTTGACTATATGTTTTTAGTATTACTTCTACGTGAAGTCAACGATTTACATAGTTGAAGATGCTAATCTCAAATAACAGACTGTAGTGGTAATTTTTATACGATAGATGGAGTAGATGAAAGCATAGAGTTAATAGTTCCGTTAGAGTACGGCAGTGTGAAGATTGTATATAGATATTAGAATAGCAAGCTAGGACAACTTTTAAGGAAGGTACAAATCGGTTTTTTCATCTCTCTTTACCAAACTCCCCCTTTGGAGAGGGATGGTGAGGGGTGTCCCCCCCCCCCCTAACGGAACTATCAACTCTATGCTTTCATCTACTCCATCTATCGTATAAAAATTACCACTACAGTCTGTTATTTGAAATTAGCATCTTCAACTATGGAAATAACTAATTAATACCAAATTCAGGTATGAAAATAGCATATCTGGCAACCTAAATCAAGAACAACATGTGAAAAGGGCAGACAAACTTTTTGTAAACAAACATTCTTATGCTCTTTTCTCGCCACCCATATGACACGAATGCAAACCATCAACATCGCCGCATAGGGGAAGGTTTCCCCGTCCGAAGATGTTGTTAGTTTGCGTGGGCGACCCTCGGTTGGCGCGAAGAGGGCCTTCAAAGGTTTGTTTACAAAAAGATTTTATGCTCTTTTTACATGTGGCTCTTGAAATATGGTATTGACAAAGCTGACATAAGAGGCAAAAAAAATCAAAATGTGCAACAAATAGCGAACTAATAAATAATTTAGTTATTATAATAACTTATAGATAACAGAAGCTTATTTTGATGCCAGAATAACATGATTTGTTATTCAAAAGGTCTTCTAATACCAATCCAATAGCTCTTTAAGGTGGTATTAACTAAAAACTGAAAGATCACATTTTGTTATTTTGGAATTTATTTGATATTTTACAAAATGTTTCGATAACTGAATAATATCAAAACAAGGTGTTATACCACAAGCATACCAAAATAAAGTACCATACCACATTAAGATATTCATATATTGTCGGTTAGTTATCGGTTCCTGCTCGGGCTGGGAGTGAAAAAAAAACTACTTATTTAAGTAGATATTTTGCAAACTCTGTCTACTCACGTACAAAATTATAATTTTTAGCACTTTCTTGATTACTCACAAATATATGAGGCACTTTTACAGTGAATTTCCGATAAATTTGAGAGCGTACAGAGTTGCCATGAGTGCAAGACAAAAAATCATAAATTCGGGTGGTTGATTTCCCCGGAAATTTATAGTTGAAGATTTCGGATTTTCCTGAATATCATGTACTATGCAAATTCATAACTCATGAAACAAGCAGAAAATTTTCAAATGATTTTTTTCATGGTCAATACTCCTTTTCTTTCACTGGTGAAAATTTTGTTGTGTCTCTAACCGGGTTTGAAACATGAACAAAAAACTAAAGGCTTGAAAAATGTTAGTTCAACTTCCCTGATTTTTCTGAAATTCACATGCTTTTACAATTCATAACTCATGAACCATCGCAGAAAAAAATCCGTTTTAGTGAAATTATATAGAAATTATCCCAGCAATTAATAAAAAAAACTATAAGCTAAAAAATGATATCCATGAAAATAATCACGGTGGAAAAAAATTGCAAAGAAGTACAGGGAAAACCATTGTCCGAGTGAAATAATGAAATTGGGTTGTTAGCGGAATGCTTAAATAAAACATCAAAAAAAGGTTATCTTCCATTAAATTCCACTCAATTAATTTTGGTATCCATGACAGATACGTATTTCGACTACAATGTGCAGTCTTCATCAGTGTCATTCCCACTAAAGACTTATCAAAAGCCTAGCCCCCTTAAGTACTCATCCCCTAGGTAGGTTGCAGGTTGTTTTTTTTTGGCTGTTTTATTTCATTTTCCAAGGTATGCATTTATGTTCAATAACTTTTCTCTTACTTGAAAATTAACGTTCTTTCACTAGCGATAATTTCAAAGAGACAGTTTTTGAGTACTTCAACTATTTGTTAGTTGAAGATTCTAATTTCAAATTACAGACCACATCCACATCTATTTTTGCCAGTGGCGGTGGGGGTGCGATACCTCTCACTATCCCTCTCCAACGAAGGGGTTTGATAAAGAGAAATGATCAACCCGATTAAATCCGAATTGTACCTTTCTCAAAGTTGTCTTTGCTCATTCAAAGTGTTTTTATGTTACTTCATACGCGAAGTTAGCGATTTTCAGAGTTGGTTGGAAATGCTAACATGAAGCTTTTTTAGTGTGATAATTTATTAGCTCCATGATCTTTAGAAGAAGGTAGGTGGATAGTTCCGTTAGAGTACGGCAGTATGAAATTTAAATAGAAGTTGAAAATGGGCGAAGGGCCATTAATGCGACAGTTTTTGAAGTCAGACGCACATCTTTTGCCTAACCCGTACGATGTACGCGGAGACTTGAAGTATGTCTTCAAGTCTACAGGCAAAAAATATACGTCCTCCTTCTGCTCATAACTGACATTGCTCGCTTTCTACTCTCTATATAAAATTTTCGCATTGCCGTACTATCAACTATCAACTCTATACTTTCATCTCCTCCCCACTTTAGTCTGTTATTTGAAATTTGCATCTTAAACTAAGCTTTTGAGTATTTACTGAAAAAGTAATCAAGAAAACGAGAATTTTCATAGAATTCCTACACACTACTTAAAAGTCATGTAAATTTCGGTTCCCTGAGACCGACACATGTAAACGAGCCTTTTGACATAAGAATCAGTTGAAACGTGAAAATAAATTCAATCAAACGTTTTCTTCGTCGACTAGCTAATATTTCGGTTTGAGAACATTTAATTTTACATGAAATGTTTGTTTACTTTCTATGATTTACGTCCAATATGGATTACGTCTCGTGTAAAAGTAGTTTTTTCTAAGTGTGTAGGACTGGTCGATAGTTTATCGGTCATATCTCGAAACAGTTAGAGAGAGTCCGCTTTGACAAGCGTTCGAGAACGGTTGTGTGTTTACGCTCCGATGGGCGTGTTGACATGCGTGGGCGGGATGCCGGTTGCGCCTGATTGGGGATCGGATGCATCTGAGTAATCGAGATTTGTTTTCATCGTTCCGATTTGTCAGAGGGATGACCTCAATCGCATGAAATTTTTGCTCCACAGTGCTTAAAGGATTCCAAATTGAGTCCCGTTTAGCCTCGCAAAATTTGAACTACTTTACTAAGAAACTGACTTGGCACAAACCATTTCAAGTTTATATGGGAATTACTATGAGAAAACTTATGTTTTTGTTCATATCTATCTAACAATTCACCACACCACTATGCTTTTAAAAATGATAGCTATGATTGTTAAAAATTTTCTCTGCTACAATTTTGTTCAATACTGCTTTTCAATCAAATGTAAGAAACAAAAGTTATTAATGATTCAAGTCACTGATGTCTTATGATTATGCTCAATCAACTGTTCAGCAGGCAACATTGGTGTTTCTGGTGCAAAGAATAGAGCACAAGTATCATGGCTACTATGTCACACTGCAGAATACAATGTCACCCACAGAACAGCTGCTTGATCATACCATAGGATTATCAACCTCTTAAACAAAATAACATTTTAATTTGACATTTGGCTGAAAAACTGTAAGAATAGTTATAGAAATTTTCGAAAAAGCAATATGGAAAATGGGTAGAAGACAATGAACAAAAAGTTTGGTTTTCCCATAGTAATTTCCATACAAACTTCGAATAGTTTGTGCCAAATCAGTTTCTTACCAAGGAGTTTAAATTTTTGGAGGCTAATCAGGACCTGGTTTGAAACCGTTTGAGCACTGTGGAGCAAAAATTTCAAATTTTGCATCAGTCTAATGAAGCATGTTCCTCGGGTTTTTACGGTTAGGTGTTTACGAATAATCCATTATTTGTTAGGTGTGTCCTTAAGGTGAATCGCTGTATCCTTATTCTCGGAACCACTTTAAGTGCACAAGTATCTGCTTCAACGACACGTGCAACATTCAAATTGTTACTCCTCGTTTGCTGCATTGCACTATACATACATGAAGTAACAATTTCAGGTGAAATGGGGCACCGATCTCCGAGATTTGTACAAATCATCATCAACAAATCATTTCTACTAAAAAACTGAGAAAGCCACCCCATAAAGTAATCCCAATAAACCAGTCGAAACCACCATTTATTATTATATAATGGTTTTCAGAATTTGGATTACCCAGAAAAACAATATGATATCATCATACATTCGATCAATGTTCTTAAATTGTGTTACCTTAGCACAGTTTTGCTATTTCAAAAAATATTCATGGATACTTGTTTTTTATAACTCTTGTATGCTCAAACAACCTCTATTATTGATCAAATTGATTCTTTGCTTAAATTGCTGATTTATTAAATAGGCAAAGTTGACTTCATCATACCATGCAATTAAAATATTTATATTTAGCATGAGTTTAAAGAAATTAAGTGACGAAGATCGAGTTATATTTTATTAATTAAAAATCGACTGGATGGATCCGGAATTTTGACGTCTGTGTATGAAGAAGATACCTGCGATGAGTCGAAGAAAGTCTACGAAGTGGCCGGTTGCTGTTGGTGCAGCTCCACTTGGTTATTTGGGTGCGATCATTCCTTTTTATTTATTTATGTATTTATACAGTAACTCTCCCTATCAATAAGACATCAATTCAGCATATCGTTTACCAAAACGAACCCTGCTACAAACCCTACCCTCCTACTCAACATCCCAGTAATTCATCGTACAAGTACAGATTTCTCGGCTTCCATCAAAGCGAGTGTCACGTCAACCCATTCCTACCCGCGGCCGGCGCAGGTATTGCCTAGTTTGAGATCACCAGGATGATTTCTAGTCCCAAGCATCGTCTATTGGTTATCTGTGTAATTACAGCTGATCTGGCAATAACAGAGTAGCAACCGTGGACGGTCAATCATGCTCATGCTCATATCTCGAAACAGTTAGAGACACCATTCTGAAATTTTTATCCGATGAAAAATTAGAAATTTTCTAGAATTCAAAAATTGGTCGAATTTTTTTCATTATTCTCGAAATTACATTCACTTCATAGAAACATTTTCCGGGAAAAGTTGTATGTAGTCACCCCGAGGCTTATGATTTTTGACGTAGGACTACGTCTTTGATTGCTATATGGGGGTACACTTTGCGAAAACCGAAAATGGAACATGTAACAAATTAAAAAAGATTTCGAACGTTAATAACTCTGCTGCCCGTGGTCCAATTTCAATAATGTTATCACCAATCGATCAGAAATATGGCTACGCATCCAATGCTTCCGAATGTTGATTTTCAACAAGAAACTATAGAAAAACTGGTATATGTCCAGCATTGTCCAAAACCGTCGAATTAACTAACAAATCCACCAATTACCTACATGCATATGCTGCTTCCCCAGCACAGTCGTCAGAGAGTAGTAAGTAGACGAAACAAGTCGAAGTGGCATTCGCCTCCGATCCTCGGGCGCGTGCGAATAGGGAGGATGGAATTGCGTAATATTTTGCACACTCATCTCCATACTCAGAACCACACGCTCCAAACGACCACACCACTGTGTGGTGGTGTTCAGTCGTCGAAATTAGTAGCAGCAGTAGCAGCAGTAGCAGTGATTTCGGCGTGTGGCGTTGAAAATTGTTCTCCAGTAACAACGAAAGGCTGCCTGCAAGCAGCGAGCTGCAGAGCCCACATAAGCATCTATGCCAAGCGTGCCACCCACGCTCCAAACGACATACAGCTCGACAGCCTCATCCGTGTAGAACACCCACCTCAGATTTTATAAACCATCACTACAAAACGGTCCTTTTCAGGGCACCAAATTTTTTTAAAGAGTATTATTTGGACACTGGTCAAGGTCATCAGTTCCCACAAGCAGCTAGCTATCAAAGCTCAACCTGTCTATAGAAGGTGGGGAATTGTAGGCCTGAATATATTGGTGCAATTAGTTTTTCCTCGGCTTTCATGCCGCACGATTCGTTTCATTCATTTAATCAATCACCCTTGTAGTGACGTCGAAAAGATTGTTTCAATCGGTGCTTACATATGAAATTTAATGTGGATTATAGATTTTTTTGTATGTTACCAAAATTTACGAATGGTTTGCCACTAAATGTTGAGGTAATTTATTGATTATTGAATTATCACACTGTATACCATGAAAAAGCAGCCTGTTTGCGTGCCTGTTTTCAAGTAAGGATTTATCATAAAAAAAAACAAATCTCCAGCTGGTATTTCCCGGTCACTTTACAAATAAATAAAATCAAACAAAATTATCATGCAGAACTAGCTAGGATTTGTTTTACTTTATTTTTTAACAAAATAGCTTTCGAGTGTTAAGACATCGTCTCCCGCAAAGTTTACATCTTTCCCTCTACCAACACATGCATCAGGGCTTGATAGATCTCCACAGGATCTATAGAATCCACGCAATTTCAAAAAACCAAAATGCACAGCATTACGAAAAGAGGTCAGGCTTCGACCAATAGCAGATAGATTTTAATACTAAACAAGCCAAACGATTGGAAATTTATCTACCAATCTGCTTAAAATGAACACTAAGTTAATTTTCAATAGGTCACTATTGAAAAATACCAAATGTCCAACTGTTGCAATAGTAATCAAAATTATCACCGAATGTCTGAAAACAGTGCATTCCCTAACACAGAGTTAAAAATCGGATTTAATGCGGTCCCACTGAACGGTGCTCATTCAATCGCCGTAAGTGGTGGTGTCCAGTCCAGCAGCAGCAGCAGGAGTGCTTTCAACAACAACAACAACAACGAAATGCTGCCTGCAAGCAGCGAGCTGCAGAGCTCATATGAGCAACCATACACTCAAAAAATTTATCACATATCTAATGGATGAAAACCATGTGAATTTCACATAGCTTTCATGTGATCACATAGCTACGCATCTCACCACAAAATCACATGAATATTATGAGGCCGATGAAATTCGTATGAAAAATCATATAAAATTAAAATGATCGCATAAATGTTATGTGAAATTCAGATGAATTCCATTAATTTTGTTTATGGATGAAAATTTGCAATTCCAATGGAAGCTACATGAAAACTATTTTCGGTGTAGAGAAGGAGGAAGAAGTCCCACCGCTAGGCTAGGATCGGAATCAGTAGCTCGTCGTGCTCAGCTCAGCATTACTCAACCATTACTTCAAAACGGTCCTTTTCAGGACCACCATAAATTTGTTAACAGTATTATTTGGACATTTTTCAAGGTCATCAGTTCCCGCAAACAGCTAGCTATCAAGGCTCAACCTGGTCTCTATAGAAGGTGTGGAATTGTAGGCCCGAATGTATTGGTGAGATTAATCATCGTCCGACCATTTTCCAGAACACGCTGGAAGAAAGTGTTAAAAATCCATATAGAATTTGAGAGAAGTGGGAATAATTCGCTTTGGGTGTATATTCAGTCCCCAGAAAGCCAATAAAATCAAATTTGTGAGAAAATTAGCTCTCACGAGTTCAATCTCTCGAAGTCCCTCCTTTTTTACATATTCTGCACAAAAGATACTTTCCGCCCCGCCCCTACATATAATTCGGAAGTAAATCCTGTGAGGGGTGAATTGAATACACTTTAATACCAAAATTCACAAAACTTAAAAATTCATAAATAACAAACAAATTAAAATACACCTTTTAAAGTCGGGTAGATGCATCGAAAATACTCAAGTTGACAGTCCCTTGGATTCTCTTCATAAACTTTCTCTTTGAAATAATTACTACAAATTTGATACGCTTACAAATAAAAAACGGAACGAGTTAAGATAATTGATGATTGATCAATTGAAAGAACTAAATGTTCACATTTGTTCCGTCCAGGGTTACTTCCACTCACTTGCTGTAAAAATTGTTTTTCCGAATTATGAAAACATTAGATGTTATAGTGATAATTAGTACTTGTCAGCTACAAGAAGGCGTCGTGAAGTATGTGTTTCATACATAAAACCTATCAATATTGCTTTCAGTGCGTTACAATCAGTGATTAAACGATTCGTGAGCGCTCACTCTGAGTGAACGCTCGCGAATCATAAGATCGCTGATTGTGACGCTTTGAAAGCGAAATTGACAGGTTTTATGAGTCGAACACATACTTCACGACCTCTTCTTGTAACTTACAAGTTCTAATTATTACTATAACATCAATTGTTTTCATAATTCAAAAAAACAACTTTTTATAGCAAGTGAGTGGAAGTAACCCTGGTTCCGTCCACTAGCGGTCCTACGTCAAGCTTTCGTTCGTGCCCCTAGGCACAGGCCCTTCTACTTTTTTTTCTGACCCATCGGACTAAACCTGTCAAATAATAAAAAAAATCCCCAAGTAATTCTGCAGTTCAATCAAAAATTCGACTGTTGAACATTCTATTATATTTTTTATAAGCTCTCAGATAAAATATGAAAGATAACATCAGTTTCAACTTGCAAAAGTAACTTGTATTCCGATTCGATATAAAAAATTCTAAAACCAAAGAAATTAATTATCAATCGAACACCGAACCGAAAAATGTAAGATGCTATTACAGAGTTGCATGAAAAGTTTGCAGAATTTGTAATGAATGACCGCATTAACAGATTTTGTAATGTAGTTACCGGAATTTTTTTAAATAATTTTGTAATGTTTATGATAGCTTATTTTCGAACAATGTTTGTTTTCCCAAATGCATTGCGTCTGTTATTACATGTGCTGTATGAAACATATGCGAAATCCTACATTGGATGTAAGAAAAATTTGTTTTTGCATGTACTCTCCACCATGTGACATGACCAATTAATATTCTTTTTTTTGGTTTAAAACATCAAAAATTCATTTAAAATTACAGATGACATTACAACAAATAGAGAAAAATTAGATTTTTGTTTGGTACTCAAATATTCAATTTCAATCTTTTAAAACTGAAGACATTGTGAAAATGCTATGGATCATCCTGTGTGACAGATAAAAAATACCGTTTACCAACAGGACATAAATTCAAACTTTATATCCCTGCACAAGGTAGAAACAAACTTCCGAATTTTAATTTCGCTAATTGCCCAGGTATTAGCCCCGAACGAAATTGCATGCTGCGTTTTCCCGCATTCGCTCATTTGATTATAGCTTCCCGTGCACTGCCACCCTACCGACCGTTTTGACCATTATCACCGAGTTCAAGTAGAGCACCAGTTGCAATTTCCCCAACAATCCGTCATGGCGCCCACCAAGCTGGAGCAATTTTTAATTTTCTGAAAACTTAATCACGCCACACGTTGGCTGAACTATCGCTCTCTCTCTCTTTCTCTGAAGGTAGCCTGAACGTTAGCTGGCGACGATACGGCCAGCCTCGGCGGCGACTAAACAATTTAATTGGCAAGCTTGAATCGGATGAAAAAGGTGAAATCATCACCGTCGTTGGTGGAATAATTTCAGGACAAGTGTCCGGCGATGCAATATAAACGTTTGACCATGTTCCAAAATTTATCACTCTTCCACGCGCTACCCACACAGCAGGCAGAGCGAAATGATTCACCATCCTCCTACATAAGCAATTAATGGCAACGCCTTCTCACTCATCCGGCTCAAAACAAGAGCAAAAAGTAGGCGGAAACAGAAAGCGTTGGATGGTACGATGTTTTATGTGCGGCGAAAAACCGACCCACGCACAGGAGAGGTGCGGAAAGGACGAGCGGAGGAAGGATCTCCTATTTGATTAGTACCTACTGTACATAGCGAAATGCGTGCCATTTCGCACGTCACATAAAGTTCCAACCGCACCATCCGACATCAATCCGTCTTAAAATCTACCGTGGAAGCTGACGCGGGTGTTAAGAGCATTTCTGTCGCTCGTGCAACACCTCTCAGGAATACATAAAACCGTACATCAGCTGTGTACGTCTGACGGATGTATAACTTCCGTAGCTGGGGATGATTAGGTAAACCATGTTTTCCTCAGATAGCCTAGTTAGTAAAGACATGGTATAACCAAGCTGGAGGCGGAGGGTTCGATTCCCAGTCCGTTCGAGGAAATCTTTCTGGTTGAAAATTTTGGCAATTTTCCTGAGCATAAAGTATTATTGTGATTGCCACACGATATACAAATTCATACATTGGTTGGCTTAGAAAGCTCTGTGTGGAAGTGCATCTAGAACACTAAGTTAAGAGCCGACCAAACGATCGGTACAGAAGCGTAGAAAACCTAGGATACGAAGAAGCAGAAGAAGAAGTTTTCCTTTCACATGGTTTCCAAATGATTAAAAGCCAGCTGAAAATGTCAAATTGCAAATGTGGAAAATTCACGAAAGAGTTATTTAACCATGTCTCTCGCATCCGCATCAACCATGTTGCCTATTTTCGTAGGTCGTACAAGTAATAGATTATTATACGAGGGATGTGGAAGGCCATCCGTGGGAGGGGTGAAATTCTGTTATTAAGGAGGGTAAGCCATATGATAAGTTTGATAAAACGTGGAATTGAATTGACAACCTTCTGCTTCCTGAGCAAAAACTTAGCGCACTGCGCCAACCCCCGATTTTAATATTATCATATGAACCTTATTGAGCTTGAAATACGAAGACTTGAGCATCCCCAGCCACCAGTCGTGGAGCGAGCCTGCGGTACCAGCCCACAGTCCATTTTTTGTCATGTTCTAACGTTTTCCCTTTTTAACGGTCGTCTGTTTCGTTGCCATGGAAAATCCATACCAATACATACAACAGCCGCTAGACAAAGTGATAAGAAAAACAATTTCACTTTTCATGTGCCCAATATACAGCTTTCCCATCACATTGAATTGCGTTTTTACTTCGAAGTTGGAATAGAAATATCGTGGGTTCGGAAACCGCTCTAGTATGAATGATTTTCAAACAACACTACAAATCAATCAGTAATTTAAAATGGACTCATAAATGAAAACCAATTCAGGGGTCATGCTTACATGAAAAGTTTTTTATTGGCATTCATCGACAGTTTATACCGTTCCGATTCAAATTTCGGACGATTCAAATTTCGGACGATTCAAATTTCGGACACTTTCATTTTTAATTAAATATTACATCCAGTTAGAAACAAAGTAATAATGTTAGATGATCGTGGAGGGCACTAGTCAAAAAAATTTAAAATTTACAAGACATGTGGATCATATTCGACCGAGATAATCAACTTTTAAAAGTGTCCGAAATTCGAGTTTAAGTGTCCGAAATTTGAATCGGCACGGTATATCTAGATAGAGCTAGAATTAGGGCGTAACAGCTTTTGTAAAAAATTACTTCTCTCGATGATTTCTAGATAGTCAAGGCTCGCCCACGCAAATCAACATCACCATCGGGTAGAGGAATACTTCCCATATCTGATAGTTATGTTGGATTGCGTAAGCGTGTCTTGAATTCCTAGAAATCATCGAGAGAAATCATTGTCTACAAAAGTTGTTACGCTATAATTCCAGCGTATTATATTCCATATGATTTATTTTCAAACATATTTAAAACTATAAGTCAAGAGAATGATTCCATGTATTAAGGTTCAATTTACTTTGATGTATTTTCGAAAAATTCAAATGCATTTTTTTCGACGCAAAAATTACAAATTACAAAAAGCTCGCGTCATTCTATTCTTTTTGCTATTTTAACGCGAGTTTTTTGCAATCTGAAATGATGCGTCGTAAAAAACTGCATTTGAATTTTCCGAAAACGTATCAAAGTAAATTGAACCTTAAGGTGGTACGATACGTCAGGCTTTTTTAGATTTTTTTCTCTCCTTTATATGTGCTAGTGAATGGATTATCATTGATGCTGTAGTGGTGTGATTGTACCTCAGCTACCTTAAGGTGATACGGCACGTCATGCAACAATGGCTGTCCCTACAATCATTAAATAAACGTGTTTACAAAACAATAAATTACCTAAATGGGCCTGAATTGTATAAATAAGATCTGGATACATATTTAAATACTTTTCCACCAAAATATTTCCAATTCATTCACGCATTGGTAATATTTGCATTAAAAAGTACGATCAGCCGATTTTGTTCTGCTCAGGGTATGAAATTTCAATAACTGTTTTTCACTAGCTTTCACTTCTCAGAACCACACTAAAATCAATTACGATGCGTGCTTCTACAAGCACTTTCAAGTTAATTCACTTTTAAAGACGACATTTACTTAAATAATATCATTTCCATCGTTAAAAACGCGAGCCGCGAATAATTTTGCAAGCTGAAATTGTGTTGTTTACCTTTTTTCTACACACCGCATTACTAAGGTGTGTGTACGAATCATCTATCATCGTATCCAGTGTTGTCGATTTAATGAAACAAAGTGTGTAAAAACAATGCTTTTATTGCTTTTTATGGTGCTTAAACTGTGCTCAATTTAGAAACCATCACTAATAAATGTTTAAAACCTGGGAGGGAGAAGCAGATAGCACACACGGAATTCATTGTACACTGAAGTCTTTTTTTACACGGTTTTTTTTACGCGGTTTTTTTTTACACGGTTTTCCACGATTTACACGGTACGTTTTTAACGATTTCTCGACAACGATACAACCTATCGACTTGATTCCAATCACATTATCCGTTTCAAGCTATTTGTAATCGAATGGCATACTTACAAAAAAAAAACACAATTTTTGGTGTAAATACAGAAATTTTTAAAATATGTCTATATGGACCATATCATGCTTTAATTACAAATGGCATCAAAATCCGATTTTTTAAAAACATTTAAGCATGCGAAAAATCAAAATTTCGTAGGTTTTTTTTTACACGGTTTTTTTTTACACGGACCGTATCCCCCGTGTAAAAAAGACCTGAGTGTATACTTGTTCTTCTTGTCATGAAAATTTGTGCCGTTGAAATCAAATCAAAACAGGCGTAGCAAAATAGCGTGTTTTGCTTTGATCGTGTAGTGATTGTTTGAGATTGTTTAGTGTGCAGTGAGAAACCGTACTTTTCTGTTTGGTATTTTACTATGCCACTAGATGTTTTGATAAAACCTTGGCTAATGGTATCTTTCAACGTTTATTGGTGTGTATGTTGAATGAATTAAAAAGAAACAGTTTCCCATTGAATAAAATAGCTGGAAACGACAGTTTGTCACAAATTACTTTACGCAAGATTTCAATACCGCCTGTACTGTAAGAAAAGCATCATAAAATTGCTTGGCTCCAAATGACAGTTCGTGACAGCAGCCGTCTGGCTGCATTTGACGTTCAATTTTTCTCTCTTTGCGACTCTCCCTAAGTTTAAAACAATTTCATATTTTGTTTCTCAAGACAAACAATGAAAGTAAATGAACCTGGAAATCTTCTATAGAAAACACATGTGTCGTTTTAGTTGCACTGCTCGAAGCCATGAGCTGATATGCAAAAGGCGGCAAAAGGATGATTTGAAAACAAAAACATACACGAAAAGAAAAAAGTATCCAGAGGCATATTTACCTACTATTGACTTGGAGTATAATCACGTTGAGTATAATCATATGCACCTACTTTTGGGAACAACTTACTTATTTTTGGGGAGAAGTGAATTGTCAATTCCACACTAATTGAACACAAGTAAATGAAAACTACTTTGACCCACATTACCTACTTTTGGCTTCTGCAATATAGTGCCGAGATTTGTGAAAATGAGCCACTTTGGGTTCTTTTTTCTTACTGTGTACCTGGGGGTTTGAGCTCTTGAATCACTTTTGGATAGGTCGTATGTAACCAAAGTGTACAAAGTGTGATGTTGAATCAATTAACTACTATGATGACTTGACATGTTGGTCTTGATGGCTAGGTGCATAATTATTTTCTGTATATGAAGGGGTGTCCTGGGAGGTGGTAGGTTGATAATATTGGCAAATTGAATAGACATGTAGTGATAGTCTCAATGATGGATGATAAAGTGATATCTTTATTTTTTTTCAAAATGACGAAGGCTGAAATTTACAGTAAAATGGACATAACTTATTCTTTATCTTTCTTATTTTTTTATAAACTGTTACACATTCGACCTAATAATAACGAACTCTAGCTGCTATGTTTATGGTAGTTGCGGTAGTGCATGATGTACACTTACACCACTACAGCATCAATGATCATCAATTCACTGACACATAGAAAGGAGAGAGAAAAATAAAAAAAAAAGCGTGACGTATCGTATCACTTTAAACATAGCTGCTAGAGTGCGTTATTATTAGGTCGAATGTGTAACAGCTAATGACAAAATAAGAAAGTTAAAAACAAAATTGATATCTATATGGTATCCCAGAATGTCTACACAAGACTTTGGAACACAATTCGTGAGCAATCGAAATTTAAGTCATTGTTTACATTTGGTACATTGGCCTTTTTCACATGTTTCTCAGTCCTGATTATTTGCGAGAAATCGTTTGCGTTTAAAGTCGTTGTTTACATTTACACATAGGGCCTTTGCACATGATTTTAGCTAGCAAATAGTTTATACATTGGTCGTTTTTGACTTACATGTTGGTGCCAGGGTTGCCACATATACAGATTATTCTGTATTTTACAAAAAAATAAATTTTAAAATTACATCCAATCATGTCGAAAATCGCAGGTATTTTTTATGACCATAAAAATAAATAAATGCAGTAAAAGCAGCTGCGTAACGTCAGTTCATGCACTGTATTAATGATAATTTTGTCCTTTTTGGAAATTACACCATATTTTGGACACGGTTGAAATGCATCCTCTTTGATGTGATATTAAAATTCCCGGAAAATTTACTCTATGATTTATGATTATCAATAAATTTAAAGAAATTTCAAAGAGATGCTGACGAAAACATTTTGGAGAGCTTCCAGAGCAGTCAGAAAAAATCTTCATGAGGAAGTTAGAAGAAACTTTCAGAGGAAGTCGGTAGACATTTCCGGGACATGTCAGGCTCAGAAGAAGTTTTCAAACTAAATCGTTAGAATTGGCCACAAGACGCTTCCAGATCAAGACTACTAAAAGCTGAACTATCTTCCGGGAGAAGATGAAGGACTCTTCCGTTGTAAGTCGTAGAAACCATAATAATAAAACTGTAACAAGTTTACGTGGAATGATGGAAGAAAGTTAAGGTAAACTAAGAAAGTTTGAAAATACTGAGAGCTAAGCACATATCATCGGTAAGAGACATGTGTGTATCAGTATCTTCTAACTTTCTCAAAAAACAGATAATATTGACTGAAAAGTCGTTAACCATAATAAAAAAGTAAAATATTTGATGATAATCATCACTACTGGATGAAGGTGAGGCCGGCAGCTCATTGCTTAATGCATTCTGCACTGGAAACCCTAATCCAGCATGTGTGTTGTAGAACGAGTGTTTTTTCACGTCGACTGATACTGAGTGGTTGCGGTACAAACACGTATCGTCGGTAATAGACGATTGTTGTGTACAGGGGTTGAAAGAGTTGACGTTTTTTACTACACTCGCTTCGTTGTCGTGCTCGAAAGTCTGTTTGTATTCGTACTCTCATGCTCTACCGTCGTCTCTCTTACACAACACAAACGGTAGAACAACATTCGAGCAAAAATAAAATTACACTAGTTTACAGCATTTTTGAACTCGGTAAGGTGATGATCATTTCCAATGCAAAATCCTACGCTGAATGCAATGCCGTGGTCAGAAAAAATTAAAGTAGAGCCATTTTTGAGATATACAAAAAATTTGATTTTTTGAATTTTGGACAAAAGTACGATTACTAAAATGTCAATATCTTTGGAACTAGTGCACCAATTTTAAATCTTTTTTTATGAAAATAAAGCTAAATAAATTTGCTATCGTTCATTTGAATATAAAGTCTTAAATAAAAATTTAATTTTGAAGTCATTTAAAAATTTACAGCATTTTTTTTTTATTTTTCCTGCGAATTTTCCATAAAAATCTTGTTTTAATCAACATTTTTAATGGGATAAAAAGATTCAAAAAAAAATTCCATAATTTATTCTTAAAGTCCATTCAAAACCGGAGAAAATGAGCCTTTAATGGATGAAATCGGTTGGAAATTGTCGAAGTTATGAGCATTTTTGTAAAACACTTAAAAATGTTGCTGAAATACAACAGCTTTAGAGTTCCTTTTCTAGGTGTCGTTGTAAGCATCCAAATCGAATGTAAAGTTTTCATGGGAGATTCTTTTCTCTACATATCAATTTGATTAAGGCATATCAGGATTTAAAACCGAGTTGATACAAAAGAAATTTATTTAGGTTTTATTAAAAATGATTGAGAATCGAATGACTTTGTCTTCGATGTTTTGAACTTGTTTCTCGAATCAGAAACCAACAATAGTCACCCATCATTGCTTCATCCCAAAACCCTTGGTAACGACGTTCCATCATCTTCATTTGTTGGTGAAAACGTTCGCCGTGCTCATCACTCTCGTCACCAAAATTTTCCGCGAAAAAATCCATGTGAGAATGTAGGAAATGTATGTTCAAAGACATATTCACACCTGTGTTCAGTGAAATAAAAGGATTTGAAATTAATTATATGTAACAAACACAATATTTTTGATTTATACCTATTTTCTCATAATTTTTGAGCAATTCATCGACGGCTTCCTCATAATCTGGGCTTCTGAAATTTCCTAAAAAGGTTGTGACAACACGCTGGAACGATTTCCACGCTTCTTCCTCATCTGGTGTCAAAACTGTATTGAATGCGGAATCATTGAGCAGTTTTTTCATCTGTGGGCCAACAAATACACCTTCCTTTATCTTTGCGTCAGATAAATTTGGAAATACTGATTTCAAGTACTGGAATGCCGGCCCTTCTTTTTGCAATGCTTTGACGAAATTTTTGAATAGCCCAAGTTTTATATGTAGTGGTGGAAGTATTATGCGTTCTTTTACCACAAGAGGATCATTTTTTACGTTGTCTTAACCAATTGTGAAATTATCCCGTTTTGGCCAATTTTTTCGGACGTAGTGTTCCTTACGAGCTCGACTGTCCCATTTACACAAAAAACACAAATATTTTGTGTATCCCTGTTGCAATCCAGTCAACATGGCAACCACTTTAAGATCGGAACAAATTTTCCAATTGTGTTGATTGTAATTTATCAAATTGAGCAATAGAGCCATTGATTCATACGTTTCCTTCATATTAACGGCATGAGCTAATGGAATAGAAGGTTTCTCATTCCCTTGATGCAGTAAAACGGCTTTCAAGCTCAACTTGCTGCTATCGATGAATAAACGCCATTCAGCTGGATCATATGGCTCACCAAACTCTTCAAACAAGCCGTTTACGTCATGGCAAAAACATGCCTTGTCCTTTGTAGAATAATATTTGTCAAATTTCTTGTGACGATTCCTGTGACAAGAAATTTTGACCTCCTTGCTCAGCATGTTGTGTTCTTTCAAGCGTGATGCCAGCAATTCGGATTTCTCCTTCGATAAGTCGAGATCTCGCACCAAATCATTAAATTCGGATTGTGTAAACAGTTTTGGGTTTCTTTCCAATTCCACCTCGAAGTCTTCCTCGCATTCCTCCTTGAATTCCTCCTCACTTTTTATAACGGTCGATTCAACAGAGGGCGCTCGTTTCCGCTTTGGATAAACAGGATACGGGACCGAACTTGAATGTGGAACAGGTTTTGTCATAGAAGCCACTTGGGGATACTCAACTGTTTTGTGACGTCCTTGTTGCTTAACTTTTGTCAAGCAGAAATAACAATCCGTTGCATGACAAAACGGTCGACGCCATATGGTGGGCATGTCAAAGGACAAATAGCGACTGACAGATAACAAATAAGTGAGTTAGTAAGTAAGACATTAACACTTATCAAAAATAGATGAAGTGAGATAATGTCGATCAGGAAAGAACAAAGCACTACCATGCTGTACATAAATTGTTTATATGAAAGTTATTCAAAAAATCAATTTACCTTGCGCCTGACATCCACCTAGCCAAGCACGTTTTGCACGAACTACATAATACTTTTGGAATCCACGGTTCGTCAAAGTTTCCAGGATCAATTTTAAAATAAAGCCTGTATGCAGTTTGCAACGAAGCAGTGAAATTGACCGATTTTGTAAATATATAGTTGCCACACGCCTAACAAAACTTTTGAGGATCATTTTTACACTTGAATTCACGTTTTGTCGTATACATCGTTAAGCAATGTTATAGAAAGAAAGCTGTCAAATTGAGTTGGTTGCGTTAGGTTCTCGCCGAGCGGTCTCACAAACACTAGCGTAAATTATATTGTTGAAAATATCCCATTTAATTTTGCGTGTCAGCTGGTAGTGTTAGTGAAATGCACCGTATGCGTACACGTCCGCAGAAAGGCTTACTGAAGGTGGTGCATGAACCGAGGAGCGGAACAACGGCCAATCTTGGAACATTCAATTTCCATGATTTTACAAAAAATTTCATAACTTCGACCATTTCCAACCGATTTCATCAATTTAAGGCTCATTTTCTCCAGTTTTTAATGGACTTTAAGAATAAATTATGGAATGATTTTTTGAATCTTTTTATCCCATTAAAAATGTTGATTAAAACAAGATTTTTATGGAAAATTCGCAGGAAAAATAAAAAAAAAATGCTGTAAATTTTTAAATGACTTCAAAATTAAATTTTTAATTAAGACTTTATATTCAAATGAACGATAGCAAATTTATTTAGCTTCACTTTCATAAAAAAAGATTTAAAATTAGTGCACTAGTTTCAAAGATATTGACATTTTAGTAATCGTACTTTTGTCCAAAATTCAAAAAATCAAAATTTTTGTATATCCCAAAAATGGCTCTACTTAAATTTTTTCTGACCACGGCATTGAATTCAGCGTAGGATTTTGCATTAGAAACGTTGGTCAACCACTAAAGTTCACACTTTTTATGTTGTTTTGTAAACTAGTGTTATCAAATAACTATCACATGACATGTGTGACTTCGTTCTAATTCCTCAATTTGGTGTAAAGAAATCATTTCTGATCAGAAAAGTTATTACTAGGACATCGATGCTTGCTATTTTCAGAATTCATACAACCACACCATCAGAAGCTCTTTTTATGAGAAAAAATAAAATACATACATTCGTGACGGTCTTCGGCGACTGTGTCGTATGAAAGAGCCTGTCATATGACATTTTAGTTTGGTACTGTAATTTGATAGCTTGTTTTGCAAATGTCGGAAGCAAAGCCAGTCGATCATCACAGAAATTGCGTCGACTACGGTGACCGCTTACAAAACTGAAGTTGTGTATTGGAGAACACTTGCGCAAAAAAAGGGAGGGAAACGGATAAGAAACGCAAATGCAATTTGCCAACTACATCCGTAGATCATAGGTCCACCGTTGTATAATTTGTAATGTAAATTGTGGATTCGAATCCAGCCGGTGCCCGTAGATTTTTTCGCAAATTTACTCTCAAACACGTCTGTTACCGATGATATCCCAGACAACCAGAATGCACATATATTGAAACATGTATACAAGCAAACAAGTCGTATAGAATGCAAAAAAATGCAATATACGATCAAAAGTGGAGGCCATATACAGTGTATCTCAAAATTGATCGTACAGATGTATTTAAATACAAAAAACGGCTCTAAAACACAAGTCTCTCAATTTTTGACAGCAAACATTTATCAATAATAGGCTCAGTGTTGGGCATATTTGGTTGAGTTTACAAAAAGTTAGAACATTTGAAAAAAAAATACATTTTTCTGAAAAAGTTTTTTTTTCTTGAAATAAAATCAACATAACTTCTTGAAATTTTGCTCATTTTTAGTCTTAATAAAGATCAATCTTTTGCTACTACTTTTACTAAAATTCGTCCACTGGATAAACAGTTGAAAATCGAGCGTTTTACTAAAATAAATCTAACTGCATACAGGCTCTTCCATTAAAGACCAAAACTATATCAATAAATCAATAAACATCTGTTCTGGTGCACCAGCCACGATTTAAAAAAAAATATACGTAAATTACTTTTTGCTGATAAGGGGGGAACAAGGTGGTGCTGTCAGAGTGGAAATCTAAATATACTCATTCTGAGAAAATTCCGTTTTAAGTTTTTAAACGCAAATTTAAAAATATTTGGCAACACTGCACAAAGTAATGTTATATTTAGATTCCTTGTCTAAATTTACCATAAAAACGCTCTATAATATTAGTTGTAGGTTTATTTTTTCCTAAGATATTGATAAAAGAAAGTAGTGCTTTCTTGAAAATCACGAAAAATAGGTGCTACGATCGGCACAAAAATTTGGATTCATAAAAGTTCCACCAAAATAAACACCTCCTCCAAATTTGGTCAAAATCGAAAGCGGTCACTTTCACGTGCCTCGGACACTTGGCGCGGAATGATCCTATGCTATTGAACAACTACCATATAATTTTATTTTTGTATAGTTATAATCAAAATCCAAAATAAGTTTCACTTGCTCGGAGTACGGGGAAAGTGATACCTATTGCAGATTTTTTAATATGTGATTTCCAATTGATTAATAATTGGCTTTTTATTTATCAAATCTTGTACAGTAGTGATACTAGATAATTACTGTGCATTATAAAGCTTAAAAAAAATATTTTTTTTCCTGCATTTGTTATCCGTTGAACTTGTTTTTCGTACTGAGTACCAATGCTACCGACGCCAGGGAGACCTATCGACCCATCAACTCATAGACCGGGGACCAATGAGATTTTATGCCTCAGAACATCCCGGCGACATCCTGGGTAACATAATTATTAATGTAGATTGCACAATCGCATAAAGCTGAACTATATATTTTTATCAATTACACTTGCCCTGGTGTACGGTACATTAAATCTGTAGGGAATCACTATTGATTTCATGTTCATAGGGGTTCATAGTTATTTTCAGTATGTATTAATCACCCGTAACACACATCTGACTTCACCATTTTATACTATACTGCTCATTCGTGCATTGCATCTTGGTCTCCGTATTACGGAACGAAAACTCATATGATTCAACATTAGACTGGTTCAAATTTATGTGCGAAAATTGTTTATATCATTTATTCAACCTCCATATTTGTGTCAGTGGTGAGATAATCACTCTCTGACAATTTCAGTTCATTTTGATGTAGCACAAACTGGCGCTTTTGGTTTAAAATTTATATGAATTTAATGAAGAAATAACATTCCTTCACTCTTTCGTCCATCGAACCGGTTAAACTAACTTGATTAAGCTCATAATTTCAGCACATGTAGCTTAAGGGGGGAAATACAAGTAAAAACATTTTTTTTTATCGATTTTTTAAATTTTACTTTATTTTTTTAAATGCTACGAGCACGAGGAAGGAGTGATCTATGGCTCCGGTATCGCCGATCAACCGTAAGTTCCAGAAATCATGTTTTTACATAACCCAAAACTTTAAACGCGTTTTTCTCGAAACGGTGTTTTCATAATTGGCGGGAAAGATAACTCAAAAAGTACTTATTCAAATGACCTGGTGCATCTTAAAGGAAATAAATTTTTACTCTATGTGAACCACAAACATCATGAAAAAATTAACAATAAATAATGTTTAGGTCTGCCTAAAGTGAAAAAAAAAACAGTGAAAATTCAACTTTTTTTTCAGATATTTTTTTCTAAATTTTTAAATCGTTTTTTTTTTTGGTTTTAGAGATTCACATAGAACAAAAATCTTTTCTGAATAAGGTCCAATTGATAAAAGTAAGTTTTGTCCATTTTTTAGGTCTCTAGAATGCTCGCCAATTACCAATCCCCACCGGAGACGACCTCCTTCCGATGTGACCCCAAGGAGCCACAGAGGTCACACACCAATGAAAAAAATCTCAAATGTAGAAGAAAATTTAAGAAATTTAATGCAAAAAACCCCAAACGTTTGCGTTGTTTCATTTGCTCCCAAAACAAAATTCCGAAAATCGTCGAGTTTTTGACGTGTTACTTGTATTTCCCCTCTAAGCTATAAGGAGCAATTTTGCTGAAGACAGCATCACGATTCAAGCTAGTATTATGGAGATATTTATTCTTGAATTTATATGCATTTTGTTTGTATATTGCATTAACATTACATAGATTACCACTAAAAAATAAAAGTTCATGTTTTCCACAGATCAACATCCAGACTCGTATCTTTCCTTTTTTATCCCCTCTCTGAATGTTTCAGCTATAACACGCGCTGGTGCATCTGGTTTTATGTTTACATAGATGATTTGGTTGAAATGTTTTTTTTTTATACAAAATGCTCATATACATTTAATAGCAAATATCTCAATAAAATTAACTGAATTTATTATGCAGTCTTCAGTATAGATCTTAAACTTGTAGTTCAAAAGTTTTGAAAATTTGAATCAAATCGAACTTAAGAAAACTTTTTCATTATCAAAAGAGTGTAGGGGTATCATTTTTCATGTATTTTATCGAAATTCCCCATACAAAATTCAAACTAAAAGCACCAGCTCACCTTGCAATCAAATGAGTTGAAACTTTCAGAGACTGATCTTCTCACCAAATGAAACAAATCTAGGATTTGGGCCGTGGAAAATAAGAACTTTTTTGTTTGTGGGCTAGTCTAATCGAATATGTACAGAAAAGTTCATACGGATTGCACTAAAGCAACTTCCTTGGAACAGTTCATTAAATATTTCTCCTAATTCCGAACGATGTCAAATTATTACGTCACAAATGTGCATAACCCATAAAGAGCATCATAGGAAGGTAAAATTCTAAATTCCAAATACTCGCAAAAGGAATAAAAATCATTATTTTCATGATCAAGCTCAAGTTAGGAATCTTCAAAGAAAGTTTTTCAGACGATATCGGCCAAAACCCGGTTCTTACAGTAAGTCATCTCCACCTCTCAAGGGAGTCATAACAAATTGGTCGGCTTATTGATAGTTCAAGGACTTGGAATCCAAAGCACGCACCTAGGAAGTGTGATATAATTTCTCGAAATAAATTATCTCAATTATCTCCAAGCTTCTGCATCCGCTGAGAAAGGCATTTTCCTTTCCAGCTCTATGGATAATCGACTGTTATGTCTAGAGCATCACATCACATTTTGTGACCGGAGAAGGCCTGTGGTTAAATAAATGTCTATCATTACCTCTTGCCATGTTTTCTTTGGCGGAAGTTTTAGTTAATAAAGCCAATTTCTCACATGCCGATAGTTTATCGTTTTCAGGAGCCTAGCATAGTGATGCCTTTCAAAATGCGCAGAAGTTTCGCAATTACAGGTTACGTGAAATGCTGTTTCGGCACGAATGATGAGGAAGGGAGTCTTATGATTGCTACGATTTAGTTTTGTTCTTCGACATTTGTGCAAATGTGTGCTTTCAGTTTAACATGAATTGAATCGTCGAAAAGATCAATATTTCAGAAGGAAATAAATTCTAGGCGATTATTGCAAGCCATCATTTTTGAACCGCAAATATTCCACGATCCACATCGCACTGCAATTCCCTTGCCTAATAAAATAATCATAAGATAGTAGCCACAGCAGCTTCCTTCCTTCCTAGAAAGGGAAACAAACCACAAGTTATTCCTTCAACCCTTTCCGTTCTCTGGTGGCAAGCAACCTGAGAGGGGACCAACATCTCCTAGAGCTCAGTGCAAACTTTAATTACCCCTTCTGGTGAGAAGATAAACCTTGTTGTATGTAGCCGAAATGTGATTGGAATAAGAAAATAAATTAATTTGAAAGAAATGAACAAGCACTTCAGGGCGAGCAGGAAGAACTTTTCGTGTGTTGGGTAGAGTGGTCACTTTTCTCCGCTTGCCGTGAGATGTCTGATGGACGACGCATTTTAAGAGAAGGGTTATGTACTGACTATCACTGCGTAGTGTGCGTAATCCTTTTAGTTGAATAATTAAGCTCCGATTTGTTTCTTATGGGATTACGTTTGGGGCAGGGCACTGATTTAGTTTTAATGGAGTCTTAATTGAAATTCTGATCGTCTCTTTACGAACAAGAGGGAGGATTATTCGAGAAGATTCTTCATTAGCACGCACCTAGTGAGGATGATAATTTCTGGTGTCCTTCCACCGTTGTTATCCCGTTCGCAATGCATATGTTTCTATACGATCGTGGAGGCGAACCAGCCCAAGGCTGAAAGCCTCATTAATAAAGTTAAATAATAATAATAATCTATACGATCTGTTTTAATTTAATGTTGATTATATCTTGTCCCTAAGCCAATATTGTGAGTTAGACCAAATAAATATGTGTGAAATCAAAAGATTTATTTCGGCAACCATACTTTTGCACAAAGAAACTAATAAATGAAATATAACAAAATTAAAAACACTGATGCATACAAAATATCAATATGACCTTCATTTCATGCACATTTTATCAACACAACTTTAAAAATGTACCGCTAAATTTCATATGAATCATAATTAAAATTGTACGAATTACCCATAAATATTTTACAAATGATTCGTGAAACGTTCAACAATGAAACATAAACTAACGAAATTTATCCAACGGCACCGCCGGGATGTTCTGAGGCATAAAATCTCTAATCACGCCTTCCTTCGGAAGGGAAGTAAAGCCGTTGGTCCCCGGTTCATGAGTTGATGGGTCGATAGGTAGGGTTCAGGTGTGGGAGCTGTCTCCTGGCGTCGGTAGCATTGGTGCTCAACACGGAAAACAAATCAAGGAAAAAAGAAGAAAAAAAAAGAAAAAAAAGAAATCGATCTATAGTAAATCAACCAGTGCACAGTGGTCCAGAATGCAGATTTAGGTGGAATGATATGTTGTGAGCCTGAAATTGAAACTTTAGACTAAAAGTCTCTTCTACAAAGTTGTTCCTTATAGTTAGGCCCTCATTTTTATGACAATGAGTTCTAGGGTGGTTACTATTATCATTAATATCGAAAATCTATCTTTTTTGTTTGAATAAATTAAGGTATACATTCTTCGGCAATTCAAGCAACTTTGTTCGAAACAACTTTTTTGTATCTCTTAAATTGGCCGATTTAGAGCTATTTTCTTGAATTAAGTTAGAGTGGCTCTTAAAAAACAGTTGTTTTGCTCTTGTTTTCTTATTTCGAATTTCTCAGCAAAGGTGTATTGAAATTACTTTAAGATCTTAAGAAGGCGCAAATTTGTGCTGCACAAAGCTTGTCAATATCTTTCGCCGATCTTTTGTCGATTTTCTTCTTCTACTCATCGAGCACATTCCGTAGATACCCATATTTCATTGATTTAGATGCATATTCGCTGTCTGAAGGCCAGCATATTGGATTTTGGTCCGCCATTTTGGATTCCTTCTGTGTTTTTCGTTTTTGAGTTATATTTTTATAAGTTATAAAGTTTTTGGTTTTCGCTCAATACTCCTATGCGACTAGACTACCAAGCGTCTCCATTGATTTATAGCGACTGTAACATTGTCATCATTGAATTTGATCCAAGATCCCCACGGTAGTGATCACTTGCCCATCAAAGTTTCAGTTGCCAGGGGGTCGGAACCCGTTATATCGATTGGGAAAAGTTCAAGACTGTAATAGATTAAGCACTAACGTCGGTACAAGAGCTTCCACCGTTGGAGGAATATAACTTCCTCTCCAATCTGATCTTGGACAACGCGCTTCAAGCTCAAACTCGACCGGTTCCAGGTACATCTTTCCGTACACGGGAAAAAATCCGATCTCCGAACTGAGAAATATGACACATGATTTAATGAACACAGCGTATTTTCATGTTATGAAAATATACCATTAATAATATTCATGATATCTTGAGCAACTTTTGCGTAACTCAGCAAACATTCCCAAAATCATGAATCATCCGAGTTGAAATCATGAGCTAAATTCATGGGTTCAACTTTTAACCAAAAAAATGTAAAAAAAAATAAAATAAAGCATCAGACTAGATTCGAACCAAGAACCTTATGATCATTAAACCCATACTTTGACCACTAGATTATCAGTACTTGGAAGACAACAGGCGTATAAGAGATACATATGTAGTGTGGTTTATGAACATGGTTTGCCAAGTACGTGTAACGCTTGTAGCGGTCTTGATTCCACTTCATTATGAAATCATGAATTTCCATGACGAAATCATGAATTATTGTTACGATTTCATGGGATGGCAAGTTTTTTCATTTCATGATTTTTTATTCATGAAAATGGAATCGGATTTGTTTCCGTGTAGGACAAGTCCGACGCGTTTAAGCTTTTTCGGAAACGTGGAACACCCGTACATTTAGGAGTGTACTCGGCTCTTGAACGGGAACTCAAAAGCCTCATCAAAGCCAAGAAACGCGGATACTGGCGGCAATTCGTGGACGGACTATCGTGCAAAACATCGATGAATACGCTGTGAAACGACGTAACCGGTCTTCAAACAACGAGAGCGATGAGTAAAGGGCGAACATGAAATTATTGCGACACCTAAAATGTCATGCCAATTTTCTTATAATGTTTAGAATCAAACCAAAATTTTAGGGTAGTTTTATACATATATTTACTTCAAAAATCAAAAGAAAAGTTAATCAATGGAGCCTTGAGTGTAAAATTGAACGCATTTTCGCTTGATGCCCTCCATCAAAGTCTTTACAGTGTCATCGGGTACCAGTTTCTCAGTTTTTTTTCCATTTTCTTAACATGTCCTTCTCGTCTTTGACTGTCTTCTTGTACTGTACTGCTCCACCGGGCGGACTGCTCCGGACAGTTTGGCGGATTCATGTCCTTTGGAACAAAATGGACAGAATTGGCCTCATACCACTTCAGGACACTTTTAGAATAGTGGCATGATGCCAAATCTGGCCAAAATAGCGGAGCTTTGTCGTGCTGCTGCAAGAACGGCAAAAGGCGCTTCTTGAGGCACTCAGATTTGTAAATCTCGCCATTTACTGTGCCCTTTGTCACGAAAGGCTCACTCCTCAGTCCGCAAGAGCAGATGGCCTGCCAAATGAGATATTTGGAGGCGAAGGCGAGTCCCGGTTTTCTTCCAGCTCCTTTGCCGTGGTCCAACGTCAACCGGTCCTGGAACCGCTTCAACACTCTGGAGACGGTTGAATGGTGAATGTTCAACATTTTTCCCAACTGCCGGTGCGACAGGTCAGAAAATTCCAGGTGTTTGGAAAGAATTTGTTCTCTCAACTCGCGTTGGTTCACCTCCATTTTTATTGAATCGAAAAACACGACTTCGAGTTTGGCAGCATGTACACAATACACATCAATGAGAAAGTGTGCAAAATTTGGTTGATTTTTACCCAATGGTAAAAAAGTTATGCCCTGTTGAATGTGTCGCAATAATTTCGTGTTCGCCCTTTACTCGGATAGTTGGATTCTCAAGTTCGCGCAAAATGCGTGTCCTGCTTCCGTTCCGGCACGGAGGATTCCTCGTGAAACCTTGCAATCTTCAGACGAGATCAGCCAGCCTTTTTCAATGCTAGAGCTCTCACTCGCGCTCCTTCCGTGTGGCAATTCGGCTCCGGGGGCTGATAGGTTCAACTTGAACTTGTTGCAGAACCTTCCAGTCGTCTCTAAGAGACGCATGTTGAACTTGCCTGGTCAGTTCCTGGAGCTTAATATTGTTCCGGATGATTGGAGGCGGGTGAGAGTTATAGCCATTTAAAAGCCTGACCGGCCCATCGCGATGTTGTCGTGCATACGAAAATTGTTGGAGAAAATGATCCATTTTCGCCTGGACAAATGGGTTGAGATGAACCATCTACTCTCAGATACTCAATTCGGTTTCCGTAGCGGTAAGGGAGCGAACGACTGTCTCACATTGCTTTCCACAGAAATTCAGTTGACTTTTGCTAAAAAAGTGTGTTCTTGGATATCAAGGGGGCTTTTGATTCAGTTTCAGTTGAAGTCCTTTCAGACAAACTCTTGTGGTCTTTCTCCATTAATCACTAAATTTTTGTGCAATTTGATGTCAGAGCATCATATGAGCTTTTTCTCATGGAAACTCTACAGTTTCACGATTTAGCTACATGGGTCTCCTCCAGGGCTCATGTTTAAGCCCCCTTTTGTATAATTTCTACATCAGAGAAATTGATAATTATCTTAACGACAACTGCACGTTGAGGCAGCTTGCAGATTATGGCGTAGGGTCTATCACAGGGCCCACAGAGGTCGATCTGGAAGGAACCTTACAGGATACCTTAGACAGTTTGTCTACTTAGGCTTTTCAGCTAGGTATTGAATTCTCTACGGAGAAAACTAGATTGGTTGTTATTTCTAGGAAGCATAGCCCAGCACAACCGAAACTTCATCTTTTGTGTAAACTGATCACTCATTCTATGTCCTTCAAATATCAGGGGGTCTGGTTCGATTCCAAATGCACCTGGAGATCCCACATTGAGTATCTGAAACAGAAATGCCAAAAAAGGATCAATTTTCTCCCACCAGAACGTGGTGGGGAGCTCATCCGCAAGATTTTCTAACGTTGTACCGGACAACGATTTTATGAGGTTTAGAGTACGGTAGTTTTTGTTTCCAGTCGGCGGCTTAAACTCACATCACTAAACTGGAACGTATCTCTTAACCGGTGTGAAATTATGAACCCACCGGAGATTGCCAACTTTGAAAAGCTTCTTGAACTAAGCCCTCAAACTCGTTTTATGTCATTGTACTACGTGTACATAATACAGGATGTCAGTCCTTCGAAGCCGAATCCTCAACGTGTATGCTTCTGCGACTTCGGCAATTCAGTTAATTTTGATTTATCTATGACGCAATGATTCGCGGAATCCCAGAGCATCATCGTTCCATGATTGATCCTTCAAGTTTCGCTGCAAAGTTTGGTCAAGTTTATTCTGCAAGATCGTTCTTCACAGATGGATCACTAATAGAGGCGTCCGCTGCTTTTGGTATTTATAACGAATTTCCTAGCGCCTCTCGAGTCAAAAGAAAATTCTCCGCTCACAAGCGACGAACTAGTGATCCTCGTGACTGAGGTGATCATATTCTTACGCACCACCAAGACACTACCTGAACAGCTTCGTGCAGAGTTATGACGCTCGTGCAAAAGTATGGAACGTGAAGCCATCAAAATAGCCACATAGAACGCTTGCTCGCTCAAGAGAAAAATCATTGAGTTCGTTGATTTCCTCAATGAACATAGCATAGACATCGCCGTCATCACCGAAACACACCTGAAGCCGGAAATAAATGGAACAGCTCCTGCAAAGGAGGAGTGGCTATCGCATTAAGGAGAAATATTGGCTGTCGACTGCTACCGAGTTTCCAGCTGAAGATGATCGAAGCGGTGGGTGTGGAAGTCTCCACTCCTGTCGGCCCTATTACCATCATTGCGGCCTACTGTCCCAAACAAGTCACCATCAGGGACGGGTCGGCAGCAGACCTGCGGAGAGACATCATCAGACTAACTCGACACCGTGAGAAGTACATCATCGCTAGCGATCTGAACACCAAACACCAGGCTTGGGGCAACAGTCGACGCAACCAAAACAGCACAATCCTGAACGACGACCTGCAAGAGGCTCACTATACCATATTAGCGCCGGACTCTCTCACCCGCTTGAGCCGGTCTGGCGTTCACTCCACCATCGACATCTTTGTCAACAACATGGGAGACAACATCTCGCAACCTGTGACCCACCAGGAGCTGAGTTCGGACCTCTATCCGGTGGTGGCCGATGTGGGCTCATCCATCAACCGATTTCAAGCTTCCCGACGCAACTACCATCGCGTCAGCTGGGATCAGTTCTAACACTGTGTCGACTCCACTGTTGACTACGGTGTCCTTCCGGAGACGCCCGAAGACGTTGACTGGTGTCTGCATTTCATCAAGGAGGCGATATCCCGGACCACGGAACAACACTTGCCAGTATCCAGACAGGTGAGCAATACTCTGAACCTTGACAGATCTACCAAAGACCTTATAAGACTCCATAACACCATCCGAAGGCAGTACCAACGCTCTGGTCTGCCTGTACTTACGATCCACTGTAATCGCCTAACAAAAACCATCCAAGCCAGGATGGTGGACCTCAGAAATCAGGAATTTGCTAACAGGATCCGCTCTCTCCCAGATTGTGCAAAGCCATTTTGGGACCTAACCAAAATTCTTAAAAATAAGCCAAGACCCATTCCACCACTGACCCCACTGGATAGTCCCGTCGACCCAATGGTTCATCTGATAACTCCTGAAGAGAAGGCTGCCGCGATAGGTCAACACTTCGTCAGTTCTTATAATCTCGGACAAAACATCGTCAACCCTCACGAAGCTGAGGTTGCTGAAAACGCAACCAATCTCCATCAGATTCCCAATATATTTTCCGAGGAATCCGAGATTAAGGCTGACGAACTGTTGGTCTATATCAAATCATCTAAAAACATGAAGGCCCCAGGTTTCGACAACATCCTATATCTGGAACTCAAACACTTGAGTTTCTGATTCTACAACCATCTGGCACTGATTTTTAATCTGTGCTTCCAACTTGGCTACTTCGCCTCGAGCTGGAAGTCAGCTAAAGTCATACCCATCCGGAAACCTGGGAAGGATCCGTCCTCTCCTTCAAGTAATAGACCAATCAGCCTTCTCTCAGGGTTATCAAAACTGTTCCACCGGTGTACCACCGGCTCCTAACATCTGCCGAAGAAAACAACTTGTTAGTCGAGGAACAGTTTGGTTTTCGGGAAGGTCGTTCGACCGTCCACCAGCTGACTCGAGTAACAAACATTCTCAGACGGAACAAGTCTGTTTCGAAAACATCTGCCATGGCGTTGTTGGACGTTGAAAAAGCGTTCAACAATGTCTGGCATGATGGCCTGGTGTTCAAATTGCAGCACTACGGTCTTCCAATCTTCCTAGTGAAGATAATAAACAACTATCTATCGAACAGGACGTTCCTAGTATCTCTGGCATCACATTGGATGCTTTCAACATCGGTGCTGGGGTTCCACAAGGAAGCATTTTTGGCCCCAATCTATTCAACCTGTTCACCTCCGATATGCCGGCTCTCCCTGATGGTGGATCATTGTCTCTGTTCGCAGATGACACATCCATTGTCTACAAGGGTAGGGTCATCGGAGCTCTGACTGCCAAACTTCAGAGAGGCCTGGACGTCCTGTCTGAATATTTCAACAGCTGGAAGATCCGTATCAACGCGTCAAAGACCCAGGTCATCATATTTCCACACTCTAAATCTCCCAGACTTGTTCCGTCGGTGAATAATAAGATCTGCCTGATCGGCACAGTAGTGGAATGGTCAAAAGAGGTAGTCTACTTCGACTTAACACTAGACAGCAAGCTGATTTTCAGGGAGCACGTTGACAAAACCAAAACCAAGTGTAATATCTTGATAAGATCACTGTATCCACTCATCAACAGAAGGTCTACTCTATCCCTGAAAAATAAGCTTGCTGTCAACAAACAAATCATCCTTCCCGTAATAGAATACGGGATGCCAATCTGGGAGAGTTGCGTCAAATGCCATCACCTTAAAGTCCAAAGGATGCAGAACAAGATCCTTAGGATGGTCCTAAACAGTCCCCCGCGGACTAAAAATTCTGAGATCCAGCTCCTGGCTGGAATTCAGACATTAGAAGAACGGAGAGTATTCATCCTGGAAAGATTCAGCGACACCTGTCTGAGATCAAATCAGCAGATCATACGTGATCTAGCACGTTAGGTTAAGTTATACTCGTAGTTAGGTAGGTTATCACTTTTTCAATTCAAATAAAACACCCCCCCAAAGGGGTATTCTGTAAACTAGTTGAAAAACGCAAATATGAAATTAGAATATCAAATTAAACAAAGATGAAGAGCCAGGTAGGCTAATCAATTAAAATGATAAATCAATGTACTACCATAATCAACAGAAATAATTATAATTTTACTACATACTAGCGCCTCTCGAATGCTTCAAGCTCCTTGTTCTGTATATGTTGCTAAGCTGGCGGCAATACATTATACCACAAATGAAGTGACAGACGGAGCGGCTGGAAAACTTTGTTGACGAACCTGCTATTGCAATTTTTCAGTGAACCACATGGCAACACTACTACTGGATTGTAGAAGCATTCTCACCAAATGTACTTGAATGTTTTGGTTCTATCTCTTTCACTCTACTCATAACTGAAATGCATTAAAAAATGACAAAATGAGACACTCTTTGCACACTGTTAAAGATCATTGCACACAAAATCAACTTTATTCAAATTAAAACAAAAATACTAGCCCATCTGGTGGTTGATGGCACAAGCTTCTAAGAAAATTCTATTACAGCGAACCACATTATTTTAATTGATTTCTTCGCCAGTTAGTCGTCTGTCACTTCGTTTGTTTTCCAGTTCGCGATGTTTTGGCTAGGCGCGATCTGAAGTTTATGCAACTCATACATGTTTTCTTGAAGAGTATTAACCTAAGATTGTAGTTTGATTAACATAGTGTTTAGTTTATATTTTGTGTGTGAGTGTTAGTACTTTTTTATTTGGTATATTTGTTTCTGTAATAATTATATAATCACAAAGCTGATGTAAAGTTGATAGGATAAAGTACATGTTTTAGAAATAGTGACACTAACCTCGAGAAGACCACGAGTAATTGATTCAAATCCTTTAATTTTAGATTTAGGACATCAATAATGTACAACAATTAATGTAATTGCATGAAATTTGTCCTTTTCAGTGTTGAAATTTTCATCAATACTATATGCTATATTTCAATTATAATTACATGCTGCCAATTAAGTGTACATACCCCGTAACGTGGGTAGATCACTTTTTCGTGGTACGTTACGGGATGTAAGATCTACCACCGATTTCTAGTCCTGACTACTTCAAACTAGGGGACCAGGATTTTTCAGTAATCCAAGGAACACATCATAGTCCTTGTTACTTTTTATGCCTAGTTGATAGTGACAAGACTCGGCTTTGTCTACCGAGGATGATCTTAAAACAAGGAAAAAAATGAGTTAGTTGTCTTCCTAATCTTCTATTCGTTCTTCCCTAGTTTGAAGTGGTTAATACTAGGGTTCTGATGCATGGTCATTATCGGTGCCATACCTTAATTTTTTTGCTAAGGAATCCTATTTTGACTGACAAAGGGACGCGCCTTTGGAGGGTGTTTCAACACTCCGAAGGGTATAAATAGCGGGTCCTTTCAATTAAAGTCGAATTCTTGCGATAAATGCAAGAGTGGCAACTGTTAAAAATCGAATACTTCATCATTTCTCAATAGTTATGGAGTAATACGTCATGCACTAAACTAAGGACACGGGATATACTACAATAGATCAATTTACTGATCGCAGTAGTGTTAGATCCCGAACAGAGGAAAAAAAAAAGTGTACATAGTCTACTTTTTACTGCTTCATACTTTGTGTTATGATAGTCCAGTACTTATTCGTATTCCCATTCGCTGCGGAGGAAATATTATGAATACAAATTGAATATTCAATAGCTCCGTCGTATACTTAATTTTTCCATAAAGGAGATAATGATGTACCAAAACAAAGTCCTCAGTACAATTTGTAAATAGCAGGTCTAAATATGAATTCTGTTTATTTTTTACATGATTAATCATAAAATAGACCAGAATAAGAAATGTTGTCCAAAATAAATTGTTATGTTTCGTCTTCGCCTACGACAGGAAGTAAGAATGCTTCATTTGCAATGTCTAGGATAAAGTCTGCCTTGCGTTTGTTGAAATAACCATAAATGTGCAATTTTACTCTGGTTCCAAAGTTGACATAATAGTTTCTACGATTTGGAGAAATAATTCAAATGATATTTTATTAGAATGTTCAGGTGGGAAATACACAAATGCAAAAATATGTGTTTCTCCAGGACTACTTGCTTTGGCCCACCCATGTTCGAATTCTTTGTGTTTAATAGGTTTAACTTCTTCGGAAGTAAATTGTGCATTGATGGTTATGAGAACTCCTCCCGCAGACTTGTTTTTAGAAAAGAGAAAATTTCTGTCATGCTGAAATACATTAAAATTGTTTCCAAAAATTTCTTCGCTTCTTACGCTTTCGTCCCAGTTAGTTTTAGTAGCTAGAATTACATGGATGGAAGAAGACAGAAGTTTTTGTTGGATTTCCTTTATCTTGACTGGGCTTTTCATGCGATTGAAATTTTGGCAGTACACCATTATTTCAGTCGCATTCTTTTGAGAAGATGAAGTTTTTTCTTGTAAGATTATTAAGGCTTACATTAGTTTGATCGTTATATTCTCGATTCTCGACTGCCCTGGGCAAACAATTTCATTGTGCTTTCAATTTCAATTTCATTTCATGGTCGGCATTAAAAAAATATTCATTTGAAAGGTCCCTTAGTCCACTTCTCTTACAAAAACGCATATCAAGTATCCCCCACTTTTTCAAAATGCATTTTTGTATGTCTGTCACTGTCAGAAAAGATGTGCTTTTAAGAATGTATATATTATGTTGGAGGCTGTAGAGTAATCATAAAGCTACATAAGATATTTCCCTGTGAGCCTAAATATGCAAAAACCGCATCAAGTTTTGATTCTTCTGCTGAGATATTCCCAAAATTAAAACATTAGATTAAGTATGTCCATTCTCCCTTACACTAAATTTGATTCTGCATATACCCGAAAAACTTACGTCCAACGTTATGATAACATAAAATTCTGCATGTTATGTAGCGTAACATAGGTACCGTGAATATTTGTTTGTGCCTTCAATAACGATTGAATGGTCGTTGCTTACCAGCTTCTATTGAAGAAGCGAAAACCTGAAGTCCTTGAAATTCCACAAAATGCATCGGAACTGTGCACAACACCGGACGAACGTAAGTAGTCTGTCTCTCTTTGAGTAATTTCTATTTGGCCATCTCAAACAATCTTGTGTTTACCCGAGCTGATGAAAAATTTATGTAACAACCGTATTCTACCAAAACCAACCAAGCCAGGCAACGACAGGAAAAAGAAGAAATAAAACAACGAATAAAAACAGGTAATAAAGCAGCCTTTAGCTCTTTGTATGTTTCGGTCTCGTAGCAGCCATTTCCAGGATCCCGATGAAACTTGATAAGAGCCCATGTTGAGAGCAATCAAAAGTCGCAGAAGTACGTATCAGGAAAATTCGGAACGTATAGCTCGCATCCATCGGGTGCTCTGCCCAAGGTAAAAGCATAAACCCTCGCCCCTCCTGATGTCAGTCGGTGCCTGTGCGGTGGTGTGTATGTGTTGCTCAACCTCAATCCTCATCCTGCACACTTTGGCACGTTTTGCTTTTATATGCACACGCGAAAGAGGTTCTCCGGTGGAGGCGAAGATTCAGGATGGTGGAAAAACCCTCACCGTTTCATGGTTCGAAGAATGACGCAAGTGAGTGGGAAATTGGAGAATTATCCTCTTTGGTGTTGAGCTTTGCTCGTCTCTTACAGTAATTTAATAATGACTTGCCAAAAACCGTAACGAACAAATTGAACTTTTATTGGGCCGCTGTAGTTGAAATAGAATTGTGTTCTAGGATGGATGCTCGCTGCAGTAAAAGTCGAAACAATCGTGAATAATAAAAACTGACAAATAGCCTTGTCGGCAATTAATCTCAAAACGTGATCTCCTCTACTGTGGGTACCATCAGGAAGGCTGTTAATTACCTTGTTGGCAACGATGGTGGACGTCGTGTTGCCGCATTCGGAAGAACTTCCGATCCGACGCGACCCATCCGATGGACAATGTCCTGGTCTTCTTTCTTTATGCCCAACGCATCCGGAATTAACATAATTTTAATTAAGTGAGATGGCCTTTCTTTTGTGTCCCAAATTTTAATTAACTTCTTCGCTTTGTGACACACATTAGCAATGACAGTCGGAATGGCAAACGGATGAATAGAAATTGGAAGTTTGGCTCACCCAGATGGATATTCATAACAAAAAAAGTTGCTGTAGTCACATCTCACGGAATTTGACTGACTGTTGTACTAAGGCAGATAATAATAATACACATTCGAGATGAGGGGGACATCGTCGGATGGATGCGAAGGTGGAATACTAAATAAGGATGTTCTTTTTCCAGTCATGCTCCTGGTATTGGGTTGGGAAATTGTTAATGCTCTTGTCAAGCTAATGTAAGCTACTTTTGTTTAGGGTTTAACGGTGCGTAAATGGGACATAATAGGATCCCCTTCGGATGGATAGCCTACTGAAAAGAGGGACGGAAAACTGAGCAACACGTAATTGATGATGCATGCAGGAGAGGGAATACATTTGCAATACACAGCTGAACCGGATATATTGACTTCGAAACTGTGTGGATTGTTTTGGTGCATGGTGTTAGGAGAAGTGACGATTTTCGATACAAATGATACCTAAAGTAGTAAAGCATGCGTCAATGAGATTTCAGAATTAAGAAATCAGATCTTTCGCGGAATTGGTTAGGCGTAAGAAAAATGTTAAGTTGTCAGCAAAGTCGGAGATCTATTTGAAAACTAAATTTGATGTTGTGATGTTGCTGATGATGATAATTCAGGTTTCTGTCGTTTTGGTTGTTAAAATATCTAAATTGAGAGCCAAAAGATCCCATTGAAAACTTATTCTTCTATATCAATGAGAGCAATCTGAAAAATAATTTGATGTATATTTTTATTGTTGACAACAAAACGAGTATTCAATTTTATATTCTGCTAAGGCAATGAAAACAAATCTGTTACTGATCGCGCACGGGCAGAACTTTTCCTACGTTTACGGATCTATGAATAAAAGACACTGGTTTTGATCATCCTGCCATCACGGAGGCAGATGAACTACTATATTTATTGATAGTATATCAAGAGCAACATGTGAAAAGGGCATATGTCTAAAATATCTGAATCGAGATAATCCGGTTTGAAAACTATTGAGTAGTTTTTAAATCGTATTTAAAAACGAATAAAAGTACAAAACATTTTGATACATCAAATTACCAATTTAAATCACATTTTTATGCTTGTCGATCTCAACATTTGTATAGAACCCTTTTTCCCCAGAAAATAATGAAAATAAAATATTCGCCGCTTTTCGTTCAGTGTATGTTGCGTGCCCCTGCTGAAAAGGCTTTTTTTCTGACACTTATTCTCATATGCCATTCTTATATGCTGTTTTGTTTACAAAATACTGTTATAAGTCCTCTGTTATGCCCTTATTCTCAGCAAAGCAAAGCTATGTGGATTTTTGTATCGTTTGTGAATACAAAGAGTGGTTAAATTATTGTGTAGTTTAAATGGAAAAATCGACGCGAAACGCAGATTCAAGCAGGTTCAACGATAGGATGCATGATTCAAGAACTCAACTTCACACAAAAGGCAATTTCCGAAGCAAAACTACGTAGGATGGTGACAAAATGTTTAGTTCGCAGTGAATAGTGATAAGAATCTCGATTAAAATACAAGTTGTAGCTGGAAAGGACTTCATTTTTCTGTTTATGTACATAGATGAAACAAAGAGAAAATAAAGGTATGGTGGATTACGTTTAAACAATGAACGATTTTCAGTTGATGATTCTTATATTAAAAAATTATTGCGTATTTCGTTTATACTTAAACTTTAATCTTCATCTGACAAATCCATATCTTCCTCAAAATGGTAATCCTCTGCCAACCGTTTCCGTCCTCGTTTCTGAGGCTGCAAACTCTTCAAAAATGTGTCGTAGTATCGCTTGTCACTTACGTATGGCAGGAGACTCTTTAGATCTTCCAACTTCTGTTTAGTCAACTGTATTGGCTCCGTATTTATTGGGTTGATGGCTGGTAGTTGGAGTCGAAGAGAATTAGTATCAGCGATGGTCAAGGACCTGTAGTCATCTTCCTGAGAATCGTACTTGAAGGAAATCTTGCCCAGCCTCTCCGTACTATATTAAAAAACCATAACATTTCTGAACTTGAACTGTTGTCCAGCGTCATCTTTATTTGGTTTCCTGTATCGTGCTAGCAATGATTTCCAATTGAGAAAATCCGGGAGGTCCAGCTCTCTGACGTTGAAAGGAATACGCCTTTTGATTTGGGCAATGAACACTGCCCAATCCCGTGGTGTTTCTATGTTGAAGTTGTTAGCATTTTTTGCACGTTCAATTGCCGCGTGAACTGAGTCGACTTCCATATGGGAGTGACCAGACACCATAAACTTGTGCATAATCACAAGATTTCGCCCTTCGGCTGCCAATTGCTCCATTATGAAAGAGAGAACCATACAAATAATAAAATTGTGGTTCTGGCCACTTCACCTGTCAGAATAACATATGATTGTTCGAGAACTATCGGAATCTCCATCCATCAAATACTTTATGAATCTCAACAGGCACGATCCTATTTCCTGCGATCCACGTCGGGCTTTCGTTTCGTCCCACAGGAAACAAGTAGCCGAATTTTTACCTTGGAATGATTCGAAAAACGTCAAGTTAAGGGTATAAAGCTGTCGACTGTAGTAGGCCTGACCACAAGTTAAGTGCGGTGTAGGCAAGCACTTTTGCAAATCAAACGAAAGAGTACACACGTCAGTGTTATTCTTAGACCGTACGACGTCCTCTCGCTTCATATCGTAGACAGCCTTCGCTCGCTCCTGGTGAAAATGCTGGGCTGCCTGCAACGTGGATCTTTCCTCGGCATCGTGGACATTCTTCAGTTATATTTGCAACCTATCACACTCGCCGCGTGTATCAATTTTTGGTTTTCTGAAACTGTAGTTCAGACCTCGAAAAATCATGCGATAGCTGTTGAAATGTATGGGATTCATCGAATCATCTTTGCATTTAATGCAATACAGGTCATACAACTTGGTGATGTTCAGATTACTGTCTAAGTATAATTTTGACTACTTGTCCCTTCCATAGTGTGAAGTATATCGGTGGAATGATGAGATGTGACTCACAACGTGTTTTTTGATCTCATCCGTGATCGGATTCCGGTTCATATTATTACATCGTTGATCATCTGGAACAATGCCAAGGCCCTCAACCTTCTTTTTTGAAAGTATTCGAACCTTCTTCTCCGTTCTATCGAGCGTAGCAAGAAACATCTTCTTGCAAACTCGTACCATTCCTCCTACACCGGGTAGGTAGTATTTATGTGTATATTTCCTTCTGGAATTCAAACCCTAAAAGTATAAAAAAAAAACTGTTATCTATAAACTGAATTAGCTCATCAGTAGCTAACAATACCTTACTGGATGCTGCATACGAAATATCCACATGATTGTCAATGAACTGGTTTTGGGCCGATGAGGTCAACTTGAGCATATTTCTTAACAATTTCTTCCGCATATTTTTATCATATTTCAAATGACATTTTAACTTTACACACCTGCATGGATCTTTCACCGAGCGAGCAGGAACTCGAGTACCGTTAGGTCTTGTATAAGCGTTTCCCTTTTGTTTAAGCAATTTCAAAATTTCCCGGCTCTGTGCTTTTGTCTTCTTCGGTTCGCCTTCTTCGAGATCATCAATAATGCGGAAATCGGCACCATCAGGAGCATCTTTTAATAACAATAATATTTTTATTTTTTTGTCAAACACCAGCGTTCACGTAAAAAAAAACATATGATTTCTTTGGCACAAGAACTCTAAAATACGTCTATAATTTTCCAAATTGAGCTGAAGTTGAGATATTGATCTTAAAAGCAATAAAACATCCTAGAAAATTTCGTAGAAGTTGGAAACTTGTCCATGTTTGGAAACTTTGCTGAATTTATAACGGAACTTTGTTTTGTTGCAGGAATCTTAATTAAAATTATAATACGTACTTTTAATGTTTTGGCGCTAAGTGAAAATTATTCTCTTTTTTCAAGATTTGATTTAACATAATTTAAGGAATTTCACAGAAGTTCCATGTGTTTTTATTGAACTATTGTTTTAAAGCTCAGTGAGCTGTAGAAGTATTGTAGAAGTTAAGCAAATTTAGTAAAATTTGAAGAACTTTACAAGGAAGAGCAAGGAAATTTATAAAACATTAGGGAGCTTCGCAGAAGCTCGGTTAACTCCAGAAAACCCGAGATAGAATCTCAGTGAGCATTGTTTGTCTTAAAGAATATTTTAGAAGTTTGGCATACTACTAAAAACTTCAAGGTATTTTAAATTTCTTAGAAGTTTTGGGAACTTCGCTTCACCGGTATGCTATGAAAAATTCGTAAAAAATTTAAAGGTCTTCTCGGAAGTTTGAAAATGGTTATGGATGTTCTGAGATTTTTTCGACTTCCCTAAGCATAGAATATCATTGTGCTTGCCACACAATATACAAAATTGTTGGCATGGAAAGCTCTCAATTAAAAACTGTAGAAGGGCATCTTGAACACAAGTTGAGAGCAGGCGAAAGCTAGTTTAAAGTGCAAAAAAACAGGTAGAAAGAGAAATCCAAAAACTCAACTCAAATTTAAAACAATAACTAAACAATTTTAATTAAATTTCTGATTCTGATTTCCCTGTTCTGACAAAAGAAAAGAATTTAATTTCAAATTGTTAGTTGCTGGTCTTGAGCAGGATTTCGTACCAACGTACACACTTAGAAAAATTCATGTACATTTATGTGCTATGAGACTGACATATGCGAGCGTCAATTTTGACATACAATTGAGTCAAAACAAACGTGAAACTCAGCTCAATCGAAGATACTTTTCTTGAGTAACAAATGTTTTAGTCTCGAAGTACTTAATTTTACATGATATGTTTGTTTACGTCTCATCCTTTATGTCAAAGATAGATTCCGTCACGTGTAAAATTACTTGTATCTAAGTGTGTAGTTTTATGCGAGGTTTTACGAGGTCTTCAAAACAATTATTATTACAGTGAAATCAAGTACAGGTCAGTAGAAATGGTTCCACATCATCCTGATCGAATTAGAAAATATCTGAAGGGCTGAAGCTCTTCAGATTAGATTGATATACCTATTGGTTTTAGGACTTATGTTACAAATGATATGATGAAAACCCACGAAGCACTTCGGAGTTGTCCACTAAACCAGGAAATCGAACATTTTTTGAGCCTGTAGAACATCAAGATCAGCCAGTGCAGACTCTTTGAAGAGCTTAACATATTTTACTAATATTGAAAATGCGGTGAGGTCACATTTCTATGGAGAAGTAGAACAGCAAGATCAAAAGTTTAGGATGATTTGGAGAATTCGATCTATTTTGTCATTAAAACAAGCATATTTGATTTAGACACCACATAAACACAAATGATGATATGAGGTTCCATGAAGCTCTACACACAGACAAACAGACATAACACTTAGAAGAAAAAATCTTCAAAAATATCATCAAGCGTGTTTTCAAATATATTGTATTAATACATACAATAATAAGATACAATGTTAATTAACAATATGATCAACTCTTTCGATTAGCTGGCAAACCGAGTTTTAGCGATGAAAGCGCCTCGGTGGTGAAAAAGGCTACCAATGTATATGTTTAATTTCACGACGAGTAAACCAAATGAAAATATAAATAACATTTTAAAAGTATGTATTGGAGCATATTATTTCATTTGATAACAACAGTGACACGTAACATAAATTTTCATGCAATATACAAAATGTAATGAATGGAAATAATTTTACTTTTATTTTTGTATTTGCGCCCCTCAATTGTAATTGGACGATTGTTGCTGACCTTTTACAACGCTAGATGGTATAAAACGCAATATGGCAAAAGGCATGAATGGATCATATTGTTAATATGACTTATTTGGTATTTTGCATGCACACTAGCACCCTCTATCATGCACATTCCCAATCATTGATTTGCAACCGGAATATCTCTCGTTCATACATTTTTTTCACTACTGTCGAATTTCGCTCGTTGGGCTATCTTTAAGTGGGCTATGTTTTAGCTGGGCCCCCGTTAGTTGGGCTGTAGCCCACCTAAACCGAAATTAAACGTCATTTTTGACAGTGCTGATTTAATTTCAAGGGGTTCATGGATGGACAATTTGTAAAGTTGCTACAAGATTTTGATGATAATAAACAATCCGTGCATCCCTCAGCCGATTTTCAGCTTGACAGCTCAGCCCAACTAACGAAAGCCTTTCACTAAGTGGGCTATGGGTTTAGCCCAACGAGCGAAAGTTGACTGTAGTTGCTTTTCTCTCGTACTGTCAACAAATCAGCTGTGTTGAATAACAACAAAACAGATGCTAGTCAGTGATGTCGGTTTCGTTGAATTTTACAGGAATAAGGATCCGTAGGAGATGTTCACAGAAGCTTAGTTTTTTTAAGGCTATGTTTTGTTTGTTTAGTGTGATTTTTCCCTTGCTGGAAGCATTTTTTTGAACGTGGTTATGCATCACTAATGATTGTCATTTTTACTACCGCTTATCACTTTGATGTGTACACAGCAAACAAATATAATACATACTACGAAAAAGTCATGTAAATTTCGGTGCCCTGAGACTGACACATGCAAGCGGCCTTTTTGACATAAGAATCAGTTGAAAAAAACGAGAACATCAATTCAATAAAACGTAATTTTGTCGAGTTGCAATTGTTTCAATCAATGATATTCATGGTGTTGTATTGAACATCAATAACTGTAAAAAACTTCACCCCAGCAGGCCTGGGCTCAATCCCAGTCGGAGCCGCCGGGATGTTCTGAGGCATAACATCTCTGATCACGAGTGTGAGCTACCAGTTACGCCAAATCGACGATCAAATGCATTGTTTACAAAAGCTGATACGTCCCTTTGAAAAAGTTATCGAGAACTGTCAAATTGCTCGGAAAGGCCTTTTTACGAAAAAGGGCCTAGGCGCTGACTTTGATTGTTTTGCTATGTGCCCTTTTTTAACAAAAAGGCTTATACATAATTCGATTGGCATGAATGTATGCCCTTTTTTCTACGACTTATAATATTATAAAAAATAAAGTTTGGTTGAAATTTTTTGCAAGATGGTATAATATAGGCCCCAAATAGTCGAACAACGCAAACATCTGATTTGTTTTTATTTTGGACATAGGCCCTTTTCACATGTTGCTCTTGATATAGGGATACAATAAAACACACAGCCGGTAGGGTAGGAACACAGGTAGTGGTCGTTTGCACAAACAGTAACAATATATTTTTGAAGTGCTAATGTAAACAAAATATGTTATCAAATTTGTCAATCGCGTAGACTGAAATCAAATTATGATTTCAGTATGATGTTGATATTAAAATTTTATTTCGATTTGCTGTCATTTTGATGCTGGACTCTGCTCGGGTTGTCGTACATTCATTAAACATATCACACACGTATGCCATTGGGTTTTTGAAAAAGTCTGAGATCAAATTGAAAACTAAATTTGATGTTGAGATGTCGCTGATAATGATTACTCAGGTTCAGTGTTGGAAAGTTCATTTTCTACAAAAGTCATTTCGCTGAAGAAGTACCCTAGGAGCACACTTGTTACTGAACAGTAGTGGTTAGTTGAATAGAACTTATTTCAGTCACAATCAAGTTGCATCAACTCATTATGATGGACGTGTGTTGCTTGGGTAGCTATGCGAAAATCGCGAACGAAATGAGAATAAAAGTTCCCGAATGTTTCCGAAAGACAATTCCGATTTTGCTCTCTCAACCTATTTCACAAAAAAAAATCGAGAAACGATCTAGCTGAGGTTCTTGTCTCCTGTCATGTTTCGTCGCGGAGTAGAATGAAATTATCTCGCCTAATTTCTGCCACTCTGCAGATGTTTTCTTTTTCCAGATTATGAGTTATGCTTTACGCACGATGATATTTAAGTTGCATACATGTAGGAGCTAAGGTGCTGATAAATGGAGGAAGTATACATTTAGGATGCATTCAATACACATTTATAAGGTTTTCACTTTCTGTAACTCTTGTTTTACGTTACTCATAACAGCAATTCAAACTGCAATGGTTAACAATAAACAAAGTTCACGAGGAATAGTTCGCGATCTATTTCATCATAAATCGGGAACGAAAAGATGTGCAAGGAAGCTAGAGCAAAAACTATCTTTTAACATACGCTCTCTCTTGCAGGTGAGTCAAAGTGTGAGTGATATTAGTTTCTCAAAATCTCAAACTATAAAGTTCGATCGGAAAATAACGCTTTGCGAAATTCCCATCGATAATTTCGATGAAAACATCTCGCTTGCGAAAATGAACTTTTTTGCGATATTTCCATCACTGCTCAGATTGCTGTCGTATTGGTCTTTTCAACGGTTAATATACCAAAATTGAGAGCAAAAACATGTTCCTGTGACATCACATTGAAAACTTATTTTGCTATCAGTACAACCAAACAGAAAACTCAATTTGATATAGATGTTTCCTGAGAGTTTTAAATTTTGTGTTCTGCTAAGGAAATGACGACAAAACTGTAACAACATATTTTTGAAGAGCAAATGTACAGCAACATAAAAATATAATTTGATTCCAAATTTGGCAATCGTGTAAACTGAAATCAAATTATAGTTTCAGTTGAATGTTGAATTCAAAATTTGATTAAAGTGCTGTCATTTTGATGCTGAACTTTGCTCGAGTAGTCAACTTCAGCTTACTTCTGTAGCCTGTTTGTACCGAAATCAGGTCAATGATGCAGCAATAAGTGTGACCTTGTTAGTCTCCTTCAAGTTTCGCTTGATAATCGCTCATTGGAATTGGAGGCATGTCGTTTTCAATCAAATTCACCCCATTGTCGTCCATTCGGCCATTCGTCATTAATTTGTGTCATGATACCTACTGAACAACCTCCCAACGGAAGTGGCAGCATGTTAAATCTGTCCAAAACTGTAAGGACCATTGTATGCCTTATGGTGATTCCTGTCGGCAAACATACTTTTGCATACATAAATTCATAAATGATCTATAAAAAATGATAAATTCTCGTTAAAAACAAACCCTCTTGAAAAATGTGAATGATGCATAAAAAATGTGAATTTAATTCATATATTATGGAAAATTTAGCAACACAAGTGTAAAAATGTATGTCTAAATTTCTAAGAAATTGTACGAATTACTCATAAACATATTGCGAATGATCCATCATAGAACGATCAACAATGAACCATAAACTAATGATCTGTAAAAACAAATCAAGTTTGTGAATGATCCAAAAAAAAAAGGGGATTGAATAAAGAAGAGTAAGAAAAATCGGTCGCTGCTTAGGCACCGAGCTCCTTTCATCACAACAAACCATTAGGGAAAGTGCGGGTAAGCCTGACATACCATCCCTTTTACTAGAAATCAGTTTTAGTGCATCTAAATAAACACATTTCATTTCATTATTTTGAACATTTCGATACACATTGGACCCACAATGAACTGTCAAATGCTAAGAAAAAAACAAAACATACACAAGCATCTATCGTGTGCTGCTGGATTTTATTTTTTGCCAGCCAATTTTTAGGTTTTGAAAACACAAAAAGATGAGAATCGTGTTATTTTCCACACGTATTGTCATCTTTAGCTCTTATCAGTACCCTTGTGCAATTATAGATAGTTTTAATCAATAATAAAAGGTGTATTCGATAAAACTGGCACACCGGAAATCTTCTGTAACTTTTGAACCGTATGAGTAAAAAACCTGAAAATTTGAGTAAATCTTATTCATAGTGTATTGTTAACATCAAAATTTCATAGTTTCATACAGTAGTTCCAGTCATGTCGTCAAAACAAGAAATTGTCCATAAAAAAAATTTGTGCACTTACAATCAAAATCCAGTGGCGTCCCACCGATGGATCGCTAAAAGCGTGGAATTGCAAATACAACTGTATCTCATGTGATAAGAACCTTCAAGGAGCATCTGAGTGTCAGAAGGAACGAAGGAAGTGGTCATAAAAGTGGACAGTAAAATGGCCAGGAAAGTGGTACAACAGTTCAAGAACCGTCCAAACATGTCAATTCTAGATGTCGCTAAAAGTCCAAGGTGTCAGTCGGTTTTGTGCACAAAACCATGAATCGGGCTGGTTTACATGTTTACTAGGTGCAAAGAGCCCCAAACCGGAATGAAAAGCAAAACATCACTGCGGAAACCCGCGCCCGGAATCTTTACACGAAGTTGCTCACCAAATCGTCTTGCATCGTGATGGATCACGAAACTAACGTCAAGGCCGACTTCCGTGAACATTCTGGGCAAGAATATTTTGTTGCCAAGTCTAAGTTCGATGTTCCGGAGAATGTTCGAAAGAAGAAATTTGTAAAGAAGATCCTGATGTGGCAGGCGATTTGCGGATGTGGTGAAATAAGCGCTCCCTTCATCACTTCCGGAACAATCAACTGTGCGATTTACACGGAAGAGTGCCTTAAGAAGCGTCTCTTGCCATTCATAAGGAAGCACAAAGGATCAATTTTGTTTTGGCCTGATCTAGCATCCTGCCACTGCGCTCGAAACGTGTTGGAGTGGTGCCGAGCCAACGGAGTCAATTTTGTGCCAAGAGATATAAACCCCCCAAATTCACCGGAATTTCACCCAATTGAAAAGTTCTGGGCAATTATGCAGACGAAACTTTGCAAACATCCCAAAATATTAAAAAAGAACAAAAACACTGGGCAAATCGGTTGTACAAAATTTGATGGGTGGAGTGAAAAGGAAGGTGCGGGTATTCGGGATAGAAGACGAAATTGAATAAAACAAATTTTGTAAATCATAACTCATTAGTAGTTTTTCATTCCTTTAAAAATTTCAAGAAAATCCGAGAATCGGTTTAATTTTGGTGAGTAAATATGTGTGTGCCATTTTTATCAAATACACCCTTTATGTTGTTAATTATGATTTAGAAAAAAATATGATCTGTTCGGGTAAGACGATCACCTTATTTAGAGTGCTGCGTATAAGGGTAAGCCACAAATATTCACTCCTTACGGCTCTTTCGATTTGTTTTGAAACCGCTAACAGCTGTGCAAAATTAGACGGAATTTGATAGCGATATGAAATTGCATCAGGATTTTAAAGAGAGTCTGTTAATGTAAAGGGAAATGGAATGAAAATATCCATTTGCTTGTCACAAATTCACACTTTTCTCAACATCGGACATGTTTGAGATTTAGATTGGGCAATTCATGCAGAATAACTGTTTTGAACACTGTAAAACAATTCGGCCACTGTGAAAAACATTAACTAACCAATTAAGATGAATAAATATGCATCAAGTTCTATGCACATACCTACAAAATGAAAGCAAATCGATATTAAAGTTTGCAGTTCCTATCATAATGAAAACTCATTTTGATTTCAATTGTTACGACAGAAGTCTGATATCATATTGTGCTTTTATTATGCAGTCAAGACTTTTTAAATCAAACCAACTTAACTTGAAGTTCTGCTGTTAATTTCTTGTTTAAAATTTGATTTAAGTTCATCTGTTGTTGAACTAACGATTATTGTTTATTTGTTTTGTTTAACACATTTTAGGTCATTCGTGACTAGCCTGAGGTGACATTTGAGCTCAAATCTTTCAGCGTGAGAAGCATGGATGCTAACCATTTACGACAGGCCCGTATTCAGTCAAACATTTTGAATGCAAAATTAGTAATCAAATTGATTTCGTTGAAAGCAGAATTAGTTTTCTGTTTGATTCAATAGTGTAAAATTTTGCTCTCATTTTTGCTGTGTTAACCGTTAAGTCAACCAAAATGAGATCAAATGGAGTATTCAAAATAAGTTACATCATAACAGCAAATTCTGATTTCAATTTGATCTCTAACTTTGCTCGGGTAGCGAGCCAGATATAGAGGAGCAATGATAAATTTTAAACTCTAAATAGTTACCAGTGTAATGTTTCTTAATCATCATTCACTAAGCTTCACAAACATATAATTTAAACAAATTTTAGAACGCAAAAAGCTCGTTTGGTAAAGTGTGCTAGTTTTACCCCATAGAGGTGACGGTCTTACTCTGCACTGTTAGACAGCCATTCCATAGCAAAACGATATAGTGGTTCTCAGAATTTCGTAACAATTGGTAGTTTTGTTCCTTATCGAAAAATATTAAACCCATATTTTTTTATTTTCTCATTAGAGTGACCATTTCCATGTTAGGGTGGTCAAAAAAAATCGATTTTTTTTATTTTTTCCCAAAAATTTAATTTTTTTTTAAATCATAACTTTTGAACCATTGAACTGATTTGAATCATTAAAATATCAAATAAAAGGTTATTAAAAATACTTTTCAGAAAAAACATAAATGTTTGCGAAAATTGGAGTTTTGTATAGAAGAACTTTGATTGTATTTGTTTTTTTTTATGGTTTTCATGGTTTGTAGACAATGGGCGTAACACGCCTTTTTTTTTTTTTTTTTTTGAAAATTTAGGTTTTCTTTTTACACAACATATCAAAAAATCAGCGATGTATTTTTCTTCGTTTTTGAGTTACGATTTTTTGAAATTATCATGTTTAGAAATTTTACGACGATTACCCTGCGTTTCCATTGGTACATAGCTGACATAGTCACATAATCCATATCAATTTTCTGTTTCTGCTTTTATAGGCTTGTTTATTCAAAGTGAATACTTCACCAAGTAAATAGCTACCTAGACAGAGCAAATGCTAAAATCATACGGAAAACTTGGTAGGCAAGGTGTTCGTTCGTATGTACAATGCATGGTGGTATATTTCAGGATGAACTTAGAAGTGAAATAATCAGTAAGGAAACAAAAGTTCTGTTAATCCAAAGATATTCTGTACAGCCAGTGTTTTATAAACAAACACAATCAAAGTTCTTCTATACAAAACTCCAATTTTCGAAATTTTTTATTTGTTTTTCTGAAAAATATTTTTATTAACCTTTCAATTGATATTTTAAACATTCAAATCGGTTCAATGGTTCAAAAGTGATGATTTAAAAAAAAAATCCATTTTTGGAAAAAATAGAAAAAAATCGATTATTTGGACCACCCTAACAGGAAAATGGTCACCTAAATGAGAAAATAAAAAAAAATACGGGCCTAATATTTTTCGATAAGGAACAAAACTGCCAATTGTTACGACCACTATATCGTTTTGCTATGGAATGGCTGTATAAGTACGTTAAATTTGTTTCATTTGACGTAGGACTACGTCTGTGATTTCTATATGGGGGTACACTTTGTGAAAACCGAAAATGGAACATGTAACAAAATTATGAAAGATTTTGAACGTTAATAACTCAGCTGCCCCTGGACCAATTTCAATAACTTTATCACCAATCGATCAGAAATATTTCGACGCATCTGTTGTGCCAATTTGGTCGTGGCACATTTCGAGTATGCGAGAGTAATTGCAGTTAAATCAAAAGTGCCTTGAGAAAAATGCAAGTACTTTCGCAGAATACCCGAAGTTGCGATAGTGAAGGTATGATCACAGAAAAGCAGACATAACACTCTTAAAACGTTCATCAAAATCGTTTTTAACGGTCAATTTAAATGTTTCTTAGTTGGTAGTACTGCCATTTGTGGTGCACATAATCAATTCTCTAGCGTTTGACGTTTACACACTATAACCATCTGTTGAGTGTATTGCCCATCAAAGTATATACGACAGATGGCGGTAGGGTTAACAATTATAAATTTTCAATGTGTTTTGTCTGCTTGTCTGTGAAATAACATTGAGGTAACGTTAGGATAAATTCAAAACATTGAGAAATATTACGCATCACTTTCAGAAATACTTCACTTCGCAACCGATGAACCATTCTGACGGCCATATGAGTACCCAAGTAACCATATAGTCGCAATATAGCTTGTATATTCTTACTTTGCTTGAGTATGGTTAGTTGGGGAATCTGATGAAACTGTCACTTCTTGAAACTGATCCGTTTCGTATTTCTTTCATTCTCCTTTCACAAACGGAGCGCTCGATGGACCAGTGACTTTGGACGTGAGCCTCGTCCCAGATCACCATGGCAATTCAATAACATATGGTGGACATCAAACCGACCAAAAAAGGCGGAATCATATTAGAACCAACCAACCAAGGACGGTCTACGGAAGGAAATTGCCGGTGAAGCACGGAATGAAATACGAAGCGTTAGAGAAAAAGTGCAAGGGATTCCAAAAGAAGCAAATAACGACGGCAGAAGAGCAGAATGTGATGAGGGCTTTCCATTTATTAAAAAAAAAAAAAAAAAATCAAAATTACACTAAATACATGCCAGGTTTGAAAAGAATATTTTCGAACCTGGAAGTGTGTATGTATCACCAATATCCATTTGATAACGGTGATGCATACATGCGGGACTTATTGTGAGTGAAAGTAACCTAGGAATGGGCGTGACTCTCCAGACATTCTGAAATGGGTTGCTGGATCTGCAATAGAGCTATCACCTTCTAACTACCGGACTAAAGCTGTCTACAATGACCATAAATGCGACATTGTAGAGAGAGTTCTTCCATAATAACACTGCCGGCCAGTGGGGGTTAGAGGGAATACACACACACACACACACACACACACACATCTGTTAAATTTAAGGTATTATAATTTTTTAAATTGTCACTATTGAAAATTGCACGAATGAAAATTATCACCGATTGCCTAAGAAAAGCGATTTCCCTAACACAGATTTCAAAGTTGAATTCCATCCTGTCTCACCAAACGGTGTTAATTCAATCACCTCGTGGTGAGTGGTGGTGACTCCAGTACACAACGAAAGGCTGCCTGTAGGCAGCGAGTTGCAGCCGACATGAGCATCCATAGAAAGAGGAAGAAGCCGCAGAAGAGTATAAACAGAGAGAACCCCGCTCAAATTCCTATTCCTACACAAAACACAAGCTGCAGTTAACAAATAAGATTTATTATAAAAGTCCACGTAGTTCTACGTCATCATTGCGTACAACCCCATAGGGCTTATAAGTTGTAGTTTTGTTTTTGTAATAAACTGTAATTAACGAAATAACCTATTTAAACCATGCTACCACACAATTCCTAATCTAAACTGTCTAGACATGGACTCTGCATGGAAAAGATAACTTTTGCCAATCTGTGAGCGTACCTCCGGAACAACACTTCGGTACCAACTGAACAAGCGAAATATTACAGAAGTAGATCATGGAGAAGAACAAAGGGGTGAATATAACAAAGCTGAATTGGTGTGAAACGATGCCAAAAGCGCTTATCTATTTGCCTAATATTCGCGTATATTAACATTTAAACAAAATTTTGTTTTCCTTGATTTGTTTTGCGTCGATCTTGTTTCCCGTACTGAGCACCAATCCTATCGACGCCAGGGAGGCAGGTCCCCACCCTACCTATCGACCCATCAACTAATGAACCAACGGCTTAACTTCCCTTCCGAAGGAAGACGTGAGAGGCAATAACGATTACCACATTTTGCATTTAAACCTAAATTTGTCCCTAAGCCTAGCGTGACATAGATATTCATCTACCAGGATGGATATTAGTACTATAATAAAATACTCAACTCAATCATTGGTCAGTGGCGTTGGTGGTTCGATTGTGCACATTGTAACCTTTTCGAATCACTTGTTTGTAAACCATACATTCAAAGGTTTCAATCTTGGGTAGAATTTTGTTGTACCAATAAGTATCATATTCGACGATATATTTATCGTATATATTTGGATCTTCCACATTCATAATGTACAATGTACATTTTCGTATTTTGAAACAATGCATTACTGTTTGTGCCTCATTAATGGTTTTTGTGTCCACTTCAGCTGATGTAGGTGAATCTTGCCTGTTCAACTGTCTTCTGCGTTTAATTAATAAAACATTATCCCCGTCATTTGAAACACCTATTGAAAAAGTTTAGTTAACAAATGATATATAATTGGGACCATAAAAGTAGAAGGGTTTGTGCCTAGGGGCACGAACGGAAGCTTGACGTAGGACCACTAGTGGACGGAACAAATGTGAACATATAGTTCTTTTAAATTGATCAATCATCAATTATCTTAAGGTGATACTCGAAGGAAGCCTTAGCGTGAAACTTTAAAGGCACAAATGTCAGCTTCCACAAAACATACAAATTTGAAATTGCTACTCCTTGTTTGCTGTGCTACTACAAACAGAGAGTAGCAATTTCAAATTTGTATGTTTTGTGGAAGCTGACATTTGTGCCTTTGAAGTTTCATGCTAAGGCTTGCTTAGAATATCACCTTAACTCTTTCCGTTTTTTATTTGTAAGCGTATCAAATTTGTAGTCTTTATTTCAAAGAGAAAGTTGATGAAGAAAATCCAAGGGACTGTCAACTTGAGTATTTTCGATTCATCTACCCGACTGTAAAAGGTGTATTTTGATTTTTTTTTTTGTTATTTATGAATTTTTAAGTTTTGTGCATTTTGTGCAGGATTTCCTTCCGAATTATATGCATGGGGCGGGGCGGAAAGTATCGTTTTTACAGAATATGTAACAAATGAGGGACTCGGGATTGAACCTCGTGAGAGCTAATTTTCTCACAAATTTGATTTTATTGGCTTTCTGGGGACTGAATATTTATACACCCAAAGCGAATTATTCCCACTTCTCTCAAATTCTATATGGATTTTTAACACTTCCTACCAGCGTATTCTGGAAAATGGTCGGACGATGATTAATCTCACCAATACATTCGGGCCTACAATTCCACACCTTCTATAGAGACCAGGTTGAGCCTTGATAGCTAGCTGCTTGCGGGAACTGATGACCTTGACAAATGTCCAAATAATACTCTTAACAAATTTATGGTGGTCCTGAAAAGGACCTTTTTGTAGTGATGGGTTGAGTAATCTGAGCTGAGCACGACGAGCTACTGATTCCGATCCTAGCCTAGCGGTGGGACTTCTTCCTTCTTCTCTATGGTTGCTCATATGAGCTCTGCAGCTCGCTGCTTGCCACACTTAATCTAGCTCGGTAAAATCTCCAACAGCCGATTACCTCGGCATTTACTTTTGCTGATATGTCTGCAAAATATCTGTTTGTTAGCTTATATCTCAGCAAAATATTATTTGTTAGCTGAGTGTCGGCAATTGTTCTACTGAATCTCAGCAAAATAAATTGCAGAATTACTCGGCTGTTGGAATCCCGGCGAAAATTTTTAAGTTTGTGCAGACAGCCTTTCGTTGTTTGTTGTTGAAAGCAGTCCTGTTGCTGCTGCTGCTGCTGCTACTACTGCTGCTGCTGGACTGGACACCACCACTTACGGTGATTGAATGAGCACCGTTCAGTGGGACCGCATCGAATTCGATTTTTAAGTCTGTGTTGGGGAATGCGCTGTTTTCAGACATTCGGTGATAATTTTGATCACCATTGCAACAGTTGGACATTTGGTATTTTTCAATAGTGACCTATTGAAAATTAACTAAGTGTTCATTTTAGCAGATTGGTAGATAAATTTCCAATCGTTTGGCTTGTTTAGAATTAAAATCTATCTGCTATTGGTCGAAACCTGACCTCTTTTCGTAATGCTGTGCATTTTGGTTTTATGAAATTGCGTGGATTCTATAGATCCTGTGGAGATCTATCTAGCCCTGATGTAGGGGAAATGTATGTAATGTCGGTCTAAGTGTCCCTAATTTGGGACCATACATAAATACAGCAATCGACTAAAATTTTCAATAGCAACCAAAAATATCCATTAGTACCGTCCCAATGACGCGTTCACACTCGAAAGCAATTTTGTGAAATATGAAGTAAAACAAATCCTAGCTAGTTCTGCATGATGATATTTATTTGTAAAGTCGCCGGGAAATACCAGCTGGCGATATGTTTTTTATGATAACTCCTTACTTGAAAACAGGTAAAAACTCACAAACATGCTGCTTTTTCATGGTATACATTCGTGATAATTCAATAATCAATAAATTATCTCAACATTTAGTGGCAAACCATTCATAAATTTTGGTAACATACAAAAAATTCAATAATCCACATTAAATTTCATATGTAAGCGCCGATTGAAACAATCTTTTCGACGTCACTACAAGGGTGATTGATTAAACGAAATAAACGAATCGTGCGGAATGAAAGCCGAGGAAAAACTAATTGCACCAATATATTCAGGCCTACAATTCCACACCTTCTATAGACAGGTTGCGCCTTGATAGCTAGCTGCTTGTGGGAACTGATGACCTTGACCAATGTCCAAATAATACTCTTCAACAAATTTTTGGTGGCCCTGAACAGGACCGTTTTGTAGTGATGGTTGAGTAATTCTGAGCTGGGTGTTCAACACGGATGAGGCTGTCGAGCTGTATGTCATTTGGAGCTAGGGTGACACGCTTGGCATAGATGACCGACTCGCAGCGACTCACGAAGAGCTACTGATTCCGATCCATAGAATAGCGGTGCAGCTTCTTCCTCCTTTGATGGTTGCTTATGTGGGCTCTGCAGCTCGCTGCTTGCAGGCAGCCTTTCGTTGTTACTGGAGAACAATTTTCAACGCCACACGCCGAAAGCACTGCTACTGTTACTACCGCTGCTACTAATTTCGAAGACCGAACACCACCACACAGTGGTGTGGTCGTTGGGAGCGTGTGGTTCTGAATACGGCGATGAGTGTGCAAAATATTTCGCAATTCCATCCTCCCTATTCGCACGCGCCCGAGGATCGCAGGCGAATGCCATTTCGACTTGTTTCGTCTACTTCCTACTCTCTGATCACTGTGCTGCGAAGGCAGCATATACATGTAGGTAATTGGTGGATTTGTTAGTTAATTCGACGCTTTTGGACAATGCTGGATATTTACCAGTTTTTCCATTGGTTTTTGTTCAAAATCAACATTCGGAAACATTATCGATGCGTAGCCATATTTCTGATCGATTGGTGATAAAATTATTGAAATTGGACCAGGGGCAACTGAGTTATCAACGTTCAAAATCTTTCTTAATTTGTTACATGTTCCATTTTCGGTTTTCACAAAGCGTACCCCCATATAGAAATCAAAGACGTAGTCCTACGTCAAAACGATGTCAATTTGATTGGTGGTGTGTGTTTGATCACTGTGTTTCTCATTATTTTTCTTAAAGTTTAATATTTTTGCTGTTTAAAGAGGTTAGAATACATTCCATTTTAATGTCTTTCAGCAAGTATTATATCACAAAAAAAATACGAGAAAACTCAGAGATCAAATTCAACCTGCAATTTGACTCCCTTGACATTTGTAACGAACGGATTTGTTTGCATTACCACTTGCTCAATGGGCCAGCTTGATTTCACTGTAAATATTGTAAATAAAATGTAAATATTGACAGTAAATGTCTAAATGTGAAATAATGTATCAATTTTCCGTTGGTGTACGTTTGAGAGACTCGTTTTTTCATGTTTAATAGCCGTCGGTTGGTGTCAAGTAGTTTTTCTTTCAATTTGTCGAAGACAACAAATCAAGAAGACTGGCAACTCTTCCATTTTCTCATACAAACGCTATGAGACAGGTACAATCGCGTCATCTGCCGCTCAAAGGTAAATGCTTTGAACGAATTTGATAGCAAAGATTACATCCTCAGAAGAAGGGTTTGTGTATTTGCTCATTTTTCTATGCGTTGCTTTGCCCTTCACTCATGTGCAGCGCTACTGTATCTGTCGCTTGGATTCTGGCAAAGTTGCCAGTCTTCTTGATTTATTGTCTTCGATTATGTCTATGTCAATAAATAAATTTAAATCCAGTATAAATTTTGTAGTACCATATGTGAATTTATTTTTCCAAGACACCAACCTGTATATATATATTTGTTATAAAATGCTGTCTGTTCCTGTCATCCTTGCTGTTCGTCCGTGTTAGTATGTCTATTGCATACATGCGCGGGAAATAGGAAACTATTGCGGTTGGGAGCACATATAAGGCTGGGGGCAGACATTTTGAAAAGGATTATCAATAAAACAGTGATCGGTGTCGGTAAGAGTGCGCGTAGGCAGCGTCGTCGCAAGTTCAGAGCGGCTAAACGTTCAAGAAAGTTAATATTTCAAACTCACGAGGTAAAGTGATCGATGAATCGTGTAGGGTCAGCCGGAAGCACTGCAACGTAAAAATTCCCGGCTGTAGCCCTTAGTAGCAGTGAGTGCCTCCTCTGAACCGATCCTGCGAACGGAGGCAATCCACTACCACGGCCGAGTTGCCATTTTGTTTGGTCTCGACGGCCATTGGATGCCCAAATTGTCAATCGCTCGGATTGGGGTCAACCGACCGTCTGAACAGCTACCGTCGGAGCTCCCAGCCGCCCGCCAGCCTCATCGAAGCCAGCCCGGCTGCAAACCACGGATCCGGTGAACCAGAACGGCCGCAGCGGTACCGCAAGTAAACGTACTAACCCCAAAATTAAAAAAAAAATATATGAGTTCAAATCAAAGTTGTGTTCATCATTTGTTAAAGAAGTCCTTCATTGTTCCATTTATATATTAATTGTGTTGAACTTCGCCCAGTGACCAAGTGTGAATAGGGAAGAAAGTTCGCCCTGAAGAAATTCTCCGGCGGATCACTATAAGACCCTGATAGCCAGGGCAACTAGCTGCAAAAGAGGCCTTTGTCGTGCACACCCCAGTCGGTTGCCGTGGCTATACCAGCAACCAGGGGCTTTTCCTCCCAGGGGCGCTCCTGGCCCCGGAGGAAACAGCTAGTTACACATTCCAAAAAACTCTGAAAAATATATCAGGATCTCAGGAATGCCCGCAGAAACTAACCTTCGAGGTTAATTATAAGGAAAGAATTATTCTCCATACAAATATTGATCACCACACTTAGGTAAATTTTCTCTCACTAAAATCACCGGTATATGAAGTCAAATATTAATCCAGTTGATCCTTTGGAATTTCAAGAAACTTGCTCAGGAATGGCCATAAGACCTTCATGGTTCAGTATCTAGGAAGGTCGGTTCCCCTTAAAAATGCTGAACCCACATTTAGGATAATTTTCTCTTACTGGAAACAGCAGTATTCGAACTCAAATATCATTGAAGATGGTCCCTTGGCATTTTGAGAAAGTTGGAAAAATATTTCAGGATCTAAGGAATGTTCACAGAAACAATTTTTCAAGTATCGGGGTGGTAGCTTCTCCGCGAAAATGCTGAACACCACATGTAGATACTGAAATCACGGGTATTTTACCTTACATATCACTGGAGTTGGTTACTTAGCGTTCTCGGAAACCCAGAAAAATATTTTCGGATCTCAGAAATGGCCATAAGAAACATCCTTCAAGGCGCAGTATTGGGGAAGGCCGGTTCAACATAATGCTGATCATGATATTTCCAAGTCTACGTCCTCCCGACTGACATGTGTAGAGAAGAGTACATCATGCTGTAGACTGGAACTGATCGACGCATCGGCAGCGTTGCCGTTTCATAAAAATCTGGACCAGTTAAAATATAAAATCTGGAAGGCTCCAAAGCATCCTGTTTTGAACATAATGCTATTGAAATCAAAGTGATGTGCCAATCTTTCGTAAAAATCGGTCAGTATGATCATCTGGAAATTATTCAAAGTACCAAAATGTTTATGAATTACATGTTTAAATAAATTCTATAAAACAAATAACTTGTTAGCATTGCTTAAATCATCCAAAAGTTAAGAAAAGTATTGACACAGTGTACCCAAAATGTTTGAATATCCATTACGCAGCATTTCAAAAATTGAGTTAAATCATTGGCGAAATATTGCAGAAAATATTTTTAGAATTTCTTTTTAAATTGTAACTTTTTTTTTTTAAAGAATGAAAAGCAAAGAATCAAGCAACTTTGATGGGATTGATTTTTTAAACTAATAGTCAATGTAGACCTTAAAATAATCTTGATAATATCCAAACGTTTTCAGTAACATTCTAAGAGTTCTCTTGTTATATCTTATAAATCACTCTCCGATTCCACAACTCCCTCAAACTAGCAATAATTTCCAAGAATTGGCATAATTTTGTTTTCATCTTTCTCTATGAAATTCCATTAGAATATTCTTAATAATTTCCTTGGCACATTCTTCAGAATGACCGTCACACAGCATCGGTCCGGTTTATGAAAATCGAAAATACGAACAACTGTCGTTCATATTCGGTTTTAGTACACGTCATTGCACTGTTTCTGCTCGTACATTACCAAGGATTGGCGTTGACGGCACCGTTTAAAAATCGTTTCTTCTAGCAAAAATTTACAGTATCTTACGGGTGGAGCAAAGAGGAGTAAAGAGCTACAGAGTCGCCGTAAACGCGAATATGTTCGGGAACACATAAATGAAAAATAAAGTTCTACATCACCTAGCCTATCTGACTGTTAGAGCGAGAAGATAAAGTATCGATGACACAGTTTCACATGTGCATCCCTAGATAGTTTGTATATGAGAGAGAATCTCTCCCGCCGGTCCGCTCTTGATCCCTATGTATATACAGCTGACGATCGATTGCTAACGATCGGGTATCGGGTCAGCTGTGTGGCACATAGGTACGTAGATAAAATATCAGTTATAATAAACCGTCGCGGAAGACACTTCGTTTGTTCCGTCCTTTACCGTAATAAATGTAATTTTGTGTTCGCGTAATAAAGTGTATTTTCGTTGTGTAAAACCGTACATTTCTCGTGTGTCCGAAAGATTTCCCGCGACGGGCGCGAACATTTGGTCCTTCGAACCGGATTGTGAATTTTCGGACACTTTGTGTGGTGCTATATGTGAGGATAAGTCGCGAATCCTCAGCACAAACAGTTTGTACGGGCTGCTGTTAGTTGGAGCAGCAAACAAAACTATCAGTGCGCGAAAGCCGACGGCAATTTAATTGCACGAAATTGGCTCGGAAAATAGTGAAATTTCCCCCACTGGACCGTGATATTGAGTGAACAATACGTCACAGTGTGAAAGACTCTCGGCGCCATAGCAAGGCTATTGGCGCAATTCTTTGTGAGCAATCCCAATTGTGCGTTTCACGGCGCCATCGCGATAGAGATCGCGATCACGTACGGCGGGAAGCTGCGGCCATTTGGAGGATCTCGACGCGCCAGGAACGAGACGTAAACAGCCAGGATCAACGGCGGACATACTGTTGCAGCATAATTTGGGAAGTAGTGCATGTTGTACGGTGGCTTGTTGCATGTGGCTACCCGTGGCAATTAATTAATAAATTGGTTGATAGTGCATGTGAGTCCTTTTTTCTTTGGTACATAGCCCTGTGGTGTCCGCTAGTTTGTTTTGGTCTCGAAGTCTGCTGGATTTGTCGGCTTGTTTGTCCTCTCAGGTTGGTTTCCCCTCACTGCTGTCGTTTGAGAAGTCAATCTGTCTCTTGAGGTCGCGAATTTGTGGAACGTCGAGTCGATCGGGAGTGTTTTGGTGAAAGTGCTGTGCAGTGTACAATATACTGATTAATTGCGCCTTTCGTAGTTAGTCAAAGTGCAGTGTAGTGCTGTAAATTACTACCAATGGCTGATTTGAGGGCCCTTAGTAAGCGTGAGCGGCGCGTTCTGAATACGTTGGCTGGACTGGAGAATTTCGCGACGAAATATATTCCTGCTAGAGACGAGTGCCAAGTCAGCGTACGACTGGAAACGCTAGCGTCAGTTAGCAAGGAGTTCTACGAGGTTCGGGAACGAATTGAACTGTTGATGGATGATGTTGATGATGCTGATGCGGACGAGGAGAAGGAAAATCTGCTAGCTTTGAGTAGTTTCGAGGAGCGATATTACTCCGTGAAGGCCAGTTTGTTGTCGAAGCAGACCCCACCATCATCTACATCGATGTCTGTCGGAAATGGTCAACTTGGTGACCGATCCGAAGCATCATTCTCGAAGGTGAAACTTCCAGAAATTCGTCTTCCTTCGTTCGGTGGGAGGATTAAGGAGTGGGTTACGTTCCGGGATAGCTTCCGCAGCCTGATCCACGAAAACAAGCACCTAACTGATATGGACAGGTTCAGCTATCTGAAGTCAGCCCTGTCAGGAGAGGCCCTGCTAGAGATCGAGTCGGTGGAGCTTTCGGCAGTGAATTACAGCGTAGCGTAGAAGGCGCTTGAGTCCCGCTACGAGAACAAGAAGCTGATTGTGAAGGCACATCTGGATTCCCTTTTTGCCGTGGAAGGCTTGAAGCGAGAAAGCTACGACGGACTGAGCAATCTCATCAGCGCTTTCGAGAAGAACCTGCAAATGCTAAAGAAGATTGGCGAAGAAACTGCTGCATGGAGTACGATTCTCGCATACATGGTGTATTCCCGGCTGGATCCTGCCACTCTACGGCAGTGGGAAACACACCACAATTCAAAGGGTGTACCGACGTACGAAAACCTGATAAATTTCCTTCGAAATCATTGTGCAGTGCTGCAATCCGTCGCCCCAACGAAGCCGAGCCAGTCTGATCAACGATCGTCGAAGTCATCCGTGTGTCACACTACCGTGAGATCTTCAAGCAAGTGCCCATTCTGCAGTGGATCGTGGCACTGCCAACAGAAGCACCACTCCCTGCTGCATGGTGCATCAGCTAGATCCTCCGTTCCACAGTCGCAGTCAAATTCTCCGACACAAACCAGACGGCAGCCACAATCCAAGCCAACAAACTCGAACCAACATACACAAAACGCTAGTACCAATACATCCACCACATTGCAAGGACAAACAACTCAATCAACAGCCACTCCACCACTAGCCACAGATACAGCCACACCCTCCACAAGTCAAACACACATCGCACTCCCAATCACACCTACACAGAACATCATGTTATCAACCGCTCTAGTCAAAGTTAAGGACCGTCACGGCAATTCCATGCTGGCACGAGCGCTGCTGGACTCGTGTTCGCAGCATTGCCTGATGACGAAAGAGTTCTCAAGCAAACTTCAGTTTCACGAATCGCCGTCATATCTGTCTGTCCAAGGGATCGGCTCATCTACGAGCACTTCAACAAAACTCGTCAGTGCTGTAGTAAGGCCGAGGTTAGATCCCATTTCATCGTTCGTGCAAGAGATGCAGTTCCACGTCCTCCCACGGTTGACTGTGTCGCTACCGACTGCAACCTGCGGCTGGACGCTTCCGGAATCGTCATCTTTAGCTGATCCACGCTTCTATGAACCTGGTCCTGTTGACGTCATTATCGGGGCGGAATACTACATGGACCTCCTGAGGAGCGAACAGCAAAAGGCGACTGGAGACGGACCCACACTGCAGAATACAAATTTTGGCTGGATAGTTTCCGGAAAGGTTCCCGAGCATTCACCTAGTGGATGTCAATCTCTGACTCTCGTGTGTTCTACCACCGAGCTCCAAGATCAACTCGCAAAGTTCTGGGACCTAGAGACATGCCGAAACCTTAGTACGCATTCTTTAGAGGAGTCAGCGTGTGAAGAACATTTCGCCCGGACAACGATCAGAGACGAGACCGGCAGATTTATTGTGACGATGCCGAAGAAGGAAGCCGTAATTAATCGGTTAGGTCATTCGGAGACCACAGCGATAAAACGGTTGATGGGCATGGAACGCCGTTTCGCTGCAAATCCAGCGCTGAAGACGATGTACGACGAATTCATTCGCGAATATCTTGCACTTGGACACATGAAGGACGTCACCGAGGAGGTCGGAGAGGTAGGAGTAAAAAGGTACTATCTACCACATCACGCTGTTCTTAAGCCAGACAGCACGACTACGAAGCTGCGCGTAGTTTTCGACGCTTCCTGTCAAACGTCTACCGGAGTTTCGCTGAATGACGCCCTCATGGTTGGTCCAGTAGTACAAGATGACCTGCCTAGTATCTCGCTACGTTTCCGCATGTACCGTATCGCAGTCAACGCTGATGTTGCCAAGATGTATCGCATGGTTAAAGTTCAACGTCGTGATCATCCGTTGCTGAGCATCAAGTGGAGATTTGCCCCTTCCGATCCATACCGCACGTACGAATTGACCACTGTCACGTACGGTACTTCATCCGTACCATATCTTGCTACCAAATGCCTGCAGCGTTTAGCAGATGACGGAGCGTTAACGCATCCTGTAGCGTCCAAGGTGGTCAAGAAGGACTTCTACGTAGACGACATGCTCTCAGGGGTAGACACCGTAGAAGAAGGTAAACAGTTGGTTCAAGAAGTCATCGAGCTGTTGGATTCAGCGGGTTTCATGCTTCGAAAATGGAACTCAAACAACAAGGAGCTTCTCGAATGCGTTCCGGAAAGCTTGAGGGATGAACGCTCAATCCTGGATCTCGATTCGTCTGAAACTTCCATCAAGACATTGGGTTTAGTGTGGGAACCTAGTTCAGACGTTTTCCGTTTCACGTTCCCATCGTTCAACTGGTCAGCAACGATTACGAAACGATTGGTCGTCTCTGATGTTTCGCGGTTGTTTGACCCGCTTGGTCTGGTTGGCCCAGTTATAATCCAGGCAAAGATCTTCATCCAGGAACTGTGGAAGCAAAACTGCGGCTGGGATGAACCACTTAACCAAGAACTTCAAGCGCAGTGGAAGTAATATCGGCGGAATCTAGCAGCGCTAGAAAACCTTACCGTTCCCCGATGGGTAGGAACCGGAAGTCACATCGTCACCACGGAGCTTCACGGTTTCTGCGACGCGTCGAATAAGGCATACGGCGCCTGTTTCTACGTACGAACAATCTCCGAAACGGGGGAGGTGTGTGTGAGGTTGTTAACAGCGAAGTCACGCGTTGCACCGCTTGACAACTTGAAGAAAGGAAACAAGCGGCTCTCCACTCCACGCCTAGAACTGTCGTCAGCCTTGTTGTTGGCACACCTTTACGAGAAGGTCACAAGCAGTCTCGGCATCAAAACGAAAGGCTTTTTCTGGACGGACTCCACGATTGTCAAGTGTTGGATTTCTTCGTCACCGTCAAGATGGAAGCAGTTTGTAGCAAATAGGGTTTCGGAGATTCAGCACATCACGAAACAAGGCGACTAGAGAATCCAGCTGACATAATTTCCCGTGGAATGATCCCAGCGCAGCTACAATATGAATCGCTTTGGTTCAACGGTCCGCATTGGCTAAAGTTGGACGAGATAAATTGGCCATCTGCTCATCAGATACACGAAGAAGACTTCGATCCCATGGATCTCGAAGCCAAGAGCATGGCGACAGCACTTCCAGTGGTAACTCCAAGCGATATCTTCAGCCTCAGATCATCGTATACACATCTCGTACGACTGACTGCTTGGCTTCACAGATTCCGCTACAATTCGCAACCGGCGAACCGTGACAATCGACGGTGTGGTCCTCTCACAACGCTCGAACTGGAAGATGCTTTGCATGCGTTGGTCAAGCTCTCCCAACAAGAAAGCTTCTCGCTGGAGTTAGCTGATTTGAGAAACGGTAGAGATGTTCGAGAGTCGTCGAAGATTTCGTCACTACACCCGGAGCTCAAAGACGGAATACTCTGCGTTGGCGGCCGACTTCGCCACGCATCGATTGCGACCCGTCGCAAGCACCCGTATATCCTGGATCGCCGTCATCCATTTACGTACATGGTCGTCGTTCCCTACCATCGAAAGATGTTGCATGGTGGACAAAAGCTCATGGTTTCGTCCGTTAGAGAGCGGTTCTGGCCAACAAACGCCCGGAACCTAGTTCGAAAGGTCATCCACGAGTGTGTACCATGTTTCAGAGTGAAGCCCAAGATTCAGGACCAGCTCATGGCGGATCTTCCCCCCGAAAGACTCACCCCGTGTCCACCATTCCAGCGTGTAGGTGTGGATTACTGTGGCCCGTTCCAAGTGTCGTATCCGTACCGGCGCAATCGCCCGGTGAAAATCTTCGTTGCCGTCTACGTTTGTCTAGTAACCAAGGCCGTTCACCTGGAACTAGCGTCAGACCTGTCCGCTCAGGGATTTATTGCGACCCTGAAGCGTTTCTCTTCCCGGCGAGGCAAGCCGGAGATCATAATGTGCGACAACGGAAGAAACTTCGTAGGTGCGAGACGACAGTTGGACGAATTACGTCGCCTGTTCAACAACCAGCAGTTCCAGGCATCCGTCATCAGAAGTTCGGCTGAAGACCAGATTCAGTTCCGGTTTATTCCAGCGCGTTCGCCAAACTTCGGTGGACTGTGGGAATCGGCAGTCAAATCGTTCAAGCTGCTTCTCAAACGAACGATTGGCGTGCACACTCTCCTGTACGACGAGATGCAGACGATCCTGACTCAAGTGGAAGCAGTATTGAACTCGCGACCACTCACGCCGCTCAGCAACGACCCGGACGACTACGAAGCGTTGACTCCCGGTCATTTCCTGATTCAGCGGCCTCTTATGGCAATACCGGAACCCGATCTGGATGGGATTCCTGAAAATCGTCTGTCAGCCTGGCAGAAAGCGCAGCGGTTCACGCAGCAATTGTGGAAGAAATGGTCGCATCTGTACTTGTCAGACCTCCACAATCGGACCAAGTGGACAGTGAGAAGAAACAACGTGGTAGTTGGAACCATGGTGGTCCTGAAGGAGGAGAATCAGCCGCCACTGAAGTGGCTACTGGGGCGTGTGACAGAGGTCCACGCAGGTCGTGATGGGAATGTTCGAGTCGTGACCGTCAAAACAACGGACGGTAGTTACCGCAGAGCAATCTCAAAGATTTGCGTACTACCGATTCGAGATAACGTCAATGCACATAACGGGGAGAACTAGGACTCCTCCAACGGCGGAGGTCGAAAGGCCTCCGCACACCAGTTAAGTTAATCGCATATTGTATTTTTCGTAAAAATAACCCCGCTCATTTTTCCCAGTCACGATTCGCCCTTGGTTTCGATTCCCCGGAACAGTCTTAGTCGATAGAAAATCGAGCCGTTCCCCTTCACTCGAGGTAATCTGTATAGTTTCGGTGGTGGTCAACGGTTGCATGCATTGTTTTCGGTTCGTTCGAGCATGAACATCGTCAGCGGCGTCCAACGCCAGCGCTTCAGCGCCCAGTCAGTTCAGACATTTATTTGCATATCAAATTTGATTATTCGAGGTAAACTGCATCTGCATCATCGAGAAGGAGAAGTGCGCACTTCGTCCTCGTTGCACTACCAGTGTGCGTCAGCAAGCACGGCCAGCTTGTCCAACGTTCACAACTAGTAGCAGCAGCATTGTAACAGCATCTCGCAGCCCTCGGATATCATCGAAACAGCTAGTAAATCGTCATCAGAGCGAGAAGTAGAGGATCATCGGTGCCAACGGGCACCCGCGGAGGTCACGGTGGCCTCCGCTCCAGGCAAGTCGCTTTTTATTGTGGTTAAAATGGTAAAAAAGCACCCTCTCATTTCTTACAGCGACTCTGCAGCCACACCACCATCGAAGAACATCGAAACGTCGACCTCTCCGACGACAATCGGTCGTCCAGGTCCACTGAGTTCACCACAGTCCACGCCCGACATCGACATCAGAGCCAGTCCAAAACATGCAGCATCAAAAATCGAAGCAAGAACCTGGAAAGAAATCAGCAATCAGTCGAATCGATGGAAACCGTTCCGAATGTAATCAGTCAGAAATCGTTGAAACCGGACAGAATGGAAGTACCAGCCTACGGACAACTCCTGCTCCTGTACTGTCATCACATCAAGCAGTTTGCCAGGTATGTTGTTCCGGTTTACTACTTTCTACTCCTGGATACTCCATTTTCGTTCCCACCATTCCGAGGTACACTATACCTACCTGCAACGACCGATAACTTCATAACGGCGGAAATCCAGCGGATTCTTCAGAACAGCATCACAGTTTCATCAAAACAACAACAGCAGCAAGCGAAAACATCACCAGTTTAACAGCACCAAAGGAACAACAGCTACAGAAATGCAGCAGTACGATTGCATACGAGAACAGCTGATCCAAATGTAGGCCAAGGTCATCGCCAATCGAAAGTAGAAGCAAATTTGGGTCAGCCAACACAATCGAAGTATATAGCACAGTAGCAGCAGCAGAGATGATCAATATTGTTTTGTGTTTATTTGTATGTAGTTGTTAGATGTTAATGTTAGCTAATGTTAGAGTAGGATAGTAAATTGAAATCAAATATTTCAAGGCGGCCGGCATATGTTAGAGCGAGAAGATAAAGTATCGATGACACAGTTTCACATGTGCATCCCTAGATAGTTTGTATATGAGAGAGAATCTCTCCCGCCGGTCCGCTCTTGATCCCTATGTATATACAGCTGACGATCGATTGCTAACGATCGGGTCAGCTGTGTGGCACATAGGTACGTAGATAAAATATCAGTTATAATAAACCGTCGCGGAAGACACTTCGTTTGTTCCGTCCTTTACCGTAATAAATGTAATTTTGTGTTCGCGTAATAAAGTGTATTTTCGTTGTGTAAAACCGTACATTTCTCGTGTGTCCGAAAGATTTCCCGCGACGGGCGCGAACACTGACCTTGATGCGGATATGAAGGATAAAACCGAAGACCACAAATCAAGAAGACTGGCAACTTTGCCAGAATCCAAGCGACATATACAATGGCGCTGCGCCTGAGTGAAGGTGGAAGCAACGGATAGAAAAATTAGCAAATACACAAACCCTTCTTTTGAGGATGTAATCTTTGCTATAAAATTCGTTCGGAGCATTTACCTTTGAGTGGAAGATGACGCTATTGTACCGATCTTCTTGATTTGCTGTCTTCGATAAAATGATATGACGAATAAATGTTGATGATATCAGGCGTAACATTTGATAAAGGCACAAAAGCTTTTGTAAACAAAAGTTGTAAAGCCCTTACACGCGAACCGAAAAACGCCCACGTAAACCAACAACATCATCGGGTGGGGGAAATTTCCCCCTTTCCGATTATTGTATTGGCTTGCGTGGGCGTACTTCTGTCTGCGTGTAAGGGCCTTACAACTTTTGTTTACAAAAGCTTTTGTGCCGTTATCAAATGTTACGCCTGATATTCTTTGCAACTTTCTAGAATAATGTTGTAAGGTACCTTTACACTGAGTTAGATATGAGAGATACATGACAGTGAAACATCTAGGGAACCCCACATTTATGAGCGGTAGTGTACGCTAAGCTGACGACGTTCTTTGCGAAGTAAATAAATATTCCTTTCTTGTGAAAGTAGGGATGATCACTTCTCATGAGAATGATATATATCGTAGTCGCATGTAATTGTGGATTTTCATATCTGCCGGAAATTGACTGTTACACTATCTAGATAAAGTTGCCGAGGTTTGTCAAACTAACCAAATAATCGCTCAACAATAAAATGATCATGTGATTATCGGGAGCTAACGATAACCGATAGCTGGTAACCAGTTTCATTCCAACCTTATTTCATGAGTCTTTTAGTGTAAAATTTATAAATTATAATCACGAATGTCTCAAAATACAGGTTGCTCTGATTTTTTATACCGGTTAGCGAGCTGCAGCACACATGACCACTCATAGAAGAAGGAAGAAGCCGCACAGCTATTGATCGAAATCAGTAGCTCTTCGTGAGTCGCTGTGGGCCATCTATGGCAAGCGTGTCATACTAAAAAGTATAAACAGAGAGAATCCCGCTCAAATGTCTATTCCTACAAAAAAACGCAAGCTCCTGCAGCAGTTAACACATAAGATTTATTATATAAGACCACGTCACCATTGCGTACAACCCCATAGGGCTGTCCCTTGTAGTTTTTTGTAATATCCGCTGAAAATACGTTTTGCTAAAGGGAATCCACATTTGATAAGAATATTTACAAGCAATTTACTCGAAAGTAATATGAGGGGTTGATCAATTTTACCCATTTTCTAAAATGTAATAAAAATAAACATAACTCTCAATATTATACGTAATTATGTAGAACGATAGAGGCTTTATAGCTACTGATTTTAATACTATAAGTTTGCCATTTTCGTTCAATATAGACATTTATTTCTATATTTTCATTATTAAGTGATCAATTTGCCCCCGTATTACAGTACTGTAGGTTTGTAGTTTAAGTACTTTTCTTCAAAGCACATATTCTTTGAAAGTTAATATTCTCCCCAAGCTCACTCTTTCCCTATACAAACTACGCTTAACTTTTCTGGCTCATGCAATCAGAGCGAGGATACCATCCAACCAGTCGTTTGTTAATCGTCCGTAATTTTCATTTTATTGTCTGCTCTCCCACATGCTCGGATTTTTCCTATCACTGTTGCTTCCTTTGTCTGAAACGATGATGGGGGTGGCAGCGATGGCGACGGCAACGACGTACAACATTCTCAAGCCGCTCGCACAGTTAGAACGATTCTTGCTAATATTCTACTAGACGGCGCCGTCACGACGCGTCGCTACCCAGATGATCGCCTACCCGGCGCCAACCGGCCGGCATAGTACTGCATACTTTCCGGGGTCGGTCGGCCTCGTCGAGGCGTCGTATCGAATCATCGAATGTGTGCTGTGTGTTGCATATGAAACTCCTAGCACAACATAATTCTGCATAAGGCATTGTCGAGCTTCTTTCGATCCGAACGAGGCCAGCCGATGACGACGCTGTGATGAATTTTAACCACGCTGATTAGCATGGTCCGCATTGTTTGGTAGTAGAGGATATTACATGCCATGTTTATCGTAATTGTGGAATACCGAAAAAAAAATTGCATCAATAACGACATCCAACATAATTTTGGGTAAATTGACACCGTACAACTTCGGTGCCTTTCATGCTGTTAATTTAGAACAGTGTGTATGAATGGAAGTGTGAAGAAAAAGTTTAAATTGCGTAATGCAATTTTTGTTTGGGAGACTTGCTAAGTAATTTTTTGCTCAACGCATGGAGTAGAGAAAGATTTGTAGGTACCGTCGAAAAAAGCTCCAATTCGTGTGTAAATTCAATAAAATCAGCTGAGGAAGTTAGGAGAGAATTTCTAGGAGAATCGTAAACAAAATTAGGATCCATTACGCTAAAAGAAAAGTTTTAAGTGTGATAGTACGGATGAAATTGAAAAATATTCCAACTCCGACTCCGACTATTAGCCAATATGTATGGTAAAATGTTTGATTATTTTTTGTTATTGTGTCAGAATTAATATAAATAATACATTTAATATTATAATGTATAAATGTTTCCCATGATTTGCTTTTTAATCCAATTGATATGAGTTATAAAATTTCAAATAAACGCCATGATGATGCTGTATTAGTATAGCACAGTATATAACAGTAGAAAGATATCATGGTTGTTCCCAATGTTTGTCGGTAGAATATGTCGCACGGTACGATTTCTTCGAGCAAATCACAACGACGGTCTTTGTATTGTAACGTAGCTTTAGCTGTAAGTTTATTTTTACGTTAGTTTAAGAGTAGTTCATTAGATTTAGTTTTACTTACAAAAATCGGTGTGCAGGACAATTCATTTGTACTAGACAATACTTTTCACTTTTTTCTTCATGATTAAGGTAAGTTAGGTTAGGTTCAAACAATTTGGATTAACAACTTACAATTTGCATTTATTTGTATAAAACTTTAGGTAGGAACAACTAATTTCAATAATAGGTTTAGCGGTATGATTATTAGCTGTAAGGAATATTTTAATGTAATTTTAATCAAATTTAATCCATTTTTTATTAATTTTTCACCTTCTGATAGCACGTTTACTAGATTGACTTCAATAGAATGATCTACAATAAACGAGACAATGTAGATCTTCACACTCTATCTCTCTCGTCTCTTCCGGTTCTGTCACTGTGATAGTTTCGTTGACAGTTCACCCGAGCCGCTACTGTACCGTCACAAGCAGTGTTCCCATTGGTCGTTCCGTTGGTTTCGGAGCTAGGGCCAGAACATATTCCGGCGAGTAAGGGTCTTAATACCAAACATTTTCAAAAACGTGCCAAGCCCACCATGCAATACATCAAATCACATGAGAATTCGAAAATAAGATCAATAAGAGTCATGATGTGGATCGTCACCGGATATGTTCCGGGTATCTCCGAGGAAGTGGTAAACCCATTTTAAATTAAAACCCATCATGCGACACCTCAAATCACATGAGACGGCAATACCATAATTAATGGTGGTCATAATAAGAGTCGTAAGAACTATATTGTCCACATCCGGACATGTTCCGGATACCCTAAGGGAGCTGTAAAGAATCTGTCTTGAGTCAAATCTCATGATTCGATACATTTTCTAATATTCTTAATTCTATAGAACCACAACTAAAAACATGGCAGTGACGTTCTTTTATAATTTATTTGATGACATCATATTTTTTATCTCAATAGGACTGACTTGCGGTTACTTTTTACTGTGGAACAATTTGATTTGGTCTTGTTTTTCATTTTTCTTGACCAAATCACATTTTTTTTAACAGCACAGCTCATCAAACATAAAAAGATAAACTGAATAACCCAAACTGGTAAAAATGCAGATGGGACTGACTTGTGGTTACCGGCAGTATAAGACTCCTTCCTTCAAAATAGTCGTATAAAGGGTGAATTCAAAAAAAAAAAATAACACACACATATTTACCTAATCGGATATTCTTAAAATTTTAATGAATGAAAAACTACTAATGAGCTATGATATACAAAATTTGTCCCGAATGCCCACACTTTCCTAATAACTCCACCCATCCAATTTTGTACAACCCATTTTTTCAGTGTTTTTGTTGTTTTTACCCAAATTTTCTTCAACTCCTGCTCTGTTTTAATAGTTTTAGGATGTTTACGAAGTTCCGTCTTCATAATTGCCCCAAATTTTTCAATTGGGAGAAGTTCCGGTGAATTTGGTGGGTTCATATCTTTTGGCACAAAATTGACTCCGTTGGCTCGGTACCACTACAACACGTCTCGAGCGTAGTGGCAGGATGCTAGATCCAGCCAAAACAGAGTTGATCCTTTGTGCTTCCTTATGAATGTCAAGAGACGCTTCTTAAGGCACTCTTCCGTGAAAATCGCACCGTTGATTGTTCCGGAAGTGATGAATGGAGCGCTTATTTCACCAATTCTGCAAATCGCCTTCCAGAACATCGAACTTAGACTTAGCAATGCAAAATTCTTGGCCAGGAAGGTGACGGAAGTCGGCCTTAACGTTATTGTTGAATGTGCAACATGAGCTAATCTAAATGATATAGTGCTATTGTTTCCACTTCGGTGCCAAGATTGAAAATAGTGGGAATGAGCGATCAGTATTCCTCGGATGTCTTCATTGACTACTTAAAAAGTTAAAATGAAGACATCGCTATAAATGATGTAAAAGTACAAGTTTAGCGTTGTAATTGAAGCCGATGTCGATACGTATGAATGTTTGTTATGTGCGAAAAAAGTAAATGTAGGGTTTGATCGGTGCTCGATAGTTCCCGCGATTAATGGGTTGAGATGCTTCAAATGTGGAGAATTTGGGCACAAGAGCATGGATTGCAAAAATTGTGAGGGATGCTCTAGGTGCAGCCAACAACACAAAACGTCGGAATGTACGTCAACTGTATTGAAATGTATAAATTGTTTGAAAATGAACAAAGTACGTAAAATTAACTTGGACGTCAACCATGCCGCATTTAGCTCTGAATGTTTGCTCTATAAAAGACTTTTTGATCAGAAGAAAAGCAGCTTGCGTTTCAATAAATAGCAGCCAAGTTCCAGGAATGTGAATCAATTCGATTTTTTGTATTTGAATATTGCGGGGTTGTCAACAAACTACGTAGCATTACGTCAGATTGTTGAGGAAAAACGTCCTCTTTTAGTTTTATTATCTGAAACTCATATTGTAGAAACTGAAGCTTTTGATCAGTATAGTATTCCGGGATATATTGTTGCTGCTTGTTTATCACATTCTAGACACACTGGCGGTGTTGCTATTTATGTCAAAGAATCAGTTCAATTCAACCTTCGTACCAACGAAGTTATTGATGGCAACTGGTTCTTGGGCATTACAGTTGTACGTGGCATGAAGATGGGTAATTATTATGTTTTGTATCATTCTCCCAGTTCAAGTGACCAGAACAATCAGAACAAGTAATTGCATCTAAGTTTAATGATTGTTTTGTAGACAGTGTTTCATTGATTAATCAATCCATTGAATTGGTCGATGAACCTGACTAAATAAAACAGCCAGTTAATAATAGATGTAGATTTGAAGGTTTTCACCCAATTGCATTAGATGAACTTAGATGTTAATGCTAGATTTATTCAATATTGCTTTCATGCTGTTGGGCACATCTTGCTGAACCTTATAAATGAATCATTGCAAACTGGACATGTGCCACAAATTTGGAAGGAATCCTTAGTGGTTCCTATTCAAAAAGTTGCTGGAACGATTAAAGCCGAAGAGTTTCGTCCCATCAACATGTTGCACACATTCGAGAAAATTTTAGAACTTGTTGCCAGCTGTTTGGAGTATTTAAATAGTAATAGTTTGTTGATATCAGTGGGGGAGAGGTAGCTCATCGATTCTTCCGGTTCGCCTCCTAGCATCGTGCTATAAGGTACCAGGCGATAACCAGGGTAGTTGATCGATAGCTCGATGACGTCATTTCGTTGGCGTCTGCAATGGGAAATTCTCATAGCAGGCGTTGACGATGGGACGTTGTCGAGTTGTTGAATAGCAACTATCGTGGTAACTCACCGATTACCTGTCGATCTGCCAAATTTGGAAAGACGTCTGCATTGAATTGTCTCATATAATAATATTCCGCCCACTATATCACAAGAAATTGCGAGTAGCTGAGTGGAATGGAGATAAGTTAAGCATTGCGTACAGGACCAAGTCTCCCCTGGGTGGTGCCAAAAGATGAGCGCAATAGAATCATCAAGTTGCCATAAGGCACGGAATGAGACTATTGCATGGCTGGGTAGTCAAAGTCTTCCATTCGTTAGTCATTTCAGGTGGATTAGAACAGGTTTAAGTTTAGGGTGGGCGTTGGCCAGATTTGGATTTTTTCAGATGTAATCCTTGATAGGACCCTATCCTTGAACGTCGCGTGAAAGTGGAACTTAATGAAGGCGTAAGTACTTTTTCATAGTTTTTAGTTTTCGGATTTGAAAGATCTTCGGTTACAGTGGCCTGCTTACTGAGCAGAAAAACGCGGTCCCAGGTCCTTACATATCAAAGAGATTTATGGTAAAATCGCTTGTGTATCGTGTATTTTGCGAAACTCGTTGTTGTCGTTGGTTCCGGGTTTGAATGGATACACAAATTTGAGCAACGGTATTATGTGATATGAGGGGCTCGGTGGCCTTAGAGCAACCTTTTTTGCTTACTGAGCAGAACATCATGAGTCTAATCTCATTCCCATCCACATTCAAGATTCGTCAATCGTTTTATTTGTTAATATGTTAGTGTCATGTCAACACAATTCTTCCCATCCCTTTCTTGACCTGTGCTCGGGCGCGGCCGGCGCAGGTATTGCCTAATTTAAGATCACCAGTTTTTACACATTGAGGATGATTGCTGGTCCCAAGCATCGTCTATTGGTTCTCTGTGCAATTACAGCTGATCTGGCAGTAACAGAGTAGCAACCGTGAGCGGTCAATCAAGCTCAAGCTCAAGCTCAAGCTCAAGCTCAAGCAAGTAATAGTTTGTTGATACCAGAACAATCGGGATATCGGGAAGGCCATTCTTCTAAAACCGCGTTGATTTTGGTATTAGCGAAGTGAAAACATAACTTGGAGTGTAAAGATACGATTGTTGTTGTTTTTTTTATCTTAAACGCGCTTTTAAAACAATGTCTAGGCCCTTACTGTTAAGATCAATCAAGCGCTTTAGAATTACGAGTACTGCATATAAATGATTTTGAAAGCTATTTGTCTGACAGAACTCAACGGACTGTTTTTAATGACCTTGTTTCCAGTCCCTTGGGGAATAACCTTGGAGTTCCCCAAGGAAGTGTATCAGAGCCCCTGTTATTTATTATGTATATTAATGACTTACGACGTGTTTTACGATTTTACGGCATTAATCTTTTTGCAGATGATACTATGTTATTCATTGCAGCTAAGAATTAAGATTCACTTCGTCAACTTTGATGTTAGACGCCCTACAATGGTTGTCGGTGAAGCAAAGAATTGTAAATTTGACTACCCAAGCAACATTGCAAGTTTTATCGCGGTTTTATAGCATTCCACAAGTATAAATCATGGTATACAGAACCCTCATAAAACCTAAATTGTTACTTGGGTATGCTGTTGATATTTAAAGTAGTTAACGGTTTGCTGCCTCGATATTTGTGTGATCGAATTGAAAGAGGAAGTGGCTTACATAGATATAATACTAGAAACGCGATTGAAATAAGAACACCACATTACTTGACTTGTGCTTCACAAAATTTATTATATTATAATGGAATAAATGTTTTCAATTCGATGCCTAGACATATCAAACATTCAGCAACACTTCCAGAATTTAAAAGACACTGCATTTCACACGTTAAAACTGTCTTTTTTATTTTTTTTATGAATTGACAAATTATGTATCTTGACGAAGTTATCTATAGCGGATTATTGCTATCATAGTAGAAGATTTAAAAAAAATCTATTAGTCTACAAACGTTTGAGCCTCGCGCGCGTATTACGGATAAAGAGAACTGAATTTAACATTTGGAAGATACCTTAAGTTAGTAGTAAGTTTTCTGACAAATGTTGGGGGTTCGTGAGTATTCCTGACATTGCTGAAAATTATGATAACATCAGATTGCGGGGTTGCTAGTGTAATAGGATGCTTTGTTGATTGTTCATTAACTCTTGATTGCTTGTAATACTTATGAATATTTTAGGTGAACAAAAAGGCGAACTAAGAGAGGGATGCCTGAGCTTTTCCACATTTATATCGCTGTGAAGCAACTGTAAACTCTAGAGGGAATTTATATCTGTAACTGTAACCAGTTCGATTTTGTTTGCAAGCCTGTGTGTAAATCGTCCAGCTAAAAGGTAGGACTATCATCATCATCATCATCGTGATCCATCACGATGCAACACGGTTTGGTGAGCAACTTCGTGTAAAATTTCCAGGCGCGGGTTTTCGCAGTGATGTTGTGCTTTTTCCCGGTTTGGGGCTTTTTGCATCTTGTAAACATGTAACCCAGCACGCTTCATGGTTTTCTGCACAAAACTGACTGACACCTTGGACTTTTTAGCGACATCTAGAATTGACATATTTGGACGGTTCTTGAACTGTTGTACCACTTTCCTGGCCATTTTACTGTCCATTGGACCACTTTTACGACCACTTCCTTCCTTCCTTCGGACACTCAGACGTTCCTTGAAGGTTCTTATCACACGAGGCACAGATATATTTGCAATTCCAAGCTTTTTAGCGATCCATCGGCGGGACGCACGAAAAATTTGTTGTTTTGACGACATGACTGGAACTACTGTATGAAAACATTAAATTATGATGTAAGCAATACACTATGAATAAGATTTACTCAAATTTTCAGGTTTTTTATTCATACGGTTCAAAAGTTACAGAAGATTTTCGGTGTGTCATTTTTATCGAATACACCCTTTAAATATAGAGAAGAAATCACGATAAGAACTAAAATTTGTGGCATAAGTTTTGTGAAGTAACACGAGACATTTTAATCAAAAGATTTAGAGCTAAAAAAATGTCAGTACCCGAACAACCTGATTCAATTCTGAAAAAATGTTCTACAATGAAAACTTTTTTTGCACATAGGGGAAATGGATGTAATGTCGGCCAGAATGTCTCTGACTTGGGCCCATACATAAATTAAGCAGTCAACTAAATTTTAAATAGCGACCAAAAATATCCATTAGTACCGTCCCAATGACGGGCCCAATATTAGAGCCACTTGGAAAAACAAAGTTCGGTCATATCTCAAGCTTACTCGTCTTTGTATGGAGGAAAATTATTTCATTTTCAGAGGAAATTTCTATAAACAAACTAAAGGCGCTCCTATGGGCAATCCGCTTTCTCCATTTTTATGTGAATTGTTCATGGCTAACCTAGAAAATACTCTGGAGGATAGGAATTTGTTGCCCAAATGTTGGTATAGGTACGTGGATGACATCTTTAGCATTGTCAAAAGGGAAGATTTATCAAAAACTTTGGAGGCCATAAGCAACGTTCACAAGGACATCAAATTTACTCACGAAGAAGAGAGAGACGGCAAACTCCCCTTCTTAGATCTTCTCATCATCAGGGAAACGTCTTCGTTCAATTTCGAAATCTATAGGAAACCAACAAACACAAAGAGAGTAATACCAAGCACTTCAAACCATTCCCATCAACACAAAAATGGCCGCTTTTCACCACATGGTTCACAGGATGCAAACCCTTCCTCTTAGCGATACAGGCAAATCAAAGGAAATAGCTCACATTTTTGAAATCGCTAGACTTAATGGGTATCAAGAAAAAACAATTCAAGCAGTAATCGATAAAAGAACAAGGGATCATTTTAGGCGTATTTCGACAACTCTTACACCAGTAACTGAAGGTTTAAAACGGGTAGCGGTGAATTTCGACAAAAACATTACCAAACCATTGATTTCAAAGTTTAGAAGTTTTGGCCTAGATTTAGTATTCAGCAGTAGGATAAATCAGCTGAAGTCACTGTTAGGATCAACTAAAGATTCAATAAATGTCTTAGGGAAAGCCGGAGTCTACAAAATCTCTTGTCCAGATTGCAATAAAATCTACATTGGTCAGACGAAAAGGACTTTGGAAACAAGGTTTAAGGAACATATCGCAGAGGTAAAAAAGGCTAACAAAGAGATGGATAAAGGACTTCATTATGAATTTAAATCCAAGGTTGCAGAACATATCGTTAAAAAGGGGCACAATTTGACTAAGGAAAACATTAATATCCTGCGGACTGTATCTTCACCTTGGAAACTAGACGTAGCCGAAAGTCTAGAAATATTTAAACATAATCCATCAACATTGCTTAATAGAGATCAAGGAAATGGATACTCGAGACTCTTTAGCATGCTACCTAAAACAACACATCGTAGCATGCCTCTACCTGTTGGAGACTGAATTTAGGTACCTGTTTAGGTAAATTTTGACATGGCAGTAGATACCTGCTGATTTTTAGTACCTATTGATTAGTATATAACTCGTAGATTAAAGATGGATTCTTCAGTGGTGTTGAGTACTTGGCACTGATGAAGTCTGCAAGTAGTAGACGACATACGCGTATCTGTCAAAAGATAAGCAATTATAACGGAATTTAAAGGAAATAAACCAACCCACTCAAAGCTCTTCACAAAAATGTTAGTTTTTGTAAATCAATTGAGGACCACTCTTGAACCGAAAATAGTTTTCGTGTAGTTTCCATTGGAAACGCACATGATTTTCATCCATAATCAAAATTAATGGAATTCATCTGAATTTCACATAACATATATGCGATCACATTAATTTTATATGATTTTTCATATGAATTTCATGGACCTTATAATATTCATGTAATTTTGTGGTGGGATTTGCTGCTATGTGATCACAGGAAAGCTATGTGAAAACCACATGGATTTCATCCATTAGATATGTAATAAATTTTTTGAGTGTATGTTTAAAACCAGCAAAAGAAGGAACTTTTCAAGGACAAAAACTTCACCAAAGACACCCATCGCCTATATATTTCAGCAAAATTTCTAGGACTGCTATTCCTGTGACACTGTTCACTGTTTCATTTTACCAGTTGCATAGACATCTCTCTCAGATAATTAAGAATTTATTATTTCAAATCTCCATCTAATTACAATATGTTATTGTCCCCAACCTCACGAATATCAGAAGCTAAGGTAAGAAACTTGTAAATGTAAATCTATTGTTTTGGATGGCAAGCGCAATGTTTTTAATTAAAATTTGCTATCCTCAAGTATGGATAGCCTGATATCCTAATAATTAGAGTATAGAATTAGTTGAGAGTAGGCGCAAAGTTCCAGTTCGGACATAGTAGTCAGTAAGAAGAAGAGAAGTGTGAGAATCCTAGTGTTCCTTTAAGAGATCGGTTACAATTCACAGCTTTAGACAATTTGATAGTATGCCAACAACGAGGCACAAACGACAATACACTGTAAGTACAGGGGACCAAGCTGTTCATAGCATAAATTTTTTCCATCCCAGAGAGATGTAACATTTTCGCATAGCGAGTTCGTCCTTCCGATAATTTATGAGCACTTTTTGCCCCGAACCGAAGACTCCAAGACAGAAGATTAATCTATGCAATTTTCAAGTGGTAATCCGCTCATCCTGCTTTGTACTAGTTGAATAAAAAAAAAACGTTGGAAAACACTCAACTCCATAAGTGCTATTTGAGGAAAGGGGTTCACGACAGAGCGAGACGATAGTAAATTTATTTCGCAGGCAAAAAAATGTATCGTTGACACAAATTCCTTTAAGCTAATTTTCACCATCCTCTACACTTTTGCTCTTTTTGCTTGGACCGATGAAAAACGAGAGGAGGAAGATCCGTTTTTACGCACAGCGACTATGATTTATGAAATGCAGATATTTAATTTTGTTTCCCGTTAGCTTGGAGTGGGCCCACCGGCTAGCAAGCGATGATTCTCCATTCAGCGGAAAACTAGAATCCGATACAAGCAGCACCTGTTTCTCGCACCAAGCCGACACTAAGCAATCAGAAGAAAAAGGGGAAAGTGTTTTGAAAAGTTGTCAACGCGATTTTCCGTTCGCTCAAACGACAAAACTACCTAACTAGACATAGCACCTTCAGCCGCTTCGGTTTATTACTTAATCCGCTCCGATCCCGATGTGCCATAAATCTTCGAACGGGTGCGCTGCTGCCCACAAGCTGTAAAATTAAACTTCTCTTCTCAGATTTTTCTTTTTAATACTAATCTGTCGCCACCACTTCGATGCCTTCCCAGCAATGGAGAAGAGGGAAATTGGAAAAAGTGGCTGGCTTAAAAGTCATTAGCAGGTGTATTTCCCGCGGGAGATAATTTATTTCAATTTTATTGAGCTGCTCGGAAACACTTCTAGGAAATTTTGTAATCATGAAAGTTAACGGAAAACTTACCGCCCAAAAATAAAAAAAAAATCTGACACGTTTTGATTTTTTCTAAAAATACTTAGATTCTTGAAATTAACTGCAAGTAAAAACCATTTTTCCATCTCATCATGAAACATTTTGGCCACTACACAAAACCAAATGGTCGATTTTTACGGATGTTTTAATCCAACTGTTGATACCATGATGAGATAGGAAAAATGTTTATACACTTCAATTTTTAGAAAAAAAAAAACTGATCTTCTTAGATGTTTGATATATTTTCCAAATATTTTTTTTTCGAGATGGTAAGCTACCGGTTAATATCTCTCTTAGCAATTGACTGCGAGAACAGATTGCTACACCTTGTGCCATCATCATTTGCCCCGTACAACAAATGATAACTAATGACATCAATCGGAATGGTGGAGACCCAAAAGATTTAGTTGCAAATTTTCCCGCCACACAGCAACAATTTGAATCAATTCGATTAATCTTAATCAAGTGAAAATGGAGGATCAGAACGTTTTGCCTGAAAACCCATCCTTGAGCTAAACTGTGCTTAGGAACGCAAACCGAATCGTGATTTCCCTTTTCGTGTTGGTTCATGGTTGATATGATAAAAAAAATCTTCCAGCTTCATATTTTATTCATTGCATGCGTCTGAAAATTTGCTTTCGTTTAAACCGAATTATGTTGTATTATCCTCGCGCTCGTCTTGGCCATCCTTCCGAGTGCTGGCTGTGTACTGTGAAAGAGGAAATAAATAAGTTACTTTGTATGAGACAGGTTAGTTGGAGAGGATAGAAATGTTGCATCCCTCGATGCTGGGAAAATACTGGATGCTGGAGTATTGTTTTTGCATAATAAATTAAATAGTTATGTAACGTGTGTCTTCTACTTAAGAGAATACTAACTATACCTCAGTATTCAGGTTGTCCTTTGCTGTAGAAGTCGCCCCCATTCCACTCTATTCATCGCAGCCTGGTCGATCCACCTTGCCCGCTGCATGCCTCTTTGTTTAGTTTCAGTCTGTTATCGATTGTTGTCCGACATTCTTACGACGTGCCCAGCCCATCGTAGTTGCTCAATTTATGCGGTGTGGACGATGGATGGTTTTCTAAGAAAATGGTGCAATTCGTGGTTTATTCGCCTCCTTCACTTTCCATCATCCACATACACTATACGGTAGATGTTACGCAACACGTGCCGTTCACTAAGGGCACGTTGATTCTTCACAAGTATAGTTCAGGGGCCGCATTGCGCATCTCGAAACGAAAAACTTGTTCATACAAGCGTTCGTACAAAAAGTCTTTCGTTTCTAGATGCGCAATGTGCCCCCAGGTCTCGTGATCGTATAAAACTATCAGTCTAATAAGCGATTTTTATTTATTTTTACCTAAATGGATGTAAATAAAACAGCGTCTTTCATAGTACAGCATAAGCATGGTTCCCTGCTATAATATGTTTTCGAATTTCCCATTACCGTGGTGAAAGATTAACATTCAATCTTTTATCAGGAACCTATGTTATCAGCTAAGCCAGATGAAAAGAATTTTCTGAAGATTTACGGATTTTTGTGCTGTTTTAATGTATTTTGCGAATTTGTTTTGTTTTTTTTTAACGGAATTATATGAATGATTGATAAATACGTGACGTTGTGATTCCTTGGCGGTTCGACGGAACTACTTCAAACAGGTTGACGGCGACGGATACTCGATAATCGGGATGAAATAGGACGAAGTAAAAGTTCAGATTAACTGCACTCCAAGAGGTAGCGTGCTTACTCAGAGATTTGAATTCAACTGTGTATATTTTCAGTTTATCTTGGGGTTTTATTCTATGTCTTAACAATCGTCTTTCATTCTACATATAATTACACGTAACGAGTAAAACAAAACAGAATACAATCACAGACGTAACCAGGGCGTCACAATATCAGCTTCAATCGACCAAATCGATGTGACGAAGAGACTGCTGGCTTTCTTTTTCTGTTAAAGTCGAACAGCTTCGCAGCATTCTAGAACCTCAGTCGGCGTGCACAAACAAATGTTCAATCGGTTGTCACTCTTTCTCCCGTCGCTCCATTGGTCTTCCTTTCAAGCTTCGGTGAAACGGATGAGCGAAAGAGCGCTCGACTTTGATAGTTTTCCCTTTCATGAAACACATCAACATGACGTATATGACGGAAAATGAAATAACAAATTTAAAGCATTTCTCACGTGAAAACACTTGAAGATTACACGTAATATTTTTAATTTATCTTCCATCCATAAGGTAGAGCGCTACTTCGTCGTAATCGCCCATTTCCGTTCTATCGAACAGAAAAGATGAATAATATCAATGATTTCATCGTGCACAAATCAGTAATTGGTTTGTTCCTATGCGTTAGGTTAGCTCATTAGCTTCAACATAAATCCTGTTAGAGCGCGTTAGATTGAGGTGTGTCATATCCCTTAGCACGTTTCATTTTGTTTCGCCATTTTGTTTCGGTGATAATTGAAAATTATTTTCCCGTGGTACTCGTTCCGGTGAGCGTTCTGGTTTGTATAACGGGGCTGATTCCAATTTTGTGTACGAACAAGTTGGAGTTTGCTGATTTGTTGTCCACGGTAAATGAATGTCGGCGAGTGGCCTACTAGTGTTGACTTAAGATACAAAAGCGGATGTTTTTGCGACATCAAACACGTCCTTGTTGAAATGCTCGGGCTACGAAGCTGTGCTGCTGGAAACGACGCTCGTGCCTTAAATGGAACCTGTACACCGTTCTCGCATAACTCGGAAAATATTCTGCGTGAATCCATCTATCGTTGTAAACTGTATAATGCCTGTATAAACTGAAATCAAGGCTGAGCAAAAAAATATTAATTGTTGGAGCAGGTTGCATCTTGGAGAAGTAGTACACGGAAAACTTAACCACATAATTCGGCCGTTTGGGATTTTGACTTCCCCCCCCCCTCCCTCTCCCCCTTCGTAGATATTTGTTCATACAAATTTTGAAAAATGTATATGGGCCATAGGCAGTCAGACAGCCCCTTAGAGGCATCTGGCAGAGTGGCTAGTGAATTTTAATTTTGAAATTCCCGGTTTACCCGGTTCCTCAGAATATTCCCGGTTATTAATATGCAATTCTTCAAAAACGTGACCAAATGGAAATTAGTGAGATCGTTCTTTGTTTAATCTTTTCTAAGGCCGCGTAAACGAAGCAAGAAATCAACTCGCCCTACATTAAAACTGGATGTTCACAAGGTGTATTGCGCAAATACAATTTTTATTTTGAAAAACTTACTGAAATATACAATACTGGACATCGTGATTTGATTTTCTCAACAACAATAGATTAGTTTGTGTAAAAAGGTGTTTAAACTCCAGGGCAATTTTTAAACTGTTTAATCTTTTCGAATATGTGGATCTCCTTCGGTACTCTTTACCTGGAGAATTCCGGTACTATGAAAATTTTAAATAACTCCACATTTGAAAGACTTATAGAAATACTGGAGCGCTAAAAACTGCAAGAGATCTCAAAACTCCAGAAGCTCTGGAGTTCAGGTTAGGAAAAAAGTTAGGTTAAAACAAAACGTCAGCTATTGTTGGTAAACAAACCGACAGCATTGTTGACAGCATTCCCCCATGCACTCAAAAATATAACTACCCACAAATCTAAAAAACCTACTACTGCGTGCACTTCCATTCTATTACCGAGAACCATGATTTTTCGATAAATTCCTTCCACGCTATTGGTCCTGACCTTTGGGGCCATGGTGGTAAGCGTGATTGCTTTCTCACACCCCAATGGGTCTGGGTTCAATCCCAACCGAGGTCGGTGGGATTTTTTATGAGGCATAAAAATCTCTGGTCCCCCGTCTTCCTTCGGAAGGGAAGGAAAGCCGTTGGTCCCGGCCCATGAATGATGAATGGGTGCGATATCCTACGCAGGTGTGGAAGCTGCCTTCCTGCACATTCGATTGCCGTCAATGGATGGAAATCGATGTCCATCGGTTATTGGCACTAGATTGCGGAACAGAGACCGACGTTAAATAAAGGGAAAAAAGAGTAATACTAGAATTAGGACTAGAATGGGATACGCTTATAGATGTACCTGGGACTAATAGGCTCGTCAAGTGGTGAGCCAATTTGAAATTGTTAGTTTCCACAGGTTGATACAATTGCACACAGTGTTCGCAACAACGCTTTTGTATTGCGACATTAAAGCTTTAGACGCAACTTTGCATGCAAGCTTTCTTCTGCTACATGGGGATTTTCTAGATTTGCCCTTCATTTGACACTTCTACACTGAACGAAAACATCCGCAATACTTCGATTGATTATTGTATTGCACGAGCCCTTTAACAATATGCTGTCGAAATTCAGATGATTTCCTTATGGTTGAATTCGTCGTCAACTGATGAGCGTTCATATGATTGTTCTCCAAATAAAGGATGATATTTATTTGAAAATTGACTGTAAAACATACAGGGCTCAGAAGACAACAATTTAAGAATAACTTGCAAATGCTTTATATTAGCTTATTAAATCGATTGTTTACATTTCCATATAGACTAGCCATGAACAGCCATTCATCATGGATCCAGAAATTACCTGTTGGTAGAGGAAACTTTCTCCACCACGTAATAGACAATCTATGGTTTCCACGCTTTACCAATGTTTGTACCACCTCTGATAGCGATGGCTATGCTTCCACATCGTTTGTCTGCTCAGAGCAGCAAATCCCATTCGATATAATTGCAAAGGCCTAAAATCCAATATCAATCTGAGTAAGAAATTAACCAGTAATAGACCCCATACGGTAGTAGAAAATACACAACTTAACAGCAGCAGTGACAATGTCGCACATTTCCCGGGTCAGTTGTTTATAAACAGTAGCTACCGCATCGTCAGCGATGCGCGCTGGCTTAACTAGGTGCTTCGAGAAAGGTCAAAGTAAACATTGGTGAGTAAGCACCCTACATAGCCGTTCCTACCGCGAGGAGCATTAATTCTTGTTAAAAAAACAGACACCGACTTTCCAGGAGAAAAACTATTGTGTAGAGTTTAAGTAACAAATTCATGTATAAAAGGTTTCGAAGAATAAAGAATCGGGGCAGTTGTTCTGATGAGTTTATTATCCGAGGTTTGCTAGGTGCGGACGAGCACAGTTCCAACCTCAGGATAACTGATTCATCATAGAGCTTTTTCCATACAGTAGAAATGGAATTACACTGTCTTTCGTTTTACGGAGAAAGAAAGACCACGCGAGTTGTTGCTCTACGTTGGGCACTTCAACACGGGAGTGAAACATGGATGCGCAACGGAGTATGGGCGCTTCATCTGGTGACAGCGGAAACTAAACCGCTATTTTCAAGTGTTGGAACGCCAAAATTTTGACTGGCTAAAATCAGTAAGTGTTAAAAAACCAAAAAGTGACTTTGATTAAATTACAAAAAAAAAGGAAAAAGTGAACTAGTGATTAATAAAGAGTACAGCACATTGGTGCACATCTGGTCAACTATAAAGATATGGGGACTTCATCTGGGAACTTCATCGCAGACTCAACAAGGAATAACCCTGATCCTGCTCCTGATAGGGTGAGTACACAGTTGAAAAAAATGTGTTAAGTTCTATTCTAGATACACATAAATGGAGCGTCTCATATCATACAAGTGAACATTATAAATTGATTAAAATTCTGATACGTTTCAAGCAATGTTTTAAATATTGTACATTTAATCTTTGTAAGCAATATTTCTTGCAAGATGCTGGATTGCGTGATATGAAATATAAGTTTCCACTCATCAATGTCTACATCATAAGTAAAATTCAGAATTTTTGCGGTGTAATTATTATCCTTTTTTTTCAACCACTTTAAGGCAACGTTAAATTAATTTCAACAAATTTAAAAGGCCAGCAGGCAAATTTAATTAACAAAGCACAAAACATGAAAAAAATAATTTTGTCTTGAATTTACGCTGAAAGCGTTTTTGATCCAAATAAATTCGCGAAAACGGAAGATAATAGCAATATCCATAATTTAATAAGAGACTGAGAAACAGTCGCATTTTTACTCGTTTGCTTCGAAAAAGAAACAAAAATGGCAGAGTTCCCAACTGAAAGAGCTATTCAATGCATTCCAGAGTTCAGAGGCGCGGCCTCAGAATTACGATCGTTTTTATACCAGTGCGATTTCTTCGCTAAGAAATTGCACGTAGAAGAATCGCATGAACCTTTAATTCAGGTAATTTTGATGAAATTGAAAGATCCGGCATCAGGGTATTTCAAACGCATTTATGCGGAAACATGGCCCGAAGTGAGAATTAATCTCGAAAGAGAATTTGGGACAAATGTTAAACTGGAAGAAATTTTTCAGAAAATCGAAACTTTGGAGCAAGGACCAAACGAATCCTTTCAAGATTACAAAGATAGGGCATTAACATTAAAAGAACACGTGGATGAATATGAAGAAAATAATGCCAAAGGCAGAGAGTCATATGCACTACGGAATTTGAGGATACATTTTTTGGGAGGTTTGAAAAATAGAAACTTGAAAAATATGGCAAAATCACAGAAAAATAACACCTTCCATGAACTAGTCAAATATTTACAGGAAGAGTGTATCTACGAAAAACAAATTGAGGATATCGAAAAAAGACTTCAGTGTATTCACATCGCTGAAAAATCAAAATCACAAAGGAACCGGAAGAATTGGGATATTCATGTAAATCAACCCAAATATTTTAACCAGTACCAACGGAACGATCAACAAAATAATTCGTTTGATAGAAAATTTGGATCTCATAGAGATTTTCCGAATAATTTCGTTAGGTCTAATCAAAGGCCGTTCAATGGAAATCAAAATGTTTACAGGGGCACGAGTTGCGAATACCAAAAAAATAATAATTTTAGCAGAAATATGAACAACAATAATTCACCGAATAGGTCAGACAATTACAACAGGAATGATAACGGAAACTACAACAGAAATTACCAAGGTGAATACAGCAATAGATACAATGACGAAAACTGCAGAGAGAATCTCAGTATCAGAGATAATTTCAACACAAGACATAAAAAACTAAAATTCCGGAATCATGGAAAGACACATGTTACAGATTCCCAATGTTTTCACGCTGGGATAAAATTTGACCCAATCATTACAACAAACCATAAATATCCAATGTTCGGTGGAAATAACGGGGATTTCTACTGGTATATGTCAACAGCAGAAAACCCGGAGTTCTTTTGCAGATACTATTTTAACACAAGTAAAACCGAAAATTTTATGCATAAAAGTATAGCATTGAAAGTGGGAGCAAAACTGATTAACCCACTTAGTGTGGCATATACAGAAATAGACGGAGAAGAAGAAGAATCATTTGGAGACATTTGGGTCAATTTAAAAATAGGCAGAAGTAACATACCAATAAAATTTAACTTAGTTCATAATTTAGCTGTACCAGCCACAATAGGCACAGCATTCGCAAGAGATCATATCGAAAGTATAGGTGGGAGCTTCAGATTTGCAATCTTCAAAAGCTTCTCTCATCCTATGAATAAAAAATATATTGATTATATACATAGAGAAAGTAGCGTGAAAGACATTAAACGATATGTGGAAATTGAACCATACGTTTTTAAAAAGGACATGGTAGGAATTACAGCGGACGAAAATATAATTGAGAGAAATAAGGAGCTTTCAAGTAAAAATAGTCATGAAATAGAATTTAATTTTCATGCAATAATGGGGAAACAAAATAAAAATAAGCAATATAATAACAGCGAATCACCCCTTTATAATATAATATCAAATAAAATAGCACTTAAAAAAATCTATTCTAGAGATAACTTATTTTATGTCGAGATACCTACATCTAATAACCCCGCATATAGGCTGAGATGTTTACTCGATACAGGTTCATCAGTAAATCTGCTCAGATATGAAGCAGTCAAATCGCTAAGAATAGACCAAGTAAATACAAATGATACTATAACAATAGCGGGAATTGGTGGAAATACAAAAACAAAGGGATCAGTTAATATAGGTTTAATCATAGGAAACATAGTATTCCCAGCAAAATTTCATTTAATGACACATTTATTAGTACCATGTATACTCGGAGGAGAGTTCCTTCAAAAACATGTAGCACAAATTGGAAGAAATTTTGAATATGCTATTTTTGAGCTTGAAACTTGCAAGAAAAACTATAAAGAAGACGCGTGTAAAGATTTTACACAAGTCCATACATTCAATGGAATGGAAATAGATGACCCGTCGGAAAATGATTTTTATCATGAAGAATATAATGAAGAAGGAAGTGAATATGACGACAGAGAAATTTTGGACTTAAATTCTGACATAGACTACGATATTGTCAAATACAAAAATATTAAAATGCTTCAAGGACACGAACGATATAATAAAATCTTCGAACAGATCAAACTTGATCATTTATCACGAAGCGCTTTAGAATCAATTGAATCAATTTTAAGTAATTTTAGTGATGTGTTTTTTCTTGAGGGTGATAAACTGACCCACACAGATGCGGCAGTGCACGAAATAGAAACTTCAACGAACGTACCCATTAATAAACGGCAATACAGATTCCCAGAAGCAACAAAAAAGCAAATTAATGAAGAAATCGAAGAAATGTATAGGCAAGGTATCATCAGACCAAGTAATAGCCCATGGAATGCACCAGTCTTGTGTATACCAAAAAGGGACTTGGATGCAGCTGGAAATAAGAAATATCGAATTGTAGTGGACTTTAGGGCTTTAAATTTGATAACTAAGCCTTTTGTATATCCAATTCCACTCATCAATGAAATCATGGATAATCTTGGAGATAGTGTATATTTTTCAACATTGGATTTAAAGTCGGGATTTTATCAAATCCCAATCGATCCAAAAGATGCCGCTAAAACAGCCTTCTCAACCCCAAAAGGACACTTTGAATTTACAAGAATGCCTATGGGATTAAGGAATAGTCCATCAACTTTTCAAAAATTAATGAATACGGTACTATACGAAATCGGAGATGTTCGAGCCGTTGTTTATCTGGATGATGTCATCATTTCAGGAAGAACAATCGAAGAACATAATGAAAACTTATATAAAGTGTTGCAAGGACTACGCAAACATAATTTAAAATTGGAACCGGTGAAATGCAAAATTTTGAAAACAGAAATCAAATATCTTGGTCATATAATAAATCAATATGGTATAAAACCAACCAAAGAAAATGTAGAAAGTATACAAAAGATGAAAAGTCCATCTACAGTGAAAGATGTTCGATCATTTTTAGGTACAATTAATTTTTATGGAAAATTCATTCCCAACATTGCAAAGTACAGGAAACCTTTGAACGGTTTATTGAAGAAGAATGTAAAATTTATATGGACACGTGAATGTGAGGAAGCATTCGAAACGCTTAAAGCATGCCTCATATCTGAACCTTTGTTAGTAAGGCCTAATTATGAGGATACATTTGTCATCACCACAGATGCTAGCAATTACGCGATAGGAGCGGTGTTATCTAATGAGAAAACTGTCGATAGACCGATCGCCTTTGCGAGCAGAGCATTAATAGGTGCAGAAAGTAGATACCACACAATCGAAAAAGAATTATTAGCGATCGTTTGGGCGGTTGACTATTTTAGACATTTTATATTTGATCAAAAATTCATTGTTTACACAGATCACAGACAATGAATTTCAATTTGGCGGTTAAAGGAAACGTCACCCACATTAACAAGACTGCGACTTAAGTTGCAAGGTCTTAAATGTGATATACGCTACAAACAAGGAAAAGAGAACATTGTTGCAGACTTTTTGTCAAGGCTACCATGCACGAAGGAAAACAAAAACGTCAACCAGATTCAACCAACAAGTTATTGTCAGAGGCAATCAAGGTTACAACGTTGTAAGGTTAAAAAAGGTAGCGTAGACATTAAGAATCAACAACATACGTCGGTAGAACAAGAGCAGGTAGTTGCAGTCGTTACGCGACAGCAGCAAAGAATGCAGAGGCAGACAACCCAAACAAAAATAAACAACAAGCGATCAAGCGATTCCACTGACCAATATTTGAGAACTGACCAACCTCAAAGGGACTCAGTTTTTAATGAATTAGTTAACATGGATATAAGTGACAATGAAAACACCACAAAGAAAGATGATAACCACAATTTATACAATGATTTCAAAGCAAGCGTAGACCAATCATTAGTAAACACAGATGAACTTTTGATTTCAGGGCAATTAACTAATGACTCAGCAGATGCTACATTAGTTATATTAAATAGTAGATCAGCCTACAAGGAAATTTCAACTCTGTGTAATTTACCACATGGGTTGAAGGATTATGATAAAAATGGAATTATAAATATACCAAACGAAAAGATTACAGGATTGATTATCGAGGGGAAAAATAACTCTTTGCTCAATGGTAAAAGTTTCCTAAAGAAACTCAATAGGAGCTTTATGGAAGGTCCTGACTATCTAAAGCAAGCAAAACATGTCCATATATTATCATTTCGCAAAATAAAACAGTTTGAAGTATTACAAATGATACAATTCATATCATTGAAATTTGATAAGAAAATTTCTTTGTACAATGCAGACTCTGAACGTATTCAAATAGAGGGTGAAGAAATTGAAACAATTTTACGAGAATTTCATGACGCACCCCTAGGTGGACATGTAGGAGCAAAACGTATGCGAAAGAGAGTTGGATCTCTTTTTACATGGAAAAATATGAGACGAGACATTGAAGATTATGTAAGAAAATGTGATTCGTGTCAGAAAAACAAAATTTGCAAGTCCAACAAAATTCCAATGAAAATTACTACAACAGCTACAGAGCCGTTTGAAAAATTATTTATGGATATCGTTGTTTTACCCGAATCGGAATGGGGTAATAAATACGGATTAGTCGTTCAAGATGACTTAACCAGATATTTAATTGTCGCATGTATGGAAAATCAGGAAGCACAAACTGTAGCAAGAACTTTTGTCGAAAATGTGATCTGTAAATTCGGGTGTCCAAAAGAAATAGTGACCGATCAAGGTGCGAACTTCATGAGTAACCTCATGAAAAACATATGTAAAATTTTGAAAATTAAAAAAATCAACACAAGTGCATACCATCCACAGGCTAATTTAGTGGAACGTTCAAACAGAGAGTTGAAAACCTATTTACGACAATTTATTGGAGGGAATCAAAGAACATGGGACCAATTGATACCATACTTCAACTTTGAATACAATACAACGATTAACTCTTCAACAAATTACACCCCATTTGAGTTATTATATGGACGAAAGGCAAAAATTCCTACATCCATTTATAAAAAAGGTAATTCCACAATGGACTATCATGATTACGTTGGTGAAATGAAGAGTATTTTGAGCAACATTCATTATAACGCGAGAGAAAACTTGAAAATATCAAAAGAAAAGCGGAAGGTTCAATATGACAAAAAATCAAATCAATGGCAACCAATGTGGGGAGATTTAGTTTTAGTGCAATCAAACCCTATGGGGGTAGGAAAAAAACTGCAGAGTATGTGGCGTGGCCCATACACAGTAATAGAAATTCCTAGTGAACAAACCGTGGTAATACAGAATGGGAAGAAATTAGAAAAAATCCACGTCAATCGTATAAAGCGATACAATGATTAATCAATGAACAATGAAAAGTACGCGGAACAAATTCGTCAGTACCGATAAATAATTATTTATTTATCGATTATTATATACATAATATTTATATTACAATTAAGAATAGAGAGACACACATATTAAAATAACAATTAAAATTTGGATGTTACTCCAGGAGATGGCTATGAAAATGGAAAGAATACTGCGAGCAAATAATAAAAATATTAGTGAAAAAAAAGAAGTGATAAACTGTAGCTAATGTATAAAAGGGATACATGGAATGTTTGTGAGAGAGTGCGTTAGACAAGGGAAGACGTTCCCGGAACGAATGATGTATATGGTGATGATTAAATTGAATAGTAATATAAACAAATAATAAGAATAAAAATCGAATGGATATTATTGACTAAATGATAATGACCCCGGGGTATGTATATATAAAATTAAGTATTGTTATATGAAAATGAATTTATGGAATAACCAGAATGATAAGAGACAATTGAAAATTGTAAAGAAAAAGTATATATAAAATTTCAATTGGGATTAATAAGGAATTGAACAAAATGTTCAAAACATGCATATATGGAGATGGAAACATAAAAGCGAAGCTTCAGATAAAGTTTCAAGAAAATGAAAACAAAGGTAAAAACATATATAGTTAATAATAGTAAACAGTATTTTTTAATATAATTAGTGATGAAAACATTTCAAAGAGATACAAAAAATTTCGACCTATACGTAATGCATATAGTAATTGAATGATTCAGCTTATAAAACAAATGTATTCATCAAAAAAGAGCAAACTATTTTGCAGTACGATTTTGAATGGATCGAAGAGCTAAGGATTGACATTACAGCACACAATATGGGTTAAATTACTGAAAAACAGTTACAGATTTATACAATAATTTCATTAAAAAAAAAAATTAACACGTTGAAAAATAATACTAATGACAATGATGAAAACACAAGAACGGTGACAAACAAGATCAAAGTGGACAAGAAGATTGTACCTACAAAGCGCTTTGGACTAACTGTGCACAAGAATCTCACAGCGAGATTGAATACAAAACAATTTTGAACGGAAAATACCGTCAAAACACAGCATTAATATACTGTAAATGATCCCAGAGTCGTGAATGATGTTATGGTTGACAATTTATTAAAGGCCGTTTTATTTTTTACAGACCGTTACAGATCTGGAGATGAACAATTGGACAATGGCATTCGGAATCCAGAATGCACGAGAATTTATGAATGAGTCTAACTGAAATTTAAGTTTACTTACAGATATCCACCGTTTCCACTCAATTAGCGAAGACGAGCACTTGCAGCAATTTGGCCACTTACAAGACATTAATTGAATTGACTAAATAAAAACATAAACGTATGGCCAGAGGAACCTGGAACCGAGCATAAATGAATCGAATTACAGATACGTGCCGTTTTAAACCTCATTAGGAGAAAGAGAGTACTTGCTGCAATTTCATGACGTAGCCATTCAGATGCTTTGATTAATTGGTGAGTTACAACTACAAACAAAAAGAGATAAACGAAGTCAGAGAAAAAGTAGAGTAATAAAATAAAAATACTAGCAAAACATGATGAAAGATATCAGAATGAGAAGTTTGACACAAAGGAACAAAGTTAAGAGTAAAACAAGAAGTGTAATATCGACAATCAGATAAGAATGTTCAGATAAAGTAATTAATTGTGAATTTGTTTGCTGCAAATAGATAGTATACTGATTATTCATTGTGTAGATGAAAATATAAATTTGAAAAAAATAAGAGCGGCAAGCAACTAACGCAGAATATTATTAATCATATCATGTCAATGATATCAAAATATGTAAGCCAAGTTAAAAAATAATAATAATTATAATTGATTCAAAAGATGAGTAGAAAATAATTTGAATATACCAAAGTTATAGTTTAATGAATGTTTTAGAGTGAAATTGAAAAAAAAAAAATTATCGAAAAGAAAATTATTGGTGATACAGTGAGAAAGGGAAAATCGATTTTGGATATCCTTGGATGTACCAGGTGGCGAATCTAAGAGACCGTCAACAGCGAAGGAAGAGTAACATTCACAATGGCTAGATGACAATCGAAAGACAAATCATGCGGAAGATTGAAGATTGACGGTGTTGGGTAGGATCATCGGAAAAGTATAAGGAACAGGAGGATGGAATCGAGTGGTTTATCGAGGATAACAAAATTGATCAACACATTATACTGTATAGATGAGCAATCTTCGGCATAAGCTCATCACACAGCATCTTAAAAGACAAGCTACTTCAGCAACGGTTTCGCAAACATCATCATAAAACTACAGAACATACAACGTAACGTTTGATATGACATCATTAAACATCAAACTCAAAAATGTCAATGAAGCACAAGCAAGTACACAACTAACGCATGGTATGGCACAAACAATAAATTGACTAGCTGCATATATAAACTCAGATAGAAAACAGTCGTGGATAAAATCCAAAACAAGTTTACATCTTATAACGAAAATCAAAAAAAAGATGTGGAATCATACTAAACCATAGAGAAAGTTGAAGTTCTAATAAGCACTAAAAAGTTTCCAACAGAAACATACATAATGACGAGATGCGATCAGTACAAGACATAGATATGAAAGACGATGCAGGGTAACCTGAATGCGGCAAACAACGAATCATAGATGGCGGGGAATGGCAAATACACCCACACCTGATATTTGATATCAACCAAATGACGAGTCAGGAACAGTTTTCAATCGCATGGATGAACGAGCAGAAATGAAGGAGCTTTTACGAAAGGTACAATTGAGGATCACCCTAAGGTTAGGAATAATATGGCAACAAGAAAGCACGAAATTTTCAAATCGAAGATTACCAACTCAAGCTTATTGATAATAATTTTTGAAAAATGATTCTCAAGCTCAGTAAGTAAGGGGGGATGCAACAACCCCAAATTCTAACATCAATCCTTATATTGAATTATTCGTAATGGTTCTATACAATGTTAACATTAAATATCAATTGCAACAAGAATGGTATAACTCAACTAAACGCATAATTAACGTAAGTCAGTTAGGCAAATTTTCATATCAGCAAAACGCGTTTTTTTCGAATCAAACAAACGTTGCATAAGGTGTCCTTAGAGGCTAACATGATAAAACTTGTAGACACAGATGATTTGTTAAATGACAAAATTTAGTTAAAGTATGAACGACTGAATAAGTTTATTAATAGTACAAAGTAGTGTCTTAAGAAAGGCACAGTAGGAATAAGAACCATAATAAGAAGATCCAGTAAAAAAAAAAAAAATAGCAAATATAAAATAGTTACCAGCGCATATCCTTGAGAAGAATCTCTTCGATATTATTCTCAAGCTGGTTAAGTAAGAGGGGATGCAAAGGCCTAAAATCCAATATCAATCTGAGTAAGAAATTAACCAGTAATAGACCCCATACGGTAGTAGAAAATACACAACTTAACAGCAGCAGTGACAATGTCGCACATTTCCCGGGTCAGTTGTTTATAAACAGTAGCTACCGCATCGTCAGCGATGCGCGCTGGCTTAACTAGGTGCTTCGAGAAAGGTCAAAGTAAACATTGGTGAGTAAGCACCCTACATAGCCGTTCCTACCGCGAGGAGCATTAATTCTTGTTAAAAAAACAGACACCGACTTTCCAGGAGAAAAACTATTGTGTAGAGTTTAAGTAACAAATTCATGTATAAAAGGTTTCGAAGAATAAAGAATCGGGGCAGTTGTTCTGATGAGTTATTATCCGAGGTTTGCTAGGTGCGGACGAGCACAGTTCCAACCTCAGGATAACTGATTCATCAAAGAGCTTTTTCCATACAGTAGAAATGGAATCGCACTGTCTTTCATTTTACGAAGAAAGAAAGACCACGCGAGTTGTTGCTCTACGTTGGGCACTTCAACACGGGAGTGAAACATGGATGCGCAACGGAGTATGGGCGCTTCATAATTATTTATATCATCGTTTTGAATGATTTGCGTTATGAGGCTGAACCAATATCAAATGCATTTCAATTTAAGATGACAATCATTCTGCAGAGAGCATTACGCATTCCAACTGAAGGGCCTATCCCTTCTAACAACAATGTTCATCCTGTATTCGAGAGGAAAATCATCTGATTTCAAAACATCCGTCATCCGGTTGCAGCTATCATTCGACAAGGCGTTTTCGATGTTTCGATTTGAATGGTCTGAGGTTTCATTTGAACAGATGACGGTTTTTTGGTATGGTGTAGGTAAACAAATAAAATGAATGTTGATAGTGAAACGCAACAGTATCAGTTACTCATTTTCGGATAACCGTTGCAAAAAAAGTTTTTATTTGTTTAATGAGTTATGCCACACGTTAGTGAAATTTTACTCATAAATGAGTCCAGGTATAAATGGGTAACAGATAGTTCAAAACTAATTCACATAGATGGTGCCAAAATCTAACTTTTCTCTTAGACATTGTTGCACTTCGTCGCTTGGAATTCACGCCACATTCTCGTTGGATGCTTCGATTCCATCATGGCGAGCTTCGCCGAGTGCTCTCTCTTGCCGACGCCGTTTCCGGCCATCGTACTCGCAGTTCTGTGGACTTGACTTGAAGGCTGACTGCAAAGCTGATGCGTGGCCTGGCGGAAGCCTTTTTCTCCAACGCAGAGATCCGTCACAATCACGCGTTTTTCGTCTGGGTAATCGAATCCTGAATTTTCCACTGATCGAGCGATCCAGTGATGCACAGTGCACTGATGTGTGCCGTTCGTGTGACGAAAAACTTTCAACCGACGCGAAATTTCGCTGTCTGATCCACGTTTCAGCTCGATTTTCTTGGGAATGCTGCCACCCACTCACGAAGGGATGATCATCCACGCACTTCCAGGTACGGCAGATACGGTTCGCCGGTCAGTTTCTGCTATGCACTCGGACGGCAGTCCGTACAAGGAAAATCCACTTTTCTGCCCGCACTTCCTATGTGCTATTTATACACGTTTTTTTACCACGGCAGCCCGCACCACGAATCTACCGGCCATATTAGTACCACGGCAGCTTGCACGCCAAGAAAAGTCAATATTTACCCGGAACTCCGAACTTCGCCATTTTTGCATGCAACTCGGCCGCTTTCGCTGCTTTGCCTGATGGTCTGCTATATCGCTTGGGCGCTTTAAAACTGATCGTTCGCCCTTCGTCCGGGATGCGGACCAAGGTCGGACCGCTCCGCTAGGGGGCTGTTCATAAACTACGTAGACAGTTTTTTGGATTCTTGACCCCCCCCCCCGGCGTAGACAATTGTCCATACAAAAAAAAATGTATGGGCCGTGGATAATTGCCAACCCCCAACCCCCCTCCCCTCCCCCCCAAATGTCTACGTAGATTATGGACAGACCCTAGAGTAATTTTATCCACTGGGCTACCAAAAGCGGATGTAACTTTTGACGTAGGACTACGTTTTTAATTTCTATACTGGGCGGTCACATTAAAAAAAATCAAAATTCAGACATGAAACGAGAAATCCCAGACACGAACGTAGCTATAGAGCGTAAATTGAACACAAAAAAAATACGCATGCTCACATGAGCGAGCCATTTCGCCAATCAAAGGAAGGAAGGGAGGAGAAAAGCAGTGGTAATAAAAACGATTGCCAAATCGTTTTCTTCATCAGAACTCAGAAGATGCCGAAGATCCCGCCTCTCAAGGGTGAACAAACTGGCTGTATGCAAACAAATCATAGCACCTGCGATCCTCTACGACAAGTTCTTGTGAGGGGTAAGTTTGTTGCTATTGATTCCCACACCCCGTTGAGAAATGTTCGTAGACGTCAGTTTCAGAGGACTGGAGATATGGGCAAAAAACGTGAAATGGCCGATCTGAACAGACAGATCGCTTCAAGAATCGACTCACTCCGAAATGAAAGTTTCGGGCGTGTTGTCCAGAATCTGGATGACCGCTCCAGACCATTCTGGAAGGTAGCGAAGGTCCTGAAAACTCATTCCAAACTCGTTAAACCTCTCAGAGTCTAAAATGATGACGATCGGCTTTTAATCACCCCACAGGAGAAAGCAAATGCGATCGGCGACGGTTGCGTGTTTTTCCTATTCCTGCAATAGCCGCCAAAGGAAGGATGCCTCGCGAAATAACGAACAAACTTCAACGATGCCTTAACGCCTTTGCTGATTATGCCACCATGTGGAAAATTAAAATCAATGCCTCCAAAACACAAGCGATCATGTTCCTCCATCGGCAATCGCCCAAACTGAAACCGGCCCCATCTTGTACTGTAACCATGGATGGTACAAGGGTTGAGTGGTCCGCTGAAGTAACCTATCTCGGGATATTGTTTGACGAAAAGTTCCTATTCCGCTCGCATGTAGAGAAAACCGTAGTCAAGTGTTCCGCCTTGGTTAGGTGTCTGTATCCGCTGATTTGCCGTAGATCCCGCCTCTCAAGGGTGAACAAACTGGCTGTCTACAAACAAATCATAGCACCTGCGATCCTCTACGTAGCTCCGGTGTGGGAATCATGTGCACAGACTCACAGGAACAAAATCCAGGTCGCTCAGAATAGAGTGCTGAGGATGGTTCTCGATTGTCCTTTCGACACTAGAATAAAAAATTTACACGAAGAGGCAGGCATTCCCAAAGTAGATTCCAGAATTAATTAAATTAACACTAAACGCATGAGCAGGACTGGTAAATGTCATTTTGAATGAAAGATCTCGCACGATATTTACAGAGATACTTCTGTCACTATCATTGGATGAGAAAACGATGATAGAGATTTTCTTCAAAATCTCATCGAATTTTTTGTAATGATAGAACGTGACAGTGTTGTAATCATCGTAATTACTAGCTCATTTAATGCTATTAAATTTACTTGTACCGAGGAAATCTTAATAATATATTCACTCTACCGATTACATACCGTGGTTTGTTTAAATTCATCTAAATCAGTTAGAAATGTTGATGTCAAAACCGCATAAGAATTATTCTCATGAATGCTTGATAATTGAAAATGACAAGAAAGCTAATGATAGGTAGTTTCGTCTCGTGATAGTGAGAGGACCTGTTTTCTCATCGTCACATGACGGCCGTGATGTTTACCAACTCTGATCCTGAGCAAAGTGAAAATATCCCAGCACCATATTGATTCAATCACCAGATGGACATAACATCCCCTTCTGGTTATCTGGAATCACCGGATCAATTCCTGATAGTATACCTAGAGACACGATTTTTATTTTCAAAATAGCATAAAATTGTTTGCATAGTGGAAATATGCCATACCGATTATGCTTCTGGGTAGCCAAAAAAACGGTCTTCTGGATATGCGGATTCACCGGAAATGTGGTCATTGTCGAAAAATGGCTCTAGAGATCTGCGATTTTTTAGAAAACGCATAGAATCCATAGCAACTGGGGATATCAGCACCATACGGATTCGATCCCCCATAAAATGCATTTCAATTGCTGAAAGAAGACCTAGATCCGCAATTAGAAGTTTATTCTGATTTATCCAAGATGACTCTTCCAATTTCCCCCGGAAATTTCTTCGACCCGTCCACGGGCACTAGTTCCAGCTTCATTAAGATGTGCCATTTTCTCCTAGAGGCTACTTTTATTGGAGCTTGTTCCCTCATCATTTTCAGACTTCCTCCAGAAGTTTCTTCCTACTGCTGCCTGTAGATTGATGCAATTTATCCTTTTTACTTGTCCGGGAGTCTCACTGACTTGCCCCGAAAATTTCTTCTGGCTTCTTCCGCAAATTTATTTTGTTGAAACTTTTTGCAAACAATGTGTCATCTAATCCTGAATACTTATTGTGAGTAACTGTTTTGAGTAGAAACCATCAAAATAATCAATTTTTCAAATAAATTCGTGGATTCCCAAAAAAATTTGAATGGATCACTTCGGTAGTTTAAAGTGTCGTTTCCTACCACTCGAGCTTTACCATGGATGAGCAATATTATGAGATTTTTCTTCTCAGACTTCGAGAAAATAGGGTTTTATTTATGAAAGACCCAAAAAATCTTAAAATTGTTGCCCCATTTTTTTGAAGTCTCTGTTGGATTATATTAATTGCCTCTAATGAGCCAGGTTGTAACAAATTGAGCTCAGTTTTTCGGAGTTTAATTAAGAACTAATTATAATTTTTTTTACGCTGTACCAAACATACGCAAACATACCATTGCAACGCCCATGACATACACAATACATTTCTACCGACTTCGGTTATTTGTTACCGAAATTTAAATAGCTTATCTGATCGGTTTGTTAGTATAAAACCTTCAAACCGTTCAAATGTCAGTAAAAAATTACCGATGTAACTACTAAATGCGAATTTGAAGAACCTCATGTCGTGTTGCCTATATAATATTATGCGATGTTGAAATTGCACTGAACAAACACAAACATCGCATTGCATAAACATTTTACTTTGAAAGTCCAGATTTCAAACGGAAGATTCGGAATGAGAAATGTTTCTAAGAAACATTTCAATGATGTTTGTCATTTAATATTGACGGTTCCGTCCTCTGCTACGCAGGCGTATTGCCATTTTTCGTTGCACGGCGATACGTAAAACATTATTATTCTCAAAACTGTTTGATCTGTTTTATTTTCATTGAAGTATCAGGAACATTTGATCAAAAAGACTGTCATTAATTTATAGTTGATGTTTCTCAATAAACATGATTTATGACAAGTTTTTCGGATTCTGAATACAGCATACTGAACTCGTGATCTCAATTTTAGAACAATTTGTCCGTTCTTGCTCTAAATTGTTTGCGATCCAAAAATGATACACTGTTAATGCGGTTTGCAATTACATCATCAATACTCAATTTTAAATGTTTTCAAAGGTTTATGAATATATACCTATCGGTATAAAACGACACAATTATACCAAGATTGAATCCTAGTTTGCGTGAAATGTGTCAAATTTGTATAATTGATTGACTATTTGTTTACTCAAGAAATATATTTTGACAGCAGTTTTTGGTAACCTACGACTGGTTTTGTTTGTTCTTGCGCAGTAGAGCTTTCTACCTTCAGATTTCGCTCTCTCACAACTACACAAGTTTTTCCTCGCGCTTGATTTCTAGGAAAATCATGCCTGAATCGAGAGAACATGCCACAACAATCTTCCTTGTCGCTTGTCATAAATTGTACATCTCTCCTTGCATGGATGAATACGGTGGAACTGTGGGAGTAGATTAGTTTCCAAGAGCATATGAAAGCTGTCTGTATATGAAAAATTCCTCGGAAAATTTCGATACAACCCTGTCCCGTGTGGTGGTGGAAAAGAGCACGAGAGAGCGCGGCACAGACCAATGCCCGAGAGCTTCCTCCTTACTGTAAATCAGCAATTTTCGGTCCCAATTACGCCACCTTTTCGCTCTGCTCGCGCTACTGTTGCCTGCTATTTGTGCTCTCCGCTTTCAATGTTCTTGTTTTTTGCGTTGTTAACCACCTTCCTAATTGCCCACCCGCTTAGACCAATCGATTCACTCGCGGGAATCCTACGCCGCCGAGAAATTGTGAAAAAGTGATGGCCCAAATCCACGAGTGAAAAGTGCCAAGTCCCTGTTCCGAAAGATGTGTGTATCTTGAACCTTCAAATCCCCCGCCGTGTGGAAAAATAATAATAATAAAAACGTGAGGACGTGTGAAATCTGTCACGAAGAATACAAAGAAAATCTCACACACACATCCACCCTATCGTTGTGATTATTTTCTTGTTAGTTGGTATTCCCGTGCACGCGAGAATTCAGAGGAAAATTTGACTGGTTACCACGCAGTGCTACCATCGCTCATTCCTGTGTGCGCTTCTCTCCCGGAAAAGAATCCTCTAACAAATATTGAAGCACCAATACAGTCACAAACGAATCGAACCTACGGCTCTTCATCGGAGCCATAACAAAAGCGAAAACATCTGTGGCATACCAATACCACACTCTGGTACCTACCGCTTGTTTGAGTGATAGATTTTGTTTACGTGTGCGAATACTCCAAAACAAATACGTGGATCATCATCGGAAGCTCATGGAAATGCTTGAACCGTCGGAAAATTTGGATGCTTCCTGAAACTGTCAAATAAGCAGAAATTGAATTTCCTCATCGTTGCATTGATTTGCGAGAAGGAGGAAATTTCCAGGAAAACAACAACGCGTTCTTAATTGAACACATATTGACAAGCAGGTAATTGAAGTAACCTCACTTGATTTTCACGTGTCATCAAGATGTGGAAGTGTGAGTGTCCGGGTAAATAATTGCCATATGTAGATAGATAAGGAAACAAAGGAACAATTTATGCAAAAGCAGAACTAGGTATAGTGAATTGACGATTTTTTCATCGGTTGATTGCAATCATATTTTCACAAACAAAATTTGAAACTCGCGATGTTGTAGTGATTTATCTTTGCTCTTATTATTTCATTGAGACAACCAATTAACCCATGCTTCCTTCGTTTTGACTGCAATGAACCTTGAAGGCCGGGTAAAACTAGAAGAAAGACATAAAAACTAATCAGTCAGAAGTAGAATGATGTGCTTTTGTCACGGACCATTGAGTGTCACCGGCATGGCCCTTCTCGTATGCTGTGTGATTCATTAGGTTGCTATCCAAATGAAGCAAATCAGTTTGCCTTATGTCTTATGTATGTACAGTTAATTCACGCTTTTATCAAGTGGAGTAGATACCTTTGACCTTTTGACCGTAGTTTCTAACCCGAAGAGACCTTCGACTGGGCCTTCTCGGATTGATGCTGAAATGTGTGGTCACTTTATGCTATTCGAGTTTACCGTTTATTATTTATTTAGTTTATTTGAAGTGGTCCATTTAACTTATAGTCATTTGCGACCAGTCATTGCATTGGAATTTTCAGACCTATAATTGGATTTATATTGGTGTTAAAGTTCGAAACTATGCTTTTGCATAAGAAGTTCGGGAATTGATAAATTACTGTTAAACTCAGGAAACATGCACATCTCAAAATATGAATTGTCGAAAATTCCACTTCATTTCCGAATTTATGTCAGGGATAAGGTTAATTTGGAACTTTTTCATTCATTTTTATAATAGAATTCATTTTCGGCTATCCCATCTTCAAATAGATAGTTTAGTTATATTAATCTCAGTATAAAAATTAAAAATTTCCGCACTGCTTTCACTGAAGATGAGAGAGCTCTCGATTGTATCACCAGTGAGAACACAGTGTGTTACTCTACGGTACGGACAATTTGGCTTTTGATTTGTTTGTTTATTTACCTATCATTCATCGGACTCGTTTGTGGTCCTAATGAACAGTTAAATTTATGGACAAGACAAGAACATTAAAAAAAAACTTTCTAAACTAGTGTATTACAAAAAGCTATCGCCTTAAAGAAAGTTGTTGTTAAAAGGTTCTTATGGTCAAGTTGAAGTCAAACAATTCAAAAACGTCGTTAAAAGCACTACACATAAATCTAATGGGGTCATGTTGTCCATATTGAACATTTCGCAAGATCCTGCTGGCGTAGTCTCCTCTCTGGTGCGTACAAATTAAATTCGATCAGGATATTCGGGGCATCAATTTCTCCTTTCAGCATTTTCGCCACAAAAACCGCTTGAGCAATGGAGTGTCGTCGTTCTAGCGTATCTAGTCCGAGAAGATGGCAACTTTCCTCATAGGGTGGTAAGTTGAAAGGATCATTCCACGGGCGAGTGCGAAGTGCGTATCAAACGATTTTTTTCTGCACTGATTCGATCCTACCATTTCATCTGGCATGATACGGGCATCAGGCAATCACACTTGACTACAAAATTGATCGTACCAGCGAGCAATACATGGATCGTAGGCAGACTTGATCCTGGAACTCTGCAGAAATTTTGAATATAAATTCAAGCTGCCTATTCGCTTTAGGCAATCCATTTTCTTTCCTTTTGGAATTAACGAAAGGCGAAAACCGCTTCGGGTTCCTACGAAGGCTGTTCTGCGTCAGAATAACGTATCGTTTGTAAATAAATCGGTTGTACAGTCGATACATGTTATTTCCAGTTCAGAGAAAAATTAGCAAATGGCGTCAGATTTGACAACCGAAATTGACAATCGTCACTGATAGATGCTTTTGAGATTTTCGAACACTGAACCAAAATCGTTTCTTGAAGACCGAGTTGAAGACCTTGTTCGCATGACAACACATAAACTATGAAAGAAAACATTCAAAAACAACAAATGAAGGAATATTGAAATATTTGAATAGAAAAATAAATTAAAACTGCTTTTCAGCGCATTGACAAAAGAAGATTCTCCAACCAACCTATGGACTACTACACTACACACTTAGAAAAACTCATGTAAATTTAGGTGCTCTGAGAGTGACATATACGAGCTTCAATTTTGACATAAATTTGAGTCATAACAGACGTCAAATATAGCTTAATCAAACGTACTTTTCGTCGAGCAACGAACTTTTCAGTCTCGGAGCACTTAATATTACATGACATGTTTGTTTACGTCTCATCTTTTATGTCAAAGATGGATTCCGTCACTGGTAAAATTAGTTATTTCCAAGTGTGTATTTCATTTCATGAGGACGCCGTCTCCACAATTATTTAGTAGATTCTAGGGTTACATGTGGTTCTAGTATAGCCTGGTTTATACAATTGATAATCCAGCGGATCGGGACGATTGCATCAAGAGGGATCGATCTGTCTTCAACCGAGGCTTCGAACAATGATAGTTATTATTCGGTTGTGTTTATGTTTGACAGCTGCGGATGTTGCTTCTTCTTATTTGTGAAATGACGATGCATGCTAAGATATATGTGAATCAGCGATACTCACTTGCGTGAATATTATGCGCTTTAAGGTGATACTCTAAGGAAGCCTTAGCATGAAACTTTAAAGGCACAAATGTCAGCTTCCACAAAACATACAAATTTGAACTGCTACTCCTAATTAACTGTGCTACTACAAACAGAAAGTAGCAATTTCAAATTTGTATGTTTTGTGGAAGCTGACATTTGTGCCTTTGAAGTTTCACGCTTAGGCTTCCTTAGAGTATCACCTTAAAACAGGGCAACGAGAACGGCAGAAATTTCGTAGAGCATGGTGATCTTATTCATTTCAGCTGACGTAAACGCGAATTGGACCGCTTCGGCTTTGGACCAGGTCGGCGAAGAGGAACACTGCTGATGATGGCTTGATTAACCTTTCCGTTGAAATAAACCACTGCATCGTCCACACATCTCGGGAGTCAATACCACAGATTGCCTCACACAATGCTGTGTAATAAGCACGGTGAAAGTCCAAGCTTTGCAGATCAACAAGAATCCGAAGCGGCAAGGAAGAAGTCGTCAATCTTAGTGCGTAAGCCTCTAACGTTCTGGTAATAGATGTTGAGACGACGTTAATCTGGCAGGGAGTTGTAGCGTTGGATCACTGCAGACCAGAGGCGCATGAGAGATGGAAATACTGTTGCTGCTAAGTACTTGCCTGGAACAGCAGACTGGAAGCAGGGTTGAAGTTTTTTACGACACTCGCTTCGTTGTCATGTCCGAAAGTCTGTTTTTATTCGGACTCTTATGCTCTTCCGTCGTCTGTCTTACATAACACAAACGGTAGAACAACATTCGAGCAAAAATAAAATTGTCAAATAACTATCATATGACATGTGTGATTTCGTTCTACTTCCTCAATTTGGTGTAAGTTAATCCATTTCTGATCAGAAATGTTATTACTAGGACATCGTTGCTTGCTATTTTCAGAATTCACGCCAGCACAACATCAGCATCAGTTTTGCAAGTGTCGGAAGCAAATATGTTGACTACGGTGACCACTTACAAGACTGGCTGAAAGACCCTTTCTCCAACTCCGTAAACAGATCCGAGATGACTTTGACTGCTCCCATCAACATACGGCGCGACTGAGATGGGTGGAAAAGGGGCTTCCAAAGTACTTAGGGTTGTGCGTCCCAGAGATGACACCATTATAGAGCCATGAAGCATAATCTCGCAAGCGATTTCGTTGGCAATACTCGGTGACGAAGCATTAGAGTGTAATTGACAGATGCCATAATGCGCTAATGGTTGTTGTCTTAACGAAGAAGCCGTGCGGAAAACCATCAGGACCAGGAATGGAACGGTAATTTGAATACTTGCCTGTAAGTGCAGACTGGAAGACCTCGTTACCATCTCCGAACACAGAACCAGAACGACTGTGAAGACGATGAACAGCTTCAAGCTCGACTGGTTCGGAGGGATCAGAGGCTTGAATGTGAATTTGATGATGTCGAAGACCAAAACAGAGCAGGTGTGATGTGTTGATGAGATCGTATGCAGCAGCTGAAACTAAGATTTTTTCAGAAGAGGAGTGCTCAGGATAGCATGTGTACTTGCCTGAAATAGCAGGATGGAAGACCCCGTCTCTTTCCCCGAGACGACTATGTTGACGCTGATCACCAGAAGCCTCGACTGTGTCGGGGAGATAGGGACCCTCCAAACTGCCTTCTAACATGCGTCCTGGTGATGATCCAAGTGCCGCTGCTGGTGTCCTGATGCCAGTGGCTCGAAAAAATTCGACTGTTCCGAAGAATTCCGACCAGAGCCTCCACCTTCAGCAGTAGCAGAGGTGATTATGGTCACTGTTGTCGTCCGACGATTTTCGAATTCTCGTAATCGAATTCCCTCGGGCTATGTTTCACACGAGAGCGCAGCAGTTCTGAGATGCTTAGGAACTCCAATTTTGAAGGAGAAGAAATTCAGTGCTGCTAAATCCTTTCCCTTAGGCACTAGTTTCACCACTTTCGGCTTGCAGTTCGGGTCTAGAAAATCACTAGCTAAGGTAGCAATATCGTCTTCAGTTGTGCTAGTTTCGAATGAACGTTTTGGTGTATGTCTACCCAAGTCTCGGGGATACTGGTCGGACAAGAAATTAGATGCCGGTGTCTTCGGGATTGATTCCACCTTAGTACTGAGAGCACAAATCGCTGAGTGAATTTCCACGATGTCGGTTTTCATCATTTAGATTGCCGCCGGCAATGTTGCGCATTGACTTTCGTATCCTTTCGCTATGGTGCGGTATTGATCGTTAGCAAACAATTCCGCACAGCAGTCACACATCCAGAAAACATTTTGCTCATGAACCTCGAGCATGTCCAAATCGCATAGAAAACAACACCACAATAGCCGCGACAGAATAAGCTATCAGAATCGGACACTGTTTTTTTGGCATTTCTTGCAGGTCATGGCTACACGCAAATTATTACAAGTTGGCGAAACTGAGATTTTTCAGTGCTCCCGTAGGTAGACACTTATAGCGAATTCGTTTATTATCGCGAAACCGAACTTTTTGTCAGTGCGAACCTCAACCTGAGCTAGGTTTTAAAAACAAACGAGCAAACTGACGTTCGTCAGAAAACAAGCAGACCCAATCTTGATACCCGATCCAGGTTGGAACTGAATAATAAACGAATTCACTATTAGTTTTTTCTACCGAGCTCGGCTGTGCAAATCTCGGCAAAATAAGTTTCACTGAGATCTCAGCAAAAGTGACATGTGATTACTGAGTCTCGGATAATGCTTAGCTGAATCTCAGCAAACAAATGAAATGTTTGCTGATATCTCAGTAAAACTTTTTTTTTGCCGAGATTTGCACAGCCGATCTCGGTAGAAAAATCTAAGTGTGTAGGTTGTTAACAGTGGATGATACGAATACGATAATGCGGGTAAGTAAGGTAAGCAGACTCTAAAGATGTAACGCCAATCGGTATGCAACGAAATACAAGGCAGCTTTTAGCTTTTGCTTCCAGATAGCGATTCAGCAAAACAAAATGAGTAGGGGTAGGGAACAAAGCGATGATACACACGCAACTGCCCCCCTAAACCCAGCAACACTAAGGCTTTCGGTAAAATGGCGTTCGGTGAAATGGCATTCGGCCAAATTTTCCATAGTTTTTTTTTCGCCCCTCCTTAGCTCGAAACCTGGTTACACCCTTGACTACAGAATTTCCGTTCAATAAACAAATATTGCACTTGACCGAAATTGGTGCATATAAAAGTGTCAGGAATGCAATCTACGATATTTTAAAACACAAATTCACTCGTAAAAACAGACAAATCGCGTATAGGAAAATAGGGATCTTATTAGCATTAAACTATCTACATTACGATGAAATAACTGAAAATTCAACTTGGTTTTACGATAGCATTGTATAACAAAAAGTAATGAAAAGCCCCAAATTAGCGATCCATAACTATTGATATGTATATTTTATGCCTGAATTGCAGTATTTGGACAATCTAATATAAAGGAAATACTCGGCCTTTAAAATAAGGTGTGGCAGCGGTATTGTTTGGTATTTACTTTCAACCAAATAAACGATAAATGGTCCCATTTATAGATTAATATTTCAAAAGGTCTTATCTGTTCTGCCCTGTTCGCTTCTCTTCGTCGACTTTCTATTTGGATACCACGGCTTATCAACACACATTTTGATAAAAAGAAGGTATTGTTTAGCTCTCAAAACGTCAAACACACTTGGGAATGTTTTTTTGCAGCCGAGTTATTAATGAAAGAGAAAGTCAGTGAAGAGCATCAATCGATGCTCTTCACTTAATGTTTTTGTTTCTCTATTTTTCAACTGTGTATATTATTCTCTTCTTCTTTATTCTGTTGTTGAGTCTCTTTGTCTCAGACGCCATTTCGGTTAGAACTGACGTTTTTGTGCTACGCTTTATGAAAAAATAGTTAATACGGCCTAATTTTAGTCAAAATTTTCTGTTACTACAACCCAAGGCCAGATTCACTACTTAATGAAACCATCTTTGCTTCTGATGGTTAAAACTGGTTTTCAGAAATCTGCTGGATTGGACGCTTCCGGATCGACAATCCAAGCGTTGGTATGACCAGCTGCAACGTTCTTCTCGAACCAGTTAAATAGTCTCACAGTTGTCGATTAGTTCAGAATGAAACATTCCGCACGAGTGCGTCTCGATTCCGAATAACATAGGAAAAATGGCTCTAATGTTGGCCTATGGATCTAAGATTGGGCCCTTCGCTAAAAATCTACTATTTATCAATTGTATCTAGATGAACGCGTCATTGGGACGGTACTAATGGATATTATTGGTTGCTATTGAAAATTTGGTCGATTGCTGAATTTATGTATGGGCCCAAATTAGGAACACCTAGGCCGACATTACATACATTTCCCCTATATAAATAATATGTTAACTATTCTTAAAAATGTACTTCTCCAGATATTGTTGGTTTTATCAGTTTTGTTTTCGACAGTTTGATTTGTGATTTTTTTCCAGTGTGTTTTTTTTCTGTAAAGGCAATTTAGTTTCCTACACAGAAAAAATTCTGAATTTTAACTATCGCCTAAAATCTCCCTTCATTTAATTTTGAGCTATACTTGGCATAAACAGCGAAATCGTTTGCAGTTTGCATACAATATTGCTAATTTATGCGGTATTGCGCTTAAATTTACACGAAATATCGCGTAAATTTATGCCAAATCTAGCGTTAATTTTATGTGCGCTATATTTAGCAGAAATTTACATGAATTTTTTGAACGGTGTACAACTTTGTCTCAGACGTAATTTCGAATAAATGAGCCGTTTTCGTGATTTGATTTATTTAAAAATAACGAATATGCCATTTCGAAAAATTAGGCGTGACTCAAAATGGCTGAATTGAAACAAACTTGGTTCATTGCCCCAGCGAAAAATTATGCGAAGTTTCATGGAATTCTGAGAGGTAATATCTAAAATTTGTTTCTTTTCTCGCTATTTGGCCTGGAACTGCTATATTGTAAACTTATTGTGGAGACAATAAGATCATTTGACCAATACAATACAATTGCAATAGAGTTATTTGCCAGCAACAGAACGTAATTCCTCTATTGTTATTTTATTGTAATATTATGGTTATTTTTTATAGGGGCCTGGGCCTCCAATAATCGGTGACTCCTGTTTCTGGAAATCGCTTGCGTTCTCTTCACAGTTCTCCTTGGCCTCCGGAGTCGACGCATCCATTTCCTCTTCGAGCACTTCAATTTCGACCTCCGTTACCTTGTCGTTGTTGTCCAACAATACAACGATGTGCTTTTCAACCTGTTTTTGTTTTTTCTTATGCCGTACTTACCACTTGAAGCTGGAATTCTCGCGTCAATTTTAAAACAGACCAATGTAACATATCCACCATTTTGAGAAAATCGAAGTTGGAGTTCGACAGATTGTTATTTTAACTGTTTAAAAACAATACATTTTGCAATACTATTTTCAATGTAGTCAGTGTATAATAACGTTGAAAATTCAGAAGAAACGGTAAAATCACAATTTTACTTTGAATTTCATGCAACAACATAGAAAAAACCACATAGGACGTTTTGACAAGTCGAGTTGTACATTGGACTTGTTACATTGGACGATTTTTCAATGACATAATCAATGAGTGTTACATTGGACGTTTTGTCTACATGATACTAGATTTCCTTTCACAGATTTCAGAGTATAGTACCTAACTTCAGATTGGCCCCGCCTTTGGAAAATAAGCACCAATCATGTTAGGCAGTCCGAATGACCGAAATAACAATCATGTACCCATCATTTCAAACTGTAAATTAGACAATTTTTGATCAATGATTATCTAAAATAAATGAAAGTAAATTTGGATGGATGTTTTTGTATCACATATAATGATAGAAGAGCAATAATTTGTATCGCTTAACTCGATTTGTTTACATTTGTTACTTAGGACCTTTTGAAAAGTGACGCGAGAATTCATTCTCTGCGCCTCCACCTTGCACAAGAAACACTTGTTTTTGATCCCGTCGTTGAAATTTTTCCTGTTCCGACTGAGGAAATTTGTCGACCTGGTGCTTGTCAGCGATTTGGATTCCATTGAGTTGTTTGAACCACCTTCTGCCATTTTGAAAGTTTATCGCCACCACAGGCTGCTAGTTTCAAAAGTTTACATCCGTTCAAGAGACCATCCGCCATTGTATCCAGCTGCACGCATTGAGTACAACTTCGCACGATGCGATTTCAATGTTTTTATCGCGAGAATCGCAGCTATGGATTGGGAGCATTTATTTAGCCGACCCACCGTTGAAGTCGGCGTTTCCGTATTATATGATAACATTTTTCAAATAATCCACAGAACTATTCCAGTAGTGACTGGTAAACCTTCTTTTAATTTCGAACAACCGTGGTGGAATCCATCTACCCCGTAAACGTTACTTTTATGGGAGTGTGTTCAATCACATCAAAAATTGTCTTGTCATAATCAAGTCAACTTATATTGGGTTCCTGGTCATTGCGGGATTGAGAGAAATGAAAGAGCTGATGCACTAGCAAGACTCGGGTCTTCTCATAAGTTCATCGGGCCAGAGCCCTTTTGTGGCTTACCGGCTGCATCTCTTAGAATGGAGCTAAAAGCGTGGGAATCTTCAAAAGTGGAGGAAAACTGGAAGAACGCTTCTATTGCTAGGCAGTCCAAGCGATTCATTAATCCAAACATTTCTGTGACCCACAAAATCCTGGAACTTTCTAAGAAAGATCTTAGTATATATGCAGGTCTTATAACAGGTCATTGTCCGAGCCGTTATCACTTGAACCTGATTGGAAAACTTCAAGATGTCGCTTCTGTGGCATAGAAAAGGAAGACTCGGAACATTTGCTATGCCACTGTCCGGCGATTTTCAATAAAAGGCGTAGGTTCTTCGACAAGGGGCTGATAGAACCCTTTGACATTTGGAGACCAACTCCCAGCACGGCAGTGCACTTTATTCGAAGTATAATGCCGTGCTGGGATAATACTATTAGTCAAATGATGGCGATCACTCCTAATAATAGTGATACGGCATCTTGATATAGCTAAAGAAAAAAAAAATGAGAAATATATCACAATAGATCAGAAAAATGGTCGCAGTGATAAGAATACCCGACAAGGAAAAAAAAGAACGTTATTTTCGCTTCAGAGCTGCTGAAAAATGGTCTGCCGTGCAGCTTGCAGAACCCAAGTACAATAGTTCCCAAGAAATATTTTTTGAGGGGTCTGTAGATCATGAATGTACGATAAAACGATAAAACTTGCAATGTTACATGGATTTGCATGAAGTTCGCTTTTGTGAGTGTATCGAAAGCCTCCAGCGTGGCTTTAAAGAAACTCCACCGTCGTCATGGTGATCAGCTGTTATTCTGGTAGATGACACCTGCTATAGTCAAAGTTCCTCCACCGATGCCACTTCTGGAAACCCTTTTGTTGATTTCCTTTAAAGCGTTTTCGAACTCTATCAAAAACGTCCATCGCATCAGCTACTAAGCTACAAAAATCATCTGCCGCAGTTTAACTTCAGCCATGATACTATTTACAAAGTCCTTTTCTAGGACAACGCATCGAAAGGTGCAGGTCCTGATCATATTCCACCGGATTCCACAGATTCATGAAAGAGCGTTCGACGATCTCCAACTTAATGACCTTCACCAACACTCTTATTGGCAGCATCGAAAAGCGTCAGCAAGTCGACGCCGTGTAGAGGAAGTATTATGGCCTTAGTGGTCCCTCTAATTGGGCATACGGCCTAAACATTTCATTAAACCTACAATTCATCATTGCTGTTCTGCATGCCTACGTTGAAACAAATGTGAAAACTTAGTTTGAACTAGATTTAGTTCGTATGACCATTTAAGCTGCAGACTTGCTTGCACAGGCAAAAATGACTTGTATTAGCCAATTTTTGGCTGTATATGCTAATCTGCAGCTAAATTGTAAATTGGGTAGTGCCAACATCTCTTCTTCTTATTAGCATTTCAAGCTTATTGCTTATCGCATATTAGCTTATTGCGTGCCCTCAATTTAGTGTTGTAGATGCACTTTCACAGTTATTATTTGAGAACTTTCGTGTCTGTACCATTTTTGCATTAGTATAATTGTTTGGCAAGTACCTACAATCATGTCCAGGGAAGTCGGAGAAATTTTCCAACCCGAAAAATGTTTAGACCGGTCTGGGAATCGAACGCAGCCACCTAAGGGAGGTCCCATAACTGGTATATTGACTTATCTAAGGCATTCGATAAAGTCTCTCACAACCTCGCTGTCACAAAGCTGAGCCGATTTGGCCTTCCACCGTTCGTTAGCTGGATAAAATCATATGTATCAACCAGGAAGACATTCTTCACGGTTCATGATACCAGATCCGATGTGTTCAATATTCCATCGGGTGTTCCACTATAGGGAGTAACTTAGGACCTCTTATTTTCGTTTTATTTATCAGCGACGTGCATTCTTGTAATGCCGACGATTTTAAGATTTACCGTGCGATCAACTCAATTGTATACTGTTGTGCACTTCAAACTGATATTGAGCGGTGTCAGATGAACGGAATGCAAGCCAACACTATCAAATACAAAATCATTACCTTCGCTCGTGGTCACTCACCGATCAGATTTGATCACTCGAAGAATTAATCGCTACATGAAAGAGTTGACTCCATTAAGTATCTTGGATTCATCTTAGATAGCAAATAAAATTCAATATGTCAATTGCAAATTCCACGGCGCCGGTGGTGTAGTGGTGAGCGTGACTGCCTCTCACCCCAAAGGGCCTGTGTTCAATCCCAGTCAGCGTCGTCGTTATTTTCTGAGGCATAAAAGCTCTGATCAATGCCTTCCTTTGGGAGGGAATTAAATCCGTTGGCCCCCACTCTATGAGTAGATGGGTCGATAGGTAGGGCCCAGGTGTGACTCCCTGGCGTCGGTAGCATTGGTACTCAGTACGGAAAACAGATTCGACAGAAAACGAATCTTAATACTTTATCTTTCGAACGAATCTGTTGGTGTTGGTCCTAATATGAACAGTGCAGCTTATAAACTATACTAAATGTAAACATCCTCTACAAAGAAATCTTAAAAATCAAAATGATCGTTTCTGATATTAACCAGTTTCTTACTAGAGAATGATTTTAAAGCTTATTGCTTATTATCAAGCAATTGTAAACAAATAATGAGAAAGTCACGAATGAGTTTTCATTTTTTCTCCGGCACCAATTTGTGAGCGGTGTAAGAGGATGTAAACAAAGAGAAGAAAATTATTATTTTTCAAGCAAACTTACTTGAAAATTTAAAGTGATCCACTTCGCACTGCTCAGATTGACCATTGGATGAAGTCTACTTTTACTTGATGAAATAATTAAACAAACAAATAAATAAATATCAATTGCCCAAGTGACACATCTGAACATATCCCAGGTACAATCAATACGTAAGAAGGGTCAGATGTCACCATAGGTGGATTACTTCAGGTTTTTTTTTGGTTTAGTGCTAAGTAGTCGTCGACTACCCGCGACTACCACGTCACTGTTCACAATTACTTAAAACGAACCATACAACGTAGCAGAACCATTTTTAAAAACACAGCAGGTTAATGACGAAGCTATTGGCATATAAGTAATTGAAATAATTATCTCAAATCATACTGCACACCATAATCTTTTTTTCCAGGGATTCAATTTTCCTGTCATAATTCTCCATGCAATACCTTTTACATATCCGCAGCCAATGCAATGTTATCAACTACATCAATCACACAATTTCCCGTTACAAACTTGGTGGCAGGAACCGTACACACACACATGACTCAAGGGTGCGTAGGTAGTACCCTAAATGATAGCGTCGCGTTTCGTTCGTCCATCCATTTTAGGTCAGTTGGGCCGACCAGGCGTCACCACACAGTCGACCGAAAGGACATTCGCACTGTAATTTTGCAGTTCTTCTACCACCACCGCCACCGTCTCTCTGTCAAAGTTGCTATGCGAGTGTTATCAGAGCGTCATGATCTTGCTTCCTGCTTTTCAGATGTGTTATTTTAGACCATATGCAATTGTGATGTATTGCGAGAAAGGGGTTGATGGTGGTGCATAATTAATAAGGTCGCCGGAGGGGCCCTAGCATGGAATGCGCTTATGCTGTTTGGTGCATTGAAAAGTGCAACATAAGAACTTCGAATCAAGGGTTCTTTGGGGGTTTTCCAAGAAGGTAATTAAGCGAGTGGAAGCGAGCGAAAAAAGTGTAGGCACATGTTGAGACACCCCTTTCCGAGTGGATAATGAACACACACTTTGAGGAAATCAATAATTACATCCACAGTCAATTAATATATGCACTATTCACTGGACAACCAACAACTGCAGTCATGTGTCATATTGTAGTTGGTATAACCAAGCACATATCAAATATGCGATACCGAGCTGTGATCGACAGCCGGCTGACGTTGGAGATAGAATCGGAGCTATGAAATTGGCCGCCGGCTTGATTTGGCAACATTTGAATGATAAATTGTAATGGAAGTGGTAGGGATGTTCGCTTATTTCTATATAATTACACTGATGCCATTCAAAAGGTACCCGTTTGGGAAATGCTTGCTTTGAATAATCTGGTTGCCTAAATTTGTAATGCACTAAAATAATTACTGATCGTCTTTGTGGCACGAATTGAGTTGCATAGTTGTCATAAACTGGCAGCGATGAGTGAGTGAGTGATGCTTGTCATGGATTTCAACTCTTCGGATAATTAAATGTATAACCTTGTCGTCCAATATCTGTGGAGGCTGGAGCGATGGTGGGCATTTTGCAGGTTCACAAATGCCATCCTGCGTGGGAAATTTGTATGCGCTGCATACAGTCGCATGGAAATGGTGCCACGTTGTGGCTAGGTAAAAGCTGGATTTTTGATACAATCTGTGAACATTTTCCGAATGCAAAGATCCGAAATGAAACATTTTCCATTGAATCGAAAATGGCAAAAACATGTACCAACTGCTAATGAGATGTCAGAATTTACTGACAGGTGCATGCGTTATTCGATCCACTGGCTTTGTTTATTAGCGTGGAGCATTATACTGCAGGTGGGAGGATTAAGTTGATTATCTGTCAGCATGGTTGATTGAGTTGATGATGGTAGCTTCGATGAAGTATCGGAGGTATGGTAAAGGTCAATTTGAAAAACTTATTTTTGACTGTATTTAATATAAGGAAACGGGCTCATAGTCAATTAAACAATTGGCCACTAACATTTTGATCAACCTTAGCTGATATTTCCTTAAGAGTTTATACCTAGTCAAACGACTGAACAAACGCGCTTGGCTTTATTTAAATGATAGGGTTAACTACCCCATTTCCAGCCTATTTAGCACAACCCGCACTTAGCCTTTCTTAATCTAGCGTAGTTTAGCGCCAAACGGAATGTTATTATTACTGATGGCTTTCGAATTTATTTACCTATCCGTACGTACCGTAAGATTTAATAATGATGATGGTCCCACCTCTTACCCTTTGGGACATCCCTGACGTGGTCTCAAATATACCTGTAATTTCGAGAATATTTGTCAAATCACCGTTAAAATTGATTTGGGTATACTCGAGGATTGGGCTAGGTTTCTGTTACATCCAATGTAAGAATGGATTTATTACATCCTCTGCATATGTTTTATACAACCAATTACCATTAAAGTTCATGCTTCGTACAAATAAGTTTTTTCAAAATGCATATTTTTGTATAAAACCGAAGACAACAAATCAAGAAGACTGGCAACTTTGCCTGAATCCAAGCGACAGACACAGTAGCGCTGCGCTCTAGTGAAGGTGGAAGCAACGCATAGAAAAATGAGCAAATTCACATACCTTTCTTCTGAGGATGGGACCTTTGCTATCCAATTCTATAGGAGCATTTACCTTTGAGCGGCAGATGACGGAATTGTGCCTGTCTCATAGCGTCCGTATGAAAAATGGAAGAGTTGCTAGTCTTCTTGATTTGTTGTCTTCGATAAAACCTTCACGAGATTATTTTCTAAACGCAATCTATTTGGGGAAACAAACTTTGTTCGAAAAGTATGCTAACACAATAATTTGAAAATTATTATAAAAATATTCCGGCGAATCTGTTCATGTCCCGAAATATTGCAAATACTGCATACTGTAATCTGTAACGCTCATACTAGGCCTTTCAGGCATGTTCCAGTACCCCCGGGGAAGTGGCCAATTATTGACACGAACCAAAACCCGTCGTGCGACATACCAAATTTCACGATTTTACAAAAATTGACTGGTAATAGCCTTGTTGACAGCCCACGGTCACACGCCAGGGTCTCCGTAACATGCCGGGAGGGCTAGTGTGATCATGGACCATGGACTGTAAAATCATGAACTTGTATGTCACACGACGGGTTTTGAATTGTCTACTTCCCCGGGAGGGCTAATGAGACCGTGAACTGTCAATAAGGCCACTACACGCCAAGTTTTGTAAAATCATGAAGATTGATATGTCGCACGTCGGGTTTTGGTTCTTGTTGAGAATTGACCACTTCCCGGGGGCACCGGAATATTTTCGGGGTCACCGAAATATGCTTGGGATGGCTCGTGTGAACGTCGACTGTCAAAAATGCCATTTCCGGCCAAGTTTTAAAAATATAATGATAATTGATATGTTGCACGACAGTCCGGAACCATGTATTGATTCATTTTTTTCTTGACGGATTCACAGACTTGAATAGATTCCCGACAAAATGCAACTTATTTTTCAGAAAATATTGAGAAATTATGTTTTTAGAACTAATTGAATTTTCAAATCTATGAAAATATAGGCGTTAGGTACGCAAATGTTAAGTATGAATTATGTAGCAGTGGAGAACAGCGGAAGACTTCTCACCTCAATTTACCAACGCTCGTTGCTCATCTTCCTCGCCCACGATGGCGTTCTAGTAGTGCATGCAGGGACTAATTGTTTGGAACCGTAATAGATTTTGGTTTCTTCTCACAATCACTTAGTTTATTTTAAAACACTTGCACCGAACATTTATTCACACGACATTAACATTAAAAGTAACTTTTTATTCTTAAAAACACTACATTGAACTTAATAAACTAGTTACAAAACAAGCAATATATGTACCGGGTTAGTGACCGGTCTCGACGAGATGGTGAAGCAACACTGTTCGGTCAATCTCCCTCGTTGTAGATCGTCGCCTCTAGTAGGTAGCCATCGATCGGTGCTCATATCTCCCGCTCTCATGCAAATGCCCCTAGGAATGAGTTTCTCGAGAGTATCCCCACGCGAATGTATTGCGATCAACGGCTAAGCTGTGGTTGATTCTCCCACTCGGTAGTAGGAATGTGTGTAGTCGGTACAATCAAACTGATAACGAACTGAACCAAGTGTTGCGTCGATCATGCAGTGGTATTCTGAAGCAATTTGCATCTCGCATGCAAACAAATTACACCGTTCGAAAAATTCATGTAAATTTCTGCGAGATATAGCGCACATAAAATTAACGCTAGGTTTGGCATAAATTCACGCGATATTTCGTGTAAATTTAAGCGCAATATCGCATAAATTAGCAATATTGCATACAAGCTTTTAAACGATTTCGCTGTTCATGCCAAGTATAGCAAAAAATTAAACGAAGGGAGGTTTTACGCGATAAAATTCAGAATTTTGTTCTGTGTAACTAAGCTCCCTTGTCAATGCTTTTTGTGGTTTTGATCATCAAATGGATAATAAATATGGATTTATTTCCTTGATTGCTAAAAATGTGCTACCTGGAGAATATGTTCCTTATCATAAGCATATTTTTTTCCTTTCGTTATGTCACGCAAATGCATGCCGGAAGAAAGGAGCAATCTAATAGTGCGAACATTTCTTCAACTGTACTGGAAATTAAACCCGACGCGTCCTGCATTGTACGTCACGTGCTTACTAACTAGACTTCACGATGTTCGTTTCGTTTTGCGGTACTAGGAACAGGATAAATTCAAGATAACAGCCTACAACGACTGATTCAATATTATGAGATTATGGCTCGTACTGTCCGGTATTCATATCTTTTGATCTCTACTTATTAAAGGCATGTAGAACTATCGTGTTCTACAGACCTGCGACCGCAATATTTGATTATCATCCGCTGCAAGCTGGTAAATTGGATCAGTCACTGTTGTTCGAATTTAGACTGATTTACCAAATCCCTCTATCATTTTTGTGCCCGTCCTTTCCCCTCAGTCCACAGCTGCATTCAATCCAAAGGCTCACCAAACAACATGATTTAAATATGTTTTGCGGAAATTTACAATAGCGGAAGGTTGCTGCTTCCGCCCGGCAATTTTAAAATATGCCAAACTAGAAATGCTAATGCAGAAGGTTTGCTGCTTTTTCCTATCCCTTTGACTACTGCACACTCGGAACATGTGAGCCTTAGTCCAATTCCTAAACGGGCCTTCCATCCAGTGCCCAATCGTTGTTGTACTCCGTGTGTCCATTTAAATTCTAAACAAATTAAAACAAATGAGGGAGAAAACACGCTTGCAAAAAGGGGTAGATTTGCTGCATTTAAATAACAAAATTCACCTGCGCCCACGGTAGCAAAGGCCCACCGCGGCTGGTCTTATCCCGTTACAGAATCAGACCGAAAGCAATTCGATAGCGAAGAAACTGGCCCAAGGAAGTCAAAACGTGTAGGCAAGGACGGACGGCGGCTCGCTGCGTCTTGCCTCCTGGCGAGCGATTTAGATTCAACCCTCCTAATTCCAATCCCCGAAGCTACAGAGCCCGCTACCTTACTTCCATTGCTTAAGAAACGAAAACGAAAGAAAAAAAAATTCTGGGACACCCCTTTAAATCTAGTTCCTTGACAGGTTTAGGGTTGATTGCCAGGGAGGAACGAGATGATTTTTTTTTCGGTCTGAAAAAAATCGTGCCTCGTTTCGAAATATTAGGCTAGGTAGCAGAAGCAGCAGAGCATCATCTGCTCTGGACCCCGGCGAGAACGTGATCCTGTTCTGGGGATTGAAAATAATTTTCTGAATTTCAGGTTTTACGTTTTCGTTTTCCTAGCCAAAGGACACGTTAAATGAGTTTTAAATTGTAAGATTTCTGGGTTGACGGGCAACTCGGTGGATGCTGGTTCGGTTGAAATCTGGAATGCATCGAAAAATTCCCACAGTCTGGAGGTTTGCTTTCGCTAGCCGTCTGGCAGGTCCAGGTGATGATAGGCAAACTGGTTGAGTTTAAATCATATGGGGTAATATAAGGAAGTTTAAGGTTTCGTTTAGCGAATGTATTGTACTAGTGCACGTACTTGATTACGATTTATTGATCTCTTCTAATGTAAAGTTCAAGATGTACGCGATATTGCAAATCTTCATAAAATCCCAACAAATTATACAATAATTAGGCTGGAATCTTTTTAAATACTATTTATTTGTCGTCAATCTTGCTTGTAGACCGTTTTAGTTACATTGATTATCTTAAACACTAATTCACTTAAACTCATGAAGGAAGCATATAAATAGTTTAAATGCATAGTTCTCCTAGCTATCTATACGTGAAATATTGCTTCAATTTGGTTTTGGACTTGGTCAAGTCAATAGAATCACAATGTTAATTGTACATAGTTTGATTAATTGGTCCAAATTTGGCATAGTTCGTACGATGATAGTTTGTAGCAAATAATTGTCGATGTCGTAAATGACGTGATGGTATATAAAAGTCTAATTTTGATAAGAGTTCCGTAGAATCAATCATAAAGAGATGATATTGTTTATAAATGAAACCATTGCAAATTCACGACGCTCTTTTGATGTTTGAATATTGATGAGCATGCATCGAGCTTAATCACACTCCAACCTAACTTGCGGAGTGCATATAATAAAAATTGCTTTTGTACTGACTCTATTGACCTGACATGTACAATGTTTTTATCGTATACGGGTCATGAAATTTGTAACAGAATCGTTTTATAAAGCCAAACATATTGTTGGATCTGTTTATAATTGTGTTATAATGATCAATAAATTTAAGTTTAGAGTCTTATATAATACCTAAGTCCCTAACTCTATCACACTTTCGAACATTTTGGGTTGGTTGGTTGTCTTTATTAAGGAGATTTTTAGAAAGCATTTTGGTTTCCTAAATTATTGATATATTAGGTATGTTTCGTTTTCTAAAATTTGGTATCAAATTTGTCAATTACGTAAACTGAAATCAAATTATGATTTCAGTTTGATGTTGATTTCAAAATTTGATTTCGATTTGCTGTCATTTTGATGCTGGACTTTGCTCAGGTATTCAAACCCTTCGAAGAGTGAGAGCCCCCTCCAAAGACACGCCCATTTGTCAGTCAGAATTGGAATCCTTAGCAACAAAATTAAGCAATAACACCGATAATGACCATGCACTAGGACCCTAGTCTTAACCACTTCAAACTATGGAACAACGAATAGATTAGGAATCACATATATGAAGACTAACTAACTAATTTTATCCTTGTTTCAATATCATCCTCGGTGGAAAAAGCCAAGTCTTGTCACAATCAACAAGGCATAAAAAGTAACAAAGACTAAGATGTGTTCCTTTGATCAGTGAAAAATAATGTTCCCCGCCAGTGGTATATTAACAGTTAGATGATAGTGGGCTAAAGTCAGCGCCAAAAATTTGGAGGAGGCTCCCATCTCACAGACTTCAAACATTATGTATGTGAACATATTGGATTCACCATTTGTGATCTGCATTTAACTAAATTCTGTAATGTTCACGTTTGGTTATGATTCATTCTTAGTTTTTCCATTGGACTAGAAAATCATCTCGTGCTGTTAGTTAGCCTGGTAAACCAGAAGAAGATGATTTGTAATGCTGATTTATTCGATTTTGTCTTAATTTGTGTGCACCTTGAAAAAAAAAAACGGAGTTTACCTCTTTCATCTGTCGTTGAAAAATTGCTTTTCTCGTCATTTTAAAATAGCTTCAAAAGATGCACTTACGATGAACTGTCATAAGATTGCTCAAATTAATCATGAAGGTCATGAACATGTTTCGTGAATGTCAACAGCGTACTCTTTAGTTGAAATGCTAATCAACTGTACACAGCAATTATTTATTAATAATAAAGCCTGTCCACGTTAACGGACACTAAGATAATGTCGAAAAAAAACCTACACATAATACAACAAAACTGATTGTTTAATTCAGTAAAGTAGGCTTGAAAAAAATGCACCATTTGTATCCGTGTGTAACTTTTTATCCGTGGGTAAAAATTGATGAAAATCTGGGTATAACTAGTTTGGAGTGAATTGTTCACTTGTCAAAATTTCATAACAATCCGTTCAGTGGGTATTGAGATGTTATCAAAACAAAAAGAAAATCGCCGGAGAATTTTGCGCGCCGTCATGGAAAATCCGACTGCGACCATTAGATGGATCGGAAGACAACTGGGAATCACCAATACAACTGTGTCTCGGGTGGTAAAATCGTTTAAGAAGTCCCAGACGACCAAGCGGCGGGCTGGAAGTGGAAGAAAATCGAAGACAGCTGACCCTGTGAAGGCCCGGAAGGTGTTGGATTATTTCAAGCGTAATCCGAACCTTTCGATTCGCGACGCGACTCTGAAGGCAAAGTGTTCCGCCTGGTTCGTTCAGCAAACCATGAAACGAGCTGGGCTTCGTGTATTCAAGGTCCGGAAGGCACCGAACCGGCGTGATCAACAAAACACGGCGGCCAAATCCCGCGCAAGGAAGCTGTATCGAGAGTGGTTAACGAAATCGATGTGTGTGGTTATGGATGACGAAACCTACATCAAGGCAGACGCAAAGCAGATACCGGGACTGGAGTTCTACGTTGCCAAATCACGGTTTGATGTTCCGGAAGACATAAGGAAGAAGAAAGTGGACAAATTCGCCAAAAAATACTTGCTCTGGCAGGCCATGTGCCAATGCGGTAAACTGAGTAAACCGTACATCACAATGGGTACCATCAACAGCGAAATTTACCGCACCGAGTGCCTCCAGAAGCGTCTGTTGCCCTTCATGTGGTCCCACGGAGGCGAGGCATTATTTTGACCGGACCTGGCATCATGCCATTGCGCGCGATCGACGTTGGATTGGTTCGAAAATCGTCCAAGGTGTTTAAGCACGAGCTGGAGTTGAAGAAAGAATGGATGAAAGTGACCAAAAATGTCGGCTCCACCATTGCACAAAATGTAATGAGGAGTCTTAAGGGAAAGGTGCGAGCTTTCATCGATGGAAAGGAAATTGAATAAAGTAATTATGTCGAAACATAATCCATATGTATTAGTTCATTCCCTGAAAGTTTCAAGAAAATCCGACTTAAAATAAATTTTTGGCGAACACTTTTGTCTGGTGCTTTTTTTTCGAGTACAGGCCTTATATCGATAGCAAACGTAGCTTATTAGAATGTTAATTCTTTTTTTTGTAAAATTCTCGAACTTTCTGTGCGATACCCTCCATCAGGTTCCATGCAGTATCCTCAGATATCTTAGTGGCGGCGTGCCTCCATCTCCTCTTGAAATCGTTGATGCCATTTGCTTTCTTCTTTGTTTTGAATAGTTTCCGCTTAACCAGACCCCAGTACCTTTCTATTGGGTGAACTTCTGGACTATTTGGCAGATTGGCTGTTTTTGGCACGTATTTGACCTCTTGTATATTATACAATTCCATGACGGATGTTGCATAGTGACAAGAGGCCAATTCAGGTCAAAGCAGAGCTGCGGTGTCGTGGCTTCTGATGACTGGTAGAAACTGTATTTGCAAACATTCTTTCTCGAATATATCTTTGTTGATAGTGCCGGAGATTTCCAGGTCATATGCCAAACCAAATACTTTTTGGGGAATTTCGAAAGCTTCTTTGTCCAGAAACACTCGGCAACGGCATTCCTTTGCATTGCAAGAAAAAAAGCCAATCCCGGAAGCTGTTGAAAGTCTTCGAGCACGTAGAACATTTGTTTTGTCGTCCATTATGATACAAGATTTTTTTTGCAAAAACTGGGTGGAAAGCTCCTTAGAACGACTTTTTGTACACTTGATGTTTCACTTTTTGTACACATGAACTTTGTATTAATTTATTTGATAAGGCTCAATCGAATTAACTTTAGAGTGCCGAGGATTCTTAGTCACTATACAATACATCTTAAAACTATAGTCAAAAGGTACAAAACAACACTTTATTTTCCGCTATCCAAAAAGCCTCCTCCATCAGAACGGGAGCCGCTTCCAGTGGTTTCATTGTATGGCAGTATTGCCAACGTGGGTCAGAGCCAGGGTTACCAAAAGGAAATCTGTGTTTTTGTCCAAAATAATCTTTTCATCTTAGTTTTTGTCTGGAAAATCTGTGATGATATCTGTGTTGATAATTTATTAATTGAATCCTTAAAAATGTCCTTTGAAAAGTGATTGAGCCATTTTTATTATAAAGGCAAAAAATAGATATAAAATATGTTCATGAATTACTTATGGCTTGACAATAAAGCATACCTCTTATAGTACTCATTCTCCTTTTCTTACCACAAAAAAGCATGTATAGATATAAAAAGTTCGTGATGATAATATTTCACTATAGTGAAAAAAAATGTTTTTTTTTTTAATCTGAAGTTTCATTTTTTTAAATGTTTGATCATATTTTAAAAATATATTTAATCTGTTTAAATCCTACGAATCTGTAATCTGTAAATACAGAATCTTGGTTTGAAAAACTCTGAAAAATCTGTAGAAATACAGCTGGTCAGCACTCACACACTCATCACTAAACGGTTGTTTTCCAAAGTCATCGACGCATAGACCGAACAAACTGCTGATGAAGAACAATGAGGAGGGCCACACAATGGTTGCTGCCGAGAAAACAGATGATCGCGTGGCACAAATCGAGAGTGGCCTGCTTTTGTCGACAGCCGAGTGAACACTGAACTGAACTGAAAGGTTTGGATTAGGGTTGCGCGATCTTGGATCGATCTTTGGAAGATCGGTCTTTTCTCATTCCGATTTCCGATTTTTCGGATCAATTCTTTGTCGGCGAAAATATCGAAAAAAAAATCAGTTTTTCTTACTATGTTTTCGATCTTTAAAAAAAAAGAAGTGTAAATTTTTTTAAGTGTAATTACACGAATACAGCAACATTAGAAAGGTTTGCGCTAAAGTGCCTGAATTTATAAAAAGACGACAAGTCAAAATTGATACAATTGATTATCTGTCAAAGTCATAGGAAAAGTTATTCCAATCGAGCAGAAGACCTGTCAAATGAATATGGTGTCGCCTCTTTACCCGTCTTTATCTTTATTGGTCTCTTTAGTTTGCGCTACCTTCCTCCTGTGCTCATTGCTCGTTGCTGAAACATTTTGTCTACACGGAGAAACAGAATAATACATTTTGATTGATTAACCATTAATGATTCAAATCTACGCAAAAAAGGTAAAAATTTATTACCGAACTGAATTGACACGCACATTGACAGTGAGCATGTTGAACGCCACATGTTTGTTCCCTCTGTTTTCGTTTGCTCTTTGCTCTGCGCATTCGGTGTTTTAATTTAATATTAAAAAGGAAAAAAAAATCCAACTTACCAACGGGTACCAACGTAAACAAGCGTATTAAAAAAAAATCAAAAGATTGATCTACCAAAGATCGATTCTTTGGTACCGATTCAATCAGTGGATCGATTCTAGAGCCAAATATAAGATCGATCCACCAAGATCGATTTTTTTCTGAAGATCGCCCAATCCTAGTTTTGATGTTTCTCAATAATGACTTCTGGCCCATTTTTCGAGAGCAAAATTTTCGATTTGTTCCGCTTCCAACCTTCCGATCCACAGTTAAGCGCTGAGGATTGTTGTAATTGTTGTAATTACTTACAAATGGGTAAAATTTTACTCATTTAATGGGTAGTCCCAGTTTCCCTCGAAAATGCTTACTTTGTAGTTATTATTGGTTATTTTTGCGGTTACCGTGTGGAGAGCTTCAGCTGTCATAAAAATGAAACGTTTCAGTGATTCGTGAATTATTTAAGAAACTATACTGAAAGAAAAGTGTCAGAAACTTTTGAATGGATTTTGAAATGTTTTTTTTTCAAAAGGGAGAATTCCGGAGTGATTTGAGATTTGGGCGTAATTGCTTTTGTAAACAAACACGTCATTTACTGATTTCTCTTGAATAAAAGCTCAATATCACAAACAAACTATACCAAATGATAGAGGAATCATTCGTCTACCTCATAGTGTTATTACTTTTCGAGATTGATCTTGTATTTGCGAGAAATCGATAATGGACGTGTTTGTTTACAAATGCAATTACGCCCAAATCTCAAATCACTCCGGAATTATCCTCAGGATATTTGCATGAGCAAGAGCATGATTGACCGCCCACGGTTGCTACTCTGTTATTGTCATATCAGCTGTACTTACACAGAGAACCAATAGACGATGCTTAGAACAAGCAATCATCCTCAATGTGTAAAAACTGATGATCTCAAACTAAGCAATACCAGCGCCAGCCACGTCCGAACGCAGGTCAAGAAAGAAATGGGTAGGAATGTGTTGACATGACACTCGCTTTCATGGAAGCCGAGAAATCCTCTGCACTTCCACGAGGAATCACTGGGATATTTGATAAGAGGGTAGGGTTTGCAGCAGAGTTCGTTTTGGTAAACGATAAGCTGAATTGACGTCTGGATATTTAATACAATAAAGTGCACCAACTGCTCAAGATAGCAGTCAATTTCTTTATTAAAATTAGTGATAATTTATTTGAGGTACGCTATGAACCAGAATTAATTTATTATTTATCACGACATATGGATTAAAATTCATTTCAACACTTTTATTATCAAATTCGCAAGCACAAATAAAGTTTAGTAAAATATAATATATGTTAGAATAAAATCATGTTGGAAGAAAATTTTATACGAAATTGTTTATCACAAGTCTATTTATTCCATAATTTGAAAATTTTAAACCCAAAACTAGTGAAGACTGGCCTCCTTCACGCCAAGCACACCAAGCCAAAAAGTCTACGGAGCATGTCAGATGAATACCATCTTCCCAATCAATTAATAAATAACTGACGTCTAATCAAACAAACTTTTCCACATAATTGCAGCAGAGAAAACTTTTTCGTAAGTCATAGCGAAGGGCTATAACGATGAGAACAAAAAGTTCAGTTTTCCAATACTAATCCCCATCTTTCTTGATTTGTTTTCCGTGCTGAGCACCAATTCTACCGAGGCCAGGGAGGCAGCTTCCACACCTGGACCCTACCTATCGACCCATCAATTCATGAACGGGGACCAACGCCTTTACTTCCATTTTGGGAGAATTAGCAATCGAAATCGATTGATCTTGGTGGAGCCAAATCGATATTTTGAATCACTCTAATACGTACCCTTAGATCTGATAAAGACTCACAAATTGTTAAGGTATTGTTAAATATGTATTTAAAAATGTTTTTTGAATCCAAATCTGTCATACGCATTGAAAAGTCATTGGCATTCACTTTGGCAAACGCATGAAGGCTGAAAAATTTGATTCGCTAGGAGCACTTCTTTAGTTTTTATGGTTTAGAAAAATGGATGTTAATATTCTTGTAACATGTTCCTATAGTCTTTGTTTTGTAGTTTTTAATGACACTGTCTCAATCATTTGAACTATTTCATCCAGTTTTTAAATGTGGTTAACATCAGGTGTGCGTATAATTTCTGGAACAGTTTATAGTAGTCGACCAACAATTGAAAAGGGCTTTTCAGATTGTGTAAGCAAAACTTGTAATCAGTGCAGAGTTTTGTCACTGCAAGATTTTACGTAATATCGACAAAAATATTTTTGACATTGTGACTGAAATAATTGACTCTCACTCAAACCTTTTTTTTAATCTTATTCATTTTTTGTCAGTGAAAAAGATTCACTGGTAGCTAAAGAAGTAATTTTGAGCATTCTTATTCACATTATTTCTCTTCATACAGTTGAGTTCGTTTATCGATATTTACTTTGACAGATCTATGGATTTATTTTGCTTAACGCATTTAATTTTGTTAGACATGTAGCTGAAAACGACACCTAGTGACGTAATTTTGCAGGCATGGTATTTCTCCATCATAGTGATAATTTTTCCCATTCACATTTCAATCCACTTTAGAAATGGGTAAATGTTGATCAATTGGGCTCAAATTCGGACCAGAGTCTCAAGGTGACATATTGAATAAATGGCTTTGCGACGGGGCGCCCCCCCGTGGGTAATTTTTTGGGCAAATGTCCGTCACTGACAAATGACATAGCATACTTTGAAGATCTTTGTCATTTCGTGATAGTGACTAAAGCTGTTTTGTCAATATCGTCGTGTACGGTGGCTGCACTGTTTGTAATGCCCAGTAAAACTATTGGGAAGGGGAGATATTTTCCCCTTCCCCATAGAGATTTGCATTTAGGTGAATTTCAGTTCAAAAGAAACGGGCATTACAAGTTTAGTTTACAAAAGCTATTTATTTATTTATTCGTCATCAATCAAACGTAGACCATTTCAGTTACAAGAAATATTTAAGCAGATAGCCCATTTTCAATTGTTGGTCGAGAGTTTTCCAAACTGTGATTCTCGTCGACAAGGAAATTTGCATTGGGACTTTGAAACAATTTGCCACCAGGAATGATTTAATTTAATTTATTAATGACTAAACATCAACATCTAACTTAAACTAAACATTAAAAGTACTAAAACTAATCATCAATAAGTACATATATAGTCATCTCGTAGAAAAAAAGGAACATTACTAAACAAACTAAACTGATCTTGAAAAAAAAAACGAACTAAACCTCCTTCGAAGCAGCTGGCGAGTCAGATCTAAGTCAAACAGTGCGGAGACCCTATTGAAGAGTCTCTGTAAACCACCGATTGCACCGAACATGCTATAATTAGTTCGCAGTATGGGAAGGTGCAGCATTGAATTATTCCGTAGGGCTCTGGGATGAACATTCATGTCAACTTGCTCAAGGAGAACAGGGCAATCGGTGTGTCCGTGAAAAATATCCGCAATTAGCAATGCCCTTGCTGAATCTCTCCAGACCAACAGGGGCTCCAGATGGATCAGTTGCAAACGACTTTCGTAGCTAGGCAATCGGAAGGGATCCAACCACGAAAGTTTACGTCGTGCATATCTCAGGAACCGTCACTCAACTCTTTCGACACCGTTGTTGTAGTGAGGAATCCAGACAACCGAGCAGTGTATATGGAGCGAGACAAGGAGCAGTACAACGATTTAAGGCAGTAGATACACGTGAAATCTTTGAAAATCCTGAAGATAAACCCTAGCGTTCTGAACGCTTTGTCGACGGCATACGAGATGTGCTGCTTGAGTGTATCCAGAATCACAACAAAACATACTTGAACATAATAGTCTTTCTTGCGCAAAAAAAGAGATAACCGAGCGGGTTAACGGGTTGACCTCCAACGATTCAGAATACACCAATCAGCAAAAGCATTCAGCTTACGTTGAACAAAGCAACAGTCTTCAATTGAGTGAAATCGAAGGAATAGTTTAAGGTCATCTGCGTAAGATAATCAGAAAAATCAGCGGTCTTAGGTTACTAGCCTGGGGTATGCCGGACGTGGTAGCAAACATACAGGACTGGTGATCACTAATGACAACAGTAAGATAGCGGTGCGCTACAACTGAAACCATTGGAAAAGGCAGCCATGTATACCAAGCCTGTCCAGTTTTGCGATTGATATGCGGTGATTCAATTTTCAATTAAAGGCAGCAGTTAAGCGAAGACAACAACTCAAGAAGACTGACAACTTTGCCAGAATCCAAGCGACAGATACAATGGCGCTGCGCTTGAGTGAAGGTGGAAGCAACGCATAGAAAAATGAGCAAATACACAAACCCTTCTTCTGAGGATGTAATCTTTGCTATCAAATTCGTTCGAAGCATTTACCTTTGAGCGGCAGATGACGCGATTGTACCTATCTCATAGCGTTCGTATGAAAAAATGGAAGAGTTGCCAGTCTTCTTGATTTGTTGTCTTCGAGTTAAGTCAGTATAAATGACATCCATCTGAGCACGATCCGACATACTGTTAGAGATGTAGGAAGTAAGTTAGTGGCAGTTGATCGACGAACCATGAAACCATGCTGGTCGATGCCAATATACGGCTTACAGTGAGCGAGTAACGGTTCCATAACAACGAGCTCGAACAACAACAGCGCTAAGCGAAGTGATGCCACGGTAGTTGCCAACGTCCTGTTTGTTGACCTTCTTGTGTACTGGAAAACCCTGCGCTAGCTTCCAACAGGATGGGAACACGCCGAAGTCCAAGGACTTGTACGACGACTTGAGTTTCGAGGAAGCTCTGGTAAACATCTCGGGATTGATATCAATTCTGCTCATGGTCCGGGATCAATAAAACATTCCAGCATTGTCCACATTCCGGTACACCGTTTGAAAAATTCATGTAAATTTACGCGAGATATAGCGCACATAAAATTAACGCTAGATTTGGCATAAATTTACGCGATATTTCGTGTAAATTTGAGCGCATTATCGCATAAATTAAGAATATTGCATGCAAGCTTCTAAACGATTTCACTGTTTATGCCAAGTAGAAGCTCAACATTAAACGAAGGGAGATTTTACGCGATAGTTAAAATTCAGAATTTTTTTTTGGGTTGCGTATCCCTAAGCTGATGTACGGCTGATATAATGTTTGTAAACCCTTTATTAACCTTATATTGTAAAAAGTGCGATTAGCGGGCTTGGTGATTACTTGGGATTGTTGTCTTCGAAATCAATTTGCTAGATGTTCCTGTCGGACAGCTACAAAGTGTTTCACTTGGGCTTTGCATTGCCTTCTCTTCTAAAAGTTCAATGCTTTCCATTCATAGAGATGCACTCTTTCAAAAAAACTCTGAACCGTTAAATCTTCACTTCAAAACAAATCACCTATGATATGCTACAGTACGAGTACACTGCAGATCTTATCCGAAGATGGGTGTACTATTTCATTCAGCACCACTCATCGTCTTGTTGATTTATATATTGCTCCCATAATCATAATCGTGTTTTGTGGGGTTGAGATTCTAAACTCTCATGCTCGAAAGCTTATTTGTGGCATCCTTCGCTGCCAACCGGGGCAGTCAGTGGTTCATATCACACTCATCAACTTCTTGATGCTGCTCTTTTCTATAGCTGATGTGCATTTGTATACATACCTAGTTTGAATTTAACGAACCAGACGTGCATTAGTCAAGAAAAGATGATGCCGATGATGAGAATGAAGCAGAAGGAATGTGTGACGTCTTTCCTCCACCCCGCGTTGTCCAAGATGGCCGGGGAGGGAAGGTAGCATCTCGAGTCCTACTAGTGATGTCGCCAGGTTCCAACGAGAATCCTCTTTTGTATGGAGGGCAAGGAGTTTGCTCTTTTCGCACGTACCATAAACTATTCAATGAAAGTGATGCTGCAGATGCGGAAAATTTTCCCATCTGCGGTGATGGTGCAACGCATACTGAGGACGCCTGAGGAGGGTAGAAATAAATTGGAATTAGAACTTGCACCGAGCGGACCGAAAAAGTTCAGATGCCACACTTTGGCCCGGAATCGGTTTTGTTCTTGCTCATAGTGCTGGGTGATGCAGGAACAGCTGGAAACAGAGAAGAGAGGATGTTCTCGGTGGGTAATATCTATCAAGTGGGTTTGAAGAACGGAGACGACGACGGCGACAGTGGAGTCGTTATAAAATTTCATAATTGGAAAACATGACTTAAATTCGTTATGCGTTGGAAAAATTGGTTGGAGATTTAGCGGAAAATCTGTGAGATTTCTTACGCTCGAGGTGTGCAGTTGCACCGGATTGGTTGACAGAGTGTCATCTTAAGTTATTGTCTTGCGGCTAGGGACGAAGCAATGCATGCAATGTATGAATGAGGAATTTACTGCAGGGATAGGGTGCGTCAATTTGGAACAAGAAGGATCTGAAAACATTCAAGTTAGGGTAGAGCGCTACTTCGCCGTAATCGTGTATTTCCGTTCTATCGAGCAGAAAACACCAGTATCATCAATGATTTCACCGTGCACAAATCAGTAATACAATTGTACTGATGTGTTTGTTCACAAGCTACAACACAAACCCTATTAAAGCGTATTGTGTGAATATTTACACTCATTGTTCTCAAAACAAACGAAGCGCTCCTAGAAAACTAGCTTTTTTTACCTTCATCCGTAGGACGAAGAAAATCCAATTGCGTTTCAATGCATTTGGACGGAATTGAAACTCGTAGGACGAATTTGGAATCAAGTAGCAGTGTTAAATTGACAACTCTTTTTTTTAATCTGTATTATGGAGATTTTAAGTCATTGGCTAGTTCATCTCCAAAATTGTTAACAATATCTCAACAATGTGTGACTCTTTATCAAATTCAACGGACCCCTCCAAAGGCCTGGAGATTTAACAAATTTTAATTTTTTCAACTAAGGTCGAACTTTTGCTTCCGTTTTTGTGAGGATAAATATTCGACATGTATCCCTGTTCAGTAAACTCACGACCCGATGACATGAATGACAGAGATTACATTGAAAACCTAAGACCACAGTAACTACTTACGTTCATGTTCCAAAATTAGGCTTCCGGATCGTCCTCAGGAACAAGAGCTTGACTTAAACCTTAACCTGTCATGGCGAGTGTCTACGGTCTACATAATTGATCCTAACATCGGTATGAACAACAGTCTTCGCATGAAGAGAGGGTCTTAAATTTTGCAACAAATTGCCACGTGGTTTGTGTACCGTTCTGCTTGATTTTCCAAAAAAATACGAGTACTTATCTGCATTGCACCTCAACATTCGTAACAAAGGTACAATTTGTACTGGTCTCACAATTTTCATCCATTCTCCCTTACAGATACACGTCGTCATAGCAATCCCTTGAATGAAGTTTCCTAAGAGCAATTATCTACTCATACCTGTAACGAACCGTAAACGTGTGTGGACGCGTAAATCACCGATAAAAAGCTATGCTCATCGGCAAGTGATAGGCAAACGTGAACCGGAGTAGTCAATTACCGCTTGGACAGGTCAATTAGCCTTCTTACTCAGCAAGGTATCACTCAACACAACCAACAGCGCACACACAAACACGTGTGACGCGAAGTTTCAGATACCTCATATGTTTATTTGCGGAAAATTGCTGCTAAGTGGTCCGAATACATACATTTGCTTAATTGATTGTTCTTAATTTAATTGAGCAGTTTCGTACTGGCCGTTCTCTGTCAGATAGCACAATGCAGGAACTTACATTTTTCGCTTTTCAGTCGCGTGAGGCCAATAACTCTGGCCTATCTTCGCGGGATAAAAACAAACGTATCGCGATCGGTTCTTCCACTGACCGACGGCGGTGATGGTGTCTAAAAATATGCCGAAACGAGAAAAAAAAAATCCAATATTGAGTCAAAGTTATTCATAAATTTAACATAACCATCGTTTGCAGAAATAACAGGAAAAACTGTAAACTTGAAGGGGTAAAAGGCATACATGTTCGTCGGTCGACACGAGGTGACACATTAAAATGAGCCGGCATATTCCACTTTGACGGCAGTTTCGCGAGGATTTCTCGTTTTGGTGGTATGGGAGGGGGGAAAACAGAAGGTGGGGTGTGTTGCTGTGAAAGGGGAAAACTCAGCAGTATAAAACGAAATAAAATGTATCTCGTGTTGCAGAAGAGGAAAAAAAAAAAACTACTCCTGAGTGTTTCGCTTGAGCCGATCGGTTTAGTCAGCAGAGGCAAGTGGAGGTAGACTAAGGAAGAACGAATCCTGCCCAAAACGGGCCAAAAGGGCAGCAAATAAAGAAAATATTGCATAATGTTCATTTTTGTATTATTCATGCATGTTTATCGGAAATGGTTAGGAGAGGAACAAAATAAAGAAGTCGAACAGAAGTTCTTCGAATGGACAGGGTTGAAATAAGTGGGTTCGTAGAACATTGCTTGAATGATTAGTAGGATGGATCAACTTTATAGCACCCTGCTCCTCACTGTTTTATCGATTTGTATTGAGGTCCAACAACTGTGCCAGTTTAAACAAATTTGGTGGAGATCTGGATTTGTGGAAGAATTTTAAAGTTTTTGTAGGAAAATGTATGGCAAACGCATAAAAATATCCATTTGCTTGTGAATGATTTTAACATTGCTAAATATTGCCCATATTAGAGATTTAGATTAGAAAACAATGAGAACAATTTTGTAAAAGACCGAACATCGCTCGATCTATGTGAAATAAGTTAATAACCATTAATTTTTGACCAAGTGCTCATCGCATACGTACACGCGAACATGAGTTCAGCGAGCTTGCGGAGAGTAGCCATTTATATGCTAAATGCAAATTTGTTAATGCCGGCAAGGTTGCAATAACTCATTTCAGCTAAAACAATGTTTTTTTTTTTAATTATGAAATAAGGGAAGATGCATAAATGACGTAGCATTTGAGGGGGGAGGTGGGGGTTTCAGAATTTGTGACCGGCCATGTATTGGATATAGCCAAATACGCTACGAGGGGGGGGAGGAGGGGTCTAAAATTGATCAAAAATATGCTACGTCATTTATGGATGCTCCCTAACTAGATGCTATGATCATATTTTGAATTGGTAAGATACAAGAAGAGGTTGGCGTAACTGCCATATAATGAAACCACTGGAAGCGGCTCCAGTTCTGATGGAGGAGGCTTTTTGTATAGCGGAAGATAAAGTTTTTATTGTGTTGTACCTTTTGACTATAGTTTTAAGATGTATTGTATAGTGACCAAGAATCCTCGGCTCTGTAAAGTTAATTCGTTTGAGTCTTATCAAATAAATCAATAAACAACAATATTAAACCTGTTTATTTAACTTCATGACAGTCACAATCAGCGATTTTTCACACACTCACTCACTCACTCACTCACTCACTCACTCACTCACTCACTCACTCACTGACTCACTCAGCGATCAGCAAATCGCTGATTGTGACTCATAGAAAGCAAAATTTACAGGTTCTATGTTTCAAGCGCATACTGTGTAACCTCTTCTTGTAAGTCACAAGTAAAACATGTCATCATACCATCTTTTGGTTTTATTATTCGAAAAACATTATTTTTAGCTGAAATGAATCCTTGAATGCCGGTACAAATTAATACGGGGAGGGGGAGGGAACTATGTAACATTATTTAAAAAAAATAATAAATCTTGAAATTAGGAGGTAAACCAAAACACAAAAAGTATATTTCAACCCTTCTGCATGCATATGGGATCAACTTGAATGCTTCTTAACCGCGATATTCAAATACAAAAAATCAGTAACAAATAGAATTTTCTGAATTATCAAATGTGTTGATAACTTTAGAGATATCAAAATTTGGGAAAGTCCAAGTCTGGTACAAATAAAAGAAATCGATACATTCAGACAATTGTTTCAATTTCAAGATTTCAAATGATATCAAAATCTCAGGGTTTTAACTATCCGTTGCTCGCGCCAACTTTTGTAACACTTTGTACAACGGTTTGAGTTTTCCATTGCCATTTTGCAGCCGAGCTACCAATCGATATGAAACAAACGGGTATTCCTTAAAAAACTTGTTTTTAACTAAACAAGCTAAACTTTTATTACAGTTAACCCCCAAAAAATGGGGATAATAGAGAAAATGTGAATGTGAACCGCGTAAAAGGTGTCCGTACTACGTGAGATTTGACTTAATTGGTTATAACATGGAAAATCTCGAGATCCTGACCAGATAGAAAGTTACTGTTTTCGGCAAAGTTGTTCTAGAGATCATAACCTTTTTGCTGGTGGAGAGTAGTTCAGAATGTTCTCACTACGTAGCGCTAGAATACATGTGAAATTATCGCATGTGATATATCTCGAGATCATGACCAGATAGAAAGTCACTGTCGTCGACAAAGTTGTTGATGAGATCAAAGCCTATTTTTTGGTGCACGTGAAATTCTCATACAAAATATCTCGAGATCCTGACCAGATAGAAAATTACTGTCTCGGGCAAATTTGTTCAGAAGGTCAAGGCCTTTTCATTGGACAGTAGTTTAGAGTTTTCTCACTTCGCGGCGCTAGTAAACATGTAAAATTCTCGCATATATAAAATATCTCTAGATCCTTACCAGATAAAAAGTTACTGTCTTTGGCAAAGTTTTTCAGGAAGTCAAGGTCTTTTCGTTGGTGGAGTAGTTCAGAAAATTCTCACTACGTGGCGTTAGTATACATGAACACTTCTCGCATATGCTATATCTCGAGATCCTGATCAGATAGAAAGTTATTGTCTACGACAAAGTTGTTCAGGAGGTCAACGTCTTTTGGCTGGTGGACAGTAGTTCACTAGTATACAAGTGAAATTCTCGCATATAAAATACCTCAAGTTCTGGACCAGATAGAAAATTACTGTCGTCGGCAAAGTTGTTCAGGATATCACAAAATTTTTGCACATTGACAGTTGTTCAAAATTTTCTCACTACGTAGCGCTATTGAAATGGGAAATTCTCGCCTGTGATATACTACGAGATCCTGACCAGATAGAAAGTTACTGTCTTGAATAAAGTTGTTCAGGAGGTTAGAGCCTATTTTTTAATGCAAAATGTTTCAGAATTTGCTCACTACGCTGCGCTAGTATACACCTGAAATTTTATCTCGAGATCCTGACCAAATAGAAAGTTACTTCTTCGGCAAAGTTGTTTAGGAGGTCAAGGTCGGAGTTGGTTGGAAATGCTAACATGAAGCTTTAGTGTGATGATTTATTAGCTAGAGAATGATCTTTAGAAGAATGTAGGTGGATAGTTCCGTTAGAGTACGGCAGTATGAAAATTGAATAGAAGTTGAAAATGAGCGAAGGGCCATTAAAGCGACAGTTTTCAAGATGACGCACATTTTTGCCTAGCCCGTACGATGTACGCGGGGACTTGAAGTATGTCTCCAAGTCCACAGGCAAAAATGTGCGTCCCTCTTGTTGCTCATAAACTGACTGCGGCTGTGGAATAGTTCTAGCGACGTTTTCATCACTACCTAAAGCCCCACGTCGCGAGAGCATTTCCAGTCGATGGTGTTTTTGCCTAGCCCGTACGATGTACGCGGGGACTTGAAGTATGTCTCCAAGTCCACAGGCAAAAATGTGCGTCATCTTGAAAACTGTCGCTTTAATGGCCCTTCGCTCATTTTCAACTTCTATTCAATTTTCATACTGCCGTACTCTAACGGAACTATCCACCTACATTCTTCTAAAGATCATTCTCTAGCTAATAAATCATCACACTAAAGCTTCATGTTAGCATTTCCAACCAACTCTGAAAATCGTTAACTTCGCGTATGAAGTAACATAAAAAACACTTTGAATGAGGTCAAGGTCTTTTGGCTGGTGAACAGTAGTTCAGAATTTTCTCACTGCGCTGCGCTAGTATACACGTGAAATCCTCATATATGCTACAGCTCGAGATCCCGAACAGCTAGAAAATTACTGTCATCGGCCAAGTTGTTTAGGAGATCAAAGCTGTTTTGCTGATGAACAGTAAGTAGTTCAGAATATTTTCGTCGCGTAGTGAGCAAATTCTGAACTATTGAGCAGCAAGCAATACGTTTTGACCTCCTGAAAAACTTTGTGAAACACAGTAACTTTCTATCTGATCCGGATCTCGATATATATCACATGCGAGAATTTCACATGTATACTAGCGCTACGTAGTGAGAAAAATCTGAACTACTGTCCATTAGCGACAAGGCTATGAGCTCCTGAACAACTTTGTCGGAGACAGTAACTTTCTATCTGGTCAGGATCTCGATACATTCCATGTTGTAATCAATGAAGTCAAATCCCACGTAGTATGGTCATAGTTTACGCGGTTTCCATTTACATTTTTCCTATTATCCGCATTTTTTAGGTGTTTACTGTAATCAAAGTTTAGCTTGTTTAGATCAAAATAAGTTTTTTGAGGAATACTCGTTGGTTTCAGATCGATTGATAACTCAGCAACAAAATGGCAATGGAAAACTCATGTGTGTTGTACAAAGTACAACAGCGCGAGTAACGGAGGGTTAAAATGTTGTAAGGGGCTGGACATAAACTCTTCCTGTATCTACATGGAAAATCATCAAAACATATTTTGTAAATCTCTACATGCAAAACAAATGGTATGGCACAACATGTAAGAGTTGGTTTCTTACATCCTCTGTATACGTTTCTGTTAAACGTAGTAGCTTGGAAGTACAGCTAAACGGGAACACTCTTCGCTAAGCATACTATGACAACGATCATAAAACAACCAGGTATGGCATAAAAGCCATATCTCACCTATGATAAAGTTCAATCCTGAACAGTCCTTTTCCACCGCCTGGCTGGATTTCAAACCCTGAAGGAACGGAGAACGGTTTGACTAGAGGGGTTCAGAGTAGCCTGTCTGTGATCGGAATACCAGTACATACATGATCTAGCATGTTAGGTTAAGCTTTTTGTAGTTAGGTAGGTTATCAAATTTTTCAATTCAATGAAAACACACTCCCATAGGGGTATACTGTAAACTTGTTGAAAAACGTGAAATTAAAATTATAAATAAATTATCCTATTAACCAGAGATGACCAGTCCTTCATGCTTAATCAATAGTAATCCTTAACTAATGCAGAAATCATAATCAATAAAATACACGTAATTTTAGCGGCGCCGGTGGTGTAATGGTAAGCGTGATTGCCTCTCATCCCAAAAGGCCTGGGTCAATCCCAGTCGGCGCCGCCGGGATGTTCTGAGGCATAACATCTCTGATCACGCCTTCCTTCGGATGGGAAGTAAAGCCGTTGGTCCCCGGTTCATGAGTTGATGGGTCGATAGGTAGGGTCCAGGTGTGGGAGCTGCCTCCCTGGCGTCAGTAGCATTGGTACACAGTACGGAAAACAAATTAAAGGAAAAAAAAAAACAAAAACGAACACCGATTGACAGCACTCGGCAGTAAAATTTTCTACATTTCCCTTACTTAAGGTTCAATTTACTTTGATGCATTTTCGAAAAATTCAAAAGCAGTTTTTTTCGACGCATTATTTCAAATTGCTAAAAGCTTGCGTCATTTTGTGTAGAATAGCAAAAGGAATCGAATAGTGCGAGCATTTTGCAATCTGAACTAATGCGTCGAAAAAAACTGCTCTTCAATTTTTCGAAAAGCATCAAAGTAAATTGAACCTTAAGCACTTAAATTAGCACTCTATGCACCATTTTTTTTCCTGAATTTTGCTGATGTATGAATAGAAAAAAAGTAAAGAAACAATACATTGAGTATTGAGTGGTATCGGCTCGTCTCTCTGTTCTCTCGATAGTCATAGCAAGCGAGCACTTGATTGGTGATTACGACTAAAACTTTGATCAATTTTTAATAGTTCACCATTTATTAAAACAACTATCATCTTTAAACAAAACAAATCTTTCAATCAATCGGAATAAAATTAAAAAAATTAATTTCATTCAAAAATTACTATTTTGTAAGCATTCATAACCTGACACTATTTCATCACACTTTTTTTATTTGTTCCCCAATATAGTCCACAAAAATCGAAGTCCGACGTCAAAAACCTTCCGTCGACCAAATAACAGATTTACGTATGAAACTTATACACTACCCTCCCTCTCTGTATCCTGTCTACATAGTTATGGACACTTCCTGTAACACAAATTTTGCGACTGTCACCTACCGATAGCATTCTAACTGGTTCATAAGACTGAAATGTGGACAGTGAGAGATTTCATTTTGAAAATGGAACACGGAACAATATGAACGATTATAGGATTTTAGATATTTTTGAAGATACTGAGGTTGGGATAGATAATGAATGTTGGGCATTTCAATATTCCGAAGAAACTGAAGAAATTTTTGATTGTTATTACAATTGTAGGCTTATTGGGTTATGATAGATAAAGTGTTTTTTGTAAAGTAGCACTTGTCTATAGTTTAAGATTTATTGTATATATTTTATTGTATATTGATTATGAAATGTTGGCACTTTAAAATTCATTCGATTGTGACTAATAAAATATTAACAGCAATAATGTGATTTAAGAGATGAATTCTGATGTGATTTAAGGTATCGTATGATGGCTTTTGACCCATGGCCACTTTCTGGAGGTCCCTAAAACATGGTCAAATGTGGTCAGGGTGTTCCTGGGAATCTAAAATGTCTACCATTGAATTGGATTTTGCATTCTCATTTCATTTGAGGTGTCATGGGTTTTATTAATTTTGGGACGGATTTATTCTCATGGCCCATACAAAACGAATCATCTTCCGGTCACATCTCGGGAACCAGAGATTTTCGGTGACATTATGTAAAAATAATATTGGGGACAAATTACACCATTATTTATATTTTTAATTAAACATGAACTTTAGTTATCCTTATAAAGGAGACATTTAAGTAAGTTTGTAATCCAAACACTGAATATTGCCACCGCAAAGCTACAGCAAATGAGCCTGGAAAAATAAACAGATTATAAAAAAAATGATCGTCATGACATCTACATAGGTGTGAATACTTGCGGAACCAACCATCCCGTTAATCGATATTGGTGCCCTTTTAAATTTGCGATTCAACTCTTCCGGCAACCAAAATATAAACTAAACCATAACTGTTTTTGAGGATTAGTAGTGGATGAAAACACGATATCCTTAAGTGAACCAGCAGAGAAGAATCATTAGAATTGAATTTGAAATACCGTACTCCGGGGGTAAATCGATCACCGGGGCAAATGATCATTATGGGTTGCATTTTTCGATATCTCATATAAAATTTTCGATGATTGATATCAAGAGAATTTCATCAATAGATTCTAATGATTGCATTGACGAGTTTCTAATAACAAAAAAGTAGATTTTACTGTATAAATTTAAATAGTATATAACTCTCATTCAATAGCATTCAAAATCATCATCCACACAAACGATCATAGGGCTGCAATGATTTTTGACATTTTATTGGAGGTGTTTTTCATTCAACTAAGTGTCCAGTCCAATTATCTGCATTATTTAATAAATTTAATTATTGAAAAATCAATAATTTTCTGTGAAATGTATAGGGATTTTTTAAGAAACGTCTTACATTTAGGCGCAACTATGCATTGTAAGGAATATTTGTTGTAATTTCTGCTGGAAATAAACTTCGCACAAAAATTTAAGCATCTGATTCGGCTTAAAGGATCCTAAATTTGGAATACAAGCAATTAACTTGAAAGCAGGGTTGATTAATTTCACCGCATATCGAATTTTAGAATTTGAGATTTCAAAAATATCCTAAATACTCAATATGATTAGTAACTAAAGGGTTATACGGTCAAAATTTGGTCAATATCAACTTGACGTATTTCTTTCAATTTTGCATTTAAAAAACCTGAACACCCCTCATTTTGAAGGTGTGTGTGTGTAGAATGTTGCTCCTATTTTGATTTTGGAATTCACTCTTCAGTTGTCAAAATGCCGTCCAAGCAAGAAGAGCAGCGTATCAAAATTTTGCTCGCGCATCGCGAAAATCCGAGCTACTCGCACGCAAAGTTGGCAAAATCGCTAAAAGTTGCCAAATCAACCGTTACAAATGTAATTAAAGTGTTTGGGGAACGTTTGTCGACAGCCAGGAAGTCTGGATCGGGGGGAAATCGAAAACCGGAAGCCGCTGAGACGACAAAGAGAGTTGCCGGTAGTTTCAAGCGAAACCCTAACCTCTCTCTCCGAGATGCCGCAAATAAGCTGGGTGTATCGTCTACAACCGTGCATCGAGCCAAAAAACGAGCCGGACTATCGACTTACAAGAAGGTAGTGACTCCAAATCGCGATGATAAACAAAATACGACGGCCAAAGCGCGATCCCGGAGGCTGTACACGACGATGCTGACGAAGTTTGACTGCGTGGTAATGGACGACGAAACCTACGTCAAAACCGACTACAAGCAGCTTCCGGGACAGGAGTTTTATACGGCAAAAGGAAGGGGAAAGGTAGCAGATGTTTTCAAGCACATGAAACTGTCAAAGTTCGCAAAGAAATATCTGGTTTGGCAAGCCATCTGTACCTGTGGCTTGAAAAGCAGCATTTTCATAGCTTCCGGGACTGTCAACCAAGAAATTTACGTGAAAGAGTGTTTGAATAAACGTCTGCTGCCTTTCCTGAAGAAACACGGTTGTTCCGTACTGTTTTGGCCGGATTTGGCATCTTTTATTTATTTTATTTATTTATTCGTCAATCAATCAAATCGTAGACTACATATTAACATTAAGACTTATGTTCTATGACTTCGCAGGGTTCTGAAATATATTTTTAATTCTGTTGAGGGCATATTTAGGTCAATCATTTCACAATGATGATTATAAACAGTCATCATCTGATTTACCGGTCCAAATTTAGCGTAATTGGTCCGATGGCGATCTACTGCGAACAACTGTCGATTGCGTAATTGTCGGGAAGGTGCATACAAATTTAACCTTGACAATAGATCAGCTGAGTCAATGCGTTGCGAAATGATATTGTTTAATAAAGAAATCTTTGCGTAATCCCGACGTTCTTTCAATGTTTGAATGCTGATCAGCAAGCAACGTGCTTCATATGACGGGAGAGGAAAAGCCGTCCAACCTAACTTACGTAATGCATATAATAAAAATTGCTTTTGGATTGACTCTATTCGTTCTTCATGCTTTTTCATATAGGGTAACCAAACAACGCTACAATATTCTAAAATTGACCTCACATAAGCAACGTAAAGTGATTTAATTGCATAAGGATCTTTAAAGTGGAGACCGAAACGTTTTATAAAATTAAGCATATTGCCTGCTCTATGTATTATTGTGTTATAATCAAGGTTGCAAAGACTCATTTCAGCTAAAATAATGTTTTTCTGAATAATAAAACCAAAAGTTGGTATGATGGCATGTTTTACTTGTAACTTACAAGAAGAGGTTACAAAGTATGCGTTGGAAACATAAAACCTGTAAATTTTGCTTTCTATGAGTCACAATCAGCGATTTGCTGATCGCTGAGTGAGTGAGTGAGTGAGTGAGTGAGTTTGTGAAAAATCGCTGATTGTGACTCTCATGAAGTGAAATAAACAGGTTTAATATGTCAAACACATTCTTTGCAACCCCTTCTTGTATCCTACCAATTCAAAATTTGATCATGGCATCTAATTATTTCATAATTTAGAAAAACATTGTTTTAGCTGAAATGTGTCTTTGCAACCTTGGTTATAATGGTCCACAAATGTCAATTTAGAATCTAGAATAACACCTAAATCTCTTACATTTTCACATTTTTGAACATTTTCATTACCTAATGTAATACAAAGATTTTGTTTGTTTAGTTTTCTACTGTACGTTATAATATTACATTTTTTGATATTAAGTTTCAATAAACTTTTACTACACCATCTGTAAAAAACATTTATTTCATTCTGAAACACATTCATATCGTTATCGCTTCCTATTTCTAAAAATAGCTTCATGTCATCAGCGTATATAAGTACCTTGATATTTTTTAAAATAAGAGAGACGTCATTAATGTACAAAATAAAAAGAAGAGGACCTAGGTGCGATCCCTGGGGAACCCCTGACGTGACATGAATTGGCTTAGATGTTTTTTCGTTGAATCTTACAATTTGCTGGCGATCAACTAAATACGATCTAATCCAGGTGATGAGCTCCATCTCAATTCCCATTTTTTCTAATTTAAAAATCAGCATTGGGATATCAATTCTGTCAAACGCTTTACTGAAGTCTGTATATAGAGCTTCTACTTGGTTACCTCTGTCCATTGCATTTAATACAAAGTCCACAAATTCCAAAAGGTTTGTGGTGGTTGAACGGCCTTTAAAAAATCCGTGTTGTGCACTAGTTATTCTTTGTTTTATTTGGCCAAAAATGTTTTTATTTATAATTGATTCGAAGAGTTTTGGAATGCACGAAATGATAGCAATCCCACGATAATTTCGAATATCGGATTTTTTACCTGATTTATATATGGGTATTAAGTAAGATTTTTTCCATACCTTCGGGAATATACCGGATTCAAGCGACATATTAAACAGCCAGAATAAAGGGGTTGTGAGTTCAGTTGCTAAGTTTTTCATAAAAGTAGGTGGGATTCCATCTGGTCCTGAACCTTTAGTGGCGTCCAAATCTCGTAGGCCATTCCAAATATGTGATGACCATGACGCGAAATGTTATTAACGCCAACAGTAGTTGAAAAGTCAGGAAAATAAGAAAAATATTCAAAATCACGATCATTATCTGAAAATTTCGTGTATGTTTCTTGAAAAAAAGTGGCGAAAAGATTACATATATCATCAGAATTATTACCTTCCTTTTCATCCAATGTCATTTTTGATGGAAAACTGCACGATTTCATTTTAGTTTTGACGTAATTGAAGAAGTTTCTTGGACATGATTTAATTTCATTCTCTTGCCATTACGGTAAAAAGGCCATGGAGTGGTACGCCGCCAACAACGTGCAAGTGGTTCCCAAGGACAAGAACCCTCCCAACACGCCAGAGCTCCGCCTAATTGAGAAATACTGGGCTATTGTCAAGCGGAACCTAAAGAAGACCAAAAAAACTGATAAGGGCGAGCAGCAGTTCAAGGCAAACTGGCTTTCTGCGGCGAAGAAGGTGGACAAGGTGGCTGTACAAAATCTGATGGCAGGGGTCAAGCGTAAGGCCCGGCAATTCGGATTTGGAAAAGCGGAAGCCTAACTGAATATTTTTCCTGAATTTTATACTAATTGAACTTGAAAAAGAAATTTAATTTGATTTTTTAAATAAACGATTTCACCGATTTACACGCGTTTTCCCTTGACCAAATTTTGACCGTATCACCCTTTATGCAGAACGATAGCGACCACATTGCTACTGATTTTAATACAATAATGTCAATTTCGTTTAATGTAGAAATTTATTTCTATGTTTTAATTATAAAGTGATCACTTTTCCACCGGATTGCGGCTTTTTTAGCAATTAGAAGTTAATAGTTATTTAGAGTTAGTGAAACCTTATAAGAATCTTACCTAATCTTACCTTGTGCAATGTAAAAAAAGTTATCCAGTATCATACCATATAGCATGTACTATTTTTTTGTACAGGAAGCTATCCAATGCCATACCAGCCAGCACGCATCTTGAATCAAATATTGCATACATCACGGCGTGAATTGGTCAAATGTACTAAAATAGAATTTAAATCAAAACCAAACCAATAGGGGAAATGACGGCTTCGGCATGACAGACTATTTTCGGCAACCCAAACTGAAACACTATTTTCACTGGATTTTCTTACGAAAACACTTCGCTGAATGCATGCAAACGATTCTTTATGCTTTCAGCTTCAATTTGACTTTATTTTTACTTTATTTTTATTACTGAGAAAAAGCAATCTAGCAAGTTTTTCTTGAAATGCAACACACGCACTACAAATTGTAGCTGATTTCGAGTTGCCGACCATAGAACAGCAGATTTACATGCAGTTCAAATGGAACGGTTGCCGAAGAAAAACTGGTTGCCGACAATACTCGCTCTCGCTAGAGAAGATTGGAGCTTTGTAAAAGCGTTTCAAAACAGTTTTTGACAATTCTTTCGACTGAAAATGTTAGAGCAGCTGACAGCAAAAGATTGTAAACAAACCAATACTGCATATGTGTGCGTTCCTTAGAGAAAAAGGCTATAGAAAGAAGGTCGCTGCTTAGGTTGCCGAGAATACGTAAATTCCCCTATATCAAATGCAAACTAATCATGCTGGATGAGAATACCAAGTGAAATATCATCAAGGTTTTCCATCCAGTGTGTTCTAGAATATCATTAGAAGACATTTAAGCGATAATATGTACTTTAACGAATCATGTTTGTATTAATTAATGCGTGAAGTTAACGATTTACATAGTTGGAGATGCTTAACGTCAAAATGATCTTTGCACGCTTTCTACTCTCTACATACAATTTTCACACTGCCGTACTCTAAGGGAACTATCAACTCTATACTTTTATCTCCTCATCTATCGTATAAAATGGCCACTCTGAGTCTGATATTTGACGTTAGGCACCTCCAACTAAATACCTTATGGTTAATTATTTCATGCTTGTCTGTCTGATTTAGTTTTACTTCAAAGCGGGGTTCTCCAAATAAACTTTAATTTGTTGATACAGATACTTGCTAGATGGGAATACTGAGCCAAATATTATTAAAGTAATTCATCCATTGTATTCAGGAATATAATTAAAAGAAATTTAAAATAATTAGCAATGAAGTTTAATTGATCAAATTTTATTCCATAATTCACTTTTATTATATTTGGCTCAGTATTCCAAAGACTCGACCGTCAATTTGACGTAGGATTACGTGCTCGGTATCAATATATGGCGACTATGTTAGGGAAACCTCTTTTTGCAGGGAATCGGTGATAAGTTTGATCACCATTGCAACAGTTGAACATTTGTGTCATTTTCAATAGTGATCTATCAAAAATTGATAAAGTAGTCATTGTAGCAGCTTCGTAGAAAAATTTCGAATCGATTGTTTAGAATTATTAAAATCCATCCGCTATTGACACAGTTATAAGTGGTCAAAACCTGACCACTTTTCGTAGCGCGGTCGATTTTGGTTTTTTGAAATTGCACCCTCTGTTGCCAAAAGACGTAAACCTACGTCAAAAATGAACCATGAAGTTTAATTGTTGAAATTTCTTCTAATGGTATTCGTGAAAACACTGGACGAATAACTGGAAAGATATTTCTCTTGGTATTCTCATCCAGCATGATTATTTGTATGGAATTATTGGTTAAGGGTTTTGATTTAAATGTTAATTTAGTACATTTGATCAATTTACGCCGTAATGTATGTAAAATTTCACTAAGATGAGTGTATAACTTCATGTGCTAACAATTAGTACATGCTGGATGGTACGGTACTGGATAACTCATAGTGCATATGTTTCCTGGGTGGTGGTGAATATGAAATTGAGCACAGAAACGCGTTTTTAAACTGAGTGTTTCGATAATTAACGCCACAAAAAGTGCACTCAGCTGCTCCACCATGATTTTTTTTTTTGAATGTATGCTAGCCAGCATACCGTAGTCCACGTAATCCATGGTTTGTTAATCCTGAAATTTAAATTTCTTATGAAATATTACGTCTGCTTTGAAACATAATACATATGTGTGATTATTTAGAACGCTGTTAAGAGACTTTGATAAAGTTTACGTAATATTTTGAGTATGGTAGGCATTAATAATCAAATTAAATAGTGTCTGGGTGTGCTACAATGTGTCTGGATTTCGGTGTATTACGGTACACAATTTATATCTTTGAATACTCATCGTTTCAACCCTGACGAAAAAAAAAACATTTGTCCATGTATACAAACAGTAAAGGTACTCATCCCGGGACTGAAATGACTCCATTCCCCCCACCGACCCCAAAAATGTATCTGGCCTCAAATCCTCTAGTCCTTTGAGCAAGCTAATCTTCTCCTTGGCCTCTAGCCCACGAAATGCTTACAGTACAAAACTGATGCGGCAGGCGCCATGTGTATTTTAAAGTGTTATGCTTTTCTCTCGCATATGAATGAGAACCGGCAACGGCTGGAAAGATTTTCCGATTCCGCTTGAGGCTGCCCTTGTTGCCGTGTGGCATCACTAATATCGGCTACATCAAAACTTATATAACCATAAAAAAAATGCTGCAACACTTTCGCTCCATTCGTTATGTGATTGGAAGGTGGAAAACGGATGCTGCTACTGCCACACAACAGAAAAGGGGTCCAGCCGTAAAATTCGTCAGCAGTCCAAACGGTGACAGTTCTAATTGAGATGTAAAATTCGCATTAAAATATCACGAGTGTACTCACAGGCAAAACAAACGGCATGAACATCCTGTATGTTTTCTTGTATCATGTAATGTAATAAAAATGAGCCTGGAAAAATAAACGAATTATTAAAAAAAATGTAATGTAATGTCATTACTTACGATGGACTGCAGCGTTCAAGCAATTGTTTCTAGAATAAATATTTTCATGCAATACCTTCACGCGCTGATATTTCAGCCGCAGTGCATTTGAGGAATCAAAATTTAGCTATCATATAAATCCCATAATTATTTTAAAAAAAAATCAGATGACCACATTACAGAATCTGTTCATGCGGTGAAACAATAGAAAATCCGCTTACTGCAATTCTGTAATAGAATCTTACATTTCCCGGTTGGGTGCAGGGAAGAGTAGTTGGGATTTTTATAGCAAAAATAGCTCCGCGCCCACACGTGCGCATTCGGTAGTCGGAAGAAATTAGAGATTATCTCATGAAATTTCAAAACTGAATGCCCATGATTTGTTTGTTTCCGTCTTTTTTTGCGTCTCCAGTGTACGCTTCTGCTGCAAACCGATCATAGCAAATTGCAAACGAAAATAAAAGCAAAAATGTAACCCAAAAGGGTAAAATAAAATAAAATAAAATAAAAATAAAATTGCAATATCGGTTCAGTACAATTCGCTCCGGAGTTCAAGTCATGTTGTACGCTGAGCTATGTTGGTTGGCTGGCAGAGTATCCCACTCCACAGCAGTCAGTCATCGAAAGTCGAGGAAAAAAAAAGAACGGCGAGTTCAGACATCCCTGACGGAACCGTGGCTCAAGGAGGAACCCAAACAGAAGAACATTTGGCAAAGAAGTGCTCTTTTGACTTATGCATGCAGATGATTCCAGTGGGGAGTAGTTTGCTTGCCGCTCGCTACTCTGCTACTTCTTTTAATGCTACGGTTCAATTTGCTCTGCACTGTTCTACGACGAGAACATGAAGTAGAAGTGCTCAGTGCGCTGTAATTGGAAGAAAGGAATCTATGTGGAAGAAATTTCAAAGGCAATAGAGATTCTAACCGCTGGGAATTCTCACGATTTCGGGGCACATTTCGGGATACTACAAAGACAATCTAAGCTGCTTTGATATGGATCGGAACTGCATATTTGGGATCAATAATCTAGGTTCAGGATATCGTCTTTTCGCTACGACCGTTGTAGAGTTAGAAGTGAGCACTTATGAAGATGGCACAACATGGAATAAACATTTCTGTAGAATGTATATTGCTTTAGGTGAATATAATTTTGAAACCTCAAGCTGATGCAAAAGAGAGAAAAAAAACCATCGGGCAAAATGTGTCCTTCAGCTTGGAACTGTTGGTTCCGAGCGAATTGTGAGCTCACGAAGTAATTTGGTCAATCAAAATGCTATTACAAAACTATATAAAGGGTGTCCACGATGAAATTGCCACACACAAAATTGATTCGCAAAATTCGAGTTTTCATCCGATTGCCATCAAATTTTCAGGGATTGAGAAATAACTATTAAACTTCATTTTACCATTTTACTCGTATTTTATTTACAGTCCATACGCAAATGCCCGCACCTTGGCCTTAACCCCGGTCATAAGATTCTGCACAACCTGTGAATCAACCGTTTTTTGCATGTAAACCCATACTTTCTTCAGTTCCTCGACTGTCTTCACTACCTTAGGTCGTTTAAGAAGGTGCTGCTTCATAATCGCCCAGTACTTCTCGATGGGGCGGAGCTCCGGAGTGTTGGGAGGGTTGAACATTTTCGGCACGAAATTGACCTTATTGTCCGCATACCACTTCAGCACGTCTTTGGAGTAGTGGCATGAGGCCAAATCCGGCCAGAAGATTGTTGGGACGTTGTGGGCCTTCAGGAGAGGAAGCAGCCGCTTCTGGAGGCACTCTTTTATGTACACCTGTCCGTTCATTGTGTCCTGGGTCACGAAAGGTGCACTCCGCTTCCCGCACGTGCAGATGGCTTGCCAAACTGACTGAGTGCGGACATGCTCCGGAACGCTGAACTTATCCTTGGCCGTGAAAAACAGGTTGCCGGGGATCTGTTTGAAGTCGGCCTTCACATATGTTTCGTCGTCCATGATGCAGCATTCAACTTTCGTCAGCATGTTGAGGTACAACTTCCTGGCACGGGTTTTGGCGGACTTGTTATGCTTCTCGTCGCGATTAAGGGCCTTTTGTACCTTGAACGTTCGAAGCCCAGCCTTAGTTTTGGCCTTCTGGACAAAACTTCGGCTTAGGTGCAGCTTCTTAGCCACATCCCTAACGGAGGCGTTCGGATTTCGGTTGAAGGCCCCAACTACGCGGTTGTGATTTTTGGTGTTGTACGGAATTCTTTTTCCTTCACTTCTGGGCCTCTGATCGGTGGTCAACCGTTCCTCGAACCGCTTAATCACTCGCGACACCGTGGAATTCGCGATTCCCAACGTTTTAGCGATGGAACGATGCGAGAGATCCTTGTTCTCGTGATGAATGCGCAAGATTTTATCACGCACGAGCTGTTCTTTCGACTCCATTTCCGCGAGTTTTGATCACAGGACTTTAAAACTTGCATGATGTAAATAATGCACTATGAACTAAATCCACCCAAATTTTCATTAAATTCTACCCAACGGTTAAAAAGTTAGAGCAATTTCATTGTGTGGCAATTTCATCGTGGACACCCTTTATGTATACAAAATGCTCATAGCACGAAAAGGTATATAACAAGTATTATAATCGAAATGTGTTCAGCCTGTTGAGATGAATAAAATTTCTAAAAACTCCATGCATTTGGAATCAATCTACTTCCATACACAGGATCCCTTATTCAAGGTTTACAACTTTCCCTTATAGATCTTTGAGGAGTTTTCAGTACATTCATAGCCAGAACGATGTTTTTTCGGAAGAGTGTTCAAAACGAATCGGTGATGTAAAAGTTCGTTTCAGCAATGGGACAAAAGATCGCAAACTTAATGGCAGTTTTTGAGAATGAAGAGCTTTGAGTGTGTTGATTTATTTCCTTTTAATTCCGTTATAATTGCTCATCTTTTGACAGATACGCGTATTTCGTCAACTATTTGCAGACTTCATCAGTGCCAAGTTCTCAACACCACTGAATACTTGGCACTAATGAAGTCTGTAAGTAGCAGGACTAAACATACTCATTACAGTTTAAATACTACTTTTAGAAATTATGAAACTATGTGATATTATAATAATAATTAGTAAGATGCAAGTAGAAAAGGTAAAGTTTGTGTATGACAGATAAAATGTGTCAATTTCACTTTCAGAGTGTCACAATTAGCGATTAACTATAACGAGTAGTACTCACATTGTGACCCTCTGAAAGCAAAACTGACTGGTTTTATGAGTCAGTTACCTCCTCTTCATATAAAAATTATTATTATTATCATCTTACATATAAAAATTATTATTTTAATCAAGGTTGCAAATACTCATTTATGCTAAAATAATGTTTTTCGGAATAATAAAACCAAAAGATGGTATGATGACATGTTTTACTTGTAACTTACAAGAAGAGGCTACAAAGTATGCGTTTCAAACATAAAACCTGTAAATTTTGCTTTCTATGAGTCAAGCGATTTGCTGATCGCTGAGTGAGTGAGTGAGTGAGTGTGTGAAAAATCGCTGATTGTGACTCTCATGAAGTGAAATAAACAGGTTTAATATGTCAAACACAGTTGCTATCCATCTCTCGAACCGATCAGTCGCTTTATCACCAGACACTATATTCGAGATTCTTTTGTGCGGCGTGCGAGCGTGTGCTTTTTACTTTACTATGAAAGTGTTACGAGAAAACTGTGTCGTATTAGACACATCGATTCTTCCCAAGCGACCGTGTATTTCGGTCATAAAAACATTCTTGGACAATGAGCTGCAGCTCGATATGTCGCTTGTGACAAGTATCCAGCCTCACAACGTAAAGAACGTTGTGTACCTGGGTATGCGAGACAAGGACGCGGCCGACAACATTGCTTCAGCCCATCATTTGAAGCATTGTATTGAAAGTGAGGGGAAAAACTTTCCATTACCCATCTACGTCGAGAGCAGTGCTGTTGACGTACGGATTCACGATCTCCCGTCGGATATGGATAATGTGGTTATCGTTAACCATATGCGCCAGTATGGAGAGATAATTGCAATCAGAAGTGAAGTTTGGAAAAGCTACTTTCCAGGCTTGATTAATGGAGTTCGCGTCGTAAGGATGAAGCTTAATCATCCGATTCCCTCTTACATTACTGTGGACGACGAAGTGACTTTGGTGTCATATAAAAACCAAGTCAAAACTTGCCGTAACTGTGACCGAAAATCTCACCCGAAACAACGTTGCTCCGAAGTGGCAACAGCGGTAGCAGCAGCAAAAAAACAGAATTCACAATCGGAGATGGGGAAAAATAACACCAGCAGCGATAAAAATCACAGCAACAGTAACATCAACAACAACAACATGAAGACCAACGGCAATAGCAAGCTTGCGGACGCAGCTAAAGATAAGCAGTGGCCTTCTCTTTCTAAACCGGCAACTGATGCAGATCTACACATAAACAATAGAGCAGTGATGAACAAGCGACAAAGGTCCGTTGAATCGGAAACAACAAGCAACCATACGAAAAAAGTTAACACGAACGAACCAACTTCCAGTGATAGTGATTGCAGCCTGACCACCGTGAGTTACATTTGTCCCTACACGCAGCGACCATACAAGATCCCTTCGTTTGAGTGGATTGAAGATGAACAGCAGAAACGTGCTTTGATCGAGGATTACAAGCAGAAAGTGGATGCTTTGTACCTAGCGCAGCAAAATGAACGAGACAAAAATATTTGAATTGTTTTTTTTTTATGATACTTGGCTCCGTTGAGTCTTTTTTAGACATATGAGCCTTACAAATAAACAGATTGAAAAAAAAAAAAAAAAATATGTCAAACACATTCTTTGCAACCTCTTCTTGTATCTTACCAATTCAAAATATGATCATAGCATCTAATTATTTCATAATTAAAAAAAAAACATTGTTTTAGCTGAAATGAGTATTTGCAACCTTGATTTTAATATCACAAAGGGAAATTTACGTATTCTCGTCAATCTAAGCAGCGTCAGTACTTCTGTTAGCATTTTTTTTAGCGTCACACACATATATGACGTATCTATTTGTTTAAATTGATCTGCTGCTTGCTTCTCTATCCATTCCAATCGACAGAATTGTTCAACACTGTTTGAAACGTTTTTACAACGCTTCAAACTACTCAGGTGAGTATTACTATTGTCGGAAGCCTCTTTTTCTTCGGCAACCTTTCCATTTGAACTGCGTGTTAACCAGCTGTTCTATTATCGGCAACTCGAAAGCAGCCGCATTTTGTATTGGAAGAAAAATCTGGCATAATAGGCTTTGGCAGTCAAAAACATGTAGTCATATTGAAGCTGAAAGACTAAGGAATCGTTTGAATACATTCAGGGAAGTGGTTTTATGGGAAGTGAAATCAACGTTTACATTTTGGTTGTCGAAAATAGTCAATGGATGTCGAAACCAACATTTACCCTAGTTTCATAATTTTGAAAAGAAGTATTTGAGCTGTAATGAGTATGTTCGTTCTGGTAAGTAGTGATATTTTGATTATACAAATGAATATGCCAAAGGTAAAGCTTCTGAATTATAATTAAAACATTAAATTTTCCTCGTTATTTTCTTTCATCATTGATTGTTTGTTTTGTTTCTTTATTAATGAGACTTTTAGCCTTAGGCTGAAACGTCTCTTAACCTCATTGAACTTTAAAGATCCTTTATAAATTTATCTTCAGGAATAAAATTTATTTTAATATATCTGCTTGAATTGTTTTTTTTTATGGTTATGGAATATGGATATTATTCACAAATTTTAAATTTGAATAAATTGTTTAAAATTCTGAACTTAAGAATTATTATGCTTGAAGAAATTTTCAAAAACAAGAAAAATTTCAAGTTTTATCGTGGTTTTAAAGCATGCTACAAGTCTAAATCATGGTCTCCAGAACCGTCATAAAACCAAAATTGTTACTTGGGTATACATATAGACATTGAGTATTTTCCTATGTATTTTTCAAGATTGAGGACCTTGTATAATATTCAAGGTTCATGAAATTTGACAATAATTTCTAAGGAGCTCATTTCAAGGAAGATCTGGGCAGAGCAGTAAAACAACAAGTGCAATCTTCTTTTAATGTAGTCCTGAGGAACTACAGATTCTATGTGAAAACCAAGGTAGTTCTGATTAGAATTCCATCCAAACTCTTGATATGATTCAAAAGAATTTTGAAAGAAAATTCTTTGAAATTTAGAAAATTAATTCCTATGAAATTATGAAGAGGACTATAGGGAAATACAAAGAATAATTCCAAAGGAATTCTATGGATGTTTCTGAAAGTTTCAGGGAGAGAGAAAAGTCCCTAGCATCATCCTATGGACATTTTTTAAGAATGCTTCGGAAATTTGCTAAAATAAGGATTACAATAACATCTGAAAATAATTCCAAGCGAACTTCAAAGGAACTCGGAAAAGATTTCCAAGGGAGTTCTGACTTCAATGCCAAATAATTATTATAGTGAAATCTAAGCACTTTTTTAATCACTGCAAGCGAATTCCTAGGAAACTTTCAAAGTGAGTAGTGGGAAGGTGTAATATTTAAAGGGCATTCTAAAATGAATTCATTGAAAATTCTGAGAATAACTCCATAGGATTCGTTAATCATATTTAAAACCACTGCTCTGATGGGGAGACAATAAAACTGAAGCATTCAGTGTTCGTAAAATCATTCTCAAATCTCAGCCTTGATTCACGCTTGATATTCTCATACATATTAACGCAGTCACACTCACAACGCCGAAAAATCTTTCCAATTTTAAACTCGCAATATGTGTTACTTTTTCAATCCGTGATGCACAGACAATAGTGATAACAATGAATAACACCAAAATATAAATAAATGAACCTGAAAAGTAATCGGTGAACGACGAATTATGCAAGGTAAAACTCATAGGCACATAAACTCACGCATGAGATTTGAGATTTTTAGTTTTTCCGAACATTACTGCTTCTAAAATTGAACTTTTACATAAATCATTAATTGACATGATTACTGATATGCTAAAAACTAGCTTCATGTTTGATGCTATTCAAACTAGAGTTAAATTTGCAAACAATTCCGTATGTATTGTTTCAAGATAGTTATAGAAAAAATGCTGTGACGTGTGCGCGTAGATACATCCGCGTAGTAAACCGATTGAATAAGTAAATCCGTGTCGAACGATATATCTAAACAATGTAAGTTACGAAAACCACGCGAATTCCGAAAGCCGTGCGAGACAACCGAAGCGAGAAAAAAGGCTTATTATCATTTAAAGAGTGCCACCAAAATAAATGTGATAGCCTATGTTGGCAAGTTAATTAATTTTGGTTTCCTCCCTAAATATTCTATTTATTTACTACTGAGCTTTGTATCAAATTAGTTAATTTAAAGAACGTATCAATCATTTCAAGATTTCGCGACCGTACCGAACAAATTCTATACTACAGAAGCTCAAAAAAAAAAAAAAAACTTTTGGTGAGCTCTACTGCATTGCGAATCACTTCTGCGTAAGCTCCGTAGACGTAGGCGCGTTGATTCCGACAGCCGCGAAAAGTTAAACATGCATCAATACCACATAAGGAAAGATCGATTTTACTTATGGTTTAGTTCATAGATTAACATTGACTGCTGTTTAAAAATGTAAGTACTTGAACACTAAGAAATAAGTTAACTCAGATGCTTTAACCGCATATATAAGAGATTTCGCGTATTGAGAGAATAATATAGTAATCGAGTACAACAAACTCAGGGGAATACAATACCTCCAAAAGTTTAAAAGCTATCAATTGTCACATACCTCTACTTTTACTTATTTCCTAAACTATTCCTCTCCTTGTTAATCTGCTTAATTCTATTGGTCTGCCTGCGGTTTTCTTTTTAAAGTTCAAGACTAAATAAGAAGATTTATTCTACAATTTTAAAGGTTAATTGCCTCCCTAAGCGGACATGCGGGGGGCATCCTAGTTCTTTTGTTAATCTACTTAATGTCATTAGACTTTCTAAAGTTTCTTATTTAAGTTCATTTGATGATTATGATATCTCATTAGTCTAATTTAATAAATTATTAAAAGCTCTAATTCACCTAATCAATCATAACCCATGCTTTATTAAGTACATGCACTTGTGCTTGTAATCTGAAATTAAACGTGTTTCAAGTTATTTTGATTTATACCCCGTTCACATTACAACCTATATCACGTAATATAGGGTGTCTTGCAATAAGCACTCATACATAGGATTTCCAGTGAAAACTAGATGTATGAGTGCTAATTTGCAAGACAGCGTATATCACGTGATATACGTTGTAATGTGAACGGGGTATTAAGCCTATACCTATTTATTATATCGTAGTTCGACCCCGGTAACACCTTCATGTGACTAAAAGGCTTCATTTTGAAGTTAGTTTCCTAGCTGATTTTTAAATTATATAGGGTATATGCTCCAACTATGCTCACACGCTTCCACTATGTCGCACCACAAAAATACGTATGGGTATGTCATAATAGAAGCTCGCCACAGTGGAAATCCCGAGCCATAGTTCAAACACTTATCCCAAATCAAATTGAAGCACATATAAGATTAGTTGCAATACCATGTACAAAAATCATGTGTAACATTGTTTCCTGAGTAATACTTCAATGAAAACAACAATGAAAGCTTCTCACGCAAATAGAAGGAGCACCGTTGGGCACTTTCTGAAATATTTCAATAGTGTAATTCTCTTGCAAACCCAAATAAATCTATCTGCGTAAAAATAAATAAAATAAGAGTGACACACCAAAAAATTATGAATTTTAATGGTTATGTAAATATCCATGCATGCTAAAATTGAAGCATGTAAACTTCCTTTTCACGTAAACTAGCAACTTGCAAGAAATATTGCTTACAAAGATGGATGGTTGCATACAATATTTAGAATATTTCATTAATTGACTCATAAATTTACACGATCTGTAATGTGAATTTGTAAGATATGTGACGCTCCATTTATGTGCATCATAGTGACATAAATTTACACTAGTTTTTTCGAACTGTGGATTTGCGGCAAAACCCGCCAGTATCACACCCAACGTCAGTGCCTATACGTAAGCGTACTACGACGCGGCTCTCAATCAAAGGAGTAACAAGTGTGATACTATCACTGCTAGACTAGATCTTTGGTACTCTCATGAAGTGTTTTATCAGAGAGGGGAAGCTTAGTAATCCCCATTGCCTGCCCATGGCGCCATTCTATCGCGGCATGAGCCAGCAACGCCGGCCATAAACCTACCGTCTCCAACATTCCACTATAAAGCATGAAATTAAGCCCGCCCACCAACAGCAAGGTGCAAAAACTAGCCAAGGGGAGGGGAGACGTGCATATTGCCGTTATAACTGAAACTTTCCTTAAACCTGACCATACAATTAAATGGGACGCAAATTATTTCATTCATCGAAATGATCGTCTTGATGGACCCTGTAGCGACGTTGCCATCTTTGTTCATAGAAGTATCAAACATCCAATTCTTTCTTCGTTAGAAATCAAAGTTTTGGAAACTTTGGGAGTTTCTGTTAAAACAAAATTTGGACAACTTACGTTAATAGCTGCCTACTTGCTATTCCAATGCATAGGCCAGCAAAAGAAGGTCTCAAGGGTGACCTTCAGAAACTTAACCTCTGTAGGTCAAAATTCTTTATTGTTTTAATTTATTTTAATGCAAAACACTGCTCATTTGTAATGCTCAAGCAATTCCAATGGTAATAATCTGTTTGATGATTGTTCTGCAGGTTATTACACTATTCAATATCCAAACGGCCCAACATGCTTTTCTTCAGCAAGAAATTCCTAAACTATTGATTTGGTCTTAACTGACTAATGTCAACTTTGTAGCCAATTGGTTATCCATGCTGACTTCGGATCTGATCACCTTCCAGTTGCTTTTGAAAAATCATAAGAATTAATTTCTAATCCAAACAGCTCTACTTTCAATTACCTACCTACTTTGGGAGCAATATCGAACATTTATGGAACATAGCTTCGATCCAAATATTCCTTTGCAAACAAAATACTCTGATGAACAAAACTTTTGAAAATAATGTTTCGAAATTAGACCCGAGTTCCAAACCCATTTGGAAGCTAACAAACATTTTGAAAAAAAAAACCTCAACAGCCTATTCCAGCGCTTAAAAAAGGTGGTAAAATTTTGATCACAAATTTGGAAAAATCTCAGAAACTTGCTAAGCAATTCGAGAATTCCCATAATTTCAGTTTGAATCTTACTAGTCCTACTGAGAATCAGGATGCTCGGGAAAATATTTTTGATGATTCCTGGGGGGCTTCACATCAATATGAACTCAATTTTTGTAGATGAGCAGTTTGGTTTTCGCCATGGGCATTCAACTACTCATCAACTCTTAAGAGTTACCAATTTAATTCGTTCAAAAAAAGTCTTAAGGCTGCTCAATTGGAGTTGCTCTTCTTGATAAAGAAAAAGCATTCGACAGTGTTTGGCATGAAGGTTTGATTGCTAAATTGAAAAAAAAAAAAATTTCCACTTTATATTATGAAATAAGTTCAAAATTATCTAGGTAAATTATCTAAATTCCTAACATGTTAGAGCAGGAGTTCCTCAATGTAGAATTCTTGGGCCTTTTTTTCCTTTGATTTGTTTTCCGTGCTGAGCACCAATGCTACCAACGCCAGGGAGGCAGCTCCCACATCTGGACCCTACCTATCGATTCATCAACTCATGAACCGGGGACCAACGGCTTTACTTCCCGTGATCAGAGACCTACTATCTCTACTTATAACAAGTAGCCATAGCTAGCATAGCCGTGGCCTCACTTTTTATGCTGGCTACGAAAAGATGGCGGCGTGTCAGGCCCTAGCTATAATCCCATATCAGTCCCATATGGTAAAAGTAAGCATTGAGAAAAAGGCAGTTGAAGTTTCAAAGAGCGATTCGTAAAAATTTAAAAAATCATAGTAAATTAATTGACAATTCTTTCCAGTTGAAATCAGTTACTCTCAGAAGCTTTCATGTTTTGTTATATCACTGAAAACAGATGGCGATCCAAAAAGCATAATTTTAACTTGACCTCTGGACGTTCGAATTTCAGGATGGGACTGATATGTTATTACTTTGCTTAATGGAATAAACTGACTTAATGTGTTTTCACAGTTTTCATGATCAAAGTCCGTAGTTATATCACGTAATATGTAAGTAGATGCCAATTTATAGTGGATAACATTATCTTAAAATTGGCGAAAATCCATTTGGGACTGATATGCGACTATAGGCAGTATAGCATTTTTTTGTTTCAAAATCGAAGCATAACAATATTGTGAAAACATTGTTTATGTGAATTACATAAAGGGCGAACACGAAATTATTGCAACATATACCACTGGCTGTATCTCTATTCCCGCTAGGCGGAAATTAACCAAACTTTGCATAGTTTCTCTTTGAAGTGTATTGTACATCCTTTTTTTCTTTCTTTTCTTTCCTTTATTTAACGTCGGTCTCTGTTCCGCAATCTAGTGCCAATCACCGACGGACATCGATTGCCATCCATTGACGGCAATCGAATGTACAGGAAGGCAGCTTCCACACCTGCGTAGGATATCGCACCCATTCAACACACATGGGCCGGGACCAACGGCTTTACTTCCCTTCCGAAGGAAGACGTGACCAGAGATTTTTATGCCTCAGAAAAATCCCACCGACCTCGGCTGGGATTGAACCCAGACCCATTGGGGTGAGAAATCACTCACGCTTACCACTACACCACCGGTGCCGACTATTGTACATCCTTTAAATTGGGTTATTGTCTGTTTCGATGCGGCTAAAATGGAAGTGAGTCAAGTGAAGACGTGTGAAAAAATGTTGTCACATGGAAAATCCGGAGCTGTCCCATTTTTTTCCCTCGATTTTTTTTCCGTCGATTTTGTTTTCCGTGCTGAGCACCAATGCTACCGACGCCAGGGAGGCAGCTCCCACACCTAGACCCTACCTATCGACCCATCAACTCATGAACCAGGGACCAACGGCTTACTTCGTGATCAGAGATGTTAAGCCTCAGAACCAGGCTTCCAAAAAGTACAGCCTCCTCGCGACAGTTGGTTTATACCTGAATTGACTGTTGCTTTGTGTGCTTTACTACCGCTTGCTACCGTACGTTCAGATCTGAATTCGAAGTGTATTGGTAACAGCGCACGCACGAACGAATGAAAGCTGTATTAGAACAGTCGCATCTATACCCGCTTTGCTAAAATCATCGTGCTTGGAACGTAGTGAACCGAATGGGCTGTATTTATCCATTTCTTTATGACCAGGTTCTCAATGTTTCTGTCGTCAAAACAGCCTTCACAAACCGACGACATCCCTCAGCTTACCCAAGTGGCTGTCACGAAAAGGCTGTCACGAGACATTATATACAATTGATATACGGCAGTGGAGTATGGAAGAAACCCAGAAGAATGATCCCGAACAGATATGTCGGCCCGATGTCGGATCAATGTAAGGTCATTTTATGGTCGACGTCGGCCAAATGTCAGGTCGATGTCGGGTCAATTCTGTGTTAATGTCAGGTCAATGTCGGGCCAACATCGGGTTGGGGTTTGGTAGAAGTCAGGTTAGTGTCGGGTAGGCTTATATTTTTCGCCGGAGACCGTGCGTTTAAAAAAAAATATATCGGATGAAAATTTTGCAATGGTTAGCACGAACGTGATAGCAACCGAACGAGCTCCGGCGCCACACTGGTAGTGTAGTAGCAGTTTTACGACATACAAACAAAATTTCAAAGACAGCAGCAACGAATCGGCAGTTTGACGGACTGCTTGTTGTATGTACGAGGAAAGTTACGAATGACCATCCGAGGCTGTCATAGCCGAACGAACAAAATACATGACTAAGAACAAGCTGTCGTGAACAGCACAAGACGGCAACGTTGCATGTCGTATAAAAGCCTCACTGTGGGCTGTCGCTTATAGCTCAATCTCAAGGCTGTTGTAGGAAAAAGAAAGCGACAGCCGTTGGAATACTGTCATGAGGCGGTACTTTTGGTATGCCTGCTCAGAACCAGAAACCAACCCAGGCCTGCTGGGGTGAGAGGTAATAACGCTTACCACTACACCACCGGCACCACTAGAGCTGTCCCATCGTGCTTTAGGAAAAATTCTACTTATCAATAATTCAATCGTATCAATAGTTATAAACAGGGTCAAGGACCGGTTGCCATTGGATTACTAGCACGGAACAGGAAGGAAACCGGGAGTAGCATGTAGGAAATCGGAGGGAAAGGTCAAGGGTAATTTCACCCGAAATCCCAACATTTCAACAAGTGATGTTGCCAAAAAGATCGGTGTTTCACAACATTACGTTCAGATGGTTAAGACAATAGATGGATTACATGCATTCAAGGTTCAAAACTTCTCAAACCGTGATGAACGTTGCCAAAACCCGCACAAAGAAGCTCTGCACGGAAATGTTGACCAGATACACTTGCTGTGTGATATATGATGAAACAAAAGTCAAAGTTGACTTCCAACAAATACCAGGAGAGGATTTTATTCAGGAAAAGATAAGTTCTAAGTGGATGATCGTTTCAAGAAAAAAAAATGTCGAAATTTGCATCAAAATACACCATCTACACCATTGGAAAAAGAAGTAAAATATTCGACACAAAGGGCACCATCAATGGTGAAATTTACAAAAATGAATGCATCCAAAAACGTCTGCTGCCATTTTTAGGGCAGCACAATGAAAATCATTGTTTTGGCCGGACTTAGCTTCATGTAACTATTTTAAAAGCGTGATGGAATGATATGTGGCTAATTCGGTGCATTTTGTCCCCAAGCACATGAATCCACTGAACTGTCCAGAACTACGCTCAATCGAAACCTATTGGGCCATAATGAAGCGGGAACTCAGAAAGACCGAGTATTTAAAGGATACAAATGACATGCGGACGAAACGGATAAAAAAAACGAGAAAAAGGTTCCGGATACGACTGTACAAACTCTTATGGATGGCGTGAAGCAAAAGTGTCGGGCATTTTATCAAACAGCTCCCTAAAAATTGAACCAATATATGTATACTGTGCTAAATACATGCATAGAACCACTCAACAAATTTGGGTTTTATCTGATAAATACGTGAAATTTGAGAGCAAATTAAATTTGTTGCAATAATTTCATGTTCGCCCTTTACAATTTGAATATTAGGCAAGGTGTTATGTAATTTTGAATAGTTTCTATTGGGAAAGGCCCGGAGTAGTGCTTATCACCCATACACCTCACGCCAAAGTCATGAGTTCAAATTTAATCCCCGGACAAATCACGATTGACCTAAAAGTGTTGAAGTGACTATAATGGAAAAGGTTAGACGATTTATTTTCTTCATTTCTAAAATTCTCCTTGTCATATCGAGTCAGTTCTTGCTCGAACTAAAACTTCCAGGTTGTTTCAAACAACTTGGAGTTGCGCATATTTGGTAGAATGAACACCAGCACAAGGAACTTGGAGCAACTCGGATGGGCTAAATGAACACCAAATGTCTGTTTCGAGCTCTCATTGAACAAAGCTAATATCTGGAATCCATGAGCTTAAAACACATCTCCGACAAATCAATCTGTAAGAGATTTAAATCAAATTAGTAGCATCTATGGGATTCCGGAAATAATCGTCTCAACTTTATTTTAAATTTGAACCCATTTTTATTAATCTAGTTGTTTTGTTTTTTTCTACTTTTCTTTCCAGATAAGCGCTGAGGTGCGTTTGTATTCTGTTTAAATTTGGTAAGTCACAATCCCCCCTTATCACTGAATCGAACACTAAAGAAAAAAGAGAGCTAAATGATACACGAGCATGCAAGTGCTGATAACTTACTTCACCTGATACAAATCACAGATATGCAAATTGAGCTTGACAGCAGTTGTAGACGGAAGGCACTACGAAGCCATAGCATCAATTTCATAACGTCAACAGGATCATTAGCAGCTTGTCGAGATATCTAGCTCTCATCTTCCGATATTTGTTGCAAAGTTTCTGCCAGCTAAACAAGCAAGTGCTTTCCGCCTTTACACAACAAGTGCACAAAGTGCAACAAAGAAGTAGAAACGAAGGCGACGATTACATCTTATTTCAATTAACACTTACCATCAGCTCTCCAAGTTGATTATCGTCTTGGCACTCCTGCACCCAGTTTAAATGGAACTGAGTGAGTGTATTTTAACTTTTTCGACCCAAACTCACTCTCGCTGTCAGGAATGAAATTATATACGTGACTTGGAACCTGACCGCATGTGTATCTCCTTTCCGGAACCATCCTGTACAAGTGGACAACAATTCTTCAGCGCCTCCATATTGGTAGCCATTTTCCATTCACAAGAATCACCATCGTCAACAAGATGTTAAGTTGTCTTGAAGGTCCAGAAGTCTTTGGGAAATGTCAACTGGAGGATGGCATGAATTCCCCACACACCGTGCTGTCAGGTAATTTTTCAACCTTATTCAGGAAAAGATTGCGGAGCCCACACGATTGTTCAATGAAAGGAAAGGGATGTTCAGTTTGGTTCAGTTGAGATTGTCGCTAGACTTGAAAACCGAAATGACCAACTCGCGACAATCGATTTTACTCTCGCTATGTACGTTAAACATAACGTCGCATCTAGTGCGCTGTATTCGTCAAATGATGCGCTATAGTTCGCACTAGATGCGACGTTATCTTTAACGTACACAACAAGAGTTAAATCGATTGTCGCGAGTTGGTCATTTCGGTTTTCAAGTCTAGCGACAATATTATTCGTTTTGTGAAGTTGAGGAGGTTTATGGAAAATTTGGTAAAAGCAACCATCCCCAGTTTGTATCTAAAGGCTACATTCGTTACGATGTGAGTCAAGAAACTCTACAGCTTCCATCCGTGCGGTGGAGCAGGCGTAAAGATGATTTGTGAATCGGGCACTTGGTTTACCTATATATGATGCTCTAAAGTGAGTGGTGCGGTAAATTATCAACCCATGCACAAGTTCCGCGCAGCTCGATATCTTGCACCACCGATTGGAACGTGCTAAAGTTGGTAACATCACGCCGCTGAACTACATTACGCTTCAAGCCCTTTTTGGTTCACTGTCACGGCGGGCATCCACCTGAAGGGAGTGGGCCGTAGACGTATAAGAGAAAACATAAATAATTTTTCAATGCGCCGTATCCAGCAAGAATTTTTGAAATGTTTCAGTTAATAAATTAATGCATTTGGATTTTTCTTTCAAGGTTGCGCTTTCCAGCCCACTTTTGGAAAATAAATTTGTCACGATGAAGTGACTCCGAACATGCATTATTAATGGATGTATGTAAAAGTTCCTTGCATGTCTCTCGCCAAGACGGTTACGCCGACGACGACCATCCAAATGCATTCGATGCAAATTCCGTTAAACTGATACTTTGCTGATTAGCATCTTGGCAGGCAGCTTGAACTGCATTGCTTGCTACGGGGCATGGTTTGTCGTGTACCTAGTTATGCCATCACCACGTACCTACCAGCCACCGACCGACGAAACCAGATCGGTTTGTGGTGTAAGCCTTTGGAACCGGTATTAGGTTGCGCTCTTTTGCGATTGACGTTTGGTTTGGCTTACTTTCTCACTGCTGCAGTGTATGTCAATAAGCATACTCGGCAGATATGGGCTATGCATGCACGTAGGAAAAGGAAAGTGCATTCGATAATATACATACAAGCAGCGTAGTCAGTGCTATGATCTTTTGCCCTGACAGGTGACGGGATGGTAATCAGATGTTGTCGTCGTAGAAAAGTGTCTCGTAATCATCGCCATTATCGAGTGTACCACTCATGGAGATTTATTAGCCATTTTCGAACTCGCTTTCACGTTACTATGGATAACGGAAAATAGAATTCAACAAATAGACACGATAGAGATCAAAATCACAAGAACATTTACCAATTCCCTGCGAAACAGTGCATCAAATCAATCGATTACCTCTAACGAACGTGGCAGAAGAAGATTCGATCTAACGAAATTTTCCATTATTGCTATCGAACCGAAATCAAATTTAAACGCATTGTCAGACACATTTCCTTATGCGCTGCTTTTCATTGTTGAGCAACTTATTCCTTTCGGGACGAACATTCACACAGGTACATCAGCTAGTGCCAGATTTTCGGAAGCATTACCAATCCATAGTGTCTCTTGCACAAGCCGGGCCATAAATAAACAATTCCACGGTGGCAAGAGAGCTTTCATTGGAATGTTCAATTACTCGCTATCCTTTTGTGCCTTCTATTTTTGCTTTGTTGATAGTATTTCACGAGAGATAGGAAATTAAAAACACCAGCAGCTATCTTTCACGTTTACTTGTTTTCAGGGTTTTAAAAATAGTGATGATGAATAGTGATGCAAAAAGTAATGTGACTAATGATTATTGATTTTTGTGGTATCTTCGATTTAGTGCATGCCGTAGTCCATATTTCATTCAATTTTAATGATAAAGATGTTACACCTGCGTTTTGTGTAGGAAGATACTTCAAATTAACCACTAGAGCAGTTTTGGGACGTTCTTCTAAAGGGTGTTACTATCAAAATTTAGTCGAGTTGTGGCCCATGAACAGCCCCTTATAAGGTGTACTAAGCATATTTGGTATAAAGAAAGCAATTTTGATTATTTTAAGATCTAAAGTTAACTTCAAACCATTTGATTTTTTGTTTCACCGTACGTCTCATGACAACATTTTTCACACAAATCAATCATGCTTAGCTTATGCGTTTATTTTTTTTTTAAACATACGGGATCTTTCTGAACTGTTTCATGAAAAGGTATTGTATTTACTAAATACCATGTTTGCCTTAAACATTTAATTGGAAAGTTCATTTTTGCATGTACTTGAAACTTGACGAAAAACGTTTAAGCCGCATTTGTCGTACGCAGTCACGACCCTAGTAAAAATAATCATAAAAGAGAGCTTAACGATGGGTTTGGGGTATCATCCAAACCATTTGTGGGATAGTTTACCCATCCGGGATACAGTTCGTTTATGGTATTTGTTTATTAGGGGAAAGCCTCACGAAACCTTGGCTTCATTTTTCGGGTAGCAAATAGTCCTGTGTGCCGTCTAGCAATGGGCGATCTTGGATCGAAACACAAAAGATCGATTCTTTTGGTTTGATTAAACGATTTTTTGAATCGATCTCAAACACGACAAAAATCGACTGGATCGATCCTTTTCATTCGATTTTTATTTCGATCCAACAAAAAAAAATTTCAGTGCATTTGCTTTTGCAATTTAATATTGACCTGTACGTGGAGTCTTCAGTTCACGTTCGGGCAGTTAAAATTGTGTTTGAGAAGATCTATAATACCAAAAGCGAAGCCTGTGGGATATTCACGACGAAATGGCAAAGAAAGTTATTAATCTACATATGTACAAACATTCACTTCTTATGACATATTTCAGGTTCATCAAGTCATCTGCTATGTCAGAACTGGATCACCATCGGGTCATATCGGCAGAATTACAAAATTTCTTGCATCAGCCTGTTTTCCCACGTTCTGTCGATCCTTTTCGAGCATGGGAGAAAATCCGTAGTGTATATCCCCATGTATACCCCATTGCTCGAGACTATTTATCAAGAATGGTAACAATTAATTAATTAATTTAGCTTTATTTAGGAGGCTTTCAGCCTTAGGCTGGTTCGCCTCCGACTGAATGGTAACAAGTGTTCCGTCAGAGAGGCTATTCTTCCAAACTGGTGAAACCACTCAGAATTGATATCGGCTCTATGCAAAACGCATGACTCAATTAGCTTTCTTGGTATCCCTCTCGGATGAGTTTTTGATTATCTGAATTAAGTACTTTCCGTACTTTCCTGCTTTTACACTCCTACCATCTAATCGCTTTGTTTTATATGTTAATCTTTCGTTTTTTAAATCGTTCATTTTGTAACCATAATTCTGAACAGCTAAAAGTTAGCCGAGACACGACCGAAGATCGTGCGATATTTACTTGATGTCGGATGCGACATGAAGCATGCAACAAACTCTGTCTCGTTTGCTCTGTGACAATACGAGCAGCAGTGAATACATTGTGTCGCGAGTATAACCGCCTCTAATTGTGGGCAGCTCAGAATAAGCTGAGAAAACTCAGGCCTCTTTCGCCAATCGATCGTCAGTCGGAGCAGTTCAGTGTATTAGATAGTGAAGTAAAACAGAAGAATTGTACTCCCCATTGTACTGGGTCAGAAAAAGTTATACTATTGTTAAAAGTGAGTGAAAGCCAGAAGTGGCACAAGGCGCAATTATTAAATAGCCTAATTTTTATTCTCGTTAAAGAACTGCTCCTCTTTTGTAAAACCAGATCGGTTTCAGAAAGATCCTGAAATTTGCAGGATTATAGAAAGCATCAGGTAGGAAAAACCTTTGAGATTAATAGTGCTGACAACCAGTGGTAAGACGATTTCGTGGTACGTTTGAAGGTTGTTTAAACCTTCGAACGAAGGTTTTTTTGTTCGGTCTAAATTCGCAGGTTCGAGACTTTTCTCCACACCGAAAGCGCCACGCGGGAAGACCAAGCTAGTGCTAGTGATCTAACCTCCTATAGGAAGGAGAGCCACCTCGTGGACACATAGTGTATGCTTAGTGCACTGCCATTAGTAGTTCGTAGGGGACCACGCTAACTCCCTGAGCCATAGGACGCAGAGTGAGAGTGTTCGAAGACTTCGAATTTGTTCGTCGTACGCTTGGCCGTGCTCACCGGTCCAATCTGATCCGTAGGGACCCCAGCCAAGGTCCTGAGCCAAAGGAATTCCGACACTCCTCATCTGTTACCACATGCCTCAGTCCGTAGGGGCCAACATCAATCGCCCTGAGCTATAGGACGCAACCGTCGCGCGAAACGGCCTCAGTCGCCCTTTCAGACCGTGCTCACTCACCGGTCTTGCCGATCCGTAAGGGTTACACGTCACAAACCCTGAGTCAGTGGACGAGCAACGGACGGTTGGATAGGAATAGTTCCCCGCCACGTGGCATCGCTTTCATCATCCTTTCGGTGTGTCACCCTGCGTACAACAACCTGCATGCTTGGCTTCGAGTTTGGTGAATAGTACCATCGTTATCCATCGGTGTTCGCTGTGGGCGAACGAAACGCCTAAGCCAGACCAGCCGCATCAAACAAGCCAATCCTTGGTACATCCGTCGTGGGACAGTCGAGTATCTTCAGAAGCCGTCTTCCGTCAAGTTGTCTGCGGCCTATCGCCGCAAGTAGCAAGAGTCGCCTGCGGCCCATCGCCGTATATACCAGTTCACTCGCGGCATACCGTCGCTAATATCATCGTCGACTGCGGCACTCCTGCCGCTGCAATCAACGTGTCGGTGGCCTCGCACCGCTAGGACCTGCCCATCGTAGGCCGACAAAAGATCGGCGAGAGAAGGATAACTGTTGTCTCGACGTTTCAACCATCCTTTGCGGCTTCGTTGTGCATCGTGCGACTTTCATCGCCACGCCTATCAGCAACGACTTTAGTGTCACGTCACACTACGGCGTCTTGGTTGTCCAGCAGATGATACAGGTTAAACTTTCACTACTTTCTCTCTCTAAAATCAATCAAATGGTCAGATGATGAAATTATATACGCAATCCCAAATGTGAGATTATCCAGAATACAAAGAAATCATGGAGGAGGTTTTGCTCCCCTATGCAGAAGAGAACATGCCTCTTATATGGCATTTTCAGCAAGACAACGATCCGAAACACACTTTTAAGTAGGTAAAGGAATAGTTTCGTGCAAACAAAGCGTCGATTATTTCATGGCCTAGCCAATCTCCTGACATCAACCCTATCAAAAATTTATGGAACGAGCTTAAAAGAAAGTTATCTGATCAAGCATTTTCAAATAAGGATCAACTATGGACCACCGTTCAAAAAGAGTGGTATGCTATACCAAAGGAAACTTGTCAGTGCTTGGTTGCCAAGAAGATTGAACAAGGTTCTGCTTAACAATGGAGGGCACAGCGGTTACTAAGCGTCATTAGTCTAATAAAACTTATACGATTATTTTCAAGCTTTCTATACTATAGTTTTATGCAACACACCTATTTTACTGATCAGGTATAAATATGTTATGTTTGATTCTAATGAGTGAGTAATTTAATGTTTAAACTTTGAGTTTTCTCGTGCAATTACTTAATTTTTATAACACAATCAAATGCTTAAATTTATAGTCGAATAAAATGAAGTTGAATGAACATAACCTAAAATTTCGCATTTATTTTGCCTACACCTATTTTAATGACCAGCAGTGATGTATGTTACACTCAAAACATTTACTGCGTACGTAATTTATTTCTAAATGATATCAATCATCACACTAAATGACTATTATAGGTGAAATGACATAACAAGATAGCTTATGTAACGAAATATCAACTCTAGACTGAACTTGGCTTAATTTTCACCAACTTTCCCATGATCCGTTATATTTGAAACATTTTTGTGTCATTTAAAACAATTTATCAATTCAAAAGATCGATTCCAAAATGATTGATTAAATCGGTGAATCGATTATTTTCAAAAAAATGACTCGATTCACTAAGATCGATTCTTACCTCAAGATCGCCCAATGCTAGCGCCGCCGCGCCACACCACCGCCGCCGGCTCTTTTTCGCACGTTGCCGACGAATTTAAGTCGGCGCGCCCCGTGATGATATTTATTGCGCCGCCATTATAATTTTGGATATTTGTTGTTCTTTTAAATTTTAATATATCTTTCAATATTTTTTTATTATTTTAAATTTTTAAAGACGCTTTTCTCACCAACCATTTCACATACTAAAACACACAATCAAAGTTCCTAAAAACAATACCGTGGACTCTCGGTAAAATGACACGCCGAGCAAATTATTGCTCAAACGACATTTAGCAGATGGAATGGAGAAAAGCAAAACGGAACGCAGAATCATAACAAAACAGCAAATAAAGCTACCAGAAACTCCCTTTCCTGATGGTCATAGGGTTACTAGAACTTCAAATTAAACATGATCTCCTGTAATATGCACGAAGTGTCGTTTATGTTATCGGGTTTCCACGGTTAACAAAAGGACATTGTTTCAGGCATAACATTAGACAACGGCACAAACGCATTTGTAAACAAACTTTCTAAGGCCCTTTACACGCGAACCAAAGTACGCCCACGCAAACCAATACCACTTTCGGAAAGGTGATAGCCCCTATCCGATGATGTTGTTGATTTTCTACAGCGTACTTTGGTTCGCGTGTAAAGGGCCTTAGAAAGTTTGTTACAGATGTTTTTGTGCCGTTATCAAATTTTATGCCTGGTTTCTTTATCATAGACCTGATTTTTTGAATCGGTCAACTGTTTTCGCAGGCACCGGAGTTACAAGCACAAGAAAATTTTAATTCAGTAAGATTTTCTTGACCGGACTGTAAATCGCAACCACCGCCATCGCTTTGATAAAACCGCCATAACTGAATATTATGGCTGGATTTTTTTTAAATACCCGTTCCCTATCAGAACCCGAAAATTTAATTTTCTGAATACCCGGACCCGGCCCGAACTCGTCAGGTACGGGTATGGGTTGAGTCCATAGCCAAATTCTCTTGTTTTTAGATACATTTACAATCTACGTAAGTAGGATTTTTCGAAATGTTGATCTTAAAAAAAATGGGGACCATTTGAAAATAATGTCAATTTTTTCACATGAAAAATTAACACAAAAGTGTGCACCAAAAAACGAATTTTTGAGATATCGTACGCAGGTAGTTTTGGATATATTATTTCAAACGGATTGCAAATAGGATGAAAAGTTTTTGAGATATCACCCACGCCAACTTGAAAAATCATATTTCGAGAAAAACGCGTTTGAAGATTTGCGACGTCAGAGCGCGGGCCAGGATTTTGGTTCGCGTTTCGGCCTATTACTTTCGAACGGAATGTCGGAAGGACTTCGGGTAAAGTTTACTATAAAAAAAAAACATCCTCAAAAACTTTTGAAGTCAAAAAAATATTGATTTTTTTAAATTACAGAATGTACGTACTATCATAGAGGTAGCTCTAAGACCAGAAGGTCCCGAAGAAACGTGCTAGACTTTTTGGCTCAGCTCTGGCACTCTCTTCGGTCCAAGCTAATCGATGCACCCCTCGAAACATAGAAAAATCCACGAACCCCTCATTTTATCTGTCAAACTTTCATAGCGAATCAAAACAAACATATTTTAGTACTAGAATTTAGACTATAATGGGGTACGTTAATTGATTTGCTTGGGACCAATAGGTTACTCAAGTAGTGATCCAATTTAAAATCGTTAGTTCCAACCGGTTGGTACTACCCCCTTAATTAAATAAAACAATACTAGTGTTAAATACACCCATTATATTATTTTGACAATCTAACTATGTCTTGGGGGTGTCTGAAATATTCGAACTCATGCTAACGTAATTATTGAATGGCCTTTTCCTTGATTTGTTTTCCGTCGATATGGTTTTTTATTGTGCTGAGCACTAATGCTACCGCAGCCAGGGAGGCAGCTCCCATACCTGGATCCTACATATCGACCCATCAACTCATGAACCGGGCACCAACGGCTTTACTTCCCTTCCGAAGGCGTGATCAGAGATTTTATGCCTCAGAACATCCCGGCGGCGCCGACTGTGATTGAACCCAGGCCTTTTGGGGTGAGAGGCAATCACGCTCACCACTACATCACCGGTGCGACTATCAGTATTTTTCAATTGGCCAGGCACTTCACTAGTTTAAACGTTCTTGTTTATGAAACAAAATATTATCAATTGAATGCTGAAAACCGCATTCTTTTAAAGTGTTTCTGTTCGCAAAAAAAAAGAAAAATCGTGAAATTGACCCTTTTTCAGTTTCTTCAATCCCTTAACAGAAATCAAATGTGGTATGTCCTTCAAATTATTTCTTTTTTCTTCACGCTCAGACTTAGGTTGTTTACTGTTAGTGACTGATTGAAGATACATGATACAATATGGGTATCTGCGTGGATTTAGATGCATATTCCCTGTCCGGGGGCCGCCATATTGGATTTTGGTCCACCATATTGGATTTCAAAATGGTGGTGGATGTCGGTTTATTACTTTGACTGTAATACCAAGCTGATTTTCTGTTTGTGATTTTGCTGATCTCAAGATCAGCAGTGATTTTCGGCCGTTCCTGATTTTGGGATTTTTTTTGCCATCACTGGATATTACCGTGCATACTTATGTACCAACCATTTAGTGGTTTTTATTTTCAACGGTTGTTTTCGCGAAACTCGTGCGTCTGATTAAAAAACTGTAAACTGCAATTGGGATTTTCGTTAAAAATATTTTCAAGAATGGACACACAAATTTATTGTTTTTTTTTTTTATATTTACACTACATATTTCAAAGATAATTAATAACTGTAGTTAGTAATTTTGAAAATGCTACTATTTTCAATAATTCATAACTTTTTTGTTTATGAGTTGTCCAACTAAACCACATTGTCAGTAGTGGTACGTTATCTTTACTGCAAAAAATATATTGTTTTTAAGTATGCAATTTTAGGAAGGTACAAATCGGTTTTCACATCACTCTTTACCAAACTCCCCCTTTGAAAACCCCTCACCATCCCTATCCAAAGTTGTCCTAGCTCGCTTTTTACTCTCTATATGCAATTTTCACACTGCCGTACTCTAAAACGGAACTATCAATTCTATACTTTCATCACCTCATCTATCGTATAAAAATCACCACTTTAGTCTGTTATTTGAAATTAGCATTCACAGTATTACTTCACGCAGAAGTAATACTAAACATATAATCAAAATGCAATTTGAGTGATTAAATTTATTTTTATTTTAAATTTCTTTCTCTATAAAACAATTTTTTTTTTCAAAGCATATTTTTTCTAAAAAGGCACAATACTTACCTATAACTTCGCTGAAGCCACATCTTGATAAAATAACCGTTCTCGCGATATGTATTTTTTAACTGATGTACATCATTTTAACTGATGTACATAATTTTGAAGTCCTTTTCCGAAATAAGTCGTGTACAAAACTAAGGAACCAAAGGTATAAAATTGCACGTTGGGTAATAACAAACAACTGTACAAAACTACAAGTACTTCTGAAAAACATCGATCCAAAACGATTCGCGAGTCTGCGAGGAACTGCGCATCTGTAGCTTCATTCGTTCCGGAGATATTAACAAAATAATGTAGTGCTTTGTGCACTCTTTGACCGAAGGGTGCTCCAATCAGCAGAACAATTTGGATTTTTAAAATTTGGTGCTAAATTAGCTTGCCCCTTCAAATTTGGTTCAAATCGGAAGAGGTCAAATTCACTTTTGAAAATTTTCTCCGTCACTTGGCGCGGAACGCCAAATAAACCAAGTAACATTTCCGGATTAATTATGACCTTCAAAGCCATTTACTGCCTTATAAACGTCTCCAAAACCATGATAAAACTGAAATTGTTACTTCGAATCGATACCTCAGGGCACAGCCTTCAAATTAGTGATCTTTGACCACCTTACTACCTTATCTTACCAGTCAGGCTCGGTGTCCTTTGATGTGCACAAAAATCATCGTGATCACTTCCACAGTTGTCAATTGAGATATGTTTGAAATAACAATTGCATAATCCAGCATGGTGTGCGTCATTCTACAGGCATGACCTATGTTGAGTTCTCATGCTTTAATCACCGGTTTACTCTAAATAAAATAATAACTCATTGTCATTAAAGCTTTCAGTTGTTTCAGTGCCATGGCTTTGGATGAGAAAGCATGTTTTTCTATTTTCCATGAATCCCACTTTCGAACGCATTTTCCTCCGCAACCCAACCAACTGATAATGGTTTCCCTAGTAGTATGTAGGTAGGGGAATACAGTCCATAATGCACCCCTGGGGTAAAATGGCCCCACGTAATTTTTCGTTGCTTTCCCATTACATATTGTGGGATTTCATGTGCCAGAATGCTACTTCAAGTAATGAACTTTAGCAATGCTGCTTGTTAAATTTACTATTTGACAGTCGGACAACTATGAAAAACAGCGCGGAGCCATTTTCCTTCAGGAGTGCGTTTTAAACCGACCTACCCTATCTACTACCACTGGCCGCTACTTCGATGCTTCTTGCTTGGGCTGCCATTGACGCACCCGAGACCGGAGGAATCCGTATCTCTTCTCCATTTCTCTTTCGCTATATATCGACCTCTCGCTCGTCGCATGGTTTTCCATTTGCTCGGTTTGCAATGGATAAATCGGTTTTCGGTTCATTTTCTTCCGTTCAAGGACATACTCTTTCTCCCGCTTGCCTCACGCTGCCGCCGCCACCGGATGGAGTTGCTGTCTCCTCTGCAGCATTCGGTTTGCCCGACGCTGGAGCATATTAGAGCCGACAGCAGCATCAGTACAATATCATCAACTAGCTTCGAGGATCTCCCCGTCATTTGGTTGCCCCCCCCCCCCCCCCCTACCCCTTCTAATGGAGGCTGGCTGGTGGCAGGCCGAGGAAAAGAAATGTATGTGATAGGTTTTTTTGCTGCCACTCGATGACAACCATGTTGCCACACCGGGAGAAACCAGACCCCTTCAATGCTGTTGCTGTCGATTCCGGTGACTTTTTCACTGCCGACGGCACTGTCATTAGGAGCGTTGCCATCTATGTAGTACTACATATTCTGTAAATGGATTTATTATCTCAACTTCCATTGCATTGTTATTGTTAGACCGCTAGATAAAATTCTCAAAGTAATTGAAATTAAATATTGCGTCACACTTTCAAGAAGCTTGGCAACACTGTCAACTCCAGCAACTGCAGAGAAAAGAAGTAACGAAGAAAACCACCGATTCCGGGTAGAAAATTAGGAAAAACCAACAATTTCTTTGGGTGACACGTCTCGCTTTGCGAATAAAGCCAAGAGTTTATTGAGATGTATGCAGATGTCTTTGGTTGATGCTGAAAAATTCAAATCCATACTTCTGTGTGCCTTCAACGGTGGCAAAGATTGGCTGATTGTTAGCGGGACAGCGAAGTCATGCGTCGTTCTCGAGTAGGAAGGTTTGCAGTGCTGTTCGCTGCCTTAACATCACTATCTCCCAGCAAAGCACGCGAGTTGAAACGTAGGACCAGGGAGAAAGGGGAAAATTGGAGCAAAGGCTCAAGCGCTAATAAAGGCATGCCAGGCCAATGATGAAAACATATGATAACGACACGGGTTAAGATGTTAGGCTTGCTACTTGGAACAGTTCTCCCCGTGTATTATTCCATGAGCTCGTTGCTTTTCACTTTCTAATTTTAATTTTCAACCCCTCTGTTAAGCACACTACCGGCATCTCGACGGTATACTGTGGGGCCGTTATGAAAAAAATACGACCAAACCTTTTTCTCACCTTTTTTACGTGTTAGATGATAGACGTCTTCTACGAAGTTACTCCACATCTTTTGAAATAGTTACCAGGAAATTTATTAAGCCAGTTTTAAGCATTCAAACTCCACACTTTCTGAATTTTTAGATAACTGGTTCATGTCTTCAACAAAGATGTAGAACTAATAATTATAAGAAATTTTGATTCAGACATCAAATTTTTGCAACAAAATCCTTGAGAGATATGGTTGGTTTTCTCCTAGGACTACTTTTTTAAGTTTTTTTTGTTATCTAGTAGGGGAAATGGATGTAATGTCAGCCTTAATGCCCCTAATTTGGGCCCATACATAAATTCAGCAATCGACTAAAATTGATAAATAGCAGATTTTTAGCGATGGACGCAATCTTAGATCCATAGGCCTACATTAGAGCCATTTCCCCTATCTTATTCATATTTGATCAATCCAATATGTTCTAAAAAGTTTCAGATAACATCAAAATAAGCAATTTTTCTGAAGACACCAACTATTTTCGATGATACCTGATGTGGAGTAATATTTAAGGAACTTCTTAGAATACACCTGACCTCTAAACCGTCAGAAAAGGTGAGAAAAAATTTCTGACCGTCTTTCATTCAGAACGGTCCCACTGTGTGCCATGGAGAATGAGCGGGTGAATTGCTGCGAGAAACGAGGAGATACAATGTTGCTGGAAAATTTCGTTACACAGTCATAAGTATCAATGTGAGGCGACGAAAAATCTATGCAGCCGGGAAGGTTAGAGCGATGGGAGGAGCGAAGATGAAAACTACGAGACTTTGGGTCGGTAATCGCAGGAATTTAGCATGTTTATGGAAGGATTATCAGAAAAATTGGATGCTATGGTATTACGCGTTAATGGATAAAAATTTCACAGATTTGCCACTGATGACATGTTTCAAATATGGGGAACACGTTTTATTTAGGATTGTCAGTACCGGACGCTTTTTGCGAGTACCGGTATTTCGGTACTGAGAGGTTCCAATGGATTTGAACCCTCCACTGTCAAATTTTTTATTCTATTCTGCATGCATTCTTTGCAATGACCACCAAGACATTATGAAAGTATGATGCATTTTTTTTTATCTAGATCAATGTAGTTCGTCTAGAGCTGTTTTTGTAATTTATTTTTATTTTTTTTCTCACGAACTATTGCACAGTGGTCCAGAATGAGAATTTCACAGGAAAGGTGCATTTTGAGCTAGACCCTAATTATGTTTTCAAATAATACTAGGGTGGTTCATATTATCTTGTAATAATATTTTTTGCAGAAATAATGGTATACATTCTTCGATAAAGTTGTAGCTTAGCTGATTTCAAGTAAATTAGACCTAGAACATTATTTTTTTATTATTGTTACTTAGGATTTCCCAAAAAATCAGATTTTTTAAACTATTTTTTATTTATTTAAAATTTGTCTGCTAAGTGGACTTTAGATAATATTTAGAACTTTCAAAGACGCAATTTTTGCCGTGCATTACTTTTTTAAATCTTTGGGCGATCAACAACTGTTGCTGTAAAACATTCATCTTAAAGAGCTTTAAAAGTATCTAGAAGATGAGTTTCGTGAGAAATTTGAAATAAAAAAAGTTATTGGCAAAATATGGTTTTCAAAGGACCACTCTAATGACAAATTTAAATAAAATGTGCTGGTACATTTGTTTCAATATGTGGACATTTAGTGTCTTCAAAGAAGTTTATGTGCTTAAAAATTCCTTTCTTTTGGTGTTTCAAAAGTTAGGGTTGTCTTAAAATTAGAGGATTTAAAAAAATTAACTTTTTCGTTTTACAAAATACATGCATGTGTAGTTTGAAAAAGATGTAGCTAGATTAAATTCAAGAAATAATTTTTGCTATCTCTTAACGTTCTCATTTAAGAGTAATTTTTCGGAGTTGACTTAGGGTGTTCCTGGAAAAAATAGCTTTTTAGCACTAACTTTTTTATTTCAAATTTCTCATGAAAGTCATCTTCTAGAGACTTTTAAAGCTCTTTAAGACGATTGTTTTACAGCAACAGTTGTTGATCGCTCAAAGATTTTAAAAATAATGCACGGCAAAAATTGCGCCTTTGAAAGTTCTAAATGTTATCTAAAGACCACTTAGCAGACAAATTTTAAATAAATAAAAAATAGATTGAAAAATCTGATTTTTTTGGGAAATCCTAAGTAAATTGAGGAAAATTGCTATAAATTAGTCAATACAAAAAACACAAAATAATGTTAAAAGTCTAATTAACTTGATATCAGCTGTTGTTGTATGTATCTCTTCTTAAAAAATATAGCCCCAATTAAAGTAAAAAATATGAATAAATTCAATTTGATTTTATACGAGTTTAAAATTAACATCCCTCTAATTTTTTTCATATTATTGAGAATAACATACGCCCATGCAAATGCCGTAAATATTTTTTTTTGTTTCAGTTCATATAACCAACTTTCTATTATAGACGCCAGCAGCTTTCAAGTTCAATGATCAAAAATAATTCGAGTTCGTGCTAATACTCATTAGAGTTAAAAATTAACGTTATCTGTTAATGACATCGAATGTCCTAAATTATTCACGTTGGCGCCAATGTCTATATGATCGGTTTTCAACAATTGACATTGGAAACAAACACATTTTAAAACTAGAGATCAAGATGACCCTTAAGTTGTCATCAATACTAATTAAAGCTTGTGAAAATTGTTAATGATACCGATGCTCCTTAAATAATACGCGTTCTTGCCATATAACATTTTTTTAAGATTTTTGCCTGATCCAACGTTCTGATACCTGATCAGAAGCGCCAACTGCTTGACATTATTTAGGGGGGGAGGGGATGATGTTGAAGATGTTTATGAAAATATTTCATTTTACCAAATGGCAACAGCTAGTTAGCCTGACAGTACTGATGATCTTGTTGTTGTTTCTCATAATGGTTAGGTTACTATCCAACTAATAGTACGTTCAGACTACAGAGTTATAACATGTTATAGCGCTATCTTGATGTTGGTTTCTGTGCTGCAATTATTTGACAACCGTTATAACATGTTATAACTCTCCAGTCTGTACAGCGTTTAACACTTTTGAAGAACGTTTTAAAACTTCCAGTGTTAATCGGGCACATTCTGCCATTCATTTTATAAAATGGTTTGAAGTAGATTGGCAGTGTTTATAGATTTTGGATATTCATTCGGATGTGCGATTTACATTTAATTAGGCATGAAACCAAATGTGATTTAGCGGAAAGGGATAATTATGGTTAATAAATCATTACAAAGAAAGCAAATTTCGGTGTGAAACTTGAAATTGTTTCTGTTTTCGGTCTCCCAAATTTGTCTATGTTTTAAGCGTAGACAAAAAGACATAACGCTTGTATGTTGTTCATCAAACACGCATTTAGTTCTTGCATTTGACGTTTACACACTACCGCCATCTGTTGAGCATACTTATCATGACAGTGTACTTAACAGATGACGTTAGTGTTTGAGCGATGATGGTTTACAGTGTACAATTTGTTTTTCTGTGTTTTAACTTCCTTGAAAATTTGCTCTGAACTCTTTACTGGATTTAATTGGATTGTTCTCAAAATTCCATTTTAAATCATTCTCCTTCACAGAATTCCTTTAAAAATTCCTTAAAATAAATTTAAATTACCTCTCCATTTTATTTTTAGCTGGCCATAAAGTCTTTGCAGGCTACTAAAAAAAATGGAATTCATACTAAGAGAAAATATTCAATGTGTATTCCAAGAGATCACTGAATCTTAATTCGCTTAAAGGAACTACTTTATTTTTTTATTTGAATTCCCGGTTTTCCCGGTTGTCTATGATAGTTTTCCCGGTTTGAGAAAACAGGCTACATATGATAATTTTTGATTTTATTTTAATTTAAATTGAACAAAATTTTCAAAATGTTGATCCTTAAAAAATAACCATACACATTTTGAAGGTTCTGGTTTTTCAAAATTAGAAAAAAAATGGTACATCACTACACAAACTATTTTTTGACAATCATGGACATACAAAGAATTATGATAATGCGACAGCAGCATATTGTCGAGATCTCAAATATTGAACATTATTTCTGAACTAAAGTTTCTAGAACTAGGAAAAACCATTGAACCATTATAAAATTGTGGGTCTAAGGATATAATTTCAAAAATCTAGGATTTCATGTGTGAAGACCAGTGGCGTCGCCCTAACCTCAATCTACCTGTTCAACAACTCTCAAAACTTAAAAAATTTAAAGGGAATGACTTCCAATGGGTACAAATCAGTGAAACTAGAAGATCCTGTGCCTTTTGAAACTGATTTGAATGTAAGCATGACCCTAAATAACGTTTTCAAAGTCGTTGAACAGGTAAAAAGTGAGGTTACGCGACGCCACTGGTGAAGACAAATTTTAAGGGTCCTGAATTAAGGCTTGAACTACAAATCCTGGATTAAGAAACCATTTCAAGATCCCTGAAGAAAATAAAAGTTAATATTTTAGTCTTAAAAACAGTTCTAGGATACTAGGGCTTTTCTTTTTCCTCTGTTATCTTAACCACTTCAAACAAGAGAACAACGAACAGAATATTACGAATCACATAGATTATCACTAACTCAGGTTTTCCTTGTTTCAAGATCATCCTCGGTGGACAAAGCCGTGTCTCGTCACTATCAACAAGGCACAAATAGTAACAAGGACTAAGATGTGTTCCTTTGATTACTGAAAAATTCTGTTCCCCTAGTTTGTAGTAGTCAGGACTAGGAATCGGCAGTAGATCATACATCCCGTAACGTACCACGAAAAGGTGATCCACCCACGTTAAGGAGCTAAGTTTGATATTGGAGACCCTAGAATTAAAAATAATCTCATAGACAAGTTTTAAAAATCCAAAACTTTAAAAGACAAGGTATTTTTTTCCCAAGATGACAAGACTTAGAACTCAGATCTTTTTTGGAGATCATGGACTGATCAAAACATTTCAATATTCTGCCACTTCAAAAAATCATCAAGATCTTTAGAATTAAAAATTATTAAAAAGATGTAAAATCCTAGTCCTAGATACAATTTTATAATAAATAAGATCTTAAAAAGGAATACAAAATATGTTAAGGGTGCATTCAAATTCCCAGTTTCTCATGACCACCCTGTTAGCCGGAATGTTCAAAAATTGAATTTGAATTGAAGTTTAAATTGAAATTTCATATTGAGATATCAGATTCTACAGACAGGCTCAGTAATATATTTTTTTTTGTAAATACGTTTTTTAAGGTAAAAAATTGAAAAAATTTGTAGGGGGGTGGAAGGATACTTTTTCCCTATTGGAATTTATTGGAGGAGCCACAAGCGCCATGCTCCCTCTAACTTGGCGTTTTTGTATCTGATACACTCATATTTAGTGAATCTTACTGGTTCGCTAATGCTTGCTTAAATTAAGCACTGCTAATTGCCAGTGGTGGCGGATGGAATACCCCTCACCATGCCTCTCCAACGGGGGAGTTTGGTAAAGAGAGATGATCAAACCGATTTGTACCTTCCTAAAGTTGTCGTTGCTCGCTTTCTAACTCTCTATATGCGATTTTCACACTGCTGTACTCTAACGAAACTATCATTTCTATACTTTCATCTGCTCATCTATCGTATAAAAATTACCACTTCAGTCTGTTATTTGAAATTAGCATCTTCAACTATGTAAATCGTTGACTTCACGCAGAAGTAATACTAAACATATAGTCAAAGTACGATATTTTTAGTAAATAGACAGAAAGAAGAACAATTTCCAAAGCGAATGATACGCCAACAATTTAAATCAGCCTTAATCAACCGAGATATGGCCATGTCCCAGGAATCGGTTTTCATGCGGTTAGATCTTTTAATCACTCAAAACATGCCGTGTGAAAGCTCATTATTCATGATTTTTAATCAATATGATTTCGATAAACTTTAAATGGATTATTGACCACACTTTTGGAACCTCCGGGATACCCGCAAGGAGCACCTGTAGCAGGGGCCAACTGCATTTTTACACCAAAACATGCCTTGCGACAGCTCAAGCTTCATGAGTTTTCATGACTAGGCTTTCGATAGGCTTTGAATGGACCAAATCGATCCATATATCAATTAACATGCTTCCACAACAAAGAGACTTATGATCTATGCTTAACAGATAGTATGCCGAACAACAAACTTGTGGCATGGCCCAGAGCGTCAATTTTAGAGATCTAATACTACAGGATGCTTTTCAGGATTTTATTTATATTATTGATTTGCGACACTAACAGCTGTCAAACTGGTACAGCAGAGTGTCCCAAAATTTAGCATTCATTCATTCAAACTTTTGAACCAAAAGTTTTTAAGGATCAATATATCAAATGAAAAGTTATTATCTTTTTAGAAAAAATATAATGATAATAAAAAAAATTGGGGATTGGAAAACATTGCTTGTAGTTGGTTTTTATTGTTTTCATGGTTTGTAGACAGAGGGTAGAATATGTTTATTATATTTTTCCTTGCTAATTTAGGCTTATGTACACAACACATAAAAAAACGAGTTTTTTTTTCATTTTTGAGTTACACCGTGTCCAACTTATTCTCATACAAATTCAAACTTCGATTATTTCACAGCAGTCATTCTAGTTTTATTGGTAATTGTTTTTATTGAAAGATAATATTATATGGATCAATTACAGCATATTTTTCGGAATAACACCGCCTTTAACCTTTTTTACCAGTTCAACGTTTAAGAACTGGGCCAAAGTAGACACCTTGTGCTCGTTTATTTTCGACAGCATGTATGACCACGGGACCTCCCTTAGCTCTGTCGGTAAAGGCGCAGCTACAAAGCAAGACTATGCTGGAGGCGGCTGGGTTCGATTGCCGGTCTGGTCTAGGAATTTTTCGGGTTGGAAAATATCTCGACTTCCCTGGGCATAGAAGTATGATTGGACTTGCCACACAATTATACCAATGCATACATGGTACAGGCTCTCAATTAATAACTGTGGAAGTGCATCTAGAACACTAAGTTGAGAGCACGCAATAACTTAATATGCGATATGCAATAAGTTTGTAATGCGAAGATAAGATATAAGATGTATGACCACACAAAATAATCAAAGGGCGTTATATCTGGTGAACTGGGAGACCATTCATCCATGGCCAAAATGTCGGTCAAATTTTCCCAACACTAGTTTTGGACCAAATTCACTGTATGAAAAGGTGCTCCGTCCTGCTGAAACATGTAATCCTTCCCGTACATTCTTTCTAAGCTTGGCTGCACAACATTCTGCAAAACATCCTAAGAGACGAACTAGCCTAAGGCTAAAAATCTCTTAAATAAAGTTTAAAAAAAAATGCAAAACTTCCATTTTGTTATATAAAGCGTTGATCGTAACGCCTTTATTGATGAAAATAAGCGGTAGTTTGCCACGCTTGCAAGTACCCCCCCCCCCCCCCCCCCAACTATCACGAAATCAGTGAATTGGAACCGTGAAATGTTTCTGTCGCTATCTGGGGTGTTCCAGGACCGGCAGGCCCACAACCTGTCGTTTTTTTCCTTGATTTGTTTTCCGACATTAACTTTTCATCGGAAAAGACAAAGTTTCGTCCAGCGTGCCGCGATAGAAGAAGAGTTGCTCTTGCAAGCCTTTTCTTCTTGGAAGATTCCGAAACTCCGCGAATTTTAGGTTTCTTGAAAGCTTGGCATTCCAGGTCCTGTTTGAGTACATTGGGCATGGTCGATTTCAAGACATTAAGATCAGAGGCCAGTGATTTTCGTCGAATTCGTTCCCTGACGTTCTTAATCCCTCGTTCAGTCCTAGCTGAACGTGTTCGGCCGGATCTTTTCCGGTCATCCAATAAGGAAGTCTCACGGTACCTTCTAATGGTTCGAAACACAAAATCACGTTTTACTCTAAGGTTCTTCAAACTCTTGAAAATAGCACCTGGGCGCTTTCCTTCCAAAAACTATTTTGTCACCACAGCAAGATGGACACAGAAAGAAAACAATCAAATAGAACTTTCAATAGTTTGTGTAATCACAGTGCAAGATTACACCTATACATAGATAGTGTATGAACTGTAGCTTCACCACTATGACGAGATGAAATAGTGTATATATTGGATACGGTGTATATTTTTTTTATAAGTTATCAAGTTTTGGGATTTCGCTTAATACTCCTATTCTGCCGCTCATGGCAAGTCCGTCCCATAGCACAAATCAGCAAGCCGAGAAAAACGCATTTAAGTTTTCTTCCTTCCATTGCTTCTTATGTAATGGGACAACCCGTTTGGCTGATTTTTCAAACTCCGTACTATGTGGAATTTTACTTAATTGTTTACAACATGGAAAATCTCGAGATGACCAGATAGAAAGTTACTGTCGTCGACAAAGTTGTTGATGAAATCAAAGCCTATTTCTTCGTGCACAATAGTTCAAAAATTTCTCAATACGTGGCGCTAGTATACACGTGAAATTCTCATATAAAATATCTCGAGATCCTGACCAGATAGAAAATTACTGTCTTGGGTACAGTTGTTCAGAAGGTCAAGGCCTTTTCAATGGTCTACACTACACTACGTGGCGCTAGTATATACGTGCAATTTTCGCATATAAAATATCTCGAGATCCTAACCAGATAGAAAGTTGCTGTCTTAGGCAAAGCTGTTCAGGATATCATAGCCTTTTTGCTGGTTAGCAGTAGTTCAGAATCGTCTCAGTAGGTAGTGCTCGTATACATGTTAAGTTCTCGCATGTGATTCACCACTAGATCTTGACCAGATAGAGAGTAAATGTCTTTGGCAAAGTTGTTCAGGAAGTCAAGATCTTTTCGTTGGTGGACAGTTGTTCAGAATTTTCTCACTACTCGGTGCTAGTATACACATGCAATTCTCGCATATACAATAGCTCGAGATCCTGAGCAGATAGAAAGTTACTGTTTTCGGCAAACTTGTTCAGGGGGTCAAGATTTTTTGGCTGGTGGACAGTAGCCCAGAATTTTCACATCACGTAGCGCTAGTAAACTTGTACAATTCTCGCGTATGCTTAGCTCGAGATTATGAACAGGTAGAAAATTACAGTCTTCGAAAAAGTTGTTCATGAGGTCAATGCCTATTGCTAAATTCTGAACTACTGTCCACCAGCCAAAAGACCTAGACCTCCTCAACAACTTTGTCCTAGACAATAACTTTCTATCTGATCAGGATCTCGAGATATAGCTTATGCGAGAAGTGTACATGTATACTAACGCCACGTGGTGAGAAAATTCTTAACTTCTGTTTACCAGCCAAAAAGTCTTGACCCACTAAACAACTTTCCCGAAGACAGCAACTTTCTAACTGATCAAGATGTCAACTATTGAATATGCGAGAAAGGCACGTATATACTAGCACCGCATAGTGAGAAAATTCTGAACCATTGTCACCCAACAAAAATATATTGACTTCCTGAAAAACTTTGCCGAATACATTTACTTTCTATCTGGTCAGGATCTAGAGATATTTTATATGCAAGAGTTTCACATGTATAGTAGCGCCGCAAAGTGAGAAAACTCTGAACTACTGTTCCCCTGAGAAAAAGCCTTGACCTCCTGAACAACTATGCCGAAGACAGTACCTTTCTATCTGGTTGGGAACTCGAGATATTTTATATGAGAATTTCACGTGTATACTAGCGTCGCGTAGTGAGTAAATTCTGAACTATTGAGCACCAAGCAATAGGCTTTGATCTCATGAAAAACTTTGTGAAAGACAGTAACTTTTTATCTGGTCAGGATATCTCGAGATATATCACATGCGAGAATTTCACATGTATACTAGCGCTACGTAGTGAGAAAATTCTAAACTACGGTACGCCAGCGACAAGGCTATGATCTTCTGAACCACTTTGTCAGAGAAAGCAACTTTCTATCTGGTCAGGATCTCGATACATTCCATGTTGTAATCAATTATGTCAAATCCCACGTTGTATGGTCACAGTTTCCATTTACATTTTTCCTATTATCCGCATTTTTATGTATTTACTGTAATCAAAGTTTAGCTTGTTTAGATCAAAACAAGTGTTTTGAGGAATACTAGTTGGTTTCAGATCGATTGGTAACTCAACAACAAAATAGCAATGGAAAACTCATGTGTGTTTTACAAAGTATAACAGCGCGAGTAACGGAGGGTTAAGAATAAATATGGAGTAGAAGTTGCATGGCATTTCTTCGCAACATCGCATGGCAAAGGTCCATGTGATGCTATAGAAGGAACATTGAAACGTATGGCTACCAGAGCTAGTCTAGGTAAAGAACGTGAACATCCGGTCAAAAATACAAAGGAACCAGGGAGTAAGTCAATTGTGACAGTCTTGTGACTGTGCTGATAGTTTTTCTTGTGTGTTATTGGGTGTTTCAGCACCGACAAACCGGCATGAATGACCATAGCAAAAACAATAAAATTTCTCACCAAATCACACTACTCACATCTGGCTCCGTGTTCGCGGGAAATATTAAGCTAAGCCATGAACCCGCATGCAAAAGTTATTTATTGGTTCGTGTCTGATCTATTCTGGACAAATTATTTTTATCTAGATAAAAAAATCCTATGGTTTTGACAGTTCGGATCACTGCACATATAAATCGGCTGTTTACGATTTTCGGACATAAGTCAGAATTAAGTGTCATGTCGGTTTGTCGGTGGTTTCAGGGTGTTTCTGTGTCGAACGAGTTGTCAAAACGTCAAGCGGTATCATACAATGTTTACTGGCAACCATGATTTCCACAACGCTGAAAATGACAGATCCCTCTGCGATCGTAGTTATTTCTTGGCGTTGACGGGGACTCTGTACCCAACAAACAATTGAGAGCTCTTATAAAACACCTGAGTTGATCAAACGTTGAATAATAGCTTCCAGAGTTGAACAAGAATGTAGTCGTATTGCCTTTTTGGTTAGAAGCTTCAAAAGCTGCTTGGAGCACTCTTAAATGATTGTTTACGTTCGGTTTAACTATATGCTTTATAAGACCTACGATAACTTTTATAGCACCTTTGTTAAACTGATTGACAAGAGCTATATAGAACGTGAAATAAACGCATCGAAACAAACCATTGGAAGCTCTTATAAAACAGCTGAGTTGATCAAACATTGAATTATAGCTTCCAGAGTTGTACAAGAATGTAGTTGTATTACCATTTGGTTAAAAGCTTCAAAAGCTGCTTGGAGCACTCTTAAATGATTGTTTACGTTCGACCAACCACCAACCACAATTTTGTTGCTAAAAATAGCACAAGTGATAGGCACGTTTATATGACCATAAGGCAATGATTATTCGACTGCAAGAGAAGTCACTCAAGATGAGCTTCATATACTTCTCTCATATGATCAAAATATGTATTCAAGAATAGAGCAGATGGAAACAGAAGCGGCTGGCAATCCGGAATCATTAGTTCGAAACCTTGCTTCGAGAAACCCTCGGTGGAGTAGAGGTAAATTATATATAGGTGTTATATTAATAAATACAAACATTAATTTAAGACATATATCATATAATCAACGATAACACTTCTAGATAAATTCTCTCAATTAATGATTAGAGAGATTAATTGAAAGAATATCAATCAAAGATTAAACAGATGCTTGTTACTACTTCCTCCATGATCACAGAATGTGAATTATGGCATAATTACATATTTTTTCAATGTGCACAAATAAATTAAATAAATAAAAACTGTACAAGCAATTATTTTGGCGTACCACGACAATTGTTAAACTAATTTTAATCTGTGAATATTGTGAGTACTTACACAACGGTTATTAAGGAGTCATTGAAAAGTGCTATAAATGCTTTTCACCGCTTGCTGTACAATGATTATTTAGGAGTCATAAAAGAGTGCAACAAACACCTCTCAGGTTTACTCTCTACTAAATTTCAAAGCAGCTGTCAAGAAGTGTCTACAAACGTTGTATAAGAGCTTTCGCCAAAATAATAAAGCTTGAGTTTAAATATGTATCTATAAACGATGTATAAAAGTTGCTTCTACTCCTATACCGCGTATACATATAATGCTGTCGTTGAACAGGTTCTCCAAATCAGTGTAAACAAGAGTTTTACAGAAGTTGTAATAAACAAGTTGTACAGTTATTATTCAGCATGCAGTTGAATAAAATCCCAATGGAAGCGTTTCTTCAACAAGAAATTGATTTTGGGTAAACGTTTTACTTGAATACGTTAGACAACACCTTTGTGTTGCAGTTGTATAGGTTCTCCAAACCAGTGTAAACAAGGGTTTTATAAAAGTTGTGGTGAACACATTGTGCAATTATTATTCAACATGCAGCTGAAAAAAATCAAAACGAAAGCGTTTCTTCAACTGGAAATTGTTACTTGGGTAGTTCTTTACTCCTATATTATCCTTTCACTGCAACAAAAATTTCCATTAGAAACTGTCAATCTTTGCAAGAAGAGACGATGTTTTGACGGTGCTATTATCGCCAATTATACGGAACAAACCTTTGGAAAAAACGGGTTCAACGGCAACTGGGGAGCGCACACTTAGAAATTATTATTTTTATACGAGACGTAATTTAGCTTTGACGTAAAGCATGGAACGTAAACAAACATGGCATGTAAAATTAAGTGTCCTGAAACTGAAACATATGCAACTCGACGAAAAGTGCGTTTGATTGAATTGATTTTGTCGTCCTTTTCAACTGATTCTTATGTCAAAAGGGCCGCTTGCATGTGTCGGTCTCAGGGCACTGAAATTTACATGTCTTTTTCGTAGTGTGCGGTTCTACGGACTTCCACGAGCCTACGAACGGTTCTTTTGATGGAAGCTCAGTCAATTCCAGCACCTCGCATCCCATATCGAGATTACACTGACTCAGAAAACTTTGTTTGAAGACTCCTACCACCAACTCAGGCACCTACCAGCTTACGAACTATGGCGAAGGCTGTACATCATCTTCCGAGGGGAAGGAGGTCTGGATTACGGTGGCGTTTCTCAAGAATGGTTCGCATGAGGTGCTCAATCCAATGTACTGTCTGTTAAAGTATGCCAACAAAAACAAATACAGTCTACAAATCAATCCTGCCTCTGCTGATATCCTAGCTCATATAAATAAACCAATCGTTCTAATTATTTTTAAATTTGACAGGTTAGATTGGTTTGTTTACTCATTACAGAGGTTCGGAACAATAAAAAACAGATCATACTGTCAAACGTGAATGATAAAATCAGACCGTGGATTGGTCTATTATAAACAACACATGATGTAAACATTCTTGGAAGTGGTGCCAGAGTTGATGAAAAATTATCTTTTATCGGGTGGCAGCCTGCATCACAAGGTGTTTGGAATGTATCACAGTGTGTTTTTGTGGGTTTTAACACAAGGTGACAGAGTGACTTACCCCCTGTGTCACACAGTTTTCAATCTGTACCAATGAAAAGAAAATTGTTGATATTACTAAGAAGTAAAGTATGGATTTCTGCTACAACTACATCAATCTAGCAATGTAAAAATAAATTAAATCATTCTCGTAAAGTCCCAATAATAAGTTGTTTGTATTTGCGAACGAGCAAAATATGTATTTTCATGAAATGGAAGCAAATTGTTTTGAAACAAACACATATTCCGGGTAATTTAGATCATATCGATAAGCCACCATTAGAAATTTTATTGTACATTTTCTGATCCTTCTCGAAAAAATATTGTTAGAGCTAGAGAACCGCGAAATACATTCGAATGTGGTCAAAAACTACCAACATTAAAAAAAAAAAACATTCAAAGCGCTACCTCTCGAAAACGGTGCAACTTAGCAACATTTGGTTTAGGGCTTAGATCTTGTTTTGGGCCTACTAAGAACAACCTGCCCTTTGCCTCTATTTTTCGAGCGATTTTTTTTTTTACAAAATGGAATGTTTTCACTGCAGATGTCTTCTAAATGTAACAAATTGTTGAGATATCGTTTAAAATCTAACACTGCTTCTTGACTCCAAACTCGGCCTATGGATTTTAAATTTGGCTAACGTATTGAAACGACATTCAAACGCCATTGAATTTACTTCGGCTTATCGGATGAAGATAAAAATTGATTCAGTTGGAGCCGTTTTTTGTTTTGTTTTTGAGAATAGTAGGTGATTTGAGAATATCACGTATTCTTATTGACTTTGTTTGGTAGTTTTTGAACTAAATTATAGTACCAAACGCTTAATTGACTTGTTTACGCCGAAATCAAGGGTTTATTTGATGTTTTCTGCTCTATATTGCCCTGAAATGGGCGATTAGGCCGAAGTAGTTCTCTACCCTACTCTCAATATATGAAGTCAAGAGAAAAATTTTATTTTGTCGAAAGTAACATTCGCACCGATCCGAGAACCATAAAGTTTTGTTTTGATGACCGAACACTTATTCCTATTTCCAATTAAACACATAGAATCTCATAGTGGTAGCAATGTTTAACATATTGAACAGGTTTTTAATCATACAAAGCAGATCGCTAGCTTTCATGCTAAAAAATACTAGTTTTTGAGTCAAAAGTTATTATACGTCGTTTGGTGGCCCCCTTATATTACTTAAGTCAAAGTGTATTTACCAGGATATTCGAGAGAATCATCAATCATGGCTCTTTACGTGCAGCCCGTTCATCATTTTTAGAAAACTGAAATCATCTTAGGAACAAACACACAGCAAAAAAAATCATTTTAATATCACATCAAAGTGGATGCACTTCAATCGTGTCGAAAATTTGGTGTAATATTACTTGCCAAAAAGGACAAAATTATCATTAATACAGTGCATGAACTGACATTACGCTGATTTTACTGCAATTTTTTTTTATTGCCATGAAAATAACATGAGATTTTCGACATGATTGAAGTGCAACTTGATGGATGTAATATTAAAATTTATTTTTTGCTGTGCAGTTCAATTTATTCACTTTAATATTGAAAAAGTGAAACGACGAACCTACACATTTCACGGGTTTTTCTGTTACTTAAGACAAACGGCATCTCCATAGAGGTGACTTAAGTAACATCGAAAAATATTTTGAAAGTGGTTACTTCAAATAGCTTTTTTTTTTTTTATTATTATTATAGTCACTTTAACACTCTTGGGTCATTCGTGACTTGTCCGGGGGTGAGATTTGAACTCGTGACTTTGGCGTGAGAGGTTTGGATGTTAACCACTACGCCGGGGTCGCCCCCACTTCAAATAGCAATTTGACTAAAAAATAAATTAAAAAATCGGATGTGATCCTTTATTCGAAAAGTATATAGTGTAATAGCAGGAGCATCGATTGACACTGATAGCTTGGATATAATAGATTTGCGGATTTGTCTGGAATCGCTCTTGATAGAAAATATAAGTTTTCCCTAAGTAATAATAAATTTAATATGTTTGCAGATTCAAAACACGCGAATTTGATTGTACAAACTGTGCGTAGATTGGATTTCTCCGTTTATCAAAACAGTTTAAAATTTTGGATGTATTCTAAGTGATGATGCGTATTTTGTCACGCTCTATGTATTAGCTATAGGAAAAACGTGACGGAAGGAAGAAGGGGGTACATTTTTGCTCAATTTAGCGTGACCTGATTAATTAGCAAATTAGCCCTTCTGTTTACATTTCCAACTGTGGTTTAATGGCTATATGGTGAACATTTTCTACAATTAATTCATATCGTTCTTTTATTTCATACTACGCAGCCCTATAGGTGTCCCTATTAGAAATTTACCACATGCTATTATTAATTCATTGTTCTCATATGAATATGTTTTAGTTTGGCTACACCTGAAATCCTCATCACGACGGTATTTTTTTTACCTACGTTTGTTAAAGTAAAATTAATTAAACTAGCTGGAATTATGATCATGTGTAAATCTTTTTTTTTTTATCTCTTATATGCATCGTTTTTCATGTTAAATTTAAAACGCAGTTTTATTTTTCGGTACTGTTGAGTACCAGCACCAGTTATAGCAGTTAGACAATAAATTAGGCTGTCATTTTGCCGCAGCGTATCACTAACAGATGCAACGTGCGTAGCCCTCAACGCTTCTTGGGTATTTTATCCATCAATCTTGGAATGAGCTAGCTCAATGTGAGCTAAAACATGATTATAAGTAGATGGCCATAATACTACTGTAATATGAATACCGTGTTGTTTGTTGATCAAATAAAAAAAATATCATTGATAACAACTACTGAGCAGCAGTTTTTTGCTTCATACCAGTGCACAGTTATGTTTCATCCAGAGATACGTTCCACAAACCACCTACCTTAGTTTACATTTTCCGGTGGCCATATGCAAGCATTTTTCCTAGCTCCTTCTTCCCACCGGGAAAAACAAACGAACGCCAGGCTGTGCGAGTGAGTTCACTTTGAGAGCCCCCTTGTTATGGCAAACATGTTCCACATTCTCTGTATATCACGCGAGCGCGCACTCGTGTGTGTTTTTATAGCAACTATACGCACACGTGGTTTCATTGTGTTCAATACAAAAGAAAGAGAACGTTATGCTCCCGGAACAGATGGGTGAGAGCGCGAACTCGAGAGAGAAATACAATTGCCTCTCGCATACTCGACGGCAATGTGTTTTTTTTTATGGATAAATTTTATTATATCGCGCTCGTGCTACGAAGATTGATCATAAACACCCATACACACGTACACGTGGTTCGGATGCAAACGAATCGCAGTTGATTCGTGTGAATGGCGAGAGCTAACTGGACTGTGATTGGTACCGGTGAGAGGATTTGAGCGATTTCGCGACCCCATGCATTCGTCTTGGTGAGTGCCTTCGATATTAGATACCGTTTTTAGGGAGAAACGTGTGTGCGCCGTCCGTGCGCTTGGAGCTTCGCCACAAACCAGCGAGACGTTTTGCGCTCAGTTATAAATTTAGAGTTTTCCGTTCGAATCAGTCTACGAGCGACAACGTTTAAGGAAGGTCGCGCTGTTTCGCATCCCCGCAGAAATTTTTGCCGCTTATTGCTTATTAATGTAAATCCGGTGAATTATATATATACTACTATATATTACACATATATAACCTCTCTCTTACCGCATTCAAATAATAGAAACAGTAAATATTTACTATTCGAAACGGGAGGAAAAACTTGCCACAGCGAAGCGAGAAAAATCGGAAAAACGCCAAAAGTGTCTGCCGCCGTGGAAAACACACCGAGCTGCGTTAAGTTGTGGAAAAGAAGAAAATCCGGAAAATCTTCGCTTCGAAATCGTTCCGAGTAGGCAAGTCGTAGTGACGAGCAAAAAAAAAAAAGAAAGGAAAAATCGTGACGAAGCCGAAAAAGTTCAGTGTGTTGTCTCCAACTAGCGGAAAAGAGGAAACAAAATAAACGCTCCATCTTTGCTGAAAACGCCGAAAAAAGTGATCAGAATTTTGCGCAAAGTTTGCGAAGAAGAAGCCGCTTAGTCGATTCGATTCATTTGTTTCCCTCCCAAAAACACCCGAGTAATCTGTATTTTCGTTCAGCTTCCGTTTTTCTTCGAGACAGCGTGTAGCTTTGCGTATCAAGACAAGTGACACACATCGATGTATAAACAATAGACCTACCCGAGTGGAAACAATAGAAATACAAATACAGCTCGCGCGTTCGCTTGCACTGACACCTTCTCCTGTTAAGTGGTCAACGTAACGTACTTCGTCTCTGCAATTGCCGTCTTCGTCTTTGCCGATGCCGCTTGACGCACGAGAAAAACGCTAACAAGTGGAAGGTCGAAAGTTGAAGACGAGTAATAAAAAGATTATAATAAGCAATTAACGGAAGACACAAACGACCGCTAGGAAACCAAAATTGGACTCCTCCATCGATGAGAGAAAGTCCAGCTTGTGGCTAACAGTGCATTCTCCTCTTAGTTTTCCCCTTCAGGGCAGTAACGCGAATAAAAAAGTGTTATTAAAGTGTTGGTCCGACGAGGAAGAAAAGTAAATAAAAAAAAGAGTGTTTCGCATTTTCGATAACGAGTGAAGAAAAATTCTCATGAAAATTCATCAAAAGTAACGAAAGTTTGTTTCACCCAAGGCACCCGGCAACGCAGCCGTAAATTTCCGAAAGGCCCACGAGGCATACAGAGAAAGGAAAATAAGGCACAAGCAGAAGAAAAATCACCACCGTCTTTCTGCTTCGACTGGGCACGTTTGAAGGCAGCAGGAGAAGAATCAGTGTGTGAAAAATTATTCCAATCAATTTCCCGAGAAAATCGTAAATATTTTAAAAAGGCAGCCGCGCGATCCGCGTAGAAAGTGTGACGAGTGCCGAAAGCCGGAAAAAGAAGAGCGAGTGCCGAGAAGTACACCGCAGCTGATCGAGTAATCGTTGATAGCGAAATTGAAGGCACATAGATCACGGAAGAGGAGCCGCTGTGTCACCACCATTGGTTGACCAGAATCATCATTCAGCAACAACAACAACAAAAAAGCTAAAAATTGTAGGTGTTTTCTGATTTATTATCTTTTGGCTTATTTATTATCTGCTTTCATAATCTGCACTAGATTTTTGGTCCATTTACATGGACGGAAGAAGAGAGTTGATGAATTTTCCATGAACACTGTTGTTGCTCATCAAAACAGAAAGTTTCGAGAGGCGGAAAATTATGTGCAGCCGGTTTCAAGTTTGTCATCAACTACTAACTAGCTCGGTCTGGTTTATCGGAAGCTTAATCAACTCGTAAATTTGCTTGCCTCTTTCTGCCGTTTTGGGAAGGCCTTTCCTTCATCAACGTTCGTGGTGGACAGAAAGGTGCGTTGATGTATTTGTGACACCTTTCGCATGGTATTGTTTTAGAATTTTGAAACGGAGATGACAGCAAGTCACTTACAGTGGTGTTCAGAGATCGACGTGTGAAAATGTGAATCTTTGGTGGAGTTAAAGTTAAACTGAAAAATGATATTGTATTATATTCATACTTGTCGACGTTTTTACATTCAAAACTTTGTTAGATAATCAGTCATTATGTATTTATGTTCGAGATTAATTTAATTCTAAGCATTGTTTAAATGACGGGAAATCACTTTAAGCCATAATAACGCTCTAGAGATTTTTTCACAAGCAATGAGAGGGCTTAGGAACTAGGGTAAATAGTAGTATACAAGCATAGTAGTTCTTAATACCAAGTGACTACGTTAATTCCTTACATTAAGAAATTCATTAGTGATATTTGATTTTTTCACTTCATTCTAATTTTTAAGCGATTTTAATTTCTTTGATGTCGCCCTCATTTACGGTGAGTAAAGAAATTTCACTAGTACCAAATTTTTCTATTTTTTTTAAACAATTTGCACTAAATGTGGTTGCAATATGACATCACACGATCAAAAATACGGATGAAAAAAATCACGTATAAATATTATGAACTCGTAAAAAAAAAATCACGTATGTTTAATGCATTTCGTATGACAAATTATATTTTATTTAAAAAATTGTTTGATATTAAGTGTAAGTTTTAATGAATGTGGCAATAACGGTTGTGACGGTTTCCAATAAGCGTCAGAAATTTTTTGTTGGTAGTTTGTTGTCCCTTGGGAGTCTGTTGAGCCTATGTTATGTTCTGTTAATAACTCAAAAAAGTGAAATCCATTTGATAATAGATATTTTATTTAAAAACCATTTGATATGAAGTGTGAATTTGGACAAATGTGACAATAACGGTTGTGACGGTTTCCAATAAGGGTTGAAAACAAAATATGGAGAAATCAAGGTTTTTAATTTTGTTGGTAATTTTTTGTGCCTTGGGAGTCTGTTTAGTCTATGTTATGTTCTATTAATTGCTCAAATAGGTGAAATCCATCTACCAATAGACTTAATTAGTTTTTTACTTGCTGTTAATTCTGATGCAATTATGAAAATATACCAGATAAAAAAAATATGAAATCTTATAAAACTGTCATAAAACTCAGTCTCTAAGAAAATGTGCATCAACCAAATATTTCAATTATGTATCTTGTAGTCTTAAGCAAATGCTATTGCTTTAGGCTTCTGTTTCATTATTAAGGCTAGATTGATCTCAATTTTTCACGAAAAAGGTAATGGAGTCTCCGTCGGATTGTTCCTTCACACGGTTAAAAAAAAATCATACCGATTTTTGCGAATTAAAGCGATTGGCGTAACATTTTAACGATAATTGTATTCAAGCTTGATAAAACGTTCGTTGATTATGCCAAGTAAAACAGAAAATTACGCGATTTTATGTGACGATTAAAATTTACATTTTTTATCATGTGCAGCTCAATTTTCAATGTCCTCTTCACAAAGTTCTTATTTTAATCTTTCAAAATGCGAAGTTTGATTAATTTTTTTTTTATTTCATATGAAATGACCAAAATTTTTAACGAAAATATACAAGAAATGTATTTGTGTTTTCTTAATTTTTCCACACATTTCCTCAGTAATAAATCTGTTTGTGTAATTTTCTCAATCAGCTTTGAAGCAGTGGTTTGCATAAATTTTCAAAAATCTACTCATTTTCAAAAATTTACTCATTTTTAAGTACTAAACTTAGTAAATCAGTGACATAGTATCATCGAATAATTACTGGAATTGGATTATTGGAACAACACAATTTGATCAGTATAATTGCAAAATATCTACATTGTAGCTTTGTTACTAATAGTCTCAGGTTTCATGCCAAGATGAACGGTTTCTATGACAAAGATTCATCATTGTTAATTGGTCATTATGTTCTGTAATGTTATTGAAAACTAATATGTAATGTATTTACATGCTGAATGTGTTTCGAAAACAAATGAAACATTTAGTTTGCTTGATCCTTAAAAAAACATAAATGAAGAACTATGGGATTATAAGATTTAATGGTGATATTTTTTATTTGAAATTAACAAAAAGAGGTTATATAGTTTGTGTTTGACACATAAAACTAATGCTTACATCAGATGACGATTTGTGTGTGAAACAATCGATAGAACTGTTTCCGCACATCGAAAGTCCGTGAACAAATTGGCGATCATCTCTTTTGCCAGTGGTGGGAGGGTGAGATACCCCTACCATCCCTCCCCAACAGGGGAGTTTGGTAAAGGCGTTGATCAACCATATTCGTGCCTTCTGAAAAATTGATCTTTGCTCACTTTCTACTCTCTCTATATACAATTTTTAGACTGCCGTACTCTAGCGGAACTATCAACTCAATACTTTCATCTCCTCATCTATCGTAGAAAATGACCACTTTAAGTCTGATATTTGACGTTAGGCATCTTTCACTACATAAAACCGGCTTTATGAGAGTCAAAATTGAGAAATTCAACTCAAACTCCTGCGCGCCTGGTGGCAGGAATAAACACTAACCGACGATTATAAGTCTGTGTGAGCCCTTGAAAATGTTATTGATTGTTTGCAAAATTGTGAAATTTCAATTCACAATTGCAATTGCAATTTTTTTTATTATGGAATGGTTGAATATTGTACAAAATCCATAGAACTGTTTTCTTTTGCATTGTTCCTAAATAAAAAGATTCTTAAAGACTTGTAAATTACTAATAAAAAACATCAGACAGAGTCAGCCGGCAAAATCCATCGCCGAAAATAAATAGGCCGATTTCTCGGTGTATCACCAGAAGAAAACAAATTTAATTTGTTGATTAATACACTAACTAAAATTAATTACAAGTGGCATACGATTTAGCCGGTTTATGATTGGATGATTTTTGTTTATTTGGAAGATATTTTCGAAACGAAGCACTTCAAAAATCAGCTTTATATACCATTACTAAGAGTATTACTTTTTTGCTCGAATCATGTTACACTTACACAAAAACTCGCTAGAATAAATACACACCTAGAAATACCTAATTTACACGTACCGGAATCCATCTTTTACATAAAGGATAAGACGTTAAAAAACATGTCATGAAAAAAACTCGACAAAAATTACGTTTGATTAAGCTGAATTTTGTGTCTATTATGAATCAATTTTGTGTCCAAATTGACGCTCGTATATGTCAGTCTCAGAGCACCTAAATTTATATGAATTTTTCTAAGTGTGCATAAAATAATATTTGGCCTCATAGCCTAGTCAGTAAAGGCACGGTATTACCAAGCCGGAGGCGGCGGGTTCGATTCCCGGTCCGGTCGAGGGAATCTTTCGGGTTGGAAATTTTCTCGACTTCCCTGGGCATAGAGTATCATTGTGCTTGCCACACAATATACAAATTCATGCATTGGTGTTGGCATCGAAAGCTCTCAATTAAGAACTGTGGAAGTGCATTTAGAACACTAACTTGAGAGCACGCAATAAGCTAATATGCACTAAGCAATAAGCTTGAAATACAAATAAGAAGAAGAAGATAAAATAATAGTTTTTTGCCCACAATTTCAAAAATGTATTTAGTGTAACACATGATTTCTAACTCATCACCGCTGCGATAGCAGCACAACGGGGGCTGATTCAAAATTGGATTTGTCAATAAACGATTTTATAATTTATTGATAAACATATCAAAGAGTCCTGCATAAACATATTCTGTCCTGTTTAGTGTTTTGGATACTAGATAAGAAAAGGAGGTCAAACTATCGTATGCTTGATAATGTATGGTGCAAACAATGACAATGAGCAATGTCAAAATAAAAAAAAATCTTTTCGAGTTTTTTTTATTTATTCAAAGGGGAGATGTTTCTCAGAGTCTTAAACTATGTTAATGATCGATCGATTGCTTGATCGATCGACCACTTGCTGCAATTACGGCCTCCACACGCTTCCGGAATGCACAGCAGGTTCTAATAATGTAGTCTGGAACTTGTTGATCTCGTTGAAATACAATATTTGGCTTCAGAACGTACTGTTCTTTGATCTACGGAAGAACACACTTACTTAAAATCCCGATGTAAACCTCCGTGTTGACCTTGTCGCCTTCTGGAATGCACACCGGGTCCATTTATTTGCCATCGGAAGCCACCAATCCAAACACCATAACGCTAGCAGGATGCTTGGTCAGATACACGTTCTTGTGCTCGTCGGCCACGTCTTTTACCGGAAGAGAACTAATATACCGGTCGGTTCTGGAATTTGATACGGGATCGATGGTAAACATGCTCTCGTCGGTGAACAGGATTACCGGATTTTTTCGCTTAAGGAATTCCAAGAATTTCTTGCATCGTTCGACTCGTAGCTCCCGGATGCGGTTGGTAATCATGTGAGTTTTTTTCCGTGCCCTCGACTTCGCCCCGCAATCTTCCTTTACGATCTTCCGTGCCGTAAAGTCACTGATCCCTTGTTCCTTTGCCATTTTCCTTATTGAACGCACTGGATTCACCTGAATCTTCCTTTTGATAGCAACGATAACCCTCGGAACCCGAGCTGACCTCGGACGACCTGTGGCCACCTTCGCGGATAGTTGTCTCGGTCTAAAACCCTTTTTGACGGTCCACCGAGACACTCCCACGGCGATTGAAATGTCTTTTTGCAACATTTGCGCGTGGGACAATTCACAAATACGCTGCCATTCCGTCATGGTGCAACTGTCAAACTAAGTAAATCATTTTCTCTTATACACAGCCTACTACGGTATGAGCTATAGGTTACGTGCATGCAAAGAAAACCAAGGCATTGTATGCACAGGTGAAACGGGAACCTTATTTGTACGATGATGCAAACATTATCACGCATACGGTATGTGACGAAAAAATACCTACTACTACTTGAAAAAAAAAAATACCAAATAATTTACTATGCTTTTTCAAAAATTTTATATGGGAATTGCACTTCGTAAGTTCAACTGCCATTTTCTCAATGCCTACTTTTCCATACGGGACTGATATGGGATTATAGCACAATTTTTATTTTTTAGATATTTGTATATGCAGTCTACATTTGCTGACAATTTCAAATAAAACGTATGTTTTAAAATAGCATGTAAGGCAACAGCACTATTGTAAAACGGTCTACACTGATTGACGACAAATAAATAAATAAAATGAACAGACGTCAAACTTTCACAAGAAACTTGTGTAAAAATAAGTGGGAACGTCGCCGTTACGTGGCGCTAGCATCTCCTGATTTCCTCTGTAAATTTTCCACATTCGACCAATTTGGCACTAGTATCGATAAATTTTCTGTTGAAAACTACAACTCGGCGCTACCGACACTTTGTACTAGCAACCGGTGGGAACTGACGATTTTAAATTGGCTCACTATTTGACTAGCCCATTGGTCCCAAGCAAATCGATTAACGTACCCCATTCTAGTCAAAATTCTAGTACTACACAATGTTTGTTTTGATTCGCTATAAAAGTTTGACAGATAAAATGTGGGGTTAGTGGATTTTCCTATGTTTCGAGGGGTGAATCGATTAGCTTGGGACCGAAGATAGTACCAGAGCTGAGCCAAAAAGTTGAGCACGTTTCTTCGGGAACTACTAGCCTTAGAGTTACCTCTATGGTACTAGTGCAAGTTGTGCAACGCCAGTGCCATCATGCTATCAAAGAGGGTTATTAAGTGGGGAAATGGGTGTTGGTGGCGCTTAAGACGAATAAGAATCTTTACACTAGTTTTAAAAGATATTTTGTTCGAGCCTCAACGTCTTTTCTCTGTGATTATAGGCAGTATACGATATACGTAGTGTTTAAACTACTATGGATAACGTATTGAACTAGAGTAAAATACATTTTCGCTAGTGGGGTTTTCCAGTTATCAGCTGAAACGACATATTAAGGGTGGATTTCGTACATCCTCTGCATTTTTTTTTTCTTAAAACTAATGTAATGGTAGTTCTAACAATAAGCTGGCGCCGTACAAGCAAGTTGGTCGAGAATGAATATTTTAATGAAATTGACCAAATGTAAAATTTACAAAATTATTTAAAAATCCTATCGATTACCACATTACAGAATCTGTTCATGCGGTGAAAAATTACAAATTCTGCATACTTTTCATGCAAATCTTGCATTTCCCGGCTGGGTGTAGAAGTTTATTCAGTAAAAACTCGACTTTTTCAGCTGGAAAGAAATTTATTCAAATGCAATAAACTCAACTGTTTGTAATATTGAAAAATGTTGACTAGGTTCGCTCGAACATCTAGCCTCAATGAATGAATCATAAAATCATTTTACGATTATGACACTTCCTATAACAAACTTATCTCTGTAGTTCCCTAAAGCACATTACTTCACTTCTTCAAAATTATTGAAGTATGTAGGTATCGCACAAATCGTGAGTTCTTTTCCGTCCGGTTCTCTTTTCGCCTGCCTTGTTCCGAAGAAAAGGAGTTACATGAGATAAGATATCGTGCCGAACAATGGATTAGGTCCTAAGCAACAGTGATCGATTCTCTCAATGATATCCCTTTCGTTAATAACATGGCTATTAAACCGAAAATACTAGCTGGAAATGTTTTTAAATGGCCCTTGGGATGCAAAGAGAAAATCGACCAAGACAATCTGTCAATGTTACTTAGGACCTAGTCCATTGTTCGGCTTGAAATATTGTGAATGATATACATTTTTTATTCCACCCGGTCTCCACGATGTGTGTTTGAATTTCAAATTCTTGTTTCCCGCAACACCAACACCAAAGAGCCCATTATTTACACTCTCTTGGCTGCTCGCTCGGGCTTTGACAGAGTCACACCACAAAACGCCCGGTGATCTAAACGTCTTTTGAAAAGCATTCGACTGTATCGCCAACCAAAAGTCGATCTCTCTATGGAGCGGTAGCGGTGGCGGTGGCGTGACGGGCAGCCGTAGGGAAGGTACATATTTGCCTTCCGACTGATTTCGACTTGCCGGGAACCAAGACCAAGACTACTGTGACGACGCTGGCTGGCTGGTTTGGAAGCCCCCGCACTCACTCGCTCGCTCAGTCCATCGTCGTCGTCGTCGTCGTCGTCGTCAGTCAGTGTGAGTGTATGTTCACAACAATTCGAAAACCGTTTTGTTGTGGGGCTGAAGCTGAGCCGTGTGGGGAACTTGCACGAATCAACGCGAAACGAAAGGGAAAATGAGTAACCGCAATCGAAAACGAACAGCGCGTCACACTTTTATCTTGCTTTTCTTCCTCCTTCCTTCAGGTTGTTTCTGCGTCTCGTGTGTCGTTTTGTTGTTTAGGTCTGATGAAATGGACACGGCGGCCGCGAACGCAGAAGGAGAAATGTCGAATGACAGATAGGTATGAATATTTCTCTGCGTGTGTTTGGCGTGCTTGTTACTTGATTTTATTCTCGGAGTCACTCGTTCTCTCTCTCTCTCTCTCTCTCTTTTGCTAGCCGTCGAAGGAGAATGTCACGGCTGATACTTTGGAGCAGATGTGCGAAATTGGTTGGTCAAAATTATGAAATATGTGACTTGAATCAATGGATGTTAAATTAGACTATAGAGAAGCCACATTAACGTCATAGCACTATAACACATACATTGAAAATTAATGAACAAAATGTCATTGATTCACATTATAATTTCATGCAGTTAAGCAGCATGCTAAGTTTGTAGAATAAAGTAGGACAATAGTTTTACCACAACTCCAGGCATTTGGAAACAAGCTAATTCCATACACAGGATATCTAATACAAAAATCTGAACTTTCTGTCAGATCCTAAACTTGAGTTTTTAACATTAATTGATAACTATTCCATTATTTTTCCGGTTAGCTATGAGTAAAATCTGAGTAAATTTCGTACGGAAAGAAAATTCTCTGAGTCAATTATTCTCAGTCGCTGAGTGATTCTTCTAGAACAAATGTGATCTCATCGCATTAATTTTCATTTTTTGAGCATTGAACGGTAGCCGCAAAATACCCAATAATGACTACAAAGTAAGCATTTTCGAGGGAGACTGGGACTACCCATTTAATGAGTAAAAATATTACCCGTTTATGAGTATTTGTTACTCAAAAATAAATACTTACTATTTGTTTTTGTAGTTGTGATTACTCATATATGGGTAAAATTTTACTCATTTAATGGGTAGTCCCAGTTTCCCTCAAAAATGCTCACTTTGTAGTCATTACTGGGTATTTTGCTGTTACCGTGTGTATCGTTAAAAAGCGAATTTTATTTTTTCTCCCTTACAATAAATTTTAATGTACTCGAAATTCAACAGTAAACATTATTGTAATTTCGTTGTTTCATTATAATTATGTTTTTCCGGCATATTGATGAAAATATTGACAAACCTTCTGTCGTGTGGGGTGCACATAAGGCTATTATCGTCGATTGAACGAAGTCTTTATGTGTCCATGTCAAGGACTTATACATTATTCTTCACTTTGTCTACAACTGTCTTGAAGTCAGGATATGTTACTATCGATGAAAAGACTTTCGGCTGGCTTGGACGTATGTCCTGGTTCAAAGTATGGTTGGACCAATTCCTTATCCTGAACCAGGCATGGCAAATCATTTACATTCATTTAGTGTAAACAGAATTCCGTTAAATGATGTATGAAACTTTGTAGGTTTTGATATTAACTACAACCTTTGTCGATAACTCAAATCTGTACCTCTTATGCATGACGAACTAGAGCGGGCAGAACTTGTTACTATTTTTCAGTGAATGTAATTTACATTCACTGAAAAACATAGGTAAGTTCTGTTCGCCCCTGTTCATCATACATAAGATATACAGATTTGAGTTATTCAAAAAGGTTGTAGCTAATATCAAAACCTACAAAAACTTCATACATCATTTCATGGAATTCTGTTGATGAAAAAAGTTAGAGGCAAATGAATGTAAATGAATGTACGAAATGAATGCAAATGATTTGCCATGCCTGTCCTGAACTGATGCAACTACTGATTAACCTCGTATATAGTATATTTTCCGACTAGCTCAAACGTTAAAAGAAGCCTTTGGAAAATCAACAGTTTTGCAAAATTTGCGATTGGCATCGCCCTAATCACTATTCACTCCGGATATTTGCGCTCCAACCAGTAGTGTCTTGTTTTCAGAACCTTATGAGGGCCTCAAGTCGATCATATTTCGGTACAATATTGCAGCGCAATCAGTCAACTTAACTTGATGAGTCCTGCGTAATTATATCAGCCTGGAGAATATTTAGTTGTATTATAGTAAAACAATTCTTCGTTGATTTGAAGCCTATTTGAATTGTTAATAAAGTTAAGAGTTTCAAGATGCTATCGAGGTCTGAAGTTGGGTCGAGCATTTTATTCATGACTTGAGGTTTGACACACGGTTTGAAAATAGTGTTAACTGCAGGGTGGACACTGAAGCGGGAAATGCGGGAACTAACCGGCAACCGAAAACAAGCGGGAAAACCCGGAAAGTAACCGGGAATTCGATTTGAACCATTACATATTTTGTTGTACCAATATTAATTGATTTATTTTAATAAACATTATAAGTCCGATATCATGAATATTTCTCTTAAAATCTTCAAGCCCGAAATTTCTCAATTTACCATAGTACAGGTACCAAACAATTAGACAGAAAACTTTGGAAAGTTACTCTTAAATTATCTTCGCATTCTTCATAATAATTTTCGCAAGAATATGCCTTGGAAACCTCTTAGTATGTCATTTTAAATTAAGAAAAGTATTATCAAGAAATTTACTTGGATTTCACCTCGCTCTTAACCCTTTGTCTATATCTTGGGGTAACCCCAAGATATATTTTTACAATTTTGATTATTCATGAAAACGATTTTTTTCCCTGACAATTTTGGATACTTAAGGTGAAAGTTAATGCTTTTACGTTAATACTGAATCCACACCCAAATTCGAAATGCACCAATACCAACAAGCATTGCAAATTAGAAAAATTGGGAGTATTGAAACATTGAAAATATTCGTAAACACAATATTATTGTATAGTTAAAATAATTCTACTACTGAAATGACAACTTCAATTCCAAGATTTCAAGTTCAGGGTAGTCCTACTAATGCTCAGAGAAGTCTTGCCGTAGTTCAGGGAAGACCTGCTGAACTTCAGCGTAATCCTGAAGTTCAGGAAAGTCCATCCGTAGTTCAAGGAAGTCTTGCTGATGTTCAGGGAAGTTCTGTGGAAATTCAGAGAAGTTCTGCTGAAGTTCAGGGAAGTTCTGCCGATGTTCAGGGAAGTTTTTTTCGAACTATAGGAAAGTCCTACCAATGTTCAGAGAACTCCTGCCGAAGTTCAGAGAAGTTCTACCGAAGTTCAAGGAAGTCCTGCTGAAGTTCAGGGAAGTCCTGCCGAAGAAATACTACAAGGAATTTGTTGAAGTATTTTAATGGAATAATCTTCCATGTTGCCTCAGGCGTCCTAAAAATGTCTCTTTGATTGATTGATTAAATAATTGATCATCATTTAAGAGATTTTCAGCCGTAGGTGATCATTAGGCGTAGTTTCAGGATTGTAGTCATGGAGTCAAGTTTGTCGTGAGTTTATTACCTTAAAATACACCCTGAAACTCGTTTTGACTTGCTTTAGAGTTCTCTGGATTTATTACAATCCACATTTTCAGAACTACCTTAAAAACTCACCTTCCCAAGTAACAATTTATTTTTATGAAGGTTCTGTGGTGCATGTTCCAGTAGAAGCACAGCAGTTTCTCAAATGAAGTTCAGAGGAATTCTACAGCAAATCTGGATGGACATGTGGCAGCTGTTTAGAATGCTTATAAGCAAGGTTGCAAAGACTCATTTCAGCTAAAATAATGTTTTTCGGAATAATAAAACCAAATTATGGTATGATGGCATGTTTTACTTGTAACTTACAAGAAGAAGTTTCAAAGTATGCGTTGGAAACATAAAACCTGTAAATTTTGCTTTCTATGAGTCACAATCAGCGATTTGCTGATCGCTGAGTGAGTGAGTGAGTGAGTGAGTGAGTTTGTGAAAAATCGCTGATTGTTACTCTCATGAAGTGAAATAAACAGGTTTAATATGTCAAACACATTCTTTGCAACCTCTTCTTGTATCCTACCAATTCAAAATTTGATCATGGCATCTAATTATTTCATAATTTAGAAAAACATTGTTTTAGCTGAAATGAGTCTTTGCAACCTTGCTGATAAGATGATTTTAATACTTTCAAGGGGAATTAAAAATAAAGATTGCAGGTATTCCAAAAATATATAAGCGATCTACCTGCAAAAGTCAAGATTACAACAATGAACAGTTTAACGGTTTGCAGTTCTAGGTAATTAGTTTGAATGCTCCGGATGGCTCTAACGAAATGTATAAAGCCAGGACAGTTTGGAGCATTTTCAGAGATTGTATGATGTCATTTAATGGGTAGTTTATTAATCTTCTAAACCAGCTTCAAATAGCTTTTATGTAAATTGAAACTTTTCCAGAACGCGTGTGTGACCTTCCAGAAAAAAATGAGATGTTTGCCAAGAAAAACGGCAGAGGACATCCAAGGTCAAGCGATAGTCCAATAAAGATATCAGAATTTACCACGGTATAATTTTGATCTTCAGAAATCCAACAAAAAACATCCACTATTGCTTCAAAATTTCGATTTTGAAGGTGTTGAAACGAAATGTTAAAAAGAAACTAGTTTTACTACTCCGAGTGGATGTAATAACTTAATTGTGACAGAAATAAGTCGCATGAAAGTTGTTATAACTCAACTGCAACGATTAGACTACTAGCTTTGAAACCTTAGTGACAATGTTAACAACAATTCTGCTGATCCTATCCTTTGGTAATGTACCCCTCTAACCTCGGGTAAGCCACGAGTGCTCGACCCAACTCCTACTAGACATAGAAATAAGTGAATTTAGTTACAAACAATGAACAATGAATTATCGGCTCCGTAAATCTATCGCGATTGAGTCTTCGAAGTAAACGAATTAATGCACGTAACGTGGGTAGATCACCTTTTCGTGGTACGTTACGGGATGTAAGATCTATCACCGATTCCTAGTCCTGACTACTTCAAACAAGGGGAACAGGATTTTTCAGTAATCCAAGGAACACATCTTAGTCCTTCCCAACAAACAATTTTAGCTGCCGCTTAGCTTATACAGGCAAAAATTAGCTGCATAAGGCAAATTTTGGCTGTATAAGCTAATCTGCAGCTAAAATTGTTTGTTGGGTTGTTACTTTTTATGCCTTGTTGATGGTGAAAATACTCGGCTTTGTCCACCGAGGATGATCTTGAAACAAGGAAAAAAATGAGTTAGTTGTCTTCATCTGTGTGATTCCTAATCTTCTATTCGTTGTTCCCTAGTTTGAAGTGGTTAAGACTAGGGTTCTGATGCATGGTCATTATCGGTGTCATACCTTAATTTTGTTGCTAAGGAATCCAATTTTGACTGACAAAGGGGCGCGCCTTTGGAGGGTGTTTTAACACTCTGAAGGGTATAAATAGCGGGACCTTTCAATTAGAATCGATTCCTTGCGTTGAAGGCAAGAATGACAACTGTATCAAAACCGAATACTTAATCTTTTCTCAATATACAATTTACTGTTCGCAGTAGTGTTAGGTCCCGAACAGAGAAAAAAAAAGAATTAAATAATAAAAAAATAAACAACAATTTCCTGGATGCTTTGTGCAATTCGGGGATCTTTTGAAACAACCCTGAAATTTATATGAGGCAAACATGACTTAGATCAAGAGTATCCTTCCTAATCCTAAATGTAGGCAAAGCTATATTATTTAATTAATTCTTACAATAAAATAAAAATTTAAATGTGATGTTATTCAACGTATTATGGAAGAGAATTGGGTCCCTTTTTAATTTCTTCTTCCGGAGAGCTCAGCACATCACTGAAATGCTGATTCCGTGAAAGTGACACACATTACATTACATTTAAGTCCATATGATTGCCCAGTTTCAAAAAAAGATCATTCCATCCCACTGTGTTCGGATACCTTCCACAAATAATCCCAGCAGCAGTGAGTGGGTTGTTGTTACGTGAAAGAAGCAAGGAAATGACCCCGCCGTCGGTTCGTGAAATATCGCGATACCCACACGTTTCTCGCGGGATTCTCTCGTTCGCATGTATTTCTTAATTCACTCACCCACCAATATAGCATCTCGCGATTCCACAACTCGAACTGTGATGGGGGAGGGGTGGGGATCAGCATCGTTGCGCGAAAGTGATCAAACGAAACGACTCTAGAAATTCACTGGCAGAAAACCAACCAGACCAGGCAGCGGGATGTAGGTAGAGATCGGTCGCCGCGTCCAAGTCCGACAGGGCTGCTGGTGTCTGCAATAAAACATTTCCGCAGACGACGGCGACGGTGTGATAATGAAGCGCTGTAATTCCTTTCTGCCCTGTTTTTCGCCTCACCACTTTTCGGGTTCGAAGCAAGACTTGCTGCTTGTTTGGGATTGTGCATCGGTCGCGGCCGGCTGGCGGCTTGGTGGACTACATTTTCAGCCCAAACCAGTCAGCCAAAGAGTGCAACTCTCGAAAAGTTGCAAGACCGAGCGACGAAAAAACCGGTTCTACCGGCTTTCCTGGTCTCGGTTCGCTCTCGTTCCTCCTCGACCACAGCCATCCAGCCAACAACGCAGCGTCGTCGTCGGCCGTCGAGGCGCATATTCTTGGCCTGGTTTGGTCTGGTTTTTAGCATGCAATTTGCTGCTTTAGCTGCTCCGCCACGACAACACATTTTCAGTGCTTTTACAGTGAAGGTGATTCGGTAAGTAACGGCGTTTCCGACGGAGGCAATTTGGCTGGAACCCAGTTTCCAATATTCCTTGCACCGACGGTACACTGACTGAGTACTACTGTTCGTAGTTTTGTACCCTTTGGAAAACCTGAAAGGCTTGCCATTGCTGCAGAGGGTCCTTCCCTAGAGAGGGAGAGAAAGCAACGGCAGCAGCATATGCTGATTAATGGGCGAGATAATTTTTTAGCATTGTAGAAAAGCAGTAGGAATATAAATGAGAGGTCCCCCGAAAATAGTCACCCGTCCCGGGACAGGTGTCATCCCCTCGTTGCGGAGGTATGATAGCAACAAAAACTGCACGTGTGAGTCATTATTCGACGGAGCAACCGTAAAATTGTGACCCACGTTGCAGCAAGAAAAAAAAAAGATTTTGGCTTGTGGTCCGTTTTGGAACCTATCCTCAAAGGGGTCAAAGTTCGGATGTTAGGGCTCGCTCCGTCCGGTGTCTTCTTCAATGGAGTGGCAGCGTGTTTATGACGTGGGGTGCATTTATCACGGCCGGCGGTGTGACATCGGGCACACCGGACGGTTTGTTTGGTTAGGATCAAGTGGTTTCGTCCTGGGTGAAAGTGTGTTCCTGGTTGGGACAGCTGGAAGATTTATGTGGGAAGATTTGACTTGGGAGACATAACGAATATAAATGTTATTGCATGGTTGTTTGATTCAGAGTTGGAATTATTATGATACTCATCCTAGGCATGGCAAGTAAATGGACTCCAGCTTAAGGATTATCAACCTTAAACAACGTATTAAAGATAAGTGGTTTGGATAACAATTGCAACAGTTATTTCATTTTCATAAAGTAGGGTAGCAGTGTATAAAACGGGGCAAAACGTGCCCCGTGCAGTTCTATGAATATAACTTATATTTAAATGCAAAAATTATGGGCAACCCAAGTAACTAGAAAGAGCACTGTACTATGCAAGTTTGACAGCTTCAAGTGTCTAGAATCAATAATAAAAACCAAATTCTGAAAAGTTTCCTTCAGATGTAATTTGTTGCCTCATTACGAGAATCCAGGATTAACATAATTGCAAAATTGATGGACAATTCATGCATTTGATGGGAACACTCTGCTGTGAAAGTTTGCTGTCAAGTACCTCAAAATTCTGAAAAAAACATGCTTTGGATGTAATATTTTATGTCGTTCTGGTAAGCACATTTACAAAAATATTTATTCCATCTTTGTGTAGTCTGCGACATCTAATATTGACGCTCTGGGACATGTCACAACTTCGTTGTGTGGTATACTATACTTTTAGTATAGAGCATACGGTCATTTTATTGTAGAAACTAATTTTATAACATGGGGCATATTTCCTGCGTAGTTGTAGAATTTAAAATTTAAGGTGTTGTCGAAATATGTTTCCTAACTCCTATGTTAATTGCCACCGAAGGAAACAATTATTACAAGTTATTTCTAAATTCGAAAGCAACGGATCCACGTGATTACTCCGTAAATTGAAGCGCAAATGGTACAAATATAACCGTTTTCTCTTAACTTAAATCTCACGAAAATTTTGTTTAACTAATCTTTCTGAAAGTATTTTACCGCTAATGAATGTTGTTTCAACAAAAAATTTAAGATCTGTACGCCAAATAAAATCTAGTGAGCGAGTGCGACTAGTAATTTGATCTATTGTAGTATATTCCGTGTTCTTAGTTCAGTGCCTGTCGTATTACTTCATCAATATTGAGAAATGATAAAGTAGGTTTTCGGTTTTGATACATTTGTCATTCTTGCCTTCATCGCAAGAAATCGATTCTAATTGGAAGGTCCCGCTATTTATACCATTCGAAGAGTTAGAGCACTTTCCAAAAGTGCGCCCCTTTGTCAGTCGAAATCGAATTCCTTGGCAACAACATTAACCAATGACCATGCATCAGAACTCTAGTCTTAACCACTTCAAACTATAGATCAACAAATAAAAGATTAGGAATCACATAGATGAAGTCTAACCCGTTGTTTTCTTTCAAGATCATCCTCGGTAGAAAAACCCGAATTCTGTCACTTATAACAAGGCATAAAAGGTAGCAAGGATTAAGATGTGTTCCTTTGATACTGAAAAATCCGGATCCCCTAGGTTGAACCAGCAGGACTAGGGTTCGGCGATAGAATGGTGTTAACATCTCTTATGGCCTCCTTTATCTCAGTCGGTTAAGGTGCAGCTACAATGCAAGACCATGCTGGAGGTGGCTGGATTCGATTCCCGGTCCGATCTAGGAATTTTTCAGGATTGAAAATTTCTCAACTTCTCTGGGCATAGAGTATGATTGGACTTGCCACACAATAATATTAATGCAAAAATGGTACAGGCATCAAAAGCTCTCAATTAATGACTGTAGAAGTGCATCTAGAAAACTAAGTAGAGAGTGCGCAATAAGCTAATATGCGTTAAACAATATGCTTGAAATTTAAAGAAGAAGAAAAAGAAATAACATCTTATTAAATTTAAGATCTTTGTGAAACTGCTGTTAACCCAAACGGGAAATATTAAATTCCATTACATATTTGCATTAAAAGTGTGCAGAATTTTCCATGTTTCGTGATATGTGGTCTTTCCGGCGTCCAATTAACACAATGACCAAATGACAAAATAAGTAACACACTTTTGTCATTTTTGTGTTAGCTTACTTTTCGAACAAAGTTTTGCAAGAATCGCCATGACATTTGTTGCATGAAACATTTGCAGAGCATGTAAGAAATCGAACCTTACCTTGGATGTACGAAAAATTTGTTTAACGCTTAGCTCTCGTAATTTTGACCTAGATGTTATGCTAAAGAATAAATTAAATAGCTGATTACTTTTCATATTTTGAAATTGCTCCTAAAACTGAACAATACCGAATTGGTGCACTTTCCGAAAAACGGTAAACTGGTTTATAAGGAAATTATCTGCCTTTTTAGTTTCAATGAAGGCTCTCAAAGCTAAAAGCAAACATTGTTTTTACTGTTACGCACCATCTGTAACTTTGTACCTTCCTTACCAAAAACTGAGCTTGCTCACGCGTCGACAAGCAGTTTGCAGGCTTGGTCATCTGAGAGTTAACTAAGCGCCCTTCTACAATTGCCTTTCGAATAATTTCTAAGTCACAACCTTTCTTTTAATTTGTGTCAATTAATTAATTAATTAATTTAGCTTTATTTAGGAGGCTTTCAGCCTTAGGCTGGTTCGCCTCCAACTAATTTGTGTCAATAAATACGTATGCACATGTAGGATGTAAACACAATCCAAAAGCATCCTAAATTTCATTCTCAAACTCTGTTTTAGGTTCCGTTGATTTTGGAGCGGATCTTAACAGCTCATGTGCTATGCTCATCCATACGTGTGCTCACTTTGTGTTCTATTATGCACATCAGATGTCGTGTCTCATAAATTGTATGTGCTCTCTCTGGTGCGAGTGTTTAATAGCGCACAGCTCAACATTTTGTTTGTGCTTGTCGCTTGCTTCCAGACGATCTCTTATATCTACGTACAAATGTTCAAAACATTCTGAGTCGGCAATATTTGAAAAACTAGAAAGTGCCAGGGAAACTTAATTACAATGACTTTACCTGCAATTTAACGAACTTCACTTCCACAATAACGGCTAAATGTTCGCATTCGAGCCAATCATCTGACCCCCCAGTCGTCCGTAGACCTAATCCGGCAAGTTCGAAAAGAACACAACTCTGACATTTGCCCTTCATTTGCGACTTGCCTTAATCGAAAATCGTACCCAATACGGAAAGAAACTCATTCAACTTGGCTACACAGAAATATCCAAGGAAAAACGAGAATCGAAAACCCTCATATAAACACATCTTTTCACCTCGTCATATCATCGCAGCGCAGCCGTGAAGCCGTAAACAACCACAACAAAAATTATAAAAACAACACGTTTTACAGTCTTTTAGTATTAGTGCGAGAAAGAGAGTAGGCCCAAGAGGCCCCCTCTTTTCGGGCTTACAGTTTTTCTTTGAGTTTTTTTGTTTTGTTTTAGCTTCACTCTTCGCACACATTCTGCGCTTTGCTTGTTTCTTCCCTTTTAGCGAAAACATCATATGACCGATATGACCAGCATCAGCATATTTCCTTACCTGCACCCAACCGGGAAATGTCAAATTCTATTACAGATTTGCACCAGAAGTATGCAGAAAATGCAATGTTTTGTGACATGACCAGATTATGTAATGTGGTCACCGGAAGGTTTTTGAAATAATTTAGTAATTTAGCTTATTTTTCGAACCAAGTTTGTATCCCCAATCATCTCGTGAAGGTTTTATACAAAATATGCATTATGGAAAAAGTTGCCATTGAAAGAACAGCTATTACATTTGTCATATGATACATATGCAGAGGACGCAATAAATCAAACCTTACATTGGGTGTATGAGAAATTTGTTTTGCGTGTACTCACTGCCCAATTTTCGTAGGCTAGTGAATACGAAACCAGCGGAAAGGGATGGGCTAATTGCTAATTAAGACCGGTGCGGTTTAGATTAGGTGAAAACGCTACACAGATTAGAAACCCATGCAGATGTGGAAAACCGTGGTTCGTTACATAATGGACGAATTTCGCTTAAATTCAGCAAAAGAAAGCTAGTTTAAATTTGGAGCATGACCATCCCTACTGCATCGATTCCCGCAGTAATCCCGGGTAGGCTTCGCATGGACCACAAAATTGCCTGTCAGCATCTACACCAGTGACCCCTTTTCTGAAGAAAACGCAGCTTAGCCCATAATGGAGGAAGGCCGATTTCAGAAAAAAAAAAATCGCAACTCACAGCCTTAGCTTGTATTTGTACCCGTTGATTAATTATGCGCCATGGTGTTTTAATATCAAGCGCGGTTCTGCTGCGCGCAGCGCGAAATGATCAGGTGGTGTTGGTGAACTGCGCGCTCAGCTCTTGTGAATGTGGAGCAAACCGGTCGGGCAAGAGAAGCCGTGTGTTTATCGTTTTTTGAAGAGAACGTGCACGAGCTCGAGCACGTTGCTTCGTTCACCGCCGCAGACGACGACAACGACAACAAAAGATAAATAAACCCGCTTAGTTTGAGTCGCTTAGCATGGCTATTGGCTCGCCGTAGCCGTTGTCGGTAACGGTAGTAGTGCCCTCCCATGTTAGTACCAATACTAAGTCGGTGATTGCGTGAAAAAAGTCGCGGAAAGCATGTGTTTTCTGTTTCTCACCGCAGTAGCGTTCTTCTTAATTGGTGGTGGTCTTTAGTCCGTCTGCCTTTGGTTTCCACTTCAACAAACAGTGGCAAACGAAGGAAATTTGATTATCAGCTGGTGTACAGTTGTATTGCTTAAATAAACAATCAGAAATGTTGCATGTGACAGTTGCTGGACGACCGTAGGTGATTAAGATCCAAGGTGAAACAGGCCGACATTGCAACTTGATGATAGGTTGGTGAGCGTTGGGCTAGCCGGAGTCAACTACCGGAACCAAGTGGCACTTAGCAAAAACGGAACACTACACTCGCAACATATACAATAGTGGTGCTTCCATCTGAATGGATAGCGGCTTGTTGTACACAGAGCAGCAGGGCGATTGAATGCTCTAAGACCTGTTGGTCAACTTTCACTGGTTACTTTCGTTGATTGTCTTGCTCTGCTTGCAATCCTTCGATGTTTTTATGATTATAATGACGAAATCTTCAGCATTACGAAACGCTTCCGTTTCAGTGTTAGCTGAGGATGATTGAAAAAAATATTCAATTAAGATGCACTCAGCAATCAACAACTACAACAACTGTAAAGAAGCGACCCTACACGTGCTGGGTGGATCGTTTGCATCAATCTCTCCTCATAAAAACTAAAACAACGTGTCAGATGAGATGCGAGGAATTTGAAAAAAAAAGCTATACTGCTCGGCACTTGTTTTACGTGGTGTTTTACCGCTGAAAACACGCACCGGCATCCATATGCAAGACCCGAATGAACGAACGATCGAACGAGTATGCGTTGACTATGCGGGATATGCGTAGCCGGTTTTTACTTAGCTGCAAAAATACTCCTAATGGTGAAGCCAAGCTTACTGGAGGGCAAAAGCCACTTTCCTCAATTTTTATGAACCAGGTGGTTCCGGAGACAGACGCTTAAAATGGTGACGGTGCAAAAAAAAAACCATTCTGGTATGTTATTTACAACAGTTAATGATTGTATAAAGCTGTCAGCTTGATGACTACGAATAGAAAGTTTCAGATAAGAAAACAGTTGACGACAGTTTCTTAACACATTCATAGGCATTTGTAATGGGATTCCTTAAAAAAAGAAGAACTATGTCATTTGATGTCTTGTGTGGATCAGGTACAGACTAAATAATTGTATCATCACTGAATAAATTTTAACATGAATGATTGATTTAATTTGATTTTTTGATATTTTTTTTCGAAATTAGGGCTTAGATCTAATTTTGGGCCTACTAAGCACAACCCGCTGTTTGCCTATATTTTTCAAGCGGATTTTTTTTTTCACAAAATAACATATTTTTACTGCAAATGCCTTCTAAATTTATTTACCTTTCCACACGAACCGTAAGATTTGATAAAGAGTAACAAATTGTTGAGATATTGCTAAAAACATAACACTACTTCTTGACCTCAAACTCGCCCTATGGACTTTAGATAGAGCAGGAATTAGGGCGTAAAAGCTTTTGTTAACAATGACTTCCCAAATAACATTGCAGGTTTTATAGCATTCTATAAGTTTAAATCATGGTCTACAGAACCCTCATAAAACCAAAATTGTTACTTGGGTTCTATTGATGATTTCTAGGAATTCAAGGCACGTCCACGCAGACCAACCTAACCATCGGATAAAGGAAGTCTTTCCCTACCCGATGAGGATGTTGGTTTGCGTGAGCGAGCCTTACATTTCTAGAAATCATCAAGAGAAGTTATTGTTTAAAAAAGCTGTTAGGCCCTAATTCCAGCTCTATCTAGAACTCTGCCTAAAGCATTGAAACGCGATTGAAGCGCCATTGAATTTACTTCGGCCTGTCGGATGAAGATTAAAATTGATTCGGTCGGAGCGCTTCTTTTGTTTTTGAGAATAATGGGTGCAAACATTCATATCACACGTTCTTATTGACTTCGTTCGGTTGCTTTTGAACTAAAGTATCATACCAAACGCCCAATTGACTTGTTTGCGCAGAAATCGTGGATTTATATGATGTTTTCTGCTCTATAGGCCCAAAATGGACGATTAGACCGAAGTAGTTCTTTAACCTATCTGATTGGAATGTTGAAATGCTGTAAATCGATGGTTGCATGAAGCTCCAGAATGAAGCCTTGTATTTTATGGAGCTACTCTAGATCAGGCCTGCCTAACGTTTTTAAACTTGATTTTTTAAATGGCTGTATCTTTGATCGATGAACATGTTTCAAGATATATTTTGTTTATTTCTCATGAACTACACTCTTTTTTGCTATGCATGGATTCTAACCGAAATGGGCAATCTCAAAATCTTTGCTCAATTTACCTTACTGGGCAGTTAAATCTGCGAAGCAAGTGGAAGCTGTCTACATGGAGCAGAAAACTGCTTCTGATCGCCTTTATCATTGGGTCATCCTCTTGAGAAAGTTGGAGAGAATTAGTACATCTTCTGCTTCTGTGAATTGGTGCAGATCATACTTGAGAAACAGATAGTTATGTGTAAAAATCGGTTCGTGCCAATCGTCACAGGAGTGGAACTTCGGATCAGAAATTGGCTCCACTTGTCATTTGCGAACACTAGCGCACCTAGCGGTAGAAGGCATTTTCTGCCTGCAGTTAAGATACGCAGCATGCTATGATAGTGTGAGTGCACATAGAAAGCCCGTGTGGAACGCTGCACATCGCCTGTTGAGCAGAAAAACGAACCCATTTTTTGATTCACCGATTTGTTTGCACTTCCCCTTCTGTTCTGTGCAATCGTGCTAATCAATATGGCGTACCACAAGGGAACAAACTAGGACCACTATACTACCCATAATCACATATCAGTCCCATCTTTGCTTGATTTCCTATCCATATGGGACTGATATACGATTATGAGCAGCCTCGTTATTTATCAACAACGTGTCACTGGTTCTACCTCTGGAAATGCAACTTTTCTATGCTGATGATGTTAAAAACTACGTCATTGTAAGTAACCTTGAACCCTGTCTTGATGCACATACTGTCTTGAATTCCTGTGAACAAGGAATTGTAGGTGGGTCACTCCAGCTCAAGTGTATACAAAGTTGTGGTCAATTGCAACGATTGAAACGCCTTTCAGGATGTTGCGCTAAAGCAGCGTTGCTCAATTTATGAGTGGGTCGCGTTTCCCTCAGGTGGGTCGCAAAAATGCAGGCAGCTAGGATGTATATTTTAAAAAATTTCTGAATTTAATATTATGTATGGGTAATCCAAATTGGGCTTCAAAAACAAGCTTTTTGGTTTTATTTTTGCACTATTTGAATTTATTTATTTGTCGTCAATCAGTGTAGACCGTTTTACAATAGTTTTGTTGCCTTACATGCTATTTAAATTCAAACGTTTTATTTGAAATTGTCAATAAATGTAAATTACATATACAAATATCTAAGAAATAAAAATTGTTTAAACTTAACGAGATGAAAGCCTAGCAGTTAGTGTTCTCCTTACTGTATCTTTAGACATCGTTAAATCTATACGCTCACAATAATTATTATAAACTCTCATCATTCTGTTGATTGGTCCATTTTTACCATAATTCGTTCTGCGAGGTGACAGTTGAAATACATTTCGAGTTCTTAACATGCGTGATGGTACGTAAAAATTTAAGCTTGCTAATATTTTTTCTGAATTTACGCGTTGTGAGATAATATCATTAACAAAGGAAATCATGGAAATTTCTCTTCGTTTCTTAAGTGTTTCAATGTTTATCAACATGCAACGGAACTCATAAGAAGGAAGGGGAAAAGAGGTCCAGCCTAGTTTCCTAAGAGCAAATAACAAAAACTGTTTTTTAATTCTATACGATTTATATAAGTTTCATGATATGGAGCCCAAACCACACAGCAATATTCGAGAATTGATATCACGTAAGCTATATCAAGTGTTTTGATGGTATATGGGTCTTTAAAATGATAACTAAATCTTTTTATGAATCTCAACCTATTATTTGCTTTATGAATTGTGGTCTACATGATCTACAAATGTCAACTTCGAGTCTAGAATTACTCCTAAGTCCCTAATTTTATCGCACCTTACAACCAGCTGGTTTCCTACAGTACATGTAAAATCTAGGGTAGTGTGTTTTCTGGAATAAGATATAATATTGCATTTTTTAACATTAATGTCCAACAGACTTTTAACGCACCAATTGTAGAAAACATCAATTTCATTTTGAAAATGTAGCAAATCAGAATTGTCAAAGATTTCTATGTACAGTTTCATATCGTCAGCATACATGGGCACATTTAAGCGATTTAACACAAACTTCACGTCATCCACAAATAAAATAAATAATAAAGGACCTAAATGAGATCCCTGCGGAACTCCCGTGGTAACATTAACTGGCAAGGACATTTTTCCTTTAAAGCGGACCATCTGTGTTCTTTCTGTCAAGTATGATCCAATCCATTTTAAATGTGTACTTGTCATACCTAAACATTTTAGTTTAAAAAGAAGTAAGGGAATGTCTACTCTGTCAAAGGCCTTACTAAAGTCAGTGTATAAGGTTTCAACCGTATTGCCTCTATCCATTGTTTCAATAGAAAAGTTAACAAATTCCAAAAGATTAGTAGACGTCGACCGACCTTTAAAAAAACCATGTTGATTATTTGAAATGCAATGCTTAACCTGGTTAAATATTTTTTGGTTAACAATTGCTTCAAACATTTTAGGAATACACGACATAATTGCAATCCCTCTATAGTTTTAATGTCAGACCGTTTGCAAGATTTAAATATTGGGACTAAAAATGATTTCTTCCCAATTTTTGGAAAATCACCTGTTTTGAGAGACAAATTGTAAAGCCAAAACAATGGTTTATTAACTAGTTGCTAATTTTTTCAATAAAAATGGAGGTATTTCATCAGGACCAGGTCCTTTGCCGGCATCGAGACTTTCAAGAGTAATAAAAATTTCTTGAACAGTGATATTATTAACTGAACCAACTTTATTTTCAAATTGTTGAATATTTGTAAAAATTTAAATTTAAGTTCATCAACAATAAAAGAATCATTGAAATTTTATTAAACTTATTAAAATCTCTTAACGGAATCTTGCAATGCCATTTTTGCGGTTAAAGATTGATTTGGGAAATTTGGCGTTTTCGGGGCTACCTATCATTTAATTTTTCGACCTTTCTATCGTTTTCAGGCCTAAGCAACGTTAAGGTCATTTTGGCCATTGTATTATTTAGACGATTTTAAGCCATTTTGATTATAATTTGAGCCTTTTTTTTGGCTTTCTTTGGACCTTTTTGATGTTTCTAAATTATAATGGGAACTGTCATCTCGTTTTCAAGGATATCTTAAGGGTTGGCAACGCGATTTTTGGATTTTAAGGTTATTTTGGCTGTTTCAAAGCTATTCTAGTACATTGTAGTGTTTTATAGACATTTTGGTAACAGATTCCCTTAGTACTTGTGATGAAGGCCCAAATTTTGCTAGTTTGGCGTTAAAATATCTAGTTAGTTTTAATACTGCTTTGTCGTTTGGATACTTGGCCTTTCGACTACTCTTTCAGTTTTTTTTATGTTTTAAACCGCTTCAATAACATTCTGCTGTTGGGTTTTAGGCTATATTTGGCCTTTCATAGCCATTTTAGAGAATATACTCTCAGTTTAGCCTTACGACATCTGTATTCAAAATAAAAGCGTCCCGAACTTATGAAATTTCTTAAAGTGCTACGACAAAGTTTGAGAACTGCTGCACAGGGATGAATATCACGAACTTTTTTATTTGTGCCTTCAATGTCGGTTTCTTTACCATGTTGTCTTCAGAAGAGTTTTTGTATAAAAAAGGCGCAAAGACTAGCTGTTTTATATCATTTAATTATAATATAATAATAGCTAACACAAAATTATACCACAGACAATCAGACGTAACACTTCATTGTGTATCTTTGTTCACGCATTTAACGGTTGATTTGAATATTATCAGTTCCACGAACTACTGATCGCAGCGCTGAAATCGGATCAGTGACGTTTCTATACATTCTATTGAACTTTTTTGCAATATTGTTTGCGAGTTAGTGAGCAAGCTTGTTTTCCGCGAGAAGCCCGCCCTAATAAAAATATTATGGTTATTTTGCTAAACGATATATTCGGGGTATCATCCAAACCATTTGTGGAAAAGTTTGACTATTTGGGTTATTGTTCGTTTATGGTATTTGTTTATTAGGATGAGACACGTCGTTACTGAAGTCCTATGTTTTGAGATACTATGTTTTCAAGAAAAACTTTTTTAAAGAGTTGCGTCTGTTTGTCTGTGATTATGCATTGCTTCCAAGTAGCCTAGTGTGATGAGTATTATGGCAAATGCCTCTGATGTCCGTGGTCACTGAGCTGCGGAACGACCTTTTTGAAATACAAAATAATCAACGAGGATACAAAAAGGCACAAATATTTCAATGGAACTTGAGATCACTTTTGAACAAGCTTTCATCTTATTTAAGACTCACTTGCCGGTATTTTCCGGATTTTTGTCTGTGAGGGCACAAAATATACCTTTTTTTAAATAAATTTGTCAATAACTCAGCCTGTGGAATCGATACCATTTGGACATCTTGAACAAAGTTTGGTATTTTGATAATATACAAATATTTGTAAGACATTATAGTTTTCTAAAACCTATAGTTTTTAAAATATGTGATAACAACTGAAAAAAATCCTTTAAATTTGTCGAACCTCTTAACGGAATTCCTTTATGAAGAGCTTTGAGTGGGTTGGTTTATTTCCTTTAAATTCCGTTATAATTGCTTATCTCTTGACAGATACGCGTATTTCGTTTAGGTAAATTATGACATGGCAGTGGATACCTGCTGATTTTTAGTACCTATTGATTAGTATATAACTCGTAGATAAAAAATGGATTCTTCAATGGTGTTCAGTACTTGGCACTGATGAAGTCTGCAAGTAGTAGACGAAATACGCGTATCTGTCAAAAGATAAGCAATTATAACGGAATTTAAAGGAAATAAACCAACCCACTCAAAGCACTTCATGAAAAAAAAAACAAAATTTTGTGGAACATATCACATAAAACGCTAAGTATCTCAAATTAATGAGGTCTGGTGGGTTCAGTAAAGTTTTTAGTATCAAAGTTATCTAAAACTTTGCTGAACACACCACATACCTATCTTGTTAATTTGAAAATGCTAGATTTTGCAGCGCCGCCTGAGGTAGAGTTCCGAACTTAAACTAAAACTAAATCACAAGTCTCTGCGCCTTATTCTATACAAGAACCCTTCTGAAGACATCATGGTAAAAAACGATATTGAAGGCACAAATAAAAAAGTTTTTGACATTGATCATTCAAACCACTCTGCCCTGCTCCAAAGTGCTTGGTTCCCTCTGGGATACAACGCTTGATTTTAAAGACTTTTTTTAAAGTATGTTTTTGACTAGAGATTACTCCGCAACTAAACGCTTTTATTTTTAATGTAGAGTCAAATAGATCAATCAACATTTGAGTTGTTAAATTCAAACTACGTTTAACACCGTATTATTGAAACGTATCCAAACTACATACCTAAATCGTATCTCATGGTAAAATGTTTGAACTTATTTTTTTGGAAAATAATACGTGATTTGTGCATAGGAACCAATTTTCGGAACTAAACAATGTTTTGTTTCTGCTTAAAAAGCAATAAATGTTTTTTTGTGGTAAAACCTACATTTTTCTCGAAATTATTTAACTATTTTCGTCAATGTGTCACTCTCTGAAAACTTATCATTTTTTAAAGCTTTCAAATGAACATAAGATTAAACAAATTCTATTCAAGTTTGCAAAAGGTTTTTTTTATTGATATTATTTTTCAGTGTGCATTTTTTTAAGTTTCTTATCACCTTGTCTAAGTCGTTATTTCGTTTAGAGAAGCCATTTTATTGCTTTGATTTATTGAAAAGGATCGTATTTCTCATTTTGTAAAATTAGACGATGACTATCGTGACCGAATTCCAGCACAATCTAAAAATTGTTTTTCTGTTCTGGAGCTACTCAACTGGGATATGAGAATAATTCGAATAAGTACAGAGCTCTAGGATCAGTTTCATGGATTGATCAATTTGACGGAGGTTCCAGATATTTCTTTAGATGGTTCCATGGCCATTCGGGTCCATGTTTATGCCACGACCTCAAATTCATTGTCAAAGTGTTTTCGAAAAAAATACGAAGCTCTAGAATCTGTTTAATGGATCGACCACTTTAATGGATTTCCTGGATCGTCCGGAAGACCAATTCTATTGCCATCCGGGTCCATGTATATGTTAAAAAACCCAATTCATTCCACAGTTCTAATTGTTTTTGAAGAAACCGCGGAGCTCCATCTCAGTTTCGTGGATTTACTACTTTTAACGATGTTCCGGATCTTTCAAAAGACCCTTTATGTGGCCATTGCGCATAATTTTTATATAACGACTACAAATTCATTCTTATATCAAACTAACAATTGTTTTTGAAAAAACTGCGGAGATCTAGCAGATCTAGCATCAGTTTCATGAGTTGATCACTTTTACGGATGTTCCGGATCTTCCCGAGGATCATTTCCGTAGCCATCCGGATCCATGTTTATGTCACGTCGTCAAATTTAATATTTAATCGCAGTTCAAATTGTATTAGAAACAATCATGGCACAGTTTCATGGATTTACCAGCTTTAAGAATGATCCGAAACATCCAGGGGAACATTTGTGTGGTCATTGGAGTCCTTATTGATATCGGCGACCCAAATTCATTGTTATATCACTGTTACAAGTGTTTCCTAATAAAACCATGGACCTCTCGGATCAGTTTCATGAGTTGACCGATTTTACGAATGTTTCGGATCTTCCCGAGGACGGTCCCATAGCTATCCGGGACCATGTTTATGTCACGGACCCAAATTCGTTCTTGTGTCGCATTTCCAATTGTTTTAGAAAATAAAAAAACTGCGGTCCTCTATGGTCTGTTTCATGAATCGGCTACTATTACGGATGTTCCGGATCTTCCAAAAGTCTGGTTTCGTAGCCATCGGGGTTCATGTTTATGTCACAATCCAACTTTTATTCTTATATCACAGTTCTTATATAAGTGTCCTCAAAAAAATAAATAATAATTAGCTCTAGGATCAGTTTCATGGATTGACCACTTTTACAGATGCTGGGGATCTTCCGGAAGACCGTTTGTGTCGCCATAGGAGATTAGATTTAGTTTACCTAGGTAAAAATGTACATACGGCGACCTTTTCTTCAGTGGAGTATTAGTACAAGACATTGAAAAAGTCTGCACATTGTAGTCGAAATTCGCATATCTGTCAAGGATCAACAAAAACGGTAGTGGTATTTAATGGAAATCAGTAAGTGTCCATGGTTTTGAGTATTCCAAAAGTTATTATTATTATTTAGCTTTATTTAGGAGGCTTTCAGCCTTAGGCTGGTTCGCCTCCAAAGCATTCCAAAAGTTTGCATTTTTCATATTTTTGTTTTGAAAAATAAAAAATTAAAATAATTCGGCAATTATTTTTGATTGATTGATTTATCTTTATTCCTGAGGCTTTCAGCCTGAGGCTGGTTCGCCTCCACAGGATTTTTTGAAATATATGGGTTTTAATTTTGTTTTTTTTTATTTTTTTCTTAATAATTTTATTGTTTGTTTCTTTTCCCCAGAAATATTTTTTTTCCTCTTACAACTTTGTGTCTGACGTCATTTCGATCAGAAATGCCGTTTCCGTGCTCCCATTTTTTTTGAAAAATTTCAAAGTCGTTTGAGCATTTTTCATGGTCTCCAAAATGGTCTAATTTTAGCAAAAATGTGAATCACTGCCCATAACAAACAATTCTGCCAAGTTTCATACAAATCGAAGCAGGTCTAATCATACAAACTATTTTTTTTTCGCAATTTTGCTTGGAACTGCTCAAGATGAACACTATGAACTCGAGGATAAACATTGATGCATTTTATATTAATTTTACAGCTGTTTTGACACAAGAAATGCATTTCAGTTAGCGAGCGTCTAGTGTAATCTATTATTTGATAAATGAGAAAATCGACAATACCTACGGTAACAGCAACGCTAAATTGAGAGTTCCTGTAGAGAGAGAGAGCGTGATGCCATCTCATCCATTTGAAATATTGTCCACTCTCGATTTTCGATTGAAATTACATTTTCGTTGATAGATAACAGATTGTTTGAATTGTTACGTGTCCTCTACGTGCACTCTAAGAAAAAATATAAACTATTAGTAGAGCGCGTTTGGTAGATAACCGATTATTCGCTGTTCATTTTTGCAAATTTCTGAAGAAATGATTCATAACATGTACTTAATGAATTCTGTTTTATTGAGACAAAAGTCATCGCATGTTGAATGTTTAATAGTTATATTTTTCTTTCCCACAATTGAAAATCGGTCGTAAAAGGTTGGCACAAATCGTCATGAAAAAAATAAAACGCATTAAATCGCCATAAAATTGTTTCATCTATCTGAGGAGTGATTTAAGGCTTCCAGATTTTGCCTATCAGCAAATAACCGCCTGAATTGACAATTCTACAGACACAGACATCTTCTTTTCAAAGGAAACAAAAAAAATACTACTGAACTCATTTTTATTCCGAATCACGTGGGCAGCGTTGTTACCAAGCCGGCCATAAAGATAGCCATTTTGAAGTGAAAGACCTCACCCAAAGCACGCCAACCAACGACAACGAGTCATCAGAAAGATAGCGCCAACGACAAAGGGAAAGCCGACTAGGAATGAACGGGGAAAACAACGGCAAAAATATATTACGAATTAAGATTGGCCAGTAAAATGCGACCGAAAAAGAAAGATCGTGTATCGAGTGGCAGGGTTTAGTTAGTCAACGGCCGCCGCAACCGGCATCATCAAGGCCATCGGCACTGCCGAAAATGTGAACGAAGAGAGGGCTGCAGAATGGTCGCTTGTGGTCGATTTTGTCAGCCAGTCGCTCCAACCTCTGCTTAAGAGATTTCACCTTTCACACCTTGATGGGTTGACCCACCTGGGCGTATCAGAGCGGCTACGAAGTTTGTCTGCTTTGTGTCATGCTCCACAGACAAGATAGCCAAAACTGGTGAATTTTGCCGAGTATAAAATTGCACTTTTCGATGTAGGGTACATGACGGGTATTCAGCAATTTGTGACTTTTTTCCAAAACACTTCACTGATAGCTTTCAAGCGATTCCTTAGTCTTCCAGCTGTAATGTGATTCTGCATTTTACCTGTTTTATCTTGATTTCCAGTTGCCGATAACACGCAGTTCAAATGGAAAGGGTTTTTAACGCTGTTAAAACGCTTGCAGTAGTTTGAACAATTCTACCGATTAAAAAATATTAGAGCAAAATCTTTTGATAGCAAAGTGTGTAGCGATTTAAAGTTTCCAGCTGAAGATGGTTGTCTGAATCCGTCAACCAAAATAGAACGACCAGTCGTTGCCGACATCGTACTGAAAACAATTCAAACCTACCCCGCAACCTCGACACACCGCCTAGATAATCTTCTTTATTTAATTTCTGCCCTCCACTACCAGGCTGAATTGAGATCATTTAATTTTTCGGTCAAAGTCAAAATGAAATTCCTCTTGTTTTGTCCCGTTCCCGACGACTGGCAAAAAATACCGTTGATACCAGCCAAAAAATTAGAGATCCGGTTCCTCCGTAGAAGCACGGTTGGATGGTTTTTCGCTTTTCCACCCTCAGCGCTTAGATGTGGCAAATATCTTTCGCCAAAAGGTGCCCACCTGTACCTGGGCGACCGTTCGACCGACCAAGAAGGGTGGGCAAGAGGCAGGAGGTTGGGGAACTTAATCTTTTCCTCTTCGCAGATGTCCTTCGTTGTTGTCGTCGTAGTTGTCGTGTTTGAGAAAACGGTTTTCCTCAAACCAACCCAACGGACTGGAGCCCACAGACAGCTTTACCCAAGTAAAAGGCTGAGTGGGCAAAATGTCTCACCGCTGGAAATGAATATGTATGCGGCCGTTACTTTGCTGCGTTGTGTCGGAATTAGAGTGAGTGGAAAATCATAAGGTGCCAAAAGAGAAACGACGAGGAAAAATAATCGCTTACAATTGCACCTTCTTTCCGGTGAAGCTTGGCACTGTCGACTGGGCTTGGCTGGACTCGACGTCGGCACTTGTCCCGGGGTACTTCTGTTGTAATGAAAACCAAATGTGGCATGAAAATAAACCCGAGCAAGAGCGAGGGATGGGTGAAATGGAAAATTTGTGCCAACTCATCTTGGCATATGTGGAGCTACGGTTCAAGGGAAATGCCGATGTTGAGTTGGTCTACGAAAGGTAAACTGGATAGATAATGGAGGTAGGATTTTGTTCATTGAAATCACTTTCCGAAGACAGACGCTTTTTTGCATGACTTGTGAACTTTTGCCGGCCATTCTCATTGACATGGGCTTTGAAATAAGTGGAATTATGAAATTCATCCGATCGTTTCGATTCTGTTTCAGAATTACAAATACCTACACGGTCGATGAGTTTCTCTTATTTTTAGAGTTCCGTTTACTCAAGTTTTCTAAAACGCAGGTCACACATAGACTGATCAAATTGCCCTCGATTGGATTTGATGAAATTTTGATAGAATATGAAGGACATCGAAGAAAGTTCTAAAAAATAGTCCAAAAAATCTCAGTAGGATAGTTTTCGAGACACAACAGAAATTTCACTTTAAAAAAATGTGTTTACTAAAATACAAATACTTTCGTTAGATCCGCTTTAGATCGTTAAAAGCTCATTTTTAAGTGAGATTAATGGTACAACCACTAAAAACATTTTTATTTACACTGCTTTAAAACTTCGTAGAAATTCAATTTTTTCTCAGAAAAATGCAAACTATTAATTAACTATACTACTAATCTCACTAACAATTGATAATGAGTAGATCTAAAGATTATTTTTATACCTTTAACTAGGTTTTAAAATAATTGATATAGCCTCATTAAAACCGGAGATATTTGTATTTAACTAAGCACCTGAATTTTCATTTTTTTAGTTGTATCTCGAAAATTATCCTACTGAGATTTTTCGACTACATTTTTGGATTCAGCGCACGATTTTATATAAGAAGAGTGACCTGTGTTTTTGCGAATTTTAGTAAACGGAACGGACTCAAGTTTGAGTTGGATTCAATGGCCGGTTAGGAATTCAAGATATTTTTTATCAAATCAATTGACTAACAGACCTAAGAAAATAATTTTCGAACAACTTACAAGATGGATACTAAATTAGCTATATACAACCTATGTTAAAAAAATCCATCTCAGACTTTTAACTAAAAAAAAACAATGTTTGATTTAAAATGAGTCGCACCGACTTTAACTTCATTACTAATTTTTACTCTGAATTTGAAACTTATCTTGCCAAAGTTAGGATCGTACAAGTAAACAGAGCAACATGGTACGGGATAAAATTTTGGGAGGAACCGATTTGGAAGCGGTTGACTATTGTAAAGATAAAATTTCTAAATTTGGATCTGCGAGATCCTTCGTTGCTACTTTAGTGATGTGTTCTGCAATTCACAGCGGATATATGCCTTAGCAATGCTGCTTGACGATTTTGTTAAAAATGTGTACCAACCCTAAAACTCATATTTCTTCTGATTTAACTCCAGGAACGCTTTCACCGTTAGTTGTATAAATTACGAAAGAAATTTTAATCATTCAACATTTAACAAATTACATACACCATTTAAAATTTATCATTTTCACATGTTAAATTAGGCATTTAAAATTTACCATTACACAGTACACATTTACTATGTACAGTGTTCACTCGGCTGTCGACAGAAGCAGATCACTCTCAATGTGTGTCACGCGATCGTCTGTTTACTCGGCAGCAACCATTGTGTGGTCCTCCTCATTGTTCTTCATCAGCAGTTCTTTCAGTCGATGCGTCGTCGACTTTGGAAAGCAACCGTTTCGTGATGAATGTGTGAGTTCTCACCACGTTTTGCGTCCATTGCTGCAATGGAAGTGCTCTGACCCCCGTTGGCGAATCTGACATACAATGAAACCACTGGAAGCGGCTCCCGTTCTGGTGGAGAAGGCTTATTGGATAGCGGAAGATAAAGTGTTTATTGTGTTGTACCTTAGACTATAGTTTTAAGATGTATTGTATAGTGAACAAGAATCCTCGGCTCTGTAAAAATAATTCGGTTGAGCCTTATCAAATAAATTAATAATAATAATAATTTACTATGTAGTTAACGCTCACATTTTTAATATTTACCATTTACCGTTTAAAATTCAACATTTAACTAACATGAAACATGATCCATTTGATATTTATCATTTTAGCTTAAATATTCACCATTTCAGATTTATCATTTAATGTTGTGTACGATTTAACTATGACATTGTTATCAGTGTACAGCAGTTTGACAGCTGTGGTACTAACTCGTTTTCTTCTTATTTACTACGCAAAATTAGATCTTATCTGTGGATCGATAATATTAATGGTGGTAAGCTCCAACCGGTATTATCATCGGAATAAATCCCGATCAAGAATGTCCGACTGCTTTGATGTCGACATCAGACATCAGAGTTAATCAACACGCTAATATTGCTTATACATTTTGCAGATCATTCAAACAGGGTCGAAATTAACAGCTAATCCGAGTTGGAGCTCAAGTGTTACAAACACAGCCACAGTTTAACTTATATCGGGAGTAAGACGACCACTTTTGGATGCGATATGTTTGGAATTGAATGCAATAATAATATGAGAAACTGGATTTTGTAATATTAAAACGATGAGGTGCTCCTTAAACCTATGAACGTCCCTTTACTGCGTAACTAGTTAGATTTCCTGTTCTGCCCGTGTTTTTTTTTTAGTAATGGGTCACTAGGCCGAATTTTGAAAAGCACTTAGTATTTCTTGGAATGTGTAACTTTGAGAATTTTTCAATACTTCTGTATGAGAAGGGATATTGAAAAATAAAACATAATGTTGAATTTAAATTTTATGAAGCTTTTGCAGTTTACAAAAAAAAAGTAAAATTGTAATCTTCTTGGTAAAAATTAAAATTTTGGGGCATGTAAGCATTCTGTTTTTATTTATTTTTTGATCTCATTCCAAAACATAAACGCAGATTCCAAACATAATACTAATTTTAGGATCACAAGCTTGGATACTTTCTTAATTCGGGAACTCAGATATATTTTATGATCATATGTCCATCTTAAACTACTGAGAACTGAGGCGAGGAAACATTTTCGAAATCTCGCATATAGGAATATTTTCTGCCGAGAACAATGATTTTTCATAGCACATTTTCCCTTCTTCTGTGCAGTGCTTTTGAGTTTCAAAAAAGCTGCTCATTATTTTCTTAATAGCAATATAGATGCCATACCATGCAAAGTGAACAACTATTAGAATTTCGGCCTAATGACCCATTCGGTCTAGTAGAATTTCACCGTTTATTAGTTAAGTTATTTTGTAGAAAACACCTGTAGATCTCTTATCAGAATGAATTCGAATTTGTAACTGGAATTTGGACCCTGTAGGTCACGAGGTCTCCGTTAGATGATGACACTTGATTTTGTTGATTTACTAACATTCTGTTTTCGGCAAAGTTGTTTAGATCATTAAAGCCATCCAGATGGTGAACAGGAATGATTGGAATTCAATTACTACGTGGTGCTACGAGTATACATGTGTACTTCCTGTGCTTATTCTATATCTTGACATCCTGACTATCTAGGAAGGTGCTGTTTAGGGTAAAGTAGTGCAGGTGTTCAACGCTTTCTGGATGGAAGACCAATTTATTCACAATTATCTCACTACGCGACGCTGGTGTACATATGTATTTCCAGCATGGGCTGAATCTAGTTCTAGATAGTTCCCATCTTGAACAAAGTTTTTCGATTGACTAGCTCTGAACTGATAATAGACATATAAGTTCAAAATATGCTCACTACATGGCGCTTGTGTATACGGAAACTATGTGTAAATACTTTCTTGATTGCTCAGGGGGTCAAGGTCTTCTGGACAGGCATGGACAATCATTTGCATTCATTTCGTGCATTCATTTACATTCATTTGCCTTTAACTTTTTACATCAACAGAATTCCGTAAAATGATACATGAAGCTTTTGTAGCTTTTACAATTGATTAAAACTTTTGTTAAAAACTTAAATATGTATATCTTATGTATGACGAACTAGAGCGGGCATGTTAGATAATGATAATTTGTGCTTGTATGTTACAAGAAGAGATTATAAAGTATGTATGACCTCAAAAATTCTGTCGTTTTCGCATTCAGAGGGTCACAATCTGCGATTTTATGATTCGTGAGCGCTCACTCTGAGTGAACGCTCACGAGTCATAACATCGCTGATTGTGACTCTCTGAAATCTAAACTGACAGGTTTAATGTGTCAAACATATACTTTGCAACCTCTTCTTGTAGCTTACAAGTACAAAATATCATTATAGTATCCAATGATTCCATAATTTCAAAAATCATTTTTTTATAGCGAAGTGAGTGAAAGCAAGCCTGTTTTTATCCGATCCATAATTGTGGGGTCAGTGTATGCGAAATGATGAGTGCACCTATGAGGTTAATTTCACTGTGTTTCGATGAAGATTCAACAGGAGAACATGTCCTTATTTACTAAAAATTAAAATATACTGTTCATGTATAATAAACATTTAATATATATTTTTTTAAATTTTCTCTATTTAGGAGATTTTCTGTATAATGAACAATAAATATTAAATGTAATTTTTTTGCTCATCTTTTAAATAGCCATCAGCGATATCGAAGTGTGCGGTGTTCGAAGACGGACGTGATTTATTTTTCTCTCGTCAAATATGTTGATTTTGTTCCGTTTTATCGTGTTTCGGGTAGTTTCGGTTGAAGTTTAGTACGATGTTACATAGTAAATGTTCAATAATCGCCAATGATGAAGAAAGGTCTGCTAAATCTGGAAAATTTTGAAACTGGTTAGAAGCCCAACCCAATGTAATTCCATGAATTTACCATAAAAGAATTCAAATAGAACAAGAAGCAGCTTTCAACATAACAAAATTAGTGAAAGCTTTCCATTTTTATTTATTAAAACACTCACACAGACATTCACACACACATATACACATTTACTTCATTTTGACACATCAATATAACATAGCCAATGCTATCGTAAATCTGCCAACAACGTTTACCGAACGTATGGCCTTACCTTCCCCACTAAAAAACCTCAAAACTCCTGTGACACTTACGAGAGGTCGTAGAGTTCTCTGCACCTCTCTTAAGTCTGTGTCCAACTAAAAATCCTTCCCATCCCCAGCAGTTGCAAGGACGTGGCCAGGACAGTTCTAGACTATTGGAGATGCTGCTACAATCATCTAAGAGACATAGATCAATCCCATATCTCGGTCAATACGGTAACGGACGGAGGTGGCAATAGTCACATAAAATGGTCTAGGGCTTGTACCACCTACGAATTTGTGCAACTTGAATTCAATCTCGTAATTCCGCATAAATCAGCCATGTTGTATACAAGCTTGAAACAAATATCGTTGTTTATGCCAGCTATACTGCCGCTCATGGCAAGTCTGTCCCATAGCACAAATCAGCAAGCCCAGAAAAACGCGTTTAAAGTATGCTTCTCACCATTGCTTCTTTTGTAATAAGACAACCCGTTTGGCTATTTTTTTCAAGAAATTCCAGAATAAAGCTGTTGAATTCATCTAGTATTATGAAAATATGGGTGAATAGCTAGCATCTTCATTGAAAAAAACAGTTATGACAAAAATTCAATTGAGCGGCGCCGGTGGTGTAGTGGTAAGTGTGATTAACTCTCACCCCTGGGTTCAATCCAGTCGGCGCCGCCGGGATGTTCTGAGGCATAACATCTCTGATCACGCCTTCCTTTGGAAGGGAAGTAAAGCCGTAGGTCCCCGGTTCATGAGTTGATGGGTCCATAGGTAGGGTTCAGGTGTTTAAGCTGCCTCCCTGGAGTCGGTAGCATTGGTGCTCAGCACGGAAAACAAGATTGACGGAAAACAAATAATGGAAAAAACGCAATTGGGACCGACTTGCGATGATCGGCAGTATAGCTCATCATTAAACGAAGAGAGATAATTCAGTTTTCTGTGCTTAAATAGAATCTCCCCCTGCCTTAAACGTTTCACAACCTACGTATAATAGCGTCGTCTATCAATTGAGTTCTGAACGAATTTTAACATCAACCATTACACTTTTTCTACAGGAATAAGTTAACCGAACCTCTGTCGACGTATTAGCATCATTTAGTGCGTTTATTTCATAATATATAATTCACCATCGAGTACATTTTGTTACCCTGAACAAGTATACCCAACATACCAAGTTTCTATATGTTCAGGATTTCGAGATTGAAAATAGTGCATAAAAGTAATAAGCACATCCCGAGCAGAGAATGAAAACAAAATGAAAACTAAATTTGATATTTTGATATAAGCGTTCGTGATAACATATTTTGCCTACCGTGTGGTCGGGTTAACAGTAATCTTAACAAAAATGCGATCGAAATGGTATGTTTTTGATTGATTTTTCTTTATTTAGGAGATTTTTAGCCGTAGGTTAGTTCATCTCCGTCTGAATGGTTTATGAGGGATATTAAGAAGATAACAAATAATGTTTCCTTGATAACATTTGGGGCCTCCCTTAGCTCAGTCGGTAAAGGCGCAGCTACAAAGCAAGACCATGCTGGAGGTGGCTGGGTTCAATTCCCGGGCCGCTCTAGGAATTTTTCGGGTTGGAAAATTTCTCGACTTCCCTGGGCATGATTGGACTTGTTACACAATTATACTAATGCAAAAATGGTACAGGCATCGAAACTCTCAATTAATAACTGTGGAAGTGCATCTAGAACACTAAGTTGAGAGCACGCAATAAGCTAATATGCGATATGCAATAAGCTTGAAATGCGAAGAAGAAGATGATAACAAATCCATGTACGCGTTTTGATATAAAAAATTCGTTAATAATAAACAAAATAAGTAATCAATATGTTATTATAACTTTGGTAGGAAAACAATTTTTTTTTAAAAAAGACTAAATTAGTTATTATTTTAATATCTTGATATCAAATTTAGTAATCTGAATGTTTTGAAATCTATTGGTTGATATCAAGATTCAAAATTCAAAAAATGTTGTCAAGAAACGGCAAATGGTAGGGTAGAGCGCTACTTCGTCGTAATCGCCCATTTCCGTTCTATCGATCAGAAAAGATCAATAAGATCAATGATTTCATTAGCTACAAAATAAATCCTATTAGAGCGCATTGTATGAATATGTACGCTCATTGTTCTCAAAACAAAAGAAGCACTCCTAGCGAATCCCCTTTCTCTACGTGTATCCGTAGGACGAAGAAAATCTAATGGCATTTCAATGCATTTGGACGGAATTGAAACTCGTAGGATGAATTTAGAATCAAGAAACAGTGTTAGATTTTTAACAATATCTCAACAATATGTGGCTCATTATCAAATACAACGGTACTTATGGAAAGATGAATAAATTTAGAAGTCATCTTTGACAGAAATATTGAAGTTTTTGTTCATATTCGTTCAAAAACGAGAGGTAAAGCGCAGGTTTTACTTAGTAGGACGGAAATTAGATCAAAACCCCTACCATATTAAAGTACAGAACTGGAAATAATCATCCAGTGGTACAAATTACAAGAAAGCATATAATGAATCGCATTTGTCATTATAGACAAATAACAAAAGTTAAAATATGACGAACGATTGAAGTCTATTAGATCCTATAGCATAAATATAGACGATGTGAAGTTTTTAAATTTAGAGTTTCGTTTTCATGACGAATTCTAGTGGAATTATATTCAATATAGGAATAGAAAACACTAATCATGTAAAAAAATATGACTACGATCTACGATCTACGATGACTCTTTTATTATTATAAATGATCAACTCCTTCGCATTGAACATATTTTAACAGACATGAACGACGATATTTATTTTGTTGGGAGAGAACTGATAGTTAATGAGATTTATGACAACATGTTTAAATGTGAGCTAAGAAATCGACTAAACCTACGAAAGTTACATTACAATATTCGACAATGTATTGGTATAAGTATTACAGACGAACTGTTCGTTTCAGGGCGAAATATATTTTATACCGATTTGTAAATTCAATTCGCAGGTAGATTAATATCAATAAATGTTTTAAAACAACATTGTTAAATTCATAATTGTCTTTGTGATGTTCACTAAGAAAACAGCGAGCATCCTGATTGACTCGTAAGAAGAAAAAATAAATGTAGATTTCAGTGATAAATGTGAATGCTCTTTTATCAAATATAAAATTAAGGCTAGAGATGAGCCAGCCCAAGGCAATAATGAAGCAAAAAAAAAATTAAATTAAGAAATTAAGAAATAGCATATAAAATTATGTCATCAGCATGATTTCAAAAACAAAATTGGATATCATTTTGATAGTATTTTGATATCTGACTTTGCTCGGGATTAGTGTCATATCGCGAGTGATTTTTAAACTATACTGACCTCCATTTATAATTCCTTGTCCACATGAACCATCTTATCTATAATCAATGATAATTTCAATAGATGTGAGTTATTCCCCTTGATGCAGGTGACGATAACTAATCTGATATCCAGCACGATTTGTTTCGACCACTGTGGTCTGTGTCCCCATTGATGTGAAGTGCCATGATCCTTAGGTTCATGAATATCATTTCAACTTTTTATGATCCACATAATTCATAGCACTGCTTCAAAATTCCGGACTCACTGCTTCCGATCCAAGGTCAGAGCACGACTTCATATCTTCCACTCTACGGCACCGATTGATATACAAATCCCTATCAGATTAGATTAAAATTGTGCTCCATCGGGCTTTCGCTGGAAATAAATTGTAGCTTAGCATTTTCGCTTTCCTTTCTCATAGCGCGATAAAAAAAATCACAATCTATACACCAAGCACGTGTCCACGGTGTTCTCTTCCATTCAAACGTTTGTCACCGGACGGATGAACGAACGTACGGTCCGCCAAAACGGTATTGAAATTCGGCGCATGATTCGATTTTTATTTTCAATCATATTCTCCGACCTTTCTCCACCGTTGCCAATTCGTAGTCAAACATGGTGGTCGCTGTTATCGTTGTCACCGAGGTCATCGTGGAACTGAACACACGCGGAATTGTCACGGAATTAGCCGGCTATACACCGGGAAATTAGTTCCCAGTTAGTTGGCCCACAAATAAAAAAAAAAATAGTAACGGTCCAGTATTTTTTTTCCGCATTCATATTCGCCTGGAGGTTCTATCGAGTGTGCTGATGACGGAGCTTTTTTTTATCTAGACAACATAAACTAGGCGAAAAGTGAGAGTTCATTTTTTTCCCTGCGCTGCATGCTCCGCTCAAAAACAAAACATAGAAAATAAAATAGAAGAAACCAGCTTAGAATAGGAATGTGCTTAATTATACAGTTTGCTGGTTTTGGTGAAAATTTGTGTGTTTCGTACACGGCCCATCGTCAGCGCTGAGAGCGAGCCGAGGACACACAAAAGGCGAATGAAGCAGCCCACCACCCCACCATCCTTCCGTCAGCAGCAGCGTGGTTGGAGCTGCTGTGTTTTTATTAGGTTTTCGGGCAAGCAGGGGGTTAGATAACAACCGACAAATAAAAACAGAATAGTTAAAATGAAAGTGACGACTCTTTGTCTGCCTCGGCAGAGTCAGTGATGGAGGCGGTGGAGGCGGCGTGGTTGGTGATGGTATGTGGCCGTGTGGTTTCATCATGGGAGCTGGGTTGGAGTGTATATATTTTTTTGTTTCTAATGCTGCTTCTACTTGTGTGCCCGATTTTTGCTGAATAAGGCTAGAGAAGGCTCTTTCATCTCCCGTATGCATGCCTCCAACGAATGGTTTGGTAATGGATTTTTAGTTGAATCATTTCCTGACGACTCGTTTTGTAGTTTTTGTTTTTTTTTTATATTTTTCTCTCTTTTCAATTTCGAATTAAACTGGCGCACCGTTATTCCGAGTCTGGGTGCCGGGTGAGCAAGTTCGCTGAGGTAAAACAACGCTGGGGCAATTAGGCAGAGATGGTCCAGATTTGTAATTTATAGCTGAAAGTGAAAATTTGGCAGCAATAGTTAAACTAACTTTCTACAAATACTTTTTTATAATTAATGAGGGCGACCTACATAGCAGCGCCGGTGGTGTATTGCGTTAGCGTGATTGCCTCTCACCCCAATCGAAGCCGACGGGATGTTCTGAGGCATAAAATCTCTGATCACGCCTTCCTTCGGGAAGTAAAGCCGTAGGTCCCCCGGTTCATGAGTTGATGCGTCCATAAGTAGGGTCCAGTACAGATGGTCGGGTATGGAAATTTCAATACCCGAACCCGACCCGTACCCGACTCATTACATTTTCAAGAACCCGTACCCGACCTGAACCCGATAAATTGAAAACTATTTTACCCGTACCCGATCGATTAAATTTTCTAAAACCCGTACCCGACAAATCATAAATATCAATACCCGTTCGTACCCGACACCCGTACCCGATCCAAAATATCCAGCTAAAACTGAATGCTATTCAAAAATTAAAACTATTTTACCACTACTGAAATTTCTAAAGCATTTGATCGTCGATTCACTTACTTTATCCCTCAACTCTAAGGCCTCTAGCTGGATTTTGAATGTTTTCATTGATGCATTCAAGCTCTCCATGCTCAATCACGTTGAAAACTTGGCGTAGACCAACTTCATCTTCATGATAACTATGATTCAGAGTATGCACCACCGTATGCTCTCTGCGAATAACAGGACCTTCTTTCGCCCGTAATAGGTGAACCAGATGCTGTGCTTCAACTCGGATTAACTTTTAATCCCGTCCCTGTTTGGATGATCTGCAAAATGATTGCTTAGAGTCGTGTTGATTAAATCTGATGTCGACATCAAAGCAGCCGGACATTATTAATCGAGATTTAATCCGAGGATAATACCGGTTGGAGCTTACCACCATAAGTGATGCTTTTAGATGAGCTGGAGAATTTGAATCGAATTCAACCAGAACGACCACGCCATGCTAAGTGCCCTCAGTTCATTTGCCAGCTCGACAACAGCCTGTGTTGTAGCAGCACCTGAGCGGTCCCTTTCCGACGGATCGATCTAGCTCTCTTTCACCAAGTTCCAAATAGGTAGTACAATTCTGCAACAGACTGATGCTTTCTTTTAGCTTATCAAATGGGTAATTTCTGCCGACTGGAACAGTACGAATTTTTCAAAATCCTCTTCAGTGGATACTTCATTCGCTCCCCACGCTGGATTTCTTGTTCCATCCGCATTTTTGACCGAAACTTACCTCCCAATTTTTGATAAGTCCCACACTTAATGGATAAAACTTTCTGCAGAGTTTACCGAAATCTGGCCACAAGAGATCCAGAAGATTGCCCTTCTAACTGCCGAGTGTAGACCAGTAGAGTGCAGGCAAATATATCCTCATCTTCGCTCGTCTCGTTGAAAGCATTTTGCGCTCTATGCACATTCTGAATTGCACTTTCCTCCGCAGTATCATCGCTAGTACTATTGAGTGGATCCAACGTAGCTTGATTGTTCCATCCATCCGGCGATATTCTGCTTCTGGTTCATCCGTATCACCCTTGGCTTGCCCAGTAGAATCACCACTATCCATTTTCTTTCCTGTTCAATTGGATTTCACTGTTTAAGGGAGAAATATTGAGAAAAGGCAAACATACTTACAGATCGAACGAAAAACAAAACTTATCAACTTCCAAACTCGCATCGACTGATAACGAAACGTAACCAAAACAAAAAAATAAGTAATCCTATATACAGAGACTCGCAGAAGCGGCCCTTTTGAGCCATTCGAGCAGCGAAAACTGTCAAATGTGAGCCAAACAAGCATTCTGATTAGAAAATATTCAGCGGATTTCTTATTGAGTTGAAAAGTATTGTTATCGGGGTGAAGTAAATTCAAACAAAATGTTTTTAAATGAAAAAAAAAATATTATAACAGCAAAATACGCATGATAACAATAACTCACCTGAGAGTTTTATGCATAATTAACAATTATATAATTAATTGTGAATGGTTAGTTTTTATAGATTTTTCAGTTCGGTTTATATTGATGATTGCATCTGTAGCTTGACAACCCCACAAATGCAAAAAGTGTGATAAAAATACACGATTCCGTCAATTCGTGTTGGTGTCTTCGGAGCACTTATTGCTTGTTTCATAAGAAATTAGTACACCAAAGGCACCAAGATGATTAAAAGAAAACTCGCACTTTAAAAACCTTTTTTAATTAGTGAAAACGCGCTTATTTGTCCTATTTGGTATGAAGTGCGCAAGCAGACTGAACGCAATATTTCTGTTTTTTTTTCAGCAATATATCTTAGTTCTTTAGCAAAATACAATTGAGTGTGCTCGAAGTGGTACTGGAACAAGCATTAAATTTTAACTAGATACAGCATAGAACCCACTAGGGAAAAATCCGACGTTCGCAGAACTCCAGCCATTTTTTGCAAAGTTCAGCGTTTTTCGAAAACTGAAAAAAAAACTCAAATTGCTGTACTTCGTTGCACTTCTACGACCGCGTTTATTGCAAAACTTGGCAACAATTGTTCACCAATTCACTGAGAATTCAAACAACGCGAACAAACTAACTCGTAGATTAGACAACGATAAAGTCACGCACAAAACTGGAACATTTTACTCCGCGGCAAGGGTATGCAGCTTTTTTTTTAACAAAACAAATCGCGTTGCCAAATCGTCTGATAAAATTTCCGCGAATCTCTGTATTTAAGATTACTAATGATATGTCAAAATGGCTCAGAGTTGTTCTGAAACAATCTACTTGTTGATGTTGGATGGTGTTTAAAGACTCAACTGCGTAATTAAAAAAAAAAATTAAAAACTATAGTCGTTTTCGTTTTTGCGGTGTTGCTACACCGGTGCTACACTGCAGTGCACCGAAATAATTTAGGGTGTAGATATAAGATGCACCTTTCTTTACAAACAAATGATATTGAACTGTCAAAGACTCGCGCTTATTTCTGCTTACACTACACCGGTGCTGTACCGCAAACACGAAAACAACATATGAATGATATGATATTGAAATACAATTCAATTGTGTAGAAAATATGTGAGTCATCCACACAGGTGTGACAAATTTTTTTGAGCAGGAGTTCATATGGGTGCAAAATGTGCAATACCACCGATTCCCAGTCTTGACTACTTCAAACTAGGGGAACATGATTTTTCAGTAATCATTGTGTTCCATCTGAGTCCTTGTTATTTTTTTATGACTTGTTAATAGTGATAAGTGCTCGGGTTGCCTAGATCGGGGATGATCTTGAAAAAAAAGAACAAAACAATTAGTTATCCCGAATAAAATAAAATATCTAACCAATAGCAAATTTTGATATAAAAAATAGGTGCTATTGGTTTGATCCTATGGGCCATTAAATCAGTACCGTTAAACGGGATAACTTTGATTGTTTTTTCTAAATATTTTTTGCAACGATGAATTTTTGTCAAATTTTATTGTTTTTAAACAAGTACTGGGTTTCCTTGAGTTACTTTGTTAGTAATATGTTTAACGGAAATTATTGCAATTACACTATTTTTTTTTGTCTTGTGCCCGAACATCTGTTTTTTGTTTTGGGATACTTTGATAATACTCGATTAATGTTAAAAAAATATGCGTGACACTCAAACAATTTAGTTCAAGAAATATGCAACTTTGAATGAGTATTTAATCAAAAACGTCGTAATCAATAAAAAAGCAACATTAAATTTGGAATGGCTTTATTGGAAATAAATTTCATAAGTGATTGTTTGAGTGTTAAATCGGCGAAACACAATAAATTATTTATTTATTTAGATTTTTGGAAAATATGTAACACATACTATATAAAAACTATATAAGTTATCAAAGGTGATACTATAAGCTACAAAATGGAACCACTGTTTCCTATTGGGAAATAGTGCAGAAGAAAAATTTAATCATTTTCTACTATCGAAGTACAGATACCCCGTTTTACGGCAATATCAATGTAAGTTATTTGCATATCTAATGAATAACATAGTTTTTGATCTTCTCAATAACAAACCAATATCATACTGTCTCGTGTACTGACCACTCAACTATATCTTCTTCTTGAAGGTAGAAGGAAAAAGACCCAACAGTTTCTTCGGTTGTCGTGGTTATACTTTTTAAAGATAAAAAATAAAGCATATTGTGCGACGCTTGAATTTTACACTCGGATGATCCTGAAAATGTTCAAAATATCTCAATTTGTTGTGGATAAGATATTCTCGTCAGGTTAAGAGATGTTATTATTTAGTTTGTGATTTTAATTTTTTGCGTAAATGCTATTCTTTGCAAATTATATAAAGTAATCGAAGTGTCAACTAATCTCAGGAGAATTTCCGGATAGGAGTACATAGAAAAGTTATATCAAAGCTTATTATCATTTATCATAGAACTATTGGCTTGTTGTTCAATAAATAAAATCAATAACATAGCATTAACTCATTATGTTATCATTGCACAAATTGTTGTTTTTTATGTTATTTTAATATATTTATTTTACTTTTTTAAATATCATAACATGACGCTGGAGATTGGCCCTTCTTCATTCAATTCCTCTCGTGTTTGCCTCCAAGACTTTTATAGTTCCTCTGTAAATTTTGATCTTACCATGTTGCAAGAAATCCGTGGATTACCAGAACACCATCGGTCGATCGGTCAAACTGAATGCTATTCAAAAATTAAAACTATTTAACCACTACCGAAATTTCTAAAGCATTTGATCGTCGATTCACTTACTTTATCCCTCAACTCTAAGGCCTCTAGCTGAATTTTGAATGTTTTCTTTGATGCATTCAAGTTCTCCATGCTCAATCACGTTGAAAACTTGGCGTAGACCAACTACATCTTCATGATAACTATAATTCAGAGTATGCCCCACCGTGTGCTCTCTGCGAATAACAGGACCTTCTTTCGCCCGTAATAGGTGAACCAGATGCTGTGCTTCAACTCGGATTAACTTTTAATCCCGTCCCTGTTTGGATGATCTGCAAAATGATTGCTTAGAGTCGTGTTGATTAAATCTGATGTCGACATCAAAGCAGCCGGACATTATTAATCGAGATTTAATCCGAGGATAATACCGGTTGGAGCTTACCACCATAAGTGATGCTTTTAGATGAGCTGGAGAATTTGAATCGAATTCAACCAGAACGACCACGCCATGCTAAGTGCCCTCAGTTCATTTGCCAGCTCGACAACAGCCTGTGTTGTAGCAGCAACTGAGCGGTCCCTTTCCGACGGATCGATCTAGCTCTCTTTCACCAAGTTCCAAATAGGTAGTACAATTCTGCAACAGACTGATGCTTTCTTTTAGCTTATCAAATGGGTAATTTCTGCCGACTGGAACAGTACGAATTTTTCAAAATCCTCTTCAGTGGATACTTCATTCGCTCCCCACGCTGGATTTCTTGTTCCATCCGCATTTTTGACCGAAACTTACCTCCCAATTTTTGATAAGTCCCACACTTAATGGATAAAACTTTCTGCAGAGTTTACCGAAATCTGGCCACAAGAGATCCAGAAGATTGCCCTTCTAACTGCCGAGTGTAGACCAGTAGAGTGCAGGCAAATATATCCTCATCTTCGCTCGTCTCGTTGAAAGCATTTTGCGCTCTATGCACATTCTGAATTGCACTTTCCTCCGCAGTATCATCGCTAGTACTATTGAGTGGATCCAACGTAGCTTGATTGTTCCATCCATCCGGCGATATTCTGCTTCTGGTTCATCCGTATCACCCTTGGCTTGCCCAGTAGAATCACCACTATCCATTTTCTTTCCTGTTCAATTGGATTTCACTGTTTAAGGGAGAAATATTGAGAAAAGGCAAACATACTTACAGATCGAACGAAAAACAAAACTTATCAACTTCCAAACTCGCATCGACTGAAAACGAAACGTAACCAAAACAAAAAAAATAAGTAATCCTATAGAGTTCTCCAGATGCACAAAAGTGTGCGTGAGACCGCGCGCTACCTTTTTAAGTAGTTGTGATATCGCGATACCTTTTTGGTTCTTCTTCTTCTTCATTTTTATATATGAACGTTGGACTAAAGTGTTCGTGAGATTGCGCTTGGAGATCTCTATATACAGAGACTCGCAGAAGCGGCCATTTTGAGCCATTCGAGCAGCGAAAACTGTCAAATGTGAGCCAAACAAGCATTCTGATTAGAAAATATTCAGCGGATTTCTTATTGAGTTGAAAAGTATTGTTATCGGGGTGAAGTAAATTCAAACAAAATGTTTTTAAATGAAAAAAAAAAAATATTATAACAGCAAAATACGCATGATAACAATAACTCACCTGAGAGTTTTATGCATAATTAACAATTATATAATTAATTGTGAATGGTTAGTTTTTATAGATTTTTCAGTTCGGTTTATATTGATGATTGCATCTGTAGCTTGACAACCCCACAAATGCAAAAAGTGTGATAAAAATACACGATTCCGTCAATTCGTGTTGGTGTCTTCGGAGCACTTATTGCTTGTTTCATAAGAAATTAGTACACCAAAGGCACCAAGATGATTAAAAGAAAACTCGCACTTTAAAAACCTTTTTTAATTAGTGAAAACGCGCTTATTTGTCCTATTTGGTATGAAGTGCGCAAGCAGACTGAACGCAATATTTCTGTTTTTTTTTTCAGCAATATATCTTAGTTCTTCAGCAAAATACAATTGAGTGTGCTCGAAGTGGTACTGGAACAAGCATTAAATTTTAACTAGATACAGCATAGAACCCACTAGGGAAAAATCCGACGTTCGCAGAACTCCAGCCATTTTTTGCAAAGTTCAGCGTTTTTCGGAAACTGAAAAAAAAAACTCAAATTGCTGTACTTCGTTGCACTTCTACGACCGCGTTTATTGCAAAACTTGGCAACAATTGTTCACCAGTTCACTGAGAATTCAAACAACGCGAACAAACTAACTCGTAGATTAGACAACGATAAAGTCACGCACAAAACTGGAACATTTTACTCCGCGGCAAGGGTATGCAGCTTTTTTTTTAACAAAACAAATCGCGTTGCCAAATCGTCTGATAAAATTTCCGCGAATCTCTGTATTTAAGATTACTAATGATATGTCAAAATGGCTCAGAGTTGTTCTGAAACAATCTACTTGTTGATGTTGGATGGTGTTTAAAGACTCAACTGCGTAATTAAAAAAAAAATTAAAAACTATAGTCGTTTTCGTTTTTGCGGTGTTGCTACACCGGTGCTACACTGCAGTGCACCGAAATAATTTAGGGTGTAGATATAAGATGCACCTTTCTTTACAAACAAATGATATTGAACTGTCAAAGACTCGCGCTTATTTCTGCTTACACTACACCGGTGCTGTACCGCAAACACGAAAACAACATATGAATGATATGATATTTAAATACAATTCAATTGTGTAGAAAATATGGGTTCTACTGTGAGTCATCCACACAGGTGTGACAAATTTTTTCGAGCGGGAGTTCATATGGGTGCAAAATGTGCAATACCACCGATTCCCAGTCTTGACTACTTCAAACTAGGGAAACATGATTTTTCAGTAATCATTGTGTTCCATCTGAGTCCTTGTTATTTTTTTATGACTTGTTAATAGTGATAAGTGCTCGGGTTGCCTAGATCGGGGATGATCTTGAAAAAAAAGAACAAAACAATTAGTTATCCCGAATAAAATAAAATATCTAACCAATAGCAAATTTTGATATAAAAAATAGGTGCTATTGGTTTGATCCTATGGGCCATTAAATCAGTACCGTAAAACGGGATAACTTTGATTGTTTTTTCTAAACATTTTTTGCAACGATGAATTTTTGTCAAATTTTATTGTTTTTAAACAAGTACTGGGTTTCCTTGAGTTACTTTGTTAGTAATATGTTTAACGGAAATTATTGCAATTACACTATTTTATTTTTGTCTTGTGCCCGAACATCTGTTTTTTGTTTTGGGATAGTTTGATAATACTCGATCAATGTTAAAAAAATATGCGTGACACTCAAACAATTTAGTTCAAGAAATATGCAACTTTGAATGAGTATTTAATCAAAAACGTCGTAATCAATAAAAAACAACATTAAATTTGGAATGGCTTTATTGGAAATAAATTTCATAAGTGATTGTTTGAGTGTCAAATCGGCGAAACACAATAAATTATTTATTTATTTAGATTTTTGGAAAATATGTAACACATACTATATAAAAACTATATAAGTTATCAAAGGTGATACTATAAGCTACAAAATGGAACCACTGTTTCCTATTGGGAAATAGTGCAGAAGAAAAATTTAATCATTTTCTACTATCGAAGTACAGATACCCCGTTTTACGGCAATATCAAAGTAAGTTATTTGCATATCTAATGAATAACATAGTTTTTGATCTTCTCAATAACAAACCAATATCATACTGTCTCGTGTACTGACCACTTAACTATATCTTCTTCTTGAAGGTAGAAGGAAAAAGACTCAACAATTCCTTCGGTTGTCATGGTCATACTTTTTAAAGATAAAAATAAAGCATATTGTGCGACGCTTGAACTTTACACTCGGATGATCCTGAAAATGTTCAAAATATCTCAATTTGTTGTGGATAAGATATTCTCGTCAGGTTAAGAGATGTTATTATTTAGTTTGTGATTTTAATTTTTTGCGTAAATGTTATTCTTTGCAAATTATATAAAGTAATCGAAGTGTCAGCTAATCTTAGGAGAATTTCCGGATAGGAGTACATAGAAAAGTTATATCAAAGCTTATTATCATTTATTATAGAACTATTGGCTTGTTGTTCAATAAATAAAATCAATAACATAGCATTAACTCATTCTGTTATCATTACACAAATTGTTGTTTTTTATGTTATTTTAATATATTTATTTTACTTTTTTAAATATCATAACATGACGCTGGAGATTGGCCCTTCTTCATTCAATTCCTCTCGTGTTTGCCTCCAAGACTTTTATAGTTCCTCTGTAAATTTTGATCTTACCATGTTGCAAGAAATCCGTGGATTACCAGAACACCATCGGTCGATGGTTGTTCCCTTAATTTTTGCAAACAAGTACCACCATGTCAGTAGCAATAGGAGTTTTTTCACAGATGGGTCAACTATGCACGCTTCCACTGGATTTGGAGTATTCAACGAATTTCATAGCGCCTCATATCAACTGCAAAAACCCTGTTCCGTATACGTTGTGGAACTAGCAGCCATATTCTACGCAGTAGAGCAAATTGCCTCACTACCATCTGATCACTATTTTATTTTTACTGATAGCCTTAGCTCGTTGGAGGCTATTCGATCAATGAGGCCGATGAAGCACTCCTCGTATTTCCAGACCGAAATCCGGACCGGAATTTTTTTCAATTACCCGTCGCACGTCCTCACCAACTGGCAACAAAAATGGAATGAGTGATCTGGGAAGATGGTTACATTCTATTCTCCCACAGGTATCGAACAAGCCATGGTTCAAAGGATTGGACATGAGCCGTGACTTTATACGTGTCATGTCAAGGCTCATGTCTAATCACTACTCGGTAGACTCGCATTTCTTCCGAATCGGGCTCGCAGGCAGCAATTTGTGCGCTTGTGGTAGTGGCTATCACGATATCGACCACGTGCTTTGGTCATGCACCCTATATTGTGTTGCTAGATCCGAGTTATCCGCATCCCTCAGGGCCCGAGGAAAACAACCTATCGGGCCAGAGACATCTTGGCGAGCCAAGATCTCGAATATTTTAATTTAATTTATGTGTTTTTAAAACGGATCGATCTGAGGATTTAGTAGTTAGTTTCATCTTGTGTTCTCTCAAGTTGCTAGGTCTCCATCGGTGTACCCCCATGTTTGTCTTTTTCTCTAGTATGTCGCTTAGCTCTTGATCAAGAGCACATTGCTCTCCAAACCTTGTGTTCTCAATTCCCTACCCTGCCACCCGTTTATTACCATTTGTTACCCCTAACCTCGAGATAGCCGCGAGTAATCGGCCCCCACTTTACTAACGTGTTGTTCTTCTTGTATTTTGTATTCCGCCACAATCAACATCAGCCAGATGGAATCTATTGGATCAATCACTCGTGTAATATTGTGAATCGAAATAATTTTAACCGATTTACAAAACACTTCACACGTTAAATCCACGGAAGTTCAATTCGCTCGCTTGCTAAAAATGATCGGACATTTTGCATTTTCACTCATTAATTTTACCCATTTTCATTGAATGTAGATACTTTCCAAAATGAATAAAAAGTACTCGTTTTCCCTTTTCTGATAATACCCATGTTTTGACACTTCAGAATGAATTCAAAAAATGAGTACAAGATACTCATTAAGTGGGTAATTTCAAGTTAGCGTGTGGTCCCCGGTCCATGACTTGTTGGGTCGATAGGTGTAGGGTCCAGGTTTGGGAGCTGCCTCCCTGGCGTCGGTAGCATTGGTGCTCAGTACGGAAACCACACTCAAAAAATTTCACACGTTTGATCACACTTGATTTTTTAAATGCACAATCACATTTACTTTAAGTGTATTTTACCTTGGTTCAATGTGTTGTACACGTTAATTTATAGTGTTTCAAATTTTGAAATGTTGAAAATCTTTCACTATCTATTCAAGTGTACTGCACATTGAATCACACTACTGTTCAAAACAGATGGATTTAAAGTGTTTTGCATTTCAATGCGATGTGAATTGCTTGCTCAGAAAGGTAAACATCGAAAACAAGACTTGTGACTTTATCCTATCAACCCGCCTCATATTTGAGAACAACCGTGGCACAGTGAGATCACAGAACGAAGACTACGGCTGCAGCACACCCCAACAGTCCATGATCTAATCCCAAAACAGATCCATTAAAAAGATATGTGAAAGCTCTGGCCTCTGGCAGTTTTGTTTATATAATTGTCGATTCATTTGAGAGTCGGTAAAGTAGAAGTCGATAAAGTAGAATATTGTAGAATATTGAACTATGATGTGCAAAGCTATTGATATCACCAAATGAGGCACATAGCATCCAAGTGTGTCACAATTCAAATCCATAATGTTCAGGCATAATTCGTAGCATAAGATTCACATATGAAATGGATGTATTTCACAATAAGTGCAAAATTAAGTGTGAGACACATGATGCTGACGTGTGGAATTTTTTGAGTGCAAGATCGACGGAAAAAAAAAATCAAAGAAAAAAAAGTTTCCTAATATTCTATTCATTGTTCCCTAGTTTGAATTGGTTAACACTAGGTTTCTGATGCATCGTCAATATCGATTTCATTGCCTAATTTGGTTGCTAATTTTGACTGACAAAGGGCTCGCGCTTTTGGAGGGTCCTCTCACTTTTCGAAGGGTATAAATAAAGAGTCCTTTCAATTAGAATCGATTCTTTCTCAATAGTGATGGAGTAATATGACATGCCCTCAACTTAGTATTCTTTGAGCACTTCCACAGTTGTTATTTGAGAGATTTCTAGGTTAAGTTATTTTATCAAAGAGACTTAAAGCCATAAGAGAACTTTTAAATTAGTATTAGTGGAATTGTGTGGCCCAGAGAAGACATTTTTTCATTCCTGCATGGTTTTGTTTTATAGCTGCATCATTACCGGCTGAGCTGATGAAGGCCTTCAGTAGCACACATGTCACAAAACGGTTCTGGAAACTTCTTATTTCAGTCACAATCAAGCAAGTGCAACTTTTCGTTTTTGGACCCACAATTTGGATCATAAAGATTATAAATATTTTTTTTTCCACGAAAAGATCAATAATTATTCAAAATAGATCGAAAAATTCGTATCTTTTTATTTATTTCTTAAGCAACATGTTTAAACGATGTAATCGATAACAGACTATTATTCCATTACATTCTGCATACGTCTTCTTTCCTGTATCACCTCCCGGTACTCAGTTCCAAAGCCGATAATGAACCAATAAATAACCCATTCCCCGGCCGTTCAAGGCAGCACCCACTTCGTTATCGATTTCGCTTCAATCCACATTCCCCTGGCCCATCCATGATTTTCACCACGTTCCGATCGTTTTCTCATTATCCGTTTACACCGACTGATTTTTAATTGCAACTTTGCGCTTTTTTCCAACTCAACTCTAACGATGATGTTGGTGAGGATCATGCCGCACCGCCAGCCCATGATGATGATGATGATGATGATCCATTTGAAGCGCAAAAATTCCGTCCGAACCTGGAGCGAATAATTGAAAACAATTATGATTATGCGATTACTTCCAATCACGCTAAGCAGATCGAAACTGGAAGTGCGAGTGCGGGAGTTAGCGTACATCTATTATTTTGGTTTGATTTTCGACGGTTCGTTGCTGCCCTCTGAAGAAGGCTGCTACTGTGTGGAAGTTCAATTAGCGGGAGGGGGAGACGACGCCGGCGCGTGGGCCGATTCAAGTGAACGCACGAAATAATTTTTCTGTTCACACTTGAATGAACCCACGCCACTGGCTCCAGTCTCTGCCGTCGTCATCGTCGTCGGTTTTCCACACTCGTGCCCTTGAAAGGGAACAAAAAACACAACCATAACAACAGAAAAGCTAGCCAGCGTCAGCGTCTTGATGATTGAGGGTGGTTGCATGAGAATTAATCGGATTTGGCCGTGCAGTATTGGCCTTGTCGTGATTGCGGTGCGTTTGCTGACGACGGGTTAATGGTATGTTCAAATGCCGAGCAAATCGACAAATCGTTATTGCTGCACACCTCTCAATCGGCGATTATTTGAGCTAACGAGACTGTCGTCGAGGTTGTAAGGGCGGAAAATGATTGCCACGAATGAGTGCAGCTCGAAAAAAGTATTTTTATATTACATTCAACTTGATTTAAAAACTCAATTGAACTGCAAGAGTTTGGTCACTTACTCTGACACTGTAAATTGCTATTTAATATTCAGTTGCTTTTATTTAACAAATATCTGTTATTCCACTGAACTTAACCAATATGAACGACCATTGTTTATCGACCAACTACCTTTATCAGCTTACCATTTTTAAGATTATGCTCTAAATATTTTCATAAATGCCTAAGCTCTTAATTTCCAGTTACTAATTGATAATACATACTTATTTTCCATTTCAGGTGAGTTCCCTTTTCACTATGACTGAGTTGGAGGTGCATCACATGTCAATAGGTTTAGTATAGATTTCTTAGTAATTCTTGTGAATACATCTTATTCTGTCTATTGAAAAATTGCAAGGCTAACGCAAATTTAAACTCATGAGTTCAATCTATTTAATATATGTATATCTTAGTAATAATTTAGTTATAAATCTAATGTGATAAAGCTTCAGCATGCCATTACAAATCTGAAAACTCTCTACTGCCAAGCATGCTTTTTGACATGGCAAACAGGAACTAAATTTTCACACATGGTTGGAAAGACACACTATGTAAATTTATGTACTATTTGCGAACATGCGAATCTTGGATTTCGTTTTGGTGAATGAAGCAACGCTTTCTCGATGCCTGATTGAAAAAGCTGTAGAAACACTTTCGATTCATGATGTCGATCATCCCGCTTTTAAAGTCATTAAATAGTCTCTCACAGCCTACTGAATTTGAGAGTTTTCCAGATGAAGCTGGACTTGATTTTCACCTCGCTGATTGTGATGGATTACTTGAAGCACTTCGTCAACCTGGCTGACACATTCTTGAATCCGCTGAAGATATTGACATTGCTGAAGAGTACTTAACCAGCGTATTGAAGAGTTACTTGGTTGATTTTGTTCCACTGCGCAGCCCATCTTCGAAACCACCTTGGGCAAATACACATTTCTGACGACTCAAACGTCTAAGTTCTAAATCACTCCGAACATACTGCCAGTCTCGTTGGAAATTTGTTAACTCTAAACGGCAGGAGAATGGGTTACCCGTTGAGATGCTTCTGGGCAATGAAGTCGCAACTTTCGCTTCGGAAAAGTGCAATTTGTTTGATTCTATATGTCGTCTGCACGTCAAATCACAGAAGCTTCTGTTGTCTGAGAAGCTTAGCGATCACGTTGAATCAAGTGTAGTTGACCCGCATGCTGGAAAACGTCAGTCATGTTCTCCGTGTTGAAAAGAGGGTGTCGACAGAATTACTTAGGAATAACTTCGTTGTGTGCTTGTTAAAAGTTGATGTACTTTTCGACCCTTGCAAGAATTAAAATTCTACGAATCAGCACGGTTTCTCAAAAGGTCAACATCTACAAATCTCGTCCAAGTGCTTCGTTTTTGTTGAGAAACTAATGTCGTTTCCGTTTTAACTACACTACACCGGTGTAGTGTAAGCAGCAATAAGCGCGAGTCATTGACAGCTCATAATCATTTGTTTGTAAACAAAGGTGCAACCGATAGCTACACACTGAAATTTTTCGGTGGTCGACGGTGTACCTACACCGTAAAAACGAAAACGACATAAGCAATCATTGGATGCAGCCAGCTATCATAGTAGCCTATGAAAATGTTGGAACTATAATTTTATTCATTCCCTGTCAAGCCATCAAGCTGAATAGATTTATTTAATAAACTCGACAGTGAGCATTCGTAAGGGCGTAAACGTGATGATCGATTCTCTTCGCAGATGTTCTCTCTTGGTAATAACTCGCTAGATTTAACGTTTATCGGTGCGTTTGCTGTTCCTTGTGATGTTACAACTCTGCATTGAACAAATTCTACAAAATTGTTTCGCTTAGCTGTAGCAATGCAAAGAGAAAATCGATGAAGAGAATCGATCATCGCGTATACGCCCTTATGCATGCTCACTGTCAAACTGTTCTCATTACTTTGATTACCTGTTTCACTGCACACTGCACTGAAACCTCAACATGGGTGACACACAAAAGGAGGTTTCAAGCCACGGAATTCGACAATTCCCTGGTCAAATCTATGACACCTGGCAGTTTCGCGTAAAGACCTACTTGGAAGCCTCCAACGTCTGGGATGAGGTCATCATGAGAAGCACCTCAAGATGGACAGTTAAGCGAAGACAATGCTGGTGAGTTTAGTAGCCGATGAATACCTTGGTTGTGTTCGGGACAAAACTACCGTAAAGGCTATGTGGAACAGCCTGGAGGACACGTTTGCAAAAAAGTTAGCAGAGAAGCAGACTCTTATCAGGAAGCAGATTGCTAGGCTACTCCTAAAGGAAGGAATGTCGATGTGCGCTCATCTCCTGGAATTCGAAGACTTGGTTCGTCAACTTCGAATGGCTGGATTGGCTGTTAAGGAGAGCGACATATGTTCGACCCTATCGTTGACGTTACCGGAATCCTACGACCCGCTTGTGACGGCACTAGAGAATCTTCCGAAGAGTCAAAGCGGAGTGATCAGATGCAGAATCGAGTGATCACCTGGTGAATACGAAGAACTTCTTCAAGTCTTTGAGCTCGTTGGACCAACCAGTTGTTGAAGATGGACAGTCCCTAGTAGCTAAGCAAGCTGGAATGATTTCTGGAACCAGTAATCGTGGTGTCATGATGTGTGCTGAGGAGGTACTGTTTGTCTCGGAACTCTGAGACAATTTGATGTCTGTTAAAAAGTTAACGGGCGGCGAAACAATTGCTACTGCGTATCTCCGAGGAAACCCATACGAGCTGGAATTCGATTGTAGACAGTGTGAGGTCAACATGTGCGACACCAAGGAGATTAACCTGTGGTATCGACGGCTCGGACACCTCAGTGAAAGTGGCATGAGTGCGATGATACGAGAGGATCTTGCGCTCGGTGTGAATTTCAAGCCAGAAAAGTTGGGGAGAAGCAATGCTGACTGGTGTATTTCTGTTTAACCAAAGTGTGACTTCTGCTTTACCAAGAAGATCAACACCTGCAGAATGCTGGATGAAGAAAAGGCCTAATCTGGAGAAGCTGAGACTATTTGGTTGTAAAGAAATTGCTTGGATTCAGCTGTGGAACAAGGACCTACGTAAAATTGTGATTGCTTGTGACGTTAAGTTCAATGAAGCCAGCTTCCGATATGCAGATAATCTCATGACTCAAAAGAAGGAGGAACGGATAGTTATGATAACGTTCGACCAAGAGGGAGATAACAGAAAGTGCGATGGAAGCAGAAATGAAAGTGATGTTTCGGAGACTTCATATTCGGAATTTCAGATCACTAAGGACTGATAAGAAGAAGAAGAATCTCTGAAGCTACCCACTGTGCTCCCTTCGCAACAAGAACGGGACGTGAACTCCGGTGAGTTTCTTGGCAATCTTACTGGCTACGGAGCAAATGTTGTTGGTTCTTCTTCCCTCTCACATGTTCCTGAAAGCTATAGTCAAATCGAAGGTCGTGATGATTGGGAGCTCTGGTATAAGGTGGTACAAGACGAGCTGGAGTCTATGGCCAGTAGTGTGGAAGCTGACGACCTGTCCCAACGATGCCAAGCCACTGAAAACGAGGTGAGTATTCTGTTTGAAGGAGGATGAAAATGGCCGTTCGACACAAAGCCAGTGGTGAAAGGCTTCCTACAGCATCCCGGAATCGATTTTGAAGAGACATATGCTCCTGTGGTGAGGCTGATTACGGTACGGTTGGTTCTAGCAGTAGCTGTACATAAAGAATTCCATACATATCAGATAGATGTGAAGACCACCTTTCTTCACGGCGATCCGAAGGATGGAATAAAAAGGAAACGAATAATGTCTGCAAGTTACGAAAATCGATATATGCACTCAAGTAATCCCCAGCAATTGTTGGAACGAGCGCCTCAGCGGCGTGTTGTAAAAGTTGGTCCTGATCAGATCAAAGCGGGATTACTGCCTCTACGTGTTAATAAAGAAATCCGACGAGGTTTATCTGGTGCTGTACGTGGACGATCTCCTTATTGTCGGAAGGAACTTGGAGCCCATTCTAAAATTGAAATGACGACTGGCCTTGGAATTTGAAATGTCCAACTACGGTGAAGCTTAACTTTTCTTGGGATGAAACTGGATTATCGTCGGAATTCATGTGAGCTCAAACGTGAACAAAATACTCCGATGGAAAAGGCACTTCAACTGAACCATTAAGGAAAGAGGACAGCAGATCCGTAACCAAAACTTCTTGGAAAATAGATGACAAATTTTCAAGGGCGTAGCCAGGTTTCGAGCTAGGAAAATTTAGCCAAATTCCATTTCAACGAACGCCATTTCAACGAAAGCCTTTGTGTTGCTGAGTTTAGGGGGGGCAGTTGCCCTCCCATGCCCCCTCTGGCTACGCCTATGCTACTGTTAGGCTAGATCTGTGCTTCACAATTGGTTACCTGGGAAGATTTTAACAAAACCCAATGGATACCCATTGACAATCATTCAAACTTATCGTACCGTACCTGAAGGGTACTAGTAGCATGGGACTGCTATTCAAGAAAGCTGAATTATTGGAACCACTTGAAGCATTAGTCGACTCAGATTGGGCATCGGATTAGGTGGACCGGAAGTCAATCACTGGCAACATTTTTAAGGTGTTTGGATATCCTGTAGCATGGGTGAGCTGGAAGCAAGCAACAGTATCAACTTCATCTAGTGAGGCAGAATACATCGCATTGAGTGCAGGGGTTTCAGAAGCAATTTGGCTGAGTGGAGTTCTGCAGGACCTGAAGCAGAAGGAGAAGAGCGATCCAGTGCCAATATTTGAAGAAAACAGAGACTGCATCGAGATGGCAAAGAATGTTGAATCGAAGCAGGTAAAACACATTGATGTCCGAAATCATTTCATTAGAGACCACGTGGCAGCTGGAACCATTGAGATAGAGCTGATTTCCACAATTGACCAAGAAGCTAATTTATTCACCAAAGCGTTAGACATGAAGCGTTTCCAGGATCTTCGAGCAAGAATTGACCTTAGGGCCTGTTCATAAACTACGTAGACAGTTTTTTGGGATTCTTGACCCCCCCCCCCTCCCCCTGCGTAGACAATTTTCCATACAAAAAAAATAAAATTTGTATGGGCCGTGGATAATTGTCAACCCCCCCCCCCCTAAACTGTCTACGTAGTTTATGGACAGCCCCTTATTGATTTAAGGGGGGTGTTGAGAAACGAAGCAATCATTGCATGAAATCAGCTATCATAGTAGCCTATGTTGGAACTATAATTTTATGCATTCCCTGTCAAGCCAGCAAACTCAATAGATCTATTTAATAAACTGTTCTCGTTACTTGAATTACTTGGTCCACTGCGTATTCTGTAGAAGAAACCTCAACAGTTTTGCATACGCAACATTGATGCTGGTGCTCAGATCGACACCACATACACTGATTTGAAATAAACTGTTAATAAAGATGACCACGGAATATTACTGAAACTTCTAGGAAGAACTGGTGTCTCTGCTGGTTTGGATCATACTTTACGGATCGTAACCTCACCAAATCTTCGGAACAATTTTCAAACTAATTTGGCGTGCCACAAGGGAGCAACCTGGGTCCTTTGTTATTCTCACTCTTCACCAACGAGCTTTCTCTCGTCTGGCTATAACGTGCTTAACGGTGATGACGTCAAAATGTTCATAATCATATTATCGAGTACAGCTATGCTCTACAACTGATGCTGAATAGTTTTGCTGATTGGTGCACCCAGAACATACTGACGTTAGGCATCCACAAATGTAACATTATATCAATTTCATCGCAAGCTCAACACGATTACGTACGATTACCCAATTAATGATCAGTCCCCTGAGTGTGTTATTCAAGTTCGTGATCTTGGCGTCATCCTGGACTCAGCGCGCACTACAACGATATTACATGTAGAGCTAACCGTTAGCTAAGATTTATATTCAAAATATCCTGCAAATTTACCGATCCTCTCTGCCTCCGGTCTCTGTACTGCGCTCTGGTGCGATAGATTTCGGAATCCAACTCTGAATAGGGTGTCCCAGAAAGTATAGTTATAGTTTATTATTGGAGTAAGACAGGCTGTAATGAGCTAACATTTTTATTTCTTATGTATGTTCTTTACAGTATTCTCTTTCAATTGGTTGAAAATAATCCGCAGTTCCTTTAATCGTATGCCAAGAAGCGGATAATTCGGAGGATTTATCTCTTTTGGCACGTAGTGCATATTGTTTGCTTTTTCCAACGGTAGCTTGGTAGTCTTTCGAGTAGTGAATTGACACCATGGGCCTTATTACGGGTATCACTACACGGTGATAACGAAGTGATACTCATAATAAGAGCCGTGATTGCCGTACAAATCAAATGAGAATCACTTCACCGTGACGACAAGTGACAAGTTTTCACCGTGAAGTGACATCCGTAATAAGCCCCCATATTGGATCAAAATAGAACTAGGCCATCATGTTGACGGGCCGCAGATGCCGATTCAAACACACCCGAACGTTAATTTCAGTGTTCATCGTCTCTTTTGTTAAACCATGGCCTTCTTACCAAATTTTCGGTAAAAATTTACTTATCGGCATCGTCAACTTCCTTACCATCACGGATTGTGTAGTATTGGCCTCTCGAAGCGTCTCGTAGTCAAATTAAACGTCATAGTCCATGATATCACACGCCAATTTTCCACAACGCAGGCTCTCGGTTTGACGGATGCCGCTTGTTTCTGACTCCGTTTTGGCTTCTTCTGCTTCTTGAACGTTTTCAGCCCGTTTCTCGCCTTGGCACGTAGGATGTTACTCTTCGATGTTCTCGGTTTTTTTGGCCAAATCCTGAAGAGAGGCACTTTTATTATTAACGAAAGCTTGGGTGATCTTCTGGTCCATTCACCAGTTCCGGTTTACGGTCAGTTTTTAGTGTGTCCTCGAAGGTACTTTCTTCACTGAACTGCTGGATGGTGGTTTGGACTGCTCCAATACTTACTTTCTTCATTTTCGCCATCTTCCTTACTGATAGGTTGCAAATAGTGCACCATTTATGCAGGATCTATTTGCGCTTTTCCGGGGAAATGCCTCACATGTTGATGATTTTATAAAAAAAAATGAACTTTGCGCACACAAACTTGCTGAGCAATAAGTAAACATCAACACGCATCAATCAATAGCTGATAAACTTCATCGGGACAGAAAAAAGTGGCGAGTAGAAAGTGTGCTTATACTTTCTGAGACACCCTATAGTATGGTTCCCGTACCAGTAAACCTGGACTTGTAGGATCGAGCCAGTTCAAAGAAAATTTGTGAGATATGCCGTACGATGCCTCCCGTGGCGAGATTCGTTAAACCTACCACAAAATGGAGATCGATACAGATTATTGGGGCTGCAGACACTTGAGCAGAGACGGAATGATGCCCAAGCGGTGTTGGTTGCAAAATACTCACAGGAGAAACTAGGGCAACATCGGAAATTTTTGCTTGAGCCCCGGAACTCCTTGCACGGCCTTCATGATCTTGTCCGCTTCATGTCGGCTAGATTCAACGAAGTATTTAAGCTTCGACTGACTGAATTGCATTAATGGATCGAGCGAGACTCGTTATTGAGAATGGTGAGTAATATTCCATTGCTCCTAAATTGTAACGGTTATGCTACCTGTACCTTTTTTTCTCGTTTCACCACTGCCGACGAGAATTGCTTCGGATGATGGATGTCCATTCGAGCTGATTGAATTATAAGTTTTAATGCTTTAATTACAGTTGATATTTGATGCCATGTTTACTTTATTTTATGTTCACGGATACGCTGTTTAGTAATGTTTGTGGGGTTTTTACTTTTCCCATTTATTAAGACGACCCAAATTTAGATGAATAAATAAATAAATAAATTATTGTTTGGAATGAGTTGGCTACAAAATCATTCTTAACAGTATGTTGAGAAAATTTATTCTCTCATTTTCAGTAAATTTGAAAAAAATCTCCTAGATTCAAATTGGAAATTCAAATAGAATAACAACATTGCTGATTTTTACAACGGATGTTGTTAGTAAATAAAACAAAGCTATGGCATTTTAAATTGAAGCCAGAAAAACTAAAAATGATGATGTTTACGAAATAAGAATAGTTTTCGAAAAAAAAACATTTGCTAAATTGTTCCTAAAAAATTTCCAACGCAAAATTGAACCCAGCATGCTTTCGCTTCAAAGCAGCGAATTTACCGACTGAGCAAATGAAGATGAAGGCAGCACGGTCTTTTCACCTTCAACTTTCTATGCCAAATCGTCCATTACTGAGAGTGACGAAAACCCGGCCGTATTTCATAAATTGATACAAAATTTATCACCGCTCTCTCTACCGGCCACTCGGTTGGACGTTATTAAATTTTAAACCAATCACCGGTCACGGTTGACCGATTCCTCGGTTCAGTGAGTAAAAATAAGAGTCAAACTCTCCAATTTATGACTGGAGCAGGAGTGGTGCTGCAATTTCGTTTCCAATGGTATCTCCGGTTGCACCATCAGCGGAGCGGGTGGAAGGTTGAAACGACCATATTTGGTGAGTAGAGAAGCCGGGAAATGATTGCAATAGGATTACACTTTCCCAAAATTCAATTATAACGAAACCTTCGAGTGAATCTCTGACGGCATGAGCATGCTATGGAAGCAAAAATAAAGTACCCCAGATTAAGTTGAAAGTTTTCCTCGAACCCGCCCCCTCAGGTAAACCTACCAATGATTCAGGAAAACTGATAATAAAAAACCGATTTTCCCAGGAAAACTGTCGATGTACCTGTTCACTCCAAAAAACCACCACTCAACGAATGTTGGCAGACGGAGAGAGCGAATGAGGGCTATGAAAATGAGAGGATTTGTGGAATAAAATATGCATTGCACGGGGAACTGATGGTGGGCTGATTGGTGAAAAATTGATTGGCCCCGGAAGCCCTTGGCAAAGAACACAATGAAAAACTCACATGCAGGAATCCATTTTTGTGAATGTTGAATGTGTAATTTATAGTGTGATTAAAAAACTGCCGAATCACACCTTTGCCGGAGGAGACCTGGGGAAAATCGTGAGCGGAAAATTAAGCCGATATTGACTATGATGACCGGAGGTATGAATACCGAGCTATTGGACGCACTTTTTCCCCCAAACAATAGAGTATCAGTGGCCAACTGCTGCTTCTGTTGGACGATAATAGAGGGAAAAGACGAACATATGGACCAAGGGACAAAGAGCGCGATGGCATATTTGGGTGCAATTCCGAAAATAATAGTGATCATTCACATGTGCTCGCCTAACGGTCGGTGCGTGGATGCCAGGTGACAGCAGAACGCTGCTGGTGGGAATTTTTGTTCAGAACAATAGCTACCGTTGCTACTGCTAGTAGTACAGACTGGTCGTGAATGGAAACGGCTCAATGTTTTTTTTTTTTTCGTATGTCTGACAACGCACAAAGCACGTGGATCGTTTATAAAATATGAGACGAAACTGGCAGCCAGAATGGCACCTACCTATATGAGTACAGCCAGCCAGCAATCCATCGTCATCGGTTGGCAGCTGACTGGCTGGTCGGCATGATTGCAGTGACCGATAAAAATGACATTGTTGTACGTCGAAACTAACGACAACACCGATAAGGATTGAATAGGCAGTGTTTGTTATGAAGAGGAACTGATTTTTTTTTCTTTCTTGTAGGACGTGAATATGATAAACAGCTATGCGAGGCAAAGGCAAAGGGTGACTGGATCATCGAATTCTTGTAATGGACAGACTTCTGATGACATAGGCGATGGAGCCCAGTATTCGAGATCCAGTTGTGATCTCCTGAATATTTCCTAAAATCACAAAAAACTCGGAAAGTCTCCATTTTACGCGTTAATAGCAATCAACACATGAGAACCATTTGTTTATCGATCCAATCAATGCCTTTCAATCTGGCTGAAGCAATATTAAATTACAACTCTCATTGAGGCGATTCAATTTCCGCCCGGCAGCGAAGACTTATCGATAAGTCAGGGTAGCAATTGCCAACCCACCACTAATTAGAAACCCAACATTCGGCAGTGAAGATTGTGACAATTCCCTAGAGGCCAGTACTGCTACTGCTGTCGTAGATCCATTAACGTTCCACCGCCAACCAGGGTCAGCATTGGATCTGGTCACACTTCGCCGCCGCCATCGCCGCCGGGTGGTCTTTTGTCCTAGGGGGCAAAATTGCTTGTGGCGACCCATCTTCAGCCATCAGCTGCAAAAATAAGCTATGTAAATGAGTTAATTAAATTTACATGAAAACATATTGAAAATATATGTTAATGCTAACAGCTTCACTCAAATGCTGCTTCTGCTGCGTTGTTGACTGACTGAGCACCGGTTCGTCCCCCGCCGCGAGCCAAAAACAATGGCTGCTGGAAAAACTGCCACATTGCTGCTGTTGTTGCTGCCACCATTGTTTCGAATTGTGTTATTTTGGCGTCTTTCCCGTCCACAGCTATTTTGTCGTGTGAATTGTAGTTTTGCTGTAGTCATTATTGTATTCTTAACGACGACACGCTCAGGTGGCGGGAGAATGAGGATGGGGACCAATTCAAATGAACTCCCACCGCTCTGGAGAGTGATGCGAACAGCACTGATGGAGCTTGGTTTCGGTGTGGAATGCATTTTACGACTCTGATTGTCCACAGCTGATAACCGCTTCTGGTGCTGCTGCTGCACGGCCAACATTTAGTCGAGACGGAAGTGATGATTTCACTTTCGGTCAATTGTGTTGTCGCCTAGGTCTGCGGGAAAGCGCACCATGGTCATGGTTTTGGATGACGAATGCGGTTCCATTAATTTTCGAAGGTTTCACGCTTACTTGCACTTGTAAGTGAGCATATTCATGTGGTGGTTTGATTTGGAAACCATGGGATGGATAGGGAAATCCAAGGTATTCGTATCCATTAAATGTAAATCCAAAATCAGGTTCCCTCACGAACAAGCTTCTATGAACTTAAAATAGACTGCTAGCTGTAATACTATTTTGAAAAATTTAAGTAACTTGTTCATAACGATGGTAATATTCCAACATTTTAGTACAATTCAGAAACTTAATAACTTCCATTCAAAAGGTTTTGGTATTCAATATAAGAAACATATGTTCATCGGTGATGTATCATTTGGCCAATTGCTGGTAGGCTGAACGCCATTAGATCAAATGCCGTTAGGCCAAGTCATTAGGCTGAATTTGTCATTTGGCTAACATTTTAAAAGTCTTTCACTTTTCATCATATGGCTTCAGTATGATTAACTACCCCATTCCCAGTCCATTAAGCACAACCCGCACTTAGTCTTTCTTAATATAGCGTAGTTTAGCACCAAGCGGAATGTTATTATTACAGATGGCTTCCAAATTTATTTACCTTTTCATATGTACCGTTAGATCTGATAAGGGGTTGCAAAATATTCGTTTATTGTTGAAAATGCAAAACTGCTTCTGGCGGCTCAACTTGGCCTACGAGTTTTCTTGGGCCTTTTAGCCATTCAAACGTCGTTGGGATTATCTTTGGCCTATCGAACGAAAAAAAACTGTATTCGCGTGCACCTTGTGTACACTTCAAGTACGCCTTTAATTTTCGAGATCTTATTTTGCGTTCTTCAACACTTCGTCTTGCATCTTACCAAACGTTTGTTTGAACACGTTCACGCCGAAATCATAGATTTATTTGATGTTTAGTGCTCGAAAATCTGGGAATGGGTAATTAGGCCGAAGTAGGTTCTTCCCCTATTGATCTGGTTTATTAAAAGAATGAGCAGCTACAAAAAGAAGGCAAATTCATATGGATGCGTCTCATATGAAACACAGTCGTCTGGATATGTTTTCAAGACTTCAGTTTTTTTCCTCTGTTCGGGACCTTACACCACTGCGACCAGTTATTCGATCTATTGCAGTATAGACGCATTTCGCGCCAAATCGAATCGAAGCTGGCAGCACCCTCTCAGATTTCAATAACATTTTCTGGATGTGTAGACTTTGACTAAATAAGCACTTTTGCATACCCAGTTTTTCCAAAATTTATCTAGACTAACATTTGAGAAGGGCCAAACTTTTTCTGCCGATTTTTTTCAAAAAAATATTATGGAAAAATGACATCTCCAACAAAAATATGCTTTATGGATGACTTTTAGGAAATTGACCAAATTATCGAAAAAAAATACTGAAAAAAATTTCACCTACACAGACCTACACTGAAACAAATCGATTCTTAAAATTTAAAGTCGATTTAAAAAAAATGGCCATGTTTGATTTGAATGAAACTTTGCCTCAAAATAGGTAATTATGTTTACTACGAGATGGGCACTTGTAAGGAAAAAAAGTTTTTTTTTGATTTGCCATTTTCACACAAAACTAAACCAGTGAAGCTCAAAATCATCTCAGAACCCAATGAAGCTCCATTTGTGATTCAATTTTGTCTTATCAGCAACTAATCATTTGGATTAATCGAGAATTCCATATGTAAAGGGCTTATGTCTTCATTGGATTCTGAGATGATTTTGAGCTTCACTGGTTTAGTTTTGTGTGAAAATGGCAAATTAAAAAAAAATAATCAGTTCAGACATGAAAAAGTTTTTGTAAGAAAAACTTTTTTTTTCCTTAAAAGTGCCCATCTCGCGATGTATGGACGGTTGGTAGTAAACATAATTACCTATCTTGAGGCAAAGTTTCATCCAAATCAAACAAGGCCATTTTTTTTAATTCGACTTTAAATTTTAAAAATAGATTTTTTCAGTGTAGGTCTCAAATGAATTTTTTCCAGTATTTTTTTTTTCGATAACTTGGACAATTTTCTAAAATATATCCATACATCACATTTTTGTAGGAGTTGTCATTTTTCCATAATAAAAAAGTTTGGCCCTTCTCAAATGTTAGTCTAGATAAATTTTGGAAATACTGAGAATGCAATTTAGTCAAGGTCCATACATCCAGAAAGTTTCATTGAAATCTGAGAGGGTGCTGCCAGCTCCGAATACGATTTGGCGCAAAATGCGTCTATATCCTGTGTCCTTAGTTTAGTGCATGTCGTATAACTCCATCACTTTTGAGAAATGATGAAGTATTCGGTTTTTTTTAGAGTTGTCGCGCTATTTATACCCTTCGGAGGTTCTCCAAAGGCGTGCCCCTTTGTCAGTCAAAATTGGATTCCTTAGCAATAAAATTAAGGTATGACACCGATAATGACCATGCATCAGAACCCTAGTCTTAACCACTTCAAACTAGGGAACAACGAATAGAAGATTAGGAATCACATAGATGAAGACTGACTCATTTTTTCCTTGTTTCAAGATCATCATCGGTGGACAAAGCCGAGTCTTGTCACTATCAACAAGGCATGAAAAGTAACAAGGACTAAGATGTGTTCCTTGGATTACTGATTGAAGTAGTCAGATGTAGGAATCGGTGAAGACTTTAGGTTAATCAGCCAGGGCCCTCAATTTGGAAGGGGCTCCCAGCTCAGAGACATCAATCACATCCTTCTCAATAATATGTTCCAAGAAAATAATCGTTGGTTAGTTTTGTATTTGAATCGAATACTAAAGATTTGAAAACGTGGAGCGATAAATTATACAAGTTGATAGCATGAAATGAAAAATAAAAAACTCTCACATATGCTGTTAGATTTCAGAAGAACATTGGGGCAGTTAGGCCGGTAGCGTGGCCAAAATCTCTAAAGCAGGCACTGCACTCTAGAAGGCACTCCATTATAACTTTTTAATTGAGCGTCCTAGGAAGATGTTTTCTTGGGTAAAGTTGTGATATTGAGAAATGCTATCCAAAACAAGTGAATTTTCATTTTTAAATTCCCGGTTTCCCCTCTGCAAACCTCAAAAAATTCCCAGTAGTTCGTATTCAGCAAGAAACCAAAGTATTCAGTAAATTAAGAATGTTAGAAAATATCCAAGATTGGATTCTATATATGTTTAGAGTCTTAGACTAAGGCCTGTACTCAAAAAAAAAAATGCACCAGACAAAAGTGTTCGCCAAAAATTTAATTTAAAACGGATTTTCTTGAAACTTTCAGGGAACGAACTTATACATATGGATTATGTTTCGTCATAATTTCTTTATTCAATTTCCTTTCCATCGCTGAAAGCCCGCACCTTTCCCTTAAGACCCCTCATTACATTTTGTGCAATGGTGGAGCCGACCGTTTTGGTCACTTTCATCCATTCTTTCTTCAACTCCAGCTCGTTCTTAAACACCTCGGACGATTTTCGAACTTTGGCTTTCAATATGGCCCAACATTACGAATCTCTGGTGAATTTTGGGGGTTGGCGGTTTTGGTACAAAAACAACGCTATTGTCTCTGTACCAATCCAACGTCGATCGCGCGTAATGGCATGATGCCAGGTCCGTCCAAAATAATATCTCGCCTCCGTGGGACCGCAGGAAGGGCAACAGACGCACTCGGTGCGGTAAATTTCGCTGTTGATGGTACCCATTGTGATGTACGGTTTACTCAGTTTACCGCATTGGCATATGGCCTGCCAGAGCAAGTATTTTTTGGCGAATTTGTCCACTTTCTTCTTCCTTATGTCTTCCGGAACATCAAACCGTGCTTTGGCAACGTAGAACTCCAGCCCCGGTATCTGCTTTGAGTCTGCCTTGATGTAGGTTTCGTCATCCATAACCACAAACATCGGTTTCGTTAACCACGCTCGATACAGCTTCCTTGCGCGGGATTTGGCCGCCGTGTTTTTTTGATCACGCCGGTTCGGTGCCTTCCGTACCTTGAATACACGAAGTCCAGCTCGTTTCATGGTTTGCTGAACGAACCAGGCGGAACACTTCCGGGCCTTCACAGGGTCAGCTGTCTTCGATTTTCTTCCACTTCCAGCCCGCCGCTCGGTCGTCTGGGACTCATTAAAAGATTTTACCATGTATGGGTGATTCCCAGTTATCTTCCGATCCATCTCATGGTCGCAGTCGGATTTTCCATGACGGCGCGCAAAATTCTCCGGTGATTTTCTTCTTGTTTCGATGACATCTCAATAACCACTGAACCGATTGTTATGAAATTTTGCACATGTAAACAATTCATTCCAAACTAGTTATACCCAGTATTTCATCAATTTTAACCCACGAATAAAAAAGTTACACACGGATAAAAATGGTGCATTTTTTTCGAGTACAAGCCTTATTTAAGAAAAAATCAATCTGGGACTGCGAGAAAAAATTCAGATCCCAAATTTCCCTACTGACATTTTTTCTAGACTTTGGAACTTGAAAGAACTTCCAGGAATTTAACAATTTAATGATTTTCTGCCAATAATACCAATGGAAATGTAGGGAAAATTTAAACAGTTAAAAAGTGTTAATTCAAACAAAACACTGTGGACGAAACGTAAAAAAATTCATGGAAAAATTCTAAAGGTGCTATGTCCATGCTTAGCATACACAGTTTTCTTCACGAACTGCTCATTTGCTAATAACTTTGCTCACAGTAGTTCTGTTTGAAGCAATAGGTGGAATAAAATTTGGGCTTGTTATAGGTACGCAAGAAAAAGTAGATTTTAATTCTAGTAATAAACTTTATTTGTTTTGCTTTGTAAAAATCAAGTGAGAAATTCTCGCTGCACATCTCGGACTTTAATCGTAAAAATTCATCCAAATGCTAAGATTTACCTACTCTTTGCATATCTATAGTAAGCTATGATCCTAATCTATCAATTACTTTAAAGAAAAACAAATTTCAACAACTGAGTGAAAAGTTATTAGCAAATGAGCAGTTGGTGTGTACAACTGTGCATTTCAAGCATGGCTATGTCCATAATTGCAAGATAATTTTGAGTTATAGTTCTAAGAAATTCTGAGGTGGGGAGGGGAAAGGAAGTACTTGTATTTAAATCGTGAGGAGGATACCAGATGAATGTTGAAGAGAATTAAAAGAGATTTATAAACAGAATTTGAATGGTATTCTGAAGATCATTTCAAATTTATACTCAAGAAGATCCAGAAAAGAACATCAAGGGAATTCTAAAGACAGTTGCAAAAAATAGAGCATAAATTTAATAAAAAAATTAGGAATGTTTCAGGAAAATTCTGATGAATTTCGGTGGAGGGTTTTTAGTTTCAAAAAAATTGGAACATGTAGTTGAAAAGGAATTTTAGGAAAGATTCCAAGATAATCATTAAAAGATTGTCTAAGGAATTCCAAAGAAAATTCCCAGGTAATTATGAGGAAAGTAGCTAGGGAATATACTGGTAAGCTTAAGGCGAATGGGGACGACATTAATTTTTAGCAATTCGAAATCAGTTTTCTGTGTTATGGTAGGGAAGTAGAATGCAATGAACACGTTTTCATGAACGCAATTTGGGTTTTGAAGGTAAAGAGATCAATTTCAGAATGTTAACAGCTTGAACGTTTTGTTGTCTGGTCATATTTGCTAGAATATGAAAATTGATAACGAATCATAGGGGGCCCCGCAATATAAAATAGAACAGGGCCGCCAAGGATGGTAAAGACGGCCCTGGGCACTATTGTACTGAAAATGTCAAACTGTTAATCAATTCACATCACATCTCTTGGATTTTCTCTCATGATGCAAGGTAGCTCCGAAAATATTCCATCAAATGATCAGAGATTCTTATTTTCTGGGCTTCTGGTTGATCAAGTTTTGTTCTGAAAATCTTCAACCAGGCAACAATTCAACTATGCAATGAGTCACGTGGTATAAGCTCCGGATAATCGAACTTTGTTCTCCGGATAATCGAGCCTCGGATAATCGATCCCTCGGATAATCGCTTGCTGTTGAAAGGAAGGTAAGACAAGATCCAATGAGTTGATATTCACGGCCATTGAATCGCACTTGCATTCACTCATATTTGCAAATACTTAGAGCACTCATAGACTGAGCAAAATTCCACTCAAATATGAGTAAATGTCATTCATATTTGAATGACATTGGCCCTTATTACGGGTGTCACTTCACGGTGAATACGAAGTGAAGGGACACATTTTCACTCACGGTGAAGTGATTCCTATTCGATTTGCCCAGGAATCACTTCACCGTGGTTATGGGGGCGACCCCGGCGTAGTGGTTAACATCCATACCTCTCACGCCAAAGTCATGAGTTCAAATCTCACCCCCGGACAAGTCACGAATGACCCAAGAGTGTTAAAGTGACTATAATAATATAAAAAAAAAAAAACTTCACCGTGGGCCATTTACTCATATATGAGTGACATTTGTTCATGTTTGAGTTAAAATTTACTCAGGCCATGAGTGACCTAAGTTTTTGTGAATTTGAGTGAGTGCAAATCAAATATGAGGTTGATTCAGTGGCCGTGTCAACGGGTCTAGGTGACAAAAAGAGAGAATCCTTCATCGCTGGTGCATGGTAACAAAAAAAACCCAAAGATTTCTTTTCAGTATGTATTTTAACTTTCTGATCGATCAAGTGTTAGTACTAACAAAAAACACACAATTTTGGCATCATTTCGCATTTTTCCGACCATTGTGCATAGTCCACAACATTTTTACATAAAATCAGAATTAGAATATAATACATATTATGTCAAGTCATACAAGCAAAGTGACGTGGTTGTGAAGCACCAGTTGGCCAGAGAAGCAAGTTAGATTTCCGGTCCAGTCAGTTTCGGTTTTACTTTTGCAAAACCAGTTTTAAAGGCATCCCTGCAAAAAGCAAATTTGCAAATTAAAAGTCAACACGTGCTATTCGGTGCAGTCAACCAATTGCACAATGCTAACCCTTCAGGGATTCTTCCTACCCGTTAAAACAATTTGAAATCCATCTGCCCAAGGAGGTGTAACACTCGGCACCAGCTTACCTAGGGTACGGCGGTCGTCGATTTGATTTCTGATGCAACAATAGCAGTTGAACACCCCCTGCACCTACTCTCATCCACGAATGCACGCTGGAAAACGTTTCAACAAAGTTAACAACTTCTGAACAGGGATCAACGTCCCAGGAACGCACAAGCTTCTTGTACCAGGCAATCCCTCCCGACAGAAGGGTGTTTGCTGCACTTCTAGTGCTTCCACTTGACTTCCAACTTCCGATACTTTGGGTTGTGTGTTCTCCTGCCAACATCAAAACCGTTTGAAATCGAAATTTATTCGGAAGATTTTCAACAAAACCATCAAAATTATGAATCCTCTAACCACAAGGTACACGAAAGCAGCAGACCTAACTCAATTCCGAGTGTAAATGTGATTGTGTTTAGGCATGTACTCTATAAGGACAAATGACCCCCTGCTTCCCTAGTCTAACCACTACCAGGGATGCCAAGTAATTTTTTGAAAAATCTGCTTGATTTGGGGAAAAAAAAGTAATACGTTTGTAACTATTTGACATACACACTTAAAAAAATGCATGTAAATGTAGGTGTTCTGAGACTGACATATACGAGCGTCAACTTTGACATAAAATGGAGTCATAATAGACGCGAAATTCAGCTCAATCAAACGTACTTTTCGTCGAGTAACGAACTTTTCAGTCTCGGAGCACTTAATTTTACATGCCATGTTTGTTTACGTCTCATCCTTTATGTCAAAGATGGATTCTGTCACTTGTAAAATTAGGAATTTCTAAGTGTGTACATTGTAATAATAAATTTAAATATGATGGTCGAGGAAATGTACACCAAGCCACTTTCATTGGTGTTAAGGAGAACATAATTATTTTTAACCAGAAATCCGTGCTTTGTCGGAACATTTGGTCTGATTTGAGACATCGATCTATTTATGTATATTAATTTCGTTTAACGCTCCGCGGGCCAAACGTCACGGGAAATTCTAGCTCTCCTCTACATTTTTTGTGGCTCAAACTATAAGTCAAGCCATCGTTCATTAAAAAAAGAGTTCATATTTATCAGCTCTCAAAGCTCTCGATCAGACGCCTGAATAATTTCCCGTGGAACAATATTCGAAATTTTTCAGTGAGCGGTAAATCGTTTGATACCTCCTTTCTGGACGAATCATGAAAAGTCTGATCTAGACAAGAGATAGCCTGAATGTCTGGACGGTCAATAAAAATCTGGAAGACTCCAAATAAATCTGGAAGGTTGACAACGCTGCCCACTGCAGTGGCAGCAGACGAAAAACAAAAGCCCACTCCTTTTGTTTCATTATGGCGCGTAATGATGCCTGAGGAAAAACAACTGCGAAGCTCCTGCCAACAGTTTTTTTTTGCCTTCGCTTTCGCGTCGTCGTCGTCGTCGTCGTCGTCCAGTCAGCCGTCACCGTTGTATCGGTAGCCGTTGGAACTAAGGAGGGGAGGATAAAAACTTGAACAGAAATAATAAATTCTACTTCTCGCTATGAATTACGTGACATTCCAGTTTTCTTTTTGGCGTAGACCATAATCTGCTGGAATCTGCCCGGAAAGGAGGGTTCGTTCAGTGGCAACAACAAAAAAACTTCTCCGCACCCAAATTCAGATCGAAAAGTCAAAGTTGGTTCCCCCCGAATCTCGCAAAAATTATAAAGTAAAATTGGTGTTGTTTACTCAAAACAATTTTGTCCAGTCACTATTTTGGACACACGGCGGACGACGTTTTGAATTTGGCTCTTAAATTTACAGATCCTTGAACTTTTCCACTTTTTGTGTATTGATTTGAATTACAGATCACTGTCTACGATAAAAATGGATGAGAAGCTGTGGATGAATGACATAGATAGCGATCTCGGTTCTAAGTTAAGGTGAAAATTGAATTCATCATCCTGAGATGAAACCATTCCTCCAGGCGTTAGCCTTGATTTTGCTGGATGGTATTGGTTGGCGATATCATCATCTTGCAGAGACAGAGCGAGAACGCGAAAGTAGAGGCAAACATGTGCTGCCCGTCCTGCCCAAATACGTAACGTGTATCGCACCCATCCCAAGAAAGGGATCCTAAAAATCGGCCAATAGGAACGAGAGGATGGTAAAATTGATTGGCAAAATGGCCCGATTCAGTTTCGCTCCTTTTTCTTTCGTTTTGGTGGTAGACAATTACCGTTTTCGTTCCTTTGGTGCGGATCAACGAGCAGGGCCCCTTTTCTTATGGCCCCGATTGAAGAAAAAGAAAAGGTGAAGGTATGCTTCCTGGCATAGAAGGGGTCCCGAAATAAGTGGTGAACACGAACACATACAGGCAGACGACAGGTATACGCTTGATGTTACGTTTGGATCATCCAACGTGCGGTTGGGAAAGCGCGCTTTTGCGATGTGGTTTTCAATTCAGTTTTCATGATTGCCATATAACTCGATTAACTTAGTTTTCAAAATCAATTGACTTATTTCGCTTGTTTCCATTTTAAGCTATGGGAAATTCGGTGTTTCAATAAAAGTATCCCTGCACTGACTGACTGACTAACGCGAACATCAATTAAAATGTGTAAATTATTACTCGAATTAAACAGGCGACATTTATAGTGATGAGTTAAAACGGAACCCAATAAACAATTTTAGTTGCAGACTAGCTTATACAGGCAAATTTTTGGCTGCATAATGAAAATTAACAATTTTGGTTTTATGAGGGTTCTGTAGATGGTTTAGACTTATAGAATGCTTCAATGCAGTGAGCAAACTGTCTCCAACATCACCCCAATCTTAATTGTGGAGGTGTGGATTATGCTACATTGCCAGACTGCGATTCCTAGAAGAACACAGACAAATTGTTATTACCGGTTCTGCTTCAACTGCTGATACAATTTCAAACAAGGATCTAGGAGTGATGGAAGACAACAAACTACTTCTAGCCTTTAGAATAATAAAGGCCTAACTGGGATAATAGATTTTATTTTTGCATTACTTCAGTTCAGTGAAACAATTTTCCGACAAGTTTCCAATACAGTATTACTGTAATAGGCTGTATTAGCTTGAGATTCATACTGTTAGCGAATGTCATCTCGCTTGTGCGATAAAAATAAACAGGCGAATCAAAAGGCCTTTACCATCCAGGCGTAATCGTCCATAGTGTTAATGTTTGTTTATTGTTTGTATGTACATGCTTGATTGTAAGTAGGTCTTGATAATGTTTAGCATTTTGTTTCAAAGGCGTTTTTGTTTGTAGAATAATTAAATTGTTACAAATTGGTTATAAATGAAAACATCACAATAAAAAAATCCTCTTTCATTAGTTGAACCTCCAGGACTGCAAGTTGCCTCCTGAAGGAATGTTATTTGTTGATCGCCATTTCATTTCGGTGGAAGAAACTTAGTGCCAAAAAATTATCACTTTCTAGTCGGAAAAATTGGTGCCGTGACCAGCATAGTTGATGAAGACATCGTCATTGGCAGTATGGATGCCGTCAAATGGTTTTGGGTGCTATCATAATCGACTGCTACTTTCCCGTCCATTCTCTGGGCCCTGGCAAGCACTCACTGGACTGCTTACGTCATTTTCGGACCGCCTGTCACCTGTGAAACATCTATGTAACTTTCAGTCTGCTCACACCCTAGTTAGACAACCAGGTTGTGTTGAACCGATGTCAATCATACAAGGTCTGGAACAACAGGCAGTTTGCTGGTGTTAGAAGCAAAAATGTTGTAAGCAAATGACGATGTCACGGTAGCACAACATTGCACACTGAGAATGATAGAGGTGTCGTCACAGAAAACAGCTGTTTCGTGTAAAATGATAAGCATTGCGATCAAATACGAACACCACTAAACATTTCCACATTTCACTAATACCAATAAGCCGGTTGGGCCAGACCTTGTATAATTGACTTCAAGTGCAATATGATATCTAGCTTGAGAAAACAAACCTCTTCACCTGTACTCTAGGGAATCAGTAAATTGTAAATTGTTACAAATTTAATTACTCAGGAGTAATTCTTGACTCAAAGTATAGTTTTGTATATCATTTTAATATAAAAATTCAAAAAGCATTTAATATGTTGGGATTAATCAAAACATTTTGCTATCATTTAAGGATCCATACCATCAAAACACTTTATGAAGCTTACGTAAGATCACTTCTCGAGTATCTTATCGGGGTTTAAAAATGCGTTTTATTTTTCATAGTTCAATGTAATAGCTATACATTATGCTTATTGTAAGACCATTGTTTCAGTCTTCCTTCTTACCATAGGCCATTGCTCGAACTTTGAACTTCGTACACGGCCCACCATCTTTTGCACGAGCCCTGTTGTTTGACTGCCAAATTCCATTTCCGCTTGTAATCCTTCACAATTGACCAGTATTTCTCAATTGGCCTTAGTTCCGGATTCATCTCGTTGGGAACCACTGTGTCGTCATTTTCACTGTAACACTGTTTGGTGGAGTTTGAGTAGTGGCAGCCATGTACACACCAACTGCTCATTTGTTAATAACTTTTCACTCAGTTGTTGAAATTTGTTTTTCTTTAAAGTAGTTGATAGATTAGGATCATAGTTTACAATAGATATGCAAAGAGTAGGAAAATCTTAACATTTTAATTAACGCCAATGATTTTTTACACGTAAAGTACGAAATGTGCAGCGAGCATTTCTCACTTCATTTTTACAACGCAAAAACAAATACAGTTTATTACTAGGATTAAAATTTACTTGTTTTTACGTATTTATAACAAGCTTAAGCTCTATTCTATCTACTGCTACAAAAAGAACTATGTTACGTAAACTGTGTGCGAAGTGATTAGCAAATGAGCAGTTGGTGAGTACAACTGTGTATGCCAAGCATGGTGGCAGCTTGCCAAGTCCGGCAATCTACCTCATGCTGCTCCATTAAAGGCAGTAGTCTCTTCCTTAGGCACTGCTCCTGATAAATTTGCTGGTTCATGGTCCCAAAAATAACGGTAGTTTCACTTTTCAGCCCACAACTGCAGATTGCTTGCCAGGCAAGGAACTTTTTGGGGAATTTCGACTTCTTTTTGATTTTACATTCATCCGGGGCACTCTTCCGGTCAACCGAGGTACAAAATTCCTGCCCAGCTACTGTAGACGAAATAAATAAATTAAATAATTGAAATAAATGGAATAAATGAAATCAATGAAATAAATTATATAAATAAAATAAATTAAATTAATGAAGTAAATGAAATTAATGAAATGAATTAAATAAATGAAATTAATGAAATGATTTAAATAAATTAAATGAATAAAATAAATTTAATAAATTAAAAAAGTTAAATAAATCAAATAAATTAAATAATGATATAAATGAAATAAATGAAATAAATAAAATAAATGAAATTGAAGAAATAAATGAAATAAATTAAAAAAATGAAAAAAATGAAATAAATGAAATAAATGAAATAAATGAAATAAATGAAATAAATGAAATAAATGAAATAAACGAAATAAATGTAATAAATGATATAAATGAAATAAATGAAATAAATGATATAAATGAAAAAAAATGAAAAAAATTAAATAAATGAAAAAATGATATAATTGAAATAAATGAAATAAATGCAATATATGAAACAACTGGAATAAATTAGATAAATAAAATAAATAAAATAAATGAAATAAATAAAATAAACGAAATAAATGAAATAAATGAAATAAATGAAATAAATTAAATAATTGCAATACATTTAATGAATGAAATAAATTAAATAAACGATAAAAGGGAAAAACGAGAGAAACAAATGAAGTAAATAAAATAAAAGAAATAAATGAAATAAATGAAATAAATGTAATAAATGAAATAAATGAAATAAATGAAATAAATGAAATAAATTAAATAAATAAAATAAATGAAATAAATGAAATAAATGAAATAAATGAAATAAATGAAATAAATGAAATAAATGAAATAAATGAAATAAATGAAATAAATGAAATAAATGAAATAAATGAAATAAATGAAATAAATGAAATAAATGAAATAAATGAAATAAATGAAATAAATGAAATAAATGAAATCAATGAAATCAATGAAATAAATGAAATAAATGAAATAAATGGAATAAATGAAATAAATGAAATAAATGAAATGAATGATATAAATGAATAAATGATATAAATGAAATAAATGAAACAAATGAAGTAAATGAAGTAAATGATTTTTTTTTCAGTTATGGTCACTTTAACACTCTTGGGTCATTCATGACTTGTCCGGGGATGAGATTTAAACTCGTGACTTTGGATTGAGATGTTTGGGTGCTAACTAGTACGCCGGGATCACCCCTAAAAAAGTTTAATTGTTTCGTGAAGTTCAGAGAAGTTCCGGGAATATCAAGAAAATTACGGGTCCATTCAACGTATATCAGGAATATTTTGGAAACTCTAGAGAAGCTCCTATAACTTTAGGGATATTCTCACTAATTGTCATGGGATTTGATGTGTCGTTTAAGGGTTGGTTTCCCTTAGCTCAGTCGATAAAGGTGCAAATTCAAAGCAAGACCATGCTGGAGGTGACTGGGTTAGGTTCCCGGTCCGGCCTAGGAATTTTTTTGAGTTGGAAAATTTGTCGACTTAGCTGGTCATAGAGTTTGATTGTACTTACCACATAATTATACTAATGCAAAAATGGCAAAGGCATCGAAAGATCTCAATTAATAACTGTGGAAGTGAATCTGGAACACTAAGTTGAGAGTACGCAATAACCTAATAAGCAATAAGCAATAAGCTTGAAATGTGAAGAATAATAAGCTTAAAATGTGAAGAAGAAAAAGAAAAAGAATAAAGGTTGGATTTGGTTTAAGGCGAATATGGCCACGTAAAACAACCATGTACACTGCTCAACAGGCAACACTGGTGTGCGTGGCACGAACAATAGGGCAAATATCCAGGCTACTAGGCTAATGCAAGATGCAGTGTTGCCCTGAAAGCAGATGATTAATCAAATCAGAAAGTTATTGGCTTCGTAATCAATAAATAACTCTTCAGCAAAGTGTAACCGATGAAGTTTTACAAAAGAGCAGATAGCAACCTTTTCCGTAAATTATTACTGCGAGTGGCTAGGATTTTGAGTACAAACTAATTCTTATATAAACTTTAAAGGGCCAGTGCAGTATGAGTTCGCATCCTAATAAACTTAAATTTTGAATTATCAGGTGCTGATTTAAAATAATCGATATTTTGAATCACACTATTAGACATGCTCACTCGTCGCTGGAGAAATGTTATCTGCCTAAATGAACGTATTCTATGATTCTACCGGACCACTTCGTTGACCCAGGTTGATGAGGCTATCAGAGAAACTCCCAGCGATGTGCTCAACAACTTTTAAATCGTCGAATCTGCCATCAATAAGCTGAATTTCTTCACTGCTGTTGGTCCAGATGGGATCCGTTCTAGCGTACTGAAGAAAAGCTGTTTAACGTAGCTTTGGTACTCAGCACCAATTTTGGTTTTATGAGGGTTCTGAAGACCATAATTTAGACTTGTCTTCTTCTTCTTATTTTCCCTTCATCATCTTCTTCTTCTTCTTCGCAATTAATAATTGACAGCTTTCGATGCTTGTACAATTTTTGCAGTATTGTGTGGCAAGTACAATCATCCCAATTAACAATTTTCGCAATGTAAATGCTTTACTTTTTTCATATAGGGGAAATGTCTCTATGTTGGCCTATGGATCTAAGATTGGGCCCATCGCTAAAAATCTGGTATTTATCAATTTTATCTAGATGAACGCGTTATTGGGACGTTACTTATGGATATTTTTGGTTGCTATTGAAAATTTAGTCGATTGCTGAATTTATGTATGGGCCCAAATTAGGGAGAGTTAGGCCGACATTACCTGCATTTCCCCTATATATACTCAAGCTGTATTCAAATGTTATACGATATGAAGAAATCTGTACTCAACCTCTATACAAGCAAATCTGGCGAGCTTAGTCAGCTACTTATGGCTGTTGTGACGGTTGGCACAAGCTCTTATTACATATCTATTAACGCTTCTATACACCTGTTATCCTGCTGTTTAGATGTGTGTGAACTTGAAAGGCGCTTACCCGGTTATCCAATAATCACTACACGGCTTTGTCTTGACGCCTGGTAAAATAAATATTGTTTACCTTTTTTTTTGTTGGAGGAATGTATCATGTTTATGTTAGTGCGAATCAAATTAATCGAATTTAGTTTTAAGCACACCACCAAATTATTTACACTGTACTGGAACCTGGAATCAAACTCGAGACGACCGCATTTGCGAACTTTGTACATGTCCTTCTGCAACAAGATTGTTGAGTAGAGGCTTTATAACAGTGCACATGAATCACATTTCTCGACTAGTTAATTCAGCTTTGTAAAGAAGCAGAGTAAAAGCTGTATAACTGTACAAGTCTAAAAATAAACCTACTTGACTGTAAAATAGCTTCCAAAGTAGCTAACTCAGTTCAGTTGAGTACATGTTGTTTAGTTGTTGAAAAAGCACTTTTGATGTTTCTGTTATTCAGCAAGAGTGGTTGGTTTTGTAGAAGCCATCAAATAAGGAATATAATCGCTTTATTAGCATTGTTTTGAAGCTTAAAGTTGAAAGTTGATTAATATTTGCATAGAAGTGAAATTATCGTTTATTGGATGATATTATTCAGTGCTTCTGGAAAATTGAATAATAGTTGTGAAAAAGTTGAGTAAATGCTCTCTAAAACTATTTTGCTAGCTTCTGCTTGTTGCTGTATCTGCAGATTTGTTGCAGCTACTTTACAGCAACGCTGGAAAAGTTGGCTTATGAAGCTGAACATGTTAGTTGCCCAGGGAAGTCGAAAAATTTCCTAATCCGAAGAAATCCTAGACATAACCGGAAATCGAACCCAGCCACCTCCAGTATGGTCTTGCTTTGTAACTCAGCCTTTAGCGACTGAGCTAAGAGAGGAATTTAGACTTATAAAATGCTTTGAAACCATGAAAAAACTTGCAGTGTTACTTGGGAGCACAATCATCCACTAGACTGAAAGACTCCGGTCTCATGTTTGACATACCGAAAGACGTTCCGAAGGACTGTATCGGACTGCGTACCCTGAGTGACGACTCTGAAATTGAGAGGTGCACATAAGCCTACTCACCTGATATCTATCTCGAGACAGATACTGATGAACTTTCTCTGGATTCGCATGCAGGTCAATAGACATTGGCATATCCGATTTAACACCACCGTTGCCTTTCTTGAATCCGAAGATTCGAAGTATCAGAGCGTGGGGAGTTTGTAGATCATAGATAAAATCGCTGACTGAAGAGTATTATTATGGGCAAACCCTCACAGTCACAATCCAGCTGACTGAAGTAATGTTCCGGCTTGGTGAGTTCTTGACGAATGCTTGTTGACACTCCTTGTTTCAGTCGAACATTGCTTCTGTTTTGAACAGACTGTCAAGTGTATGTGGCAAAAACTTCCCTAATCATTGATTGCTTCGAGGAAGGATCGGCCTCAAGAGACGTCAGTGGGAGACGAAATGTTGGTCTCGATTTTCGTTACAGTCGTCTGCAACACTTACTAAATTATCACTAAATTATCTTGACACATCACTGGATCAGAACCTTTCTCAGTCAGAAAACAATATTTACAAGCTTGAGGCTACGACAACTCTGGATTACAAAAATTAAGACTTCAATCAGGCACATCACGCAAATCAAACATCTTCCATTTATGACTTTAATCATTCAAGTCCCAACGTTTAATTCAATTAAGTCTCAAAGGTACACAGCAGAAGGCTTCGAACAGAAGCAAACCATCCGAATCAGCGAAGTTGGGTCGCGCCTGTCAATGAGCTCCAAATTTTCGCTACGTCAACATTAGGTCGTCTTCCTGGCGTCGACGCCGTCGTCGGTGAAAACAGCGAACATTGCACACGCAAAATTTGGGCTTGGTAGGTTATTATCCTCCCTTGGAGAAGGAGGGAATGAGGGCAGGTACCGTGTACCGTTTCGTCAATCTTGCGGAACTGTGGAGGGACCTTTGGTAGAGTGTACTTTCTGACTTTTAGTATAGTAGGAAACGACCACCCTCCCTCCGCCCCACTTGTATCACCACTGTTCCCTTAGTATGCGCGGGTACTCGATTGTGCGGTTGTGAAGGTGGTTAGGAAAATGAGCGCAATGTCGCACGAGTCAACTTTTCGCATCAACGGTTTTAATTTATGTCGTTGCGATAATATGTATTGTTTTAGCGTTGGGTTGTTTGGTTCTTTTTTCGCAAAGCCCAGTCCCCACCGCACCGTCGTCGTCATCGCCACTGCCGTTCCACTTCGATGGGCCGTCGCATCGGCCGCGTAGGGCAGTAGGTACGGCGAGTTGCGATGGAGTTGAAAGATCTACCGGCAGAGAATATTGTTGGGGAGAGTGGTTGCAGGCGTGGGAGGAACGGTGACCTCGTGCCTCCGTGCGGCGATATTGAAACGCGTGACAAAGTTGTTACTTGGTTGGGCTCTAATTTGATAGCGGCTTCTAATGGAAGCAAGGCTGACGGGTGCGAAAGTGGCTTGTTTTGCGGAGAAGTCAATTATCGGGGCTACTTTCATGGTAGACGGAGCACACAATTAGCAGCTGGAAAATGCCGGATCGTAATCAAAACAATTTGTTCTAGATAGTGGCGGAACAGAAGCCTCGTAACGTTGAGGAATAATTCATGAGATGATATTTGCGTAGCTATTTTTCCAAGACGACAACATGTGAGCAGAACTTTCACTACCACAATCTAGTACCACGTGCAAAAATAAAGCAATAGAAAATTGCCCACCCACACTGTCCTCGTTCATTGTTTGAGCATCATCTGCAGCCGGGACTCAATTTGCCTACTGCCGGTGGTCACCGCACCAGGAAGAAACCGGAAGGGTTATGACGTTGCTGTTCCTGGCATGGCTTCATAAAATGCCTCTTCATTTGCTCATCTTCTTACCCTGGCCGATCCGGGCAAACGACACGATAAGAGTGAAAGTAGGCACCATCTGCTCATGACCGAATGTCATAAAAACTTTTCTTTAATAACCCTAATGAAAACATTAAACCACTAATTAAACTTATACACTGACACATGCCGCCAACAACGGCCGAGAGGTTCGGTTGACTTTGCTCTGGCTGGACGACCGGCTTCAATAGTGTAGGCCACATTCTTGCAAACACCACTCCAGTACGAGCGCAGCGCACCCGTTCACACTCACACTCAGACCATCACCGACGTGTTAGATCGTATAAAATTTGGAATATTTATCCTTCTCCCTACCCAAACCCATCCATTACCGGTACCTACCTACCGCGCAGCCTAGGAGCAACCTCCGAGCCTTTGTCCGAGTTTTTGCACAGGAAGCAGTAGGTCCACAGACCCAAGTACGACGACGGTGTCTGAATGTTGTTCAACTTGCAGAAAATAAGCGGCCCAAAGCCAAAGAGCATGACAAGACAACCTCTCTCTTTCTCCACCCCGCACTCGGGTTGGACCGGACCGGAGGAAGCACGGTAGGCACTATGGCAGGGCACGACCATACTCGGCGAAGAAGCAGCCAAATAAAATGAAATTATGAATATATTTTCTCCTGCTTGCTTCATAATAAAATGTATAAAAAATTGGGTGCCTGGAATGAGACGATTTTTTCTCCACCAGAAGTTTTGGACATTGGTGATCGCTTTTTTGCTCTTCTTCTGAGAAACCGGTACTTTTACCTGCATGATTTTTTTATATCTCCAAAACGAGCTAGGACAGATCACCGGTCGATAGGGTTGATGGGATGATGCTGGTTGCATGGGAAAATGACGACAGGGCTGAGAGCATGGATTAATCGTCTAACTGGCAAATCTTTCCGAAATAACAATAGCCGCAAGGGTGGACCGAACGAGATGGATGGATATCAACTGCACTCCTCTGCTGGTGTGGTCCGGTTTGATGCGTTAATTTTTGGGGTGAAGATGATTTAAACGAACTGGTCGTCGTTTAGACTGCTTGATTTGCAACTTTTTGGCCGGGAGACGGGAGGGAATGGTAATAGTAGGAAATCGTTCAGTACTGTGAAGGTTCTTGATTAGTTCAGATGCAGACCCAAGCGAAAAGGTTCCAATGAAGAGGTTCACATTTTCTTGGAAGCGAATCGGTAGGTAGACCTCTGACGCCTTGACCTCATCTCTGGATTTGTATTTTTTACATTATAACAATCCTCAAAATTTCACAGTTTTCGATTCACTAACGTTATTGTTTTTTCTTATATTTTCAGGTAAGTGATTGATACATTTCAATACGATATAATACAACCTAGGGAGTTGAGTTGAACAATAGTAAGTTAAGCAAAGTTACCTTTAAAAGTATTAATTGATAATTCATGCTTGGATCTTGGCTGATATCAAAAAAAGTTGAAATCTTTTGATCAAACTCTCGTGGTATGGTCAGTTTAAAGATGGATCTGATTCATCGGTAGAATATAGTCATCGGGGTGCAATGATTTTGATTTTTGATAAATATGCAAGATATTTGGAATTCTAATCAATTGTTTAAAAAAGATTTAAGGTTTGAAGCTCATTCGATATTATGAAAAATTAAACAATGACTCCGGATCATCCAATGATCAAAAACTAGGGTGGTTCAAAATATCGTTTTTGCTCTATTAAGCACAATCGATTCTAAAGAAGGTTCTGATCATTCTCTCAACATTTGAGCTCATTCGGTTGCGAAGTCATAATCCCTTGAGAGTTATGCAGTATTAAAAAAAATGGTTTCATGTTATGATCTGTCATGGTGGTTGCTCATGGTTACTAGAGTAACCAGCTACAAAAAGCGATATATTTTAACTACCTGGTCGCAGAACAATCGATCTTCATGCGCTTCTTTAAAAAAAGCTGAGCACCAGACTTAATAAGGTAATTACTGTGCGTTTATATGCATAATATATCGCTGCATGCATTCACATGACATATATTCTGTATGTGAATATTAAATGTGAAATAAAAATATAACTCAAACACAAACGTTTGAAACATATTCTGCCCCCATCAGATGCAAACTGTTTGATTTCAGTTGGGCTCACATGCACCTACATCTCCAAATTAATTAAGCAATTTCGGGATGTAAATTTTCACTAGGTCCTTTCAAAGTAAACAAACTTTACTCCACCCTTAGCACTTAGTGATAAAATCAAACTAGTTAATATAAGAGAAAACAAAACAAACAATAACATTCTTCCGAAAAAAAAAAAAAAAATATGGACCAATAAATTTACAAGAACTTGCTAGTAGTCAGGGAAGTCCTAAAACAATCAGGGAAGATTAGAGCTTTTTATGAAAATTTATAAAACTTCAGGAAAGCCTCGAAAAGTTCGAGGATATTCCAAGAGCTTTAAGTAACATCTGCAATATTTAGAGAAGTTTCCAAATCATCAGACAAGTTTCGTGAACTACAAAAAAGTTCCGAACTTAAGGAAAGTTTAAAGATCTTCGAGTACTTCATTTCGTGCATTTATTTACACTCATTTGCCTCTAACTTTTTTTTCCATCAATGATGTATAAAGATTCTGTAGGTTTTGATACTAGCTACAACTTTTATGGCTTACTAAAATCCGTATCTCTTATGCATGACGAACTAGAGTGGGCAGAACTTATTATAGTTTTTCAGTGAATGTAAGTTACATTCACTGAAAAACGATGCTGAGTTCTGTTCACTCTGGTTCATCATGCAAAAGAGAAACAGATTTTAAATATTAGCAAAAGTTGTAGTTAATTTCAACACCTACAAAAGCTTCATACATTATTTTACGGAATTCTGATGATGAAAAAAGTTAGAAGCAAATGAATGTAAATGAATGCAAATGATTGTCCATGCCTGCTTCAGGGCAGTTCTATGAACTTCACTAAAATTTTGTGATCTTAGATGAATCAAGATGAAGATCAAAGAACTTCGTGATAGGTCTATTAATATACACAAAATGTCAAGTACTTAACAAAAGCTTCAAGAAACTCCCCAAACTCAAACTTCAGGGCAGTTCCACGAATATCCGAAAAATGGTGTGAAGTTTAGAAAAGAACCGAAAAGCCGAGAAAGTTTTGATGACTTCAGGGTTGTTCGATTCGATCTGATGCCCAGAAAACTTTAAAGAAATTCAATGTTAGGATAATTGCGGAAACTTTAATGAAGCAACAAGATCTTCAAAAATATCTAGAAAGAACTTTATATTAGTTCTATGAGCTACAGAAACAATGTGGGAGCCTTCTGATAATTTTAAGGGAATTCCAAGAATTTAAATAAAATTATAAATTCAAAGTAGTTCTGAAAACGTAAAGAGCTACGGTGAAGTTTTAAAGTCCTTTATGATAGTTTTTGATATCTTCAGGGCAGTTTGATAGGTTTTACGCAAATTTCGTGAACTTTTGTGAAGTTCATTAAACTTGGGAAAATTGCAGGAGTTTTAAAGAATTTGACAAAACTTCAATTGAGTTAAATGAGCTTAAGAAAGTTATTTGCCAGTTCTGAGAACTTCAGTGCAGTTTCATGAATATCACGAAAATTTGCGGGAGCTTCAGAGAAGTTCCGAGAAGATCAAGTAAATTTCGAGAAATTATTCAGTAAAATAGCGAAAAGCGCAAAGATGTTCCAGAGATAAAAAATATCCCAGAGATTATCAGGGAAATTTGGAGAACTTAAGAAGACAAATATTTGGAAACTTGACAGAAACTTCGAGAAATTCACGGAAAAGCAGAGAACTTCGGAAAGTTCAGAGGTTTATAAGGCAGTTTTATCAATTTCAGCGTAATTCCAGAAACATCATCAGAATAGTAACGAGAGCTTCAAGGATGTTCAAGAACTTCAGGGGGGTCCAAAGAATGAATGGCTAAATCGAGGATTTCGGGGAAGTTTCATGAGCAAATGGCGGGATAATAAGGGGAGCTGCAAGAACTTCTATAAAATTCCGGATCTTCAGGGAAGCTTTGAGCATTTAAATGCTCAGCTTCAAGGAAACTATATGCACTTTTAAGAAGTTCTATGAACTTCAGCTTCAAGGAAGTTATTAAAACTTCAAAGAAGTTCAAAGAACTTGAGCTAAATGGTGGATAAATTACAAAATCCTCAAGGAACTTTGGTCTAGAGATTTTCCGGGAAGCTCAGAGACCTTGAGAGCCATGCCAATAACTTTAGGAATGTCCGGACTTTCTGGAAATTCAAAGATGAAGCTCCTCCAATTTCAGGATAGTCCAGATATTTTCAAGAAAGTTTAAAGGTTTTAAGGACAATTTCATTTATTTCAGTTCCAATAACTTCAGATCCGAGATCCTCAGCGCAGTTGAATTAACTTTAAGGAAATTGAAGGGATTTTACAGAACTCAGAGAATTTCCGAATGCTTCAGTAAAGTTAAAATATCTTCAAGGATGACCAGAAACTTTGGAGATACAGAGATGTTCCGAGTATTTCAAGGAAGATCAGAAAACTGGAGATGTTTCGAGGAATTATGAACAATCCAAGAATTTTTAGGAATGTCTGTGCGTGTTCAATCTAACCCCCACAGGCGGCAGTGGTATTATGGAAGAAAGCCATCTACAATTTCTCGTTTGCGGTAATTGCAGACAGCTTTAGTCCGGGAGTTAGAAGGTGATAGCTCTTTTTCAGATCCAGTAACAAATTTCAAAATGTCTGGAATGTCACGCCCATGGAGATTGGTATTATAAACACTCTTTCAGGTTCGAAAATATTCTTTTCAAGTCTGATACGTATTTATTTTAATTTTGTTTTTAATTTGTAGCAAACAATTGGACAGCTCTCTTCATACTCTGCTCTTTTGCTGCCATTGATTGTTTTTTGAAAATCCCTTGTACTTTATCTCTCTAACGCTCCATATTTCTCCAGTGAGTGACTTCTAGTCTTCCATGTTAATTCTTATGTGTTCCATGACATTTTGACGTAAGTCTCTTTTTCCTAGTGGCGCCTTCTGTAACACCAGCGAGGAAAATAGACAGTGTCCATCTTCGGGTATTTTCTTAACAAGCATCACTCCATTGTCGTATCACATGTCCTCCATTTTGCTGTTTTCCTTTCAATTTTACTTTTTTGACTCCATGGTACCGGAAAAGGTATAGATATATACATTATTAGCAATGCTGTGATATAATCACAACGAGATGGCCGTTCAAAATGGTTGAACAGATGTGAAACGGGGGAACATTTAAATTGGACACAATTTAAAATATTTCAATGCAACATTCAACTTTTTGACTAATAATTAATAAATTTTAAAATATGCTATCTAATTTCTGGCAGCATTTACTTGTGTTTTATCGAAGACAACATATCAAGAAGACTGGCAACTTTGCCTGAATCCAAACGACAGGCATAGTAGCGCTGCGCTCGAGTGAAGCTGGAAGCAACGTATAGAAAAATGTGCAATTACACAATGCTTTCTACTGAGGATGGAACCTTTGCTATCCAATTCGTTCGAAGCATTTACCTTTGAGCGGCAGATGACGCGATTGTGCCTGTCTCATACCAGTACTGTGAGAAAATGGGAGAATTGCCAGTCTTCTTGATATGTAGTCTTCGGTTTTATACAATAGAGATGTTCCGAGAACTTCTTGAACATTTTGAAAACTTCATGAAGAAATGAAAACATCATGCAAGTGCAAAAAATTCACTTCAAGGCCGTTCAAATAACTTCAGGAAAATTTACTGACTAGGCTATGAGGGCACTGAAATTATTTTTCTCTTTGAGTTATTTTCCTCTTAGAGTTGAATCCTTCTTTACACCATCAGCAATGTTTTGATGGATGAAATGTTTTGAAAAACGCAACTGACATACTCGCAAACCATCTATCACTCTTGGAGTTCACTACTTGACAACAGTTAAAAAAAAAAGCAATACAAGAATGCTCTAAGGCTATTTTTTCTTGACTTCAAGCGTAATTATTCAAATCGACGTATCTGCTTTTGTAAGCAATTACTTCAATCGACGATTTGTCTTAACTGCTAACTCGTTTACGCAAACAAACACCATCATCAGGTAGGGGAATCTTTCCCCTACTAGCTGGTGTTGTTAGTTTCTGTGAGTGAGGTAGCAGTTGTCACAAATCGTCAATTGAAGTCAATCGTCTACAAAATCAGATACGTCGATTTGAATAGTTACGCTTGACTTCTTCTTAACATCGAGCTGTTCTTTGTCAAAATTTTATTCAAAACATTAAACTGCTCAAAAATCTTTTTTTTTTTTTACTTAAGTACTTCTTTGTATCATGAGCTATTTTTCAAAAGGTAAAAGTTTTTTTTTCATGATTTGTTTTCCGTCGATATTGTTTTCCGTGCTGACCACCAATGCTGCTGACGCCAGGGAGACAGCCCCTACAGCTGGACCCTTCCAATCGACCCATCAACTTATGAACCGGGGACCAACGGCTTTCTTTCTTTTACGAAGGAAGGCGTGATCAGAGGTGTTATGCTTCAGAACATCCAGGCGGCGGTTGAATCCAGGCCTACTGGGGTGAGAAGTAATCACGCTCACTACTACACCACCGGTGCCGATAAGGGAAAAGTTTGATAACATTAAAGCGTAAATGCTATAAAGTTATTTCTCTCTTGAAGTTGACTCCATCTTTGCGTCATGCGGTCGAACTCCAGACGAATCTAGAACCACACTACCGTCCATACTGGCGACATCGCTCTGATGAGACAACGAAACCCTACCCCCAAGCTCCTCCCTGATCCTATCCTTCGACAATGTACCTCTCTAACCTCGAATAAGCCGCGAGTATTCGGCCCAACTCCTACTAGACATAGAACTAAGTGAATTTTGTTACAAACAAAGAACAATGAATTATCGACTCCGTAAAGCTAACGCGATTGAGCCTTAAAAATAAACGAACTAGATAAAAAATCTTTGTGTCATGCTCAGCTGTTCTTTGACCAATCAAATTTCTCATGTACTCTAACTGAAATGCTAAACAATCATTTAGCTCTTTGAATTGACTCCTTCTTTGTGTCTGGAGCTATTCATTGACAATTTAAGGGGTCATCTTCAAGGCAAAAAAAACGAAATTTTGTTTTTTTCTCGGAAAGTAAGCGACGTATTTCAAATCTTTACAACTCGATATTCAAGGGACCATCGAGTTATAGAATTATCTAGTTATAGAATAACAATCCCATACAAAATCGCTATCACAGTAGCCATGAAATCAAATTTTGCTATGGTTCTATAACTCGATATCGAGTTAGGGGTTGTTCATTAACTACGTAGACAGTTTTTTTTGGATTCTCAGTCCCCTACCCCTGCGTAGGCAATTGTCTATACAATTTTTTTTTATTTGTATGGGCCGTGGATAATAGTCCACCCCCCTCCCCTGAACTGTCTACGTAGTTTATGAACAGCCCCTTAGTGGACATCGAGTTGTGTAGAGTTGCCAGTATTAAATGTTTCCTTGGAGCTGTTTGATCCACAGGACGCCTTTCCTAGGAAGAGACGTTCCGTGGTTTGAGTTGTTCTTTCCTTGGTTCCTTCTTTATACCATGATCTGTAATTTTTTTTTTGACGGATTTCTAAAGCGTGTTGTTTTCCAGCAAATCATAGATTTATAATTTGTTTCCAGCAATCGGTTTTTGTGGAGCACACGTCATCATATTTTGTTTTGTAGATTTTCAAATTCTCATTGATGTGTTTGATGGTTAAATTTTTTGACATTTTCTCGATGCGATGATTGTTCTTCATTGCTTTATCTGATTAATCCATTTATTTTACGCATTGTTTAATGGTCTCAAAATAAGGATAAATCATGAATTATGACAAACGTCTATGAGCCAAAAACTGACCATTCGTATTCGATTGCTCGAACATACGGATTTATGGCAAACATCCCTTATGGCTGTCGTATATTATAGCTAACATCCACATTCGGATATAACTTTATGGCTAATGTTCATTTTGGGAACCATCTGTATTGGAAACGTCCGTATGGTTAACTTGTGGATTAAGGGTTGTCATCTTTCTGATTTCAAAAATACCAAGAGTTCAGAAAATCATGCTGAACTTTAGGTCTAAAAGAACTCACAGAACTGCGAAACATATGAACCGAGATTTCTGGGTGATTCTGGAAGCATTTGAATATTTAATAACTTTGAAAACAGCAGATTTTCATTAATCATTGCCGCTCTATAAACGTCCTAATGAAGCTGCGGGCAGACGGGAAACATGTCGGTCCTTTGTGATACATGAGATCTTCAACGATCTTCAAAGCCTTTCGAAACTCTTGCAAATTCAGAAATATCGAGAGCTTACTTAACTTGAAGAACTCCTTGATTTTTCTCATTACCATAAAACGGGGTTGAGTTGATTAGTGTAGTGTACTATCCAACTTAAGATTTTGGATTTATTGCGCTCATGTAGACCATAATTTGGACATGAAGCATGCTTTAAAGTCTCGATAAAACCTGGATTGTGGCTGGGGTGAATCTCGGAAGTTGCGCATTACTTTTGTTGAGATATGGTATAATTAATGTCAAATACTATAGAAATAGAATGCAATTTTCGCTCTGAATAAATAACACCATTGCACTCGAAGAAACATGGTGAGACATATGAATGATCAAGTAAATGGATCACTCGACCCGCTTTATGATATTCGAAATCTTTTAAAATTTAAGAAGTTTTTATTTAGTCTTGATACTTTGATCTTCGATGCCTTGCAGAGTCTTGTAATTTTCAAAGCACTGAGAAGTTTTTGCATGTCCTCGATGTCCTCCTAGTAAAACAATTCTTCTAAGCTTCCGCAGAGAGAAGTTCTCGATCTCCTCGCATTTCCAGTAGTTGCCAAAGTAACAAGAGCTCTTTCAGTTCCAGGAATTTCAAAAGCTGCTGAAGTATTGGAAATTCAGAAAATCCATAACGCTAAATGTTTTTTTTTGTTTCTTATGAAAAAAGTATAATTGATTGTAATTTGAAGAGCTACCGCAGTCAGGCACGGCCAAATTGATTCACTTTGTACTCCCTCTCATTTATTGTTTTCTCACAGCAAGATCTCAGGGAAAGGGCTGAATTTGCATAAAAACAACCTCTAGATGTTCCAAAATTTTAAAAAATGTCTTTGTTTGTTCGGTTTTGATTTTAAATTTCACATGTAAATATTTTTTCTCAATATGGGGAAATCATATTTCTAAAACATGTGGATAGTAAGTTCATTCGTGTAAAGCAATTTAAATAATCCGTTCTCAATGAGCATTTAGAATTGTATTCCTGATCATATTTCGTAAAGACAGTGCTTCAATTGGGCAAACTTTTGATGGATGCTCAAAATACATTGTCCTATAAGAAATGGGATATAGTATACTATACCGGTATAGGATTCATATTTCTAAAAAATCATCTATAAATGAAACAGTCATCGGTCGTCATTGAAAAGCAATGCAACTATGTTCTATCAATCTAATTGAAACTTTTATTGGCTCTGTTGTTTTGTGAATTTTAACTATAACGGCCTCTTTTCTGATTTTTATCTCTCAATCTATGGAATCTACACGAAAACTATGTTTGAACGAAATTACTAAAACAATATGAGGACCATTATGCCGTAGATAACACATTTTTTAATCATATGGGCAAGGTTGCAAAGACTCATTTCAGCTAAAACAATGTTTTTCTAAATTATGAAATAATTAGATGCCATGATCAAATTTTGAATTGGTAGGATACAAGAAGAGGTTGCAAAGAATGTGTTTGACATATTAAACCTGTTTATTTCACTTCATGAGAGTCACAATCAGCGATTTTTCACAAACTCACTCACTCACTCACTCACTCACTCAGCAATCAGCAAATCGCTGATTGTGACTCATAGAAAGCAAAATTTACAGGTTTTATGTTTCCAACGCATACTTTTTAACCTCTTCTTGTAAGTTACAAGTAAAACATGCCATCATACCATCTTTTGGTTTTATTATTCCGAAAAACATTATTTTAGCTGAAATGAGTCTTTGCAACCTTGCATATGGGTGGAAAGTTCGTAAAACAAATACTTCAAAATTCTTCACTTTATAAAATATCTTCGAGTATGAAACTATGTCAAACTTCAATAAAATCACTGTGAATAGTCAACCTTTGGTTACAAAGTTGGTAGATAACACATTAAGCTTTGCTATGAAAGTTGTTACAGCTGTTTTCGTTGTTTCAGTCTCGAGATATAAATATTATAAGCCGTAAATTACCTTAAAAACATAAAATTAACTTGAAGAACCTCTAAATCATCACCGATTTTGCTGAAAATTGGCACAAAAGATCAAATTAAGATGAAACACAGTAATCACGGCTGACCCGTTGCATTCCGAACATTTCTGTTAACTTGAACAGGTCTAATATCCATGAACTAGATCCTCATGCTCGTAACTTCCTTACATATTGCTTTGATATGTGAAACATTCCTTTTCTGAATAATTTAAACTATTTTTAAATTTTTACACGAATGTCTTAAACTGTCAATAATTGTCTTGAACATTTTAAGAACCTTTCACAATCTCAGTCGAACTAACATGATTTAGTCATTTTATTGGCATGTTTCCAGGAATATTCAAATTCCAAATTTGTTTTCAATCGTATATCTTACTATTTATTGTCAGACACATGTTTTGATCACAAAAGCAACTGCATTATAATCAACAACTCTGCTCAAATTCAACGTACTTGTTTGCCGAAATCCAACCGGAAACATCAAACTGAAATAGTGTTATTCCTCAATAAATCCGTCCAAATGGTGAATCAGATTAGCCAATGAAACAGAAAACCTGCTAACCCTAAATCATGCCCTTCTTCGCACCACAGATTCCGCCTCCCAGTTCCAAATTCCTAACAAGCTCCATCAATTCGCGCTCGCAACTGCTCAACTTTCAACTCAGCACTCGAATCTGGTGCACATATATCTTCTCCCATCTGCATCATCATCATCATCGTCTTGCAGCATGCATGTAGGTAGATACGAACAGCTAGCAACGTCTCCGGGGCATGGCATGCGAATCGTTACGGCAGATCGTGGCAGCCATTCCGGTTTAATCTTAAGTAAACATTATCTGGCAATTTTTCCACCCATTTTATTACCTCGCCGGCTGATTTAGCTACAATCTCCCTACTTCCCCAATGCTCCAATCGAACCGACTGCAGCCGTTCAAGGAAATCGAGATTTTGCTAAGATTGAGAAATCTGCACCGAATCGGCATGAAGATGCAAACGAGAGAAAAAACGATGTGATACATTCCACTTTCACTACGAAAACTCCCTCATCGATGGAATGAAGGCATAGGTTATACCTGCTGCACCAACTCCTCCAGGAAGAAGCAATTTCGTGTCATGTAGGGGTGCCTATTGCTCCATCTTGGTTCAACTCGACCTTCCGACTACTGCGGAATGCAAAACAGAAACAGCAGGAGATGTTTGATGCATCGCACTTACCCGGCTACCGCGTGCTCTGCGCTGATGTGTGGAGATCGGTGTTTATAAATAGAATTTCGGGGAAGACTGGGAAACAGCACGCGCGTGCCCATCCGATTGCTGTCTCGGGTGTTTATTATTGGGTCATAAGAGGAGAAATGTGAACGGTTGAAAGGATTTTATTTCGAGGTGGAAGTAGCCTACTTTAAATAGGTTAGGTTTCTGAATAAGTAGCGTATAACTTCAAATGTCGAATGGATTCGACACCCCATTCGATAGCCAGAAAAACTCATCCATGACTAGTGGTGTAAGCGGTCACAGTAGTCGACGTATTTTTTGTGATAATCTGTTGCCTGACTATCGTCGGGTAAGATATTTGAATTCGTGACTTTGACGGGAGGGACACGGATGTTAACAAATAAGCCAGAGTCGTCCCCTGCGCCATTTTGAGAAAAAATACAATATTCTAAATAATCGATATTTAGCAAAAATGTGCATGCATCTTAGAGAAGATCGATTTTTTTTTTCCGATTATCATTTGACGTGGAACTGCAATAAATCCCTTAACTTTAGAGTAATGTTCCAGAGTGATTGAAACAAATGATATTTGATTTTCACCGGGAAATTCTCTGGGATACCGCATTAGTGAGTCGGTCTTTTTTTGATAGCGGCACTTTTCCAAAAGCAAATTCAGACTTTGCATGTTTCTATAATTCGTTTTTGACTGTATTGGTACGGATGGTGTAAAATCCTAGACCCGTTCACCGTTGTAGGTGAATTTTCGCAGGAAATCAATATGTTTACTGCTCTACGGCACCATGCAACGCCGTGCGCGCTGCAGTGTGTGAGTGGGTGGAAGCCTTTCACTTCGCTGTGCATGCACTTTTAGAGGCGTGCATGAGCCGGGGATGGAGGGAGATAGATAGCGAGAGCAAAGGAGCACTGCAGTCGAGAGTGTAGGTCGAATTGCTCTGGGATATTGACATGCAAGCGGCTTTCCTCACTGCACAAGGGTTGGCTGCAGCTCGCTGCAATTCGAACGTGCAATCCACGCGACCGGCTTCAGGATTTTATGTGTGCTGCATTCGAATGCTGAATGCGCGCTGTTTTACCAATACGTGTGAGGGAGCGATGTGTGTATAGATCGAATTAAATATAGCGATGTATCTGGGGTGTAAAATGGCAGCTCTCGTCCTTCCTGCCCCACTCTAACGGTTGATCGGCGGTGTTTGGTGGTAGGTTTTATCGCACGGTTCATTGCAAGTCGGTGAACTTTGTCGACAAATTTGTCCAGGCCGGTGTCGTCATGCACTACCTAGCGAGTGCAATTGTGCGTAATATTAAAGAGTTCAGACTTTAAGTAGAAGTCACACAGGTTTGAATTTCATCAATCATCTTGGCATATTTCCAATTGAAGTCGTACATAACAATAGCCATCAAATCCAATCTCCCAACTGCTCCTACGCAACTAATTTTGACTCCGAAAATCAGCTCTTTGATCAATCAACCACAGAGCCAAACTCCCACGGTCAAAGGATCAAAACCAAGAGCAAATGAAAGCGTAACAATAGGTCGTTTCTATGAAAAGCCCCAATGTAAGCCAATCTCGTTTACTCCCAACGACAAAACAGACAATCCCACCTCCGTAACGTAGAAACAACAACAAATCAGATTTTGAAACAATTGCCCAACCCCGAAAAATAAACCCTCACCCCAAAATGCAATAATTGTCAGTTGCACGCTTTCATAGCTCGACCCGCCGACCAAAGCCATCATCTTGTAGCCATCTACCTTATCGACTGTGATGATCGTATCGCATTTGGTCGGTTGTGTCAGCGGCAATCACAAAGTATAACAGAGATTATAAATCAACCGAAGCGCAGATGGAGCAAAAACCAGCTCACCCAAGTTAAAGTCAACCATATTGACAGACATATTTCCCAGAGCCGCCACCCACTTGTGAAGCTGTTCAACTTCGAACGGTGGAAAAGTAACATAAAAAACAACAACAAAAGGCGACCAGAAACATGTCGAAAACGGCGGCTATTGCTTCGAAGTTGTACCTACATACAATCTACTACCAACCAGCCATTACACCCGACATCATCAACAATGGCAAAACTCGGAGCGGAGTGAGTCCTGACTGATCCGGGAGATGAAAATACAGCCTCGATTGAACACAGCCGTTTGAATGGAAAAGCGATGCAGACGAGGACATCAATCGGTAATGTAAAAAAAAAAAATGAAACAATAACGACGTCAACTGCTTCTCCGAGTGCTCCGGCGATCCAGAAATCCATGAATGGATTCCATGAGGAGAAAATCGAACTGGATTGAGTGGTGACTCGGTAGCTTACCGTTGTTTTTTGTTGTTATTGTTGTTGCGTTTTAAGGCGGCTGGATATCGGATGGTCGGGATGGTTACTTTTGATTCAAAAGATTGAATACATCTGTCAGACTACGATGCGATGGCTGAAATCTGAATGGGACTCGTTGTGGTCGGCCAGTTGAGAAACGGTTGGATTGTTGCTATATTTTGGAAGGCTGTGTAGGTTTAGTCGGACAATCAGAATTGTTTTGATAAATTTTCGATTCCGAATTTCTGTGCACATCTTTGAAACTATAGAGATCTGGTTATCTCTACTCGATAATCCTTCCACGAGTCGATAATGTAGGTGTTAAACAGTAAATTTATGAAAAGAAATATGAAGAAATCATCATATTTAGTAGCTAATACTGTTCTTGTTTGAATTCCGGAATCTGGCCGGCACGACGACAAAGGCGAACTTGTGAACAACGGCGTAATTCTGGTTTCAATCACTGGGCGGACTGGCGCGAATCGAGATAGTTTTCGGACGAGAGTGCAGAAACTGGTCTGTGTTGCTTTGTAGTTCTTAGGCCGTTCGCAATGCTGTTGTATTTTATAAGGACTGTTTCAATTTGAAACTAGAACAGAAACGCACCTCTCGCAATGCTGAGTTGCAGTTTCATTATGCGAGCACTATTTTGCACCAGATTTGCTACTGCTCGACTATTCTGTTTTATTTCTGAGCGAGTTTGAAACACGAATGGAACTCTGTTTCAAATTTCTGTATGTATTTAAACATGTTTCGAAGAGCTTCACAAAAAACTCTATGAACTTCATAGAGAACAGTAAATTTTATGGAACTTGGTTATTACAAACATCTTTTAGAACTGTGGTGCGTTGCGCTGATCGTGTTGCAGTTTTATTTTTGACGGTTTCAAATTATAGAATTGTCAAGTCGTTTAAAACAATTTTGAAACTCAGCATTGCGAACGGCCTTAGGTAACTGATTTTTTTGTCGTGTTCAGTGTGAGGTGAAGGGTAATCAATTTGGGATGTATATAGATGTATAAGTGTAGAAACGGTGTTCTGGGTGGTATTTTTAAGTTGGTATTTTTAAGTTAATTTATAATTCATTTTTTTTGTATAATTTGCTCGTTATTTAGTGCTTTCATGTTAGTACTATAAGTTCTGGGTCACAACATCACCGGGCCCCGTTGAAGCGCAGCATTCAAGAAGAGTTGGTGGTGACGGTTTCACAATCGTGTTCCTTCGTTGGATCCTGATCTTCGATGGGAAGGACGCATAGTTCAGATGTTGCACGGCGTCGAATACCTAGTTGCGTGTGCACATCCACTACGCGCACGATGTTGTCACTTCCGGGATAGATGGCCACAACTCTGCCAAGGGGCCATTGCATCGAAGGGACGTTATCTTTCTTCACCAAGACCATGGTCCCGACGCGAAACTCGGTTGGGGACTTCCTCCACTTAGCTGGCCGTTGGTGGAGAAGCCCGATGTATTTCGTGGACCAACGCTTCCAGAGATTTTGGATGGAGCGTTGTGTGGCCTGGAAATGGTTGAGACGATTGGTTGGCACCTGAGAAAGGTCTGCCTCCGGCAAATGAAATGGGGACTCTCCTAGCAAGAAATGACCGGGTGTCAGGACAGAGAGATCCTGCGGGTCGTTTGAAAGAGGCGTCAATGGTCTGGAGTTCAGTATACATTAAGCTTGGGAAACAACTGTGCGCATATCGTCGTAGTGGTGTGGAGCTGCTCCGATGATCTTCCAGAAATGCCGCCTGAAGGCCTTTACTGCAGCCTCCCATAAGCCGCCGAAATGCGGCGCACGTGGTGGAATAAACTGGAACTCGATGCCCTTCTCCAAACATTCGGTGGTCCATGCAGTGCCGTTGAGTTGATCAACCAAAGCTTGTCGCATCTCCATAACTTCTCGACGCGCTCCGACGAACGTAGTGCTGTTGTCGCAGTGTATTGTACGAACACGCCCGACACGACTCGCGAAGCGCCTCAACGAATTGACGCACGACTCCGTCGACAACCCGGCGACGATGTCGAGGACTACGGCTTTTACGGCGAAACAGACGTACACTGCGACCCAGACTTTTACCGACGCGCCTCTACCTGCCAATGGTCGAACGAAAAACGGCCCACAGTAATCCAGCCCCGTATGCTCGAATACTTTCGCTGCAGTGACACGGCTTGATGGTAGTGGAGCCATGAACTGGTTGCTTGCTGGGGGATGAAAACGAAAACAAGTCACGCAATGGTGGACTGTCCTTCGAGCTAGATCTCTTCCGCGTATTGGCCAGAAGCGCTGACGGAGTTCTGGGTCACAACAAATACCCAAGCAACACACAAGTTCTGTATCAGACGTTATATGGCAGGTAATGTTCGTAAAGCAGTTTACTCAACATAATTGCATGAAGCTGTGTTGCCGAGGACCCCTGTTAATCTGAACGGCACTTCGTACATAATAACGGAGTTTATTTTTAATTAGAACTTCTAGTTACCCCACGAATATCAGAAAAAGCTAGTTCTAGTGATTCTGCGTTCCGTTTCGCATCGTTCCATTTCGCTTTACTCTATTCCATGTGCTAGATGACGTTTGAGCAATTTTTAGTTTACATGGCATGCAGATTAGCGGTGTTCCATCTAAAAGGTGTTCAGATTAAGAACGGTCAGATTACCGGGGGTTCACGGTACATGGGTTAATACAATTGTGGGCTTCGGGGAGCCGCACAGATTTCCGTAATTGAATAAGGATTTTACGCTGACTAGGGCTCAAATCCATTGAACTTTATTATCCGATTGGAGGCATTCACCTGCGGTTGACCGATCACGGTACACCACAATTTGCTTCCCGCATCAAAGGATGTTACGATCCATTACGACGGTTGCTCCTTTGTGCTGGTTGCTCCACAGTAGCGACGCTCAGTTCTAAAAGCCTGTGCCGCGAGAATTGGCTTACTGCACGTGGTGCTCCCAGTCGTTTCCGCATACTTTGTTGGTGTTCCCGGATTGTCGATCGGCAATTATAAATTCAAGGTACCTCCGGAACCCCTGTTGAAATAACGTACCAAATAGTCTATCTGAACACATAACTTGAGTTGTGCGGGATACAGCATGTAGTGTCGCAGCATACCGTGAGTGTCAAGGATGTGATCCAAAAGATGGTGAACTATGCCTGATCAGGTTGAAGTCAGGGGAAACCCTGATGCAAGACCGAAATAATGCTGACGTTCAAATCGATTACCAAAATTGGGCATAGGGGTGAACGATCAGTTGCTGGTCCACTCCGAAGTTTCCCTTAGAATATCTGGAGCACGTAAAGTTTCGAAGTCTATTTTTATCTGGTAATGCAAATGATTATAGGCTTCTTCCTTCTGCTTCTTAGCATTTCAAGCTTATTGCGTGCTCTCAACTTAGTGTTCTAGATGCACTTCCACAGTTATTTATTGAGAGCTGTCGATGCCTGTACCATTTTTGCATTAGTCTTTATAAAGTTATTGAACCTTTGTAAAATTTTACTATAATGGTTACTTAGTCAAGCAATTATGACTGTCGTACCAGACATATAAAGAAAATGTAGTAATATCGAAAGATTTGTAAAGAAAGTATCTTAATTTTCTCATTTCTCAAAGTTCTAGAGCAAACCTACAACTTTTAGAGGAAATCGAAAAAAAAAGGTAAGAGGTTGTATCAAAGACACGACCGTAGATTTAACGTAGGCTTACGTGCTCGGTATCAATGTTCGGCGACTGTGTTAGCACTTTTTTCCAAACTCCTCGTTTTCTGAAGACAAAATAACGTATTTTCGTGCACAAAACGCACGAAATTTTTGGTTTCTTCAATAGATAATAAAAAAGCGAAAATTGATTGGAGGCATTTCTTGTAAAGATTTTCCTTTCGCGAGATATTCGCGATCAATAATATAAATTCCAGTTGTTTTGGGTTTTTTCAAGTGCCCTGGCGCTTACGCTTGGTTGCTGGGTACATTATCAAAGAGCCTTGGGGTGATGTGGCTGGCAGCAAAGCGAGCGAACATGCAATGAAAATCAGCTCTTTAGCAACAATAATTTATGGTGGTCCTGAAAAGAACCGTTTTGTCGTCGTGGTTGGGTAATGCTGATCTATTAGGGTCTTCAACACGGATGAGGCTGGTGAGTTGTATGTTGTTTGGAACGAGTGTGACGCGCTTGGCATAGATGACCCACAGCAACTCACATGATACAGGACGCTAATATGTGCTGCAGTTCGCTGCTTGCGGGCAGCTTTTCGTTGGAGAACAATATTCGTGGCGTTGAATAACACTGCTGTTGATGACGACCGACCGGACACCACCACACACGGTGATTGAATAAACACCATTCGACGAGACCGGATGGAATTCGAACCTGTGTTAGGGAATGCGCTTTTTGCAGGCAATCGATGATCATTTTGATCACCTTTATAACAGTTGGACATTTGTGTAATTTTCAATCGTGATCTATTAAAAATTAATAAAGTGTTCATTTCAAGCAGATTTGTAGAAAAATTACCAACCCATTGGCTTGTGTAGAATTAAAATCCATCCACTATTGACAGAGTTGTGAGTGGTCAAAATTTGACCACTTTTCATTACGCGGTCAATTTTTTTTTAATTGCACACATATGTGGCCGAAAGACGTAATCATACGTCAAAATAAAATGCAATTTTACATGAACTTGCTTGGGAAGTTTGGACAATGGTCCAGAAAAGTCGAATATAAAAGAAACATCCCGGGAAATGTGAGAACTTCTGGAGAGCGACAGGAGATAATCCCAGGCATTCACTCTTTTGGAAGAAATCGGAAGAAACTTCCGGGGAAAGTTTCAAGAGATATCGTTAACATATTTCGATGTAAGTCTCGAGAAATTTCCGGGAATAGTCGGAAGTCTCTTCGGAAAAAAAAATCCGGATGAATTCGGAAGACAGTACCAAGAGAAGTAGGAAGAACCTTCCGAGGGAAGTGAAAATAAGCATCCGGGAGAAGTAGGGCACAACTTTCTGGGAAGTTGGAAGTTAATTCCAGAAATACCTTGGTAGAATTGCTAGAAACTTCTTGGGTCACTTCGGAGGTATTTTAAAGAAGCCGGAAAAATCTTTCGAATGTAAGTCAAAAGACAGATACTCCCGAATGATGTCAGAAATTATTTTGGGAAATACCGGAATAAGCTTCATGGAGAAATCGGCAGAATGGGGGAAGTTGGTAGAAAATTCCGTGGGAAGTTAAAAGGAGCTACCAAGAGTAGTGATACAGTGAGAGGGTTAAGGTTCAAACTCCCTCTCTTTGTGGTTTCAGGCACCTTTGGTTTGTTTTTTCCGTCGATCTTGTTTTCCGTGCTGAGCACCAATGCTACCGACGTGCTATAGGAAGGCAGCTCCCACACCTAGACCCTACCTATCGACCCATCAACTCATGAACCGGGGACCAACGGCTTTACTTCCCATCCGAAGGAAGGCGTGATCAGAGATGTTATGCCTCAGAACATCCCGGCGGCGCCGACTGGGATTGAACCCAGGCCTGCTGGGGTGAGAGGTAATCACGCTTACCACTACACCACCGGCGCCGTTATGGTTTGAGGCACAAATCATATTATAATTTTATGCAAAAATGTAAGTCTTCATTTGCATTTTTTCATACTCATACTTCATACTCCACCTTACTCAATCGCTCCTTAATTCTATATTCTCTCGATCTTCATAGAAAGAACTTCTACCATTTTTTTCATACAAGACAAGAATTAAAACCCGTTGTGGGACATATCAAACTTCATGATTTTTCCAATCTAGTTTGGTTATGGCCTTATTGAGAGGGAAGGTAATCCCGAAAATGTCCGGATACCCTCCGGGAAGTGGCCAATTTTTATCAAGAATTGTAACTCATCGTGTGACGCAAAAAACTTCATTATTTCTCTTATTGATGGTTGACGGTCACGCTAGCCCTTCCAGACATGCTCCGATGCCCCCGAAAATGTTCCGGTTCTCTCAGAAAAGTGTCCGATTCTCGACAAGAACCAAATGCTATGTTGTGCTACATATCAAACTTCATGATTTTACAAAAGTCTGCTGGTAATAATTGAAGGTTCACGGTCACGCTAGCCCTCTCGGGCATGTTCTGGTGTCCCCCCTTAATTCTCAACAAGAACCAAAACCCGTCGTGCGGTATATCAAACAATTTTAAAAAACTCGGCTTTATAGATAGTCCTCATTTCTTGACAACCACTAAATCTATTTGGACTTGTTTCTGGTTGAGTCAGACCTTGAGTCATTGATATCGCATTCATGCAACATGATGCGGTAAGATGTCATAACATAAATGTCCCCAAAATCACTCTTATTAGTCCACAAGGGTAATTCAAAATTAATTAAATTGAATTCTGATGAATGTGGGCGTCTTAGTGGAATACCTGTATAATGAGAGAGAGAAGGATTAGTATTTTCCATTTAATTCCACTACTTTATTTGCTTATCCTTGACAGATACGCGTATTTCGTCTACAATGTGCAGTACAAGACACTGAAGAAGTCTGCACATTGTAGACGAAATACGCGTATCTGTCAAGGATAAGCAAATAAAGTAGTGGAATTAAATGGAAAATACTAATCCTTCTCTCTCTCATTATAATTAAATTGTTTAAGAATTAACGCGTGGAATTTGCGTGAATCATAAACCAAGCATAATCGTAAACGAACAGGAGGAGCTATCAAATCTTCATCAGAGCTGCAAAAAAGCACTGCACGCAAAAGCTCTCTTTTGCCGTCCTCTATTCACCTTTCTCCATGAGAATGAAACTGATAGGAACGAATGGAGACCGAAACAAACCCGCCATAAATGAAAATATTTGCGGGTTATGAAAGGAGATGTGAAGATTTAGGTTAGGTTTCACGTAGTGATGACTTCTGGGGCCGTAGCGGATGAAAGCAGCATCTGAATAGGATAGTGATCACTGCCGTACAGGTCCGCGTTACTGCACCACGTGTCCTTTCCCGCCATGGAACGGCTGACCGAGGAGACGTCGATAGCTGTAGTGTGTTGGCCATTGAAGAATGTCGGGTTCCCAGGGTTTACAAAAGGGATTTCATAACTTTGAAAGTTCATTACCGCCTATATTTTAAAGCTACAAGTGTCAAATTAGCTGTCATTTATGCAGTATGTCTTGCCAAATTACCATTGAGAGTTATAACATCCAACAGCACGTGCAAATGATAAAACTGTTTTATCAAAGTAAGTGTTCTTTGCGAGCAACGTTCCGAGCGCTTCGCTCATTTTACGGTCGTAATAATCGTCCTACCGAGAGGACTATTCGCAATGTGGTGAACAAACTCGAGGAAACTGGTTCGGTGAACACTCAACCATCACACGTACGTCTGCGAAACGCATGGTCTACCGAGAATATCGCCGCTGTACGCGAAAGTGTGCAGGAGAACCCGCGGCAGTTGATTCTGCGCCGCGCACCAGAACTCTCTCGCAGGCTTCAAGTTGGCGAATTCTGCGTCGAGACTTGGGTCTGCACTAGACTGATGCAAAATTTGAAATTTTCGCTCCACAGTGCTTAAACGGTTTCAAATTGGGTCCAGCTTAGCCTCCCAAAATTTTAACTACTTTAGTAAGAAACTGACTTGGCACAAACCATTTCAAGTTTATATGGGAATTACTATGGGAAAACTGTGTTTTTGTTCATATCTATCTAACAATTCACCACATCACTATGCTTTTAAAAATAATAGCAGTGATTGTAGCAAATTTTCTCAGCTACAACTTTGTTAAAAACCACTTTTCAATCAAATTTAAGGAACAAAAGTTATTAATGATTCAAGTCACTGATGTCTTATGATTATGTTCATTCAACTGTTCAGCAGGCAACATTGGTGTTTCTGGTGCGAAGAATAGATTACAAATATCATGGCTACTATGTCACACTGCAGAATACAGTGTTGCCCACAGAACAGCTGCTTGATCATGCCATAAGATAATCAATCTCTCAAACAATTAATAACAATTTAATTTGACATTTGGATGAAAAACAATATTCTGCAAAGTTGTAGCTTAGAAAATTTCCCGTAAGAATAGTTATAGAAATTTTCGAAAAAGCAATATGGAAAATGGGTAGAAGACAATGAACAAAAATGTTTGGTTTTCCCATTGTAATTTCCATATAAACTTCGAATAGTTTGTGGCAAGTCAGTTTCTTACCAAATGAGTTTAAATTTTGGGAGGCTAATCAGGACCTGATTTGAAACCGTTTGAGCACTGTGGAGCGAAAATTTCAAATTTTGCATCAGTCTAGTCTGCACCCATACAAGATTCAATTTACCCAGGAGCTCAAGCTTAACGATCATAGACCAAGCCGTGTGTTGGCTTTTGGGTTTTGAAGCAGTTGGAAACAGACTCTGTTTTTGCCCGAAAAATCTTCTTCAGCATTACTGGGGGCACTGGAACATGCCCGGGAGATCCAATATGACCGTGGACTCTCAAGCCAATACTGGCCGAGTTCTGCAAAATCATGAAGCTTGATGTGTCGAACGACGAGTTTTAATTCTAGTTGATAATTGGCCACTTCCCCGGAGGCACTGAAACCCACTTCCAGAATTTCCATATGTTTCTGAAAAGACGCATAAGTAATTCCCTCTCCCGGTAAGAAAGGTGACTAAAAACATTCGTGGCCTTATTATTTAAGCGTGTAATCAATTCATAGGTTTAGTCAAATAAAAGGTGTGGCAAACAGTATTAGCTTTCTCATACATGTTACACGCCTACCCTGACGTCATGATGTTTTACTACGTTCAGACTATATTTTTTTTCCTTTGGTTTGTTTTTTCCGTCGATCTTGTTTTCCGTGCTGAGCACCAATGCTACCGACGTGCCAGGAAGGCAGCTCCCACACCTAGACCCTACCTATCGACCCATCAACTCATGAACCGTGGACCAACGGCTTTAATTCCCATCCGAAGGAAGGCGTGATCAGAGATGTTATGCCTCAGAACATCCCGGCGGCGCCGACTGGGATTGAACCCAGGCCTGTTGGGGTGAGAGGTAATCACGCTTACCACTACACCACCGGCGCCGTTGTTCAGACTTTAGTTGATATTAATAACGTAATAACGTAATATAATATGATATCAAAAATGTCTGTGTATCTGCTATAGTTTGAATGTACTGTTAGCTTAGAGGTGAACCAAACAAATAAAAGAAAATTCAGATTATATCTGCCATCCCTCTATACATACCACATTGGCAACTGACAGGAAGAAAAATTTCAACACGCTCAGAATTTTTAAGCCAAATTTGGGTAATAGATTAACAAATACGGTAAGAAAAAATCACTCAACATTAAGCTTAAAAAAAAACTAAAAAAAATAAAAAAAAAATAAGAAAAAAAATCGATTTTTAGTTAAAAGCACTCAACCGTCATGTTTTCACCGTTGGGAGCTCTTAACTTATTTTTCGATGAGAATCATATCAAACTGCGCTGTGCTCCATTATTGCATTCAATTGGTCGTTAGGTAATTTTCAATCAATGGATTATTGATCAGGATTACCCAAGATTTAGCTTACATCATTAAATTAATCTTACCTAGCCCCATGGAAGCCACATGATGAGTGAAAGTGAACTCAATTTTTACTCTAACTTCAAAGTACCCATTACCCAAGCAACACGGCTTGTCATAATGAAGTTGAAAATACTTTTCAATGACTTACGTATAGAATAAATAATACTTTAATTTACATAATTTAATACATTTATACAACCTAAAAAGCGCAAGACGCAGAGCTTATAAAACTAAATACTGGTCTTACAACATGTTTTGGAAAAATCATAAAAACCAGCGGCAAAAAAAAAACTGAGCATGGGATTCGAACACAGGTCCTTGGTGTGAAAGACTTATTACTTCCTAACTAGACCAACTCCGCTTGTTAAAAGTTTTATTATAAGTATCTATCATGTTCTTGCCAATGGCATGAAAATAATATTCTTGTGTAACACGCCTGCTTCGATACGTCATGAAGAAGTTTGGTAAGCAGCAATGCGTACATTTAATTGCCAGAGTGTTATCTAAAAGTATTTTCAACTACTTATAGGACATCTTGCGCCTTTTCAGTTGCTTTAATTTATGAGATGTCATAAAAGAGTGTTTTCAACTCTCTTTACAACAAACCTCCAAAAACCTCATAGGAAACTGTCAATCACTGCATGAAGTGACAGTCCGGCTCAATGGCGCCGTCAATGTTTACGTCAATCTGGAAAGAACAGAATCTTTTCAAGAGCTTTATAAATTCAACTAAGATTGATTTTGCATTAGAAAAGTTTTATAGCGGTATTACAGCAGTAAGATGCACGTTTAAATAACATTTAAAGTTAAAAGCAAAAGAAAACTATTTTGGAAAATGTTGAATTCTAGGAAGTATGAAGAAAACATCTTTAAACCTCATATAAAACATGGGATGTTTTATGCAGCAGTTATAATACATTAATACAACAAAGTCGTTCTAATTCTTTTTCAGAAAGATGTTTTGTGTGTTACTTGGGTATGGGGTGAAAATACCCATTGTAAAGAAAAGTGGCTTAACTCATTAAATTAGCAAATTTTTTTACTCATTAATGAGTATATGTTACCCATTAATGGATAACAGTTACTCATTAATGGGTAACAGATACTCATAAATGGGTAAAAAAAAACTACTAATTCTAGTTAAGTCTGTTTACTTTTTTAATTTTTTTGAACATCATTCATTCCTTCCAACCATCAAGTAATTTCTACCCATCCATGCGCTTTGTTGCGAGTACTTAAAATAAATTATATGATTTGAGTAGTTGCTATACTGAAGATCCGAGAGATGTCGCCCCCTTAATTGGTAGGAAAATGTGTTTTTGCAGTATGGAGAATATCAGAAAATCCACGATTTGTGACTAAACATGCTTTCACAGAAGGAAAAAAATTAACGCGTTTTTACCTTATCACCATAGTAATGTACTCGTGCAATTTTTGTGCATCTAAAACTGCTCATAAAGACGATAATGAAATAAAAATTGAAAATTTTCATGCATTTCCAAGTGGTTTCCTACTATTCCCATGCATTAAAGTGTACATTAATACCTCAGAAAATCCCGATGCTTGAGATATAAACTTAATTTTGGGTATTTTTTTCTTACCGTGCGAGTTGAATTTTACTCAACTGTGAGTTGTTTTTGATAGCCTTGTTACGCTTAATGTACAGTGTACTAGTCACCTTTCGCGTCACTAGAGCCACTAGTGTTGGGAAAAATCGTATCGGATAATAGAAGAGTGAACCATATTGTTAATTTATAATATTTGCTTGTATTCAATTATTTCAGAGCAGTAAAGCCGAACGCAGATTTAGATTGAGCCCAACTGAAATCGAAATATCTTCGGAACCATGTATTCATCCAAATTCCTGACGTTTTAAAAAAACTTGAATAGATTCCCGACAAAATACAATTTGTTGTGCAGAAAAAAATTGAGCAGTTATGTTTTTAGAGCTAATTGAATTGTGAAATCTAAGCAAAAATAGACGGCAGCCGCAAAGGTTAATCACGTATTTTTTTAAAAAACTAACCCCCTCCCCACCCTTTATACAGAAATGTTGGCTTCGGCACTGGCCAAGAGGACATGAAATAATCTTTGAATAATCTTTTTGAGGGAAAATTAGAAGAATTTCTAGAAGACAACACATTTTCCCAATTGTCCACCAGTTGAATGTTGAAAGTAATCTATGAACTGGATGAAGTTTTCGAGGATACTAAGAGAAACATCCGGGCGATGCTAGAAGAAACTTCCGGAAGAGGTTGCAATAAAAATTAATGGGAAGACGGGAGTAATATTTTTTGAGCAGCCTGAATTCTGCATTGTTCGTTCAATAGATGGTATAAAATGGGCATTCGTAAATCTGTCTCCGCAAAATGTAGTCTGATGATGCTTTAAAAATAACTAGACCACCAAATTGATATGTTGAATGACATCCTAGGAATAAAATGCTTTAGACAGATGTTTGACCTAGCAATAACATACGAATCTCATACAGTTCCATTTTGTTGGCATTCTGCTTTCTTTCCCTCTAAATCGAACGCTAAATTCTCATAAAGTTCGGTCCAGTTATAAGCCAGAAGAATTAAACTAGCTTGTTGTGCAGTTGTAAGAGCTCTGGCTCAATTTTTTTTAAAGTGCACGAATCATGACTAGATAGAGGAGTACTTTCAAATCAACCTGCTGTCATTAAATTTAAGAACCAACCACTAGGAGTACTGCTATCACATAAATTGTGCTTCCGGGTTCTAACTGAACCACACTTTAGGTGGAAAAGTAAGAAGCATTTCGGTAAACTTCAGTACTATTCCTTGCTCCAAACATGACCACTGTTGTTGATTGATGAAGGATATTATTCTCGAATTGAACATTTCAAAATGGTGTCATTCTGAAAACAAATGACAACATCCTAAAATGAAACCCCCAACATCAAACTCGAAACACTACCATGTACCACCTAAACGCAGCGCTAATTTTGGTCAGAATAAATTACCTTTTAAATGTTTATTCCGTACCAACCCCATGGTGACTGCGTTGGAAACCGGGACACCCACTGAACCCCGGTGATCATTAGTAGCGTCCGAACCGTTGTACTAACGGCAGAAGCCATTAGTCACTTTTTTATAAAATTAATTAAAACATGCTTCAAACGGTGCATGAAATAAGCCGAATGTTCTGTTTGAAAGACGCTCGTTCTTCCAACTTCTATCATCGTCACCACCACGGATGGCCCTGAATGGCAGCACACACACGCGGAAGTGTGCTTTCCGAAACGGGAGCGCATCACCCACCCCGAGAAAAAAAAAGAATCGACCAAAACTGAAAATCCGTATTACAACAACCCGGCAACAACAGCACAGCAGCGTTGAGAAAACCTTTTACAACTCACCTCGTGCTCCTCGGCCGTTTGTTCGTTTTTGGTGGTGATGTTTATGTTTCTCGAAAAAACAAAAATCACCGAACGCGTCCGTCTAAATACAACCGGGGGAGATGGCCAATAAATGTTCTTCTTGCCACCCACGCTCGAATCCGAGCTGAAAGATGATGTATGCCCTCCGTTCCACCGGTTGTTGTCGTCGGAGCGCGGATCACATATGCCTACGTAGGAACCTACATGTGGCGATGGATTTTTCTGTGGGATTTTCGTGTGCTCCACGGTTTGCTGGCCAAGTGACTGGCAGCCACAAGTGGTCATCGTACGATTGCTTGTAAGCAGATTTATCGAGACGAAGAAAAAAACACGGTTGAAAATGGATAACGTTCGTATGGGTGCCAGAGATGAAGGTATGAGTACGCTAGATTCCGATGACATAAGAGATTGCCTCCGGGCCGTACTCGGTATTCGCTGATGAAGTTTGTCTGGCGGAAGTAGAAGCGGGCTTCTGTGAATGATGGAAATAATGGAGTGTGTTTCTGTCGGCATTGTTTTCGTTGGACTCTGCTCGATTGCTAGGGCTAGCGATCGGATTAAGCGGGGTAAAGGTTGAAGGTCCACTTGCAGAGGTTTTGGATGGAACCCAATGTCGAACCGTGCTTGAAGAGGTGTTTATTTTGACAGATGGTTGAATTTGGAAATAGGTTTTTTGATTGTGTTTGGATTTTTTCGTTAGTGCGCATAGTAGTGTGTAGATGGGAAGTATTTCCACGCTGGATCTTGCCTAATCGATTGAGTGACGCATAGTTTGAAATGTTGATGTCAAAAACATGGACATGGTTTCTTAAACGGTGCTCCAGTATAGCTTTAAATAAATAGTATACACGATCAACTTGTTGGCTGACACCTCTCCACGCAATTATATCAGCAGCACAGTTGAATCTCAATTTCATTTGAGCGGTGAAGGATGTTCTTATAAAAAAGGAATACTTAAATGAGAACAGTTGAATTCTTATTGGAGATCATTTGAAACTAAAAGCTCGAGAATTAACGGCATAGTCTCAGAACTGGGGATTAAGACACCCACCTTCAGCATGGTTTTAATTCGCAGCCGCGCCTTTTCTTAACAGGGAAAGAGAGACCCTACAACCTACTAAAATTGTAACTTTCACTTTGACTGGCAACCTGCACTTGCACAAATCGAAATGTGTTTTTTTTTGTATTTACTTTATTTGTACAGGCTCAATCGAATAAACTTTGCAGAGCCAAGTTATCATTTTCGTTATAAATTATTAATGTCTTAAATTTAAAATTAAAGGATTTGAACCGATCAATTTTTTGACGCCGTTCGGAAGATCCATCCAACAGGTGCTTGCCAATTTTGTGTTAACTTGCTTCAAGACTCAGCGCCACCAGGATTTGCTGTGGCATAAAATCTCTGATCACGCCTTCCTTCGAAAGGGAAGAAAACCCGTTGGTCTTCGGTCTATGAATGTATGGGTCGATAACTTCCTTTATGAAGATTCTTTCGACTTCTCCAAGAAATGTTACAGGCAGCCATACAAAAACCTTTATGGTTTCCAATTGAAAAAAAAAATCCAACTTTCTCCAGATGTTTCCTCCGAACTTCCCCAGGAAGTTTCTTCTATTTTCTCCAGGAAGCATATTTCCACATACACCGGAAGATTATTTCGCGTTCGAGCCTTTTGAGACCCAAAATAATCTTACGACATCCCCTGGGCGTCCCACGGAGGATTTTTAATAACTTGTACTGGATTTTTCAGGCAAGGTCCTCTTCTTTTCTTCTCCAGGAAATATCTTCCAACGTCCAAAGAAGCTTTTCCGACCTCTCCCGGAAGTTCTACTAGCTTTCCGCGAGTGATTTTCTGACATCTCTTGGGCCACTGTTCTGAATTCCCTTGAAGTATTTCTGGTTTCTTTGCAAGTGTCTTCCGGAGTTTCCAGAAGTATGCTCCACGGTTTCATAAAGAGTTTTTTTTTCTGAAATTCTTTGAAAGTTTTTTACGACTTTCTTGCTGTCTATTTGTCTAGAGTAGTAGTAGAGTAGTAGTAGAGCTGTATATTTTTGAAATATTCGTCCCTTCATGCTCAAATGGCTTCAAATGTCTGTATGTCTGACCCTTATAGGCTATGATTTTGGGGCCGGAAAAGGTTCTTATGATGGTTCGAGACCCCTCCCCCCTCTGTAAGGGAGGGCTCCCGTACAAATGAAACAGAAATTTCTGCATCACTCGAGAACTAATCAAGCAAATGGAACCAAATTTGACATGTGGAGGTTTATGAAGGCAAGAAATGTTTCTATGGTGATTTGAGACCCCTCCTCTCACTGGTATGTATATAAAAGTCAGTTGTATGTTCCAGCATAACTCTGGAATGCCTATACCGTTTTCCACTAAACTTGACATACGTATTCCTTGCTATAAGGAGATGGTTATAGGGTGTAGCCCCTTAGATAAAAGGTGGGGAGGGGGGGGGGGTCTGAAAACGTAAAACAATAGCTTCATAGGACTGAAATACTGATATAAAACATGATTTCTGATGAATGATTTACATTTTCAACCTGAATTTTAGACACTTGGGAGATAGGAGAAATGTATGTAATGTCGGCCCAAGTGTCTCTAATTTGGGCCCTTACATAAATTCAGCAATCGAATAAAAGTTCAATAGCAACCAAAAATATCCATTAGTACCGTCCCAATGACGCGTTCATCTAGATACAATTGATAAATAGTCGATTTTTAGCGATGGGCCCAATCTTAGAGCCATAGGCCAACATTAGAACCATTTCCCCTATTTTAATAAATGTATGAACATTTTATGAGCGATAGTAGGTACATTTCCCAGTTATAAAAAGTCTTTAGAAGAAAGTTAGTATGATTTGGAGTATCGTGGATCGTAAATAAATATCAATTCGAAAGTGAGAGTGGCCTTAACAGTTCTGGTCTCCTAGGCACCCCTACCAGCTGCGCTAATAATATGGAAACTAAGGCCAATTTCAAAAATCCACCAAACTAGAATCCTTAAATATTGTTTTGTCCTGAAGTTTTTCGTGTACTCTTTAATACAAAATTTACCACTCGATCAAAATGCGATTAACGCCTTACCCTTGCCATATTCTCACTTTCCGTTCTAGGCAGACTTTTTCACCTAATCCCCGTGTGCCAAAGCACCTTATCGAGCCATCAACGCACGCACACATTTGAACAGTTTTGAGGTGCCCCATGGGACCTTCAGCCTTCCCTCGATTTCCATTTTTCCTTCGTAGGCTAAATCCTTCACAACACCCAATTGACGTCCGACACACCCCTTCGCACTTGCCACCTGCCGTCACGCATTTCGTCGCGTTGCGTGCACGATTCTCCTCATCGTCTTTATAACACGCGAAAACCAATAACGTCATCGCGCTTCATTTCCGTACACATGCGCGCTCAAATGTACACTCACACTGTTTCTGTTGTCCTCGAAGCTGATTACCGTGATCTGATAAAAATTGCGTGCAGTCAAGGGGTAAAAAAGGGTTAGCCTCACACCTCGCTGCTCGATTTTTGGGTTGGTATCATTCTTCCAAGCAAGCCGCCGACAAGCTGGAAAATTAAGGTTTATTTCGGCACTTGAAGTTTTACTACAGTCAATGAATGACTTTCGTTAACTGACTGGTGATAATTAAGGGAAGATTGATCCACGTAAACGCAGCATAGCGGCATAGATCATCAACCCGGGTGGCGGTGATTTCACGCTAAATCACGTCATTTTGTTTTACAATCTTGCCGAAAAAGCTGGACGCTCTTGTTAGTTTTTCCGATGCCACTACCATTACGAAAATACTTTTTCAGGTGCTGGTAATTAGTGCTCATTATAATTTAAGTACGCCATTAAAACAGTGAGCTGACCCGGCATGGACTATGCACCCTTTTGTGCCGGCCGGTTTGAGGCAGATACCTCCTACCTACACGTGGAGCGTCATGGGGAAAATGCTATTACAAAAGTTTAATGGCTCTCGGGAGCTCTGCCTCACTGGTACAGGCGCGGCCATTGGACCCCAAGCTGTTAATGAGACTTTCTATGTGTGTTGTATGTTTTTCGGTCCGAAGATCTTAACTGCTATTAATTTGTAAATGTTTTCGCGAATGTTAATATTATGAGCTTCCTGGTCGATTCCGGGGGAAATTGTTATGGTAATGAGAGCAAAGCTGGTTAAATGGCAAAAAAAAAACTTTTGCCCAGCGATAATCAAGCCACAATGCCATGAATAGCGATAAACGATAAAACATAGCATATTGCCGTTGCTGCCTGCCTGATTAGAGCCGGAGGAACTCCCGTTTCGAAGCGACAGTATTGTGGGAGAAGGCGGAGACACTGTCCAACACCGGCGATGTTGGACGGAATGAAATCGACAAGCTTTGCCTTAAGCAAACAGAGCCAGCCGGTATATTGGTTGAGCTGAGTGAAATACAATGTCTAACCAATTATCTGACTCTATATCCTTTCTGCCATCCAGCTGTGTTTACTGTAACGATTATTTCTGCTCTATATTGTTCTCCCGGCTCAGTGCTCGTTGGAACACAAAATAGCTACCCTATTTTACAGCACCGTCTACCACCCACCGGCTGCCTAACTGCCTGACTGACTGACGACGACGACGATGACGATGGCCAACAACGGCTATGCCCCGTTCGGATAAACCGTAGCGCAATTCCATCCCCATTGAGACTTGGTCAGAAGCAAAGTCAAATGAATTTGATTGTTTCACTGTTGTTCCACCCGCGCAGCAACCTCCCAACTACAGCCCGGCATTTTCCATTGTGCAGAGGAAATTCCGCCGCCAACCAACTGTCAGTGCAAAGCACGCTGTTTGCTCAAATCGGTTCAATTCCCAAAAAAAAAGCTTAATCCAATTCTGGCACGCTATTCTTCGTCTTTTGCCTATACTTCGCTCGGCACATTTTCGTATGCTTCAGATTCCGGCGATTCCGGTGTAGCAGCGGACTAGGGTCGGTCCGATGATTGTAACTGAGAAACGATTCAGTTCCACCAGCAGACCCGAACCGAGGAAGACCGATTAAAAAGAAAGCAAACTCTGCACGAAAATGGCATAATCGATCATCGGTGGTCCACTTTTGTTATATGGGCTCTTTGTCCACGCTCGCCGTCGTCGTCGTAGTTACATGCAATTTTCGGATGAGAACAGTGAAGATAACAGGTATACAGTATTGTCAGCTGGTCAGTGGGCTTTGGATTGGAGGTTTGGATTTGTGAGCGGCAAAAAATAGCCTTAGTGATTTTGGTAATTCGATGATGGTTTGTAGAGGGCACATACATTGAAATGCTGGAACGTATCTCGTATCAATACGTGCAATGTAGGTCATAGGAAAGATATTTCATTAGGTATTCAAATGCATTTGCAATGGAATCGTTTATTAATTTTTTTGATAACTATTGATACATATATGATTGGATGAGTGCGGGAAGGATGAGCTTTCAGTCATTTTATTTCGTTAAACGCGAAGTTTACCACCACGAACATAATTTTGTTTTTGCATGTTCTGATTTTTCTAGTGATTCTTAAGAAAATTTGCGTGCAAAAACATTTTTCATGCATTCATTCTATTTCATCAATTAAAAAAGTTGGGTAAAAATCGTAAGGTCTAGTATTGCGGTATTCTATACCCAAGTCTTTACCATCATGATGTAGAGAAACACGTTTTTGCACGTAAATTGTCTTTATATTCACAGGAAAAAAAATTGGTTTTCAAAGACTTTTTATATAATTTTTAGATATTTTTAGAAAAATTAATTTGAAAATAATTCGCAGGTGGCAGAAAGCTTCGCACTTACATGGCTTGTACCAATGACGATTTACATAGTTGGAAATGCTTAACGTCAAACATCAGACTTAGGGGCCATTCAATAATTACGTAAGCATGATTTCCAATATTTCAGACACCCCCTCATCCGCATGTAAGACATAGAAGATTTTTCGATACCTCCCTCTCCCGCCTATAAGAACTTACCAACTTTAGATCGGTATTTCGAAAGAATCGGCTTTTTGGGGATCAAAACACACTTTTTTTTTATTTATGCAACCATTTAAAGAGGCAAACAAAACTGAAAGAACTTCAGTTGTAAACAGGTTTTATGCGGATATATCTATCAGTTAATTTATTAAAATAAGTCATATATAAATATATTATAGAATTTCAGATAACCTATTTAAAAAATAAATTCAAAATATCTGATTTTTCGGTACTTTATATCCATTTTTTTTAAATTATAAGATACAAAAAAAGTTTTAGTACGTAAATTTTCTTTGAATTTTTGCAAAAAAACCTATGTTTTACAGATATAGGGGAAATGGATGTAATGTCGGCCTAAATGCCCCTAATTTGGGCCCATACATAAATTCAGCAGTCGACTGGATTGGTCGATCGCAGTAGACCGCGCTTGAAAGCTGAAGTGTTTTTCTTTTGCTGCTTTTTTTTCGTAAGCGAATTAAACACTTTTTTTGCTTTAAATTTGTTAATTTGTGTGCTCAAATTTAGTTATCATTTAGTGATATATCGTGTTTTGCCTGAGTTTGCCTTGAGTAACTCGATTGACCTTGAATGTAACCTCCAAAATATAAGATGCAGCTTCAGTTCTATTGTTTGGTGTCGATTTTTATTGCCTCCCGGGGGCCCAGTTCTCCGAGTTAGGATTCTACACTTTCAGCGTGTAGTTCTATTGAGAGATCGGTCCGGTTGGCCCGGGAACGTATTGATAATGTGTCCATCGCGAGTTTTGTTGGTGATTCGGTGGCCGACGTTGCCGTCAATCAGCAAGTTTTCCGCAAAAGTGCTCGGCTGCTGGTCTCTCACCGGTGTCAGAGATTGCGAGCAATATGAAAAATGCCTCGCTAGATACGCCCAAGATTGGACGGGTGCCAGTTGGTGGCCGAGAACTGTTCTTGAGGAAAGCACTAGACGCGAACCTCCTCCCAGATGATCAAAACAATGCAAAAAAAAAATATGTTCGTTAAAGGAAGTATTACGACAAAGGTGCATCACGAAATGAGATGCAAAGCTTAGAGAAAATCCAAATTATGGAACCCATAGATTGGAGGATCAAATTAACATGGTCAGACCAGTCCACATACATTTTACAATTAAAAAAAAAACGTAAACTAATTACTTGCCAGATTTGAAAAGAATATTTTCGAACCTGGAAGCGTGTACGTAATACCAATATCCATTTGATATGCATACCATTTGGTGATGCATACATGCGGGGCATATTGTAAGTGAAAATAACCTCGGAATGGGCGTGACTCTCCAGACATTCTGAATGAGTTGCTAAATCTGCAATGCTATCACTTTCTAACTCGCGGATTAAAAATGTCTACAATGTCCATAAATGCAACTTTGTTTAGAGAGTTCTTCCATAATAACACTGCCGGCCAGGGGGGTTAGAGGGAATACACACACATACATAAATTCAGCAATCGACAAAATTTTCAATATCAACCAAAAATATCCATCAGTACCGTCCCAATGACGCGTTCATCTAGATAAAATTGATAAATAGCAGATTTTTAGCGATGGGTCCAATCTAAGATCCATAGGCCAACATTAGAGACATTTCCCCTAATTGTTGTATATAACACTAGTATTGTTCAATTTTAATTAAAGGTAAATTTTGCTACACCCGCATTCTAAAGTCTATTATTTACCAGGCCATACGGCAGCTCTCTAATGGTGAGTACTGTCAGTAGTACGGACCAGCAAATTGATCATTAAACGCAGTTTTAGGAAATACTAAAATAGCTATTTGGTGACCTGCACTAACAATATTTTTGTTACGTAAGATTTTTAAGGATTCCCTCTCCCCCCATCATAATATATCGTAAGAAATTTGAAAACCCCCTCTCCCCCTAAATGCTTACGTAATTATTGAATGACCCCTTAGATACGGCAGTGTGAAAAGTGTACATCGAGAGTAGAAAGCGAGCAAAAATCAATTTTGAGAAAGGCACGAATCGGGTTGATCATCTCCTTTACCAAAATGCTTACGACAGATGGCGACTTAAGTGTGAAACAATCTAGAACTGTGTCCGCACATCGAAGGTGCGTGAGCAAAACGGCGACCATCTCTTTTGCCAGTGGTGGCGGGGGTAGATACTCCTCATCATATCCCTTCCCTGCCCTCAACAGGGGAGCATGGTAAAGGGGATGATCAACCTGATTCGTGCCTTCCTCAAAATTTACCTTTGCTCGCTTTTTACTCTCTATATAAAAATGTTTCAACCTGCCATACTCTAACGAAACTATCAACTCTATACTTTTATCTCCTCAGCTATCGCACAAAAATTACCATACTCATTTTTGGCGTGAAACGTATTTAAGTAATCTGGAATATTTTGACAATTGAGACATTGGATTTTTTTTGGTAAACTCTGCCTAAAAAGAAATATTCTAACGTTCAGAAAATTATCTAGGCTCTGAAATTTAGTTTTATATCAGAGATTGGATTTTTATTAAATTCTAAAAAAAAAAATTGGAACATTCTGGAAATATTCAAGTTGTCATATGGTGGGTCTGTCAAGTTTCTTGAGCATGCGATTTTTGTTACGATTCTGACACTATGAAGTATGTTAGTGAAAATTTTGAAGATGTAAATGTGTGGGATTTGTAAGGAGATCTCCTTGTGAATTCTTAATTGAATTTCAAGCTAGTAGCCGTAAAAATTAACGGGTCATAATTGCACAGCACTAGTGTGAATGTGAACTTTAAGTTTATGCTATATCTTGAGATTTTGATCACCCGAATATTTAAAATCAGAATTATCCCGCTGAACGGCACTAGTGTACATGAAAATTTCCAATAATGCTGTGAATTTTGAGCTTATCTGTTCTTACCATGTGAATATCAGAAAAAGATTGGTGACGACAGCATCTTCTAAGGTGGTCAGAAACATGAAAAAAGCACATTTTGCAAGCGATTGCATTTTCAACTAATATGATCACAATGTAGAAGGTCTTGGATAACAGAAAATAGCAACCTTCTAGATGGCCAGAATTTCTCTAACCTGTTTATGATTAAAAAGGCCTTTACTACTTGAAAATTCCAACGACAGCAACTTTCCAGCTGGTCAGGGTCATGAGATATAGAATTCTTACCTGATATGGAAACCCAAGTAACCAGCAAGCCCACTAATTCGCCTTTTTGAAAAAAAAAATGGCTAATATAAAGCTTAAATGTACTACATTTGCTGTATTTTGAATAGGTTGGTTACAACGGGAATCTTCGATGACGACAATTGATTATGGCTATAGAAGATTATAGCTATTGGTTTGGATGATCATCCTCATTTATAACAATTGGTGATTTTGATTCCCTTATTTGAAGAAGAATTCTAAAGGAAATCTTAAGAGAGTTCATGGGATTTCTGAGAAGAGTACATAGGATTTCTGAGGAGAGTTCTAAAGAAGTTCTGAGGAGGATTTCAAGTATTTCTGAATAGAATTCAATGGCGATTCTGAAGCAAATATATAAGAAATTCAGATGATAAGAGTATTGAGAAAAAATCCAAAAGAGTCAAAAAAATAGTTTCAAGGGAATTCCGTGAAAAATTTCAAAGATATTCTGAAAACACTTTCAAGTGCAATGTAAGAACCATTTGAAGATCAAACTCAAAAAACATTCGTCTAGACCATTTGAAAACGATAACTCCAAAAGGAAGGCCCCGGGAAAGTGTCTATGATAATAATAAAAAATGTTAAAATCAACACCAACTCGATCTTGATGATTGTGGGTACCACAAGCTTATTGCTTACTCGATGTTTTACCCCTCATTTCGATGATATTTCTAATATTTAAGGTGGTCTTTTTCAGAACGCGCACCTCCTCGTCGTTATCTCGCTGATCGCATATTTGCCTGTAGGACTGTACAGCCTCCTTAAGAGAGCACAACCTAAAAAGCGCTTGAATTTTATTTTAGGCTTTTACTCAAAAGGCCGTATTAAATTCAAGTATGGTATTTTTTCTGTCCTGAAAGGTCTTTAAAAGTACCTGAATTATGCCTCACATTTACATTCGTATACCCTTCCCATCAGAATTTTATTCAAAAAACATGGATGGCAAGGCCATTATAGAAATTGACATTGTATTGAGCATGCAAGATAACCAGACGGATCTTGCAGATTTGCAGCGGAGCATTGTGCATTAACAGAGCAGACATCGTAATCAGGTTCAAGGATTACCAAGCAGCCATTGCGGGTGGTTTATCGTTCAACGTTGAATCGAACACGTCCGGTGGTGGCTCAGATGATGACGAAATATATAAATATCCAAGCTACGAAGAACAACTCAATCCGTCACATCAGAGAACTTCTCTGAACTGCAGGTCCTGAGGAACTCGATCCTAAAGTTCTGAACAATGCTACGTTTGTAGCTCAAGCAATGGTCAATGTACCGATCAGGAATAATGTGATCCCTTACTGCCTAATGGTAATGGAGTCGTTCCTATCTCACTGGAAGAACTTTGCCAGTAACGATGAGCTTTTATCTGGAACCAGTCCTGCAAGTACAACCACAGTACAGTGGTTAAAAAGTAAAAAATCATGAACTTAATTGATTTCTGGTGACTGCATTTAAGTGTGTTCAGAAGGTATTCATAATTTAATCTTTCGCATCTTTTGGAATATGCACCTTAAGTTTGTTTTGAAGGTGCAAATTTTGCATAACATAGCATAAGCGATTGCACAAATCGTGGGTCAACCAATACATTTTTCAGGAAATATTTTGTTTTTCCAACACATCAAAATCTGCAAATCAAACACCACATTATACACCTGGCCACATCCTTACAATCGCAGGGAATAGGAAGGAAAATTAATCCAACATCTACTTAAGAAGGTGCAGGGAACCCATACTTCATAGATTCCACGGGAGGGAACATTTGTTTTATTTGAAAATGGAATATATTTAGGAATTTCTATTCGGCAATTTAAAGTGAATATTATGTGAAAATGTAAACAATCTTAAATGAATACAAATACTGTTCGTGGAAGTTATATTGTACATTGAGTGACTTATAAGCAATCAATGTGAAAAATTAGCCAAACATCCAGATTAAGTTCTGTGTTCAGCAAATTAGCTGATTTCTGCACAAAGTCTACTGAGGCTTGCAAAAAGCGAATTATGGATGGGGAGCACAAATTTGAAAACATTGTTGAAAAATGGGACAGTCAATTGCACAACTTTGCTATAAAACTGCAACCTCCTAGCTAATTGAGCTGTCAAGTTAAATCAAGCAATTAGATGTCAAACGGTACACTAGTGCTACCTATTGGGGAAATTCTCTCCTGGACTATCCATCATCCATAGGTCTTGTAAACTAGACAAGTTTTGCAAATATAGCAATAATCTATATGGTAGGAATCTTGATATTTGAACGAGTAGTTCAAGTCGTTCTACGATGACAGTTTATCAAGTAGTTTTGGTATGACATTCTACCAGCACATTAAATAAAGTAATTAAATTTTTCTAGCTTAGCACAAATACGACCCTATTTTCTTGACATTCTAGAACTTAACCTGTTAAACTGTTCGAATGATGTGATCCATAAGCAATACATTTAAATCACGTGATTCAAAGGATTTTCATAATTTTGATTAAAATCTGACTGCTATTAACTCTTGTAACACACATTGATTTAAAGATTTAAAAGTTAATAATTTTTATATAAATTAAGTAGACGATCTTTCTACAGTTTGAGGACATATTTCTGCATCAGCACTTTGAATTTCAGTTACATGCCCCTCCCCCTCCCTCATTACAAATTTCGGTTATAGCTACAGTCGTTCAACCCTGTCCGTCCAGCCAACCGACAAGCAGCACCATATACGTAATCTTGCTCGGGCGCGTACGATGAACTCATTCACTGTACTGAAACCAGTCTACTCGCTTTACACTCATTTCTCATGCTCCAAAAAATCCCTCAACCGGTTCCCATATGCATCATGCGACCGACAAGCTCCCCACGGTTCGTAATACCGTACCGTCTCCAAATCGGCTCGTCACGACTCGTCTCTTGCGGTGAGAAAACCAGTGGCGCGCGACAATCTTCGATCGTCACCACACCACATGGTGCACAAAAGTGCCATAATCGCTCTCATATGGTGCAATTATGAACTGCGTCCAGAGTGCAGGGCGCCATTTTCAGTAAAATTGATCCAATTTACCAAAGGTCGACCACCGGTGTCGGCCCAGGCCGGCTAGGGAACATTCCCAGCGTCCAATTGGCCTACTCCCGAAACCATGCTGAATGCCACGTTTTCGATCCCAAAGCATGAAGTTAAATATTGTGTTGGTAAACACAGTCGGAGCATAATTCCGAGATTTGGTGCGTTCAGCTCGTCCTTCCTTGCCGCTGTCCCCACTCGCGAAGTACGTTGGTTACGCAGCAGATGTGATTGTGCCCCCCTTTCTATGTTTCAAATGTGGCTGGTCATGCCAGGGGGTGTGGGTGCGGGGCATCCAAAGTGAACAAACAAAACGTTCGTACGTGCGAGTTCACGATTTTCGCCAAAAACATGTTGACCGCGTGCTGGTTGCTTGATATATCGATACATATATGAATAACCTAGAGTAGAAAAAAAAATTACATTCTACATATGGATCTAGGTGTGGGTGGGAGTGCTGCAGCAGCACGGTAGAAGTCGTTGACATTTGCAGCCAGTCATCAGCGAGCAGATCGCCGTCGTCATCGTCGTCGTCGCGAAACGATTTTGTTGTTCGGTTTTCCGTTTCGTAGGCGTGTTGATCACGTTCGATTCGTGGTCACTTCCAATCACATCTCCCAGAAGCCAACCAAGACAATGACGCGACGACGAAGGTGGAGTTGTTTGATCTGCTCGGTTAAGTGTTTTGTTCGTTCTGGTAGGAAACGATTTAAGAAATATGTAATGAGTTGGTGTTTGGAAATTATGAGAATTTCTTGGCAGAACGGTCAACGGCCCCGAGCGGACGTGGGTTGTTTGAAGAGACTTGTGGTGTGAAGTCGATATTTGTCAAACTGTGTCAATAAGGAGGGCTGTTGACGTTGTACGGAATATTGAATTGGGATCAACGTTCGTATTAAAGTTTCTGCTGATGATGTAATAACCGCACGGTTGCATTGATCTGAGTAAAACCCTGTCCACTCCTAATAAGGCTTCCCCGTAGTAAAAGGGCAACAGCGTGATTCAACACATCGTAATTCATCCACTTATTCTGCTGTGGTTCACCGCTCCAGTCAAGCCAGTCAAGACTTTCACTTTCCTCCATCTTCCATATTAGGAATCTCCCTTCGCCTTCGGCGTGGACCATTCGCCCATTCGACAGACATTTGATTGATGCGCTCGAAGGCCACTCTAAGACAGTCTCTGTCACGTGGTCAGTCAGTTGGTTTCTCTTTCCGTCATGTTACCTTTTAGTGGCCAGAGATACCAAACGAGGGAATTAGTACAATCTACTTTATCTAAATCCATCAGTCTGGCTGAACGTCGTCATAGCTGACGCGGCTGAAGGTGACTATTTTTGACTTTGGATTTGGCCGCCTGACGACTCGGGCAGATGTTCGTTCTGCGTGTGATCGCGATCTGGAAATGTTCCTCAAAACGAACGACCCGCCAGAGAGACGTCGTTCTATTCCAAGTCATTAATTTAATTCACACCAACGAAAACGGACTGAGCCGAAATGAAATAAACGACCGGCAAGATTCAGTCATTTCCACCCACGCCATCATCAGATCCGCCCAAGCTACACATCGCATCGGGAGTATGCGCAGAGTACTCGTTGTTCGGTGTCATATTCTGACTTTTCTCTAATTGGACGCGTAATCAACGCTGCAAACCACCACGACCGTCAGTAGTGAACGACTATAAGAAGAGCGGCCACCGTTCTCGCGATGATGACGCAATTGTCGAGCAAATACGGGCGGTGTGTGATGGCAAGATACCAATACCACGATGATATGCTTTGTGCGCCGGCGCTTTATGGCCGCGATTCTGATCGACGCTTTCAGCGATGATCTTTGACACGCCGGAGGACTCGTAATTTATTCAAGTCGTTCAGTTCGGTGGGCATCCACGGTGGCGTTCATCGGTCGGACTGCTGACTTTTAGCATGTGGTGTAAAACACTCATGAAAACACATGAAATGATGGCGCACTTGAGAATGTTTGGCCATCTTCAGTTGATTGCAAGTGTGTTGTGGAAGAAATTGGTTAGCTGAAAATGTATGCGTTGATTGCATGCAGCGCCAAATAAATGTTTTCAAAACATGCATTTTCAAAATTAACGACTTGGCTAAAGTGAAAAAATTTCATAAATGTATCCACCTATGGGGAGATTTGACCTTTTTAACTTATTTAAATTGCTCAAATTCGCGCGTAGAGAAGAGAGGTAAGCTAGTATCTGAACGATGTGTGGGTCTGAGTTTTAATTTTCATGCGATACGGTTTAACTCATAGAAGACAGAGACCTCTATTTTTTGTACAGAGATCTCTGATTTATTTGAATTTTTATGTGATTTGATGTGACTTAAGTTACTGGTTACTGAATTGTGGTATAATGCGTCCTTAAAAGGTTCCCAAGACAAGGGTCGGGTACGGCCACCTTGGACACCAGTACAACATATAATCGCCAATAATGATTATTTTAAATTCTCATGAGATTCCATGTGTCATATGAGAGATTTAGGTAATGTCAGGCTCCCCGAAGGTAGCTGGAACATGGTCGGATGTGATGAATGTGGGCCAATATGACCGCCAACGATCTTATTCTTTAGTTTTCATGTGATTTATTGTGTAGTAAGATGGGTTTTGGTGCAAGTCAGAAACTGGAAACTATTCGGACCGTGTCTGGGTAGGTAAATGTGGTCCCCTGGATACTAAATATAACTTCCATTGAGCTAGGCTATAAATTCTCCAATGATTTAAAGTGACGCATGATGAGTTTTGGTCCAAGTCAGAAATTGAACACTTCCCAGGATTACCCAAAACATGTCCGGATGTGGCCAAAATGGTCCTAGGCATTTGTTATAGCTACCATTGAATAAGGTTTTATACTTTCATGTGATTTGAGGGGTCACGTGATGGGTTTTGGTTTAAGTCAGATACTGGTCACTTCCCCGGGATTACTATTTATGCAAGTCAGAAACTTGCAATTTCCTCGGGGTTCCCGGAATATGTCCGGATGTGATCGATGTCACGATTGAACTAGTTTTCGAATTCTCATGTGATTTGGGGAGTCGCATGGTCAAGTCAGAAACCCGAGCAGGAACGAATATCTCGATACCTTTGCTATGGATTAGCCTTCCATAAGAGGCATAGGCGAAGCCAGAGGGAGTCAGGTGGGAAGGGGGAAACTCCCCCTCCCTAAACTCAGCAACACAAAGGCTTTCGGTTAAATGGTATTTGGCCAAATTTTCCATAGTTAATTTTTTTTTCGCTCCTCCCTAGCTCGAAACCTGACTGCGCCCTTGATAAGAGGTAAAATACCAAAAAAATAAAATCAAAAAAAGTTCCCACAATACCATTCCAATACCAAATTCTGCAAATGCAATAACAAAACAATACCACGCAGGTATTTTTTTGGTATCCAAATATAAATTTTTGTTATTTAAAAAGTATTTTGTACACAATTTTTTGAATTTTACACCTTATGTCAGGCTGATCAACACCAAATTTTGGTATCAGATCAGAATTAGGTATTTCCCAAGTAACATTGCAAGTTTTATAGTGGTTTTAAAGCATGCTTCAAGTCTAAATCATGGTCTACAGAACCCTCATAAAACCAAAATTGTTACTTGGGTCATAAGCTATTTTCTCCAGCTCGGAAACTGGCCACTTCGTAAGGAGCATGTCCGGATGTGGCCTAAATTGTCCTGGGTTCTCGATAAGACCAACATTGATCTTGATTTTGAAATTTAATGTTATTTGAGGTGTTGCATGATATGCTTTTTTTCCCAGGGGTGTACGCCAAGTGTGGCCAACATTCAATATTGCCACTGTTTTCGAATGAATATGTTAATCGTTTTTCACGTGAATATACTTTCTGAAAACAGATACTTACTTGGAAACAGTTATAATAAGAATCAAAATTTGGAACAGTTATAATAAGATAATTCAGTTCACTCTCAGTTGTTGACGAAACAAGGCAGGTGTACCTTTCAAAATCGAAAAGGGCGTTTCAATGCGTTAAGACGGAATCGAAACTCGTAGGGTGACTGTCCCTGGTGTTGGCCTAAGTTTCCTTAATAACTTATATACTTTTTCACTGTTTGGCCAGTTGTTCCGACCTCCCGGCCCAAGGCATGGAACGATGAGGCATCTTGCCCTCGGTCTTCCTCTTCAGGTTCTGCTGCACTTTACAGTCGCGCAGAACCGTCGGGCGGCTTGAACCAGGCTTCCGTTCGACGCTCTTGCGTTTCTCCAGAAGGGAGAGGATGTTGTAAATGTCGGAACTGCCTCACGATGTCCAACTTCTTCACTCCGGGCTGATCAAACAAACCATCGAGCGAAGTTGCTTGACTGTTTTTGCCTTGGCTGCTGCAAAGCAACTGATACCGCTGTTAATTTTTTTTCTGTACACAAGCAGCGTTGCCAGTGTTCCAGATTTATCAGGATTTTACAGCCGTCTTGCCAGATACACAGACAGATCACGATTATTTCCAGATTTTTTAAAATATGTTCCAGATTTTCCAAGATTTTAAAAATGTGTTGCTTTACAAATATCACATTTTCTAAACATTGTTGGCTGTCAAAAATCTTAAAATTTTTAAATATATCGAGCCAGTTTTATTTTATTTTGAGTTTTTGTTTAGATTTTGGTTATAATTATTTTTATTTTTTTGAATCTTGGAGGAATTTTCCTAATTTTGGAATTTAGAGAAATCGAAAACTGTTCAGAATTGAAAACAATAAATTGAGCTTTGGAAAGGCTTTTGAATATTAACAACCACCCGGACTTTGAAGTATGTTCCTGATACTTTTGAGGATACTTAATTAGATTTATATTAATATAATTTTAAATTACCTGTGAATATTGAGTTACCTTAGCAGTCTGCAATACTTAAAAATTCTGAATTCCCGTAGATTTGAGAATTTTAATGTAATTCTGAAAATAGTTTACAGTGAAGTGTAAGTATTCAGTCTGTGCAACCTTTGATTGAAGTGAAGACGGTATAAATTGTCTTTTGTAAACTCTGATGACAATTGCTTGGAGATTTTGACAATGCTGATACGAATCGTGAGAATAATTTCAAGGAATTATGTCCAATGTTTCTATGGAGATTACTTTTTATCAAATTTTAAGAAATCTGGCCTTTTTGGCAAACCACTTGAGTACTTTGGAAATATTGAAGTGATTTCAAAACAATTCTGATCTTCCCTACAAAGCAGTTCAAAGGATAAGTCTGAGAAGAATGTGACGGTCATTCTGAAGAGCGTACCATGGAAATTATTAAGAATATTCTAAGAGAAGTTCATAGAGAAAAAGTGAGACAAAATTATGCGAATTCTTGGAAATTATTACCAGTTTGAGGGAATTTTGGAATCATAGAGCGATTTATAAAAGACAATGCTAAGCACTCTTAGAATGTTATAAGTTTGGATATTATCAAGATTAGTTAAGGGGAATTCAGAATAAAAGTATGATGAAACTCAAGGATGATTAAAATTGAAATTAAGTAAGTCTGTAAATCAAGTAAATTCAGACTATCAAAAAAAAAAATCATAATCTGGGACCCAGAAAAAAGATAAATTCCAGAATTCAGAATTCTTTCAAGATCCTTACACTTCAAAAATTACGCTTTCAGACTTTCATTTCAGTTATATAATAATATTATTCTTTGGCATTAAGTTATTTGTAATGGTCATGTGGAGTTACTCGTAGTTTAGGTAAACTGTGAGTGAGTACCACGATGTTAGGCTTTGATTCTCACTTCAACCAGGAGAATTTTATTTTAAAATAAAATTGCCTACTGGTCTACCAAGTGTTGTGGGTTGTATGATGTCAAGAATGAAATTGGAAGTCTGATCAATCGCAGAGTAATATTACAATTATTTAAAACTAATGAAAATTTTAAAACATATTCTGGTACTGCATCAAATATTAAGGACTAAATCGACTCTTAGTTAAAAAATCATATCATCAAAGTTTCTTGACTCTTTGCTGCTTCAGAATCCTAACAATATTTTCTGCAGCATTTTACCAAAAATTTAAATCAATTTTGAAATGCTGCGTTCCATTTAAACTTTTTGGGAACAATGTCTCAATACTTTTCTTAGCTTTTGGATGATTTTAGCAATGCTAGCAAGTTGGCTTTATATATTTTTTAAACATGGATTTCATAAACATTCTGGTAGACACATTGACACATCACTTTGATTTCAGTAGCATTATGTTAAAAACAGGATTTTTGGAGCATTCCAGATTTATCCAGATTTTATATTTAGACTGGTCCAGATTTATCAGAAAATGACCTGGCAACGCTGTACACAACAGGGCTGTTATGGTTGGCAATGTCGCATGAAAAATCTATGAATTTTGGCCCGTACATACATTAATTTTAGGCAATTTTTCAGCAGCGACCAAAAAATGCATTTGTATTGTCCAGATGACGCGCTGTTCCAAGAAAAAAATAAAGAACGGAAGATTTTTAAGGATGGGCTCAATATTTAGATCCCTAGCACAAAATTAGAACCTAGGACGAATTTGGAACAAAGAAGTAATGTTAGTTTGTTGTTGAGATATCAATTCGTCACTCTTTATCAAATCCAATGGTACGTATGGAAAGGTAAATAAAAATTGCAGGTTATCTATTGTAGAATCGCTGGTTACCCCAAGGGGGCAGGGGGGGAGGGGCACGTATCTCCTATTTTGGGTAGGGAAGCCAATGATTACTTCACAGATGACAAATAACTTTAGTCTATTTTATTGAGTTGACCACTTTGTGCCGAGCAGTTTATCCTAAACTTTTATTTAAGTAGTAAAGATTGGATATTTTTGTTCAAGAGGTATTTTCACTGATATTTTATTTTTTTTTTCCGAAATTTACAGAATCATGAATCGGCCTTTAGGTTGAATAAAAAAAAAATAACTGTCAAACTGAAGATATTTTATTTTAACTTTAAATAACTTGCACTCATTACGACAATGGGACTGCAATTAACATTTCTTTAGAATTTTAGGGTGAACACGAAGAAAATTCAATGGATGGAAATTCTACTTAGGGTTGATGCATATATTATGTCACGCTCTAAGGGGGGAGAGGGTATAAGATTTTGTGACAAGCAACACATTAGGTATAGGAAAAACGTCACGATAGGGGGGGAGGGGGTAATTTTTTGCTCGATTTAGCGTGGCATAATTAATGCATGGGCCCTTAATAAAATCAAAACATCCCTCTGATTTCCCGAACTGTTCACAGAATGTCTAAGCAGCTTTCAGTGGAATTTCATATTAGATCTGAGGACTTCAAAGGTGGTTGTGAGGAGAAATTCACGCGGAATCTATGAATTGCTTCTGAGAACCACATGATTCCTGTTAAATCTAAAGAATAATGTCAATGAAAATCGGTAATGATTTCCAAGTTAGTTTTACAAAAAAATTCCAATGAAATTGATATTTAATTATAATGAATCCTAAATAAGGATCTCAAAATATTCTGATAATAATTCGAAGCATTATTTGTGAGCACCTAGCTCGATGTGCTTCCCTTAATTTTGTACCGACCGGATTAGATGCAAACAGCGTATTTGCGGGATTGTTGTCTGGAATTCTCATAACATCCCAAGTAACAATTTTGATTTTATGAGGGTTCTGTAGATCATGATGTGGACTTGTAGAATGCTATAAAACCTCTATAAAGCTTGCAATGTTACTTGGGATGTAGCTTTGGCGACTTTCTGAATACAGAAGAATTTAAAGAGAATAATGATGGAATGGGAATTTTGAGGAGAATTTCAACGAGAGTTTTAAGCCTGATTCCATGAAAATTTAATAAGAATAATTTAGAAAAATCAATTATGAAGAGAATTCTAGGTGACTTTTAAGGAGAAGTAGTGAAGATAATTCCCTAAAAAATATTCTGACTAGTATTCCAAAATAAGTATGAGATTTATAATTTCAAAACAAATTGAATGCAAAAATGAATTTCAAATAGTTTTAAGTTAAATTTCAGGGTAATTCTAAGGAGTATTTGATGGAAGTTAATCTGAGGAGAGTTCGTAGGAGAGTTTCAAATCAAATTTGGCGGCGTATTCCTATGCAATTCCTGGCAAACTTTTTTTTTCTCAGAAATCTAATCGATTTACAGTCTTGGACAAAGTGGTTCTGCATGGTATTCCCAATATATGTTTGACAGTTAGTGAAATTTGAGTATTATTTGACTTTTTGTCAAGCTAATTAATAGGTTTGATTTGTTTCCTTCACAAAATTAAACAATTATCCTACAAATCCTGATCATAACCAAATTCGATCAAATTTGACACCGTTGTTGGGGACCACAATCGGAAGAGCAGTGAGGAACATCATACAAACTAGACCCACCCTAATGTTCACTTTGATGATTGTTCCATCCTGTGAGTTTAATTCAAACAACAATAACGACCATACACTGTGTCAAAGCATCATCTTCTATTCGAATGAAACCTCATACCACTCATATCGAAACATTGAAATCGCTTTTTTTTTTTAATGATAGCTTCAATCGGATGACGGTTGTTATGCAATAAGATGATGCTCTTTTTGAATACAGGATAAACATTGATACGAACGGACCTATGTTAAAATACATAAAGCTCCCTGTAGAATGATTGACATCCCACATTTGTTTATTTATTTGTTAATTGAAAAATTCAACTGAAAATTATTTTCTAAATGAATAAAACTTAAACTAAATAGTTACGGTCAACGGTACGGAAAATACCATGTAACCGATGACGAAACACGTCAGCTGATACATTGAAGTCGAACATATTGAAAAAGTTGTTGAATTTCCGGCTGATTGCTCGAATTGGCTCATGTTGTGTATAATTTCGGCGCCGCGGTTCCAAAAACAGAAAGTCGCGTAGACGAAGAGGCCAGGAGTATACATATTTAGCTGAGCCAGCAGTGTTGGACAGTCAATGTCACCCGTAAGCAGCTTTCCAGCATGGTATAAACATTGGTAAAGCGTGGAAACCCAAGATTGTCTATTGCGTGGTGGAGGAAGTTTTCTCTACTAACGAACGATTTTTGCATCCATGATGGAATAACTGTTCATGGCTATTCAATATGGAAATTTTAATATTCAAATTACAAATCTAATTTAAAACATTTGCAAGTCATCCTATTTTAAAATTGTTGTCCTCTGAGCGCTGTATGTTTTACAGACAATTTTAAAATAAATGTCATCCATTATTTGGATGCCAGTCATCTTGATGCTCATCAGCTGATAACGATTTCAACCATAAGGCAATCATCAGAAATTCGAAAGCATATTGTTAAGGCCTCTAGCAATGCAATAATCATTCGAAGTATTACGAAGGTTTTCGGTCAGTGTACTCCTGGTGTGTATTCTCGCGTCACTTTTCAAATAGACCAATGTAACATATCCACCATTTTGAGAAAATCGAAGTTGAATTTCGACAGATTATTATTTTAACTGTTTAAAAACAATACATTTTGCAATACTATTTTTAATGTAGTCAGTGTATAATAACGTTGAAAATTCAGAAAAAAACGATAAAATCACAATTTTACTTTGAATTTCATGCTACAACATAGAAAAAACCACAAAGGACGTTTTGACAAGTCGAGTTGTACATCGGACATGTTACATTGGACGATTTTTCTCAATGACATAATCAATGAGTGTTACATTGGACGTTTTGTCTACATGATACTAGATTCCCTTTCACAGATTTCAGAGTATAGTACCTAACTTTAGATTGGCCCCGCCTTTGGAAAATGAGCACCAATCATGTTAGAAAATGAGCACCAGTCAAACTGTACATTGGACAATTTTTGATCAATGATTTTTTTAAATAAATGAACGGAAATTTGGATGGGTGTTTTTGTATCACATACAATGATAGAAGAGCAATAGCTTGTATCGCTTAACTCGATTTGTTTACATTTGTTACATTGGTCTATTTGAAAAGTGACGCGAGTATTGCCAATTTTATGTCAGTTTAAAATCACATCAAGTATGGTGGTCATGGGTATTTTACAGCTGCCAAACCCCCTTCATCCAGTTTGAATCCAACATGTCTTCGATATTCTGATTCAATGGAAAAAATAACAGGTTGCCTCGATTTTCCATCAAGATGAAGGTTTCAAACTATGGCTCAGTTATGGAAAATCCAAAATTGACGTTGCATATTGTTGATCAACTTAAAACTCCCTCCCCACTCGCAGCGTATTTTTCTATACTTAATACCGGTACATGACCGGTAACAACTTCTGTAACCTACTCTTCCCCCCTCAAATGCTACGTCATTTATGAATGTTCCCCAATTGCCCCCGGATGGTGACTGCGTTAGCTCATTAGGGTGGTTCAAAATATAAATTTGACTCTACCTAGCTCAGTTGATTCAAAATCAGTTCTCCCAAAATCTGTGCTCATTTGATTGCGGTCTCATATTGTAATGGCCCTTTGAAGTTTATATAAGTATGGGAAAAGTGATATTTTTGTCTGCCTCCCACGTTTTAGCCTTTTGCCATAACGATATTTTGAACTACTCTTATATTCAAATGTTGCGTTCAATTCCAAATTTTAACACCTACCTTAAATCTCAAATCCCAGAAATATTTCAGAATTCTTTCCTCGTGCTTTAACGGTGTACAGCTCACAGCCGGAACAGTTGACAAAAGACTGCCAAACCAAAGTCCACATTCAGCATTGACAGATCTTTCGGTTTCCGTTTCAAAGCGATGGCAAAATTCACCATCACATCACACGGAAAAAGCTTCGCGTCACGACGTTGAGGCGCCAAGAAGCGAGTGCGAAAATCCCGACTCGAGCGCGCAAATCCCGACTCGAGCGCGCACGGGAAAAGCAAAAGGAAATCCATGTAATGACTAAAGCACACGGAATGAGTTTCAAACTCAATTTGCATGTTATTACTTTTTTTTCCTGGGTAGCAGCAGCAGTCAGCGCCGGTACCACAATCATCCAAGGTTGGCCCATTTTCACTGGGTGAAAAACATCGATGGGCGAAGGCTGGTGGGAAGTTAAGGAGAGCTCCGATTGACGTTGAAATAGTTTGACAGTCCGCCATTCCTCCGGTTGCATTGTTAGTAACGAGAGGTGAGATGGGGGGGGGGTCAGAGCAGGAATAGGAATATATTTTGTTATGCGATTTCCACAAAGGCGCCGGAATGGTTTGCAACAAGGAAATGCTGCAATGGAAATGTTAGTGTGGAAATGTGCCGAAAGGCGAGTTTTCTCGGGTTTAAAGTTTCATTAGTGTCATTCTCCGTGAGAAAAGGAAAGCATTGCGCGTAGGACTGGTGGGGAGGTAGGAGAAAGTTTCGTGTAAAAGTTGCTCAGAACCCCACGGCATTTTTACAGAGCGAGCCTTTGGTTTGGATCACAACACAAACACTAGGACCAGCAGCAGCGGCCGGCAGAGCACGAAATGAAAAACCAGTGTCGAGAACAACTGTTGGCAAACAAAATGATTTATTTGCAGCGAATTGGAGCTGGAGAATAAAAATCAAACGAGGAAAAACAAAAGTTTACAACCGACCGAAGCGAGAGTCAGTAAGCGGACGGGAGGATGACGTAGGAAAACTCTTTGCGAACCCAGATCCGGGGTGGTTTAGCATGGGACCATTTCTTAAACGGGTTTTCGCGTTGGCTGGTTTTTATCCCGGGGAAAACATTACTAATTAATTTAGGACAGTTTGACGTCGACGAGCTTTTGAATCAATTTAAAGCAAAACGATGTAATGGACGCTCCTTTTTATGGGATCGAGGGACGCACGCGGAGTCAATGACACATTACGCTCACTTAAAGTGCATCGCTTGAGTGACCATCTGAGATGTCTCTGTACAAACATATCGGTTCATTATGGTTGATGGGTGACGTTTCGGCCGCATCCTCGATCCCATGCAAGAGTAATTAATATGCTTGTCGAAAAATGAGAGGGACTCTGTCAAACCAGCCTGTCAACACCTTAATTAATGGAGGGAGGAGAGGTGGCTCTTTTATTACTTCACTCGCGCTCTGCTGGTACTGTTGAGTCGATGCGAAAAATTAAGTGCGAACCAAACTAAGGGGCTGATCAGAAACCACGTTGATAATTGAGGGAGGGGGACGGAGTTGGCCATTTTCGATGGTCCATACAAATTTCCAATAAGTATATGGACGATTGTCTATCACAGGGGAGTGGCGGGTCTGGAACCTTTCGAAAACGTTCTTCGTAGTTTATGAATAGCCCCCAAGTTCGAACGGTGATGGTGGCATGTCGTGGTAGTGACAATGAACTTGACTCAGATGTTTGGTTGCACACACGCGTTTATTTAGGAGTCAACAAACAGTTGGTAACGCAGGTTGTTTTCGGCAGATGAAGTTTAATAGGTAATTGTTCGGCACTGTCGTGTGGAGAAGGGAGTACCGTAAAACGGGGTAACATTGATAGTTTTTTAAAGTATATTCTAAATATTTTTTACACCAATGAATGTTTTTCAAATTTTATATTTTTAAAACGTGTACTGAAGATCCAAGAGTTAATTTGTTAGTAATATGTTGAACGAAAATTAAAGCATTTGCACTATTTTTTTAGTTTTGTGACCGAACTTCAGTATTTTGATTTGGGGTTACTTTGATAATGCTCGATGAATTTAGAAAAAAATGAGTGAAACTCAAACAATTTAGTTCTTTATATATGAAACTTTGAATGAGTATATAATCAGAAAACTTCATAAGCAATAAGAATACAACATTGAATTTGTGATGGCTGTATCGGAAATATATTTCATAAGTGATGGTTTGAGTGCTTTTTAAAAAAGGCGAAAAACACGAAAATGATTTTTAAATATTTTTGTAAAATATATAACACATACTAAATAAAAATTATATACGATATCAACGGAAATACCCTAAGCTACAATATGGAAATAAAGTTTCTTATTTGGAAAAAGCACAGCGAGTAAATTTATTCTTTATATCATACCATCAAAGTTACCCGCATTATCAAAGATACCCCGTTTTACGGTACATTGATTGTGCAGTAGAATGAAAATCGATCCAACTCCGACTCAGAGGTTAACTAACTCCGACTCTGAATCCGTACTAGAATTCATCAAAATGCAATTATTTGAAAAAAATCACGAAATAAAATTTCTTTAAACATTTCAAGCAAATTTAAGCAATCCTTATCAAAATCTGTCATCACTTCTAACAAAATAAGTTACTAACTTTTGTAATGAAAATGGACACATAAAATTTCGAAATTCGTCACTGTTTCGAGCAAAATATTATAGCTTAAAAAAAGTACATTTAAAATTTGTATTGGCATATCTCACAACTTATAACGATTTCCGTCCTATCAAATGGTTAAACGTTTAGACATAGTTTGCCGTATCTTACAGTAAAATTTGCATAACTTGTTTATAACTTGAATTGACAAGAGTTCATTTAACAACTTATAACGAAATAGAGCATAATTTTCCACTAATTTCAGCAACATAAAGTTAACATGTCCTGTTACCATGATTTGCCATAATTGTTAACGAGGTTGATAACAAAAATCCAAAAGTGCTCACAGTTTGCAATGGAATGCCGAACTTGTTAAAAATTGGCTATAATCGCAAAAAAAATTGGTCGCAACTATGGATGAAATTGATCACAATGTTTAACAAAGTCCACAGCTATCTTCGAAAATAATCACAACTTCCAACAACTTCCAACAACTTCCAATTGAACAAAAATCTATCGCAGGTTTGCATGAAAATTTTCTATACTTTATGATATTTTTAAAAGAAAAAGACATAACTTTAGATGAAAATTATCTCAATTTACAAACAAAAACATAGTGCAAACATTATTGGGCTGAACCGAACTTTTAATAAAAATTTCTGATAAAGTTTTCACCATTTTTGTATATAGCACCATGACCAAAGTACTTTAGAATAATTTTGGAAGATTTACAGTCAACTCTCCCTAACTCGATGGGAATCCAGGCTACTTCGACCTCTTTGTCCGTACAAATGTCCCAAATTTACTCGATGAGAGTTGACTATACTACACTTTAAATTATTTTGTAGTAAAGTATTAATTTTTCATTCCGCCCTTTGACTGGGAAACAATCCGTACAGCACCCTAGCAGCACACTTGCAGCAGAGTAGTTGTAATTACTTGTATGTAACTTACTTCAGTCACAATCAAGTTGCAGCAACTTATTATGATGGAAGTGTGTTGCTTAGGCAATAATTTTGTTTTAATTTTCGGAAAACGACTCTGATTCCACGACTCCGACTCCACGATTTAAACTCCACTACTTCAACTCCACGATTTAAACTCCACTACTTCAACTCCACGAGTCCGACTCCACGACTCCGACTCCACGACTTCGACTCCACGACTCCGACTCCACGACTCCTACTCCACGACTCCGACTCCACGACTCCGACTCCACGACTCCGACTCCACGACTCCGACTCCACGACTCCGACTCCACGACTCCGACTCCACGACTCCGACTCCACGACTCCGACTCCACGACTCCGACTCCACGACTCCGACTCCACGACTCCGACTCCACGACTCCGACTCCACGACTCCGACTCCACGACTCCGACTCCACGACTCCGACTCCACGACTCCGACTCCACGACTCTGATTCCACGATTCCAACTTCACGACTATAACTCCACAACTCCGACTCCACGACTCTAACTCCACAACTTCGACTCCACGACTCCGACTCCACGACTCCGATTCCACGACTTCAACTTCACGACTCTGACTCCACGATTCCGACTCCATAACTCCAACTCCACGACTCTGATTCCACGATTCTAACTTCACGACTCTGACTCCACAACTCCGACTCCACGACTCTGACTCCGCGACTGCGAATCCACGACTCTGACTCCAAGATTCCGACTCGTGGCAATACAGGCTATACAAACTGTTTTATAACATGTGTTTTGCTTGAGAGAGAGCACAAGTGCATGCTCTCACCGCCATTCCCCCGAAATTTTTGACTTATTCCATTTCACTGCGTACATTATCCCGAATTACATTACCTCGACTAATCCATTACCCCGAATGGTCAATTAACCCAAATTCCTTTCCCTTCAAATGACCTGCTTCCAAATGACCAGGTATCGGTAAAAGTGAACTTTTGTATATAACCTGGAAATGATTTCTCGGAATGTCCCCGGTAGGAAACAGTAGTTGTTCCGAAGCATTGTGTCAATTCACCGAAGATCTTGTTGCCGAAGGTCAGCTCACCAAAAGAAAGAAAATAATCTCCAAAATATTGCTCATTGAATCAGCAGCTTCAAACGGCGCCGGTGGTGTAGTGGTAAGCGTGATTACCTCTCACCCCAGCAGGCGTGGATTCAATCCAAGTCGGCGCCGCCAGGATGTTCTGAGGCATAACATCTCTGATCACGCCTTCCTTCGGATGGGAAGTAAAGCCGTTGGTCCCCGGTTCATGAGTTGATGGGTCGATAGGTAGGGTCCAGGTGTGGGAGCTGCCTTCCTGGCACGTCGGTAGCATTGGTGCTCAGCACGGAAAACAAGATCGACGGAAAAAACAAACCAAAGGAAAAAAAAAAAAAAATCAGCAGCTTCCACTTTTTCCATTTGTTCCATTTCCTTCTAATTCCCTCAATTATACTTTTTAATGAAATGTAGGTGTAATAAATTTTAGGAAAAAAATCAGCACCTTTCAAAGGATGTCCTACTGCATGTTACATACACATTCGCTATCGACGTAACAGCCGCCAGTTGCCATATCGCTGGTAAAACGCAGTAGAGCGTTAACTCTGACCTGTACGGTAGTGACCACTACCCCATACAAATTTAACTCTCGGCGATCTTCGTCCCGGCGGTAGCCTGGAGGCCACGATGGCGGTATAAAGAAGCGGACTGGGAAAGCTACGGTGCCACTGTGGATACTCTACTACAGCAGCGAAACCCAGGCAGTATCGAGGACCTCTCGGACGCCATATGCGAAGCAATAAGAGCCGCCATCCCCAATACTAGCAGCGTACCGGGGAGACAAGCCCTCGGCTGGTGGAATGAACGTCCACCTATTTCGCAACCCTAGGAGAAGTTCTCCAGAACGCCTACGACAGCAGTCTGCACATCGAGATAGTATCGCTCGACATATCTAAGGCGTTCAACAGAACGTGGACGCCCCTCTTCCTTAAGCAATTAATTGACTGAAGTCTTAACGGACCCATCGTTCACTTCATCCAGAACTTCTTGTCCAACCGCTCATTCCGAATCGCAGTCGGCAACACCAAATCCCGGCTCTTCCCCGAGGAAACGGGTGTCCCACTAGGATTGGTTATCGCCGTTACCCTGTTCCTCGAAGTCTTCCGTGAACTACCGAAAAACATATCTGTGTTCGTCTACGCCGATGACATCTTCATCGTCACCACCGGACCCACGTCAGTACGCACAAGGTGGGCTCGCTGAAAATATCAGCCTCTAAAAGCATGGCGTCTGCCCTTCTCGTCACTGAATTAGCGTTGACCGATTCCTCAACTTTAAACAGCATTTCAGTGCAGTCAAGAAAAAGTGCCGCAGCCGAGTGAATCTCATTCGGACCATTTCCCAACAGCACAGATCGAACAACCGCAGCATCCGTTTTCACGTTGCGAATGTAATTTTCGACAGTCATCTTCTATATGGGCTGGAGATGAACTGCATCGCAACGGATAAGCTTTTAGGTACGTTAGCGCCAGTCTTCAACACCTACGTCCGGATTATCTCTGGCCTGCTGCCATCCACGCCTTCTGACGCTGCGTGCAACGACGCGGGAATCCTACCTATCGCAACCAAAGCCGCTGTTTTCAACTCTAAGACATCCGAAAATCAAAGGACTTCCTCCTCGACGAGGGGAACAGACTCCTTCGCACGGATACCCTCAAATATTTCCCTCCAGTGGCCAGGGTCCACTGGTATGGAGACAAATGCTGGCAAATACCATTACCAAAAATCGGAAGCCGGATAAAGGGCAGGTTCAAAGCCGGAGACAATTCCGTGGCCATGAAAAGGACTGTAGCTGAAATGTTAGGAGAAAAATACTCCACGCACACTCACCGATACACGGACGGATTTTGCTCTCGGGCCGAGGTCGGTATCGGAGAGTGCTTCATAACTTAATCGGTACCATTGAGAAGATGAATGGACCAACATGTGTTGACAGCTGATTTAAAACTCTTTTGTCAGGTCGGCCAGCCACTTTGGGTCTATGAGGTGTACTAGGTACCGAGGGACCAATACGGAACCGAAGCAACCTTCACTCAATAAAATATGACTCAAAACTAAGGCAAGTGGCGGTACTGCTCAATAATACTAGACCTATTTTCGTAGTAAGCTTACATCTATTATTTCGAGCATGTATACACTTATCGCATATCTCAGAAGCACATCTTCACTGCTGGTATCGGTGGGGGCCCCATGATGTTGCTCTAGCTGCACTGCTGCTGTCGGTGCTGCTCGTTGATTGTCGCAAGACATCCAACGCCGTTGCGTTGGTCGCACTAATGCACCGTCCCGTCGTCCAGTGTTACACAGAGGCACTTCTGCAACACTCTCGTTGCACCACAGCTCATCGTCTGTTCCTACAATACACCTAATGCAGCTTTTCGCCGTAGCCTTCTCCAATATACCGTGTCTCACTGCACTATCGTCTCACCGCAATCCCGCTCTGCTGTAGACGGTCACATGCACTAGACCGCAAGTTTTGGATCCAGCACTTATGGAGTCCTGACGATGCGTCTAATATCTGATATTGAACGGATTTTCCATGCATGGTTCCTTTTTACCTCTATAAAGATGCGATAAATGTTTCATTCTTTTGAAGAGATTTCAGTTTCTAAAAGATAACCCACGAATGTACACACATTTATGACATGCTTCATTTTCACGTCCATGGCTGCTTGAGATTGAAGAGGAATGAATTTTCAAATCCTACTATCAATACAAGCTGATAGTTGTAAACACATTAAACAAAAATTCTTGAAAATATACCCATTTTACTCATTGAGAATTGCATATTTGTGAAATCGGTGACAGTTATTCTGAATTATCCTGTACACTAAAATTACTGCTTTTGAGAGATTTCAAAAATGTCTTCATCTTCGATTCCAATTTAGCCAAAAAAAAAGTGTATGGAGTGTAGACACTCTTCAACATTCTCCGCCCAGAAATTCCTTTCCCTCTTCTGCTTCAAACATTAGTTAGGTGAACTTTCCTTCAATACAGCAACCAACCCGCACCTCCTTCTCCATTCGATTGCCAATCACCACCCACCACCTCAAAGCTATCAAATCGTTCTGTTGAAACTAAATCTCGATATAAATCAATTTGGATCGAAATCGAAATAGTAAAACCGGGGAAAAGGCGCGTAGTGAAGAAATATGGAAACGAGCTGCTTGATGTTTTTTGCCCACCCTGCTGGAAGCTCCTTTCCCCGCCGATCAAAGTAAATCAGGAATAAGGAAAGCGCAGACCAACCGTTGGCTTTTCCTGTTCCGTTTTCTCCTTTGGATTTTTTTTCTCTCTCGATTTCGCTAGCATGTAGCAAGAACTTTTAAAGTTTATGGAAAGCTGGGAGTGGTTGGACGTGGGTGGTGGTGTGTTGAGTGAAAGAATAATATCCGAAAATAAGCCCCGCAGTAGGAAATCGGGAGTGGTAAGGCGACGCTTTGACTGGCGTCGGCGGTTGGTGGTTGGAAGATTAGCTGTAGCGCGGCGCGACGGATGGATAGGAGTTGTGTGGATGAAGAAAAATGACGTGAGTTTTTTGTGTCGGGATGGCGTTGTTCTGTTTGGTGAGCAAGCACTGGAACGAGTTTTGCTGTAACGTGGCAAGAGGATCGATAACACAAAATCAATTTTGGGTAATATTTATACGTGTTATTTCATGGAAAAAAAATCCCGGCGAAATAGACGGAAAGCAAAATCTGTACTGAAAGATTTATTGCACTTTGCGCTGAAGTTGGTGGATTGTTTTTCATGAGCTAGGGAAGATTCCTGAAGCTTAAAGTAGAATTAATAAGAGATTTTTAGGATTTTAGATTCATGTACTCCACCGTAAATTTCAGCAATTGATCCACTTCAAGCAATGCAAAACAAAACAACAACCACGGTTTTCAACGATTTTCTCTTTTTGGGGATGGTACAAAAAGGCTCAATGGTATTACACTTTTAGGCATAAATTAACGTGTCTCAGCTCCTCCCTCCCTTCATAAGTGAATGGATTGTAGATTAACCTTTACTTTTTTCTCTATTTTCAGGTAAGTGCTCGCTGTCCATAGCCAAGTACACGCAGGGAAATTGTAAGTCTAAATAAAAATAAAACAATACTGGTGCTCTTATTTCAGGATGAGTAATCAACATTAACAGCACGATATTCAAATTTGTTGTTAATCATTCCGGCAGCAAGCAACGAAGTAGAAAGTTCGTGCAGTTTTCAGCAAATTAGTTAACCCAAGACCTTCTCTCTTTTATTTGCCATTCAACTCGCCTTCAACGGTTGTGCACTGTCTGTAGCTAATCTGATGCTAAAAAAGGGTTAAGCTCAAACACCTTTCAGCCCCTGCCTCGTGTTTCATCGATCTTGTGCAATGACGCCGACTGGCTTGTGGCCCATAAAACAGAAGAGCACCTAAAACAGCCCGGGCTCGTTACACAGTCCACTGGAGAAAGTAAATCGTTTCGAAAGGAAGCCCACGAACGAACCAGTCACTGCTCACCAGCCCAACCCGGTCAATTCAGAAGCAAGCACGGTCGGTGGCAGAGTATTTAAAATGCTGATTGGCCTAATTTTTCCCTTTTGCCCATTGCTAATGCTTTTTGCAAGTAGCTTTCATTTTTCCTCTCTCATCTTTTGCCTGCTGCTGCAACCTGGCAACCTGGCTTCAGAGTTGCAAACCGAACTTAAAATGCTACTCCAGTTCAATGCTGCCGGAGTGCCCACACCCGTCTTCCACCCCCTTTTTTTCTGACTGCACTACAATTTACTACAGAAAAGCTGCTTGTCCTGGCGCTCGTGCAGATCGCTCCCCGCCCGCTGCTGCTCGACGTGATTTGGCAAGTTTGCCCTTTGGCCTCCCAGCCAGCGAGGAGAATGATTTAAATGGTGGCACAATGAAACTGTTCAAAACTTGAGCGATCATTATTCACGAGGGTGGGCAATAACAGGAAGTAGAATTTAAAACTGCATTCAAATGATTTGAAAACTTTACCTTCGTTTGGCCGCTGCAATTAATATATAGTTGTTTCAATTTTATCCACTCATTTCGAAACGAACTTTTCAGATGGCTTCGAATTGAAGTCATTACTGCACAAAAAACGTAAAGATCTAGCTTCGGTTCAAACCTGCGGTTTTATCAACGATGCTGCAAAATGGTTAATTAATTTTTCAATTTGACAATACTTGAAAAGGTTAAGCACTCTTCAGTCGTTTCAGCTAGCAATTTGTCAATTTGTATTTGCATTGCAAAACCTGAAGAGATTTGCAAATAACTGGCACGAGCGTTGAATCCGGAGAATAACTGGTCTCAGCTTGTTGCTGTTTGAAATTGATTAATTACACAAATGAGGTCTTCTCAGGGTATTTTCATATGTTTCATGTACATTTTTTTTTATCTTGTTCATTTGAAAGGCTCAATCACGTTAACTTTACGGAGCCGATATTTCATTGTTTTGTAACAACATTTACTTACTTCTAGGTCTAGAAATAGTTGGGCTTACCCGAGGTATGTTTTTCATTGATTTGTTTTCCGTCCATCATGTTTTCCATACTGAGTACTAATGGTACTGATGCCAGGAAGGCTGCTCCCACACCTTTTTTTGTTTCTTAATTTATTGGATAAGGCTCAACCGAATTAACTTTGCAGAGCCGAGGATTATTGTTCACTATACAATACATCTTAAAACTATAGTCAAAAGGTACAACTCAATAAACATTTTATCTTCCGCTATCCAATAAGCCTCCTCCACCAGAACGGGAGCCACTTCCAGTGGTTTCATTGTATGGCAGATTCGCCAACGGGGTCAGAGCGCTTTCATTGCAGCAATGGATGCAAAACGTGGTCAGCACTCACACATTCATCACGCAACGGTTGGTTTCCAAAGTCGATGACGTATCGACTGAAAGAACTGCTGATGAAGAACAATGAGTACCACACAATGGTTGCTGCCGAGTAAACAGACGATCGCGTGACACACATTGAGAGTGGTCTGCTTCTATTGACAGCCGAGTGAACACTCAGCTTCCACACCTGGACCCTACCAATTGACCCATCAACTCATGAACCGGGGACCAACGACTTTACTTCCGGCGTGATCAGAGATTTTATGCCTCAGAAGATCCCTACGGTGCCGACTGGGATTGAATCACGTTTACTACTACACCGTGGTGCCGCCATGCCAGAGGTTAGAGGGGTACATTGCCCAAGGATAGGTTCAGGGGAAGAGTTTGTGGGTGGGGTTTCGCTATCTCATCAGAACGTTGTGCCAGTATATGAACGGTAGTGTGGTTCTAGATTCAACCTCGTCTGGAGTTGGAGCGAGTGTGTTAACTAGTGAGCGATGATGAGAATCATCGAGATGAGGATTTTCCATGTAAAATATTAAGCCAAAAAAGGCAGTAAATAATACTTTGAGTGACTTTTAAGAACTACGAATATATTCAATTTTGCAATTACTAAATACAACAAACATTAAAATCCGACCGGATAGTGAGATTATGTAAAACTGTTCGAATGACTGTTGTAGACTCAAACAGTTTTGTGAAGAATTCAACTTGTATGTTCTTTTTTTATTATTAGGGGATTGATTGAATTATCAAATAATGTAAAATTTTAAGCTTCATAATTGAGTTACAATTCGAATTATTAAAACTGCTATCGTTTTGAATTACTTTACCTAGTATTTCACTTCCGGTATGTGCTTGAAAAAAAATTGGTATTTGGTAGACGCAACACATTTGTAGTTTTTTTCTTTGTTTTGTTTTCCGTCGATCTTGTGTTCCGTACTGAGCACCAATGTTACCGACGCCAGGGAGGTAGCTCCTACATCTGGACCCTACCTATCGACCCATTAACTCATGGACCGTACATTTTTAGTTCTACGGAGAAAATTTCAGCTCAATTGATTATAAGAGAATCAAGGTACAATATGCCAAAGATGACCATTTTATATGAGAATCAGCTTGCAGTGCTAATTATAGCGAACAGCACTGTTAAAAAACCGGATATGAAAGAGCAAAATACAGCTAGAATTTTGTTTCAGTTAAACAAAGAGATGCGATATTTATCTGCACAATTCCGAAATATTTGTTTTGATCTTCTTCTTTTTCCTCTTTTCTTTATTTAACGTCGATCTCTGTTCCGCAATCTAGTGCCAATCACCGACGAACATCGATTGCCATCCATTGACGGCAATGGAATATGCAGGAAGGCAGTTTCCACACCTGCGTAGGATATCGAACCCATTCAACACACATGGGCCGGGACCAACGGCTTTGCTTCCCTTCCGAAGGAAGACGTGACCAGAGATTTTTATGCCTCAGAAAAATCACACCGACCTCGGCTGGGATTGAACCCATTGGGGGTGAGAAAGCAGTCACGCTCACCATTACACCACCGGCGTCGGCACTTGTTTTGATGATTTATGGGATTTGCCCTTTACCTTCCCTGGACCAGAAAATTAGTCTGATCTCATCAAAAGAAAGTGAAACGCGAAAACAATAGAGTTGTGAACCACACCATACCCTTATTTCCGTTAGTTTCTACTACGCGTCTTCAAGAGCATGATGATCAGCTCTCTCCAAACATACAACTCTGAAATTATAGTGCAGCAAACATTGGGTAGCAATTTCTTACAGACAGTCACTGTCATTTAAGAGATTTGTGCAATGGAAAAAATCGAAGATACATAGCAAATCAGCCATTTATGAACACTGTCTCGTATGTCCATAACGCTCCAGGAGTTCTCTCCTCTTGGAAGTCACGCTTAAAAACTTTCCAATCAATTCACATACGTTTTTCTCCACAATTTTCTATCGGATTTTCATGAATATTTTTTTAATCACTTCAGGGCTGTGGAGTTGGAGTCTGACGCATTTTTGAGACTACGACTGTTATTAAAAATTAACGTGAAACTAGATCTTATTTGGACTTCGTGCATCTTTTTTGCGTTCATCATGAAAACTAACATGAACCGCATAAGCATAGCTTCCGCTTAAGCCTAGCTTCCGCAAAATTCTTCTTTTCTTATTTCACGTTGGCATGATGACCAAATGAACATACTTTTTATAGGGCACGTTTATATCCCAGCTATTTTTGATGAAACAAGCAAGTGAGAATAATCTCAAATAAAAGAAATACAACATTTCTAAAACATTTAATAGCTGCATTATATAACGAGAAATTTAAGGAAACCTTTGCGTAAAACTTCAAAAGCACAGCAACTAAGCAGCATCAATTTCATATTCATTCATTCATTTAAAAATTAAAGCGGATTTAAAAAAATATATAAATTCAATATAGTCAACTCTCCTAAACTCGATACTTAAGAAACCATCGAGTTATAGAGAATATCAAGCTACAGAGGGTTTGGAAGAGGGCGCCCAGGAAGGCGAATTCAATGACAGGCAAATTTCACACGATTAATTTTACCTTTTAGTGCGTCAGAGTACCTCCCTGGCAAACCGATTGGGACAATGGAAATCTTGGACGGTGGTTACATTCAATTATTCCTAAGCGTGGTTTAAAGGCATGGGTTTAAGTCGTGACTTCATTCGCGTGATGAGTAGATTTATGTCCAAGCACTACTCGCTAGATGCTCATCTCAATAGAGTAAACCTCGTGGACAGCAACATCTGTCGGTGTGGAAACGGTTACGATGACATCGATCACGCAGTTTGGCAATGTATGGATAATTACGCCACCAGAGAGCGACTTTTGAATACCCTTGAGGCCCATGGAAGAAAACCCTATGGTCCTATCAGAGATGTGTTGGGAGCTCACGATATCTGCTATATGCAGTCGGTTTATGTGTTTCTTTAAATGTCTAGTACACTGGAACTTCCATTTACGAACCAAAACGGGGGTTCGCAAATCGATTAGTGCGTAAAAAAAACCTCGTTATTTGGGATTTACTTCTTAAAAAGAACACTCGTTATTTGGGATTTACTTCGTAAAAAAAGGTTTTCGAAAATAATGGCAAATATGCCACAATATGGGTATTTTTAGAATCAGGGTAACGGGTAGGGACCGGAAATCGATGTCTGACACCATTTTGAAATCCAAGATGGCGGCTTCCGGTTACAGAAAAACTTGGAAATTCTGCCAAATACCCCACAATATGGGTATTTTTGTAATCAGAGTGACGTGACGTGACAGTAGCATGACTATCGCTATTCCCGACCACACCCATCTGATGTAGTACTTACTTAACGAGAGGCCACCGACTTAGCAAAACCCTCATAAGTGCTACGGAATTGGAGGGTTGGGTAGGGTATTCGGTTTGGTTTCACCTCAAGTTGGCGATGCACCCAAAAGTATGTATTGTTTATTTGTTGTTTATTTACTCTCCCGGTAGCCGGCTATCGAAAGAACATATTCATTTTGTTTAGTGATCATGAATCTTAAGATTGATTGATTGATTTCTTCATTATAGAGACTTTCAGCCGTTGGCTGGTTCGTCTCTGATGAATGTTAAGAGTCATGATGGAGAGCTTGGGATAAAACCCATGATTTTCTGCTCAGTAAGCAAAAACGATCCCTCTAGGGTCATCGAGCATCTCAAAACCATACCGCTGCACTACAATACAGGACTACGTTTTCGCTTGATATGCAAATAGTTTCCGAGGTTAATGTTCAATATCAAATATACAAATGATGGTGGCGATTTATTGTGCTGTGGAAAAGCTTGGGGTTAAATCCATGATTTTCTGCTCAGTAAGCAAAAACGATCCCTCTAGGGTCATCGAGCATCTCAAAACCATACCGCTGCACTACAATACAGGACTACGTTTTCGTTTGATATGCAAATAGTTTCCGAGGTTAATGTTCAATATCAAATATACAAATGATGGTGGCGATTTATTGTGCTGTGGAAGAGCTTGGGGTTAAATCCATGATTTTCTGCTCAGTAAGCAAAATCGATCCCTCCAGGGTCGTCGAGCATCTCATAATCCACAGTGCTTCGCGTTTAAGTACGATTAAGTTCTCTTTAGGTATGTAACGAACGATTAAGATATGCAGAATTCATATGCCTTTTACAGCCGGTGATTAATTTAAAATATACAAATAGTACTGCCAACGACGACGACGATTATAGCGAATTTAGAGTTTACCTCTTGTCCAGGATAAAGACACCTTGGCACCTCCACAGGATCCTCATGTGCATCTATCACTGTCTGCAACATCCTGTAAGCTGCTGTACTACCGCATAAAAGAAACAGTTTCCGTCTTCTGGTACGTTTACGACCTTAATCCTTTCACTGTTAGTTGGTCTATCACACACCACCTCCATTTCCACTGTCACGTTGAGTAAATAATATCGGTTCTGAGCACTGCACTTGACCGTCTTGTTTCAGCACAACGATTCGTTTTCTAGCACATTCTGTGGAACTGCGTCCCACAAAAACTATGTGAGATCCTTGTATGGCCTGTCCTTAGACGAGAAACCACCTATTGGTCCCGTAGTTTCGACATATCCGTTCACTTGCTCGTCGTTCCTTGTGATTCTTTTGATAAAGAGGGATTGGGATTGGCACCACTCTGCTTCCCAGGCTTCCCACATTTTGCTGACTATCCATCGATTTATGTCCTGTAGTGGCACTTCGTCGGTGTAACGATGCCCAGCTGGTCCAGACCCTGCCAGGCTGTCGGATTCGCTATTTGTTTATCGTAAAAATTGTTGTTGAATAACTTTTTTCCTTAAAAAGTGCCCTCATTGGGATGTATGAACGAGTTGTATATAAATGGTATATCTACACAGATAAAAATTCTGAATTTTAATTGTGATGTAAACATTCATTCACGTAGACTTGTATTTCATTTCACGCAACCGAGCAACTTGCAAACAATGTTGTTTACAAAGATGGGCTTTTGTATACAATATTTGCTACATTGCATGAAATGTGTCAGAACTTTACATGATATATAATGTAAACGTATATGATATGTGACGCTCCATTTATGTGCATTATATTGAACATAAATTTACACTACTTTTTTGAACTGTGTATCTGTGGAAATAGTTTCAGATTTTTAAAAGTTGGCATTTTTGAGACATCGCCATTTTAAATTTAATTTTTTTTTCCGTGTACAAAAAAGACTTAAATTTATTTTTATTTCTTTAAACTCATTTATTTTCTTTAAACTCATTTATTTCTCTACAAATCATCTTTGGGCAACATTTTTGTAGGACTTAACATTATTGAGTTATAATTTTTTGAAGAAAATGATAACAAAAAAATTTCTGCCCTTTCTAAATGTTGGCCTAGATTTTTTTTTAAAGAAAATAATTATGCAAAGTTGCTTAAGTATATGAAATCCATACACTCACAAAGTTTCATTAAAATCTGATGCTGGTCAAGAAATGAATGGGTAGGAATATGTTGACTTAATACTCGCTTGAATGAAAGCCGGGAACACATCTGCACCTCCACGATAACTTACTGGGATGTTGGATAAAAGGATTCGTTTTGGTAATTAGTATGCTGAATTGATGTCCTAAGAACTCAATATCGCGTAGGAGCTTGGGTTTGAACTCACGGTATTTTGCTCAGTAGGCAAAATCAGTCGCCACTAGGCCATCGGGCTCCTTATATCACAAAATAATTACGATCATGTTACCGTTCAACTTGTGGTACAAGGTTTTGATCGTGGAAGTGACCTCACCGATGAGGAGAATAACTGCTCTTGAGAAGAATTTGATATGGATTTCCGATCAACACGTCTTTTCTAAAGCTCAAATTTTACTTCTATTACTTCCGAAATTCATTACGCTATATATTATAGTATTAAAAAAAAAACTGATTTAAAGCATAACTTTATAATGTGAAGGAACTTGGGATACTACCCATTATTTTCTGCTCAGTAAGCAAAACCGGTCACCACAAGGCCACCGATCTCCTCGGTTAACAAAACAATTACGACCAAGTTTATGTTCATCTTGCTGTTACTAGATGTCGATCTCGGTGGCGACCTCACTGACGACGATAACAACTACTCTTGAGAAGGATATGTTATCGATCAACACGTCTTTCCTAAAATTCAAATATTATTTCTTGTTAGTAATCGTTCCTCCAACCGAATTTCGCTTCACCTCAAATTAAGAAACAAATCCGGTTTAGCGTTGTTACGATATATGATGATGATAGTCCACCTCTTACCCCTACAAAGGTTTCAGCTGGACGATTTATCTTTAAGATAATTAAATATGACATTTTAACCAGGTTAGCAAACAAAATCGAACTGGTTACAGTTACAGATATAAATTCCCTCTAGAGTTTACAGGCGTACACGTCTTAGTTCGCCTTTTTGTCCACCTAAAATATTCATAAGTATTACAAGCGATCAAGAGTTAATGAACAATCAACAAAGCATCCTATTACACTAGCAACCCCGCAATCTGATGCTATCATAATTTGCAGCAATGTCAGGAATGCTCACGAACCCCCAACATTTGCCAGAAAACTTACTAATAACTCAAGGTATCTTCCAAATAAGCTTCAAAATTGCATTTTTTTTTTATCAAATGTTAAATTCAGTCCTCTATATCCGTAATATGCGCGCGTATTGTAGACTAGTTTTTTTTTTAAATCTACTACTATTACATAAAATATTAAAAATCCATCATCACCATCGTGGCGAACAAAATAGGTTTGGAGTGCTACAATCATTATTAAAAAGTTGTTATAACAGCTATCCATACAAAAAAATCCGTTAGAGATAACTTCGTCAAGATACATAATTTGTCAATTCATAAATAAAATCACTTGATAGCCGTTTAAAAGACAATTTTAACGTGTGAAATGCATTGCCTCTTAAATTCTGCTAATGTTGTTGCACGTTTAATGTGTCTAGGCATCGAATTGAAAACATTTATTCCACAAGTCAAGTCAAAAAATGTTGAAGTACTAGTTGGATACTAGTAACACTCACGTCTCTTTTGAAAATTCTCAGTCAGACTGCCTGCAGGAATAATGCTGGGGAGTAAACATTGATTCCTATTCAAACAAGTGATTGGAAATATCACATTCAGTCTCACACACGCTTGTCTCTAAAGCGAGTAAACATTCCTCACACGCAAACCCTCACGGTACAAATTTCAGAACATGCCACTTCCCGTCCGAATCGCCCCAAATCATTTCAAAGCCAGTTACGGCTCATGTCAATGATTAATTTCGTACGCGACGTTTTCCCAACGGCCATCAACGTCTTCGTGTCGTTTGCCATCACCAACATGCAAACGAAAAACCATCCTCCTCCGTCCGACAGTTCTCTCCTCCTACTCCTCCTCGATCCACAACTCGATGTCGACAGATTTCAAATGACCCATCACGATTTTCTTGGCCCGTTTCCTTGCTGATGAAGCCGCTGCATTCAGCAACAAATCGATCGAACCCGAACGGCGGCGATGACAGCGACGGAATTGGGAATAAATCTCCAAATTAAACAATTCCAAATTAAATGAACTGCAAAACGATTTCCGATCCATTCTCCAGAGTGTTCTGGAGGATGGCTCACGATGGTGGTCCGGACCTAATGTAGTTCGCACCAAGTTTGCATAAATTATCTCCGCCGCTGCGTTTTAATAGTCTGCTAAAACGATTGGTTGATTTTTTTTTGCTGCTCAGCTTGCTCTCATTTTGGGTTTCGGTCGCGGACGTGGCTAATGGTTGAGTGTTGTAAAAGTAATTACCGTTCGCCATCATTCTCTGGTTGGAGATGAGGTTGCAAGATGGACAAGGTCACGCCACGCCTGGACGGACCGGTAGACGGTAAGTTATGCTCCAACAGGTGGTTGCTCAAAGGTAAAATGGCAAACTGTTGCCGGAATTTCCTCACTCGCACTTTAATGAAACATAATTATGACAATATGAATTTTTCGTTTGCAGAATTAACAGCTGGCTGTGTTTTCTCTTGTTAGTGCTCCTCATTATCTAACAGCGCTCATATTAAAATTCCACCATCTTTGTCTCTGCTCAGGCGTAGCTAATTTTCAGCGAATTCCAAACGGTAGCAACAACGTTTATCCAAGTATAAAATTTAGCACGCAAAAAATTAAGTTTTACCCACGAAACCGCTCTTCGAAGCGTAGATGTATGTTTCTTGTGGTAATAAATATAGGATACTGAAAGGAAAATTAAATTCCCCTAACGACACGCGACGGAAGTGGGTGGTGACAGGGCAATGGGAATGTTGATGACACACACATGCTCTAAATTATGACAGTGGTCCACCGACTTGGCAGGGCGACGCAAAGCGGGAGTGTAAATCTAAATTTTTCCGCTTCTTTAAATGTCAACGAAGCCGTGCGTTGTGCAGTTGTTTGCCTCTGGTTCAGTTATCTGTCAGACGGTTTTTTTTCCTCTGGCTGGGTGTCATCTGAATGTGGATATAATCGTTGGCTGACGTCAGCCAGCTGCTGCAGAATTTTGAAAACCACAATTTACCGATTTCAACCAATTGCAATTTCCAGTTCCAGATCATTTAACACAGAGCGTTTAAACTTCCACTCATAAACGACAAATGTTAAAGAACCCGCTTTCGGAAGCAAAAGCAAAACTTTAAGAGCCTTTCTCAGTTCGAATCGATTCGAGTAATCCATTCACTCGACCGCAATCATCTCCTCTTACTTTTTCAGTGTATCTTAGCTCCACAAGGAAACCCAACCCCAGATCAACTTTTTCTTTCCCCGAGAAGGACATTACCTCGGTCGGACGCCTGAACAAAACCTACATTCCACAATAGTGGGTGGATGTTTTATGCGCTGGGGCTGGCCATACGAAGAGATGACCACCATCATCATTGACTCCAAGCCAAAGTACACATATAAAAGGATAGAACTACCACTCGTTCCAATCCGGTCGAAATTCGAACAAAGACTTTTCCATCGCGTGACAGAAAAAAAGAAACTCGTGGAATCATAAGATTCTCGAGCTCAGCCTCGCAGGATATGACAAATTCGATATTAAAGGATAGCCAGGCTAAATGGTCCGTGCATCGAATGGAATCGGCCGCCTCTGCTTTGGCTGGCTGGGCATGGCGAAAAATGCGACTAGTGAAGCGTTGACCGAAAAGTTGGTTGGTAACATTTTTACAATGCCAAATTTTTATTTCAGCATTATCGTTCTTATTTTTTTTCCTTTCCCATTTGCTGAGCTCTGAGGGTGGTCTTGGCTTTGGTTCTTTCTCGGGACTTTAGCTCTTTTGCCACCACCAGTATGAAGTGGTGTGGGAAATAGTATTCTTGGCTTAGGATCTTGTTGCATAGTCATGGAGAAGTTGCGTAAGGGCTCGAACTGTGGTAGTTTAATAACTGATAGAAAAGGATTGCATGAGGATTTTTGAAATAAAATGTCCTAATCTTCACCAACTCAAAACGAGACTTATTTCTGACAAAGAGTGATCGTGTGCAATGAATATTAGGTCATACTTAAAATTACTGATTTCTGAATGAAGTCTCTCAACTACGGTATTGCATCGTGTTTGAAGATCTCAATTTCACTAGCACAAGACACCAAAACGATTAGATAACTTTCCACGAAACTCTTCTGTAAGCATTTTCCATGACCACCAAGCTAAGACAAAAGTAAAAGTGAAAGTGAAACCCGATCGTGACCAATTTGGCAGAGAAGGAAACCATTTCCTCCTGCACCAAGATCTGCTGCAACACACACACACCCCCTGTGCAACAACCCGTTGTCGGGTAAAATCGGTGGCACCCATCAGACGACGACGACAGCGACGACGCAGTGCAGTGGTCTATTTGATAGCACCCAATTTGGATCGATTTCCAAGCCGGGCTAGGGTTTCCTCCCTGGGGGGTGATGTGGATTTCGCAAATTATTTGTCTCTTTGGCCTGACCGGTCCCGACGTTTCGTGCGGGCTTGAGTTATGTGATACAAGATTTACGACTGAAACATGATTCGTTTGCTGAGGGATAGATGGCGCTTCGTTCATTTGTTTGCCAATGCGAAACATAAGTTGTCATTTTGATTGCGCGGGATGCGATAATGTTAAGAGTGAGAGATAATCAATATAGAACACAGATAAAAATTCTGAATTTTAATTGTGATGTAAACATTCATTCACGTAAACTTAAATTTAAATTCACACAAGCGAGCAACTTGTAAACAATGTTGTTTACAAAGATGGGCTTTTGTATACAATATTTGCTACATTGCATGAATTGTGCTAGAACTTTACATGATATATAATGTAAACTTATATGATATATGACGCTCCATTTGTGTGCATCATATTGAACAGAAATTTACACTACTTTTCGAACTGTGAACATTCTCAAATTGACGGAAGATGCACGGTGCCGAAAATATTAATATCTATCATTAAACGCTGTTTTTATTCTCCAAATGCATAAGGTACACCGGGGCCAGTTGGAATGCGGGGTAAGTTGAAACGGAAACCGTAATTTTATGCGGAAGTTAACACTGTGATTATATTTAACAGTATGATACAATACTTAAACGCATCATATGACTGTCAAATCAAGTAAGCGTAGCTTTGCGTACTCCTCATCTTTGATATTTTTTAGTTTATATGAAATTTACAACATAAATTTATTACGCATTGCTTCCTTCTAAAAAAAGTTGTATTTTCTGTATTTAATCCATATAGGCATAATATATGTATAAACACTTAAAAATAACTTTTTTACACGAGACGTAATCTATCTTTGACGTAAATTATGGAACGTAATCAAACATGTCATGTAAAATTATGTGTTACCAAACTGAAAAATACGCAACTCGACGAAAAGTACGATTGATTGAATTTATTTTCTCTTTTCTTTCAACTGATTCTTATGTCATTTGGGCCGCTTGCATGTGTCTGTCTCAGGGTACGGAAATTTACATGATTTTTTGGTAGTGAGGAGGCATATGGAGGCTAGTTGTAGTGATGATATAGAAAACACCTTTTACAACTTGCCCTACATAGCGGTGCCGGTGGTGTAGTGGTAAGCGTGATTACCTCTCACTCCAGCAGGCCTGGGTTCAATCCCAGTCGGCGCCGCCGGGATGTTCTGAGGCATAACATCTCTGATCACGTCTTCCTTCGGAAGGGAAGTAAAGCCGTTGGTCCCCGGTTCATGAGTTGATGGGTCGATAGGTAGGGTCCAGGTGTGGGAGCTGCCTTCCTGGCGTCGGTAGCATTGGTGCTCAGCACGGAAAACAAGATCGACGGAAAACAAACCAAAGAAAAAAAAAAAAAAAAAAAAAACTTGCCCTACATTGTCACACCCTATAGGGAAAATCGAAATGAGTACAAGGTGTCTTGAATCATTGGAGCACAACACACCAGCCGAACCAATCACACACTGAACCAATCATTACAAGACGGAGTCATTCACAAGGTGAAGCACTCAGGCCAAGCCACGGCTCGTTCACACATGCAACTGTGAGTGTCAGAGTGTGTTTATTGAAATGGCACTACACGCTGACTAGATTTCACTCAAGTTGAGTGTTAGACGACTTAAGTTTTCAGTTTAAAGGGTGTATTCGTGGAAAAATGGCACTCATAGCTGTAACTTTCTACTATTATACCATTTAACCTGAAATTTTCAGTGAAGAGTGTTTAGTCCATAACGTACATATGTGATATTTACGAAGGTCTGAAAGGTGGATATTAATGTTATTAATTATTATGTACAGTCCCAAATTTGAGATCAGCGGTTATGCAAGGGAGTTCTTTCGCCATTGTTGCTGTTGAATATTAGAATCAAACCATTTTATTTTTTGCAAAATATTTTAGAAATTTCATTTTAAAAGTTTGGTTCATTTTCACTAAAACAATCAAAACCTTCCTAAACAAATAAAAAATCTGTACTTTTATGAAAAAAAAAACAGCTTTTTCTTTTACCACTTTATTGATTCATAATCAGTGAATGAATTAAAAAAGGTGGACAAAATATGTTAAAATAAACAAAATGCAGTTTTTTGCCAATGTACAATATATTTATGCAGAGGTGTCGCGTGCCTCATTTGTTTACCTGTGCACCAAAGTTCTATTAGTTTTTGTTTCATTTTTCCATGAATTAGAGGGACATATTCTCAATTACAATCTTAATCACTACCTAATGTAACATTTGAAGGGCCTATCATCTTGTGTAAACTTGTATGGCCCTTTTCACGATAACCAAAGTAGGAGGAATTAACTAATTACTAATTAACTAATTCAAGCTGAACATTGCATTAGGTCCAAAGTAATATTGATCGATTCTCTTCGTCGACTTTCTATTTCGTTAATGATATAAGCACATAACCATTTATTGTTGTGTCTGTCATATTAGATGCTAGAAAAAAAAACTTAAAGCATTATACAAGTCTAAATCATGGTCTACAGACCCTCATAAAACCAAAATTGTTACTTGGGCGTGGAGATACAAAGAGAAAGTCGACGGAGAGAATCTGTCGATGTTACTTAGGACCTAATGCAATGTTCAGCTTGTATTCTCGTTTTTATCAAAAGACACACTCTTTCGGCTGAAGTGTAATGAAGAATATCCGTCAAACATTTTTTTTACAAAACAGTGTCAAAATCTAGAGAAAATGCATAGTCCCCTGGGTAGGAAACTTGAATTAACCAACTCTTTATTCATCAGAACAACACTTCCTTTTTATGGCACAGGTCCATATTAGAAGAACAACACTATCAGAATGAACCAGAGGAAGATCATAAGTTTTGACAGGCGCACCGGCGCAACTATCGGTAATTGAGAGATTTCACTACTGACAAAAGAGTGCGAGCGAGCTTTAACGCTCTCTTTCTCCACTACTCTCTTTGTCTGCAATCAGCCAGTGAGAAATGCACGCTTTGAGCACCCATACATCACAAATTCCGGAGTGATTTGAGATTTGGGCGTAATTTTATTTGTAAACAAACAGATCAATCGCCGATTTCTCGTGAGTAAAAGCTCAATCGTATAAACAAACTTTATCAAATGATAGAGGAATCATACCTCTACCTCATAGTGTTATTAGTTTTTGAATTTGAGCTTTTATTCACGAGAAATTGCCAATTGACGTGTTTGTTTACAAATACAATTACGCCTAAATCTTAAATTACTCCGGAAATTTTCTTCTAATTTGAAATCACACATTCAAACCGGTCTACAAGTATGATAACGTCCAAAGCATACCATACTGCTGTTTCCGTGTTGCTCCCGATTGACGCGTGACTGCTGAAAGCTTAAATTACAACTAGTGGTACAAATCGCCATGTATTGTGGAAAATTTGTGTTGTGTTTCAAGAGGTGATAGAAGGTCTGCTTGGCTTACATCAGACATTTGACCATTTACAAACTCTCCACCCGCCACCCAAAAAAGCTCGCTTTTAGGTGCACTATTTAACGAGTTTTGGCATGGAAGTGTTATCGACATGCTTAGAAATCAATGCATTAGGGATTAGGCAGACCATTCGAACTGAATTTAATCCTTTTTGAAGCAAACCAAGGTCGAAGATTTAATTGAACCACCCTATAAAATAGCGTATTCATGGTCACTTGTGGTCTGGAGTAAAGAAGTAAAGCTATAATTTGACCATAAAATTTATGAAAATCTAAACGCGTTTTTTTAAATTATTTACACCTGTGTCGTGCACAGGTTGCATATGTCGACGCAACGCCACTGGACAACGCCCAAGTAGCACCTGTAACATCTTTTCATAAGAGAGAAAGAGGAATATGTTACACAATGATAACATAAAGGTAACCATGAAATATATATAGGTCAACATGAATTTACGTCATGACCTTATAAGTAAAGGGAACGTCATTGGTCATAGTCAGATTTTCACGATTTTGAGATAAAATGTGACTTATCTGGTATCAATAATGACACTGTGTAACTTAATGTTAACAATTAGTTGAACTGTATTTGAGTTGCCACACAATAGTGACCAAAAAGTTACGAATATCTTGACTATTCAAATTCGTGCGGAAAAGTTACGCTGAAACTTAATTTTTATAACGAATATGTAACTTGGCAACTATTGTATGCCACATTACAGTTACATTTTCGTCTCAGCATGACCTTAATAGTCACATGTCTCCAAATGGAAACTCAATTGTAATATCTTTGATCTGGAAAAATAAAAGCTATACTGCAGCTCTATAATGTTTCGCCAATCACAATCTAATTGTTTGTTCATAGTCCCTTTTTTATTAAATCCAAATGGTAAAGTATTTAATTAATGAAGGACACATCTTAAGGACACATTGATAGAACCGTGTTTTTATTCTAATCACAAGAAATTTTTCATATTATGAGCCTTTTGTTAGAAGTGTAACTTTTAAACCGAGTGTACACAAAAGATTTTTTTCTGTTCGAATTATATATGACCACAAATATGATAATAACTCAATTAATAATATTTATTTTATGAATATAAAACTCCCAAATTCACCGTTAATATGAAACTGCATATTTTTTTCTGATACAAATATATTATAATTATTATAATTTTATAAACGCCTCAAAATATTTATGCCATAAACGTACTCTGTATAACAATATTCATCACCGAAATTAAACTAAAATTAATCAACGCTACAAGTAAACTTATTTATGATTGTATGTAATCCAATATTGTTATTTCATGACTGCTGTGTATCTAGTTTTGTAACATTGAATTGGTTACGTATCAACTCTCATCTTCCGCCTTTTTGGTTGCATTGCTGTTGCCTTTATGGTTTGCTGTAATGATTTTACGACACATAATTTGGTCCCAAAATAGTGGCAGCAACCTTTACACGGAGACCAAATACGTTAAGTTAAGATGACAATCCTAATAGTTACTTTCACATGGAAAAATATTGTTGTTTGAAAGAAACCTATAGTTATTCCAACATTAATTTGACCGTCAACTCAATCATATCTACCTAATAGATTCAACTGTTCATCTTATACTCAATTCAACTATAATTTGATCAATTATAACAACCGTCAAATGTAATTTATTTATATAATTTGGTTTCAAGTGATCATCATAAATCCACATACTTTTAACTTGTGATGCGTAGAGCAGGCCTTAAGATAGCTGGCTCTCACGCAGATGAACACGGTTCAAATCTAAGTTGAATGTTCTTGTTCACTTTTTTATGATTTTGCAGTTGTGTTTTTGAGATCGATAAAGAAGCAAAACAAACTTTATTTAATATGTCGATAATGAAGAGCAGTTCGTTTAATGAACATTATAAAATTTTGCTTTTCTAACAATAATTTTTTGAATCAACTAACGCATAGTTGTATTTTGAAGTTTGGCGTTTGTTCATCTACTGAAAAATATAGTTGAGCCAACCGAGGAGCCAACTATGGACTATAGTTGTTGCCCTCTATATATAGTCAAATCAACTATAGTTTCGGGTTATCTCTAAAAGAATTGAACAATATAGTTATTTTGACCGGAAAAATAATTGCGTCTGCTATAATTTGTTTTCCGTGTTTGTGACAACATGTGCTACTTGGGCATTCTGTTTTCTTGATCTAAACTCAAGGCAAGTCAAATCAAACTATTGTTGTAATATATGATAATACATAAATGCATTGTTTATCCACAGATAGAATGTGGTAAACCAATTGAGGTAATCCTATAATCATTGGACCAATTACATTCATTTATACTTGGGTTACCTGTCAACAACAGAGTGAATGGTAATTTCATTATTATTTCAATGTTATATTTTGCATGGACTTCACCGGGGAAAACCTATATTCCTATCAGGAGTTAATAAATACAAATACTTCTACTCTCACTGTCAACACTTCTATATTTGGCTTCTAGGTCGGTAAGTAGCACGAAATACCACCGGAACGAATCTTAAATAAACACACATCTGATTAACGGAAATATTATTGAACCAATGACAACACCTATCACAAAATGCAAAGTACACCATTTCTGATTCAGATCAACAATAACAAAACAGCTATGGCTGATCCCACTGCGCAATCAAACGCATGCGCATGTATGCGTGCCTTTCATTTGGATCATCTCCATCTGCCGTCGAGAACTGTCAGTGAACAGGCACGTTCACGGTAGGCGCTCATTCACAACTGCACTGATAAAAGTATTCACTTAGTTTCTATAATACCCCGTACAGACTATGCCTTATATCATGTTATATAGACTGTCTTGCAATGAGCACTAATACATCTAGTTTTCACTGGAAATCCTATGTATAAGTGCTCATTGCAAGACATCCTATATTACATGATATAAGTCGGTGGTATATAGTCTGTACGAGGTATTACGAACGCAAATAATATCTTTCCAATATCAAAAATAATGATTTTCATCTGAATATCACATAACATAAGAAATTCTATGCGAGTTCATAATCATATAAACGTCATTGGACACATAACGTTCATCTTATTTAGTGAGGCAATTTCCAATTTTTGGATCACATGAAAGTTATGTGAAATTCACATGGATATTTTCCACTGGTTATGTGATATACTTATTAGTATCCTCATAAAAATTTATGTATCTTGTTAAATCATAAAAGAATGAGAAAGATCATAACATCAACCTAGCTCATAAATTGAAACATCTTTCAACAAATTGTGACCTGTGGGGAAAAAACACTGATCCATGGCCTTCTGAAACCTCCCAATATTCGAAATTATGTCACTTGGACGTCCCAGCTAACAATTTTTGCAATGTAAACGCTTTACTCATTTCATTTATTCAGCCTCAAACTGTATTCAAATGTTATACGATATGTGAAAAACCTTTACTCAACCTCTATACAAGCAAATCTAGCAAACTTAGTCAGCTACTTATGGCTGTTTTGACGGTTGGGACATGCTCTTATTGCATATCTATTTACGCTTCTATACAGCTATTATCCTGCTGTTTAGTTGTGTGTGAACTTTAACGGCGCTTACTTAACCCTTTACCCTATTATCACTACACAGCTTTTTTTTGAATGCATCCGCAGGATGTAAAATGTCAATAATAAACAACAACAACAACAACAACTACACAGCTTTCTCTGGACGCCAGGTTAAATTTTGTTTACGCTTTTTTGTTGCTGGAGGAATTTATGATGATTGTTTTACTACGAATCATATTAATCGAAATTATAAGCACACCACTACATTATTTACACTATACCGGAACCTGTAGTTGAACTCGAGACGACCGCATTGGCGAACCTTGATACTACCAACTTCGCTACGCCAACACTTCGAACTGACATAAACAAATTTACATGCCCTTCTACAACAAGATTGCTGAGAAGAGGCTTTATAATGTGCACTATTATGAATCACTTTTCTTGACTAGTTAATTCACTTTGACTATATGTTTTTAGTATTACTTTTACGTGAAGTCAACGATTTACATAGTTGAAGATGCTAATTTCAAATAACAGACTGTAGTGGTAATTTTTATACGATAGATGGAGTAGATGAAAGCATAGAGTTGATAGTTCCGTTAGAGTACGGCAGTGTGAAGATTGTATATAGATATTAGACAAGCGAGCTAGGACAACTTTTAAGGAAGGTACAAATCGGTTTTTTCATCTCTCTTTACCAAACTCCCCCTTTGGAGAGGGATGGTGAGGGGTGTCCCCCCCCGCCACCAGTTAGTTAATTCAGCTTTGAAAAGAAGCAGAGTAAAAGCTGTAAAACTGCACAAGTTTAAAAATAAACCTAGCTGACTGTAAAATAGCTTCCAAAGTAGCACTAACACAGTTTATTAGTTGAGTACAGGTTGTTTAGTTGCTGAAAAAGCACTTTTAATGTGTGTGGTTGGTTGTGCAGAAGCCATCAAATAAGTAATATATTCGCTTTATTAGCTTTGTTTTGAAGCTTAAAGTTGACAGTTGATTCATATTTGCATAGAAGTGACACTAACGTTTATTGGATGATGTTATTCAGTGCAACTGACAATTTAAAAAATGGTTGTGAAAAGGTTGAGTGAACGCTCTTCAAAACTATTTTGTTAGCTTCTGCTTGTAGCTGTATCTGCAGCTTTGTTTCAGCTACTTTACAGCGCAACGCTGGAAAAGTTTGCTTAGAAGGCTGAAAAACCATCATAACCAGATTCGTTACAATGGATGCAACAACTTGACCTACTCGACGTTGATTCCACCGTTCCCGTGTTTTATGACAACATTTATCAAACTATCCAGGATACTCTTCCGACAAAAACTCGTGCACGTTCTGTGAATTTGCACCAACCTGTGGGATGTAAAATTAAGCAGTTTCAAGCCAAAACAAGAAACGATCAGACCCGACCTTCTTCAATTTGCATGAAACTTTGTATGGTTGTTTATGGACAATGGATTTGTTAGCTACCAATTGTGATATTTCAACCGTTATAACGACCAAAACGACAGCAACCTGAGTAATCATTATCAGTGAAATCACAACATCAAACTTAGATTTCAATTTGATCTCAGACTTTGCTCGGGCATCCATTACGCACATATCATCAATAAGAGACGTGTGTGAGAAAATTTGCGAACAAAATCTAAGGGCACCTTTGAAATTTAAACAATTACACAAATCTCGGAAGTCAGTGCTCCATTACATTTGAAATTGCTGCTTCATGTATGCTGTAGTGCAGCAAACGTGGAGTAACAATTTGAATATTGAACGTGTCGTAGAAGCTGATATTTGTGCACTTAAAGTTTCGTAGTGGTTCCAGCTTTAAGGGGAAATAACATTGCTGACTCATTTCAATTGAACAATCACCTTGTTTTCAATTTTTAAGGCTGGTCTCAGAGTCGTGATAAATTTCCACGACACTCATTTTTTAAACCATCACAGGCCAGTCAATACTTAAAGCTGTAGTTTCTTTGTTGCACCAATTAAAAACTTTATCTGAACCTTACCACGTCCTACCAGATTCACCTCGACCTCGATTCAGTAAACTGTTCAACGACATTGGGAAACTTTCTGCCGAAGCAAATGGTAAATAATCTCTCGGAAAGCCGGAAGCAATCGTCCGACCGACGACCCGAAAAACAAAAGTCTGCGCCCAGAGAGTTCAAAATACGAAATTGATTCCTGAGCTGTGTGCACTCGGCGCCAGAAGGAGTGAAAATCCCTGCGCCAGTATTCACACTCAATCCTAGCAGGGCCAGTCAGTCAGTCAGCTGGGGCGACGACGAGGTGATTTTTGTTTCTCTACCAAGTCCAAATGAAAGATCAAACTTCTACTCAGCACTGTATGCATGTCTGCCGTGGTTGTCTGCATGTTTGCCTTTACCCAGCAAAGGGGAATATTGTAGTTGAAAGTTGAGCCAGTGCAATTTTTGCTGTGCTCCTTCGCTTTCTTTTTTTGGACCCAATAGGATTCCAGTGTCTGAGTATCCCGGAATCAATTGAATGGAGAAAATTTAAGTGCATTCGGTTTTGTGTTGTGATTTTCTTCTCTACCGGTTGAACAGCAACTACTCGGAAGGTATCTCTGCAGTCTGCCTCTTCTGGAGTTTCCGATGTCTGGCGGGGAAAACAGAAGCAAAGAAAATGCCTTTGAAGTATGCTACTGATGGTGGTGCGAAGACTCTTCTTTTTTTTTGGAAATGGTTTGACCACTTCTCTCATCATGTGGATACTTGCTCTTTTCCGATACTGTCGCTTGGAATGGTCTGATTGGGTATGAAAACGAATGAAGGCTAGAGCATCTGCTGTCAGTATCGTTCCTACTCATGGACAAGTTTCGTAAGTTTAAGTTATTCGTTAACGTCTGTCGATTTATTTAAATCAAAAGCACCGAAATGTCTGTTTGTTTTTCTTATGATGATGTGATAATTGCCATAGCATTATTTGTTTCCATTGTATCATTAGTATGCGGTTTACAGAAATGCTTATGAAATTTCAAGGTTTTTTTTATGAATAAAATCATGCAATGTGCGTCAGAAGGTAGCGTTATTGCTGTCAATACATCGTCATTCAATCTGATTGAGCTTATCAACAAACATTCGAAATACTCCATATTCAGCGCACCATAGATCCCTATCGCAATGAAGATTTCCGCATTCCGGGGATCGAATGGAGCTTGCCATCGGTGAGCATTTGTAACTATCAACAAACCTATAAAAATTTTATTCGATCCATTAAACCGACAAAACAAAGCATATGGAACACCCTCATCGGTATGCCCTGACCTGGTGGGTGGAAGCCCAATTTTCTTTTTCTTGTTCAATCGGGCCGTCCCTTGATTTCCCGCTCTGTCGGATGATGGTAGCAGTCAGTGGAGCGCATATTTAAACCTTGGGAATTACCTCGGGACAATAAATTCACCATTCATAATAAAACATGCGCCCTACGATGGAATTGGATTGTTCAATAATTTCCTAGAACACAAACACACGCACACAGAGAACATGGAAACTTGGGTCCCGTGAGGCAGATTCTTGGATTCAGCAATGCCAACATTAACCGAACAAAAAACAAACCTACAAGAACAGCAACAAATAAGGTCACATTCAGCAATAAATCTCTTAAAAGCGTCGTTTAACATGATCATAAAATGTTCTCCGCAAGTGGCGCTTGGAATGGCTTTGGGGCAGAGATGGGGGCGTTCCATACAAGGCAATTCATCGGATCATCCTATCGCCCAATTTTCTGGCATGCGATTCCGTAACGAGACAGTGAAAATGCTAACGAAAAAAAAAAATGAGTGAGGTGTGGTGGTAGAACCGGTTGACAATAAATGGATAAAAACGAGCTTTGATTGCTGATATTACAGATTTATTATCGACGAATTAAAACAGAATAACAAAAGAGTTATGGCTGATGGGACCGTTGATGGGTGGTACATCAACGACACGCATGGATTATGCTTTTTTTTTTATCGCGCTGGGAAAAATGTTTGCGACAAACACGAGCGATATCAATACGTGCATGAATCGCGGTCCAAGGCTTAATAATCTATTTGTGTACGTCCATTACGGGAATACAATATTGGATCTGGGTAAACTATTTTCGAATAAACGTGTCACCTGTCTATTGAATAACAGTTGTATTTTTTGTTCTTGTAAACAAAGATTCACGAAGCATTCACTATACTATATTAACCCATCTTACCGAAAACCTACAAAAAGACATAGCTCAATGGACTTTTGTGATACAAATTGCTTACGAAGTTCCCCGAACTAATACAAAAGATCTCTGAAGTACTAAGAAATTTTCTGAACTGCTACGATATTCCTTGAGATTCAACACAATTCTCTGAACTACTTCAAAATTTGCTGAGTATCAACAAAGTTTGCAGAAGTTTAAATTGCTACGTAATTTGCTAAACATTAACATAGTTCAATGAACTGCTATGAAGTTTGCTGCACTTCTATGAAACTCCCTGAACTTTAAAAAATCGTTTTTTTGGCTTCCTAAATTTCAACGGAGTTCCCTGAAGTTCTTTGAAGTTTCTCAGACATCAAATGGCATTCTAAGACTTTTAAAAAGTGCCCTTTACCTGTAAATAATCAGTAATATTAGTCTGAAATATTTTAAAACCTCCCCCCTCCGCTCTTGAATAGTTTTTGTGAAGATATTTCATCCCATCCCTGGTATGTTTTTCCTCCTTTATTTAACGTCGGTCTCTATTTCGAAATAAAGTGATAATCACCAGCACCGTATGTATTAGTCACCTTCAAATTCTGAAAAGTGGGAAAGTTGCTCTTTCTTAATCTTTACTCCTTGAAAATTTTCTCAACTTCTCCGAAGTTTCATCAACTTCTTCCATGTTCCAAAATATTTCAATTTCACCTAGACCTCAGAACATTCATGACCTTCTCCAAACATCAGGAAAGTCCTTGAAACTTCCTTGAAGTTCAAAGAAGTATGCTGAATTTCTAAAATACTCTCTGAGTTTCTGCGAAATTTCCTGAACTTCTACGAAGTTCACTGAGCTTCAAATATTTTGGATGAATTCCTACGAAGTTCATTTAACCTAAAAAAATCCCAGCCCTTCTATAAAGCTTTACGAAGTTCCTCGTAGCTATGTAATTCGCTGAAATTATACGGAATGTTCTGATCTATTTTAATTTTTTTAATAAGTTAAGAAATCTTAAAGAGTTATGTTAAGTTTTACAAAGTGCCCTGAAGCTGAAAGAAAAACTTTTATGAAGTTTCTTACAATTAACCAATGTTCCCATAGCTTCAACGAAGTTTTCCAAACTTGTAAAGGTTCCCAACTAAACATAGTTTTCCCGAATGTTTTCAATGCACCCTACATTTCTTCAAAATTCTCTGAAGCTCTACCAACTTTCCAGAATTTACATTAAATGTCCTGAATTTCTTTGATGTTCTCTGAATACGGCTGAAAATTACTCAAATACAGTAGAAAAAATTAAAATTATGAATATTTAAAAAGTTCCTGAGATTTTAAAAATCCTATGTAGTTAAAGATAAAACCCCGAATTTCCGAATTTCCGAGAAATTTTCTGTTTTTTTGTATTTGGTTTTATTTGTCAGTATTGTATAACAAAAAGGAAAATCAAATATTTACAACATAATTAACAAAACTAAGTTCAAGTGGAATTCTAAAGCTGGCACATTGATTCTATCGTTGCAATCGTTAATATAACATACGTATTTAGTGAACAGTTTCAATATTTCTGTGTGTCTTCTTCAATTGATTCTCTCCAGGACAGGTCTGATCAGATCGTCAAACGAGAGCTGTCGCCACCCGTTAAGTGATGAACTACACTCATAAAATAAATCACATAACCAGTGGAAAATATCGAGGGGGACGACTCTATCTACGATGCAGGAAATATTGTGTTTTGCTGTGGCTAGCTGCGCGTACGCTGAGTAGATAGAAAGAAGATTCATCGCGATTTCGAAGATTTCCTGCAAAAAGATGATGCGCGATGCAAGTAGATGCGAAAAATGGAAGAAGATTTTTCAAAGATTTATTGGCTAGTGTGAGATTTTTTGAGCATCTAGAATTGAGATTTAGATGTGTCGCACCCCTCGGAAAATATCCATGTGAATTTCACATAACTTTCATGTGATCCCATAATTGGAAATTGCACCACTAAATCACATGAACGTTATGTGTCCAATGAAATCTATATGATTTCTCATATAGAATTTCTTATGCTATGTGATATTAAGGTAAAAATCATTGTTTTTGTTTTTGGAAAAATACTATGTGCGGTCCTAATAGGAACTAAGTAAAAAAATTTTTCAGTGTAAAGGTAAAAAAAAAAAAAAAAGCTGTCGCCACCCGTTTAGAATATAGTCGCTATATTCATAGTCTGGCGGATAGAATCTCGGGAACCAATTGAGCTGTCAAATAGTGGAACCAATCGAGCAAATCACGACCAACAACAGAAAAGATGCACATCAGCTGTTGCAAACAAAACTTCGGAAACCGTTTTCTCGTGATTCAAGGCTCGCCTAAGCAAACTAACACTATAGTTGGGTTGAGGAAAGATTCTCCTATCCGATGATGCCGGTAATTTGCGTTCGATTGTCAAGTAAAGAATAATTAACGTTTTGTTTATAAAAGTTGATAGGACCTTTTCAATAGTTGGTCTTCAATATATTGAATTGGTTCCGCTTTTTGATAGATCGAAATTCTATCCGCCAGACTATGAATATAGCGACTATAGTTTAGAATGGCAGCTATCTTCTGCTGCAAAACCGTCCAAGCTGGACCGACACGATCACAGGAGCAAAGTTTGTGTTGCAGTGTTTTGGCTGTTCGGTTGTCACAGTGGGTGCATTCTTCGTTTTCCACTCTCCACATCACGAAAAAAAGTTTTCGGTGATCAATTTTGCAGTTGACCACCACATACAAACTGCCCCTATGCGCTGAGCTTAGCTGCTTGCATGTTATGTTCTGCCACGTTCGTGGCCAGTTGTTTGTCGGATTGTTTTGTTCCACCTTTGGCTGTTCGGTTTGTTGAACGAAGTGCTGGTGGATAAGATCGGCGGAGGGGAATTTGGAATAAGTTTGGAAAGATTATTTTATGGTCGGGATGATCAATTGAGATTGCTGGGTGGGGATTGTCATGTAAAAGAAGGGATCGATAGTAGGGAAGGGAATCGATCTCTCGCAAATGCCGGTTGATGGCGAGCGATTTGCACTTAAGCGCCGGTAATTGCAGCTTCAAACCACCATGCTCACGGTTGCGCGCCATCTGCAACATTGGTACCCGGGTGACCATCCCACTCCACAGGAAAGTACCCATCCTCGACGTAATTTTTGATATGTGCACGCCAAGCGGTGGTAGTATAGAAGAAAGGTACCAGATCTTAGAGGTGCCGAACGTATTCAGCACAATCACCTTTTGTTGCAGGGTTAATGTTCGTGCAAACTTACCAGCTACTGCATCCCAATTCAGTGTCGTCATCAGCCGGATCGAATTGGCGAAAATCACACCCAGGATCTTTACTGTGTTGGTTGTTTGCAGCCACTGAACGTCTATTTGGTTTCCCTCATAGTACCCAACATCGATGGCAATTTTTCAAACGATCACAAATGTTCTTCAATGTTTCAAGAAGTTATCTGAATTTTTACAAAATTTGCAGAAGTTCTACAAAATTCGCTGAAGTTCGCATTGCTTGGTAATTAATCACAGATGCCAATCAAATTCCAGGGAGGCGACTTCCACTTCTGTAACCTATCGAATCCATCAACGGCCCAACGGCTTTCATTGCCCAACAGTCTCTAAATAATGTAAGTCTGGTTTACCTAGGGTTACCATTTCAAAAAATTGAAAAGGAGGACATTTCATTTCAATTTTAGAGAAAAGGGAGGACATAGAATATATTTTGTATCATCAATGGAGGAGGACAACGAGTTTTTATCGAACGTTTTGAAAACATATGCACTTAATCAAAATTTATGATTTTCAAAAGGTGTAGTGTAGTGTAGTCGTCATCAATTCGATTATAATCAGTATTCTTTAAAGGAAAAAGGGGACGTCATAATTATTTGGAAATTCAAAAGCAGGTTTTTCGTTTAAACCGAATAAATTTGAAAATTAATGACGTTCCCTTTCGGTAATTGGTAGTTTGTCTATTGGGTTACGTCCAATTAAAAAGCAGTAATCATTTCTAACGGATACTAGGGTTTTTGATCTAATTTCCGTCCTACTAAGCACAACCCACGCGTTACCGCTCTTTCTTCAACGGGGTTTTAACAATAAATGAAATGTTTCTATCAAAGATGACTTCTAAATTTATTCCCCTTTCGAAAGTACCGTTGAATTTGATAAAGAGCCACACATTGTTGAGATATTGTTAAAAATCTAACACTGCTTCTTGATTCCATATTCGTCCTACGAATTTCAAATTCGTCCAAACGCATTGAAACGCCATTGGATTTTCTTTGTCCTACGGATGAAGGTAGAAAAAGCGAGTTTGCTAGGAGCGCTTCTGTTGTTTTGAGAACAATGAGTGTAAATATTCACCCAATACGCTCTAATAGGCTTTGTTTTGTAGCTTGTCAACTAACGCATCAGTACAATCGTATTACTGATTTGTGCACGGTGAAACCATTGATTATACTGATGTTTTCTGCTCGATAGAACGGAAATGGACAATTGCGACGAAGTAGCGCTCTACCCTACTACCTAGCCTTCAAATGTAATTATACAGTACCGGTCATATTAGGGTACTAATGCTGGAATTTTGTCCCTCTAAACAAGTTTAATGGACTGAAACTTTTTAATATTGGTATTGAAAATTTTGAAATTGTTACTGCTGGTTGGTTGAATAATAAAAAAATTAACGATATGAACTTATTAAGTTGAATTGAAATAAAAATTGACTGTGCTTCAAGAAATTACAATTTTTTAAACGATGTTCAAACAAGACTCGTTTTACTGAAATTACTCATGCTTCGTGTAGAGTAAATTCATCATCGCTCTAAAAATACCGGTAAATTTTGAATATTTGATCAACCAGCAGCCCAAATTTCAGCAATTTAAATGCACATACTAAAAAATTACAGCTCTTTGAACTTTTTTTGAAACGACAAACAATTTAAAATGAGCCCTTTAAGAGAGGAGCAGATTCAAAACAAACTGCCTTGGCAACCTCTGCCTGGGATGTTTCTGGCGAAACTGCCAATGGAATCAAGATAGGCGATGCTCGGTTGGCTCTGGCTTTGACAGTTCGTTTGGCTCAAAACCAACCAGTCCGCTCTTTTCCTATACTAGACCCTTTATAATATGACCGGTTCTGTACATACCTGGAAATGAACTAATGAACTGTTTTGCATGAAAACGTCAGTTTAATAACTTCAAAACCTTTCAAATAGGATGAGGTTGCGTCAAAATAAAATGAAAAATTTATTTATTAAAATTTTGCTTGAAAATATTCAAGGATTAAAAAGGAGGATATTTTGAGGCAAAAGGAGGACATGTGAAAAAATGTTGAAAAAGGAGGACATGTCCTCCTTTAGGATACCATATGGTAACCCTAGGTTTACCAATTTTGAACTGGCTCAAACAGCATTGGCTCAATAAGTAAACACGTAGCCAAATTAGTAACAATATATGACTGCCAATAATCATATAATTACATTTTCAACTGATTCGATGTGTCACATGAAGAGTTTTGGTTCATATTAGTTCATTTCAGTTCATATCATTGCAGTATCTCCTTCGGGAACGGGTGAAATTTTGATCGGGAGCTGCTGGAATCCTCGTCAGAAATGTCCAGAATCACGTTGGGAACGTCTGGATTTTTCATCAGGAACTGCTGGAATGATTCTCGAGATTTTTCGATATCAATGGGATCAGGATCTGCTGCAATCTCACTGTGAACGATTGAAATATACAATGGAAAGTGCCGGAACCCTCGTCGGGAATGTCTGGAATCCCTTTGGGATCATCTGGGAGTTCCATTGGGAACTACTGGGAATTTCTGGTATCTCCTTCGGGAACTAGTTTCGGGTGATTCTATCGCCTCAGAAAAATCCCAACGGCCTCTGTTGGGACTGAATCCAGGCACACTGGGATAAGAAAGTGGTCACGCTTGCCACTCAACCACCAGCGCCATCTGGCATCCCTGGTTGCAGAGTTGCTGGGTTGTTTTCAAGCTTATCGGTATCAAAGGTTTTAATAAATCGGTATATATTGGAATTAGCTATTTTGATTAATATTATATTTTGTTGATATCGAAAGGGAAAAGTTAAACTTTTAAACTAAGAATGGCCTTTCCATGGAAGTCGACAGAAATTTGCGGGGAATGTTTGAATAAGCTTCTAATGGTAACTTCCAGGGAAACAAGAAAGAAGCTCTTCTGGCGGAAGTTTGAAGAAAGTTCTATAAAATTAAACAAATATTGAGAAATTTCTGGGGAAATTTAAAGAAACATTCGGAAAGAATCGGTTGACACATCCAGAGAAAGTCAAAAAGGTTTCGAAAATCGGGAGATAATTCTAACAGTAGCAATTCCCCAAGGGAAGTTAGAAGAAGCTCGAAAATACCTAGTGGGAAGAAAATTTCCGGATGAAGGTCATGGAGAAAGTTCTAGAAGAAGACGATTGAAACTTATTTGAGAATTCGATAAATTCTTCTAGTAAAAGTTTTAAGGAACTTCCTGGAGAAGACGGAATAATTTTCCAGGAGACGCTGGAAGAATATTCCTGAGGTAGTTTGGAATAAACTTTTGAGGAATGTCGGTGAAATCCAAAAAGTTTTCGGGACAGTCAAGAGAAGCTTTTAGGAGAAGCTGGGAATAACATCTTTAGGGGTAGCATCTTTTTGGAACAGTTACCACAATATCCCGGGGGAGGATGAATCTCAAGAGCGAAACCACACCGTCTGAAAAAAAAATCAAGTAACATTGTGCGAGTTAGCACACACGTTGTCAACGATAGATTTGGATAAATTAATACGATATATCACGTAAATTTTATCGCGATATCGCATAAATCAGCATTTTTTTTTGTTTTCCGTCGATCTTGTTTTCCGTGCTGAGCACCAATGCTACTGACGCCAAAGGAGACAGCTCCCACACCTGGACCCTACCTATCGACCCATCAACTCATTAACCGGGGACAAACAACTTCCCTTCCGAAGGAAGGCGTTATCAGAGATGATATGCCTCAGAACATCCCGGTGGAGCCAACTAGGATTGAACCCAGGCCTGCTGTGGAGAGAGGTGATCACGCTTACCACTACACCACCGGCGCGGCAAATCAGCAATGTTACAAGCTTGCAAACAATTTAGTTGTTTATGACAACTCAGCTCAAAATGAAATCAAGGGAGATTTTAAAATTAGGAATTTTGTTCTTTGCAGAAGAAGCTTCCGAGGGAATTCCAGGGTATAGTTAGAAGAAACTTTCAAGGGAAGATTGAACAAACTTAAGAATTTTAAAATATGTAATATCATTCTGGTCGAACTTTTTAATATTCCTCTTCTTTTTCTTTTTCTTCTTTTACACATTTCAAGTTTATTGATTATCGCATATGAGCTTATTGCGTGCTCTCAATTTAGTGTTCTAAATGCACTTCCTTGCAGTATTATTGTGTGGAAATTACAATGCCCAGGAAAGCTGACACATTTTCCAACCCGAACAATTCCTAGACCGGACGTGAAATCGAACTCAGCCACCTCCAGCATGGTCTTGCTTTGTAGCTGCGTCTTTACTGACCGACCTAAGGGAGGACCTTTTTGGTCACATAAGTATTCCCCGATTCCTAGGAATTAGCAGAATGAGCCATTATCTTTTTCTCGATTCCCGGGTAGCCGAAAACGGCGAGGAAATGGAAACTCTAGTTGACATAAGACATTTTTAATGATGAATTTTTTTTTTTGACATATTCAAAAAGATGAAATCGTCTCACAATAGCTTTTCCTGATATTTGAGCGCGGGTAGGCAATAATCATTTTTATTGTTTATAAAAATCGGTATAAATCCGTATAAATTCGCAATATAGACTGTACTCGAAAAAAGTGAGGCAAAAAAATGGTCGCCAAATTCGGAATTTCTTTACACTTCAGGGAATAAACTACAACATTATTGTTAGGTTTCTACTTCATTGCTTTAGTGGATCGCCGCTCCATAATTGAATACCCGCACTTTGTCCTTCACACCACTCATAAGGTTTTGGGCAATGGTGAGGCCGACTTCTTCTGATACTTTACCCACTGTTTCTTCAAAGCCAGCTCATTCTCCAACACTTTAGGTGTCTTACGAAGTCTGGCCTTCATGATGGCCCTAGAGATGAACTAGCCTAAGGCTAAAAATCTCTTAAATAAAGAATTAAAAAAAAAAAAATTCATTATGGCCCAAAACTTCTAAATCGTTGACGTCTTTTGGTACAAAAAGAACATTGTTGTCTCTGTACCAGTCTATCACCAGTCACGCATAGACAGTGGCAGGATGCCAAATGCGGCTAAAACAGCGTCTCACTTCCGTGAGTCCGCAGGAAGGGTAGCAGGCGCTTCTGGAGGCACTCATCCCGGTAGATTTACCCGTTGATGGTACCCGTCGTGACGTATGGCTGGCTCATCTTGCCGCACCCACAGATGGCCTGCCAAACCAAGAACTTTTTGGCGAATTTGTTCACCTTCTTCTTTCTTACTTCCTCAGGAACGTCCATCCGTGATGTGGCAACGTAAAACTCCTGCTCCGGCAACAGCTTTGTGTCCGCCTTGATGTAACTCTCGTCTTCCATCCCGATGCCCCTCGGTTTTGTCAGCCACTTCCGGTAAAGCTTCCTGGCGCGGGTTTTGGCCAACCTTCCGGACCTTATAGACGTGGATGCCAGCACGTTTCATCGTTGTTTGGATTTTCTTTGCCGCATCGGCCGACGCTTGAACAGACTCAACACCTTCATGGCCTTCACCGGGTCAGCTGTCTTCGGTTTTCTGCCGCAGCTTGCCCACCGTTGGATTGTCTGTGTCTCCTTAAACGACTTCACCACCTGGGAAATCGTCGAATGATGGCTTCCCAGGTGTTTCCGATCCATCTGTGGGACGCAGTCGGATTTTTCACGACAGCACACAAGATTTTTTGGTGGATATGCTTTGGCTCCGATGCCATCTCGATAACCACTTGACAAATGTGATGAAATTTTTCCAGTGTAAACATTACACTCTTAGCTAGTTTCTGTCAAAGTTTCATCAATGTTTACTTACACGCTAACAAGTTACAAAGTAATTAATATGTCTCTCTTTTTGCGAGTACAGTCTTTAGATTCCTCCATTATCAAACGGACGGTCACATCTGCACGGGATGAACACGAATGAACTTCATCCATAAAAGTTTGTAAAGCAGATTACGCAACAAAGCTTATTGTACGGTGGAATGTTTCTTTTAATTTTGTATAAGATTTTGACAGGTACTGGCCTTATTACCTGTCAAAATCTTATACAATATTAAAGAAACATTCCACCGTCCAATAAGCTATGTTGCGCAATCCACTTCACTCCACTCCATGCAGGGTGGCTATTTTATCGGTAGATTACCGATTTTTGTTGTGTTCCTCAGACAAAAAGAAGTAAAGTACCGATTTTTATATTTTTTACCGAAATTCACAGATTTTAATAGATTGTCAATTTTTTTGCAAATAACTTGTTCTAATGAATATTGGCTCCGCAAAGCTACAGCAAATGAGCCTGAAAAATAAACGCATTTAAAAAAAAACTTATTCTTGGACCATTTTAAACTATGGTTTAATTTTCACGGCGAGCTGATAAGCAGAGTTCAATTTAAAAAGCTTTCAGCTGACGCATTTTCAGAAAAATCAATCCCAGTTTTGACGACGCATCGGATCAGATGGTCAAAATCTCGTGGCATTACACGCCTTTTGTTATTTTACACTAACGGTCAAGAGTTTTTTGCAATCTGAAATGATGCGTCGAAAAAAATACTGAGTTTGAATTTTACAGTTGATTCTACCTTAAGATGATATCCTTGCAGAGTCCAAAAATGGCCGTCATGATGGCTCATACTGATCGGTGGAAACTCTCCTTCATGGAGGAGAACCAGCCCAAGGCTGAAAGCCTCATTAATAAAGTTAAATAATAATAATACTCTCCTTCATTTTATCCTATTGCTCAAATGTAGAGGTCAATCAGAAGTAAATATTCATATCAGTCCAACAATCCTTTAAAACCAATAAACTGTAGTTTGATCAAATCATTTTAACGGGCTGCACTGAATCAACTGCCTTCCATCTTCGATCCACGAAAAATGTAAATACACAGCTAATTGAATGCAAACGAAGCTCATTAACCGTCGTTCAGCGGAAGAAACACATAAATACACACATACTTCGGTCCTTCATCGAGTTCAGCAAAAGCGGCAGCTAGGGAAAAGCGAGTGAAACTATAATAATAGCACATTGAGTAAAATACGAACGCCGCATTGTCCAACTAAGGTCGGAAGGGCAATTGTTGACCGAATGGAATTCACCTAACACATCCAAGGTAGCGTGGTATGTACTGCATTGTCCACCATGCGAGAACCTACTGCCGTAAACAATAAACCACCGAACCATTTAGACCGTGTATAGGGGGTCAAGGCTACGTCATCGGTCGGCGTTCAAAGAAGAAGGAAAAGAACTACTTAAACCATCCGTCGATAAGTGGATGAGCTGAGCGAGGTGGGGAGGTGGCGATAAAAACAAACGCTTCAGCACGCGGAAAGTGAGCCAAGTGAAGAAGATGGAAAACAATAGCTCTGCGGTGCGGCCACAAAACGGTAATTAATTGCTAAACAAGCCGCAAGTGGATTGAATAATCGATATTGCCGCGGTCCGTGGTCGACTGAGCAGCGCCGCGGAGCGCGCAAGTTGGGTATGGTTTTCGCAGAATTGATCGACGCATGAAAAAAAAATAGGTGATAATTAAATCCCAATGTGAATAGGTGAAGCCGCACTTTGAGAAGAAACGGAATGGTATAATAGCAAAAGCAAATTAATCAATTTTAATAAAGATAATTTGCACGTTTGGAGCAATCAACTGCGATTGGAAGGCTTTAAATAATTCAATTTGTGGGATGATTTTGAATCTAAGAAAAACTTCACATTTAAGTTTAATTTGGATACCGGAGTTTCATCTCGCAGAGGGAGGGAAAATTTCCCTCGCCATCATCACACTTTACAGTTGTGCTCTTTCTAGATTCCACATTCAACCGGACGGCGTGGGGTGGTGGTGGTTGAGTCTTTCACTTTAACGAACGAAAAATTTTCCACCTCGAGCGCAGTGATGTGCGACCAGTTTTCCACACTTCATTAATTTTCCTAAGTTTAATTAGCTCTTATCGTTCGAGCGTTTCGTCACATTTAACGTACGGTCGCGGGACAACCATGCAGAGCAGTCCACCAACGCTACGTGGAGAAGCTTTTCCTCTCAAATAATGATTGAGGTTACTTTGTGTGAGTACTACGAGGTGCCGTTTCGAGGATTTTTAGTGCTAGTTTGAACTTTTCCCATTCAAGAATAGTTTGAATACATGGATTTCGAAAGGTTGGCTCAGATTGAGCAACAGATATCACAATTTCAACTATAGTGTACGGGACTACTCTTAATTATGCAGTGGAAAATTATTCACTCCTGTTGTAATGGGGAGTCAACAAACAGGTCGTATTTATTTTTAGATTTTAACCAAACAACACAACCAACCTCTATACTGTTCGTACCTGCATTCATGCGTAAGCTCCTGAGAGCTTATATGCGTAAATATCAATCCAACCACCACTATGGAAGCTTCAGGAAAAGGCAAAAGCCATAGCTCAAAAAGATGTAAATGAGTTTCATCGGCTTAATGCTCACAACCACCGCGGGCGCGCAACCTGGGCGTGGGATGATCGATTATTTCTTAGTTTACTCAAACTACCGCCGGCAGTGTCGTAGGTATACAACAAAGTGTCAGCAGCAGCAGCAGTCCCGGGGACCACGCGCACCTAATAAAATGCAAATATTATTTCATTCATAAACACAACAAAAACCGTCGACTTTTTAGCGGATGGCATTTACCGGCGGTGGCAACATTGTGTCTTACTCGTGAAATGACGCTAGTAGTAGTGGCAGCATCCACCCTGTGAGAATTTCTGTTCGTAGGCAAAGTGAGAAGAAGAATATGAAACTGTTTAGCACGCGTAGGCGCTTAAATTTTGCCTACCACGGGGTAATGATGAAGTGCCAGCTTTAATATGGTGACGAGATGAGATCACTAATTTAAAAGATCCGCTTACAAATACAATTTATTCGTTTGTTCTTGCTCGCCCATCCTTTGGTGAGAAATGATGAAGGTTATTATAGCGGTAAAATTAAGTCAAATATTCTGCTGACTGTCCGAGTTTGGAAAGGTAAATCGGATTACATTGGAGTCGAATGGAACAATGACCATGCGACCATGAAGTGCAGCAGTGCGATAAATTGAGAGATGAACCAATTGCTGTTTTTTGGTCCTATCGCGGCAAGTATTTATTGTTCTGGGGTATCATCGGCAAAGCTTGAAGGCTTTTGAAGTATCATGTAATTTTGATATTAAATCAATCAGTAATGGACCAATGGCTGCAGAATTAAAGTCTCTTTGTCACCGGTGATTAAGTATTCATGAGAGGGAGGGAGGGAGAGAGATCCGCCCGACAGAAATAAAACAAAAAAAAAAATGAAAAATATCGGCATAAATATAGCATAAAAATAGCTTTGACTATATCACTAAAAGCACCTCAGCAATTGCCATCCCTATGATACCAGCAGTGATGTCATTGTGAGTTCAGAACTGTCTACCCACTAACAATTACGCATTTAGCCGTATGTTTATTTTCAAATAACTGGTTACCCCAGAGGATAACCAGCTCTAACCTCCATGACAACACTGGAAACCAGTCCAATCAATTTAGAAAAAAAAAAACTAGACTCATAGTTTAAGATCCATTTGTATGTATACATAATGTTTATCATAGGTTCTCTAAACCGTCCAGGAATTCATAACAAATGACAACTGGATACGCTCTTGCAAATCTTTTGGCAGTGGAATTAAAATTATTCTGCTTTGCCACGGTTCAATTTAAAATTATCAATGCTAACAGATTATGAGAAAATTTAGATAAAATTTACTCAATCTAGGAGTATATTGATCTAATCTAATCTAATCTAACACCAACATAGCCAGTTCTTGAAAGCATCCTGGCAAATGATGGATATACCTCCATAATTTTTCTTGTCTATTTGATACATGGTTCACATCGAAGATGCGTCACACATATCAAAACGGCCAGGCCTACTGTGTAGCATTTAAGGGGTAAGATGATTCAGAAAACATCGGGCCTGATGCTTCAGAATCCAATCAATGGATGAAACGTGGACATCTGGTACCGTATGTTCCGATTTTGGTAATTATGTGATTGGTTGGTCGTTGGAAGCATCAAATCTAGAAATGTTAAGTGATGCTTAATTTTCTTCTGGCGGTTGGGACATGAGGACTAACTCTTGTCCTAGCTTTTTATGGCTTATGGCTATAGCGCCATTACTCGCTTTCTGAAAAGAGAAGAGGGAAAGGAAAAGGAAAAGAACAAAGGGAAAAGGATTATGTGAAATCTATGAACATAAACAATATTTTTGATTTGAAATATACAATATAGTAATGCATAACGGCGGTGGTCACTACCCGAGTATCACTATTATCAAGTCATACAAAGTAGCAAGAACTAAAATGTGATCCTTTGATAACTGGAAAATCCTGATTCCCTAGATTGAAGTTGTCACGACTAGGGTAGCTCTTATACCAGTAACGCACCACAAAAAGGTGATCTCCATAAGTTACAGGTTTGATAAAGATAAAAATTTACCAAATGGAACGAACTTACCAAGTTAAGCCAATTGAACCTGAAGGCTGCTTGACATGTGTTGATGTAGAAGTCCAAATTGTAGACGAAGCTTGACGAAGTTCAACATGAATTAATTCGGTTTATGGTAGTTGCGTGGAATTTCTTCCGTCGATTTGAGATAAACAAATGTTCGGATGTATGTAGTCGATTTTTGATGTGCATTTTCAAGCCTTTTCGTGGCCAATAGTCAGGTTCAACGCTGCGACTCAACGAATGATGGAACTAATGATGGGACGAATAACTGGACGCCTCGTGGAGGTTCTACTTAGCTTTGGAACAGCTTCTCAGCGGCAAATAATAGGGACCTAGAATGAAAAACTAGAAATTGTCTCTTGGGCCTGGTTTTGGCCAGATAAATAACTGATTATAGATTAAAAAACTCCACGGATAAAAACAAACGTTAGGTTCGATCACAGGCCACTCAATTTAAGAGTGTATTATAAATATAATTTTCATCGATTTACTTCGAGAAGATTTTTGAGGAAAATCGAGGAATTTTCAAACATTTTATGAGTGACCTACGTTTTTCCGTTAAGGCAGGAAAAGTCCCCAGCGTGCGATTGATTGTAAATAGCAATTATCACTCATGGAAAAATATTAATTTAATGTATTACTATCGGGGAAAACCGCTACTCCTGTTGATAAGATCTGCATCATTGCAGCATGATAATAATTCATTAAACGATTTTGGATATCGGTGGTGTAGCGCTAAACGTGACCGTGTCAATGGTAGATTTTTCATGTCCACAGTTTGCCCCAATTACTCTGGAGCAGTTTCTACATACCCCGGGGAAGAGTCCAATTTCCAGAACCTGCTCCAAGCAAACCGGGGCAAGCTGTGGACCTGAAAAAGCTACCATTGACATTGGCTTGCAAAACTTGTAACGCTGAAAACTATTCTAGAAACATCGCGCTGAAAAATCATGAGACTGACCCATATTGACATGATTCAAAAGATTATCATTACTGGTCACTTTATCGGAACCGATTTCAAGGAAATGGCTAAATCTCGGTTGTTTCTCAACAGATCAGGAATCTGTGACTAGCATTGAATTCAAAATTAATTCTGGTATCTGGAAAAAAATATGAATTTCAATATATTTTCATGCCACAAAAAAATAAAAGCGATTAAACAAAATAGTTTTGACATACCCTCAAAGCCGGAACTCTCCGGTGGCCACTGTCCACCACAAATTTCAACATGATTTATTAAAACCTGGGACGGGACTTGACAATCGTTTAGCGATTTCGAGCCAATTTTCTGTCAAATCCGAGCCAGTTTCTGATTGGTCGATTTGACAGTAGCAATCGTGGAATAAAAAGGATAAAGGAATCGCATAAATCTGGCTGGCAGTGATGCCGGAATCAATGTTGACGTCAATGGCGTTTTTCTTTTTTTTTTCCTTTGGTTTGTTTTTTTCCGTCGATCTTGTTTTCCGTGCTGAGCACCAATGCTACCGACGTGGGAAGGCAGCTCCCACACCTGGACCCTACCTATCGACCCATCAAACTCATGAACCGGGGATAAACGGCTTTACTTCCCATCCGAAGGAAGGCGTGATCAGAGATGTTATGCCTCAGAACATCCCGGCGGCGCCGACTGGGATTGAACCCAGGCCTTAGGGGTGAAAGGTAATCACGCTTACCACTACACCACCGGCGTTGTTAATTGTTTATAATTGCAAAAGCAGAGTTGAAAAATTGAGTGCACTGCATGTTTTAAGCGATGGATATTGTTGTTTGTTTATGGTTGTTTTTATTGTGTTGAGCAAAAATGATGTACAAGCTGCTGCACTGCGGTAGAAACTCCGAATGAAATCCAAATTAAAATATAAAACATATTTTTTTTATTCCTGGCATCATTGGTCAACTCCGTCAAACACCACGCACAACTTCCCGAAGGGCATTCTTCAAGAACAATAGGAAGAGTGAGAAGCTCGATTGTCAAGTCCCGTCCCGGATTAAAACTGCTATGCCAGTCTATACCATGTATTTTCATTTTCCGTCATATCGTACGTATTTACGTATTCTCGGAAATCTATGCAGTGTACGCGCTTCTATGGGATTTTTCTCGACGTAACGTACAGATATGCAGTGTTTGTTTGTTTACATTCATCTGCTGCCTACTGCTCTGTCCATTCTATTCCAACATAGAATTGTCCTAAACTGTTTTGATTTTTTTTACAACGCTCCAAGCTTCTCAGGTGCGTGTGACTATTGTCGGTAACATTTCCATTTGAACTGCGTGTTAATCTGCTGTTCTTGTACCGGAAACTTAGAATGGGCAGTATGTTTTAGTGTGTAGGGTTTTTGATCTAATTTCTGTCCTACTAAGCACAACTCGCGCTTTACCTCTCTTTTTTGAACGGGTTTGAACAAAAAAAATGAATATTTCTGTCAAAGATGACTTCTAAATTTATTCACCTTTCCATACGTACTATAGGATTTGATAAAGGATCACAAATTATTGAGATATTGTTTAATATCTAATACTGCTTCTTGATTCTAAATCCGTCCTACGAGTTTCAATTCCGTCCGAACGCATTGAACGTTATTAGATCTACCCTATGTTTAATTTCAAGAAAAACCTGGCAAAATGCACTTGCACAGCCGTAAACCCCTAATGAGATTCACCGCATTTTCA